>NC_136429.1:106511491-107873991 GCF_052849685.1 Lactuca virosa
CGCTTATCACCAAGTTCGAGTGAAAGATGAATACATTGGCAAGACGACATTTTGAACACGTTACGGTCATTACGAGTTACTTATGGTGCCCTTTGGACTCATGAACGCTCCTCCATTTTTATGGATTTGATGAATAGGATTTGAAAACCTTATCTTGATAAGTTCATCATTGTCTTCATATATGACATTTTGATATACTCAAGGAGTAAAGAAGAACACAAAGACCACTTATGCAAGGTATTACAACTACTCAAGAAGGAGAAACTCTATGCAAAATTCTCTAAATGTCATGTTTGGCTACGTGAAGTTTGATTTTTGGGACATGTTATGTCTCTTGAAGGCATAAAATTTGATCTGATGAGGATTGAAGTAGTTATGAAGTGGGGACCCCGAAGAGTCCAACCGAGATAAGAAGTTTCCTTGGGCTAGCCGATTATTAAAGGCAGTTTATTCAAGACTTCTCAAAAGCCACGACTCCAATTACCCGACTTACCAAGAAAGAAGTAAAATTTGTGTGGGGAGAGAAGCAACATAAAGCATTTGAAATCTTGAAGAGGAAACTGTGCGAGGCTCCAATTATCACACTGCCCGATGGCATGGAAGACTTCATAGTTTATAGTGATGCCTCCAACAAAGTACTCGATTGCGTACTTATGCAATGAAGAAAGGTTATTGACTATGCTTCTAGGCAATTGAAAGATGCTGAGACACGGTACACCACTCACAATTTGGAGTTAGCTGCGATTGTTTTTGCACTAAAAATTTGGAGACACTACCTTTATGGCACCAAATGCAAACTGTACACAGATCATAAGAGTCTTCAATATATTTTTACATAGAAAGAATTAAACATGAGGCAAAGAACATGGATATAACTCATCAGTTATTATGATTGTGAGATCATATATCATGAAGGGAAACCTAATATGGTGGCAGGTGCCTTAAGTAGAAAGACTCATGAGAAACCTATTAAAGGAAAATCAATACGAATCGATGTTGTGTCCAACTTAATCAAAATGATCAAGGATGCCCAAATTGAAGCCTTGAAAGAAGAGAATGTTAAGGAAGAGAAATTAGCTACAGGAAGTTCAATTTTTGGGACATGTGGTATCTCTTGAAGGCATAAAAGTTGATCCGATGAAGACTGAAGCAGTTATGAAATGGGGACCCCCGAAGACTCCAACCGAGATAAGAAGTTTCCTTGGGCTAGCGTGTTATTACAGACAGTTTATCCAAGACTTCTCAAAAGTCGTAGTTCCACTTACCTGACTTACCAAGAAAGAAGTAAAATTTGTATGGGGCGAGAAGCACCGAGAAACATTTGAAATCTTGAAGATGAAACTGTGTGAGGCTCCAGTTCTCACACTGCCCGATGGCATGTAAAACTTCATAGTTTATAGTGATTCCTCTAACAAATGACTCGATTGTGTACTTATGCAACAAGGAAAGGTTATTGCATATGCTTCTAGGAAATTGAAGGATGCCGAGACACAGTACACCACTCACGATTTGGAGTTAGCTGCGATTGTTTTTCTCTAAAAATTTGGAGACACTACCTTTATGGAACCAATTGCAGATTGTACATAGATCACAAGAGTCGTCAATACGTTTTTACATATAAAGAATTAAACACGAGGCAACGAAGATGGATAGAACTCATCAATCATTATGATTATGAGATCATATATCATGAAGGGAAGACGAATGTGGTGGCAGACGCCTTAAGTAGAAAGACTCCTGAGAAACCTATTAAAGGAATATCAATACGAATCGATGTGGTGTCCAACGTAATCCAAATGGTCAAGGATGCCTAAATTGAATCGTTGAAAGAAGATAATGTCAAGGAATAGAAATTGGGAAGGAAGATCGAGTTTGGTAAAAACCAACAAGGATTGATGACCGTTAAGGGACGAATTTGGGTCCCCAAACATGGAAAAAACCGAAAGCTAGTTTTAGATGAGGCATATAAGTCCAAATACTCCAATCATCCCAGGAGTACCAAGACCTATAGAGATTTAAGGAGATACTTTTGGTGGCCCAGAATGAAACCAAGACTTATGAAATACATCTCAAACTTTTTGATTTGTGCTCAAGTCAAGGTGGAACATCAATTACCTTATGGAAAGGTTCAATCACTACAAACACCGACCAAGAAATGGGAAGACATTACCATGGACTTTATAATGGGACTTCCAAGAACAAGCATAGTAAACAAGGCCATATGGGTAATAGTAGACCGTTTAACCAAGAGTTCACTTTTCCTTGCCATAAAGGAAACAACCCCTTTAGAAAAACTTGCAAAGATCTATGTTGATAAAGTCGTAAGACTCCATGGTGTGCCACTTACCATTGTATCAGATAGAGATGCTAAACTCACATCTAGGTTTTGGAAGTCACTACAAGAAAAATTAGGAACAAAAATATGTTTGAGCACAACTTATCATCCCAAAACAGATGGGAAAACTGAAAGGACCAACCAAACCTTGGAGGATATGTTGAGGTCGTGTGTGATTGATTTTGGAGGAAAGTGAGATGACCACTTACCTTTGGTGGAATTTTCTTACAACAATAGTTAACACTCAAGTATTGGGATGCCACCTTATGAAGCATTGTATGGAAGAAAGTGCAGAACACCCTTGTGTTGCTTGAAGCTGGAGAGAAGAAACTCATAGGTCCCGAACTCGTGAGGCTAACAAATGAAAAAATAGAGGTCATTCAAGCTAACATGAAGGTGGATCATGATAGGAAAAGAAGTTATGCAAGTTTGAAGCAAAGACCTTATGACATAAAAGAAGGTGAATTAGTAATGTTGAAAGTATCTGCATGGAAAGGAGTCATGAGATTCAGTAAGAAGGGTAAATTGAGTCCAAGATACATTGAACCCTTCAAGGTGTTCAAGGTGGTTGGAACCCAAACTTTTAAGTTGGAGTTGCCCTAAGAATTCCAAGGAATACATGATGTATTTCATGTAAGCTACTTGAAGAAATACTTTGGAAATGAGGAATTGACAATTCCATTAAAGGAATTAAGAATTGATGAGAAGAAAAGGCTAGTGGAAGAACCGGAAGCAATACTAGAAATAAAGACCAATAAACTAAGGAACAAAGAGATGGACTTGGTGTTAGTCAAATGGAAGCACTCCTAGGTCCCAATCTCACTTGGGAAACAAAAGAGGAAATGATGAAGAGGTACCCTAGTTTAAATATGTGGACGTGTGAATAGTGTTATTCTGTGAGAATGACCAAGAGAATAGTTTGTTTGGTATTGTTAATACGTTTTCACATAAATATTGTAATTATCATGTGTTCTCACTAATTAAATCGTCTAAAATCGTATTATAGAATTTTTTTTTTATGATTCTCATTCTGTCAGAAATCTTGATAATCGTAGTCTGTAAGAATGAAAATTAATGAAAAACGATGCCTGAGAACAAAAATTAAAAAGAATTACTAAGAATGCATGATAATGATGATATTTATGTGAGGTTGAACATATTCGCATTACCAACCAACCTATTCTCATAGTCATTCTCATAGAATAGCACTATTCACACGTCCACACAATAGATGTCATATATATATATATATATATATATATATATATATATATATATATATATATATATATATATATATATATATATATATATATATATATATTGTCTCTTATACAATTAACACTTTTAAACATTGTATAGTTCAACTGGTTTACACGCGTCTTCTAACTCCAATCAATATGGGTTCAATTCTCCTTCACACCATCTTTATACCAAACAATGAGTGTCTATTAGTTAAGGAGTTAAATTTAACATCATAGGTCTATGGTTCAAACTATGAAACGTTTAAGATATCATTACAGATCCGCAATTGACCTCTCATGTGGACCTTGGGGTGGGTTGACATGGTCCGCTTAGATGATATGTTACCATTTTTTAAACACTTTATTTAATAAATAGAAAGAATGTGAACAAAGCCTTTTTGTTTGTCTAATTGAATAAACATGAATAATGGTATCGTTCGTGAACATCCATATACGTTCCCTCATTTACGTTCATTTATATTTGTTTATAATCTTACATTTTATATATAATAGTATATAAACAATGAGATTGTAAACATTGCTTCTAAGAGTGATTAAGTTCTATAGCTTTTAGATTTAGTGAAAATATAAAATATCATGCCTATAATGATTATTTTTTTACGATTTTTGATTTGAATGTTTATATTCAATTATGTTTTTTATGTTTATTTATGTTCGTTCTTTTATAATTGTTTATGTTCTTTTATGTTCGTTGAGGATCTGAACGAACATAAACAAAAGAACACAAACAAAAATACCCATTCATTTGTTTGTTCTAAAGAAACTAAAAAAATGTGTACAATCCTAATTGGCTATCAACAAAATGTACACTTTCAGTTATTTTTATCTTTTACTTATTTACTAGGTGTGAGGCCCGTATACTATACGAGTTTATTAAAAATAAAAATTTAATATCAATATTTAAACATTAAATATTTTATAAAATAATGTAATAATTTGGAACATTTGTAAAAAAAATCAAATATTATTTAGACAATTTATGAAACTTTATTATCAAATTAATAGAATGATTCTCTTTCCTTATAAAACTCGTTAGAGATTTGTGAAATTTTATTATCAAATTAATAGAATGATTCTTTTTCCTTATAAAACTCGTTAGAGCATTTATGAGACTTTATTATCAAATTAATATAATGATTCTCTTTCCTTATAAAACTCGTTAGAGATTTGTGGAATTTTATTTTAAAAAAAAAATAGAAATTCCCAAAAAATAACATGTGGAAAATAATAATTCTAAAACTCCTACAAAATTACATGTGACAAAAGAATTTAACAAGTAGAAAAAAAACATTTATTTATTAGATATGATATTTTTCAATTTTCTGACACTATGTTTTTCACGATATGCCATTTCAAACCTTTGAAGGCTGAATCTAGTCTTGATTCAGACTAACAGGCCTAAGGTAATGCCAATATCCCCTTGAATAATGAGGCCATGCAGCCCACAGCAATATTTTGTTGGCTAAACTTTTATTGGATCTCACTTTTTAGACCTCGTACAACTTTTATGATCCAAATTTATTATTTTTATTGCAAGTTTTCATTTAACATGAGAAAATATGTTTGGAAGGATAAACTTTTATTGTTTGCCTATTGATATATCATTGGTATTGTTCATCAGTTCATGTATGGTTGTTCTACTTGTACGGAGATAAAATTATAATAATGTTTTAGGTTCTCGTTTTAAAATTATTTCCTTTGATGTATTGTAATTTATTTCACAAATGTTTACTGTTAAACATAATCAACTAATTAAGAATATATAATATTGAAATTCTAAATTCTAAATTATTATAAACATGTTTTAACTGATTATTCTAATACACAGACTTTATTAATATAACCATTAACCCAAGAAATTTTAGACCCTTATATACCGTCTGCTGGCAGATTATATTTAATTTTTGTTCACTTCATTTATCCCTATGTTTCCCATTTCACCATGCACGTATTCTCCCTAAACAAATTCAACTTGGACTTGTCTTTGATGATAAACATTAGACTTTTAAGGTAACTTTATTTTAATACGTTTACTTTTTCTATTCTTTATTAAAAAAAAAGACCTAACTGAAAACAACGTTTGGTGAAAGTTTATTTTTGCAAATTGCTAATTTAGTTTACAAAATTAATAGATGATAGTTATACATTGTAAACTTAATTTTCCATATTTCAAGGTTTGCGGTATAAAATATGCTCATAAACTTATTTACTTTAACAAATTTACACATTAAACATGATAAAATATAATTTTAATATTATAAATTTTCATCTGATCGAATTGTTTGTAAAAGAAGAAATAGTATCCAAGGCGTTCGCATTGAAGAAAAAAAAAGCATCCTAACTTTTTACGTTAAATATGGCATAACCAATGAGCTAAATTACGTTTTTGACTTACATGGACGACAAAAGTAACCAATGAGCTAAATTACGTTTTTGACTTATATGGACGACAAAAGTATTTAGTTTCATTACCAAAATCGAGTACGGAACACAAATTAAATTAATCTATTTGTATTTATATATAATTAATTTATCAATTCTCATTAATTAATATTTTTGCTGACCAATTGCCTCTTGGCAACCTATAGATAAAGCACATGCTTATGAGCCAACAGATTGGATCAATTGGCCATGTGCAGCCAATTCAGATTCAAGGTCATAGTCAATAATCAAATATATGTTAATTTACTCTCTCTCTCTCTCTCTCTCTCTCTCTCTCTCTCTCTCTCTCTCTCTCTCTCTCTCTCTCTCTCTCTCTCTCTCTCTCTCTCTCTCTCTCTCTATATATATATATATATATATATATATATATATATATATATATATATATATATATATATATATATATATATAGGGTTGAGATCGGTTGAGAACTCATAGTTTACCGAGAACCTGAGAACTAAAAGTGGAGCGTTGAATCAAAACTAATTCATTAAGGGCATGATCGTAATCTTACCGATCTCATTTAATGTTTAATTTTTTTTTTGTTATTGGAAATATTAATAAAAAGTTCTAAAAATTAACATAATAAATCAAATTTGGAATTTTTTTTTAAAAAAAATAATTTTCGAATTGATATAAAAAAATGGATATTTTTTCATTTTTTAATTGAAAAAGAATTTTTTTTTTCAAAAAAAAAATGCATTTTTTTTTAAAAAAAAATTGCATTTTTTTCAAAAAACAAAAAAAAAACTATAACTTTTTCAAAAAACTGCATTTTTTTTTATAAAAGTAAATTTTTTAAAATCAATAAATTTAAAAAAAAAAACTAGAATATTTTAAAAAAAAAACCTAATTTTTTTAACAAAAAAAAAAAAACGTTTTAGGTGCATATATGCATATTTTTCAAGTACATATATGCATCTTTCTTACACTATAATATTCGTAAATAATCATATAAAAAATCCATTTTTATTTAATAATTTATAAACACAATAATACAAGTATTTTATTCGATACAAAATAAAATATAAAAAAACAAAAAATACTACCAAATTTCAAAGCATTTTCATGTCTTCGTGTCAAGATTTCCATATTTTCTTTACTTTATTATTTTTCACCTCTTCAATATTTTCCACAAATTCTTCCAAATCTACAAGAAAAATAAAAAAAAATAATTAATGCAAGAAAAACTCACAAAAACACATGTGTGTATATAGACGTAATTCATATGTGATTCACTTGTGATTTATATGTGAATCACATGTAATTCATATGAAATTTACTTGTGAGTTATATTTGGTAATTCGTATGTGATTTACTTGTGATTTGCATATGAATCACATGTAATTCATATGTGAATTACATATGATTTATATGTAAATTACATATGAATAACCAATAACTCATATGTGATTCACTTGTGATTTACATATGAATTACATTTGATTTACATGTGAATCACATGTAATTCATATGTGAATCACTTGTGATTTACTTGTGAATTACATATGATTAATTTGTGATTTACATGTAAATCACATGTAATTCATATGTGATTCACTTCTGATATATTTCTAAAATGAAACAAATTAAAATAAACTATATGGTTAGAAAAAAATAAATAATTAAGATAAATTACATGTGAATTACATGTGATTCACATGGAAATCACAAATGATTCACATGTGTCACAAGTGATTCACATGTGAATCACAAGTGATTCACATGTAAATCACAAGTGATCCATGAAGCTAAATATAGAAACAATTAAAATAAACTATATGGTTAGAAAAAAAATTAAGATGATTTACATGTGAATTACATGTGATTCACATGTAAATCACAAATGATTCACATGTGTCACAAGTGATTCACATGTGAATCACAAGTGATGCACATGTAAATCACAATATCTGATAAATGGACATTTTATTACCCATCTTTTGAACCCTGAAGCTGAATTCTGAATTTTAGCAACATTTGTAGATTCGTGTTTGTTAGCAAAAAGGTAAAACAGATAAAAAAAATCATACCTTCATTTCATTAGTAGATTCATGGTTTAGTGGAAGTCTCTTCATTCGACAACAACACAGCTTCATCCAACTTTGTTCCATTCTCATCTAAATCTTTTTAATACAAATGATTTAATAAGAAGAGTTTTGAGTTTAACTTTATTCCATGCTGTAAAAAGTGAAAAGAAAAAAAAAACACCTGTTGATTCATCTTCTTCAGTATTGGTATTTTCCTGATTATCAGTCAAGCTCTCATCTACATTAAAATCATTGACTTTGACCTCTTGTGAGGCTGCAAGAAGCTCTTTAATAAGTTTGTATCCTCTTCTTCTCACAAGGTTCGCAAGATCTTGCCTATATAGTAATGTAAGAACAAAAGAATAATTCAAAAAAATTCTCAACAAGTAGAAGCCATTTCCATAAACCATATAATTTTCTTTCTAATGAAATGTATGTTTTAATACAGTGTGAGGATAGACCTGAAATCAAATGATATACAGATTTCTTAAGCCAATATGATAAATTTCCATTGAATCTCCATGATTACCCAAGTAAGAAGTGATTTTCCTCACAGAAAAATTTATAAACACCCTCATATCATGTCACAGCTCTACTAATTTTTTTTGACTGATTCCTACTAACCATTTGTTACTAAGGATGCAAGCAATTTCTAGTATCAGGAATGTTTTCCATGATAAATAAAGCATACATATCAGCAGACATGTATTCAAGTGCAGAACAAGGAATTGGAAATAAAGAAGAGTAATATAATGCTACAGAAACTAAACCTTCCATGGTGCGAAAGCTCCTTCAAAGAAGGAACATGTCCGTCAGGAAACCCAACATCGGACATAAATTCCCGTAAATCGTTGCAGAGATCTGCATTGGTCCTCGCCGGTTTCCTACTGGCAACTCTAAAGCACAAAATTCGTTTAACGAACCTCGAATTAGGCAAAAAAATCAACACGAACAAATACATACAGAGACACGTGCAATTGAAAATGAAGCAACAAATTGCAAACCTTGTTTCATTCGGTGACGAAGCACAATCTGTGACGAGGAGGCAGCGGCGGTGACGGACGCCGAATTGACAAAGGCGAGGTTCTAGAGCGGCGGTTAAGAGGAGTTTGTAAGAAGGGAGGAAGAAGTGAGAGTGAGTGAGGTGCAGGTGCGTCGCCATAAAGGAGACTCAGGCATGGATTAGATCAATTGATCCATGGAACGAAATTGATCAATTGAAACGTGATATATACAGAAAGCAAGGTAGAGAATTCAAAACTTTGAAACCTGATATATGCCCTAGCTGTCATTTTTGGATTTTAGGAACCGAACAAAAACTAGAAAATTCAATGATCAGAAGAAAATTACCTTCACTGTGTGATTAATGATGAATTGTTGATCGTCGACGGAGAGGGAAGGAGGCTGATGTGGAAGATCTTTGACTGGAAGAGTAGTAGACCGATGTAGGGAGGAAGGAGAAGAGATCGTCAATTTATAGGAGACGATGGCGATGGTGTAGGTCTTACAGGAGGTGATGGCGATGATGTGGTTTCTAGGGGAGATTGACGAACTCCATGGCAGTCATGTAAGGGTTTACAGAGAAATCATCCACCAGAAGGTATCATCTTCAAAACTCGGAACAAGGCGTCTGGATTGACGTTCTCTAAACAGGGTCAATATCTATATCCCTAAAATACCCACAATTCAATTTTGTTTCAGTACCCCCGTTCATTTACTTTCTCATTTATTTACAAAAATGCCACAAAGCATCTTGACCATCCTTTTTTTTATCTAACGAATGACTTTTAGTTCTCGGGTTCTCGGGAAACTATGAGTTCTCAAATGATCCTTCCTATATATATATATATATATATATATATATATATATATATATATATATATATATATATATATATATATATATATATATATATGTTAGAATTTAGGGAATCAGAAATAACAATAAATACAAACTTGGTTAGATTCAAGGATCTTGTTTACAAACACTTTTCGAAATCTGTAACTCGTCCCTTTTGTATGGGGTAAACGAATCCAATAGTGGGATAATCCAAGAATAAACCAATCTGAATTACATGCCTAATTCAGATTGTGAAACTCAAAATACCTTGTTTAGTGCGTTCTTGAGAGATAGATTGAATTTGAATAAATATATTTAGAGTATATCTTTTTGTGACCCGTTTTCTGGAACATGACTAATGTTCTTATACAAGAGGGAAATGTAGTTTTTGGTGATTGTATGCAGATTTGGTGCCTAAACAGGTAGTTATTGGACATAATAACATCTACATCATCATGATATCATCAAATGAGTTTTGGCAGGAAAAATACATGGTTGGAGTCATACCAGATATAAAAATCCGTTTAGGTTTCGGGGCGCTGCCCCAAGCCTCGCCAAGGGCTCTGCCCCTTGGACCCCACTAGGGGCACAACCCATTGGAACCATGCACCCATGGGCGCTGCCCTCGGACCCCCGTAGTCTAGAGTGTGCACCTCGCAGCTCCTATCTCGATTATTAAATAGAGATCGACCTATCTCATTATTAATAATAATTACACCAAAATATGTTGATAACTGAAACGTCCCAAAAATTTGATCAAAAAATTTCATTTTTAATTGAAATAAATCAGTATTCCAAAAACATTATCCATACAACTCAAATGAAAATAAGTATCTCAACAGCAAAACAATCAAAGTGATATCTCAAAAGCGGAATCCATGTGGTGTGTGCGATGTAGTCAACCCGAGCTTTTCCCCTTCGAACCAGAAGTACCTGAAACATAAACTGAAAACTGTAAGCACAAAGCTTAGTGAGTTCCCCAAAATACAACATACCATACATAATAACATATAAAGGGCCCCGCCCGACATCAAGCCCCGCTTGGTAAACAGATCGGGCCCCGCCCAACATACATATAACATATAACATATATCAAGTAAACATATACACATGCAAATAATCACAAAGATACATAGCATACAAAATGGTCATCGGGCCCCGCCCGAAATCGTGCCCTGCTCGGTAAGCATATAAGCACATAACACATGTAAGAGTCATGCAGACAAATAACATATTAACATAGCATAATCATCGGCGACATTGGTGCCTTCTGAAGGGTCCAGTTTATGGTTTGGTCTAGGCTTTCCAATGTAAAAGTCCTTTTGAGTCATTTTTATGCATTTGTAGGTTGTTGGGGTGTTTACGGCCGCAAACAGGTTTACGGCCATAAACCTGTTTACGGCCAGTGTCTTCTATATATAGGATAGGTCTGAGTCTTTTGTCTGTTGTTGATTCATAGCGGTTTACGGCCAGTCAGAGTTGTACCAGACGTTTCCTTAATACAAACGTGTGCAAGCTTTGATTCATCATTCTTCTACTTAATTCTCTTCTTGTTTGATTGTTAGATTGCTTGATCACTAGTTAAGATCCTGTTTCTAGGACCTTACAATTAGTATCAGAGCAAGTCAAGTGTCAATACATCTTTCAATCACGTTTTCGGTCAAAGGAGCTCAGTTTCATCATTTTTCAAGACTGCATTTGGTGATTTCGTGACATAAGGGAATTAGATCTACTTGCAAATCAAGTTTTCATCAATTTCTGTGTATTTACGGTTAGGAGTTCTTGACCGTAAACCCTTGTTTACGGCCGTAATCTCAAGAAATCTTCAATAGCCGTAAACTCAGTTCACAACCGTAAACTGAGTATTTTCAAAGACCGTAAACAATATATATTCAAAGACCGCAAACTCCCTCAACCGTAAACTCCACCGTAAACCTTCCACCGTAAACTTCCAGCTGCGAATATTAACCGTAAACCTGTGTTTACGGCCGTAATCCCTTGACCTCGAACTATCTTTTTGGTATTTTAGTCATTATCAATTAAAAAAAATATATATATAAAATGGATTCTCAAGGTCAAGCACCTCATCATGAATTGGATTCCATCATGGGAACAACCACTCGTATTCCCCGATTATTGTCCGCAGAAGGGTTCCCAGAATGGAAGTACAGAATCGAGAAATACATCAAAATGAAAGATTTCAAGGTTTGGAGAAGTATTTTAAGGGGACCAATTCGTATCACTACAACACTCGAAGATAAAATATTTGTTGAGAAAACGATTGAACACTACACCGATGAAGATTTCGAAAAGATTGAAGAGCAAGAAAGAGCACTGGCTACTCTCACAATGGCACTATCTCCTGAAGTTCACTGTTTGAAGATTTCTTACATGAACTTCACTGTTTAGAGAATACACTTCAGCAAAGGCTTTGTGGGAAGCTTTGATTGAAGTTTATGAGGGTAATGAAGATATGAAACAAAGTCACCAAGACATGTCGAGGCAAAAATTCAATATGTTTAATTATGTTCTTGGAGAAACTCTAGAAGCCCAGTTGCAGCGATTTACCACACTTACCACTGAAATGAGTTCAGTCGGGGTTTATGTGACTAAGTCTGATATAAACAAGAAGTTGCTGAATTCACTTCCGAAGACATGGGATATGAACGTGGCGGTCATTAAAAAGACGAAAGATCTTAATCGTATCAGTCTTGCTGAAACTATGGCAATCATCAAAGCCTGTGATCTTGATGATAAGCAAAGAGAAATCAATCACATGAATTCTTATTCGACTGCAAATCTTGGGATTTCTTCAAATAATGCCTTTTCATCTTTTACCTCTCCAAATCAAACTTTTGCCATTCAACAGCCTCAGAATCAAACATTTATCACTCCATCAACCACATCATATGTTGCTTCAGCATCTGTCTCCCATCCACATGTTGCTCCAGTATCTGTTTCTCATCAACAAAGTCAATCTTTTGGTGTTCCTCAAACTGTTTCCTCCTCAAGTGCACCGGTTATAGCTCCAGTTCCTCATTCCAAAGAAACTGATGAGAACTTAGCTCTTGCTACTGGACTCGTAAATTGCTACAATGCTTTTGTAGCTGGAGAACTTCCTCCGCAACTTTCATTTGTTGACCTGGATCAAATTCATCCAGAGGATGTGGAGGAAATGGACATTACTTGGCAAATTGCAATGGCCGTGTTCAGGGCCAAGCAATTTGCTAAGAAAACAGGAAAGAATAACTGGGGAATGAATGCGGACAAGAAAGCAGGGTTTAACAAGGGAAAGTTGCGCTGCTACAACTGCCACGAGCCGGGTTATTTTGCTCGTGAGTGTCCCAAACCAGATAGAAGAGTAAACAGTGATCGAACAATGGTTCCAGTGTGCAATAATCGTGGAAGTGCTGCTATCAATAGTGAAACTGCTAATCTGGCAGTAGTTGCTCAGTCTTTTGGTTGGGAGGATCAGATTCAGGCACTGAATATTTCAGGACCTGAAAATGCTCATCTCGTCCAAATTCATGATGTTGCTGAAGAAGAAGCTGAAACAGACCCAGAATCAGAAATGATGGCACTCCAATTTGCATTTATGGTTTAAACCACGCCGGAGCCTGCAAAATCGGAGGTTAGTGAAACTGTCTGTTCTCAATCTTGTATTAAGACTGTCAAATTCTTACGTGATCAAATTGAATTGATTAAAAGAGAAAATGAGGATTTAAAATATGAGAGATATAATATTAGGAAAGAACAAAAGCCATTAAAAGAAAAATTAGAGGCCAAAACAAAGGATTTCAGGTAATTGCAAGAAGATTACAGCAACAAGTGTGTAAATTATGATCACATTAAAGACAAACTTGCTGCTGTATCTGCAGAACTTGACACATTGAAAACTCGTTTTCAAAATGCTGATTTTAATTTCAAAAAATTTGATGTGTCAAGTGAGAAGGTTGCAACTATTATTGAAAAACAAATGAAATGGAAGGATAATAAACAAGCAGGAGTAGGATATGAGAGTGTCCCCCTCCATTTAATCATTCATATTATGTTACTCCTTTAACAAAAGAAGAGGTCGACAGAGAACCTTATATGGTTTATGGCAAACCTGCTGCTGAACAGGCTACAGGACCTAGTGTTAGGGTTTTGGATACTAACATTTCTACTTCAAATGCAGATGTGTCAGTAAACCAAGGAAAGCAAGAGGATGAGAAGTTTGAGTCTAATAATTTAGTGTCTAAGTTTGGTATACCTGTTTGTGATGAGTTTGTGTCTGATGTTAAACCTGATGTTTCTAATTGTGAGAAAATGATGTCAAACTTAAATGCTTCTGATGTGTCTGATGTTGTTTTTGTAAAATCTACTGTATCTGGTGCTAACACATCTACTTCACCAAGCACACAACCTGGTTCACCCTCATCTATCACACAATCTGATTTTTGCTCATGTTCTTATGGGAAAAGTAAGGATGTCAGCAAAGAAAGTAAATCAGATAAAGGCAGTACCAGTTACAATCATAATAAGCAAATTTGTTTTAACTGTGGTACTGCCGGTCACATCGCTAGGAATTTTCCTAATAGGGCATTTGTGCATTTTTTGTCTCAAAGACGAGAGAAGGAGTCTCGAGGAAGGTCTTTAAGTAGAAAGTCTTCGAGATCTCGTCCTCGAGATGATGATTGGAGGGCTAATAAAAACAAGAAAATGGCAGTTTTTCAAAAGAATAAACAGGTTTTTAATAATAAAGTCACAAACAGTTTGCCAAAATCGAACAAGGCTCCGCCGAGATCGGTTTCGTCAAAAAGAGGATATGGATCTTCAACCACTTTTGATAGAAAATCCAGATGCTCAAAGCAAACTGAAAAGAAAAATGTTTCAAAACCACCTGTGATTGTTAAGAAACCTAAATATCAGTGGATGCCCAAATCAACTTCCAACCAATCATTGTCATCCTCTGAAAATGCTTTAAATGATGATTCAAAATTAAAGGTTTTAAAAGACAAATCTGAGTTAGTAATGGGTCAACCCAGGAAACTGATGACCTGGGTCCCCAAATCGAAATGATCCCGCTCATTTTGCAGGGACAGTTGCGGAGGAATGTCGTCAGACCATGGTATGTCGACAGCGGCTGCTCCCGGCATATGACAGGAGACATATCCCAATTGAACAACATTCAGACTTTTAACGGGGGATTTGTTTCTTTTGCGGGCGGTGATGGCAGATAAATCACTCAGAGAGGAACTGTAACAAACGGAGTGCTGAGTTTTGAGAATGTCAACTATGCTCCCGAGTTAAAGCATAGCTTGTTAAGTGTCTCCCAGATTTGTGACAAAGGTTATTCACCACATTTTACTGATAAAGAGTGTCTGATCTTAAAGCCAGACATTGTCATCCCGGATGAGTGGATTCTTGTCAAATCGAAGCGATGGAAATGCTTACATTATAGACATGAATAGCAACATACTTGAGCAAGTCACCTGCCTCTTTTCAAAAGTCTCAGAACAAAACGCTATGTTGCGGCACCGACGACTCGGCCATGCTAACGCTAAGAATCTGAATCGTCTTGCTAAAAATGAAATTGTGCGTGGCCTGCCTGTTAGAGACTTTATTACATTTGAAAAATGTGTGTCATGTGCACAAGGAAAGCATCACAGGAAACCACACCTGCCAAAGCAAATCAACTCAATCAGCCAGGTGCTCCAATTTTTGCATATGGATTTATTTGGTCCAGTCAATGTCCTAAGCATAAATAGAAACTCATACTGTCTAGTTGTGATTGATGACTTCTCTCGTTTCACGTGGGTTTTCTTCTTGAACAACAAAGCTGGGGTATCTGATCTGATCAAGAAATTCATTATAATGATTGAGAACCAAACAAATAACTGGGTGAAGGCGCTTAAAACTGATAATGGAACAGAATTCAAGAATGCAGTTCTTGATCATTTTTGCGCAGAAAAGGGAATTATGTGTCAATACAGTTCAGTTCGCACGCCTCAGCAAAATGGTGTTGCTGAACGAAGAAATCGAACGTTGCAAGACGCTGCAAGGACGATGCTGTGTGACTGAAAGTTACCAGTTTTCTTTTGGGCTGAGGCGTTTAACACTGCTTGTTATGTTCAGAATGGTGTTTTAATCAACAAAGCCCAAATGAAGACTCCATACGAAATTCTATACAGTCACAAGCCATCTGTCAGCCATTTCCGTGTATTTGGCTGCCCTTGTACCCTTCTTCACCTGGAGTCTAACCCGAAGTTTAATGCCAAGGCTGATGACTGCTATTTCATGGGGTATGCTGCTCGCACCGCATACAGGGTTTACAACAAAAGAACAAAGCAAATTGTAGAATCCTTTGATGTGCGTTGGCTGGAGGAGAATGAAACAGAATGCTAGAGTGGCTCCTGATTGGCTGTTTGATTACACATCTTTGTTCAAATCGTTCAATATGTGTTCAGATAGTGTATCTGGTTCTACTTCTGGTTCGAAGATTGTACCTGAAGATGAAGACGAAGAAGTTGTTTACAGACCGCCGATTGTTTCTTCTGCAATTCCCTCAGTGGAGTCATCTGTTCCAACTCCTAGTCCAGAATCTCCTAGTCAACAACAAACTCCAGATGCTGATGCCACTCCTCTTACCCCTGATGAAAGAGAGTTCATGTCACGAGATGCTTCCGCTGTTACTCAAAATTTTATGGAACTTCTCTTTCCTGAGCAAATTGTAAATGAGTTTGTGGCAGATCCGACTAATGAGGCTGATCCTTCTGATGTGGATCCTTCGGCAGATGATGGAGTTATTAATGTTCACAATCTTCCTGTTTCACTTAATGACATCAGCCAGGAGATACCTTCATGTATTCAACGCGATCATCCGATCGAGAATGTCATTGGCCAGCTGAGTGACGGGGTTAAAACGAGAAGCCAGAGTGGAGATGCCAATACATGTCTCTATTATTGCTTTATCTCTCCAATAGAGCCAAAGAACGTTTAAATGGCTTTGAATGAGCCCAGCTGGGTAGATGCCATGCATGAAGAGCTAAACCAATTTGAAAAACTCGGGGTTTGGAAGCTGGTTGAACTTCCTAAAGGCAAAAAGTCTCTTGACACTCGTTGGGTTTATCGAAATAAGCAAGACGATTCCGGAGTCATAGTGCGTAACAAAACAAGATTGGTGGTTCGTAGGTTTAGACAGGTCGAGGGTCTTGACTACACTGAGGTTTATGCTCCTGTGGCTCGCGTGGAGGCTATCCGTATCTTCCTTGCATACGCTTCTTACATGAACTTCACTGTTTATCAGATGGATGTCAAGACAGCCTTCTTGTATGACAAAGTGAAGGAAGAAATCTACGTTGATCAACCCCCTGGGTTTGTTAACTCGAAGTTTCCCAATCATGTCTACAAGTTGGACAAGGCGTTGTATGGGTTACATCAAGCTCCTCGAGCGTGGTATGCAACTCTCACAAAGCACTTGCTCGAACATGGATACTCTCGCGGTACTATCGATCAAACTTTGTTCATCAAGCATGTGGGTCATGATCAGATACTAGTCCAGATCTATGTTGACGACATTATCTTTGGGTCCACAAGTCCACAGCTTTGTAAAGAGTTCAAAGGCGTGATGAAGAAGAGGTTCGAGATGAGCTCTTTAGGTGAAATGACCATGTTTTTGGGGCTTCAGGTCCAACAGAAGTCAACCGGAATCTTGCTCCATCAAGCAAAGTATATGGTCGATATACTTGAGAAGTTCGGGTTTCAAGACACAAAACCTGCATCGACACCGATGGCCGAAAGACCCCTACTGAATCCGGATACTGAAGGCGAATCCGTAGATCAGACACACTACAGATCGATGATCGGATATCGTTGATGTATCTAACTACAAGCCGCCCAGACATCATGTTTGCAGTTTGTCAATACGCACGTTATCAGGCTAATCCTAAACTTTCACATCTTATTGCTGTCAAAAGAACCTTTCGGTACATCAAAGGGATCCCAAAATTGGGTCTTTGGTACCCGGAAAATTCTGAATTTGACTTATATGCGTTTGCTGACAGTAATTATGGAGGCTGTGAGCTTGACAGGAAATCTACATCAGGAGGGTGTCAGTTCCTTGGAGACAGGCTGGTGGCGTGGCAGTGCAAGAAACAGCATACCGTCTCAACCTCAACAGCAGAAGCGGAATATGTTGCTGCCTCTGCCTGTTGTTCTCAAGTTATATGGATCCAACATCAGCTGTTGGATTACAGTTTGAACTATCTAGAAACCCCTATCTTCTGTGATAATGAGGCTGCAATTCAGATTGCTAAAAATCCAGTCCAACACTCGAAAACCAAGCACATTGACATCAAAATTCATTTCATCAGAGATTGTTATGAGCGTTCGCTCATTCGGCTGGAACAGGTTCCCACTGCTAATAATGTGGCAGATCTGTTCACAAAGCCGTTTAACAAAGCTCGATTCGATGTGCTTGTGAGTTTTCTGAAAATGATTCGTTTTGAGGACTAATTTTTGTTTTAGGTTAGTTTAAATTTGCGTATTTTAATTTCATTCTCACCCATGCACAAATTTAGGGGGAGAAATAAACAAAAACCAAAGAAAAATTAGAAAATAAAAAATTTCAAAAACATTAAAAAAATCAGAAAATCAAAAATATGCTGTCAATGAAATGTGCTTGCAAGTGATGTGTTGGGAAGTGATATAATCAAGTGATAACAGACAGCCTGAACCTGTGTAAGGTGCCAAAAGTCGAATTGTCCGTGTTCTGTGTTCGATGCGTGGGTAGGCACGAAGTTTTTTTTTAAATGGACTTGACTAGGATCAGATGAACTGAAGGAGTTTAAAGACTTGACAGATCTTAACCTAGATAGTTCCATTTGGCCTGACAATCCGACGCTTGGGTAGATTGAGCAGAGAGATATACATGGGAATCTGCGGATACATTAAAAGGTCTGTATCTAGAACTGTGGATTAACCTTTCCTCGATGTTCAGACTTTGTCCTTAATTTCGGTATTGACGGGGCAACTGGGGATTCCGATAAGTTAGGTCTGTAGAAAATTATTTTCTTTCTTTCTATCTGTTAGTCATATGTTGCTTCCTCTACTGATTGGAAGAGATCTGACCTGGAATGCAGCATATGCAACTCTATTTCTCTACATTCTCTATCTATGCAATTCTTTCTACCTGTTAGCCATATGTTGTCTCCTTTGCGTGACTTACAATCCGACCTGGTACACAGCATATGCAATCTTCTTCCTCTTAATCCCTCTAAACTCTAGTTAGTCATATGTTTCACTCTCTGCGTGATTGAGAGATCCGACCTGAGTGTATAACATATGCATTTAAATCTAACTTCTTCCTCAATAATTGTCTGCTCATCTGATGTAAGGAGTATTCTGGAAGAACTTGATTACTGAGGTATATTAGGAAATGGGAAAAGCGTTCTAATACAATTAAAATTGAACACTTTATAGGTTGTCTGTAGATCTCACTACTCAATTTAGGTGGACAACAATACCTTTGGTCGTCGTCAGCTGAATGGTCTTTTAGGAATATTATCTAAGTTCATAAGATCTAATGACTTGTCACTTATAGTAAGTACAAAAATTTATCAAAGATCTTTGTGTTTAATTGGACCACAATACCGGCGATCGACCAGACGTGAACATGAAGACAGAAGTATCGATAAATGGAATATGGTTGTCTAACAACGTTGATCCCAATATCACAAAATTATTTTTAGTATTAGAAAGAGGTGAAATTAGTTTTAAATTCTTGTTAAATTTTAATTTCATTTCAATTTTAATTTTACTTTTATTTTTATTATTATTATTATTATTATTATTTTATTATTTTTTATTTATTATTTTTTATTATTTTCATTTTATTTTCATTTCTTTTTTATTTTTATTCTATTTTTATTTTTATTTTATTCTATTTTCTGTCCTCAAAATGTTTTACTTTTATAAAGGCTTTTGGGTATTGGACTTTTATCATTATGGATTGCGGCCCATGAAATTTTTGGTCCGGGTATATAAAGAAAAGTGTACAGCCGGAAATCATTTACTACTCATTTTTCTATTCTCGGCCGCAAACTCTCCAGTTCCTCTCTCTTTCTCTCTCTAAAAATTTTTTCGTGAGTTTTTCTGAAATTGATCCGATAGCTTCACAGGTATGCCAATTCCGACCATGGATATGCTAATCTCGCATCAAACCGACATGATTTCAAGCCTTAATCATTGAAAAACAATCTGCCGGCGTTTACGGCCAAGCCGTTTACGGCCAGACCGTTTATGGTCAGGCTTTACGGTCAGCTGTTTACGGCCAGACTTTTTATGGCCATGAACTCCCTTTGGTTAATAAATTTGATTTTTCTTCGCATGTCTCACTTAATAGCCAAATTAAAACTGCAAATTTGAAGTGAAACATAAATTTTAAATGTTTATATATTTTGTTTTCTCGTTTGGTTTGTTTGTGTGCAGATTGAAATGGCAGAACTCAAGTTTGCTGACAGTCACAATCTAGCTATCATTCTTGCTGAACCTTTTGTTTCCCATGGAGAGTTCAAGTCAATGATCTATGGGTTAAATGAATGCTGCTTGTCTACTGCTCTTACCGTGACTCCTGTGATCTATCAAGGAATCATTAAAGAGTTCTGGAAGACTGCCAAGTTGAAGAGAGGAGATGATAAATCTGTATCTGTTGAAGCTGATGTGAAAGGATGCAAAGTTATCATAACAGAGCAATCTATCAGAGATGCCTTACAAATTGACGATCAATCATCCTACACTAGTGAAATAGCCCTTGATGAAGCTCAAGAAATTCTTGACAAGATGGGATATGAAGGCGCTTTTCCTCCCACAATGAAGAAACTTCTGCCACCTTATTAGAGATTCTTGGCTCACATCTTTGTGAACTGCATATCCGGCAGACGGACTGGTGCTGATGAGATCTCATTAAGAAACACAGGAGCCATTACTGCTCTTGCTGCTGGAATTAATTTCAACTTCTCAAAGTTCATCTTGGACGAATTTGTCGTGAACATCAACGCAAAGACTAGAGACACATTCTTGATGTATCTGTTGAGAGAAAAACTTTGAGACACACTTGAACAAATGTTAGAAGAAGTATAGTTGCGGAATAGTTAATCTCGAAGGATCTAAAAGGTCAACAATAATATTAATAAGTTAGAGTAAGATAGTTAGAGAGTTAGTTGCGGAAAAGTAAAGAAATGGAAATGACAACAATTGTTATATCAAGTATACACATAAGTTGATTCATAACGAGGAATGCATTCAAACCAAGTTAATAAGTGAGATCAAACTTAGTGATTAAGTCACAAGAGACTTGCTCCGAAGAGAGATTGTAATCAGTTATATTCTAGTAAAGTTTGAGAGTAAGGAGAGATGCGTAATCAGATAGAGAGATAGAAAAGATAGCTTCAGAGTTGTATTGAATAAGTGAGAATGAGCTCTATTTATAGAGTCTCAAGAAATACACTAGATTATGTCTCTAAGAGTAGCCATGCAAGGCATACTGGACAATAGAGAGTATTACAATAAAGGTAGACAAAGTAAGGTAATCTAGTAGCTAAGAATAACTGCGGTTGATGATGACTCCGGGTGAGGATGCTGATGTAACCTTGACTGCGGATCCTTGTGGACTGCGTCAGCTGAAGTTCAAGAGGGTCACTTTTCATGATTCAATAATTTCCCCCTAAGTGATCTCTTTAACTTCTCTTCAGTTGTCAAGTTTTAGAAACTTGATCAGTATCCACCAAAATTTCCTGATATTTTCTAACCAGGTGATCCTTCTCAAAATCTTGAACTTGACTTCAGCAGTTGTGTGTTTTGACTTTTCAACTGCGGTTTTACAAACTTCAACCTGCTTCCTTGTAAGGCGGTTCATGGCAGTCAACGGAATGAAGTATTTTGTATCGTTGAGTTTCCGTTTGAAGATGACTCCGAGGTTTGGGAAGTTTGTTGCACCTAAGGATCTTTCTTGGAATCCTTCAGTAATCATGGGTGTGGGGTCAAGTGGTGGAAGATCAAATTTTGTGGCCAAGATAGGATGAATGTCTGCATCAATTTTGGCAAAGTCGCAGCCAGTTTCTTTCAAGAACGTACTTGCCTTCTCAAGTGCTATCTTCATCTTCGGATGCTTCTCCGACTTGTTTTGGAACACCTTTGCTATAAGAAAGATTTCTTCAGGGTTCATGCATGGGAAGTCAGCTTGGGTGCGGACATAGTCATGATCCCTTCTTGTGAGAGTGTATTGGATGAAGTCAGCCTTTATGAACTTCCGGGGCTTGTAGTTTTTGACTGTGGATGGTCTATCGTTAGACCAGATTTTCTCTATGGAAGACGCATGTTTGGCATAGAACCGATTCAGTCTTTCGAATTCCATAGGCAGTCTCTTGTGGTCCGGCAGGTTGCGGTCAAAAGGCTCAAATACTGTAAAGTACTTGGCATTGGGAGAGATTGGAACATCCCAATAACCATCAGAGGGAGGTTCAGCATAGGTAAGATATGGTTTTTAGTCATCATCTAGGAGTCTGCGGTGGGGGTTGATCCAAGAATTCACTAAGGACTCATCCATAGTGATGTCGAATCCATTCTCTGTCCAGATGAGCTCCGCGAACTTGGCTGCTTTCCAATCTTTTTTCTTTTGTTGAGTTGCAGGGGAGTCATCTGAGTGTTCGGAGGACATGTGGGATGCCAGATTTTTAAAGTGGGGAGGGGTTTTTGGTCGGTCAGGAGTGATCTCCTTTTGCGGTGGAGTCTGATGAGATGGTTCCGGTGAAGGTTGCGGTGAAGGAACTCTTTCAGTAATAATGGGGGGACTTTGATGGTGTGAGATGCTGTTGGAGTGATTGGAGTGATGGTCTTCGTCCTTACTTCCCCCTCTTGAGGAATGCAACATCGGAGCATCCTCAAGCCATTGTCTGAGACCATCTACCTTGGCATAAACTTCCTGGAACTGGGATTTAAGAGCATCCGCCAGTTATTGATTGTTGGGGATGGAGGTGTTGAAGAGCAGCCTGTGAATTTCCTTAGTGAGGTGAAGAATTTCGGGACCATGGAAGTTTGATGATAAAGAACGTTGCAGTTTGTTGATTGTAGCTTGAAGGACTGAGATAGTGGGCTAATATGCAGTGTGCGTCTCAGCTATCAGCTTTTGAGATTGATTAGACTGGTTCGCAATGGCTGCTTGTAAGTCTTTCTTGATTGCGGTCACCTCAGAGATGAGGCGCTCCGCAGCAGCCATGAATTGCTTGTGATCAGCTTGGCGACTTGTGTCCAGGGATCAGATTCCCATTTCAACCTTCAGGGAGATGCGCTTAGCAGCCAATCTTTCATGGGTTTCCAGTCTTTCTATGCTTTCGATCAAAGATTGCGGTCCAGGAATGTCTTCTGGTTGCGGATGAGTTGGCTTGACCGCAGCTAGAATCTGACCGACCTTAGCTTGCAGGCTTAAAAATTCTTTTCTGGTCACGACATTCTTCTTCTTCTTCTTCTTCTTTGCTTTTGGCTTGGAGGTTGAGTGATGGGAACCACTCGATTCTTCATCTTCATCGAAAACCATCAAATCGTCATCAGAGGGAGAGGGTTGATTTACCTCATTCATATCGAAGTCATCGAAGCCGAATGTGGGAGCTGAGCTGACTTCAATTGTGGTTCCTTCTTCTTGTGATTCTTGAACAGTTGGAGTTGGAGGGACTTTGGAGGCACCTGCACCGTAATGAGTGGACTGAGCCTTGCGGATCGTTTCAGCCATTTCAGACATCCAATCTTGTACTTTCAGGATGGTGGCTACGGTATTGGCAGTATTGATTGCGTCTGCCCAATACTTTGCCACGGATTGAATTTCCTGTTGCTTTTGCTGAAGTTGCTTGAGTTGCTGTTCCTTCCTTTTTTGGAATGCCCTACGGAAAGCGGCATATTTCTTGATGTCGACCTCAGACACCAGAGTGTAGTGTAACCACGAGTCATTTGATTCTTCTCCGTCAAATCCTTGGTATCACACCGAAGTGTCCTTCGGGTTCACCGATCCTTGCACATTGGTGCTCACCATGCCTAAACCACATGTTACAGATGTAAGCAGAGTAGGATTTCCTGAGCTTCCTCGGTCTCCTTGACCCGTAGTCAAGTTTGGCCTCGGCTCAGTTCCGGCAAGGGCGGAAGAAGTGCCCTGCGGTTGGGAAGGTGTTTGAAGTGTTTGGGTTACTGACAATAGGATGGAGTTCAACTCCTCAGGAGAAAAGAAATGAAGTCGGGAAGCCTTTTGAGAGGCTAAGGTATCAGTCCGGTCACGCATTTGGCCAGTAGGATTGGTTTTCTTCTTCTTAAGGATTACTATTGGTTATGCATCCTCATCAGAATCACTATCATTTGAGAGTGCAGTTTGGGTGATTTTGCGTTTCTTTGAGGGTTCGGTTGGTTTGGGAGCATCTTTCTTTGGGGTTCTTTGTTTCTTGGAGACATTACGGGGGCCTTGATGGACTGAGATTAATTTCTTTCTCCTTTGAGAAAGATTGGAGAGAGTAGTGGAAGAAAGGACTGCGGTACTTCCAGGGATGGTGAGTGCGGATGTGGCTTGTAGAGGCGGGGTAGAAGGGTATGGGCTAATACCTTCCGTAGACTCCATATGGTCTGTGACATCAGGGGTTTCAAGTCCAAGAGATGTTAAAATGTGGAATGGTAGTCGTCTTATAGGACCGAAGTTAGATTGATCTTTGGAGGGATTGTACCTTTTGAGGTCTTTGGTGATGAAGAGATCGGTGTCGTTGCCCATGCTAATTCCTGCATCCGCATGGAGATCTGAGATGCAAAGTGACCAGAATCTTGCAAATGTGAGTTCGGTAGGGTTATCTCTTGGGCTCTCCTTGGGAATGTACTGCAGGAAATCATCCCACAATATCTGACCGTAGTTAACGTCGTGGCCAGTGAAGATACTCCATACCAGTTCCAAAAGCTTTAGACCCATATTGTCAGTGCCTCCGGTTCGGCCTGACAGACTGCGGATGATGAAGTGGCAAACGAATTGCCACACCGCAGGCAGTTGATTCTTCTTGAATTCGCCAATTCCTTTGAGCTTTTTCTGGTAACCCATTTGGTAGAGAGCTGAGAGGATGTCGGCCATACTTGGAATAAAAATCTTGGTTGAAGGACGAATCAATAGATTAATGGCATTGAGAAACTTTTCTTTGTTCAGAATGACCAAAGAATCGTTCACCAAGTTCAGATGCACTTCTTGAGGATTCTCGATGGGTCTGTAAGCAGAGAAGGCACACTTGAACAAGGTTGAGAGAGGAACAACGTCTGTGAATGCATCAAAGGGGCCAAACAGTGGGTGATTGGTCAAGAACTTGATCATTAGCTTGATCGGAGCATTGTCGGATGAATGATCTTCGAACACAACCCTAAAATTGCTTGAAGCAATTGAAGGCATTTGATTTCTTGTTTCAAAGTCAGACCCAGTTGGGTTTGCAGATGCAGAAGCTTTGGAGATTTTCTTCGAGATGCCTGATTTCACAATTGTGAGAGTTTGAGAAGAAGTGCAGAAACAAAGTGCGAGAATGGAGAAAGGATTCAAAGTTCAGAGAGCTTAAACTGTTCTTGGGGAAGAAGAAAGGGTTTTATAGGGATGGATTCGAACAGTAATTAATTTTACCCTAAGTGAAAAGGATAAGGTAAAAAAGGACGTTTGGGGGTTCTTTTGATTTGGGAGGTGAAATCTCAGCCACATATTATGAAACGGTTTAAATTATTTTTTGAGATTTACCAAAAAGGGTTTGCAATTAATGAAATGTCAGACGTACAACATCACGTCTGGTGATCGTGTGGTGAGGGCGGATTTAATCCGTCGTGCAAAAGGAAGTTGTAACAGATTGGACGTGTTGGGTAAGAGGAAGGGACAGATTAAGAGGATTTGTTTATGGAAAAATGTTCTTTTTGTCATCATACCTAAAATAGGTCTGACACAAGGTTTATTCAAAAAGGAGATGGGACAGTTTCTCAAGGAATGTTTTTTATTTAATGTTTTTTTAATGCAGGATCATTAAATAGCACACCATGATTCAAAGGTTAATGAAACAGTTGAGAAACTATCAAGATGGTTGCGGATTGAGACTTCACTGCGGATGGATCCTTTGTTATTGCGGATGGACTGGATGTGTGACTGCAGTACAAGAACTGAGGAGAGCACTTGTACAAGAAGTTAGTAACAACAAACAATAAGGACCAGTGAAGGATAAATATGATATATGGTTGCGGTACATAGACTGTGGTACACAGGATATACCAAAACCATCTATCATAAGTAACTTCAGTTAGGACCGCAACAGAGACCAAGGATGGTCTGCAGTACCTATCAATTCGAAAAGAATTGTGGGTCCGGATTCATCATTCCTAACATTTGTAAGAAACTGTTGAGTTTTGTAGAGTCAAGTGCCTTTGTGAACACGTCAGCAATCTCTTCATGAGTATGGACAAAGATGAGTTCAATGTTACCTTTTAGGATGTGGTGTTTGATGAAATGATACCGTAGTTCAATATGCTTTGTCTTGGAGTGCTGAATTGGATTGTGTGAAATAGCTATAGCACTTTCAGAGTCACATTAGATTGGTATCCGCATCATTCTGTATCCGTAGTCCAATAGTTGTGTCTTCATCCATAGGACTTGTGAACAACAGCTGGCTGCGGCCACATATTCAGCTTCTGCGGTAGACAGAGATACACAACTTTGTTTCCTTGATGACCAGCTGACGAGTCTTCCACCCAGAAATTGACATCCAACTGAGGTGCTTTTTCGATCTAGACTGCATCCGGCATGATCCGCATCTGTGAATGCTTGAAGGCTGAAGTCATTGCCTGCAGGGTACCATAATCCAAGAGACTTGCTTCCTTTCAGGTATCGTAGGATTTGTTTGGCTGCGGTCATGTGTGACACTTTTGGGTCAGCCTGATACCTTGTGCATACACCTGTTGCAAAGACAATGTCTGGTCGGCTTGCGGTGAGGTACATTAATGAACCAATGATACCTCTATAAGTCTTGTGATCCACTGATTCGCCCGAGGGGTCAGCAGATATCTTATATTCGATGGCCATGGGGACCTTAGCCGAAGAGCAGTTGTCCATAGAATATTTCTTTAACAGTTCAGTGGTGTACTTCTCCTGATGAATGAATATCCCTTGCGGAACTTATTTCACTTGAAGTCCTAGAAAGAAGTTGATCTCTCTATTCATGCTCATTTGGAACTTATTGGTCATGAGCTTAGCGAATTCATTCACCATTCCTTGATCAGTTGATCCGAAGATGATATCATCCACATATATTTGTACAAGCATAAGGTGATCACCAATTTCTTTTCTAAATAAGGTAGGATCAATCACTCCTCTTTTGTATCCAGATGAGACAAGAAATTCAGAGAGAGTCTCGTACCACGCTCTTGGGGCTTGCTTCAGACCGTAAACTGCTTTTTCAAGTTTGTAGCAGTGGTCTGGGAATTCAATACTTTCAAAGCCTGGAGGCTGCTGAAGATAAACCTCTTCTTTTAATTCCCCATTGAGAAAGGCACTCTTTACGTCCATTTGGTGTATATTGATGTTCTTGTAGGCTGCGTATGCTAAGAAGATTCGGATGGCTTCCATTCGTGCCACCGGAGCATACGTTTCATCATAGTCAATACCTTCAAGTTGACTATAGCCCTTTGCAACTAACCTTGCCTTGTTTCTGACTACCGCACCAGATTCATCCAGCTTGTTTTTGAACACCCATCTAGTACCGAAAATGGTGTGACCATGCGGCTTCGGAACTAGCTGCCACACTTTGTTTCTTTTGAATTCTTCTAGCTCTTTTTGCATTGCGGATATCCAGTCTGGTTCTAGCAATGCTTCTTTGATTGTTCGGGGCTCGACCGAGGACATAAATGTTGCGTAGTGACAATGATCTGATAAGTCCTTGGAAGATCGAGTCTGGATACCTGCGGATGGGTTGCCAATGATTTGACCTGGTGGGTGGTCCTTCGTCCATACATGTAGACGAGGTTTCAGATAATCAGCAGCTGCGGTAGAGGGGATGTCTTCTATATCAGAAGACTCTGCGGTTGGAGATGGCAGTTCCCCCTGGATTTGAGAACATCCTGCGGAATCATCTTGGATTGTTGGAGCGAGAATGGAATTTTCTTGAGCAGTTGGACGAGGTTCCCCCTGGATTGTTGATGGGAGTTCCCCTGGAACCTGAGAAGTTTCCCCCTGGATTACGGATGGGAGAGTGATAATCCTTGAGTCTGTTCTTGTGTCAATGTTCTCTATGTTTTCATCATCCGAGTCCGAAGAGACGTTTGATGGTAATGATTCTCTGCGGATAGGAACTTGAGCTGCATCAAGTACTGGAACATCGATGGTTGTTGCTTGATCCGGAGTAGAGCTTTCCCCCTCAACCGGCAAGGTGGAAGTATTGAGAGATGCTACTTCGGATAGTGATGGACCAGATACATCTGCGTGCTGCTGTTGAGCTTCTTCAGACACAAGAACTTCGGATAGTTTCGCTGTTTTAACAGGGTCAAAGAGATCGTCATAGTTTACTTCAACTAGATTTAATGGACCCGAAGTGGCAGGAATATCACTTTCCAGGATTGCTGTGGTTTCAGTGGATGGAGGGGTGTTGCGGATGTGATAGTCATCAAATTTCACATCGAAGCTTTCAATGATTAGCCTTGTACGTCTAATGAGAACCCTGTAAGCAACTTTGTTTGTGGAAGAGCCAAGGAAGATGCCTTCATCAGACTTCGGTGCAAACTTGTTAAGATGATCTCTGTTGTTGATCACAAAACATCTACACCCAAAGATATGAAAGAAACGGACATTTGGCTTGCGGTTGTTAAGGCCCTCATATGTTGTTTTGTTGAGACGTTTGCACACAATGCTTTGGTTCTGTACAAAGCATGTGGTGGCCACTGCTTCGGCCCAGAAGTAGAGAGGAAGGTGTGCGAAGTTGAGCATTGATCTGGCTGCTTCTACTAGAGTGTCGTTCCTTCGCTCTACTACTCCATTTTGTTGCGGTGTGTAGGGAGCGGAGAAGTTGTGAGTGATACCCTTAGAAACCAAGAAACTATTGAGAAGATGATTAGTAAACTCGGTTCCATTATCACTTCGGATGCGTCGAACTGGCAGCTTGATTTGGAGTTCTATCTCTTTGAAGAAATTGATAAGAATCTGCGGTGTTTCTGACTTGAGTCGAAGAAAGAAGACCCATGTGAAGCATGTGTAATCATCTACTATAACCAGTATGTATTTCTTGTGATGGAGACTAACTACAGTGGATGGACCGCAGAGATCTATGTGTAAGAGCTCCAGTGGTTCAGAAATTGAAGAATCAATCACCATGGGGTGACTTGCTTTGGATTGCTTTCCACATTCACACGCAGGACAGAGAGTATCATTGCTGAACTTGAGAATAGGGAGTCCTCTGACTAGTTCTCCAATGACCAAATTGTTGATGTATCTGAAGTTGAGATGAGCTAGCTTGCGGTGCCATAGCCAGCTGACTTCGGATACGACTTTGGATAGGAAACATAACTGCGATTTGCCTATGATCAGAGAGACATCCAGAGGATACATAGTACCTTCGGATCGGGATTTGATCAGGCACGTGTTCCTATCACTTGTCATTACATAGCAGAATTGATCATCAAATTCAACTCGGTGGCCTGCCTTACATAGTTTGCCAACACTGATGAGATTGTGTTTAAGGCTTTCTACATAAGCAACCTTTTGAATAGAGAAGTTTCCCGTAGTGAGAACACCATAACCTCGGATGACCCCATTCGCATTGTTGCCGAATGTGACATTTCCACCGTTGCAAATTGGCCTGAAATCCCGAAGGTATTCTAACCTTCCGGTCATGTGCAAGGAGCAGGCACTGTCAATTAACCATTCATCTTCTTGTTCCTCCTTGCACAAGGCCTGAAAATTACACGGTTAGTTTAGGCATCCAAACTAGTTTGGAGCCTGGGACAATAGGTGAATTTCTGATTGATGCATGAACCGAGGTTGCAGGGACGGGTATCGTGTCAATGTTTAATCCTAGTCCTGGGTGTTTGTGAGATTTTGGAGTGTTGTGTTTCTTTGAAAAATTACGAGATTTCTGAATCCGACTAGATGTGACATGTGATGAACTATTTTGACAACTACACTGACATTGACAGGTTGAGATTTTGTCTTTTGCTCTGACACTTTGTTTGGTCAACAGTCTAAAGGATGAGTTGGGCTTGTGACCGGTCCGAGGTTTGTAATATCTGACATTGATGCTGTTGGACTTCTGAAAAGTTTGTTTTTGAAAAGATTTAGCACATGTAGATCTTTGGGATCTTTTTATTGGTTTTGGTAAAATACCCTTCCACTTGTTAAAGTTCTGATGTGATTTTAAAAGTGTTGGAGTGGGTAAGATACCCTTCCATTTTGGATCATCTGAGGAATAGACTTGAAAACCATTGTTTCGAAAAGACTTTGCACTCATTTGGGTTGTGTCAGATGAATTAGGAATGACTATTGAAACAGAACATTCCTTTTTGCATGTTTTCTTGATGAGAGAGTTTTTTGAAAAGTAATGTGAGAAAACAAATTTTTCTGGACTCTTAGATTTTGGAAATCTGATATGCCTTTTGTTTTTCGAGAAGTTTTGTTTGTTGGTACCTCGGGATCGAAATTCTTCTTTGAAAGCCTTTTTTGCTAAAGTTTTTGGAGAACTGCAGTCATTAGTGTTCAGATGCGGTTTCCTGGAATTTTTTGAAATTTTTTGAAATCGAGGGCTTGAGTCATCCGAACTTGAAGATTCAGGGGTTTGAGAGCATTGACCCACTTCAAAGTTCTCTATGGGTAATTCCTGATGAATTGGCTGAAGAGTCACAGATCCTTTTAATGAGGACTGTGGTAGGGATGATTTGACTACCGCAGAGTAATTCTGAGTTGGGACTTCAGTGGGACTTTTGTGGGACTTCTGTGGTTTATGACTACAGTGAGAGACACTGCGGTCTGAGGGCAGAGATGGGAAGTCTTGAGAGACATCAGGACCCTCAATAACAATTTCTTCATCAACTACGGATGAGGTTTGAGAATTTGGGTAAATGGTGCCACAAATAGGAATTTGGGTCACTTGTGTGACCCGAAACCTCAGGCAAAATTTCCTCAATGACACAATTATTGCTCAGATTATGAAGTCTACCGAAGTGAGTTTTGATGTCTTCGGGAAAAGTCTTGTCATTGACTGGGAAATGAAATTCTCGGTCTGGAGGGACATACAGTCTGTCTTTGTAGAACCGGGGTGAGGAATCCATTGTGGTAGGATATCCATTTGACCAACCCCAATTGTATGTATTGTCCACGGTTCCATTATTTACCAAATTTTCAATAGCTTTACTCTCATTGAACAATTTTTTGATTAAAAGATTTAAGCGTACAATTTCACTCTGAGCTAAATCTCTCTGGTTCAAAGCTATCTCTAATTGTGTTTCACTCAACATTCTTGCATCTTTTTCTAACTCTAAGTCCTTTTCTAACATAGCCATTTTGAGTCTTTTGTTATCCAGTCGTCCTCTCACATGGAACATCTCTTGGGATGCAATGTTCTTCTCATCTAAGGCTTTGTTATAGTCTGTAAGGATGGCAACACATGTGTCATTAAGATTATCTATGAAAGGTTGACAGTCATGCATGATATAGTTTAGAGTTTGGATCATGAGTTTTACCTGTTCGACGATGCTTAGAGTTCCATCCTTAGCCATGTAGCAGTAATTCTTTTCCAGCTTTGAAGACCCATCGTCATCCGCAGTTGCCAGCATGCAAATTTTGCCCTTTCCTTTGATACTGCTGATGGTTTCTTCTTCATCTCCAGATGACCAAACTTGGTGGTCTCTTTTGACATGGGCTACGTATGCTCTTGCCTTTTCCTTATCTTCCAACTCTTGAGCCATTCTAAGGTAGAATGCTCTGTCTTTTACTACATTGGCCTTGCAATCCTTTGCAAAGTGATTCTCTCTGTTGCACTTATGACAAATTACAACATCAGTCTTGTCTTCTGAGGGAGTACCGGAGTCAGTGGTTTGAGTAGACTGCGGTGCCTCCTTTGGTTGAGTATTTTGAGATTGCGGTGGTGGATGAGAACTTTTGGGGTAACGTGAATGATTATTCTGTGGGTTGAAGTTACGGTTGAATGGAGGTTTGTTGAACTGCTAATTCTTGCGGAAGGAAGGAGGTGGTAGACGATTGAACTGATGGCTAACCAGAGCTTGTAGAGAGACAAAGAATGAATTTTTCTATCTTGTTGGACTATCATCTTAGCAGTAGTCCAATGTCTTCCCAAGCCATTAAGAAACTGAAGATTTGTTTCATGGTTGCTGCGGACGGTGCCAACGTTTGATAACTTGGTGACTATAAGGTTGAACCTTTTAAAGGAGTCTTCTAAGCTTTCGCCAGTGTGAGCTTCGAAATTGTTGAACTCATTGAGTGCGGTTGTAAGCTTCTTGTCTTGTGCTTGTTCTGAGCCTTCGTACAAATTCTTGAGAACTTCCTAGATCTCTTTTGCGGATTGACACTTTATGATAATGTCGAAGTTGTCAGGAGCAACTCCACAAGAGATTTCATAAAAAGCAACAACATCATTTTCCATTTTATCGAGATCATCCTTGGTGGGGCGGCTCATGACTGGTTGACCTCCTCCTAGTCTGGCAGTAGCGCCGTCAGTTTGGACTGGTGTAAGAACTGGGACATGTGGTCCTTCTTCTACGGATCGCCATACATCTCTACCAATTCTCCTTAAGTATCTTTCCATTCTCTGAGACCAGTGATGATATTCATTTGCCACCAATATTGGGGCTCGATTAGAACCGCCAACACTGTTGGAAACATTCAGAGAAAACGATTGTGCCATTTGTCTTTGTTTTTTTTTTATGTTTTTTTTAAGAAATGAGCTTCAGTGGTATAGAAGGCCCTTTGAAAATCAGAGTTTTGTTTTCAAAAAGTAACCACTATGGCTCTGATACCAATTGTTGAGAGAAAAACTTTGAGACACACTTGAACAAATGTTAGAACAAGTATAGTTGCAGAATAGTTAATCTCGAAGGATCTAAAAGCTCAACAATAATATTAATAAGTTAGAGTAAGATAGTTAGAGAGTTAGTTGCGGAAAAGTAAAGAAATGGAAATGACAACAATTGTTATATCAAGTATACACATAAGTTGATTCATAACGAGGAATGCATTCAAACCAAGTTAATAAGTGAGATCAAACTTAGTGATTAAGTCACAAGAGACTTGCTCCGAAGAGAGATTGTAATCAGTTATATTCTAGTAAAGTTTGAGAGTAAGGAGAGATGCGTAATCAGATAGAGAGGTAGAAAAGATAGCTTCAGAGTTGTATTGAATAAGTGAGAATGAGCTCTATTTATAGAGTCTCAAGAAATACACTAGATTATGTCTCTAAGAGTAGCCATGCAAGGCATACTGGACAATAGAGAGTATTACAATAAAGGTAGACAAAGTATGGTAATCTAGTAGCTAAGAATGACTGCAGTTGATGATGACTCCGGGTGAGGTTGCTGATGTAACCTTGACTGCGGATCCTTGTGGACTGCGGTAGCTGAAGTTCAAGAGGGTCACTTTTCATGATTCAACGGTATCCCAGGTTTATCCAGGTGTTCATTGATGTGCAGTTTCCTGAAATAGTCAAAGACGGAGAAAACCTGGATATGAAATCTCTTGGTCCACACACTGTTGGGTTGATCAAACAAAATCGAAAAGGAAAAGTCATTTTTCAAGGGAAATTTCCTCTGGTAAAGTTTGGCAAGTTTGCTGAAGTGAATGAGCCCTCTGAATCTCACGGGTCTTCTGACAGAGTATCTTCCGAGCGTATATCTTCAGAACAGCTGTTTTCAGAAGATGATGTTATTACTGTTTCAGATCATGAAGAAGAAGTTGTTGCTCCTGTCGCGATGGTAGCTGAAGAGCATGATCTACACTCTGTTCAAGTTGAGAGTGCTTACAATGAGGGATCTGCAGAGGATGTGACAGAGAACAAAGAAGATGATGGTGACTCTTTTTCTGACCTGGATCTTACTGGTTTTGACAAGGATGACATTTCCTTGAATTTTGGAGGAAATGATAACCTTTTGTCAAATGATGACCTCGACATATTTTTTGACAATATCCATGATGTTGCTCATCCAACAACGGAGATACGGGAAACAGAAGACGCTCTCGAAACAACGCCTCCTACCACCAACATAATGGCTGAAACTTCAACTCCAATGGAGACAACTTCAAGAATTCCTCCTCTTGATGATGTTCCTCCTACCACAGAGCCACTTGTGAGTGATCCTATAACAACTCGGACCTACCAGCCTCCTTTAAAGAGAAGAAGACGCGATCAAAGGCAGGGAATTTCTGTTCAAGAACTATCTCAAGGTCTTCCAACTCATCCATCAACTACTTTTGCAACAGACTCATATGGACCACACCATGAAGAACCTGGCACTAACTTTGATGTTGGTGTCTCCTCAGCTCCCCCTGAATTTTCTCCTCCCAGGCCCTCTCATGATGTTGCATATGAGAGACTTGCTATGCATTTGGCCCATGAACAAAGCTTAGGGCCTTCCTCCCGAGCTAAAGGAATTTTTATTGAGGAAGGTCGCTCCGGAGAAGATGATTCTACCGATATTGGACTTCAAAAAGAAATCAGGGTGCTTAATCAGAAGAATGTAGAGCTTGATATCCGTGTGGCTGAGCTAGAAGCTGAGAAAGCTCAACTTAAAATCCAAGTTGAAGATCTTGAAGCGGATAGAGTTCTGAAAACAAAGCAGATTTCTGATCTTCAGACTCATTTTGGGCTAATGACTGCTTGTTACTATGATTTAAAGAAGTTGTTGGCAGAACAACTTGGAGACAAATTCAAGTCTTCTGTTGAAGAATTGAGATTTGGTCAGTCCTCTAAGGATCCTCCCGTTGCTCCCCCACCTGTAAATACATCTCGGATCGTTGATCGATTTGAGAAAGAACCTGCTCAAGCACCAAACATTGTTGCTCCCAAGCGTGCCAAATTGGCCAAATCCGCTGAGAAAAAGCAACTTTTATTCAAAAGGAGCTCAGATCAAAACGCTTCTGGAGATCAGCCTAAAGTCACCGTCATTGATCTTGACGAAAGACGTTTTGGAAACATATACGGTGATAGGTCAGGAATTGTATCATGGGGCTTTCATGATACACTAAACATGTGGCTCGTGAGACGCAAGAGTGGAAATCCGGAGTTTTATAGAACTTTTCAAGATTTCCAATCATGGACCAGGGTTGATCTTTCATAATTATCGCATGCTCCCTTTGCAAATCCTTCAAATGATCCCAAGGCAACACATTTCAAGCTTTATTTGGAGAATCAAGTGAAGAAGGGTTTTCCTCAGATGAAGACTGCAGAGTCAATCATTAAACAATACCCCGATATACTTGATCCCAAAACCAATCTTCCTTTTCAAACTGTGATGTGGCCTACCACCAGCCAAGTGAAACATATTCCTGTGCTGCAGAATTATCCAGATGGATCTTTGAAGTCTATGCTCTACTGGGTTTTTGATGAAACCACGGCCTCTGCTATCATAAAACTTCAAGATGGATGCATTCGATTGTATGACAAAAGAGATTTGTTTCAATTTGGAAGATGGGACATTCATCAGCTTGCTCTTCATCAAATCAAGGCCGCTGAAGACATTTTCGAGCCTGCTGCTAAAGAGTATACTTCTATGGTTGCTGATATTATCAGGAAAAAGATATGGAATGGGGCTATGGGGGGATCAGATGTTCTTCTTGTCGACAAAGACTGAGTCAAAGCTAGCACCAAACCAAGGGGGAGATTGAAGGGTCCAGTTTATGGTTTGGTCTAGGCTTTCCAATGTAAAATTCCTTTGGAGTCATTTTTATGCATTTATAGGTTGTTGGGGTGTTTACGGCCCGATGTTGTGTTTACGGCCGCAAACAGGTTTACGGCCGTAAACCTGTTTACGGCTAGTGTCTTCTATATATAGGATATGTCTGAGTCTTTTGTCTGTTGTTGATTCATAGCGGTTTACGGCCAGTCAGAGTTGTACCAGACATTTCCTTATATATAGGATAGGTCTGAGTCTCTTGTTTGATTGTTAGATTGCTTGATCACTAGTTAAGATCCTGTTTCTAGGACTAAGGCCCAATCTCACAATCTAAAAGGCCTAAAACTCAATTAATCCACCAAGGCCCAAATATGGCCCAATTTCTAATTGAGACCAATCCCTTATCATGGGCCCTAACCCAAAGCCTAATAAGGCCCAAAACTCTCAAATTCAGATGGCCCAACTAAACCTCAACCTTTTAAGCCCCAAACATGGCCCAAACTCAAAGCCCAAAATCGAAAAGCCTCTTGAGTAACTACGCGAGGCGTACTCAGCTTGTACGTTAAGCGTACTGGCTCAAGGGATTCTACGCTGTATATATAGGCTCGTACGGCTAGCGTACTCTTCCAGTTCATCCACTTTCTACTTTCAGCTCTAAACCCATTAAGACTTCACTCCAGAATGTAGATCTGACCTCCTTGAGCTGGATTACCACGTAAAGTTGCTAACTTTACGTCCATGCATGGCTAAATAGAGCTCTTAAGCTCAACAAGGACATAGTAAGAGACTTAATGAATGCATGAGGTCCTTTTCTGCATAAAGTTGGCACCTTTATGCTTTAGGAGCCCATAATAAACCTAGATCTGAAAGGATAAGTCCTTAGGACGCCTCAACTCAACAATCCACTCACAATGGCCAAAAGCATGACAAGTCATCCCAAAAAGATATCTAAATAACTATAAGTCAAGATGAGAACTTAATACCTCAAAAGCTTTACAAAAAGGTTGGTGATTCTGGATCCAAAACCTTTTATCCAAGCTAAGCAACTGCAAGTTTCCACAATTCCTTCAAAATGCAAAAAATGGACACCAAATTCTCACAAAGGCTCAAACACTCCACAATGGAGGCTAAGACTCGTTTTTAGGGTTTTAGGGCTTTAGAGGTTGATAAGGAGGCCAACCCTAATGAATAGGGATGTTTATATAGGGTGAAAAACCCCCAACTAGGGTTTCATTAAAGTCCATATACGCCAAACGTACACATACGTACGCCCAACGTACATGACATGGATCCCGACTCACCATCAACTTAGTACGCTAAACGTACCAAATGGTATGCCCCGTGTGCTGGCTTTTCAACTAAGCGTACCAAGTGGTATGCCCCGCGTACTACTTCAGGTACTAAAATGCACAATTCCAAAATAAAAGCCCCATAAGGTACATACCAGATTAAAAGTGTTACAATTCTCCCCCACTTGAATCAGACTTCGTCCTCGAAGTTCGCTGCTCCAATTAACTCAAGGTAATGCTCTCTCATTTCATCTTCGGGCTCCCAAGTGCACTATGAACCCTTGCGGTGCTGCCATTGCACCTTCACCAACTCAACTACCTTGTTCCTTAAGGTTTTCATTTTTTGATCCAGAATCGCCACCGGTCTCTCAATATAATTCAGGCGGTCATCCGCCTGAATATCCTCCACTGACACCACTGTGGAATCATCTACCAGGCATTTCCGCAGCTGAGAGACATGAAATGTGCTATGAATTTGACTGAGCTCGGCTGGAAGATCTAAACGATACATAACCCGACCCACCCGGGCCAAAACCCTAAAGGGACCAATATACATGGGGCCCAACTTGCCCCACTTCCTGAACCGGATGACACCTTTCCAAAGTGACACATTCAGGAGAACCATATCTCCCACCTGGAACTCTAAGTCTGACCGGCGCCTGTCGACATAAGTCTTCTGCCGACTCTGAGTTGTTTGCAGCCTGCTTCGAACATGCTGAATCAACTAAGTGGTCTTGAGTACCACCTTATTACTCCCCATAACCCGCTGACCGACCTCGCCCCAACAAATCGGGGTCATGCATTTCCTCCCATAGAGCATCTCAAAAGGAGGTCGATCAATGCTAGCATGATAACTGTTGTTATACGAAAATTCCGCTAATGGAAGATACGTATCCTAACTCCCACCAAAGTCCAAAACACAAGAACACAGCATATCCTCAAGGGTCTGAATGGTCCCCTCGCTCTGACCATCGGTCTGCGGATGGAATGTTGTACTGAAATGAAGACGAGTGTCGAACTCGTCATGAAATCTCTTCCAGAATCTGGAAGTGAACCGGACATCCCTGTCAGAAACCACTGATACCGGCACCCCATGATGTGCCACCACCTCCCTGATATAAACCTCGACCATCCTTTCTGTAGAAATACTCTCCTGAATCAGAATGAAATGTGCGCTCTTGGTCAAACGATCCGCAATGACCCATATCGCATCTACTCCACGCACGGTCCTGGGAAGTTTCGTGATAAAATCCATGGTGATGTCTTCCCATTTCCATACGAGAATCTCCAAAGGCTGCATCTTTCCGTGAGGACGCAGATGTTCGGCCTTGACCTTCCTGTAGATCAAGCACCGCTCCACATACCATGCCACATCCGGCTTCATGCACGACCACCAATAATCAGGACAAAGATCCTTATACCTCTTCGTCGCCCCGGTATGGATGGAGAACCTCGACTTATGAGCCTCCTCCACCAGAATTTGGCACACAGCGCCCCACTACGGAACCCATAATCGTCGATGCAGAGTCAACAAACCATGACTATCATAATCGAAGGAAGCCACCTGACCCACATTACACTCGCTTTTTCGGTTCTCTTCCTTCATAGCCTCAACCTGTGCCTCCCGAATCTGCTCCAAAAGTGGAGTAATCAAAGTCATCCTCAAGCATATATCCCTTATCGGAACCACTACCACCTTGCGGCTAAGAGCATCGGCCACCACATTGGCCTTTCCCCGGTGATAAAGGATTTCACACTCATAGTCCTTTACCATATCCAACCACCGGTGCTGCTGTATATTTAGATTCGGCTGATCCATCAAATACCTCAGGCTCTTGTGGTCCATTTAAATAGTACACCAAACCCCATACAGGTAATGCCGCCAAATCTTGAGGGCAAAGACCACGACCCCCAACTCCAAGTCATGCGTCGGATAATTCGCCTCATGAGGCTTCAACTTCCTTGAGGCGTATGCGATCACGCGACCCCTCTGCATCAACACCCCCTAATCCAGATATTGAAACATCACAATAAACCATGAAATCATCGACACCCTCCGGCAGGGTCAAAATCGGTGCCTCACACAACTGTTGTCTAAGAGTCTCAAAAGTTGCCTGCTGCTCAGGCCCCCAACAAAATGTAACCATCTTCTTTGTCAGTCAGGTCAAAGGAACAACTATATTGGATAAATCTTGGATGAATCTCCAATAATAACCTGCCAAACCAAGAAAACTTCGAATCTCAGATGGATACCTCGGAACCTCCCACTGTATCACGACCTCAACCTTGGCCGGATCGACCAGAATACCATCCTGGTTGAAAAGGTGCCCCAGAAACTGCATCTCACGCAACCAGAACTCACTCTTTGAGAACTTTGCAAAAAGTCTCCCCCTCCTCAATGTCTCCAGCACTTCCCTCAAGTGTTGTTCTTGAGTCTTGGAATAAACCAAGATATCATCAATAAATACAATCACAAACCAATCTAGCATTGGTCTGCGTACGCGATTCATGAGATCCATGAACGCGGCTGGAGTATTGATGAGCCCAAAAGGCATCACTAAGAACTCGTAATGACTATAACGAGTCCGGAAAGCTATCTTCTGCACATCCTCATCCTTAACCCACATCTAATGATAACCCAATCGCAAATAAATCTTGGAGAACCAAGATACACCCTGAAGCAGGTCCAAAAAATCATCAATCCTCGGGAGTGGATAACGGTTCTTCACCGTTACCTTGTTCAACTCCCCGTAGTCGATAGACATACGATGAGACCCGTCCTTGTTCTTCACAAATAGAATCGGTGCTCCCCAAGGCGAACTGCTTGGCCGAATAAATCCCTTGTCTAACAGCTCCTGCAGCCGTGTTGACAACTCCTGCATCTCGGGAGTAGCCAACCGACACGATGCTTTGGCTATCGGAGCCGCACCTAAAACCAAATCGATCCGGAACTCAACCTGCCTCTCCGGAGGCACCCCAGGCAAGTCCTCCTGGAATACATCCGGGTAATCCCACACAATCGACACATCATCCACGATTGCCTTACCCCCTTCCACCAGTATCGTGCCATGTCCTTCAAAAGGCAAGAAGCTATTATGACATTGTCCCCTCGGCACAACGACCGGTGCATAAGGCGTTAGCAACATCCGCTAGCCATTTCCTGCTCGCTATCGGGTCCCGTGCCCCGTGATAATCTGGAGCTCCACATGCCCGGAACTCCCTGAAGGTCAAAGAACGCGTCCCAACCAAAGCCACCATCTCAGCATGAAAGGTGCTTAACCGATCATCCAGAATCTCCAGTATACCCTCCTTGACCGTGCCAAAGATCACAGGAGTATGCTCAAGGATACTGCGTGTAATCTCAGATGAGATGAAATCCCTCATCTGGTCATCAAGCTGCCCGACTCCAGAACCTGATCCCGAACCCTCACCAGCACCAGAACTGCCAACAGGTCTGCCTCTCAATGTCACCATACTAAAAATAGACCAAATAAACCATCAGAATACACATCAAAATATATAGATCGAGGGAATCACAAACTCCACAAGTTTCCTGGTTTCATCGCAGCCTTCCTTCAATCGAGTACGGATCATTTGGTTTCAGTAGAACGGGCCCATACTACATACTACATCTATCCGCACTTTCCTCAAGGATTGCCTTGACCCCACCAAGTCACTCTATAACCATATAATTATCCCTCTCAGGTAAGGCTCTCAATACTAAGTCTCATCCTAGGTTTTCCTAGGGCAAACTCCACTCCACTCTCCGCCATCAGCTGTATAGGGAACTCCTGCTAACTTCCTCTAACTAGCTCACGAATACAATTACATATTACAAAAACCAGATAATTCTTTGAATGAGAGGTCTCACACTACAACGGTTGGACTCAGACAAGAGCTGCGCAATAGAGTTAAAACCTAGCCTTCTCAAATTATTTAGTTATCATAATATGTAACTTATCATATTCGCTTACTAGTTAGCTAAAGCTAGTTAGAACTCCTATAAAGCACAAAGAATGCAGCATTCGGCCATTAAGTAACTAGGTTCAAACATTTCCTAATTAGGCCACCCTATCACTGACTAATCAGTGCTAGAATACAATTGTACAAGCTCATACAATAGGCATACAAAGGCATCTCTCCTAGCATTCAATCATGCAAAAACTGAGCAGATCCTCAGCCCCAAATAGCATGCGATTCACAAATTCACATATTAAAGCATAACATATAACATGTATGGGTATTTTGGGAAAACTTACTTGAGCTCGGCTGATTGCATGCACCATACCCCGTCTTATTTTAGAAAAACCTTTTTCTTAAAAATGTATATTTCTTTTGAAAAAACTTGACCAAAACCTCAGTTTGAGTTTAGACACATCCGAGAGTGTGCCCCAATCCCTCAAATCAAGGCTCTGATACCAACTTGAAACGTCCCAAAAATATGATCCAAAAATTTCATTTTTAATTGAAATAAATAAGTATTCCAAAAACATTATCTATACAACTCAAATGAAAATAAGTATCTCAACATCAAAACAACTAGAGTGATATCTCAAAGTGGAATCCATGTGGTGTGTGCGATGCAGTCGACCCGAGCTCTTCCCCTTGGAACTAGAAGTACCTGAAACATAAACTGAAAACCGTAAGCACAAAGCTTAGTGAGTTCCCCAAAATACCACATACCTTACATAATAACATATAATGGGCCCCGCCCTGTCATCGGGCCCCACCAAGCATCGAGCCCCATTCAGTAAACAGATTGGGCCCCGCCCAACATACAAATAACATATATCAAGTAAACATATACACATGCAATAATCACAAAGATACATAGCATACAAAATGGTCATCGGGCCTTGCCCGGTAAGCATATAATTACATAACACATGTGAGAGTCACGCATACAACTAGCATACTAACATAGGATAATCATGGACCGACATTGGTGCCTTCGACCTGCTAAACCCAGTGAGGAAACTCACCTCGCACTGCTGAATCAAACAGATAATCCCTTGCTGCTGGTCCGACAAATCCCAGTGCTATCAATATCAAATAAAATCCAATTAACATTTGGGTTCCAATCATAACCATAAATCCATACTTGGGGTAAAAAGACCATTTTACCCTTAACCTAGATTTTTCCAGGACTGAGGCCTAACCTTACAATCTAAAAGGCCCAAAAGTCAATTAATCCACCAAGGCCCAAATATGGCCCAATTTCCAATTGAGCCTAATCCGTTCTAATGGGCCTTAACCCAAAGCCCAATAATGATCTTGACCTAAAACTCTCAAATTCTGATGGCCCAACTAAACCCCAACCTTTTAAGCCCAAAACAAGTCCCAAACTTAAATCCCAAAATCGAAAAGCCTCCTGACTGAGTATGTGGGGCGTACTCAGCATGTACGTTAAGCGTACTAGCTCAAGGGCTTGTACGTTGAGCGTACATGCTTGTACGTCTAGCGTACTCTTCCAGTTCAGCCACGTTCTACTTTCAGCTCTTAACCCATTAAAACTTCACTCCAGAATGTAGATCTGACCTCCTTGAGCTGGATTACCACGTAAAGTTTCTAACTTTACGTCCATGCATTGCTAAATGAAGCTCTTAAGCTTAACAAGGGCTTAATAAGAGACTTAACGAATGCATGAGGCCCTATACACCATAAAGTTCACACCTTTATGCTTAAGGAGCCCATGATAAACCTAGATCTGAAAGGATAAGTCCTTAGGACGTCTCAACTCAACAATCCACTCACAATGGCCAATAGCATGACAAATCATCCCAAAAAGAGATCTAAACAACTAGAAGTCAAGATCAGAACTTGATACCTCAAAAGCTTTGCAAAAAGGGTGGTGATTTTGGATCCAAGACCTTCTCTCCAAGCTAAGTAACTTCAAGCTTCCCCAAGTCCTTCTAAATGTACAAAATGAACACCAAATTCTCACCAAAGGCTGAAACATTAAAAAATGGAGGCTAAGACTCATTTTTAGGGTTTTGGGGCTTTAGAGGCTGATAAGGAGGCCAACCCTAATGAATAAGGATGTTTATATAAGGTGCAAAACCCCGCAACTAGGGTTTCATTAAAGTCCACGTACGCCCAACGTACCCATACGTACGCCCAACATACGTGACTTGGGTCCCGAGTCACCATCAACTCAACACACTAAGCGTACCAAGTGGTGCGTCCCGCGTACTGGCTTTTCAACTAGTACGGTAAGCGTACCAAGTGGTACTCCCGCGTACTACTTCAGGTACTAAAATGCAAAATTCCAAAATAAAAGGGCCATAAGGTACATACCAAAGTATAAGTGTTACAATAACACTAAAATCACCAACAATATATATATATATATATATATATATATATATATATATATATATATATATATATATATATATATATATATATATATAGAGAGAGAGAGAGAGAGAGAGAGAGGGTTACGATCCGTTGAGAACTCACATATATTCATTAAAACCCGAAAACTAAAAATGAAGTGTTATATTAAAATAGGTTCATTAAGGGCATGATCGTTATTGTAGTTTTGTGTTTTAGAAAAATATTAATAAGAATTCCGAAAAAATAAAATAAAAAAATCAATTTTTCGGATTAAAAAAAATAATAGTTTTAAAAACAAAAAATCAAAAACATAGATTTTTTGTTTTTTTAAGACACCATTAAAAAAGTATTATTTTTTAATTTTCGAATAAAAGATGTAGTTTTTTAAAAAACAATTATTTTAAAAAAAACTACAAATTTTTTAAAACCTGCATTTTTTTTGAAAGAAATGTAATATTTTTAACACAAAAAATCATGTAGTTCCACATACATATATGCATATTTTTCTGGTATTTGCATATTTACAAGTGCATATATACATTTCTTATTCTATAATATTCGTAAGTAACCCTAAAAAAATTATCTAATAATCTTTAAACATTATAGTATCATTCTTTTAGTTGATACACGATAAAAGATAAAAATGAAAAAAAATTTGCAATTTCAAAATGTTTTCATTTCTTCGTGTCCAAATTGTCATATTTTCTTCAATTTATGTAATAAACCAAAATGAAGGACTATCTCATAGAGTCCTTTTCTTTAATCTATGATCCTGAAACATTAAAATCCAAAGCAGGCTCATTGTTTAGGCAATATTCACAGGTGAATAACATATATATATATATATATATATATATATATATATATATATATATATATATATATATATATATATATATTCACATGTGAGTATCACGTATTATTTCATAAGTAAGATTAAAACAATGTATTAACCACATGTGAATACCATGTAAGATTCACATGTGAATAACATATATAAGTATATTCACATATGAATATGTTTTATTAATGTTACATATGAATAATATGTGGTATTTTCATACGAAGATGTTTATGTTACATTCAATATGAGAATAAATCAAGTAATATATATATATATATATATATATATATATATATATATATATATATTACATGATATATTCACATATGAATATACACGAAATTCATATATGATTATTCCAAGGTATTAATGTTACATATGAATAATATGTGGTATTTGCATCTGAATATAATAGAACGTATTCATATGTGAATATACTTACATATGTTATTCACATGTGAATCTTACATGGTATTCACATGTGGTTATTAGATTATATTAATCTTACATATGAAATATTCCCTGATATTCACATGTGAATGTATATATATATATATATATATATATATATATATATATATATATATATATATATATATTCACATTTGAATATGTCCTGAAACATTAATATTATCATGTAAGATTCACATGTGAATAACATATATGAGTATATTTACATGTGAATATGTTTTTTTATCTTCATATGTAAATATATCATATAATAATAACATGTAAAAATATCATGTATTTACTTTATAGTAAAGTTATAAAATAAAAAGGAATCATGAAGGAAAACCTGATGAATCTTCTAGTCGTTGACAATTCACCATGAGTATAGACACTTTCTTGTATTAAGACCATTTGATTTCTTTATTAATAAGTTTCCAATTCACCATGAATCTTCTTGTCGTTGTCAATTTCTCTAGTGATAATGGAAGCTCCATAGCTACAATCAAGTCAACAAAAAATAAATAATAAAAAAAGCTATCTAGATTTTATGCAAAAAAAATCTATTTAGATTTTATGCAAAAAAAATCATATCATTAGCTCACAACTAACAACTTACCATAAAGTGCATCTCCTTTCTCTACATGATCAAACTCAAAAAATGGCATTAAAATGGATTACAGCTTCACCTTCCTACCACATTTTTTTTTCTGAAAGTAGGAAATTATAGAGAAAAACCATATAAAGTGTAACACTCGATTTTGAGAAGTTTCTAATTTTGGGATAGCGGTCCTTGAATTGTGCTTTGGAGTTAAAAGGGTAAATTGCGAAAAAGTGATATGTTGGACCCTTTGCATGTACTAGTGAGTTAAGTATGCACTAATTTGAAAGTTAATTAGATAGGATTGTGGAGCTTGTTAATACCTTCGTGTACATATATCACTAAAAATGGGTCTGGAACAAAGAAGTTATGATTGTTTAAAGTTAGAATAGAAATCTATGAAAGCCTATAACCATGGTGTGGTGAGAAGTTAATCACAGTGTGGTGAGTTGTACGGCCCAAGCCTATAAAATTAGGGTTTCCTCCGTATTTAAATCTTCTACCTCTGTGTTTTAGGTCATTTCTCAGCCTCCAACACATCAAGAGCTTATTGGGAGCAAACTGATGTGAAAATAATTATGCACTAGTTTTAAACTACTAATGTAACTAATTATTACTCAAAAGGCAATGTACCTAGTCGAAAATAGAATAGCACAAATAGTCGGGTATCGAACACAAGGAACATAATTATTAGCTAATTTTATCCACTAATTACCTAAATTACTATTTAATAAAAGAAAGGGGGTTTTCTCTAGTTTTGCTAGACTAGAAACTTAATTAATCAAACTAAATCTAATTATCAACTAATGAAACAAAAAGCAAGAAACGCAAAAGATGATTTTAACAAAGATAATTGAGAGAATTTTGTTTAGCTTCGATATACTTGCTATTATTGTTGATTTAATGGAAGTGCAATGGATTAATGCTTCGTTGGTTACCGATTCCTAAGATAACCAGGTTAATGTTCACTAACCTAATCCTTTAGCAAATAAGTTAATTCATACGGTGATTAGGCGGATAAACTAACAAATTTACTAGTGTTAGATTCGAGTTAAATTAGACTTATAATGGATTGATCAATTTGGTCAATTAAAACAATTCGATATATTATTTGTCCTCATATATTAGCTCCTACAACTACTTACCCACTTTTCTATTTAACCCTAAGTTTTTGTCAAAACACTAGTCCTACAATTTTAAAATTCACAAGATCATAAGATTCAAGTTAATCAAGAATGATGGTCATGAAAACTTAATTAAAATCAACAATACATAGAAAAGTAGTTATCATAAGCACCGAGAGGTTATTTAATAAGCTAAAATAACAAATAACCAACTAAGCATTATCCAACCCATAAATCAACTCATAAAAAGACAAGTAACCTAATCTAAACGAAAGTCAGGGTTTTTAGCCCATGATTTTAGCAAGTAAATTTATAAAAACGAAATTCAACTTGTAATCCATGATCAAACACAAGAAGAAAATGTATTAATACGATGTTTGCCTCAAATCTATCAAATTCAAGCTTCTAATCGATCTTCTGCAACTGCAAGCTTCCAAGTACGTTCTTTTCCTTCAAAAGTTGACAAAAGCTCCAGAAAAAGTTAGGTTTTCGGAGGAATGTGCCTTCTATTAATATTTTTCTCGAAGTTGTTCCACCACGTCGTGGCAAGTCTACCACGACGTGGTCTTCGGGTTTTTCACGTAATCCGCAAGTTTTCGAGGTTCGACGGGAAACTTCAAAACACCACGTCGTGGTAATGTCACCACGACATGGGAATGAGACTTTTCTTCATTTTAGCCTTGATCCAAGTTCCTAGGTTCCAACTTCCTTTTTGCTCCCGAGCATGTCTTTTTCTTCTACATCACAACATATAATAGATTAAGTATCCTTTGTTCTATAATGAGCATAAAAATGACTAAAAATATTAAGATATGATGTAATATATATATATATATATATATACGTATCACAAACCCTAGTCTCCCTTTCATAACTTTAAGAATCTCTTCTCTCATCACATCCATTTTTGGTGCTTTTTGGGTTGTTTCCGTGTTTTTTCTTGCAAGATTGATGGTGGGAGCTTGATCCTTGTAGAAGTCAACCTTCATTTATATTTCGGACTCTTGTAAGTCACAAAGTTCCATGTTTTATTGGGGTTTACCTTTGGATATATGAGTATCTTGTGTTTTAGATCTATTTTATGATGTTTTAGTCCCAAAACCTTTATGTCCTTGGAGTTTGATGATGTACCACCCGTTTCACAGGTACTTTTCTTTTATAGCTTAAAGTATAAAATTCTTGCAAATATTTTCCTTAGCAGTGTGTAGGTAGTTCTCTATGCAGGGTGTAGAATGGGAAAGTGGACGCGGGCATTTAAAGCCCTACGCAGGGCGTACTCTTGTATACGCAAAGCGTAGGTGCATGGATTCTAAACCCTAAATTTTAGAGTTTTGACCTTATTTAAAGACCTTAACTCCCTTGAGGCCTTCCTTATCCTTAGTCTCCACTCTCCCAAACAGCCAACTCGAAACCCTAATCCCTTGTTAGCTTGTTTTAATCATTTTTGAAGTATCTGTTCTTGATTTGGTGATTTTCTGCACATATATTGAAGATTATTCGTGTTTTGGCGGTATGGAATCAAGATTTTTGTTCAAGCTGTTCATGGAGATTTATGAATCATGCTACTGTTCATCTGGGTATTATTTCAATCCAAATCGTATTTTGTTCATATTCTCCATTGGATTTTTTTACTGAATTAGTCAATTGCCTCGTAAATCAATTTCTTTTGATTTGGGCCATAGTTTTCATTCACTGTTCATGGGATTATTAAAGCCCAGGTTCTGATTTGTTTCAATTTCTAACCCAAAATCTCGATATTGAGATATCCTAGTTCCCGTTGTTTACATTGTCGTCGATATCAATTCTAGTTGCAATCTTGTTTGTAATCAGAAATTGATCTAATTTGATTTTCCCGGAATTGAGTGTATGTTGCATCGATGTGGATTATCAATTTGTTTCTATCTTTTTCATTGATTGTATTTTCAGTGAATCGGTTTTTTTTCTTGATTAATCTTATGTGCGAATCGTGTTAGTCCTTCACGTTGTATTCTTGATTCACGATTATCCATTCGATTTCAAGATTTTGCTTCTAGTTCTAATCCAAGAACGAGTTCATATTCTTCATCTTATGAAGTCGATTTCTCCGATATCATATTTTTTTAACTGACTTGAAATCAAGTTATCTTGGATTGAGGAGCTGAAAGAAGAAATCGAAGAACATTTGATGGGTGTTTGATCTGGAAATCGATCTTTGTAGTATAGATTGGGTGTTTTATTGATTGCAATCTTGAAGTCTGGTGATGAACGAATTAACAGTGGTGTATGTCGATTTGGAGAGTCAATATAAAAAGTCAAAATCGGGGCTTAAAATAATCAAAACAGATGAATATGTATTCGCAATCAGTAGAATGATGATCGGAACGAAGAAGATTGAATCTTGATTGTAATGAATTGCCAGTCAAGCAAATGGTCAAAATCAAAATTGGGTATCTCATGGTACGATCTCACTGTGCACAAACGAAATTGGCTTGAATGTCCTTCCTGCGAACGAATCGAATCTCAATTGGTATGCATAATGATCTAAATGAAAAGTCAAAATTGACTGTGAACTTTGGAACGAATGCCTCTCCTGTGAACATTATCGGATTCGGAATGTACTCCATTGGGAATGAAAGAAAGAAATCTTACCTGCGAACGAAAAGTCAAACGTAAAGTCAAAATTACGAAAATATTATATGTGAACGTTATTTTACTGTGCTTCTCTTTGTGGTATAATCGATGAAATTGAAACGAACTTGGGTTCGTTTGTTAGCACTTGGAACAAAAGTAATTGGAACGAAAGAAGGGAAAGCGAACCTGTGATTCGGTTTGGCTAAGGTTTCACCTTTGTTCGTATCGTGATGCTCGGACCGAACATGGTTTCGCTTTGTATGAACGATCTTGGACCGAACTTGGTTTCGGTTGCTTGTACTCGGAGCGAACGTATTGCAGTCGATGTTTATATGTGCCAATTTCAAGGTTTCGCGTCTAGTTTGAGTCATCGTTGAAAGATCAACTGGAGTATGATGCAGTGTTCGTTCAATCTCATCTAAATGGGGAAAATGACTAATGTTACATTTTTGGTCCCTGCAACTCCTGCGAATTGGCACTTTTGGTCCCTGTTGTTTTCACAGTTTGGCTTTTTTGGACCGTTTCCAGTTTTTGTAACAAATAAAGGGGTATATTGATGCAGAATTACCATTTCTGCCCCTGTCTTTCAGTAAGTGACAGTTTCTTCCCATTTTTCGAAAAAGTTTACAATTTTAAGGGCTGGTGAACAGTTTTGAATTCTTTAACGCACATATTTTTTCGTGAATAGAAAAATAAAGATTCCATCAAGTCTTGGCGGTTCGGAAAGTCGTTTTTCGTGATAACGTCAAATTTTTCACGACTTTTTTGGATTTTATACTTCATTGTGTATATCATTTTGTCGCGGGGGAGCTTAATGAATTTTTATCCATTCAAGATCATTCTCATGACCATTTGAAGGCTTTACAATCATGTTTTTTATTATAAATAAGGGGAGAATTTGGTATGGCCATTCGAAATTGGATTTGTGACTTTTCAAAGTTGAATATTTTTGATAAAGCTTGTGGTAGAATTATGAAGGTAGCTTTTACAGTAGAAGTTCTTCATCGAGCTCTGCTAAAGCGTTTACAGAGAAGTATCCTTTACAGTAGAAGTTCTTCATCGAGCTCATTTAAGGACTTGTTATATCTCCGACTTCTAGTATTTTCTCGATCAAGTGGCATTACGAATCTTAAAGTTTGGGTTGTTACATGATACTTTTTTGGTGGCTTATACCATTAGCTTATTTGAAGATCATTGTGACTTGGACGGGGAGCTCTTCAAAGACAAGAATTGATTCGGTTTCTTTGTTCTGAAATGGGTTTTTATGGCGGGTTTGGTTTTCATGAAGTTTTTTTGGGATTACATTCAAAAATGAAGTTTAAAGACATTACTTCAGTGCTTGATTTATATATCCTAGAGCCCGTGTTTGAAGACTATTGAAGAATCAAGATTCGTGGATTGCTTCATCTAGTCCTCGTTGCAAGATCTTTTTATTTGCTAGATGCTTGTTTTGGAAGTTAAAGCATTGTCATCCATTCCATACTTTGAGGGGGACATTGTAGGATTTCAAAGCACTCCATGAATGATGGCAATGGGCCCCTTGATGAAGTGTAGGTTAAAAGCCCAAGACTTGTCTTTTCCCTATAAATAGTCATGTATTATTCATTATTAGGGTTAAGAGTGAGGCAAAATGTATCCGCCATGTTGTGAGGTTTCTTGTAGAGTTAGATTCTTATTTCTTAAGTGTAATATGTTCCTCATAATTCAATAAATCGAGTGATCATTCGACCTAATCTTCATATTTGTGTTTGTTCTAATTTTCCTCATCTTGTTCATCAAATATCAATTAGGGTTTTAATCCTAACAAGCGAATGCTTGTATGTTATATTCATGAAGTCGCGAAGATGGATCAGGAGATCGTTACTGCTATTCATAAGCGAACCACTGTGAAAGCGATTGGAAGGGCAGGCGATGTGAATGCGATGGTTAAGGGGAAGATCGATCCCAAGTTTCACACTATTATGTTCATGAGGGCCGAAGGTCAAAAATGGCTGTTCGCTCTGGTTGACAAACACCTATTCTCCACCGCTTGTTTGGAACACATTTTGGAGATTATTCATAGGTGTAATCAGAACAGTGAAGCCGATAAGAAGCTGTTTACTGATATGCTTTGAAGGTATATTATGTTTCGAAAAACTCTTCTTGCTATTATTCCTTGGATGTTCAAGGTATTACAGAAGATCAAAGTAACCCAGCCGAAGTAGTCTCTCGCCTCATTGATGCAAAAGGGGAGATTGTTGGGTCTAAGTGTTGCGTCATGGGCTCGGTTGTTTAGTCCATTTAGTTTACCTGGTTTGGGCCTGTCCAACCGTGGATAATCATTAGGGTTAGATTTTATATATTGCATGCATGTATTGTTTTAAGAAATCGTTCTCATTAATGACTTTGCATTGTAACCCTAGCACACCTCTACAGTCGAAGTTCTTCATCGAGCTCTTCTGAGGTGTGAGTTATTAATCATTCGACACTATTTGATCCATTCTTGTGTTATTTGATTACTTCATTCTTGTTTTTTTGTTTAGAATCTATCGATCTATAACTCAATATTCCCATCAGAGGATTCTATCATTGTGGAATGGTGTGGATCAATCTTCAAGATGCAGAGCTTTCATCTCATTTGACAACTTCAGCAGGTATAAAGTTCTCACATTTATGATTCCGTGGGTTAGATCTAGGATAACCTATAGATTTGTATGCTTTTGGTCCCATGAGTTTGGCTTTTGTAAGTAATAGCTACTCCAGAGCTTGAGGTTATCATTTCCTATTGTTTCTGAAGATCTTATAGCATAAAATTGGGATCTTGATGGTTATATTTTCACCCATGCAAGGGTTTGAGGTCATTAAAGGAAGTTATGGAACTAGGGTTTGGTCTCGAGCTCTATTAAGACATGCAAAGGCATAAAGTCAGGAACTTTATCATTTCATCCATTAGGTTTAGATCTGAGTGTCATATGGTCTTAAGGTATTAAGAGCTTAAAATGAAGTTTGGCTTCAGGCATTATATACGGGCGTAATCCGGGCTACGACTAATGTAATCTGGTTCCCACCCATTTTTCTGGATTAAGGCTATATGCCCAATGTAGAGCTAGAGTACTCAATGCGTAAGTTAACAAAAGGTTGACCTTTGAGTTCTTACTAGTTTGACTTTTGGTTAACTGTGAGGGGTTTAAGACTTATAAGGTAAAAATGGTCTTTTGCCCCAATAAGGATTTGCCTTAGTAATTTGGACTTGCTAAGTTGGGATAATTACCTTAATTGTTAATTAGGATTGCTTTGGATATGTTTAGTGTGATGAGCTTTTGTAGCAACAGCTCGAGTGTGAGTTTTTATCTAGCTATCGATTGATGTGAGTATTTTCACTGTACTTGTAGGTCGAAGGCACCAATGCCGACCTACTAGATTGTGTTGTGTAGAATGCTGCCTGTATTTGTGACTATTTCATATATGATTGGGTTGAAATAAACCCCAGGGATGGGCCCATTGTTGTATTTTCTGGTTGAAATAAACCCTGGGGCTGGGCTCATTATTGTATGTTCGGGTTGAAATAAACCCCAAGGTTGGGCCCATTATTGCAAGTTCGGGTTGGAACATACCCTAGGGCTGGGCCCAAGATTGTTTATTGGGTTGGAAGATACCCAGGGTTGGGCCCACTGTTTAGTACGACATGTGGTATTTTGGGGAGCTCACTAAGCTTTGTGCTTACGGTTATGTGTTTTTGACATTTTCAGGTACTTCTATTTCGAAAAAGAAGGGCCCGACATGATTGCATCGCATCCACTAGAGATTTCATATTTATGATTTGATGATACTCTCATATTCCTTTTGAAACATTGTTGACATTGATGATCTTTTATGGAATATACATTGAATGTTTTACCATTTAAAAATGAAAAATTTTCTATGAGTTTTGGGACGTTACAAGTTGGTATCAGAGCCTTGGTTTGAGGGATTCGGGCACACTCTCGGGGTGAGTGTGAACCCAAACTGAGGATTTGGTAATCTTTTTGAAAATGGAAAATAACTTTTCTGAAAAGATTCTATAAAGGAAAAAGGGGGGGGGGTGATGTGTGCAATCAGCCGAGCTCGAGTAAGTGATTCCCAAAATACCCATACCAATGTATTATTACTAGTATGCCTGATATGTGAATTGCACGCTAGAGTAGGGCTAAGAATACCTTCAGGAATCGCATGCTAGAATTTCTTGATTTGTGTGTTGCCTTATAGCATAGGAGGATTGGATGTTATGTATTACTCAGAATTTATATCGGCTTAGTTAATTGTTAAGTGTATGCTTTAAAAATTGTATACGATTAAGATCATGGAGCCCTAGAATGATTGGTTTGGTCTTATTTCCCGTTCCTTGTCTAGTTATGGGCTTAGGGTACAATCATTTTTCAGCAGTCTATGTGGTCCCATTTTATGTATAATTTGCATGCATAAGGCAACCAACAGTGTTGGTTGAGGTTCTTAGTATTAGAAAGGTTGGCGAGTTAAGAATTTCTAGAAGAGCCTAGTAAATGTCATAGTAGGATATGTATGATGCTTAGCATAAAGATTGTGTGTATGGATTTAGTGGGGTGACTCAGAGGATTTAGGGCGGTTCTTGAGGAAAGCACGGATAGGTGTGGAAGGTAGTATTGGTCCCGTACCACTAAAAGCACAAGATCTGTACTCGAATCAAGGACGGTCTCGAGGATTCTGAGGAGCCTGTAGAGTGGGAGTCCGATCGAGTCATTTTGATCATTTGTATGTTATTATTTCAATATGGTGACCACTCGAGGATGAGCTTCTACTTCCGATTCTGGCTCTGGCCCATAACCGGTTGATGAGAGATTGCATGAGTTCATCACATCGGATATTACTCGCTATATTATGGAGGTCACCCCTATGATTTTTGGTACCATCAAATAGGGGAGTTCAAGGTATCTGGAGCTCTGGAGTTCTTTGGGGCTAAGGACCCCCTTGCTAGTTGCCGATGGATCGCTGACATGGAGAATTCCCAGCGAACGAGCTTCTGCCCTAAAGGGGAGAAGGTGGGATTTGCATCTTGCCTTCTGAGGGACCGAACCCATGATTGGTGGGATGAGTTTGGTCGTGCACAGGGATTTGCGACTGTAGTGGCCATGACTTGGGAGGAATTTGTAACTAGGTTCCAGAAGGAGTTTTCACTGAAAATTAAGGTGTAGCAGCTGACAAGGGAGTTTCAGGACCTTCGCTAGACTACTGAGTATGTGGCGGAGATCGTCGGCAAGTTTCAAGAGAGTGCTTTGTTGGTTCCGCAGTATGTTATGGACGAGGAGATGAAGAAGACGAGGTATCACGGCATGTTGAGAGATGATATTAGAGAGTTTGTGAGCTTTTTAGGGCACATGACCTTGAATGACATGATTTCTAGAGCCTAGGAATGAGAGATTGAGCTGGAGCTTCAGACGAAGTGCAAGCCAGAGCAGGTGCAGAAAGTGGTGGGCCAAGCGAAAAGGCCCAAGGTTTTTGATTCGCATCCTATAGGCCAGCAGGGTTGGAGCCATTATGGCAAGTGCGGCAAGCCGTACAGTAGGGAATATCGAGCGGTGGGATCGGGTTGTTTTAGATGTGGGCAGGCTGGACATATGAGTAGGGATTTCCCTCGGGATGCATTGATTTGCTTTCATTGCAATCAGATTGGCCATAAAAAGGTCGATTTTCCGAGGCTAACGGGAGGAGCAGTGGCTGCACCTGGACCAACCACCTTAAGGATCAACGATGGCCGCCAGGGGATGACAGAGACACTTGTGGTGAAGAGCAGGGGGTTCAAGTTGACTACCGATGAGGATCAAGCAGCACTGGATGTGGTTACCAGTACGTGTCTATACCATATCTTTTACTTATTTCCTTATTTTATGCTTATATCTTATGGATTATGTATAGGGACTTTCTTAGTTAATGGTATGACGGCTCATGTTCTGTTTAATTTGGGTGCTACCCAATCTTTTATATATCTTGTGCTTAGCAAGAAGTTTAGCGATGCTCCCGGGATTTTGGATTATCCATTGGAGGTAGAGATTGCAGATGATCACTATTAAAATGAAGGATGAAGAGTCCATCACGGCCCACTTGCAGAAAATGCAGAGATACATGGACCGCTTGCTGAAGTTGAATGTCAACTGCGATGAGGAGCTGGCCATAAATATCATTCTACACTCCTTACCTCCTTTCTACGACCAGTTTCGTATGACCTACCACATGCACAAGGAGGAGGACACTCTAAGCAAGCTTCAAGTCCTACTAAGGACGGCTGAGAATAGTCTGAAAGGCAAATCTTGATCATGGGGAATAGGATAGCGCCGCCTGTCACCAAGATTGGAGTTTACTCTTTAGTTCTCAGTAGTGGGTTAGGTCTAGATTTGAATAATTGTTGTTATTCATCAAAAATGACACAAAACATTATTTCCTTTCATGGTTCTATTAATGGTTTCTTTAATGGTAATTTCTATTTTGAAGCATTGCCTTGTAATGGTATATATGAAACTGTGATGGTTGTACACAACTTAGGAAATGATGTGTTGCATATTGATTCTTTCAATAGTGTGGATAAAGCATGCTTGTGGCATTGTCGTCTTGGACATGTCAAAAAGAAGCGCATAGCCCAACTCCAAAAGGATGGAGTGTTGGAGTCATTCGACCTTAGGGACGACGACACGTGCGAGTCTTGTTTACTTGGAAAGATCACCAAGTCACCCTTCACTGGTACTTGTGAAAGGGGGGAGGGTTTATTGGATCTCATACATACCGATGTATGTGGGCCCTTTAGATCCACCATAAGGGATGAGAATCGCTTCTATGTGACTTTCACCAATGATTATAGCAGATATGGGTATATCTACTTAATCAAGCTGTTGGGTATTAGATGTTGCATCATTGGGCTTTTAGTTTAGTCTTTTTGTAAACGGGTTGGGCCTGTCCTCCCGTATGTTATATTCTAGGGTTAGAGTATTTAAGATGCATGCATCATATTTAGTTAACTCTGATTATTATGCTGTAACCCTAATCACGCCTCTACAGTAGCAGTTCTTCATAGAGTTCTTCTGAGGCGTGACACTTAATCATTCAACATTATTTGAATCATCGTTGTGTTCTTGCTTTTACTTTTTTTGAATCTAAACGATCTTTAAGGATAATGTTCCTAACAGTTGGTATCAGAGCAGGAGACTATGTAATCTATATGCATCTCTTCTGTTTACAAAGTTTTAGGGTTTCCATTAATATAGGATCTGGTTCAGTCGTCCTCATAGTCATCTTGACGGCATAAAGTGATCTTGATAATACCCTAAAAACTATCTTAGTTTACACGTTTGATTCTCTACAGGTATCAAAGAAAATATCATCATGCAGCACAACGATTCTCACATCAACTCCATAAATATCTCAAGCAATATTGGATCAACAATAAGGATCCCGATTCTCTTTCCTCACGAATATGAAGTATGTGCGCTTCATTTTGAAGATTATGTTCTCGGTTCAGATTATAATGGTTATTTAATATGGGAAGCCATTACTCTAGGTCTATTTGTTCACACAGAAACCAAAAGAGTTATCACAACTCAGAAGGAATACAACCAGCTGCTCCTTGATGTAAAGGATGTTCCTCGGGACGAGAAAGAGAAACTAATCATCAACGTCAAAGCAATGAGGATCATTAGATTCGCTTTGCAGGCCGATACTTTTCATCTATTTAGTTCGTGTGATACTGCAAAAGCCATCTAGGATAGGCTCAAGGAACTTTACTCCACTGACGCAGATCTTAAGCATTCTACACAAACACTCTTACTTTCGGAGTTTGGTGCTTTCGCACAAAATCCTGAAGAAAATCTGAGCCAAACATTCAATCGCTACAATCATCTTCTTAGCAAGATGATGAAACATGGTATTGGACATGAGGTGATCGAGCAAAAGGTTACTCTCATGAATGGGCTTAGATATGAGTGGATGGCAGTGGTTTCTACCGTCAAAGCGTACGAGCAGTTCAAAAGTTACACTTTAGCCAAGCTTGTTGGGATTCTTAAGGAACATGAAAGTGAGGTGTCGAAAGAAGCAAAAGTTGTTTCTAGTATGGGGTCTCTAGCTCTTGCTGCGAAGGGAAAGACAGTTGTAGAGGATGAGTCTGATTCTGATCATTCTGAATGTGATCTTATGCTTTAATGGTTTCAAATTCCAAGTAGTTCGCAAGGAAGAAATTTCCATCAAACAAGAACCGAAACTGGCAGGGCAGCTACAACTCAGAAAAGGTGAAAGATGAGAATAAAATCGCTTCTCAAAAGGAGGAAGACAAGAAGGAAAAGTAGCTCATGGGTGACTCCAGCTATGACTGCAACTATTGTCATGGGAAAAATCATTTGGCCAAGGAGTGCATGCTGAGAAGGTTAAATGAGAAGAAAGAAGGAGAAGATGATGAGACTTACCACATGCAAAAGTTGGAGGAGATCAAGAAGAAAAAGGTTGCTGATAACTCTATGCCTGCTTTGATTGTGCATGAAAATATGGTTGAAAATGAGTTTGGAGGAGTTGAGGTCTGGTCAACAGACTTAGAAGATGACGAGGTTCGCAGGCCCACACATGGCAGGGTGTTCGTTGGGAAAGAGGAGAGTTTGTGGTTTGTAGGAATGTGTTTGATGGTGACGAGTGATGGGTCACAGACGCAGGAGTATGCTACTGAGAGTGGAAGAAGAGATGATAGTTGTTTCGCTGCAAGATTAGCTCCTGAACAAATCAACGAGTGTGAACAGCTGATACACAAGGTAAATCTAATTCTTGAATCTCTCAATATACCTGTGTCTAGATACGCAATTGAATTAAACGACCTAAAATTCACTTTTTCAAGCATTAGTGATAGTTTAAAAAGAACTCGCTTGACAAACTCTAACCTAACTGATCAAATTAGCAGGGTTTCGTCGAAAGTGATGAGAGGCGGATGTGGATAGCGAAGATCGAGTTAGATTTGTCTAAGTCTAGGGATGAATTAATTTACTTGCAACGAGACAATTTGATGCTTTTAAAACAATGTAACATTTTTTGTTTAATTGCTAAAAGGCTTTACTTTAACATTACTCAGTTGCACCTTGATTGTGAGATTGGTGAGAAAATTCACAAGATGATTTTACCATTTCTTGAGTTAAAGGAAGACGAAATTGACGCCAACTGTTATAAGTGTGAATACATCGTCTCATCTGAAGAGACTTCTAATGCTTACAGGGTAGGACTGGAAAGAATTGAATCGTACATTAAGTCCAAAGATCACAAAAACATGTTAAAACAGCTTTTGGACGAAAATCATAAGAACTAAATTAAATCTGATACTATACAAAAATTCGATTAATTGAGTGCCAAATTGAGTTCATAAAATAAGATAAATGTTGAAAGCACATCTGAATTAGATGAGGACAGTGATATGAGCGAAATCTCTGTAGAGGATGAGGTGGATTGCGCAGAGTTTGTTAAAAACGAAACTGAACCTGCGAAAGCTTTGATTTCTGAAAATTCGGTTGAATTCGCACGTATTTCTCAAAATAAACCTGAAATTTTAAATGCTAAAGCAACAATTTTTCCCAAAGTACAAACTGTCCCTAATCAAGTGTTCGCTACTGTGACGACCCGAAATTTCTATCTTGTAAAGTCAATCAAATCAATCAAAAGTTCAGACTTGTTTCTGTTTTCTTTTACTGAGTTAAGGGTCATTTTATGAGTTCTAGGCCTAGTACACTTAAGTGATTGTGTGTTAGGAAGTGTTAGCAAGAGATCATTGGATTGCATTCGAGCCAGAAACACCTTCAAAAGGTGTTCACGACCTCAAACTAGGTTCACGGCCGTGAACCCATCCTTGGGCGGTGAACTACCCTTCCCCGTATATATATGGGAGTTAGCCACTTTTCTCTTCACTTCTCATCTTTCTAGCCGTGAACTCTCCTTTCTCTCTCAAGTATCATCCACAAAAGAGTCTTCTTTCACCCCAAAAACGTAAGTATCTCATCCCTTTACTTGTTCATACTAGGAAACCCCCTTGATCCTATCATTGATTTATCTCTTTTCATCATCATCTTCAAGATCTTCAAAGTGTTCTAGGGCCGTGAACCCGTTATAGGGCCGTGAACCATCATCATTGGCCGTGAATCCTTCTTATCATCATCATTGGGCTGTGAACACATCAAGTGTTCTTGGGCCGTGAACAACCCAAGGGCCGTGAACCCTCCTTGTTGGGCCGTGATCATCTTTCAGCCTCCTAATTTCGATTCTAACACTTCATTGTAAGTGTTTCTAGATCCTAAGGTTGTTTCCCCTTACAATTTAGTAGTTAAACACTAATTGTATGCCTATATATGTTAATATATGCTAAATAGGATCCGTGTGTGCTCGGGACTTCAGTTGGCATACTTAGCATCCTATATCGATCTTTCATTCGAATCACTCACTACAGGTGAGTTCATACCCCTATAAATACACTTTTAAATGCTTTTAAATGCTTTTAGGGGGGGGGGGGAATACAAGTAAAATCACAATACAAATGTGTTAACCATTTATGTGTGAAAACAGTAAACAAAAGGATTTCTTATACTCAAAAACTTGTTAAAACTCTTTTAAACTGCTTTAGCCTTCTTTTATATCAAAATCATATTCGTCTATGTATTTACGTATAAGTATGCTTTAACGAACTTAGGACTACTGCTAAATACCTTGACTCCTGTTCCTTGTTTGGTTATGGGCTTAGGGTAGGATCACTAGTTCGACTGTCGGTTAAATCATAGTTATGCTCATTAAATACATATATGAATATTAAACCCATTTTAAGGATTATACTTAACTTAGTTGCTTATGGTGAGTAATTGAGTCTTTTCTACAAATGAGAAACAGTCAAACAAACATGCTAGTAAACTATAATAGGTATAGTTTATGGGATTACGACTTACTACTTCTAGATCAACGAAACTTACATGAGTCAGTTCATACATGCTATACCTAGAACAGGAAGGAACATACATACTATAACTAGAACAGAAAGGAACATACACACTATAACAGGAACAGAAAAGAACATATATACTATCACAAGAACAGAACAACTAGAATGTGAAACACTATTTCATGGCATGTCAATATACTTGTTGTGTCACGTTTTGTAACCAGAGTCTCCTGGAGGGAGAGCATGAGTTTGTGTACAGATCTATACGGGATTGACCATCATACAGCTTGCTGCTAGCTACAGTGGGACCTGCAGGTCTACGGGTGACAAATGTCATACCATATCAACGTCTTTAGAACGTCGTGTTTTATACTAGTCAATCAAGCATGGTTATAACCTTATCACATTTTTAACCTTAATTAACAAATTGGTGTTAAGGTAGTTAATGCTTCAGTAGGGTATCTTTACACCACACTACTGTACATCTTCATTTTTCCATTCATTCGTACATGATATCCACATATTGAGGAACACAAACTATTTTTCTAGTGAAGATAGTCATAAACTTGGAAAAACATACATTCTTACGAAAGAACAAACATACAATACAGTTGCTTCTTGGTAGAAGACTACTTTCCATTTTAGTAGAAAATATAGGATTTTCTAAGAAGTATACAAACATTTACATCAAAACACTTGCAAACATTCTCATGAAACAGATGCAAACTTTTGACACTAAAATACTTATGAACTCACCAGCTTAAATGCTGATCTACTCTTTCAAAATAACTTGTATTCTCAGGTCACCAGTAGACAGGTACAGATGACCAGGTTTTGAGAAGACGGAGCATGTTCAAGACTCCTCTTTATTTTGATTACATATTTTTGGTGTCTTACAACTTTACACAGAACACACTTATATTAACTACATTATTAATGCAATGGATGATGTTGTTGCTTGTTTTACTATTGTGAATTGTTATGATACTGTACATGACGTCCTCCGCCCTCAAACGTTCCTGCCATTCCGGTTTGGGGGTGTGACAGATTGGTATCAGAGCTTTGTTTATAGTGAATTGAGTATATCAACCCATAAAAGATATACAACTATCAACAGATCGGGATTAAAATACTCTGACCAAGAGTTTATACTTTTTAAATAATAAAATATTTTACGAAAGTATACATACAAGCATTCATACTAGGATCAGTGTCATACTAGAACAGAACAAAAGTGTTGCGGTTGTTTGACAAGACAAATAGGCTTAGAGACATATAATCAGATCTGGGAATGATATAGCCTGATCAACTATATCTTTCCGAGAAGTGATTAGTATGTGCCTAGGAATGGTTGTGGTGTTGCAACAAGTCTAAAAACTTACGAACTCTACTACAATGAAACTTTAGAACATAACATAAACTTAAAATACTATAGGAGTATTTTGTGGTACTATAATTACTTGTGTGAGAACTAAAAGGTCTTTACTAGTAGGTCAATAGTTGCTGAGTGGATACGCTAAGGTTATATGTAACTAAGGTATTATAGACTTAGAGTTTGTGATCTTTGCTTTACTTCGTGTTCCTTGTTTGGTTGTGGACTTAGAGTTGGGTCACTTATTCGAAGGTCTATTCTATCTTGGTTATATATGACTGGTATGCACTACGCAAGTATTGAAGTAACTGGTAAGGATCATCTTATAATTATCTTTAGTAGTACGTCTATTATGTGTTTCTTACACCCCTTTCTCGCTTAGATAACATGGTTGGATTCCATCTACCTGGCGACTCGTACTTTCCCGATCAAGGGAATGGTGGATGGCTTGAAGCGGAGCCGGAAGAAGAGAATCTGGTGGTCCCAGCAGTAGAAGACCCCACAGAAAGTTCTGATGAAGAGAACGAAGAGGAAGTTCAGGAATACTCGGACTCAGAACCAGAGGTCTATGATCCACCACAAGTTGCTCAACATCCTAACCCTCGTACGGCTTTTCAAGGCCCGACGCCTCTATGGGCGGTGAACTTGGGAAGGTGGAGCCACGAACAGGGACAACCACCTCCCTACAATGGCGATCGAAGCTTCTACAATCTGAATGAGCGAGGCTCAGCAGACAAAGTCCTTCCTGTCTTGGTGCGTCGTGTTGCTCGCAATGCTGAGCAGGGAAAAGCAAACTTCGACCAAGTCATGGAGATCCGTGCTGACTCCGGAGTCAATACAGTTCGTCTCCGTCATCTGACCAATGACCAGAACTTAGAAAGGACTTGCAGTGATGCCCTACATGTAGAACTGAATGCATGCCAATCCGAAGTTAGGGATCTTCGTCAGAACCAGGTGTCACTGCAAAGGCGTGTATGGGAAACGGAACAGCTGCTGGCTGAATCCAGGGCTGAATCAAGTACCAGCCAAAACAACTCCCCTCGCGAGTAGAGCCTACTCTACTCTCTCTTTTGGATATAAATTAGGTCTATGTATAGACTCTAGTATTAATTTCCTGCTTATGTTAAGACCTTGAACTTTCAGTCTGTTAGGTCTTTGTGCTGTCATAAGTTTCTCATTTCTGGTATAATGTAATACCTACTCCAAGGTCAATTTTCCTGAACTTATTGCATCTTTAATACCAATGATATTGACAGACATCAAATCCTCTGGGTAAATCTCTTTCCAAATGCTTTTATCCTTCTATTGTTAGATCTCTATTGCAATCACACTCTCTTCTATTTGATGAACTATGGCGATTTAGTTCATGGATTACTCTCATTATTCTCACTATTGAATGCTTAATATCATCTTCATATTTGTAAACTTACAGTTGAAAGATGCCTCCCCGTCGATCAACGAGACGCAATCCTCCGATAACTCCAACTCAACCACCACCTCCTCCACAATACGACCCTGCAGTTCTTCACGCTGCAGTGGTTGTGGCTGTTACGGCAACCCTAACTCAGTTCAACGCTAGCAGTACTAGCGGGGGTGGAACAACTGTAAATTCTACCCAAGGTTATGCTCACGGGCGCTCTAGGGACTGTTCTTATAAAGACTTCACCAACTGCAAACCAAGAGCCTTTAACGGCAACGGGGGAATCATTCCTCTATCGCAATGGTTCGAGAAAAATGAGTCGATCTTTGAGATCTGCTCCTGCCCGGAAGGAAGCAAAGTAAACTTTGCTGCCTTCACCTTCTCGGAAAGAGCCCTCACATGGTGGAATAGCCATGTCAAGTCACTTATTCTAATAGTGGCTAATGCGATGGGCTGGGAATCACTAAAGGAACTCACGATAGAGGAGTACTTCCCGAGGGTAGAAGTTCATAAACTTGAACAAGAACTCTGGAGCCTAACCATGAAAGGCTCCGACATAGTAGCCTACACTGCCAGGTTCAGTGATCTGGTGGCTCTATCTTCAGGAATGGTCCCTACTGAGGGAAAGAAGGTCGAGAGGTACATTTGGGGGCTGGTGCCTCCATTTCAGGGGAATGTATTAGCTTCAAACCCCACTACCTTCAATAGTGCCAAGCGATTGGCACATCGACTCATCGATCATGGAGTCCGCACTCCAACCACAAACCTTACTGTCCCAGAACCAGCCAAAACAACCGACAACAAGCGGAAGTTTTGGGACAAGAAGAGCAACGCGGCGCAGAACTCTGCCAAGAAGCAGCAGATCGTGGTTGTACATGCCGCGACAACACCTGCTGCCACTGCGTCGGCGAAACAGTATGCTTGGAGCTCGCCAAAGTGCAACAAGTCCAGCTTCCACCATAACGGACCCTGCTGGGAAATGCAGTGTGCAAACTGCAACCGGAAGGGGCACACTGCCCGTTTCTGCAAAGCTCCGGCTAGACCAATCACCCAGGTCCCTAGGGTTGGAGTGGGCCAGGCATGCTACGGGTGTGATGAGGTTGGTCACTACAAGAGGAACTACCCGAAGGCAGGGAATGATGTCGGAGTAGGAAGGGTTTTAGCAATAGGCCATGAGGAAGCAGTAGCAGACCCTATAGTGGTCACTGGTACGTTTCTCCTCGATAACTCTTATGCATGCATACTATTTGATAGTGGAGCGGAGAGGAGTTTCATGAACCAAAATTTTGCACACTTACTTAAACAACAACCACGAGCACTGAAAGAACCGTTCACCGTAGAAATGGCTAACGGAAAGACTGAGAGCACTAGCTATATATACGTAGGATGTACCCTGTCTCTAGATAGCCATTCATTTCCAATTGACCTCATGCTTGTCTCAATTAAAAGGTTCGACGTCATTATCGACATGGATTGGTTGAGTCTTCATCGTGCTGACATCATGTATTTTGAGAAGGCCGTTCGTCTTAATCTACCATCTAACGAAACCCTAGTTCTCAATGGCGACAAACCAGACACGGACCTTCGAATCATCTCAAGTATACAAGCCCATAAATACTTACGGAAGAAATGTCATGCATTCCTTGCTCATGTAGTTGATATGAGCCAAGAGGAGAAAGACATAAAGAACATCCCAGAAGTACGCGACTTTCCTGACGTCTTTCCCGAAGAACTACCAGGATTACCACCACAACGTCAAGTCGAGTTCAGAATCGACTTAGTTCCAGGAGCTACCCCAGTAGCCAAATCGCCTTATCGACTAGCACCAGCTGAGATGAAGGAGCTATCCGGTCAACTGAACGAACTACTCAACAAAGGATTTATTAGACGAAGCTTCTCACCTTGGGGAGCACCGGTGTTGTTTGTAAAGAAGAAAGACGGATCGTTCCGTCTGTGCATCGACTACCGAGAACTAAAAAAACTTACTGTCAAGAACCGATACCCTCTACCACATATAGACGACATGTTCGACCAAATGCAAGGGGCAAATTACTTTTCGAAGATTGATCTGTGATTCGGCTATCACCATGTAACGCCCGTAGATCCGGGCTAGTCAATTTAGAGACAATGAGCATCAAACATGAGCTTTTTATGGAAGATTATTTATAAGGAGTAATCTTAACCAAGTGGTAGTACATGTTCCAAGGGTTCCGTACATATAAAGAACGCGGAAATCCGAGTTATAACGAAGAAGTTATGGCACGTCGAAGTTTCGCTGCAAAACCGGCACGGCACCGGGAGACGTAAATAGTGAATTTACGATAGAGGACTTTTTAGCCTTAGTTATCTAAACAAAAGTTGTAGTATATGTTAAACCGAGAACATACAAAAAAAGAACGCCCAAATCTGACTTCGTATGAGGAAGTTATGATTTTTCTAAGATTTGGCATAGCAGTGCACGGCCCGAAACTCGAATTCTAGTTCGAGCGGTTTTTCGCTTACGCAACCTTAATGAGAGTTGAATATCTCATTAATAGGAACTCAACGGTAAAAAGACAGATGAAAACACAGTCCGTATGAAGGAGTTACGAATTCTTCGTGGTCATTTAACAGTCTAATCTCCTCCTATTGTTAAATTTAAGATCGGTCGAGAATTAGCCAACGGAGTCTAAATGAAAGTTGTAGATCTTGTTTTTACCTACGCGTGGAAAAAAAGAACGTTGAAAACGGATCTCGCATGCGAAAGTTACGGGGTTTAGAAGTCGGCAGGGTGCTGCTGCAAAAGGGGTGACGTGGCTGAATATGGGTCAAGGCTTTCTCCCCAAGAAAAGCCATCAGGTGATGACACGTGGCACCAACTCGGCGAGTCAGTGAACCGACTCGGCGAGTCCATCAGGATTTCACACTATAAATAGATGTGTCGGGTTCCATTCATTCTCACACCTTTCCTCTTCTACTTTCTCTCTCTACTTTCTCTCTCTAGCCTCCCTAACCCCCCCTAAAGTCTAGGTAAACCCCCTAGCACCCGAAGTAAGCCCCGAGGCTCCCGAAGCCCCGAGAAAAGAGCCTTTCGGCTCGGGAACGCTGCGTCGGCGAAGCCCGGTTTTGCGAAAAAACCCGCTGTAAGTGAGCTATGCCTACCCTATCTTTAGTATAGCTTATGTTTTAATATAGTAACATTATTAGGACCTTAGAATAATTATTTGGGCTGTTATTATGAGTTATATAAGAGTGTTGCTTAACTCTTATATAATAGTAATAATATCTAGACTATTAATTAGTCGCGGTTAACGTTAGAATAAACTCTAGTGGTAATGATACTAGGTTTTGTCCGAAGGAAATTGTTTTAAAAGTAACAAAGTGCTGTCCAAGTACCAAGTCATCACCTTATCAGGTGAGTGCATAGTTACTTTTATCTTACACATAGATATGAAGTATTTTATATAAATTACGTGCTATGTGTGCATATTATCTGAATACTTGTTGTCTATGTTGGGTGAATGATTTTATACATGTTTTAAATGATTCAAACTGTATATTTATTTTATATCTACAAATATGTTGGGATAAAACATGGGTAGATGAAATAGTTGGTGTGTGATGAAATAAAATGATGAGAGATAGGTGATGATAATTTGGTGAGGATAGATAGGTGATGATGAATCGGTGATGTAGGATGAAAGATACCATAACCTTGTCCGACAATATGGAGATGTAGTCATCTACCAGAGTATAGATGGCGACCACGGACTATTCTAGAAAATCCCGTGGAAACACCAGCAGGCTCATAACCTGTACGTGATGAATTACGAGTTTAGGCGATGTTGTAACTACGTATTCATGTGATGATACTCTAAATTACGAGTTCAGGCGATGTTGTAACTACGTATTCATGTGATGATACTCTAACCCTTATTATGAATTACGAGTTCAGGCGATGTTGTAACTACGTATTCATGTGATGATACTCTGACCCTTACTATGAATTACGAGTTCAGGCGATGTTGTAACTACGTATTCATGCGATGATACTCCAACCCTTACTAAGCGCGTATTGAGGGGGTAATCCCCGAATCATTACTGTCTATGCGTTGTAGGCAATGATCCTTAGGAAAAGTCCTTAGGAACGAGCATATAAGGAAATGTGATGTAAAGAGATGAGAGGTAAATACGATATAGGAGATGACCCTTAAGATAATTCTCTAGGGAATATTAAATGAAGAAAATGGGGATGGGCAATCGGGTTAATTGTTTGACATGTATTATGTGAAGAAACAAATTAACTATATTATTGTGGGTTGAAAACCCTATGTACTCACTAGGTTTCCCAACCTGACCCACTCAAGTTTATTTGTATCACAGGTGTCGATATGAAGCTACTTTACACTGAGAGATTTAAAAGGGATGTAGATCACTAGTGTAAATGAATGTAAGTTCTGTTTATGCTTATGTTTCTATATTGACGATGACATCCCAAATGTTTTAAAATGAATAAAAATACATTTCTTCGGAAATGATTTGATAATGTATTTATCATGTTTTTCTAGGAACAAATTCCGCAACATTTTTATTAAAAGAGATACTCTGATTTTTATAAAGCATAAACAAAATCGGTCTTTTCTGGCCGTGAAAATGGGGATGTCACACACCAGTTACGAGTTTTAGAGGAGGATGTTCCCAAAATAGCCTTCCGAACTCGTTATGGACACTACGAGTTTGTAGTGATGCCATTTGGATTAACCAATGCACCCGCAGTGCTCACGGACTTAAGGAACAGGGTGTGTTGTCCTTACTTATATGAGTTCGTTATTGTATTCACCAAAGACATACTTATCTACTCTCGAAGTAAGGATCAGCATAGTCAACACCTAAGCCAGATCTTAGAAACACTACGATCGGAGAAACTCTATGTGAAGTTCTCTAAGTGCAAATTTTGGATTCGAAGAGTCGAATTCTTGGGTCACGTGGTTAGCGAAGAGGGAATTCATGTGGACCCTTCCAAAATAAAGGCTATTGAGAACTGGTCAGCTCCAAAGACGCCTACAGAAATTCGTCAATTTCTAGGCCTCACTGGCTACTATCGCAAGTTTATTCAGAACTTCTCTAGGATCGCGAAACCGCTTACTACATTGACCCAGAAAGGTGTGAACTTTGACTGGGAAGAGAAACAAAAGAAGGTGTTCCAAATGCTGAAGCGAGCCTTATGCAGCGCACCGATACTATCCCTCCCAGAAGGGATAGGAGACTTCGTGGTTTATTGCGATGCATCTAACCAAGGGCTTGGTTGTGTTCTTATGCAATGAGGAAATGTCATCGCCTATGCCTCAAGACAGCTTAAGACGCACGAAGTCAACTACACCACACATGATCTTGACCTAGGTGCAGTGGTATTTGCTCTGAAGATCTGGAGACACTATCTGTATGGTACCAAAAGCACTATCTTTACAGACCACAAAAGCCTTCAACATATATTTGACCAGAAGGAGCTCAACATGAGACAACGACGGTGGGTCGAGCTACTCAATGACGATGAATGCGAAATTCGTTATCATCCCCATAAAGCCAACGTAGTGGCTGACGCCCTAAGTCGGAAAGAATACTCTGGTCGTAGAGTCAAATCATTGACCATGTCAATCCATTCACATCTATCCACACACATTAAGGAGGCTCAGCTAGAAGCCTTGAAGCCTGAAAATGTGGCGGGTGAATCCCTTAGAGGGATGGATAAGAACTTAGAAGTCAAGGGTGGTGGAGCCTTGTACCTCATGGATCGGATCTGGACACCGAAGTTCGGTGGTTTCAGAGATGTGGTCATGAACGAAGCGCACAATACTCGATATTCCGTCCACCCAGGTTCAGATATGATGTATCTAGATCTCAAAAGGTTATACTGGTGGCCTAACATGAAAGAAAAGATTGCTACCTTCGTGAGTAAGTGTCTTACTTGCGGCAAGGTTAAGGTCGAATACCAGAAACCCTCAGGTTTGCTACAACAATCGGAAATACCTGAGTGGAAGTGGGAGCGGATCACAATGGACTTCATAAACAAATTGCCCAAGTCAACGGGTGGTCTCGATACCATTTGGGTGATCGTAGACAGGTTAACTAAGTCCGCACACTTCCTACCTATCAAAGAAACTGACAAGATGGAAAAGCTAACCAGAACTTACATTAGGGAGATTGTACGACTGCATGGTGTTGCCATATCTATTATAGTAGATTCACTTCAAGATTCTGGTAGTCGCTACAAAGTTCCGTAGGAACTAGGCTGGACATGAGTACAGCCTACCATCCGCAAACCGACGGACAAAGTGAGAGGACTATTCAAACTCTTGAAGATATGTTGCGAACCTTCTTGGAAAGGCATGCGATACTCATTTACCCCTTGTCGAGTTCTCCTACAATAACAGTTATCACACAAGCATAAAGGCAGCTCCATTTCAAGCCCTCTATGGCCGGAAGTGCAGATCCCCTCTGTGCTTGGCTGAAGTGGGTGACACGCAGTTAGCTAAAGGACAAGTTCCTGACAGCATTCTCACGGGTTCGGAAATCATTTGGGAAACGACAGAGAAGATTGTTCAGATTAGTGAACGATTGAAAGCCTCTAGAGACCGATAGAAAAGCTACGCTGACAAGAGACGGAAACCTTTGGAATTCCAAGTTTGTGACCGTGTTTTATTGAAGGTCTCACCCTGAAAGGGCTTGATACGCTTCGGAAAGCGTGGGAAGCTAAATCCAAGGTACATAGGGCCTTTTGAGATTATCGCTAGAATCAGCCCTGTAGCTTACAAACTCAAACTACCTCAAGAACTTAGTAACGTACACCCTACCTTCCACGTATCGAACCTGAAAAGTGTCTATCCGATGCGACTCTGGTTATCCCACTCGATGAAATCGAGATCAATGAGAGCCTCAACTTCATGGAAGAACTAGTAGAAATCATGGACATGAAGGTCAAGCAAACTAAACAAAGTCGTATCCCGATAGTGAAGGTTCGCTGGAATGCGAAGCGAGGACCCGAATTCACTTGGGAGCGGCAGGATCAAATGAAACTTAAGTATCCTCATATTTTCCCTTAGTCTATTTGTATTTGATTAAACTCTAATTTCGGGACGAAATTCCCTTTAACAGGGGAATGATGTGACAACCCGAAATTTCTATCTTGTAAAGTCAATCAAATCAATCAAAAGTTCAGACTTTTTTTTGTTATTTTTTACTGAGTTAAGGGTCATTTTATGAGTTCTAGGCCTAGTACACTTAAGGGATTGTGTGTTAGGAAGTGTTAGCAAGAGATCAGTGGATTGCATTCGAGCCGGAAACACCTTCAAAAGGTGTTCACGGCCGCAAACTAGGTTCACGGTCGTGAACCCATCCTTGGGTCGTGAACTACCCTTCCCCCTATATATATGGGAGTTAGCCACTTTTCTCTTCACTTCTCGTCTTTCTAGCCGTGAACTCTCCTTTCTCTCTCAAGTATCTGTTGGGGTACAAAGTTATCCATGTATGACTTTGTAATGACTTTTGTAGACCCACTTGCATGGGGTGCATTAGCCTTTTCACTCATGAGATAGAGAGTGAGAGAGAGACATGTAAACACCTCTATATATGGTGGGTTTAGTCCACTTGTAGAGGTATGCTTGAGAGGTGTAAAAGTTGAGTGTGTGAGTGTGTGTTATTTATGTAGATGTAGATCTATGTCCCTTTTTGTAACACCATACATATTCGAATACATCTCTTAAACACCGAAATCACCGTGTTCATTGTGCAATCTTTAATTCCGCATGCCAAACCATGTTCTATAATTCTCTACATTTGGTATCAGAGCGGGTCTTCGAAGATCAACATGGATTTTTGAAGAACGATTCTCGGTTTGGCAAAATTTGTCACAATTGCAGCATTTTTGGTGAGTCTTTCTCTTTGATCTTTCTTAATCTCGTTGATTCGTGCGTTGCGTTTTTGATTTTTTGATCGTTTTGTCTCAATGGATCAAAATTAGTTTTCATCCCATTGATTGATCCATTTATTATTGCTTAGATCAAAAGTTCATATACAAAATCAAATTCCAAAATTTTTCGAAGTTACTGTTCATCAGATTAAATTTCAAGCCCAAAGACAAATTCAAAAATCAATCCATTTCGTTTATTCAAAGATCCAGTCCAATTACTTGAAGTGTTACTGTTCATCAATCGAGCCCAATATCTTGTTTAGATACAATACCTTTAATTGAGCCCAAAGATTCTCCAAAACCAATTCGATATATTTGTGTGAGTAATTTTTTTTTGTATGATCGGTTGTACATCTGTTCAACATACACAATATCCGAGTTCTTGTGTATCAGTTTATTCTTATCATTATTGCAAATCGATTAATCTCGCTTTTGATTCAATAATCATGTTATTCGATTGGAATTTGTTCATGAATCTCAACTTGTGAATCGGTTGTATAAGATTTGTGCTATTAACAAGCCGATGATGATCAATATATTGTCGATCCAATTTTTTTTGATTTCGATGAAACTGATCAAGAGCAGTTAAATGTGGTGAAGAACAAGTTAACAATTCTCTGTTTGATCTGAAAATTGATTGTAGATTCACGATTTTTGTGTTTTTTGACAATTGAAATCGAAAAGTCAAATACGAAAAGTCAAAGCGAAGTCAAATGTGTGATTGGAATCGATTTTGGAGTTAAATTGGTTAAAGTGTTTGACTGAATTGGTTGTTTGAAAAAGCGAAGATTGAGCTTTGGATTATGATTTCGAAGGTTTCACAGTCGATGATTTGAAGTCGATAATTGATTTTGAAGGCTTGATATCGAATATGTTTTGGTTTTATAGCGATTGGTATGATTATTGATTTCAATGGTAGAGGTTGTGTTAACGAAATCCATTTTGAGGATTTATTCACGAATTGATGATTACGAACAGATGGTCGATGCAGTTGGGTCACAAGCAAATGGGTGTAGTAATCAGCTATTGAGCAGTGAGTAGTGATGTGCGAAGACTTGAATGTTGAGTAACTAAAAATTGATTTTTTGGATATCGATTTTGGTTTCAATCAAACGAAAGCTTGGAGTTGAGATTTTAACGAAAATCTGTTGTATCTAGATGTCGATGGTGCGAAGCCATGGATTTTGAACACGAATTGGATGGTGTTATGAGTCGATGGGTGGGGATAAACAATGAACTGGGAAAGTTTTTTGGTATTATGAACGAAAGCTAATCTTGAGAAGCCTGTGTTAACGAAATATTGATTCAGTGAGTAGATACAAATGGTTCAGACAAGATTCAGAGGCTTCGTGTGCCTTCGTTTTCGTTAAAATGGCTGTGAAAAATTTTCGTTAATTTGGTGCTCTGGTTGAATCTAACGAAGGGGAGAGAGAAAAATTTCCTTAAAATGGTGTTGAAAGATTTCGTACGAAGGGTGAGGATTTCGTATGAAGGGTGTTGTGGATTCGTATGAATTGAAGAAGAAAGCAAAGTTTCGTGGCCCTTAAAGTTTTGAGGGTTTGCCACATATTCCAAATTTACGACAGTTAGAAGAAAATTTCGACAAATTAATGCAAAAGGCAAATTTTACGAAAATGGCCCCTAAACTTACGAAAGTTTAACATCTTTTACAACTCTTCGAATGATTGGACAATTTTTCGTATGTTTGGAATGAAAAAGAAGAATTTTCGAATTTGGTCCCTAAAATTTCGACAGTTTGGTAACAAATACCTAATTTTAGAAAAGGACTGTTTTTGTTGAGAAATTGAAGAATTGGAATTTCAGGCCCCTGCAGTTTATGCAAATTGACGCTTTCTACCCAGCTTTGAAAAAGGGGGAGAGTTTTGCATTTTTTGTTGTTTTGGGCGCACCGGGTCACTGCAGAATTTTGAAATTGACAATTTCTACCCATTTTTGAGAAATTTTGTCAAAGGCGGTCCGTGAACGAAGCTAAAAATTGAATATTTTTTGGGTTTTTCGGATTGAAGGACAAAGTTTATGCCACATGTTGAGGGGGAGTTTTGACACGAAAAATTCCGAATAGAGCACGTTCACTTTCCTTGAAGGTTTTATAATCAAATTTCGATTATAAAAAGGGGGAGAAATTTATCTGGAAATTCGAACTTGAATTTTTCATATTACGCGGATTTGAAGACCGAAGTGACCTTCAATTTCTGAAGTACATGAAATGATGCAATTGGAAGTTTGGAAGTGATTTCGTTTCGAAATGGGTTTGGTTTTATTGAAGACTTTCGGGATGTGTTTTTATGCTCAACTTTTGGGTGATTAGTTGGAGTTTGAGGAGCTCTTGATCATTTGTCGATGCTCGGTTCGTATGGTCTCACATCCTAGAACCCAAATTGAAGAATCATTGAATAATTGAAGATTTGAAGTTCATTTCGACATGTGTCACCCTTGAGGCTCGGACCGCGTAGTTGCTCGATTTTGGAAGATTTGAAGTGGGTCATCCATTCCTAACTTTGAGGGGGAGAATGTTGGGGTACAAAGTTATCCATGTATGACTTTGTAATGTGTTGAATTTTGTAGACCCACTTGCATGTGGTGTATTAGCCTTTTGACTCATGAGATAGAGAGTGAGAGAGAGACATGTAAACACCTCTATATAAGGTCGGTTTAGTCCACTTGTAGAGGTGTGCTTGAGAGGTGTAAAAGTTGAGTGTGTGAGTGTATGTTATTTATGTAGATGTAGATCTATATCCCTTTTTGTAACACCATACATATTCGAATACATATCTTAAACACCGAAATCACCGTGTTCATTGTGCAATCTTTAATTCTGCATGCCAAACCATGTTCTATAATTCTCTACAGTATCATCCACAAAAGAGTCTTCTTTCACGCCAAAAACGTAAGTATCTCATCCCTTTACCTATTCATACTTGGAAACCCTTTTGATCCTATCATTGATTCATCACTTTTCATCATCATCTTCAAGATCTTCAAAGTGTTCTAGGGCCGTGAACACATCAGGTGTTCTTGGGCCGTGAACAACCCAAGGGCCGTGAACCCTCCTTGTTGGGCCGTGGTCATCTTTCAGCCTCCTACTTTCGATTCTAACACTTCATTGTAAGTGTTTCCTAGATCCTAAGGTTGTTTCCCCTTACACTTTAGTAGTTAAACACTAATTGTATGCCTATATATGTTAATATGTGCTAAATAGGATCCGTGTGTGCTCGGGACTTCACTTGGCATACTTAGCATCCTATATCGATCTTTCATTCGAATCACTCACTACAGGTGAGTTCATACCCCTATAAATACACTTTTAAATGCTTTTAAATTCTTTTAGGGGGGGGGGGGGAATACAAGTAAAAACACAATACAAAGGTGTTAACCATTTATGTGTGAAAACAGTAAACAAAAGGATTTCTTATACTAAAAAACTTGTTAAAACTCTTTTAAACCGCTTTAGACTTCTTTTATATCAAAATCATATTCGTCTATGTATTTACGTATAAGTATGCTTTAACGGACTTAGGACTACTGCTAAATACCTTGACTCCTGTTCCTTGTTTGGTTGTGCGCTTAGGGTAGGATCACTAGTTCGACTGTCAGTTAAATCATAGTTATGCTCATTAAATACATATATGAATATTAAACCCATTTTAAGGATTATACTTAACTTAGTTGCTTATGGTGAGTAATTGAGTCTTTTCTACAAATCAGAAACAAACAAACATGCTAGTAAACTATAATATGTATAGTTTAGGGGATTACTACTTACTACTTCTAGATCAGCGAAACTTACATGAGTCAGTTCATACATGCTATAACTAGAACAGGAAGGAACATACATACTATAACTAGAACAGAAAGGAACATACACACTATAACAGGAACAGAAAAGAACATATATACCATAACAAGAACATAACAACTAGAATGTGAAACACTATTTCATGGCATGACAATATACTTGTTGTGTCACGTTTTGTAACTAGAGTCTCTTGGAGGGTGAACGTGAGTTTGTGTATAGATCTATACGGGATTGACCATCCTACACCTTGATGCTAACTTCAGTGGAACCTGCAGGTCTACGGGTGACAAATGTCATACCATTTCGACGTCTTTAGAACGTCGTGTTTTATACTAGTCAATCAATCATGGTTATAACCTTATCACATTTTTAACTTTAATTAACAAATTGGTTTTAAGGTAGTTAATGCTTCAGTAGGGTATCTTTACACCACACTTTGTACATGATATCCTCATATTGAGGAACGCAAACTATTTTTCTACTGAAGATAGTCATAAACTTGGAAAAACATACATTTACGAAAGAACAAACATACAAAACAGTTGGGACTTGGTAGAAGACTAATTTCCATTTTAGTAGAAAATATAGGATTTTCTAGGAAGTATACAAACGTTTACATCAAAACACTTGCAAACATTCTCATGAAACAGATGCAAACTTTTGACACTAAAATACTTATGAACTCACCAGCTTAAATGCTGATCTACTCTTTTAAAATAACTTGTATTCTCAGGTCACCAGTAGACAGGTACAGATGACCAGGTTTTGAGAAGACGGAGCATATTTACGAATCCTCTTTATTTTGATTACATATTTTTGGTGTCTTACAACTCTACACAGAACACACTTGTATTAACTATATTATTAATGCAATGGATGATTTTGTTGCTTGTTTTACTATTATGCATTGTTATGATACTGTACATGATGTCCTCCTCCCCCGAACGTTTCCGCCATTCCGGTTTGGGGGTGTGACAGCTACCAAAGGACTGGACAAAAATCAAACTGTCGAATTAACGTCCATCGTCAACGAAGACAACAAAGATGGTTGTGATGAGTACTTTTGGTCCGCTCCTATAAGCAATGCAGACAAAAAGAAGGGTTTGTCAGAAAGAACCTCGTGGAGAGTGAAAGGAAGATATGTGGCAGAACCATTGAACAATCGTTCAGGCTATGAGAAAGGAAGCTCAAGTGGAACAAAGAAAATTCCAAGAGAACCTCAGTCAGTGAAGGACGAATCTCATGCAAGAAAAATGAAACACAAGGCGAATATTCACAAGTCCTCTGAGAAACTTACAGAGTAAAAACGTCAAAGAAATCTGAGATATCAGAGAAATCTCAATGAAAGGAATCAATTTTGGCAATCCCAAAATTCCAACTATGTTCACAAAGAAAGATCTTCTAATCAAAATGCGAAAGCTCGTTCGCATGCGAATCCCAGTCAATGTTCGCAATGTCATTCTTGCAATCCACAAAAACCAAAAAGGAACCTTGTTCAAAACCTTCTCTTTCAAAGAAGCCAATAGAGAAACCAAAATCTCATCATTCGCAACCCACGAAAGCTTCGCTCAAAGATGTAAAAGGAAAGGGAAAGTTAGTCTCCGATTCTGAAGCTCAAACCAAGAAATCGACTACTAACTCAAAGAAAGTTGAGAAAGAATTCGTCAAGAATCAAATCAAAAACAAACAAAAACAATTTGATTCAAAAGAAATGAAAATGAAAAATAATAAAGTAAAAGTTTTCACAATAACTAAGAAAGATGAAACCACATTAGTTAAACGAGCTTATGTGGTTGATCTTGCAATTACTTTTCCTCTTTCTGTAAAAGGCTCACAAGGACCCAAGCAACTTTGGGTTCCTAAATCTGCTTAATTTTCGCAGGTTATACGTGACGAGCAGTTTGACACCGAATGGTACATCGATAGTGGCTGCTCGCGTCACATGACTGGGAGGATGAAGGAGCTGCGAGAGTTTCGAGCTCTCAAATACGGTGGAAATGTAAACTATGGAAACAACTTGTTTGGAAAGATCAAAGGCTATGGGAGGATAACGAACGGAGATTTTTTGATTCGTAAGGTGGCATATGTGGAAGGCTTACAACACAACCTAATTAGTGTCTCACAATTGGTTGTTGGGACGGGCTTGAAAGTATCCTTTGACGATGAAGGATCTGAGATAATAGAAAAGAAAACGAAAGCGGTTCTCTTAAAGTCGCAGTGAAAAGGAGAAATGTATCCTTTGAATCTGAACACAATACGTGGGAATCCTGCCATATGCTTACTTATGAAATCTCACTCTGATGATAGTTGCCTATGGCATAGAAGACTTTCGCACCTCAACTTCAAAGACATCAACAAGCTTGTTCTTGGTGATCATATGCGAGGACTTCCTTTCTTGAAGTATGATAAGGATCATTTTTGTGCAGCCTGTGAGATGGGGAAGCAAAGCAGGAAGAGTCATCCAACTATTGTAAACACGAAAGTCGTTGAACCATTGGAACTTCTACATATCAACCTTTGTGGACCTTCTGCAATTGAAAGTGTTGGTGTTAGTAAGTACATTCTTGTAATAGTTGATAATTTTTCACGTTTCACTTGGGTATATTTTCTTAAAACAAAAATATGAAGCTACTCCTAAACTCAAGGATTTTATAAAGCAAATTGAGCTTCAACTGCGAAAGGTGGTTCACAATGTTCGAAGCGACAATGGGCTAGAATTTAAAAACCAAGCGTTTGAAGAATTTCTTGCTGAAAAGGGAGTCTCACACAACTTTTATGCTCCTTACACTCCACAACAGAATGGTGTAGTTGAAAGGCGAAACCGCTCTTTGTGTAAAGCTGCACGAACTATGCTCACTTTCGCATGTCTACCTCTATATTTCTGGGCGGATGCTATTGCGACTGCTTGTTTCACCCAAAATAGATATATCCTGAATAAGCGATTTTCTATTACTCCTTATGAAATCATAAATAATCGTAAACCTAATGTTTATTTTTTCCATGTATTTGGTTCAAGGTGTTTCATATTCAATTCCAAGGAACAACGAAACAAATTCGATGCAAAGGCTGACGAGGGTATATTTTTGGGATATTCAATGACCTCCAAGGCATATAGGGTTCTCAAAAAACGTTGAAAGAAGATGGACGAAACCTACTATGTTACGTTCGATGACAACTACTTGAATAGGATTCAAATGAATGAAAGTCAATCGAAGGAAATATTTCCTAAGCCAAGTCCAGCCACTGTTCCAATCTCCAATCTGTATGAGGAATTCATGTTACTCTTTGATGAGTCAGAGAAGGCTATCACATATGAAGCGAAAGAAGATGACAACAAAGTAGATGAATTAAAGAAGATAATTAATGACGTTGCGAAAGACATGCACAATCAGCCATCAACTGCGAACGTGCCTCAAGACACGAGCACTACATTCCAGGGGGAGAATTCTGACTCCAATGCAAGACCTCATGGGGAGCATTCTACACCTCAAGATACGAACATTCCATCGTAGGGGGAGGGAGATACTTCAATTCCTGAAGAAAAGGACCTCTCATCATTCGAGGGGGAGATTAAGGATGTGAATGACGATTCGGACGTTCAATCAAAATTCAAAGAAGTAAATGTTGAAGTGGATCCCTCTTATGATCCAAACTAGCCTCCACTAACCAAATGGACCAGAGATCACCCGAAAACTCAAGTTATTGGTGAGTCTTCTGCAGGTGTTCTTACGAGATCTCATATAAAAGCGAAACAAACTGCATTATTCTCTAAAGTGGAATTTTGTATGTTTAACTCATTCATTTCCAAAGTAGAACCCAAAACGATTAATGTTGCTCTCGATCATTTTGATTGGGTGCAAGCGATGCAAGATGAACTCAACGAGTTTGAACGAAACAAAGTATGGAGGCTAATTCCAACTCCACCAGATGCATCGGTTGTAGGTTTAAAGTGGGTGTTTCGCAACAAAATGGATAAAGAAGGGAATGTTATAAGAAACAAGGCGAGACTCGTGGTTAAGGGGTATTGTCAGGAAGAAGGCATCGACTACGAAGAAACCTTCGCACCTATTGCAAGGTTGGAATCTGTTCGCATCTTCTTGGCATACGTAGCGCACAAGAACTTCGAGGTGTTTCAGATGGACGTTAAATGTGCTTTCTTGAACGGAGAATTAGAAGAGACTATATACGTGGAAGAACCACCTGGTTTCGTAAGTGAGAAGTATCCCAATCACTGCTACATCTTAGACAAGGCAGTATATGGTCTGAAGCAAGCTCCAAGAGCCTGGTATGAAACTCTCACTCGTTACCTTAAAATGTCCAAATTTAAACAAGGTTCGGTTTACCCAACCTTTTTTCGCAAGAAAGAGGGTGACCACTTGATGATCGTCCAAATTTATGTTGATGTCATCATCTTCGGCTCTATGAATCCCAACTTAACAGCTGAATTCTGAAAGTTGATGGAACCTAAATTTTAGATGAGCTTCATGGGTCCAATTAACTTTTTCCTTGGATTGAATATAATACAGGGACCAGAAGGCATTTTCATAAATCCGGAAGCATATACGAAGACCTTACTAGCTAAGTTTGGAATGGTGGGAGACTCCAAAGCGAAGGTTCCAATGGCATTCGGAACGAAACTGACAACATCTCTGGTAAACCAGCTGCTGATATGACCCTTTATTGTCAAATGATAGGATCATTGATGTATCTAACAGCTAGTAGACCATATATTATGTTTTTCGTTTGTTATTGTGCTAGGTTTCAAGCAAATCCTCGCGAACCTCATATGGTGGCCTTCAAGAATATCTTTACATACTTGAAACGAACCTCAGCACTTGGCATATGGTATCCTACGAAATCAGGCTTCTTCGTACAAGCGTTTTCGGATGCTGACCTTGGAGGATGTGGATTAGATAGAAAAATCACAAATGGAGGATGCCAATTTCTCGATGGCAAACTTGTCAGTTGGCAATCCAAGAAGAAAACGTGTGTATCCTTGTCAACAGATGAAGCTGAGCATATAGCTGCTGCCTCATGTATATCTCAAGTCATTTGGATTCAAAATCAGCTTCGTGACTATGGCTTAAGCATGAAACGAATCCCACTATATTGTGACTCTGAAAGTGCCATTCGCATTTGTCACAACCCAGTGCAACACTCAAAGACGAAACTCATAACACGGAGGTATCATTTCATTAAGGATCATGTGGAAGACGGCAACGTTGAAATTCATTTCGTGAGATCCTCTGATCAGTTGGCTGACATATTCACAAAATTCTTGCCTGAAACAACCTTCAATAGAATTCTTCAAGGCATAGGAGTGATGGTAGTTGAATCTGTTCCAAAAGCACTTTCACATACATAATGATTATACTGCGAATCGGTGTGAACGTTCGCAGTAGTTCGTAGTCCACTGTTCATTCGCAGTCTACTTTAACACTGTGAATCGGTGTGAACTCTCACAGTAGTTCGCAGTCAACTGTTCATTCGTGGTTCAGATTTTCCAATATCCTTTTGTTCTTTATGTATATTATTTCTTATCCTTGTTTGGTCTTTCAATCTTTTCTGTTTTTATTTCTTTTTCAGAAAATCTCAAAATACAAAAAATATTTTGTTTGTGTTTTTATTTCTTTTATTTTTCACAAATCTCAAAAACACCAAAAATATCTTAAGAAGATCATGGAGTCACAGATTCGTATCATATCTCAATTCGTGTGATAGGGAAGGTATAAATCTCTTTATCTATGTATTTGCTAAGTGTCCCTAGAAGAATGATGATGTATGTTGTCCGAAGCCTCAATCGACGCGATGTGAAACCTTAATGAACCGATTCTACCAATCGCTTCTTCCCAACCAGGCTGTTAAATGCACATTAGTCATGAGCTACCTTACTCTTCTCACTTTGAGTTAAGATTTATCTGCCTAGTCACTTTCGTATAACAGAGTTACATTCGCTTCTTTGGAACCACCTTCACACTTCTCCATTGCCTTCGCACTCTTTATGTAACCCTTGAGACTCTCAGCTATACCACTAAGGTTTATGGTTACACAACATCTGTGTTAATGATCTTAGCTTCGTTCACCACGAACTGAGTGAAACCCAAAATCCAACACACTTACATGAATTGACGGTGAACAATTAAATGTTCTATATTTTCACCATGGAATTAACGAAAGCCACTTTCGTGGTCTATACCAAGGAAACTCTTTTTATTTTGCGAGATCTTGATGAAGAGTTCTGGTTCCAGGTCACTTCTTCCCACAAGATCCAGTTTTAATTTTTTTTTTGAGATTTCAAGATTTAATCTTTGCACCAAAATAATTCCAAACCTACTCGTTTAACTGCCTACACTGGTCATACGAGTATTTCATCCAACATTCATACTTATATCAAGTTCGTTGTTTGGCTGGAGATTTAGCCACCCATTTAGCCTAATTAAAAGATGCCTTTCAATGTTTCTTATAAAACACTTGATCGTATGTCAACGGGAAACCACACGGACACTTCTTAGTCTCTCTTGACTTTGAAGGAAAAGATCTTTGCCCAGGATCCACAGTTTCGTGTCTATATTTAGACATCATAAAATCCCACTTACAAGTATTGTTTTATTTCTTTATCTTTGACACTCTTGCACGAAGATCCTAGTGATTTTCAAAAGTCTGGTTCGTGGTACTTATGTTTATTTACAAGTTCGCAGTTCAATCAATGAAGTTCGTTTCCATGCAAGACAAATGAAATCACTCTCAACTGCGAAAGAGGTAATGATGAAGCGGCATTTCCTATTGATAAGAATTCAAATGGGCGCGTGAAAGTTTTGAAACGACAGCTACTTTACCGCCGCATGACGTATGGGTCTGACATCTACAGTTGTCAAGTCGCGCTTTTCTAGGCGACATTCCAGTAACCGATGTATTCTCTCTCCGGATTTCTCTCACAAATCAAACAGTATATAAGGATTTTGACGACTCTTCAGTATTTACCACTCACAAAATCCTCTCAAAATCTCCGGCGATCATAGTATTCTCCTGTTCATCTTCTTCTTTCTCAAACTTCAACAATGGCGGGTTCCTCTGAAACCATCTCTGCTCAAGATCAAACTGCACACTCTTCTCTTCTGGCAGTCAAACAACATCAGAACTTGGTGCTTGATCTCGACCCGGTCAAGTACGATAGTTTTATGCTTCCTATGATTGAATTCCTCAAGTATTCTCCACTAACAATCGCACTATACAAGATGGAGAATGTTCTGCTCTAAATCTTGTCTAAAGCTTACTCTTCGGCAAACTATATTAAGGAAGAATAAAGGATCACGTTTGAGATCCACAATCGTAAAACTTCCATCACTAAATCTCGATTCCGTTCTTTCCTACAACTTCCTCAAACTAATGACATGATCAACCCTGAATCGGTGACAAGTGCTGCTCTTCTCGAAATATTTTATCAAATGGGTTACAAAGAAACCCTAACCACCATTTCAAAGTTCAGGAAACCCAATCTGCCTCCTCAGTGGAATGGTCTTTTCACCTTACTATTTAAGGGTTTTTCTGAAAGAGTAACCGGATTGGATTGTGCAAGCAAGATGTTCATGATGATTCTCTATGGTCTCTACACGGGTTTGAACGTCGATTACGGCTCTGTTCTTTGGGCTCAAATGATTCAGAGCACACACTCAACCACACATCACAGTGAAATCTCATGTGCATGTTTTTGGACCCTTATTTTCCACCGGTCCATTGACAAACTCAAAATCCCACTAATGCAAGACGCGTTGATGGCATCAATCTTTACCTTTCACACTACTGGGATTATCGTTTCAGATTCATCAAAGTTTTCTTTTATTGGTTCAATCCCAGAAGCAACATTTCGAGATGTGCCTCCTTCTAGCAAAATCTTGGAGGGGTACAGGAAATTGACTCCATCTGGGCCTCGTTTATTAACTGAAGAAATGCAAGCTATCATAGTTGAGGCTAACAAACCCAAAAGGGGGGGGGGGCAAAAAGGTTTAAAGAAGGGAGAAAAGAAAATCATTGATAAGGAAGGGCCTTCTGCAGCTACGAAACCTCCTTCCAAAAGAAAGGCACCAACGGGAACTTCTTCTGCTGCTCACAAGAGAAAGTCTCCCACACCAAGTGAAAGCAAAGTTCGGAGTCTGAGACTCAATCATACATTCGCATAGAGGAGGAAGATCCCGTTCGTAACGAGGATGATAACGTTCGCAACGACGATGATAACGTTCGCAACGAAGAAGAGACATCAAATCCTAAGGTAACTCAAACTCTTAACGATTCTGTTCCTTCTCCTCCTCCTTCAGCTAAAACCAATTCTACCCAAATTACCATTGCACCTTGCCCTCCACCAGTCTCTTTGCAGCAACAAACTAGCATTCCTATTTCTACCCCACTGTTCACTAATGCTACAATCCCATCTACTACCTCTACTAAACCTCCTATTTCGGTTAACGTATCTGATACGGGGGCTAAAACTTTAGGTTTCTCAACCATGTTTCACCCCCTCTTTCCCCTCTTAACCGAGATGACCCTGATATATAATCTTTGGTGATGATGAAGATGAAGATCTTAGGGGATTCACTTACAGTCCATTCTAAATACGGACTGAGAGTGAAGATGACATGTCTGTTATGAAAGGGAAACTTCAGTCCCTATATGAAAAGATTGACCAACTAATTCTCTCTTCCAAGGCTTCATCTTTTGACGCATACGCTAAAGCAGCAGTTGAGTCTCTCTTTGAACGAATCACGAAGGAGCATTCTGCCAAAGCTGAAAAGATGAATAAAGCAGTTGCTGCTTCTGCTGAAGTTTGCAAGACAACGACCGAAAAAGTCGATAAGCTAATTTCTGACACTACTACATTCATTGAGAATTTCCAAAACACCTTTAACTCGATTACCATGGCAGCCAATGAAGCTCTAAAGAGTCTGGGTTCTCTCTTTAAATCTGAGAAGGCTAAATTGCAAGAAATTCATACGAGTCTGAAAACTGACCATGAATCATTTCAAACCTCCATCTCCTCTCAAATTACCAAGCTTCAAGATGAACTGGCAATAGAGAGTAAAATCAAGGACTCTCTTGCCCTCAATACGGAAGAAGTAAAGGTGTTAAGTGCTAAATTGGAAGCTTTAGAGAAACAGGTCAATTTGTTATCTGAGAGGGTTGTCATGCGAAGCTATATTACAGATGTTACATGCATGCTCTCAGATATCCTTGAGACCAGGGACTCAATGCTCACCATCATAGTACGAAAGCATCTGCATGAGAAAGTGAGACCCGTTTTTGCCATGTTTCACAGGCTAGAAGGTGTTTCAGATCAAAGCTTTAATCAGAAACAAGGGGAGAAGGTGTGTCTGGTGGGTCAAGAAAAGAAGATCCCAAAGCTCCAGTTAAAGCTGTTGCTCCAGTTAAACCTGTTGTCAAGCAAGAACCTAAGGGCAAGCAAAAACTGTTCAGTGAAGAACCCATCGTCGATAATAGTGAAGACGAAGAAGGCTGGATGAAAACGAGCTTAAAAGGCGAAAGGCTCGTGAAGCCGAACTGGATGAGCACCAACGAATCATCCGAGAGGCTGAAGAAAAAGAAAGAGTTGAGAAAGAGGCTCAGGCCACTCTTCAAAGCAAGAAGCTTTTATTTCCCAAGTGGACCTTGAAGCGAATCCAGAATGATGTTGTTGATTTACCTAGCCAGTACTGGTTAGAGCCAATTGTGTCATTCGATCTTCAAAACACACAGGATTCGCAACTGGATCTACCAATCACTCCAATAGTTTTCAGATTTCGTGCTTTTGTGAAACTTGCGAACGTTTCAATCACAGATAGCGGGGCTGATCACATGATGTTCTCTTTTTATCTAAAGCATATGAAGCCGCAATATGAAACATGGTCTTTAAGTAAAATAACTGGTGTGAAAGTCACAGGACCAATCGAGACTGACAGCTTTCCAAATGCAAAGTTCAAATTGGCAAGAGGTTCAGCCAGACAGTGATACGAATTCACACTCGCAGACTTACCTTGTCTTAACCCTAATGATTGGCTCATTCTTTACAACATGCTGCTGAGAGACAAAGAAAAATACGAACCTGTCGTGTCTCATCTCCAGTTAATGATAAAGTCTTACATTCAAGAGATTGGGGATATGGATGTAGGGATAGTCGCTGTGTTACAAAAGAATCCTTCTACTGTTCGTAAGGAATCCCCAAAGGACTTCTAAAAGCTGAAGCTAGGGAAGATTTACAGTAAGGAATGGTACGTGGTGTATCAAGCTATGGAACGAACTAGTGTAGACTTTCGCAAGAGATGTTTCTTCCTTTCTGACAAGCATTTGTATACTACATCCTTTTTTGAGTACATACTGGACTTGGTGAATAAATTCAAGGGCAACAGTAAGGATGACCTCAAGTACTTCTCTGATATGGTTTTGTGGTACATGCAAGTTCGACAGGTAATTTTTTGGCATCATTCCAACAGTTTACGAAGTGCAGAAGCGAATTCAAGGCTAATGGTTTCGGGCCTCAATTGACGCAAAGGGGGAGATTGTTGGGTATTAGATGTTGTGTCATTGGGATTTTAGTTTAGTCTTTTTGTAAACGGGTTGGGCCTGTCCTCCCGTATGTTATCTTCTAGGGTTAGAGTATTTAAGATCCATGCATGCATCGTATTTTAGTTAACTCTGATTATTACGTTGTAACCCTAATCATGCCTCTACAGTAGCAATTCTTCATAGATTTCTTCTGAGGCGTGACACTTAATCATTCAAAATTATTTGAATCATCATTGTGTTCTTGATTTTACATGTTTTGAATCTAAACGATCTTTAAGGATTTTGTTCCTAACATAAGCACAAGTCAGAAACCTTTGAAAAGTTCAAGGAGTTCAAGCAAGAAGTGGAGAATCAGTTGGGCAGGAAAATTAAGATGCTCTAATTTGATCGAGGAGGTGAGTACCTTAGTATTGTATTCCACGACTACCTCAAGGAATGCAGAATTGTTTCGCAATTGATGCCGCCTAGGACACCGCAGTTGAATGGTGTAGCTGAGAGGCGTAATTGAACCTTGCTGGACATGGTCCGTTCCATGATGATTCATGCTTCGTTACCTATCTCATTTTGGGCGTATGCCTTAGAAACTACTGCACATATCTTTAATCTAGTCCCGAATAAGAAGGTTGCCAAAACACCTCAAGAGATGTGGACAGGGAAAGCTCCCTCGTTGGCACATATCAAGGTTTGGCGTTGCAAGGCTTTCATAAGAAAAGAGACTCACGACAAGCTCGATCCTCGTAGTGAGCGGTGTATTTTCATCGGCTATCCGTAAAAGTCCTTTGGATATCTCTTCTATAGACCGAGTGACAATGTTGTCTTCGTTGCGAGGAGAGGGGATTTCCGAGAGCGAGAACTCATATGCCAAGAGGACAGTGGGAGGCAAATTGATCTTGAGGAGCTTCAAGAATCAAACGATGAAGGAACCTCTAACACTGGCGCTCAACCCGAGGAGGAAACTCCTGTTGAACCGATTGACGAGTCCTTACCTCTTAGACGTTCCAGTAGTGTTAATGTTCCGCCCGTATTAGATAGTTTCCATATAACTGCTGAGGGTGATACGTTTATTAGTGATAGTATACTAGTAAATTTGGATGAACCTAACACCTACAAGGAAGCCATGGCAGGCCCGAAGTCTATAAAATGGAAAGAGGCTATGGACAGCGAGATTCAGTCCATGTATGACAATCAAGTTTGGAACTTGGTTGACAATGTGCAAGGTCATAATACGGTCAGGTGAAAATGGATCTTCAATAAGAAGACCGACATGGATGGGAAAGTACACACGTATAAGGCGCGATTGGTTGCGAAGGGCTTTACTTAAACTGTCGGAGTTGACTATGATGAGACCTTCTCGTCAGTTGCAAAGATTAAGTCTATAAGGGTTATGCTAGCCATAGCTGCATTTCATGACTATGAAATATGGAAAATGGATGTCAAAACCGCTTTCCTTAATGGGAAGTTGGCTGAAGATGTTTACATGAGTCAGCCAGAGGGTTTTGTCAATGCATAGCACCCTAATAGAGTGTGTAAGCTTGAGAAATCAGTTTATGGATTGAAACAAGCGTCTCGCAGATGGAATCTTTGTTTCGATGAGAAAGTCAAAGAGTTTGGTTTTTCGAGAAGCGATGATGAGTCATGTGTGTATGTCAAATCCAGTAGGAGTATAGTTAGCTTTCTTGTTTAGCATGTGGACGACATACTGCTCATAGGAAACGACGTCCCAACTTTACAGGAGGTTAAGTACTGGCTTGGGAAGTGCTTCACTATGAAGGACCTTGGATAAGCTGCTTATATTCTTGGGGTAAGGATTTTGAGAAATAGGAGTAAAAGACTAACAAGACTTAGTCAAAGTACTTACTTGGATAAAGTGTTGAAACGTTTCAGCATGGAAAATTTCAAGAAAAGCGAGTAAGCAATCCAAAGCAATACCAAGTTGAGTAAGACTCAAAGCCCGAGTACCGATGCTGAGATAGCAGAAATGAGAAGAGTACCTTATGCTTCCGCAGTTGGCTCAATTATGTATGATATGACATGTACTCGCCCTGATGTGGCCTTCGCTTTGAACATGGTCAGCAAATATCAAGGGAACCCTGGTAGAGCACATTGGACCACTAAAAAGAATATTCTTAAGTACCTTCGGAGGACTAAGGAATGGTTTCTTATCCTCGGTGGGAGTGACGACTTGAGAGTGCGAGGGTATAGTGATGCTAGTTTTCAGACTGACCGGGATAATTTCCGCTCGCAGTCGGGCTGGGTCTTTACCCTGAATGGAGGAGCAGTGACATGGAAAAGTTCCAAGCAGGAGACTATAGCTGATTCAACGTGCGAATCAGAGTACATAGCAGCAAGTGAAGCGTCGAAGAAGGCGATATGGCTAAAGAACTTCATCGGAGACCTTGGAGTTGTACCGGCCATAAAGGAGCCAATGGAGATTTTCTGCGATAACAAAGGTGTGGTTGCCTTAACCAAGGAACCGAGGGATCATGGCACATCCAGGCATATCGACAGAAAATATCATTTCATTTGACATCGAGTAGAAGAGGGACTCCTCGTAGTTAAGAGGGTATCGTCAGAAGAGAACCCAGCTGATCCCCTTACGAAGGGACTGAGTAGGGTTAAGCACTTGCAGCATGCTAGGAGCATTGGGCTGAAGGACGATATTAGTTTTATGTGATTAGATTGCTTTAGAAACATGTAATAGATAAATTGTAATTAACATTTGATGATTAAATAAAGGAGTTTTATTTATATGTAAAGTTACTATCTTGTGTTAATTATTTACTATTGTTTCACTTTGCATGTTTTGACTTCCTAAATAACAAAATTATTTAAACTATCCACAGGTAAGAAAGAAGACTGTCATAAATTGGTTTGTATATTGTCTAAGTGTTTAGACATAGAAAACATTTGCTGCAACGTTCATGAGTGCTTATGAAATATGATTTAAGTATTGGAATAAACCCGCACTCACATGAATCACTTCATGGAATTTAATCACGAGTGATTGTGAGATGATAATATCATATAGTATTTAAACCTAGATATATGATTTGTTGTTTACAAGTCGGTTGTGCATTGATAATGCGTAAACGCATCAGTAACTTGATGTTATAAAACACATTGTTGTGTACGATTTGATGAGTAAATAGTACAAGCATATAAGTCGAAGTTTATTTGTTCCTTTTATCCTACGAGGCTAAAAGCGATATCTTGGGCCCCTCGATGATATTGTTTTGACTTATGTGTCGGGTCCGGTCAGGACTGAATTGATGTGTTCAATTAAGTTCTATGTCAGACAAATAAGAGATCTAGAAACAAACTGCAGGACAATAAGTATGACTATGTTTCATGTAATTTTCCACACGATATCTTGAGAATAGAGGACTATACGATCCCTTATCTAAAGGACGTGTCAGAGTTCGACAGTGGCTTTTGAGTGCTACGATTGCTAATCGGATTTTGAAGTCGTACTTGCATTTATAGTTATTGGACTTATCCAAGTGGGAGACTGTTGGATTAGGTGTCTAAGCCATAACTATATTTGGTATGTACTTGACCCGGTTGTAGCATGGTCCTTTTGGGTTGCCTTCACCAGAGCAACTTGACTGGATGAATAATGGAGAAAGAGGTTATTATGGTTTATTAATACATTATATGAATAATATATTAAAGGAGAAATCATATTTGCTTAATTAATATTGGTCAAGAATTAATTTAGAATTAATTTTGTGGTCAAAAGATATTAATTAAACTTTGGGGGACTGATATTGTAATTATAAGATAGTTGCATAGTGGGCTGAGGAACCCTTGGGAAGGGGTTGGACAAAATTTTATGGGAGCCCATAAGGATTTTGTCCAAGGGCCTAGGTTCTGGAAGATTCTTGTGGGCTGCGTAGAGCCTAAGCAACCGGATGAGGTCTTTGACTGAAACCCTAATTTCTCACCTATATAAAGGACCACAGGGCACTACAATTCGGCTATCAGAAACCCTAGAAAGATTTTAAGAGTCGATTTCAGCCTTCCCCTCTCTCCAAGATCATTCAATTTCTTTTGGTGTTTGTAGTTCATTAGAGGCATCGCATTTGAGGTGCTAGGTTTCTTAAAAGCTCAAGCTCTTCAAGCAACAATAAAAGGTAACTTTCTAACTTGTTTATTAGATGTTAATTTTGATTTTTGTTGTATGCTACATTAGGGTTTGCAAGTCTTGGACAATTGTTGCATGCACAAATAGAAAAACTAGATCCAAGCATTAGGGTTTGCATGAACACCATAGGAATGTTGTTTTGCTCATAACCCAACAGTGCATTCATATAAACGTATTCATTGGTTCATCTAACTTCTTGTTTGTTTTGTATAATTGTTTGATTAAGATACCACATTAATCCAAACAATAGCATTGATACTTTAGAAGATCCGAGTTTTGGGACTTACAAGTGGTATCAGAGCCTTGACTTAAGGCTGTTTGGTATCAATTGCTTTTCGAAAGACTTGTTAGTTTGAGGTGTTTTTGAGTTGTATTGGAAAAGGTTTGAGTTGTTCTTCGTGTTCATCATTCTTTTGGTGATTCTTCACTGATTTTGGAAGATATTCTGTTGGAAATCGTTTTTGATTACTTACAAAATTTTGGGATTCACTGGATAAGGAAACTTGAAAGAAATTTTCGTTTTCAACTTAGTTTCAACGTTTTCGGCGGCTGAGTAACATTCTCGGTGAAAAGACTTGGTCAAAATAGTTAGTTCTCGGCTAACTGTTCTCGGTCAATCTTTTGACTTTCAGGGATTTCGGTCAAACAATTTGACCTTCAAGGTTCTCGGTCAACAGAGTGTTTTGGGTCAGAAAACATTTAAGTTTTAATTTTCGGTCAAATTTTCTTTGATGAATAATGAGTTCTTCAATCACCAAGAAGATAAATGAAACCTCATGTTCTCAATCTTGTGAGGAAAAAATAAATAAATAAATACCATGAACATAATGAATTATTGGTCAGAGAGGTTTTTGACCTCAAAAACGAAATATATGAAATCAAGAAAATAAATAAACCGCTTAAGTAAAAATTAGAAGCTCAATCAAAAGATTTAAGCAAGATTAAAGAAGAGTACAACACCAAATGTGTTCACTATCGGCTTGCCAAGGAGAAAATTGCAAACTTAACTGCTGAGCTTGATGCATTGAAGGCTAAATTTGAGGATGCTGACTTTACATTAAAGAAAGTCGATGTGTCAACTGAGAAGGTTGAATCTATGATTGAGAAACAATTAACGTGGAAAGACAAACAGGGTGTGGGTCTAGGGTATCATAATGTTTCACCTCCTTTCAATGATAACTATACTCCATCCCTTGAAACCAAAGAGACAGAGACTCCAACACAACATGGCCAGCCCCCTGTAACTGCCCCAGTCAAGACTAAATGATCCGACACATCTGAGAGCACTAATGTGAATGATCCAAATACATCTACTTCATGTACAGTTGAAGTAACTGTGCAAGATGGGTTCGATCAGAACAAAATTAATTCCAGCTCTGCTGACAGGGCTTCAAAAGCTTGTGATGATAATAATTCCACTGTAGAAAAATCCAAGCCACAAAATTTTGTCAAAAAGGCTAATAAATGTGTTTGTGATTATGGAAGGTCTCTGAAACAAAAGTCATTTGGACAAGGATCAAGTCACATTCTTATTTAGTTGAAAAGTCAAACTTGTTTCAACTGTGGGACTCCCAGTCACATTGCTAGAAATTGCCCACATCGTCCATATGCCCCTTACTATAAACAAGAATGGCAGAATGTGCCTAGGGGGAGATCTTCCACAAGAAATCTTTCAAGGTCATGTTCAAGCAGTGGTGATTGGAATGCTAAAAAGGCCAAGAATCAAACTCCTAAGGCCAAAAAGGGCATGTCGGACAAGAAGACCAATTTGAGAAATAGTTCAGTCAGACCAAGATCGATGAGGTTAAAGTCATCTCAGTAATCGGTCTCAAGCTCTAAATCAAGTGCTGAAACATCCATCCGATTAAACAAGAAAACGGTTAAACCCGACTACAAATGGGTTCCAAAGGTTTCAATTCCCAAATTACCTAAAAATTCTAACGTCTCTTCTTTTTCTATTTTTGATAAACAGGATATGAGTTGGGAAAGAGTATCATGTGTTGATGGTAAAGGTCAACCTAGTTTCAAAATGGATTGGGTTCCGAATACCTATTGATCCCACTCTCTGTGCCGGAACAGCTATGGAGGAATATCAATAGACTTTGGTATGTTGATAGTGGCTGTTCCAGGCACATGATAGGGGACATCTCTCTTATGCTTGACTTTCAAAATTTTCATGGAGAGCATGTGTCCTTTGCGGGAAACGAAAAAGGAAAGATCACAAATGGGGATTTCTTCGATTGCTGAATAAGGGCTTGAATTTTCTGACTCATCTCTTCTCTGTAATAATAATGTTGATCTTCAATTGTCCAAAAATCTAATTTTTCTTAAAACCAAGCTCGTGCTTGTGAGATTTGTTAAGATGATGTGTTTCGAAAACCGAAATTTATTTTCATTTTTATTTTGTATTTCTTATTTTCTTTCATTCTGTTCTATTTTTTTTGTAAAGGTTTTTTTTTGTGTCAACCTTTTGGGAAGTGATACAAGTTAGTGATAAAGGGAAAACTAAATACGTGTAAAGCACTGAAGCTAAATTGTATAAACTCTGTGTTCAATGTGTTGGTAGGCACAAAGGACTTAAACTAATGAACTAGACAATGTGGATTCATTTGAACTTAGAAAACATCGCTTGGACTGACAATACGACGCTTGGATAAGTTTAACAATAAAATAGACAAGGAAGCCTCTGACATAAATTGAAGCTAACTATCATCTAGATCGATGGATCAACACTTCATTGGCATATGGACTTGTGTCCTTAATTTTGGTGTTGATAGGGGTGACTAAGGGGTTCTGATAAATTGGGTCTGTTTAAAATCGTTATTCTTCTTTCTATAGCCAGCCATATGTTGTCCCCTTTGTGTGATCGGAAGATCCGACCTGGGACAGAACATATGCACTCAGATGATGTTCACTGCTTCTATGTCAGTATGTTTTCTTCTACAAATCTCAAATATTCTACTCTCTATGTTAGTCATATGTTGTCCCCTCTGTGTGATCGGTGGATCCGACCTGGGACACAACATATGCATTCCACAATGATTATCCACTTACCTGAAGTAAAGGATTTTGAGGAAACTTCCTTGATTACTGGAGTATGTCATGAAGTGGGGAACATGTTCTAGTGTACTAACATTAACTACACCCATAACTAAAAGGCTGACTGCTATATTTTGCTGGCTAAATTTAAGTGGACAACAATATCATTGGTTGTCGTCAGACAAAATGGTCTATCTAGGAATATAGTAGCTATATATTTTCACTCATAATTTGTCCTGAAAAGGGTTCTTTGTGTTTAAGTGGATCACAATATCAATGATTGACCAGAGTTTTTTTCATGAAGGTGTGTGCTGATAAACCTCATCAATTTGTTCTATAACGTTTGATCCCAAAAGTTTTTATTCTGGATTACTTTTTATTTTTTATTTAAATTTGTACATATTTTCATTGTTATGCACAAATTTAGGGGGGGGGATAATAAATGTAATAAAAAAAATTATTTTTAATATAAAAAAATGTAAAAATTAAAAAATTAAAAAAAATAAATTAATAAATTAAAATAATTAAAATGTTTATTATTAATTTAAATTGTTAATAGTGTGTTTAATTTTTAATTCTGTTTTTCGTTTTTGAAACGTAAAAACAAAAGAAATTTTTTTTAAAGTTTTTTTTGGGTTATTTTCATTTTGGGCCGAAATCTTTGCGGTGGGCCATCTAGGCCGTTTTTGGGGGTATATATACCTTTCTTTTCGGCTGATTAGGGTTTACCACTCAAAACCTCAATCCGCCATTGTTGTCCTCTCTCAAGCTTTTTCAAAATTTTCTAAAATTTGCCTGCTTTCGATGTTTGTGTTACAAATCCTTCGGTGAATCAGGTAGATATATGGTTTTCGATCATGGATATGATGTTTAAAGTGTCTTTGGTGTACATATTTTCATAGATTTGCAGGTATTGAATGGATTGTTCGAAGGTTTTTCAAAAACTCTGAATTAGAACAATTTCTGAGGGTTTTCAATTCAATCTGGATTTGACCGAAATCGATTCAGATCCAACCGGAATCGGGGTTCTCGGCCAAAAACGTGTGGTCAAATGTCTTTTGACCGAAATCGAACAGTTTTGACGGAAATCGATTAAATCTTTGACTTCAACCGAAATCAAATTATAAACTTAATTTAATTCATTTTTAAATTAATTCTCACTTAGCAAGTTTGGTGCAGATAAATGGCAGAGCAGATTAAATTTGTAGATTCCCACAATGTTGATGGATATCTTATAGATCCACCTGCTGCTCATCAAGAGTTCAAATCCATGATGGTGGGTTTGAACAACTGCAGGATTTCTCATGCCCTCCGTGCTAATCCAGTTATCCACAAAGACTTAATTACTGAGTTCTGGAAAAATGCTTCAATCAACAAGTAGGGAGCAGATGGAGCTAGTACCATTGAACCAATGGTGAAGGGAACTCAAGTAATTTTTCTGAGCAAGTTATCAGAGAAGTACTTGAATTTGGTGATGCATCTGAATTTCCAATTGAGTATTCTGCTGATCAAGTGAGGGAAGTCCTTGAGAAGATGTGTTCTGAAGGAACCTATCCTCCCACCACCAAAAAGTTGTTGCCACCTTACTGGAGATTTCTGGCACACTACTTTGTGAGTTGCATTTCTGGAAGGAAGGGAGGATCTGATTAGATTAGTCAGACTGCAACCTCAGCTATTGTTGCTTTAGCAATGAACTGGGATTATAATTTTTCAAAGTTTATTTTTGAAGAAATGAAGAGAAATCTTCAAGGGAAGAAGAAGGACCTATTTTTGATGTATCCTAGATTTCTTCAAATGGTTCTAAATGAAAAATATCCTCAAAATTGAGAGGTCGTTTGATACTTTGGACATGAAAGCTTTGGGTCCCAACACCATTGGACTCATGAAGCAATCAAGAAAAGCTGCCAAAGTCGCCTATCAAGGGTTAAAGGAGTTGGTTAAGTTTGGAATGTTTGCTGAAGTTGAAAACACTCCTGCTGCTAGTTTCATTAATGCTGAGGTTGCCGAGGAACACGTGGCACCTAAATCAAAATTTCCATTTGCATTTGAAGAGGTTGGAATATCCGATGATGAAGAAGAGGTTCAAGAAAAGGATATGACTGAGAATGAGCTTGAAGATTTTCTTCAAAGTATATCATTCCCTGAAGAGGATTTTGCTGTCATACCTTCTGCTGTGATTGAAAGAGATCGTGATTCAACTGTGCAATTTTATTCACCTACCCCTGAACAGATGGATGCTCTTATTACTGAACTTCAGCGAACTGCGAGGAAGCCTCCCCAAACAATTCCTGTTACAACTGAACCTCCATCTGAGAGTGATCAAGAAGATTCATCTCACGTTCTACTCCCGAGGAAAAGAAATGGAAGAGATCCAAGACCTGGAGTACTTATCATAGACCCTGTTCAAAATGTATCTACTCTGATTGAACCTAGTTCTGTGGCCCAAAATATTGAAAGCACATTCACTGACTCCTCTCCAGTGATGCAATAGATTTCAAGCCTGTTACCTGAATCCACTCCTATGGATCAAGACTTTTATGGCCCAATTATTGAACAAGAAGTCTTACTTTCGGAAGGAGGTCAAGCTTCTGGAAGTTCCTTTGAAGCCCCCGAGCTAGATATTTCAAAAGGCAAGAGCAGGTTGCCTGAGTCTGAGTTTGTAGATGTCACTCTGCTTCATAACAGAGTTTTTGATTTGGAACAGAGTTCAGCTGAAAAGGATTTGATTATTGGAAAGCAGGACATTAGAATCAGTGATCTTGAAAAGGAGAACTCCATTAAAGATGCAAAGATTTCAGAACTTAAAGCAAATCTTGGTGGTCTAACTACTTTATTCTTTAACCTGAAACAGCGCTTGCATCAAAAGTTTGGTGATGATTTTCAACCTTTAAGCGTTGAAGGAGAAAAGATTTTTGCTTCTATTTCTGGTCTAGTCAATCCAACTTCTCAACCTGCAAGTGAAAGAGTTGTAAGACCTGCTCTGGAAGAAAAATCTTGACACATTTTTATCTTCTGGTCCTACTTCTGCTCAAGAAAGAAGAGAGAAACAAATCAGGGTTGAGCGGCTAAGAGGGAAGATGTTGGTGATGAAACATTCTGACCAAAATGCTCCAGGTGATCATCTTGAGATGTTTCACAGGGAGATTGGTAAAAAATTTACAGATAAATATGGGGACCGCTATGGTATTTTGATGTGGGGATATGAAGCTGATAAGAAAATGTGGATCGTAAAGCGAAAGAGCGGACGAGTTGAATATTATGAGAAGAAAGTTGACTTCTTGTCGTGGACAAAAGTTGATCTTTCTGAACTCATCCACGCTCTTTTCCACAATCCAAGCAATGAAACCATGGCCTAGTCTTTTAAGAAGTTTCTTGAGGCTAAAGCTAAAAATAAATTTGAAGGCACGAAGACTGCTTCATCGTTTACGAAAAAGGCCAAGGGTGTCATTGATCCTCGTACTAACAAAACCATGGTGAATGTTATGTGACCGCCTACAAAGCAAGCTAAAACAATCCCACTTCCCAAACGTTTACCAGAGGGTACTTTGGATTCAATGCAATTCTGGGTTTATGATGAGGTTACTGCATCAGCAGTGATCAAGCTGAAGAAGAACCAATATCGCATTGTTGATCCCAAAGACTTGTTGAATTTTTTTGAACGTGATATCCGAACTTTGTCAAACTTTCAAATAATTGTTGAGAATGAATTGTTTGAAGCTGCCGCAAAAGCCTTCACCGAAATGGTTGCTACCATTATTGAACAAAAGCTGTGGGTTGGGGCATTTGATCAGGCGGACGTGTATCTCGTGGAAAAGCCTTGAAGAGAACTAAAAGCAATAAACCAAGGGGGAGATTGTTGGGCTATATTTTGTGGTTTATGCTTTGTTTTGTATGTCATATATGTTCTCGGTTGTAGATCAAAATCGTTAATGGGCTTAGTGTTTTCGGTGGGCTTGTTGTCTTTCGGCTTCAGGTTAATTGGTGTAGTATAAATATGGTCTATGTATAGCTATTTCAGGTCAATGCGTTTTTGGTGAGTTAGAACATATTCTTGGTTTTAGAATATTTGAATGTACCTGACAATTGATTAATAGAATTGTGTGCATTCATATAAACGTATTCATTGGTTCATCTAACTGCTTGTTTGTTTCGTACAATTGTTTGATTAAGATTCTGCATTAATCCAAACAATAACATTGATACTTTAGAAGATCCGAGTGTTGGTACTTACAGGTATGTATCTGGTTGAGCTAGTTTGAGGCTTTGTTGTTTGCAGATGTTTATCGGTGATAGTTCAAACCCAAGTGGGGGAGAACTGAGTAATCTAATTAGAGGATAAATGTACTGTTCGACCTTGTGGTTTCAGTACAACGAGTCAAGGAATATGCAATTCAAGTATGTGAGGTTTTGGTTTAGGTCTACTACTGCATAGTGAAGGGAAATAGGTTATCATTAAAGTTATCATGGTTAGTAAGTTTCCTCGTTATGTCTCTCAAGGATTCGTTGGATTTCTTTATGATCAAAAGAATTCAAGAATTGGTCGGATCATAAGTGCAGAGCAAGTCGCTCTAAGATTTATGTCTTCAGGAACGCATGGGATGTCCTCACAACAGGAATCTGTCGTGCAAAGAACTTTCTGTGGCTAGTAGTTCCTTGCTGGAATGCCTAGTATTAGGTAAAGAAGGGTATAGGCCGCTCAGGTTGTGTATCAGGTATAGAGAGGTGCCTGATCTTTTGGGAGACGATTTGAGGTCAAGCTACCATCAGATAATGATTAGGGAGGATGCCATTCAGAAGACGACCTTCCGAACTCATTATGGCTATTATGAGTTCGTGGTGATGCCTGTTGGACTCACTAACGCAACAGTGACGTTAATGGATCTCATGAACCAGGTATGTAGGCTAATGTTGGATCGATCGGTGATTGTTTTTATTGATGATATTTGGTCTACTCTACGACCAAGGAACACCTTCACGAGATTCTTGGATTTCTGCGAGCGGAGAGGTTGTATGCCAAGTTCTCTAAATACGAGTTTTGGTTTTGCGAGGTCCAATTCCTAGGACATCTCGTCAACCAGGATGGTATTTGATTCGACGCGGCCAAGATTAAGGCGATGATGTAATGGGAAATTCCAAGATCTCCATTTGAGATTCAGAGTTTACTTGGGTTGGCAGGTTACTATAGGAGGTTCATCCAAGATTTCTCCAAAATTGTAGTCCCTCTCACCCGGTTGAAAAGGATGGATGTCACTTCCCGTTGGGGGTCTGAGCAGTAGGCAACATTCAAGACCTTATGGAAGAAGTTATGTGAGGCGTTGGTTCTAGGACTCCCTGAGGGAGTTGGTAACTTTGTGGTGTATTGTGACACATTAATTTTAGGTATGGGTGCCAGTTTGATGCAGAGAGGGCGTGTGATAGCTTACACTTCGAGGCAACTGAAGCCTCATAAGACGAATTATCGCACTCATGATCTCGAGATAGGGGCAGTGATTTTTTCCCTAAAGATTTGGTGCCGTTATTTATATGGGGTTTGTTGTACCATTTACACGGATCACAAGAGTTTGAGATACTTCATGTATCAGCCGAATCTAAACAGGAGGCAATGCATGGGGCTGGATGCGGTGAAGGATGACAATTGTGAGATCTTATATCACCCGGGGAAGGCCAATGTGGTGGCCGATCCTTTAAACCACAAGATAGTTGCTACTCCTATTCGATACCTATGTTTAAGGATGACCATCATTTCACCACTTTTGGATATGATCCGAGAAGCCAAGGCGAAAGGAATCAAGAAGGAGAACTGGAAAAAGGAGACGATCAGAGGTTAGATTGCTAATTTTGTTGCTGATAGGTGCGAGCTTTTGACTTAGTACTGTAGGGTCTGGTTTCCGATTTCCAGCAGAGTTCACCAAATAGTGTTGAGGAAGCTCATAAGTCTAAGTTCTCAATTCATGCTGGCACGAAAAAAATGTATCGAGACTTGAGACTCAGTTATTAGTGGCTCTGCATGAAGAGGGAGATAGTGTGTTATGTCAAAAGGTGCCTTACATGTCAGAAGGTCAAGGACGAGCATCAGATACCACATAGTAAGTTGCAGTATTTAGAGATCCATGTGTGGAAATGGGAGTAGATCACCATGGATTTTATTACCAAGTTACCAAGCATGACCAAGGGTCTTGATGCTATTTGGGTTATTGTGGATCGTTTGAACAAGAGTTCCCATTTCCTTGCTATTCTAGAGAGCTCCCCGACCAAGAAATTGGCCGAACTCTATATTCTAGAGGTTGTGGATCATCACGGGGTGCCTCTTTCTATAGTCTCAGATCGAGATATTCGATTTACTTTTAGGTTATGGAAGAGGTTCCATGAGGAGTTGGGTACTAGGCTTCATTTTAGTACTACATATCATCCGCAAACAAATGGCCAGAGTGAGCAGACTATTCAGACACTCGATGATATGTTGAGGGCATGCATCATTGATTTCGATGGGAGCTGGGACTCCTACCTTCTTTGGCTAAGTTTTCCGACAACAACAACCATCATGTTATCATCGGTATCCCTCCGTACAAGCTTCTATATGGGAGAAATTATCAGAACTCGGTTTGCTGGGGAGAGGTGGGGCAGAGAGTCATGGGGAGCACGAAGGTGGTGCTCAAGACAATGGAGCTTATTCAGCAGGTTAGACAGACATTGCTGACGGCTTAGCATTGACAGAAGAGTTATGTGGATGGACACCGTTCAGATTTAGAGTGTCAGGTTGGGGATATGGTACTTCTGCAGGTCTCCTCCTGGAAGGGTGTCATTTGTTTCAGGAAGCAGGGTAAGTTGGGCCCCAGAATCATCAGTTTGTTCCAAGCCACGGCCAGGGTAGGGTAGCCTACCCATTGGAGTTACCGGAGGAGCTGAGTCAGATTTATATAACTTTCCATGTTTCTCAATTGCAAAAGTGTGTAACCGATGAGACAACTTTAGTTCCATTGGATGATATTCAAGTCGATGAGCTCCAGAATTATGTTGAGCGACCAGTAACGATTCTTGGCAGGGAGACAAAGTACTTGTGCATCAAGGCGGTGGGCTTGGTTAAGGTGTAATGGCAGCATCGGAAGGGTTTTGAATAGACTTAGGAACCCGAGGAGGAGATGAGGAGGGATTACCCCGATTTGTTCACAACAATGGATTTCAAGGAAGAAATATGATTCAAGTAGGGTAGAATTGTAACATTCGTTTTCTAGTTTATGATTTTTCCACGTTTAATTTATTTGTAATATAATTTTTGAGGTTTTTGTATGGGCCACGACGTGGTGGCTGAGGCACCATGACGTGGCATCGTCTGATTAAGGAACACCAAGTTGTGAAGCACGATGACGTGGAAAGGCCTTTGCCACAACATGGTGGCTATTTTGGTGTAAAACGCTAGATCTTTAGGTTTGTTCCCTATTTAAAGCCACTATGTTAAACCGTTGTCGCGCACGATTTAAGTAAATAATATTTTCACTGCTTGGTTGCACTAAAGGATAACACACGGAAGCATGATCGAATCCTCATGGACACAGTTTAATGGTCAATGCCTCTTTTCATAAGGCACATACTAGTCCAAAAACATAAAAATATAAACAGGGGGTTGGTTATTAATTAAAACAAAAAATTGCAGTGAAAATAAAATAAATGAAATCAGTAATAAAAACGAATTCAACTCTGCAGCGACTTTCCTAATCATGCAATCATCTCAGATTTGGTTATTCAAAATGCGTTTATATCTATGGAGGTACTGAGAAAAACTAACAAGCTCTAGTATAATCTCTTTTACCTAGTTAAATTAACCAAAACAAGCTCTTCAGTTAACCCTAACTTTTTATTGTCTAATTAAACACGTTCTTAATTAAGATCAGGAAAGTTGCATTAAGATCTTTGTAAAATTCCTCAGCAATACCCAATACTTCTCACAAGCTCGGAAGCGAAAAGGTATGAAATTTCAGTTGATATCAAAGTTAAATTTCAACACGGAACCAATCTTATACTTGTTACTAATTACCAGTTGAAAAGAACAATTATAGATTCTATTAACTGATTAACTTGAATGATTAAACCCTAGCTAGGTGATCGACTAACAAGAATTAAAAAACATTCATTAAGCTCAAAACTGAAACAACTAGATATAAGTACACAATGAAAACCAAATCTGATAACTGATCACATGAAAAGTACTAGTCTACTACAGAACTGAAAACTTGGGTTTTAGCAAGACATGGCTAGAATATTATTAAAACTAATAAAAAGAGAAATCAAACGATTAAATCTTACTAAATTAATTGAAAGGAGGATCCACAGTCTTCAGATCTTCAGAAATTGATGGAAACGACAAAAATTCGCCAAAAATCGTATGGAAAAGAGTTTTTTTCCGTCTCTGGTCGTCTAGGGCTCAACTGAGACAACATCTGGTATTTATATAATGGACTTGATAGCAAATAAGGGTTATGGTAATAAGCACGGCTCGTGCTTGGGGAGCACGGCCCCTACCAGGTCATTACAACTTGAGAATTCGAAAAAAAAAAAGTAGAAAAAATCAAAATCTAGACGTCGATAGGTAAGAACGACATGTGCTTGGGCTTCGCAATTTCAATCATCCACATCAAGAGGTAGGAACCACCCGTGTTTGGGAGGCATGGCTCGTGCATCAGGATCGAACTTTTAAAATGCATAAAAAATCAGAAATCTTCCGATTATGTTTCGTAAGTGAAGAACAAATCGTATTTGGTGAGACATAGCCCGTATTTGGTCTTTTTTTAGCTTTTTGGATCCAAATATGCTCCAAATACTTTCAAACTACCGCTCCACTTCAAATTACCTGAAATAGACATCAAAACATGAGCAGTACATGAATTTTGACGATAAACATGAGTTGAACATTATTTAAACTAATGACATGAAAATGTGTAAAATATGATGCTAAATTTTAATAAAAACTACCCTAAAAGATGCATAAAAAGGCATCTATATAACTAACTCCTAGGATTGCCTTATTCTTGTTCTTGGAGTTTGATTGAACTTTAGACCCTTAGAGTTCCCTATTTGGTTTCTTGAGCATGGTGGTGGTTATAATAAGGACTTGTATGACTTATTTTAATGTCCATGCATTTGGTGCAAGCATTAAGAGCTTAGGATTAGAGATCATGGCTTATTGGGATGTCTTAGTAGATAAAGTTGGAAACTTTATCCATCATGACCTTGAGAAGTTGTAGATCTGAGCTATGTAGCTCATGGGTTTAAGGGTTAAGAGCTTAATCATTTAAGCTGGAAGGGCCTTGTTCCCACGACGTAACAATTTGTCTGCCAGGACGTGGCATATGGTTAGCCATGACGTGGAGGTCAGCTGGGGTTGACTTTGACTGTTGACTTTTGAACAAGTTAACTTTTGGTCAACTTAAGGGTTTTAGGGTGTAGACTGAGAAGGTACTTCTATATTGATAATTAGGTGATTCATAGTACCGGTCTTCACTATTAGATAACTGTTGTTTTATCTGGTATTTGCAAGGTGATTCTTTTCACTATATTACATATGTCATAGTGGTGTGCATGCTAGACTAGTTGAGTCTTATTTGCCGATTATTGTTATGTGTATTATTGAGTTGCTGATAGCTCCAAGACTGTTGATAGCCCATAGGATTACTAATAACCCATAGGGCTGTTGTGAGCCCATAAGATTGTTGATAGTCCTCCAGACTACTGATAGTCTCAGGGTTGCTGATAACCCATAGTTTTTTATTATGTTGTTTAGTATGTGATATTTTGGGGAACTCACTAAGTTTCATGTTTATAGTTGTGGATTTAAATGTGTTTCAAGTACTTCAGATGATCGCGAAAAGGCGAAGCCATGACTGTACACACTCATCGGTAGCTTTTGTGATTCCGCATTATTATGATACTTTGATTTTGGGATGACTATATTTTGATCCTTATGATTTTCTTGACTTAGTTTTATGGAAAAAAATGCTTTTACCTAATGGTTCTGAAAATGGGACATTACAGTTGATTTACATATAAGTATTCAAAAAGTATAATCATCATTTCTTAAACATGAATTAATAAACTCCATAGTCTATTGAAATTATTTGTGAATGTTAATGATTTTATTTCTGTTTTCTTTCCTTGATTAATTCCCTAATTATAATAGTCATTGATTAATCTAATCTAATGGTCAAAAGTAGTTCGTTTGTATTTACAGAAAAACTATTTCTCATTTGAAGTTTAGCATATATATATATATATATATATATATATATATATATATATATATATATATATATATATATATATATATATATATATATATATATATGCTAAAGTTCAAATGAGAAGTAATTTTTCTGTAAATACAAATGAACTAGTTATGAATAATCTATTGGTTGGTTATATATATATATATATATATATATATATATATATATATATATATATATATATATATATATATATATATAATATTTATGTGTAATAAGTTTATTTCTCTAATTTAAAAATGGATAAATTTCTACAGTAAAGTCCCAATATTTAGCATTTTATAGAAAAATTCCCAAAATAAGTTTTATTTACAGAAAATACAAAATACCGGGTAAAACTTGAAAAAAAAATCATTTTTGCTGGTATCCTGTCTTTTCTCATTAACTTTTTTAAAATATTCGGAATTTTCTGAAGATTACCCTTGAATTATTGTATATTTTTATTGACAAATCAATTATAAATGTAACACATATTTTTTTTAGCGTAAATAGTGGAAATATAGTCTTTGATAATTTCTATGAATGAAAAGGTGGACTATGTACTTTCTTACCGGTTGTTGGCCACTTCAAAATCTCTACATTCATCATACGCATTGTTGTGGGTGTCATGGTGAGATACAATATCTTGGTGATCCTCTGATGTTGGTGTTCCTCTAATGTTCTTTAACCTAACTACCATCCAACCTTCATACCTTACCTAGTAACAACCATACACATCCATTTAGAGTGAAAAGTGAACCTTAATTGACAGTTAAATAGAAACGAGTTAAGAGTTATAATCTATTTAATTTGTCATTCAAAGTTCAAATTTCACTCTCGATAGATGTGTCTTAGCCAATAGTTGTTACCTGGTAAGGTATAGAGGTTGGGTAATGGTTAATGTTGGAGCATGGAAATGCTCTACAAATTATGAGTGATAGTTAGGTTATTTTATTCCCTTTTATTGTATTGTGTGTAAGGTATATATCTCTCTCTATAAATAGAGAGAGGTGGTCATTTTATTATTGTAAGTAAGAGTACACATAATGTAGTTCCTAGTGAGAGAGAGTGTGGTGGGATCTCTCCCACCAAGGGAGAGTTATCTATCCCAACCCATGTTCTTCATGTAATATTTTATTTCTCTCTTTCTAATAAATTATGGGATTACTCATCTTATGTTCTTCATTCATATTTTTATGATCGTTGAATCTCAACATGTTCTTATTCCCCACAAATCGATCGTCGAAATGGGCTACACCAATTGGTATCAGAGTCGTACCTTGAAGGTTCAAGCGACTATTTCAAGGGAACAACTCCCAATCGGTTTTTATCTTGATGATGTTTCGATCTTATGATTAGTTTTTCTATTTTTGAGTGTTGATTCAAGCTTTCAAGAATAATAATGTTGCTGATATTAGTTCATTTTTTCTGCTGAAAAATACGGGTTTGCAAAGTGTTTATGTTGCTGTTGAAGAAGAAGAAGAAGTAAAAGGATGGAGAAGATTTTTGTTTTCTAAAAATATTTGAAGAATTTGCTCAATGCATTTTATTTATGCTCTGGAAATAGACACAAAATCTTGGGCTTTTTATTGAAGAAAGTGGAGAATATTTTTGAAGATGTTATCAGCACTCTTGTTCATCAAAAGAGGTCTGATGTTCCTCTTTATGTTCTTCAAATGCTGTTGTAGATCTTTTAGAATAATCATGGACGTGATAAATTTGTTTAGAAAAAGAAATTTGTCCTCTTTACTCTTTTTAGAAGAGTACTTCATCTTTTATTTTCCTTCCTTAAACAAAACCATGTGACTTGACCCATCCAATCACCTTTTTGTCCCTATAAATTCCCTGCTCACTCAACCGTTTTCCTTTGACCCATGCCTTGTCCCCTCAACCTTTACATTTCTCTTTCTTACTTTTTTCCATATTTTACACTTCCCAACACTCCATATCATCCCCATATGCTTTAGGAAAGATTCCCTTGGGTAAACTGTAGTGACAAAGAACATGGTTTGGCATGCGGAATTAAAGTTTGCACAATTAAACATGGTGATTTGGGTGTTCAAGAGATGTATTGAATATGTATTGTGTTACAAAAAGGGACATAGATCTACATCTACATAAATAACACACACTTACACACTCAAACTTTACACCTCTCAAGCACACCTCTACATGTGGTATGAACCCACTATTTATAGAGGTGTTTACATGTCTCTCTCTCTCACTCTCACTAACACATGTGTCTAAAGGCTAATACACCACATGCAAGTGGGTCTACATGAGTCAAACCATTACAAATTCATACATGAAGAACTTTGCATCCCAACATTCTCCCCCTCAAAGTTAGGAATGGATGACCCACTTCAAATCTTCCAAAGTCGAGCAACTACGTGGTTCGAGCCTCAAAGGTGACACATGTCGAAACGAACTTCAATCTTCAATTCTTCCATGATTCTTCAATTTGGGCTCTAGGATGTGAAACCATACAAACCGAGCAGCAACGAATGATTAATTCCAAATAATCACCCAAAAGTTGCGCATAAAAACACATCCCAAAAATCTTCAATAATACCAAACCCATTTCGAAAATAAATCATTTCGAACTTCTAATTGCATCATCTCGTAAGCTTCAAAAATTAAGGTCACTTCGGTCGTCAAATCCGCGTAATATGAAAAATTCAAGTTCGAATTTCCATATAAAACTTCTCCCCCTTTTTATAATCGAAAATTGATTATAAAACTCCTAAGGAAAAAGAACGTGCTCTATTTGGAATTTTTCGTGTCAAAACTCCCCCTTAACATGTGTCATAAACTATGTGCTTCAATCCGGAAAATCCAAAAAATATTGAATTTTTAGCTTCGTTCACGGATCGCCTTTGACAAAATTTCTCAAAAATGGGTAGAAATTGTCAATTTCAAAATTCTGCAGTGACCCGGTGCGCCCAAAACAGCAAAATATGCAAAACTCTCCCCTTTTCCAAAGCTGGGTAGAAAGCGTCAATTTGCACAAACTGCAGGGGCTTGAAATGCATTTTCTTCAATTTTCAGCAAAAACAGTCCTTTTTCAAATTTGTGTATGAACCGCCAAACATTCGAAGCCTCAGGGACTGTTTTTGAAAATTCTGCCATTTGCACCAAACATACGAAGAATCCCCAAAATATTCGAAACTTCAATTAATTTTCGAATTTGGGTGAAAAGTGTCAAACATTCGAAACTTCAAAATTTTCGAATTTGGGTGAAAAGTGTCAAACATTCGAAACTTCAAAATTTTCGAATTTGGGTGAAAAGTGTCAAACATTCGAAACTTCAAAATTTTCGAATTTGGGTGAAAAGTATCAAACATTCGAAACTTCAAAATTTTCGAATTTGGGTGAAAAGTGTCAAACATTCGAAACTTCAGGGGCTGAATTCGAAAATTCTGCTTTTTGATCAAAATGTTCGAAGCTTTTTGCCAATCATTCGAAGCCTTGTCCCAACATTCGAAGTTAGACCATTTGTGTCACTTTGTTAAAAGAGCAAGGACCCAATTCGAAAATATTTGTTTTCTTCTCCAATTCACCACGCTTCGTACGCTTTTCTTATAAACACTTCGTACGAAAATCGCAGGTACCAAACACACGAAAATTTTTCACCCACCCAAACACACGAAGATTTTTTTTTCTTCTCTCTCCTCTTCGTATGAAAATCGTCTTCCCAAAATTTTTCCCAAACGTACGAATGCGAAGCATACGAAGACTCTGAATGTACAGTAACCTCTGAATATCTCTGAATCGGATTTGTTCACTTCGTACATTCAACCTAAAAAAAATTCTTCGTTCTTACAGTCCGTTCCTTACAGTTCTTCCCCAAATCAAAAACAAGTACCCTTCGAATTTATCAACCCCAAAATCAGTGATTTTCATCATCACCCTTCGAATATTCATCAACAGCAAAACAACATTAGGCAACATCGATTCCCAGATCTTCCATCAACAAACAAAATCAAAAACTTTCGCACATCGGCCCAAGAACACAAATCTTCGAATTCAGATTAAAAAAAAACTTTTGTTCTTAAATCAAACCCAGTCGACACTAATCATCCATCCAAACCATTCGAACCTCAATCCAAATCGATCTAAAACCATCGACAATCACTGTGACCAAATCAAACCTTCACAACTCAATATTCGATCCAAATCAAAGGAATCGAAGAAATTACAATTGAAAATCTTCATTCACGAACACAGACGTTCATAAAAGTCATCGATTCTAAATCAAAATCGTTTTCCAGTTCGTAAAACATCCAAAAACTCGTCGACATCCAAAAATCATCACAAAACGAAAAACTTTTGTTCGTTCTATCATCACCCATCGACTCAGTTAATCCTTCGTTCATCAAACATTCGAAAATTGACACCAAACCCAAAAATCGATCAAATCAATGCTCCAAACCTTTCGATTTCCAAATCTTCTTCGAACATCAATCCTTCGCACATGAGACTCGTCACACCATTATCTGTTCGTTCCATTTCTTCAATCGACATCAAATTAACCAGCACAAATCAAGCTTGCGAACTCACAGAATGAACCGAATCAACTAACCAAACTCAATTTCAACATTAGTTTGAACTGTTCATCATCGTTTTTCATCATCGTTGTTCAAATCAAACTTTTTCACAGACTTTTTAGAGTCAACGAACCATAAACATGAAATTGATGTTAAAGCAAGATCGATTATATCAGTTTAATCCAAAAATCTGGATTCCAATTAATCACAACAAATCGATTCACGATATCATGCTTATGAACAAATCAATTCATCTGAAACATCAAATTGAAATCGGAACTCAAGATCAAGAACAAAATCGATTTTACGATCGACAGTATTATACGAAATCGATTCAGACTGCAAAACAATCATTAATCGATTATTTTGAAACAATAGCGAGAAATTGATACTCAAGAATGATGAACAACAGATGAATTGCTTGTAGTATCAAGATGTACAACTCATATAAGCACATAACGAAGAACAATGAATCACCGACTCGTATATGAGATTTTAATATTCATCTGGATTATATGTTTTAAGATATTGGATCACAAATTGGGCTCAATATTCAAATATGAACAGTAAGATCATTATTTTGGGCTCAAACGGATACATGAATAGTAAATAGCACGTAATTGGGCTTAACATATGAATAGATGACTTCGGATCTTAATAAACAGAATTTTAGGCTTGAAATTTAATCGATGAACAGTACACCGATCAAAACATTTAGATTTGAATGAACCGGATGAATTAAAACTTTTGTTTGTGCTTGATCTTTTAAAAGAAAATTTGTTGAATCACCAATGGGGTAAGAAACAGATTAGATTCAACGAAACAAATCGATCAAAATTCAAAAACGTTATGCATGATTTAAATGAAATTATGAGAGATCATAGAGAGAGACTCACCAAAATTGCTCAAATTGCGACAAAAATTGCCAAACCGAGAATCGTTCTTCAAAAAATCACCTTGATCTTGAAGACCCGCTCTGATACCAATTGTAGTGACAAAGAACATGGTTTGGCATGCGGAATTAAAGTTTGCACAATTAAACATGGTGATTTGGGTGTTCAAGAGATGTATTGAATATGTATTGTGTTACAAAAAGGGACATAGATCTACATCTACATAAATAACACACACTCACACACTCAAACTTTACACCTCTCAAGCACACCTCTACATGTGGTATGAACCCACTATTTATAGAGGTGTTTACATGTCTCTCTCTCACTCTCACTAACACATGTGTCTAAAGGCTAATACAACACATGCAAGTGGGTCTACATGAGTCAAACCATTACAAATTCATACATGAAGAACTTTGCACCCCAACATAAACATGAAGATTTGACCACTTTGGGTTAAGAAAATCATGAAAAATAGCCTTTTTCGTCGTCAGCCCTCGCATCCTCGGTCCCCAGAACTGAGGACCAAAATCTAACAAAGAAAAGCCTACCCGAGGATCTAAAAGCCTCTCATACCCGGAGAGGTTCTCATAACCCACAAACCTCTTATATCCGGAGAGCCTCTCATACCCGGAGAGCCTCTCATAACCTGCAAACCTCTCATACCCGGAGACCCTCTCATACGTGGAAACCTCTCATACCCGGAGACCTTCTCACCCGAAGACACCCCTCGTCAGTACAACTCCTCGGTAGCCATCAACCCTCTCAACCCGCAGCCATACTACCTCCTCCCCTCCTCGATACCTCTCTTCCTTACCCCCTTATCAACCCGCAACCCTTGCTCCTCCCTCCTCGTGTTCACCCTCCTTCCTCCTCCCTACTCCTCCCCTCTCATTTCACCCCCCCCCCTCGTAAATTAACCCCTCTTAGCCTTATTTTTTTTAATAAACACCAATTTTTTTTTACAGCCAATTTTTTTATTTAACCAATTTTTTTGCTGAAACCCAACAAATACCTTCGCCTTTTATTTTTTTCATTAAAACCAATTTATTTATTTATTTTTTATTAGAATCAATTATTTTTTTTAACACCAATTTTTGTCACAACCCAATCTATGATAATCACATTGGATTACTTCATGATGATTATATTGGAAGAATTTTATTATTCTTTCCATTAGGATTACTCCATACCATAGTCGGACATCATATCTTTTTTTGTGAGGATTGTATTACAGTTGCGTCTGCCCAACAAAATTCTTTCGCAACCTTTGCTTTACGGGATTTTTATGGCTTGCCGCTCTTGATCTTCGGTTGACGAACCATGTATCTTGAGCATGTGGACTTTATTTATTGAAGACCACTTCAGGAGTTCTGACACTGCAGTTTGGGTACATTGGTATTTTTCAGCACATCAGATATTTTTCATGCAGAGTTATTATCTGTTACTTTGGTATTTGTTCGAGCAGTTTTTCAGCGACAGAATCAACCAGCTTCAGATGACTGGAGAGTATTTATTGTACTCTCATTCTCGTGTTTTATCGAGACCCTTCATACATCTAGGGAGAGCATGCAAAGCTCTTGGTATCTGACACTCTCCATCCAGATGATTTGTTTATTTTTGATATCCGGTCATTGGTTATCAAAAATAGGGAGAGAATATTATGTTATCATCCAGATATGTTTTTATGATTGTTCGAGTTTGGATTTTTGAAGACCTCTAAAGACGATGATTTATTTAGTGATGCGACGTGACACTGATTTTTGGTCATCGTGATCAAATTTTTGGCTTCACTAGATGTTTCCTGGATCCGGATTATTTATTATTCAGACTCTACCACATGATGTTTCATATTTTTAACATGTTATTCTTTTGATGAATTTGGGTATATTATGATTCGAGAACTAGAGATGTTTTTCAGACTTCTTGAAGCCGAAGTGTTTTTCTGATTGGATCTTCTACTTGATCATTGGGGTTATGACTAGTTTGAGTATTTGGATCTTATTTTTCTGCCTCAAGAGTGGTGACCTTGAAGCCGAAGACCTTTACTGATTAGAGATTCATGGTCAGTATCAGAGATCACAGACACTTCAGAGTTTCAGACACATTTCAACATTTGGTTCTCATTATGTTTCATTTTTATTACCACACTTGCTAGTCGGTTACTATGTATTTTATCCTTTTATCACTTTATTTGTATCCCTCATCATTTGCGAGCATTTAGGGAGAGAATGGAGGAGCATGGAAATGCTCTATAAATTATGAGTGATAGTTAGGTTATTTTATTCCCTTTTATTGTATTGTGTGTAAGGCATCTCTCTCTACAAATAGAGAGTGGTAGTCATTTTAATATTGTAAGTAAGAGAGCACAAAATGTAGTTCCTAGTGAGAGAGAGAGTGTGGTGGGATCTCTCCCACCAAGGGAGAGTTATCTCTCCTAACCCATGTTCTACATTTAATATTTTATTTCTCTCTTTCTAGTAAATTATGGGACTACTCATCTTATGTTATTCATTCATATTTTTATGATCAATCTCAAGATGTTCTTATTCTGCACAAACCGATCGTCAAAATGGGCTCCAACAATTAGCTTAAAGAATATAAGGGGAACACCAACATCAAATGAACACTCAAAGAGGGCATCTCACCACGAAAACCACAAGGATGCATAATAGGGACATAAAAAGGTTGAAGTAGTCAGCAAGTAATAGGGAGTACTTAGTCCACATTTTCATTCTTAGAAATTGGCAACAACTGTATTTCTTTTGTTTATAATAATAAAGATGTGTTACCTTTATAAACTATTTGTTAATAATAATAAACATTAATTCAAGGGTAATCTTTAGAAAAGTAATAATATTGTGGTTATTAGTTAAAAACAGGGTAATCTTCATAAAAGTGTCAATATTTTTACGAAATTAACGAAAAAATGGGATAGCGGATAAATCTGATAAAAAAAAGGTTTTTCTTAAGTTTTAGCGCCCATTCTATGTTTTTTTTGTAAATAAAATTTAGTTTGGAATTTTTTTCATAAACTAGCATAAACTATTGAGACTTTACTATAAACATGTCCCAAATTTTGTTTAACACTGCATTTTTTTGTCTCAAATTGGACATTCTGTTTACTAACTTGTTACAATTCTAACTACTTAACCAATCAATCTGGTTTCCGGTTAACATAGTATGTTGAAGTAGCACTTTTGATGACATAACATGCTGACTTGACATGATGACGTGACACTATATGGTGACATCATATTATGCGTATCAAAATTGAAAAAAAGAAATCTAAAATGTAGCGACTTTTTTGAAGTTTCCAATATATATATATATATATATATATATATATATATATATATATATATATATATATATATATATATATATATATATATATATATAACAAATGCATAACCCAATGCATTGTGATATATAATGGCGATGAGCGTGGTTCTGGACCGACATCAAACCCATATGTTGGATTTCAGGAGCGGTCTTGGACTAGTTGGAGTTTGGGTAAATTGGGACAAACACTACATAGATACAGTTATACGAACCAATCTTTTCAGACCGCACAGTATAAACATTTAATCCATATTGTATCCCACATATGTTACGTACAAATATGGTATGGATATGTTAATATTATTAGCGTTAGAATTATTAAGGCCGAGGATTAAGATTCTTTTGGTCCGAGGAATTTTAGTGATTGAAGTTGATAATTATTATTTTTGAAGGTAGCATATGATTTTAATTTTTTATATAAAAAAAAATTTGGTGGGGTTTTTTAGTTGTTATACAACATCATATAACTAGTTGATGTTTTCTTTTTCAGTATCACTTTGGAAGCAAAATAAAAGAATTTTGTAATTGTGGTTTTCTTCTCGTGAATATTTTTTTAGGTAGGAAGCAAAATAAAAGAAAAATAAAAAGCATTTTAGGACCAACTTAATCATGTAAAAGCAAAATAAAAGCATTTTGTATATGTTTTCGGTACTAATACATTATAATCGGTAAAGTCCTTGGTACAAGATCACAAATACTAAATATCGAACTCGTGGAAAACCAAAAACCGACCACGAACCATATTCATGTATATGGTTCTTGATCTGATCCGGTTCCATGTTCGCGCCGGATTGAGGATAAAAATGGTGTTTTATATATATATATATATATATATATATATATATATATATATATATATATTTGAACGAAACTCTCTCCAACTATACTAATATATAATGGGATAATGACTTGAAAGGGTAATGCACTTTCGACTTTGTTCACATTTAGTCACTAACCTTTTTTTCGTTATCTATTTGCCACTGAACTATTGAAACTGTTCGCATTTTACCCTTATGACCGGTTGTTACCGGTCATAAGGGTAAAATGTGAACAGTTTCAATAGTTCAGTGACAAATAGATAACGAAAAAAAGTTTAGTGACTAAATGTGAAGAAAATCGAAAGTTTGTTTCCCTCTAAAAAAGTTCAATGACTAAATGTGAACAAACTTCCTCTTGTATTATGTTTTAGCAAATTATTTATTTTTGTTAAACTGTAGCAACATTTGTTAATGAAGAAATCTATGAAATAAAAAAACAAAACCCCAAAAAATATATTAAAAAAGAAAAAGAAAAACCGAAACTGAAATAAAAAACCAATGGTTTGGTATTTTCCAAAATAAAAAATCACAATTTTCCAATCTGATTTTGGTTTTACAAAAATTCAACTTTCGGATTTTTCATATCTAAATCTCTCCCCTTTTTTATAATCGAAAAATGATTATAAAACCAAAAAGGGAATGAGAGAGCGCTCAATTCGGAATTTTTCTATCCAAAACTCCCCCTTGTGACATGAGAGATAGAGAGAGAGAGAGACATGTAAACACCTCTATATAATGTGAGTTCATACCACATTTAGAGGTGTGCTTGAGAGATGTAACATTGAGAGTATTAATGTGTGTTAATTATGTAGATTTAGATCTAGATCCTTTTTTGTAAACACTTTTCATAATCGAATGTATCTCTTAAACACTCAAATCACCGTGTTCTTTGTGTGTTCTTTAATTCTGCATGTCAAACCAATGGTCATAATTCACATTAGTGAGAATGGTTAATTTTTTTGTAAAACCAAAATCAGATTGAAAATTTTGATTTTTTATTTTGGAAAATGCCAAACCCTTGGTTTTTTATTTCAGTTTCGGTTTTTCGTTTTTTTTAATATATTTTCGGGGTTTTGTTTTTTTTTATTTCATAGATTTCTTCATCAACAAATGTTGCTAGAATTTAACAAAAATAAATAATTTGCTAAAACATAATACAAGAGGAAGTTTGTTCACATTTAGTCATTGAACTTTTTTAAAGGGAAACGAACTTTCGATTTTGTTCACATTTAGTCACTAAACTTTTTTTCATTATTTATTTCTCACTGAACTATTGAAACTGTTCACATTTTACCCTTATGACCGGTAACAACCGATCATAAGGGTAAAATGTTAACATTTTCAATAGTTTAGTGGCAAATAGATAACGAAAAAAAATTTAGTGACCAAATGTGAACAAAATCGAAAGTTTGTTACCATTTCAAGTCATTATCCCATATAAAATTAAAAAGTTCATCCTCTTTTTCACTATATTTTTTTAGTTTAAAAAGTCCACCTCAAATAAATATTCAAAGTTCTATATAAAAAATAACATGTAACAAACTATACTAACCAGGGAACGATATTTTTAGGAAATAAGCTTATTTCAAATACATTTGTTATCTTAAATTTCACTATATTTTGGATAAGTATCAAAAAAATCATTATATTTTGGAAACTTTTCCGTGGTTACTATATTTTAGATAATTAATGAAATGTCACTATATTTTAGTTTTTATCTTTTATTTTTTATCTTTTTTTTTTTCTAAATTTTGACACCTAGAATAAGATGTCCCAGATAGTTTCACTCCACAATGTCATAACAATATGTCACGTTATCAAAACTGACACGTCATCATGTCATATCAGTTGGCAATCTGATTGACCTGTTAAATTGTCAGAATTATAACAAATTGGTAAACAGAATGTCAAATTTGAAAAAAAAAATCATTGTGAAACTCAAATTTATGTAAAAACTGAATGACATTTATGAAATTTGTCTTTTTGTAAATTGTCTAACAAAGATTTTTTTTTTAACTAGGAACAGAAAAAATATGTACAAATGAAAAGCAGAATCAAAACCATTATCAATAAGAAATTATTATTACTAACAATTGATAATTGTTAAGTGTATAATTGTATCGACTCATGCTCCTCCTGTCGTGCTTTTTTTTTCGATGCCCATAAATGGGATGGAGGTAAATAAATAAAGAATATTTTTATATTTATCTTCATGATATTTATCTAATGTATAGTCAATTGATATAAGTTTAAGATTTATTAATCTATAGTTGGATTAAGTAGAACCCATAACCTCTAAAATTAATGTTTTAAATGTATTTCAACTTAACTATTAGGACGTTTCGGTGTTCACATATTGTTGTTTATGGAAAGAAGCAAATACGTCAAGGAATTAGAATCTCAAAGAATTGAAATATATTATGCGTTTGGTTGATATAGAATAAAATTTGCTTTCTGTTTGGTTGTAGACTTTTTAGATGATTTGGAAAGTAAAATGTTGTTTGTTTTTAAGATGTAAATTAAGGGTTTACAGTCTGCAAACTACATCTACAAACAGAAAAATAGATGAACCAAACGTTTGCGGTCTGTAAGAAGAAGATTGTTTGTTATTTAAATATGCAAGCTAGTAAAGTAAACTAAAATTTAAATAAATTGATTTTTTAAACTTAAAATATATTCTTTCTCAATCACTTTTTCTCAATAGTTGTTATAATTTATAGAAAAAAAAAACTAAATTGCAAATTTAAAACAATAATCATGCATAAAAAAATCAATCAAATGATTGAAACCGTTTAAAATAAATACAAAATGTTGTGTATGGAAGAATTCATGAAATAATCTATGGAAAATAATCCTTAAAAAAAGCTAATTCCAAAAAAACTATAACCATATAAAACTGTAACACCCGTTTTCCTGGATGAATCGATTTAGGGTTTCAAGGAGTCAAAAGGTTGGATTTTGGAGAGAAATGAGCCTCATGATGTGAGGCATGAGAGGCACACGACGTGAGGTGGGTTAAGATGAATTGTCATACATTACTGGTCTCACGACGTGAGACATAGAGCTCACGGCGTGAGAGCTGATGCAACCCAAGCCCATGATCATTTTAGGGTTTCCTTCATATTTAAGCACCTCTAAACTCATTTTAGGGTTTCTTATCAGCCCCAAACCCTCTTTTACCTCAGAAAAACCATAGTCTTCATCCTTGTTTGATCTTTGGTCATTTTCGAGCTAATCTTGGTTTGGAAGAAGGAGAAAAGAAGAAGAAGAAGATGATCTTGTGTTGAGGCTTGCAAGGAATCTTCATCATCATCATCTTACATTTATTCTGGACCATTGTGAGTATCAAAGATTCCTCCTTTTTGTTGTTCTATGAGAATAGATCTAGGTTTTGTCCCACTTTTCCTCTTGGTTGTGCAAGCTTGATGAATGAAAACAATAAAGTTGGCAACTTTATATGTTATAGGGGTCTTAGGAGTGTTATGGAGTTCAGATCTAGAAAATGGTTAAGTTGTGGAACCTTGCATGAAAGTTGGATGTCTTTTCTTCAACCTTTGACCCAAATGAGATCTAGACATGTATTGGACATATATGTCTTAAAAGCATCGACTTTCCAGTGTATTATGAAGTTATAAGACCTTTTGGAAAGTGTTAGCTGAAGGCTTAATGGATTAAGGACTTAAAAGTTGGATTTGTGACCTCAAACTGTTCTCACGACGTGGAACATAAGGTCTCACGATGTGAGGAGGGGTTGAACCAATTTCTGATGAGCTTCTTAGGGCTCACGACATGAGAAAGGCTTCCCACGTCGTGAGGTCAGCTCAGGTGTCATTCCTTGATTGAGTTGGCTAGGTTGAATCGTGATGAGTTGGAATCAGACCGAGTGAGCTCTCATGACATGACCAAGGGCAAGTCACGATGTGAGATTTAATAGTTAACATTTGGGATGTTGACTTTGACTTTGTCAATTGAATTTTGGCTTGGTTTGACTTTTGGTCAAAATTATATTTTAGAAGGTAGACTTAGGGTTTGCCTAGTATGGATTGATAGGAGGTGTCGAGCACCCATCTTTTGGCAGGAGAGCGGTTAGCTGAGATCAGATATATGATTCAGGTGAATTTCCTTCTCTATATCTGTGGGTTGAAGGCAACAATGCCGACAATTAGATTATGTTTATAGGGTAATGATTGTCTTTGTGACAATTACCGGTTATGCTTGTATATGCTTGATTTCTTTGTGAATCTTACTGTTATGATTATATGCTAGCTGGAGGAGGTGAAATAGACAAAGATACCGGTTGAAAGAGACCGCAGTGGTTGAAATATGCCCCGTACTGGTTGAAAGAGACCGAAAGGGTTTAGATATACCCAGTACCGGTTGAAAGAGACCGAAGGGGTTGAAATAGACCCAGTACCGGTTGAAACAGACCGAAGGGATTGAAATAGATCCAATACCGGTTAAAAGAGACCGAAGGGGTTGAAATATAACTAATAATGCTTTGACTGTTATATATATATATATATATATATATATATATATATATATATATATATATATATATATATATATATATATATATATATATATATATATGGTATGGGGTATTTTGGGGAACTCACTAAGCTTTGTGCTTACATTTTTATGTTTATTGTTTCAGGTAGTTCCGGTTCGTAAAAGAAGAGTCCGACGTGATTGCACAACATCCCACAGAGTTTAATTCCACATTGATAATTTATACTTTGATTTTTAAATATTATTTTTATCTTGAATCGTTTTGCAGACAATTTTTTATATAAATTATGATTTAAAAAATGAAAATTTTACCTTGGATTTTCGGGACGTTTCAAAAACCATCTATCGGAAAATTCAAACAGATGATTCAAAAATAATAAACAAAAAATAGGATGCATCATCAGAATTATTAACCAGTTGAAACTTGAGTTGGTTGAAAAAGATTATTTGATATTATTTGCTAATGCATTGTGTAGTTAAAAAGGATTTTTCGATTACAAAAATAGTATCGAGTTAGTTGAACAAGGTTATATCGTTGTTTGATTAATGAAGTTAATAGCATGAACCAATCTGAACCGACATTAGCATCACATAAAATTTGTTTTTCCTATACTTATTTTGGGTTAATATTTATATTTATAGAATGTAGATTTATGACTTTTATCTAATTATTAATAAGTTATTACATTTTGAATAAAAGTCCGTTGAAAGCTTTAAAAAAATGTCATTGGCTTGAAACTTTTGAAGATTAAATTTGTTTAATCCAAAATTTTAATTTGAAAATGGAATTTAGTAATATAATTGATGTGCATGGAAGTACCCACTAATTTTAATATTTATAACCTAACAAACTTAGACTAACTATGCACTTATAGGCAGTGTACCTAGTCAGATTACAGTATAGCTTAGGTTAGTCGGGTGTCGATCACAGGGAACGGTGTTATTAATTAATCTATTCACTACTAAATTAATCTATTTATTAACAAGCTAAAAAGGGGTTTTTTATCTGATTTTGCAAGATCAGACTAACTTAACTCAAATTCAATCAATAATTAAAAGACACTCTTATCTAGTTCGAATCCACTTCGTCCTTATGGCTAGCTAATGATTATGGATTATTAAGTTGGTTGTTATTATATTAGTAATTTAGGTCTAAATTTACCAATAGTTAATTAATTCATGTAAAGCTATGTATGGTCACACACAATTAAACACAGAATCAATTGTGTTATGAATATGCTATGTAAGATTTATCATGTAAACACAATTATGATCATAATCTATGTTCTCTAGCACAGCAAAGTTAATTACTTCAATTACTAACTAAGATTTTGGTCGATCCTAGCTCTAGCAATTCAATGTTCACTAAATTACTAGGTTATCAAGTTCATGCAGTTAATGGTCACTAAGCTACACATAACATGAATTTAAGCAACTTAAAGCAACAACATAAGCATGCTAGGTAACAATAAAGCAAACACGAGCAATTCACCAACTAAATAAATCCATATAAAATTATGCTATTCATAAGTTTGAAGCTTCATCTAGCTAGATAAGAGTAGCTAGATTCAACTGCTCATAGTAGCAACTAACATATAAACACAACTCAAATAAGAAAACATGTCTATAAGCATCAAACAAGTAAACGAATTATGAACTTTTACTCTTTTTGGTGTTGAAAACCCTTTTCCAAGACCTTGCTTCTGCTGTAAATCGCCTCCTGGAACCTCTTCCTTCAGCCAAAAGTCCCCCCAATCGTAATGGAGAAGGATATATATATTTTCTGGAAAATCACCGTTCACGTCGTGAGAATTTAGAATTCACGTCGTGAACTCGAGGTAATCGTGATCGTCAAGGATTCCTTCACCCGGATGCTTATCTTCTAACTCTTTCCACTCACGTCGTGAACCATAAAGTGTTCACGTCGTGAGTACGTCTTTTTTTTGGGTGTTTTTCTTGTCTTTCAAGCCTTCAACCTCCAAAGTTACATCATTTAATGCTTTTAGTCCCTTTTCTTCAAAATGTCTTCTTTTTGGCTGCAAAATATAATTTAACCTTATAAGTACCATTATTCTATGCAAATGACCAAAATATATATAAAAATGTACTTAAATATTGCCTAAAAATATGTATAAATATGGCAATATCAAAATACCCCACACTTAGGCTTTGCTTGCCCTCAAGCAAATCTACTTATTTAAACTCAAACTTTTATCACTAACATCACATAGAACAATCCAATTCCAACTCAGCCATTATGCCAAGACCTCAACGCATGCATTTGTGTCTAAAATTTTTCCTAAGTAACCCCCCATACTTTAAATACTCACAATCTTCATAAACACTCGCCCACTTCTTTCGAACAATGCTCATTTTATGCAACCCTCCGAATCCATCCCCAGAATTCTTACTAGCCTCAAAGTATTTTTGTAAAGCTACCCAAGCATACATAAACTAGAGAATTACAACTTTTTAGAAGATACCACAACTTGGAGCTCCTGAATTTTCCTTTTCTTTAATGTATAATCTCTTACTTTCTTTGAATTCACCATCTTTGTGTAATTTTGATATCTTCAACTTTTGAAACTTCAGAATTTTCGATCTTTGATCTTCTTGCTTTGATACTTTTATGCTCCAAAAATTCTTCAATTTTTCACCTTTTTGGTAATTTCTCTCTTTTTTTTACATGTATAACTCACTTTTTTTTATATCCCTCAAAAACCTACATGCTTAAGCAAAGGCGCTTAACTTCAACCTTTATTGGCTAAGACATAGCTTTCCTGGATACATTTCAGGTTTAGGCTGCTAAACATATTGCATCCCTCAAACTAAACGAGGTTATGTTTTTGTTCCATGATTTCACTAAAATAAGGGAGACCACAAATGCACTATAACGTGTATTGGCTCAACTAAACATTTGAGCTCTTATCGGATCATCCCAATGCAACACTAGCAACTTAAGTTTAAATTATTATTACTAGATTCAATTATTAGATTATTATTTCAAACCTACGCCTAAAATTTAAAATTTTAAATTTTTCTCTAGCAATTTACTTTTTCTACCCCCTACCCCACACTTATTTCATACAATGCCCTCATTGTATGCTTAAAATAATATAAAAATTAAGAGAAGGGAGAAAAAGGAACAGACTCCCCTGGGATAGTGGCGTGATCATCTCCAAAAGTGCGGATGGAATGTGCATCTTGAATACAGACCTTGAGAAATAGAAACTTGGACTTGAACTTGCGAAACCAACCATCAATAAAAACTTCAATCTTCAAAAAGAATGGTGCAAGCCTCCAAATCATGTAGACAATGCGGGAAAGCATACGCCACATTGTATATTAGAGAAAACTGCCAATTGAATCGTCACAAAAAGTGGCATAAGGAATGGTAGTAATTCCGTGTAATGAAGAAGAACGGAACGAAATGAATATGGTGGAAATTCACATCTCACGACGTGAACAGTTGATGGTTCACGACGTGAAATCGCTAAAGCGCGCATTTTGATTTTCCTTGAAACCTTGGTCACGACGTGAGAAATATTGGGTCACGACGTGAATCCTGGGTTAACCAGAATTAAAACTGGCTTCTTCCTTATAAATAGATCTGCTCCACTCAACATCTTAACGAATTAAGACCCTTCTAAATGCAATGAATTTTGACGACTCTTCTAACTATAACCTCTCTCTCGACTCAACCCACACTTATTTCCAACTGTGGGTTTCGACTTCCAACTTTTAAACTTGAACGACAGTTGCCTAAACGACCACGACTCTTGACTCGACCTTACTCCTTCCCCGAAAACTCCTGAGCAAACTGAAAGTTAACAACCAAAGAAGAGCAAAGTAACATAATATCTTAATAGTGTTACAATCCAAACAAATTTAAAAACAAAAATAAAACTAAACCAAAATGAAAATAATAAAACTAAAAGAAACGATCAATCATCCTCGTCATCCTCGTTCACGCCGCTAGTGTCCGCTCTGTCACCTCCATGTCCGCTATACTCCGTCCACCTCGGGCAAATTGGGTAGTGATACCCCAAATGTTGCGGCTGCTCCACCCCAAGGTGTCGAACGACGTTCTCCATGGTGCCCCCAATCCAGTTGACACTCAAAGATAACTGGTCAAAATAACCAGCCATATCACCCCCAAAAGGTGCCCCTACCATGGATGCGGGTGGATGCATTGGTTGCCCTCTTTCTCCCCTTCCTCTTACGTTCCTGTGCCTCGGCCTCGGTTGTGGTGCAGGTTGGTCGGTCGGCTGCTCATCACCATCATCATTATCTTCAAGAATTCCCCAATGTGTCCCATAATTCTTGACCACCTTCATTGTCTCTAAATACCCCATACTAAACTCGTGCCCCTCCATGCATGTCAAAGAACGAGTGATGCCGGGAACAAGGGGGGCCATAAGATCGGGCCAAGCGCGTAACAAAATGCCCTCCACAAATGGGGCTCCCGGGACGGGCACTCGTAGCATACTCTGCCAAGTATCGTGCCAAGAAATACGGGATGTTACAGCACACGCCGGGCTGTAAAATGCACCATAAAAAGAACAAGTTGGCCTTAGTAACCTTATCACCATGGCGTTTGTGGTGAATAGAAAATGTGATAAGGCGATGGATAAGGTGATGTATCGGTGATTTGATGCTACTTTCGGGGGATACACCGGAATTGAACACACCGGTCGCGATATTGCTCCAAAATTCCGGTCCTGAAACCCCATCCGCATAACGACGTGTGGCGTCCCTCAAAAATAAAACAAACTCATGAGTCATGGTCTCATGAGCCTCGTATAACCCCATTCTGCGTGAAAACTCCACCAAACTGCACTCCCGATATTCCCCTCCTAGACGAAAGACCAAAGCTTGCGGGAAAGTAGGATCTTGAACATTTTCATGGAATGTCACCGTTGAAAAGAATTCCACACATAGCTCTTTATAGAACTGCTCTTGGATGGCAAACAAATTGTACCACCCCTTGCACGTGAAGGAAAACCCATCCCCCAAAAATATCTTAGTAAGGTATTGAGACATCCGATCCACCAGCCCAACCTCCCTCAACCGTGCCCACTGAATAGTGGGGGCAATAGCAAATTCCCGGTTGTAAAGCCATCCCAAGCGATTGTTCCATCGCGTATAGATATCCCGGGGCGTAGTTATTGGAAAGTGGTAAAATGGATGTAAGCCCGCTACTCCAGTTGGAATCTCTCTTCTGGGAGCCATTTCTGCAAAAACATCAACAAATATATCCAAAAGAAACAACCCAATAGATTAGCAATTAACAGAACTGAAAATGTCCAGTCCCAGTATTTACGTCGTGAATCTTTTAGGATTCACGTCGTGAGTTCGTAACCCAGCAGCAAAAATCGCTAAAATTAGAAGGAAAATCAGGTCACAATATTAATGGGTTTTACTCCTATACTAATCCCAAGCACAAAGCATCAACATTCCAAGGCTATTACGAGATTTTTAAGAATTAAGTTCGACATTTCATCTAACCAACAAACCCTAATCCTAAGTTCAACTATAAGAGAAAAATTAAACTTAATAATTAAGAATCATTACCTTAGATGGAAGTATTAGGAAAGCAAAAACGAAAATCGAGAGTTGTCGGCCAAATCGGAACAAAAGGGGGGGAACCAGATTTGTTGTTTCACTTTGTGAGGAATAAACAAAAGGGTCAAACTGGTTCTTTACCCTTTAATCTGTGGTCCCGTGTTTTTCAAAACTCACGTCGTGAGTCCTTAAGGATTCACGTCGTGAGTCCTGTCTGGGCTTAATATTGGGCCATGCATCCCTCATCAAAATTGGATTAGTCTTGGGCCAATTAGTTTAATAAAAAATGGGCTGATACGCATGAGTGGTAAATTATCCGGTTTATTCAGAATTCACGTCGTGAGTCCCCAACGGTTCACGTCGTGAATCCTGTACGAAAATTATTTTTATTTTGTCTATTAACCAAATTCTTAATTATTACCGCTTCATTTCTAGGGATCCCACACTTAGTGTTTAATTATGAATAAAGCGATTTGGATGATATGATCTATGTTTCTAAACTAGAATGCAAAAACTAAAAAGAAAAGAGAAAATAAATTGCAAACCAAACTCGGGTTGCCTCCCGAGAAGCGCTTCTTTTTCTTGGAGTCATTAGCCGGACTCCTTGCCTCCTACGTTGAGTCATCCGAAGAATCCACCACTAGGATCTTTTGTTTCTTGAAACGCCTCTTGTAAGCTTGAACTCGTCTTTTATACGCCTTTTTCAAATTTTCCTTTTTAGCTTTGACCTTATCTTCATCAGGCTTGCGTTTGGTCCCTTTAGTGCCCAAGTTTTCTTCATTCTTGATCTACATAACATTCTTCTCTTCTTCCACCACTGGAATTGTTACTTTAGAAGTAACCTCCTCTTCATCACTCGTCATCTCATCATCTTCCTTGCTCACCCAAGAAGTTGGACTTGTGTAGGCAATGACTTCAACTAAATATGGAACAGATGCTCTTGGTTTTGTTCTTTTAACTTGGTGAATTGTTGTTATTTCTTTTTCCATGAGCTTCTCTAATTGTTCAAGTTCATTGTCTTCATCAATGCTGAAAACCTCTTCTTGAGCATGATTCCTTTGAGAGCCATCTTCTATCCCAAAAATTTCCTTTTCATTACCAACCCTCAAGGTGAGCTTAGACTCTCGAATATCAACAAGAGCTCCAGCAGTGTTTAGTAGCGGGCGACCAAGAATAATCGGTACCATGGGATCTTCTTTCATGTCCAATACCACAAAGTCTATTGGAAAAACGAATTTCCTAATTTTTACTAAAATATCTTCCACAATGCCCCGGGGCTGTGTCACTGAACGGTTTGCCATGTGAATAGTCATCCTTGTAGCCTTCAACTTCTGAATATCTAACTTCTGATAAAATGAATAAGGCATCAAATTTATGCTAGCCCGAGAATCGGCTAAAGCATAAACCTTCATGTTGTTCCCAAACTCACATGGAAGAGTGAGGCGTCCAGGATCCCCTATCTTCTTAGGTATTTTCCCCAACACTGCTTTTGAGCTTTGCTCACTTAGGATCACTTTAGAATTCTCCTTTAATTGGTGACGAGTGTCTAATAAATCTTGTAAGAGCTTAGTAGAATCTGGAATCTTCGCAAGTGAATCAATAAAAGGAGTATTAATAGGAATACCCTTTAATTGTTTGATAAACTCAAAATGTTCTTTCTCTAATGGACTGAGACTAGCTCTAGATGGGAATCGCAAAGGTGGTTCATAAACTAGAAAAAATATGGAATTTTCCTGTTCAGACTGAGCCCACGACGTGAGCATAGCGGGCTCACGTCGTGAACTTGGTGTTCCAGCAGCTTTTTCATTTTCGAGCTTTGGCTTCTTTGGCTTTGGATCGGGCTGTTGTGGCTCCACTTCTAATGCTTCTAGGAACTCAGAGATGGCCTCTTCTTCAGTATCTATGGCCATTACGTGAGATTGGGTCTTCTTTTCAGGATTTTTCGGGAACATCGTCTCGTGAACCAAAGTGGTTAGTTGACCAAGTTGCACTTCAAGATTATTGATGGAGGCTTGTTGATTTTTTATTAAAGCCTGCTGTTCTACCATCATTGCGTGATGATTCTTCATCAAAGTTCTTTGTTCATCAATAGCAGAATCAGTAGCCTCGTGTCTCTTTTCTGAAGCTTCCATAAACTTAACTAACATGGTCTCTAAATCGGGTTTTTTCTCAGCTGGTGGCTGCTCCTTTTGGTAGAAGCCTTGGCTTGTTTGCCTATACTTCTCTTCCTTTTGCTTCTTGTATTCTTCATATGGCAACCACTCTTTCTTCGGTTTCCTCCAGTCTTCATCGTACTTGTCCCCACTCGAGTAGCATACATGAGCCTTTTTATTCCCATACTCATCCAAGTTGCAGTCCTTGGTCAAGTGTGGACCATTACACCGTTCGCAACCAACTCTTATAGCATGAATTGATTGGTCCATTTGTGTTAACCTCCGGTCCATATTATTCAACATAGCCATCATAGCTGCTATTTCTTCAGTTTGTGCACCTCCACTGCCCTTGATTCCATCTTGCCTAGGGTTTTGGTACTCATGAGAGTGCTTCGCGAATTCTTCAATCAGCTCCTTGACCTCCATTGGATTTTTCTTTGTCAAAGGTCCTTGAGAGTCAAGGAGTTGTCTTGTCATAACATTGACCCCATCATAGAAGATTGACATCTCTTGTTGAACATTAAGATCATGTTGAGGGCAATTTCTGATCAAGCCTTTGTAACGCTCTCATGCTTCGTATAATGACTCCCCCAGTTGTTGTTCAAAGTTGGCTATTGCCTTCTTGAGTTTAGCTATCTTGGATGGTGGGCAAAATTGTTCAAGAAACTGCTCACGCATTTGAGCCCAAGTGGTGATCGTACCCGGTGGAAGTGATTTTAACCACTCTTTAGCAACTCCCTTAAAAGTAATGGGAAGCATCCTGAGCAAAACGGTGTTTCTATTTACATTTGGGACATTGAAATAATCCGCAATGTCATTGACTTCATCGAGATGCTTAAAAGCATCCTCATGATCATTCCCATAAAATGGGATATCCTTCAGTGCAGTCAAGATGTGTCCCTTCAGCTCGAATGTGGCAGTGGCAGGTATTGCGGGTTGGACTAAACCGGGACCCACATCCTCTCGGATTCGCTTCTTGTAAGCTCCCATGGACATCTCCTCAATGTTTGCCATTTCGTCCTCTTGTTTGTCTTCGGGCTGACTCGCAAATATTCCAAATTCTGGGTCTGACTCGTATTCTGATTCGTGTGGATTAGAAACTGGACCAAGTTCTTCAACTTTGCCTTTGTCCTTTGGGGTTGAACTTGACTCTCCTGCCTTCTTTCCTGTCTTCCTTGAAAATGCTGATTTTAGTTCTTGCAAGGGTGTCTTCTTTGGCGTTTGATCTTCCTTCGCGTTCTTGTTCTTATTTTTGTGAAGGGTTGACTCCGGATCTTCAAGTGGTGGCACCAAAGGCGTGTTAGAGCCTCTGGTCATGAACTCCTGCAAACTAAACAAAATAACAACGTAAAAACGAACTAAAATAGAAAAATAAACTAAAAACTAAAGAAAACAAAAATTTACAGTTCTCACGTCGTGAATATGTAAGATTCATGTCGTGAGTCCTATAACATATAAAAAAAAAATTCAAACTTTGCTGGAAAATTAACTTTTTGCAGGTTTTATCCCACAAAAAGGATCGATTAACCCAAAGCAAATAAATAAATAATAAACTAAGCCGTTCCCCGGCAACGGCGCCAAAAACATGATGTGCACGGAAGTACCCACTAATTTTAATATTTATAACCTAACAAACTTAGACTAACTATGCACTTATAGGTAGTGTACCTAGTCAGATTACAGTATAGCTTAGGTTAGTCGGGTGTCGATCACAGGGAACGGTGTTATTAATTAATCTATTCACTACTAAATTAATCTATTTATTAACAAGCTAAAAAGGGGTTTTATATCTGATTTTGCAAGATCAGACTAACTTAACTCAAATTCAATCAATAATTAAAAGACACTCTTATCTAGTTCGAATCCACTTCGTCCTTATGGCTAGCTAATGATTATGGATTATTAAGTTGGTTGTTATTATATTAGTAATTTAGGTCTAAATTTACCAATAGTTAATTAATTCATGTAAAGCTATGTATGGTCACACACAATTAAACACATAATCAATTATGTTATGAATATGCTATGTAAGATTTATCATGTAAACACAATTATGATCATAATCTATGTTCTCTAGCACAGCAAAGTTAATTACTTCAATTACTAACTAAGATTTTGGTCGATCCTAGCTCTAGCAATTCAATGTTCACTAAATTACTAGGTTATCAAGTTCATGCAGTTAATGGTCACTAAGCTACACATAACATGAATTTAAGCAACTTAAAGCAACAACATAAGCATGCTAGGTAACAATAAAGCAAACACGAGCAATTCACCAACTAAATAAATGCATATAAAATTATGCTATTCATAAGTTTGAAGCTTCATCTAGCTAGATAAGAGTAGCTAGATTCAGCTGCTCATAGTAGCAACTAACATATAAACACAACTCAAATAAGAAAACATGTCTATAAGCATCAAACAAGTAAACGAATTATGAACTTTTACTCTTTTTTGGTGTTGAAAACCCTTTTCCAAGACCTTGCTTCTGCTGTAAATCGCCTCCTGGAACCTCTTCCTTCAGCCAAAAGTCCCCCCAATCGTAATGGAGAAGGATATATATATTTTCTGGAAAATCACCGTTCACGTCGTGAGAATTTAGAATTCACGTCGTGAACTCGAGGTAATCGTGATCGTCAAGGATTCCTTCACCCGGATGCTTATCTTCTAACTCTTTCCACTCACGTCGTGAACCATAAAGTGTTCACGTCGTGAATACGTCTTTTTTTTGGGTGTTTTTCTTGTCTTTCAAGCCTTCAACCTCCAAAGTTGTATCCTTTAACGCTTTTAGTCCCTTTTCTTCAAAATGTCTTCTTTTTGGCTGCAAAATATAATTTAACCTTATAAGTACCATTATTCTATGCAAATGACCAAAAAATATATAAAAATGTATTTAAATATTGCCTAAAAATATGTATAAATATGGCAATATCAATAATATGTCATTTTGGATTTTTGATAAGTTTTTCAATATTAAATTGATTTAATCATATTTAAAATATTTGAGAATGCTATTTAATAATAACAGAAAATAATACTTAAAGTTTGATTATATATATATATATATATATATATATATATATATATATATATAGTCTTAGGCCGACTATTATTAGTTTTAAAATTTGTAAAAACATAAAATAATACTTAAAGTTTGATAATTAAAATTATACCTTTTTTCTATCAAGAAGATATATGCAAATTTAAAGACGTGATTATGTCTATTCCAATATATGAGATGATATTTTTGTCTTTATAATAAGAGAAAACTACAATAAAGTCATTACATATTGGCCTCATAATCTCTTTAGTCCTTATATTTTTTTTATTCAATTAAGTCTCAAAAACCGGTAATCGTATTCAATTTAACCCTTTTAACGGACAATAGTGTTGGGTTTTGAGCATTCTAACACTCCTAAGTGTACATGCAACCCTAAATACCTTGGATATATGTTTTCTCTATTATACATGCAAATATGAACTTTCCAAGATATTCACCCTAACTAGCATAATAACACTGATTCAAATGAATATCTCAAGTTAGAATTACATACCTCTTTGATGTAGAATGTCTTCATGAAGCTTGAGTGCCTAGTGCCCTAAGTGTGACACCTCAAATGGTTCACACAACATCAAATGCACATGGAATGACTTGAGAGAAATTGGAACACTTCATAAAATCGGCTAGCCCTTTTTCCTCACATATATTCTCCGATTTCTTGAGCCATGGGATTCTTTTATATGGTGGCTATTAGGGTTACACCATGTAACTCATAACTTTACCCATTCCTTATGCTCCATGGATTTTAACCTCCATGGAGTATCCATGGGTCACCCCATGGACTTAGTCCAACATAAGGAATCTTGGATCACAAGCCCACATATAAAAGAATGAATGATTTACACAATCAACCCATATATTTAATTAGTCTCCTTTTGATCACTTAATTAATTCCAAGTTAATTCTTGATCAATACTAATTAAATAACCTTATTAATATATTAGAACTTATAATATATTAATAAACCTTAAGTGTTGTTTCTCTCATTTTAGTCTATCCAAATGCATGATGCCATGCAACCCAAATGGACCATGCCGGGTCGGGTCAAGTCTTACCAATTATAGTTATGGACTTAGACATTAATCCAACTGTCTCCCACTTGGATAAGTCTAAAACTATTATTGCGTACGACTTTAAGAACCGACTAGCAATCGTAGCTCTCAAAAGCTTCTGTCGAACTCTGACCTTGCCGATGATCTCTGACCTTTGTCAATGACTTGTCCATTAGATAAGGGATCATATATTCCTCCATTCTAGATATCATATGGACTGAGACATGGATTATAATCATTCTCTATGTCCATTTGTTGTTTCCCGATTTCCGATTTATGACGACTGACTAATTGAACAAATCAAATCAGTCCAGGCCCGGCCGAGCACTTACATTTGTCATCACCAAATCATCGAGGGGCCCACATATATCGCTTTTATCCCGAAGGTAAAAGGAATGGATAAACTTCGACTCATATGGCTTGTTCTACTACTTGTTGAATCATACACAAAGGCACGTTTTATAACATCGAGTTACCAATGCGTTTTCGTGCTATCAATGTATAACCAACTCATAGTAACAACTCATATCTCTAGGTTTGAAGAATATAAGATATTATCGTCTCATGATCACTCGTGATAAAATCCATGAAGTGATTCCAATGAGCGCGGGTTGAATCCAATACTCAGAACTTATGAGCACTCATGAGTGTTGTAGCACCACCTTGTCCCACATCTTAGACCTCTACAAGCCCAACCCATGACAGTCTTGATTCATATCTACTTCCAACATATGACCGACTGTGGATGGTTTGAATAACTTAATCATTCAGGAAGAATGACATAGTTATTCTGGAAGTCAAAACATGCAAAGTGAAACACAATAATAATCGAATCCAATATGGTCTCAGAACTTATGAATATACATAAAACACCTTTTATTTATCACCATATGATTACACATTATTCATTGTATACTGTTTCAAACTATCAACTTTATACTTGAATTAAAACAATAGTTGTCCCATGCTCCAAGCATGTACACTATGTTTTCTAAACACTAGTCATGCCATACACCAAGTATGCATACTATGTTTGTCTATGATCTTTACTTTGTGAAATAGATCAATTGAACATAACTTCAATGATTCTCTTTTCACAGTCCCAAATCCTTACTGCAAATGCAAGAATTCCAAATTCATGCCATTTACTGAAATCTGTTAGATTCTAAACTTATATGCATTGATCCTCTTGTAATGATTATGCACAAAGTCACAAGGACTTGACAACAAACATTACAGAGCATTCCACGGAGATCAACTCCTTGGAAACATCCTTCTTGCATTAAGTTTCCTAATCTTACACAGGTTGAATAATTTCTAACTTTGAAACATTTCCATATTCCATTTTGACTATCACTTCTGAACAAGAGTTGCCTCCTTACAGATTATGTCAATATGGTCCTTCCAGAATTAACACTATACTTCCAACTGTCCTTGAACAACCAATCTTTGGTAAACCTTGGATTGTCCTCGACAATTGCTTAATCCTTTTAGTCATATCCAGTTCTAGACCTTTTCCCTTCTTAATGCCCCAGACATTTGGAAAATTTTAGAAAGGATGAATATAGCACATGTAATCGATCCTATATCCAAAGCATATGGGACACGATTCATGATGTCTCACATAAAGACTAAACCAGTCTTTTGCTATAATATTTCCATTTCAATTTGTCAAGTTCTCATAATTCAGATTATAAAAAGGGATGCCGTAATCATAATCGAATTTTAGAACGCAAATAATGGACCCATATATAGAATTTCCTTATGTTGAGCCATTCCAACATGAAATTCATATATATATATATCCTTGACTAAATATGATTTAAAACCTCAATCTAAACTTTTAGATTTGAGATGAAGTATAATTTCATCTCCCTTAATTATAGCAAAACAACTTTTTCCCAATTGAAACCTTTTGCTTTCTATAATTAACATTGCTAACTTGCAAGCTTTATCATAATTATCATGCTCCCACTAACACGATGATTATTAGCATAACACTTATGCTCCCACTAGCTTTGACATGTACTCAGAAATAAAGTTCAGATTTCTGATACTAGATTGCTTTGATAAAACTTTATCAAAATCATACACCTTGCCTTAGATAGCACACTTGTGTGTCTAAACAATTTTAAGAACTATGAAAAGGGATGTCGTAATCATAGTCTCAATTGTTTAGACCTTTGCCACTTCTCACAAGTCCATGTTAGTGTGCCGGTTAACCACACATGCTCCACTAACGACTTTGAGAATGCAAATATCACAATTGCTATCTAGCTAAAATCTACTTAGTGAAAGTGTTTCCTCACCATCATTTTCATGAATCGGAGAGAAACCTTATGACACTTATATTTAATGGTGTATGTGTTCTTATCCATGTGAATTGTCAAAACCATAGTCACAAGACAAGGATAATGACAAATTCAAACTCATATGGACTGAACTCAATCTTAATTTCTTGCCATGTGGCAGCTCAAGGGTCTGCCATTGCTTCCAAGTTGCTGTGCAACCAATTGAGAACTCTAAGAACTCATATGCAAAACCAACTATAATTGGAATGGACACAGAAATAGTCAACACGATAGGTTATAAACCTCAAGTCGTGTGCTAGTGAAGAACTTTAGGTTTTACTCTTGATTAGTTCTTGAGACTTTCAAGACCTTTTAAGACTCCCACTGTCCTCTTGACATATAAGACTCTCTTGTCAAATATTCAAGAGATAGTGTGGATTCTAATCAAGACAAACACTTCTCACAATTGGCCTTAGTTGGTCTTTGTTTTATCCAAAACATCACAACTTACCAATTTCAAATGTACAAGAGTAGAAACCTTTTACTCTTACATTTGACAAGTGTTTTTAAACCTTCTTTAAGACATGTCACTCAAGTTACAATCTTGGAGTATGACTCTAAGAATTGTTTTGGAATGAAATATGACCCATCTTCTTGATTTAACCACTTCAACAATTCATAACTCCTCTTCTTAGCTACCAGAATGCACTTAGAGGATGAATTGTGATAAGGTATCTTAATCATTAAAATGATTATATAACATGATACTAAAGTACTCTCCCATCTTTTCAGATTTGAGAAACTTTTATCCATCTGCCTAATTTGATTCTTCTCATTCGTTCCGCCATACACTGAAATTTTTTCCAATGCTTCAGAATTATACTTAAGCCTGTAAGTATAACCATATTTACTAAACTTTAGTAAATCATGACGAATAGTCTTATCGATCTTTTGTGGTGGACTTAATCAGTGCACAAGAATGTGTACTCAATCCCTTAGTCCGTTACTTGACTCACACATCCATGTGAACAAGTAGTTAGTCTTAATTTTTCCAATGCTTGAAGGTTCTCATTCATCATGCTCTACAAATTGCATGATTCCAAGTTTCGGTCCAATTGAAACTTGGGTGATGAGAATCTTTCCTTATTTGGTAAATTTTGACACTACCACAAATGAAAGAATCAAATTCATATTTCCACTCTTGCTCTTAATGGAACCTTATAAGCAACACAGTTTTTTCACAAATGCCATTGTAAGCATATTTTAAAATAAATAAAATCAAAAGATTTACCTTTTATTTTAAAACTTTGCGGAAAAACTCATCCTTACAATCCATATGAAAACTTGTTGTTATCTATTCCTAAGCACAATATCATAACTCCTAAGAAGTAGCTCAAGAATCCGATCTTCAAACTATGTGATAGAAATCCATCTACGCGATCAGATTCAGCATATTCTTTCTTTAAGTTTCTTCACTTTTTCTTTGATTCTTAAAACATCACCATGTGACCCAGTCACATCATGTATCAAGAATCTCAGAATAGAAACTTAGCAGAGTTAGATAGTGGACTTTACCTGAAGTAGAGTCAAACTTATTGACTTTAACATCCTTAGGTAAATTTGGCAGCTTCGCAACCAATGCCCCTTTCTTTGGCAATGGACCCTTGATAATGGGACTATCTCAAACTTTAGCCTTTCTCTTTACCATTTGGTCAACCGAGTTGACTATGGCCGATCCCTTTCCATTGGGAAGAGAGAGCTTTACTGGATATCCAATGTCATCATTGTCAATGTCCATAAAGTTTTAGGAAGTTGATCTTAGCAAATAGATAAGATCATTAAGGGTCTTGTCATAGTCTGTTTCATAGGAGTCCCAAAGGAACTCACTATGTGACTTAGAAAGTGATTGATCATCAGCTTCCTCTAGACTTTGACACCTAACTCTCCCGGCTTGTCAATATGTGACTACATCTCCAAGATGTGATCACACATAGACCTTTGCTTGCCAATAGGGCTTGAGTGACCTTAAACTTTTCAGGAACTTGTGGGTTAGGGAGAATAATTAGAGGAGGTGAAAGAAGTATGATTTCCATGGGACATCATCTTCATTTTAGGAAAACTTGTTTCAAGAGATTTGGGAAGATCATCTTTTGGGAGATATTCAAGATAGTTGATTTAAAGTCCTTAATATAAAACCCAATATGAAATATTAAGGCTAGGACCCAACACAATACTTTTATAACTTGGAAGAGGGATGCCGTAATCCAAGCTATAAAATATTTGAAGGTAGGTGAATGACGATTCACCAATTTCCACCAAGATAAACGAAATGTATTATTAGGTTTTAATTGGTTTTGAAACTCCTAGATTCTTTTGAGATTCATTGAACTGTTCAATGACATGTATCAATCTCGAGTGTGCCCTTCAGGTTTTGTGACTGGGATGCCGAGGATCACAAAACAAGGTGTGAATAACCATGCAAATATACTTGGTACCCTTAAGTGTTTACCCCTCAATCGATGTGTCGGTTAACCACACACGCTCCATCGATACTATGATAAACATTAAGTTACCATTTTCCTACCTTGTTAAATACGAGTTAGTGTGCCGGTTAACCACACACGCTCCACTAACCGACTTAAACAAAGTGCAAAGTGTAATTTCATGGGTTAGCACCAAATTCACATTTTCCTAAGTAACTAAGATTGAGAATTTATAAATGTTTAGTTACTTAGTATTTATCATTAATACTTTTAATGAAGGGAGAATTATAGTCCTTGTCCTACCCGTTCGGCTAACGACCCTCCACTAGTCAAGGAAGCGGTGGGTGAGAGTGGACACCCATTAAACTGCCATTTTATAGGCAGTAACCTTATACCCCCCTTATAGACTGACTTCGTGAATGAGGCCTACTAACGGTAAGACTGACTTTCTCTTATACATATATATATATATATATATATATATATATATATATATATATATATATATTATTAACTTATAATATTATAAAGTATAAGGGTTGAATTTTAACTTTTAAAATTCTAAGGGCTTAACTTGGAATTAAAGTATTCATAAGAGAAAACTTTTCAAATTCCAAAACTTGAGGGCAAGTTTTGAAACTATTCAAAACTAATTAATTCCATAACTTATGTGTTTAAAGTAGTTTTAATTAAAAAACTCTTCAAGTTCCATAACTTGAGGACAAGTTATGGAAGACTTTAAACTAATGAAAGAATGTAACTTTTCTTTATTTTTGTAACTTATGGAACAAATTAAGGTTACACATTTTATTACTTAATGAAGTGACTCTTGAACCTCCATAACTTGAGGACAAGTTATGGAGTCATAAAACCATTCAATGAAGACAAGACTCTTCATTTTGTAACCTTTGCCAACTTTTATGAGTTTTAAGAAACTTTAATGTGACTTTTCATGTAACTTGAGGACAAGTTACACAAACACATTTTAGAATCATCTCTTAGATTAAAATGGATTGAAAACAACAATTTCTAATAATTTTTCTATTAATCTAAGCAACTCATAGAACAAGATAATTTAATCAAACATTTTCATGTAATTAGACTAACCATTAAACTAATACAAAACATGAATTTATTGACAATTATCTTTGAAATTGGATTAGAATGAACATTACCACATCAAAAACAAGTTTATAGGTTCAAAAACAGCTTATGGTAATGTTCCTAGTCCATTTCTAGCCAAAAAAACTCGAAGATATGCTGACAGGGGCTCCTACTCGTCGAGTGTATGAACCTACTCGACGAGTAGGATGATTTTCGTCACGGACTCGGCGAGTTCATCAGTGGACTCGGCGAGTCCAATGCCCAAAATGCCCGAAATTCGACTTTTTCAGCATTTTTCAGCAATTTGCATCAAGTATAATTGAAAACAAGCCTAGGCTCTGATACCACTGTTGGGTTTTGAGCATTCTAACACTCCTAAGTGTACATGCAACCCTAAATACCTTGGATCTATGTTTTCTCTATTATACATGCAAATATGAACTTTCCAAGGTATTCACCCTAACTAGCATAATAACACTGATTCAAATGAATATCTCAAGTTAGAATTACATACCTCTTTGATGTAGAATGTCTTCATGAAGCTTGAGTGCCTAGTGCCCCAAGTGTGACACCTCAAATGGTTCACACAACATTAAATGCACATGGAATGACTTGAGAGAAATTGGAACACTTCATAAAATCGGCTAGCCCTTTTTCCTCACATATATTCTCCGATTTCTTGAGCCATGAGATTCTTTTATATGGTGGCTATTAGGGTTACACCATGTAACTCATAACTTTACCCATTCCTTATGCTCCATGGATTTTAACCTCCATGGAGTATCCATGGGTCACCCCATGGACTTAGTCCAACATAAGGAATCTTGGATCACAAGCCCACATATAAAAGAATGAATGATTTACACAATCAACCCATATATTTAATTAGTCTCATTTTGATCACTTAATTAATTCCAAATTAATTCTTGATCAATACTAATTAAATAACCTTATTAATATATTAGAACTTATAATATATTAATAAACCTTAAGTGTTGTTTCTCTCATTTTAGTCTATCCAAATGCATGATGCCATGCAACCCAAATGGACCATGCCGGGTCGGGTCAAGTCTTACCAATTATAGTTATGGACTTAGACATTAATCCAACAAATAGGTCATCCAACTTTCAAATATTACATTTTTGTCCCAGATTTCAAAATTTATTACAAATTTGGTCCATGATTTACACTTTTGGCATAGATTTTAAATTTTATTTCAAATTTGGTCCACAATCTACCCTTTTTGCCCAACTTTTAGAATTTTGTTATGAATTCATCCTAACTTTAGTTTTTTTTACAATTTGTTTTCTCAAAATTTTGTTTTGAATATGTTTTTTCTTTATAAAATCATATTTATACAATAAAAAACATATTTTCACATAAAAAATTTTTATTTTCTATATAAATTTTTTTTTAAAAAAAAAACTTTTTTAAAAAAAAACTGTTTTATTAAGTACATAAATATATACAAATCCGTTTTTATAAAAAAAATGTATACAAACATGTATTTTACAAAAACAAAATGTATACAAACACCTATTTCATAGTAAACGTATACATTTCTTTTGTAAAAACATATATATATATATATATATATATATATACATCTCTCTCTCTCTCTCTCTCTCTCTCTTTATATATATATATATATATATATATATATATATATATATATATATATATATATATATATATATATATATATATATATATATATGTTAGAAACACCTATTTTGATAAAAAATGCATTTGTACTCAAACACGTTTTTATAAAAGAAATGTATACAAACACGATTTTATATATATATATATATATATATATATATATATATATATATATATATATATATATATATATAGGTGTTTGTTTACACTTTTTTTAATAAATATGCGTTTGTATACAAATGTATTTATAATAAAATAGGTGTTTGTATTCATTTTTTTTTTGTAAAATACGTGTTTGTATACATTTTTTTTATAAAAACGGATTTGTATATATTTATATACTTAATAAATACCTATATTTATAAATAGATATTCCATATACGAAAAAGTTTTTATATAGAAAATGTAAGATTTTATGTGAAATCATGTTTTTTTTGTATAAATATCATTTTATAACGAAAAAACATATTAGGAACAAAATTTTTAGAAAAAAAGTTGTAAAAAAAACTAAAGGTAGGATGAATTTATAACAAAATTCTAAAATTTGGGCCAAAAGGGTAAATTTGGGACAAATTTTTGTTAAAATATAAAATTTGGGCTACAAGTCTAAATTTTGGACCAAATTTGTAATAAATTTTGAATTTTGGGCCAAAAATGTAATTTTTGAAAGTTGGATGACCTGTTGCGCTGGTAAATGGTTCAATTGAATACAATTACCGGTTTTTGGGATTTAATTGAATAAAAAAAAGATATAAGGACTAAATTGATTATGAGGCCAATATGTAAGGATTTTATTGTAATTTTCTCTTATAATAAAATGTAAAAAATTGAATCTAAATATTTTACATTTAGCTAAAAAATGACAAATTCTTTTAATTTTATATCCAAATATAACTCTGTTGAAATTACACTTTAATTCCTAAAAAAAAAAAAATCAAAATAGATGAACTAAAAATGTCCTTCATTTTAATATGACACGCTATAAAAAAATTAAAAAATGAGAAGGAGCCTCATTAATATATCATAACTTATTATTAATTAGCTGTGACACCCGTATATTATATGAATTTATTAAATAAAAATTTAATATGAAGATCTAAAAGTTTAGGAAGTTTAAATTTATAAGTAAAAAAGGAAAAATATTGAATTATTGAAATTAATGTTCATTTGTTATTTTTAACTTTTTTGAATTTTCTTTTAAATTTAAACAAATAATTTAAATAAATAAACAAATAAAACAATTGGATTCAATTTAGAAATTTAAAAACTAAAAAAAGCAACATTAGTGAAATTGATATGTATTTATTATCATATTGTTACAATTAAATTTTATGTGGAATTTATTAAAATAGAAAAATCATAAAATGACAGGTGAAAAAACAAAAAGTCAAAAAATCTTAAAAAATGACATGTTTCAAATAAAATGAGGATATGACATTTGACAAAAATAATTTTGATTTATTAGGATATATTATATTGTTTTCATGGGGGCGTTGAAGCAGTGGGAAAGTGGGCGACTGTATATTTCCTAATTTTTTTGGGGCCCAAAATATATATATATATATATATATATATATATATATATATATATATATATAATAGCGATAAATGTGACTTTTTGTGATTCGTATTTAAATTCTCATCTCAGAACTGGTCCTGATTGTTTTGGTGTAGTAAAAAGTAAATATCCATTTATTTTTTAGAATGGAAATACTTAGTTCGAAAATTAACATTTATTGTTTCTAGAAACACTATTTTCTAATTAAATATTTAATAGATGATGATATATTTAATTTTATTATTAAATCAAAGATCCACATATTAGATAAGTAATGAGTACCTAAGTAGTTTAGGAAATCAACTTTGTTATAAGATTACAAACTTACAACTTAGTTTTTAGATACTAATTTATATTCGAAAATATGTTCCATAAGGTATTAAAAATTGGCTAATATATATGTTATACACATAATTAAAATTAAAGTTTTATTGTGCAAATAATATCATATATGCATACTTTAGAGTTGTAATAGGAGGACTTCTAAATTGAGTTTTGAATAAACTAACAGTTAATCATATCCTCTGAAGTATTAAAAAAACGGACACTTTGAAATCGAGAATACTATACGTGTGATTCTACCAAACATTGTTTCAGTCGCCTCTACTTTTATAAAATGAAAATTACAATAAAACTTTGGGCGAATTACAAGATAATCAGTGGGTTTTACACGTTTTATAGACAAGTCATATATTTTGTACCGTCCAAGTTTTAAATTAGGATGTCTATTATGTATTGACGATTGAATCATTGACTGACACATCATTATTAACTATTGCCGTATTTTACCAAATTTAATGAAACATATGTTCAACATTTATTTGTGAAGTAGAGAATTTTCCTTTTTCCCATCAAAAAATTGAATGTTATTAAACTTCAAATTCATTAAATGATAAAGTGACATTTGATAATGGTAATATTTTATCAATTGAATGATAATTAGGTTTGTCACCTCGTTGAAATATCTCATTACGCCATACACTATGGATGCTCGTATCCTTTAAATTGTTAATCTAATCCAATTAATAGGTTCTTATCATATAGCCGATGTACATATGATGACATGTTTATATTTTCCCCTTCTATGATAGTTTATTCCTTAATGCAGTTAAAATCATGGACGGAACCCATTAAAAGTCTTCAGCCTCATAACATATCATGATATCTTCTTCATTTTCTTTTTGGAACTACAAATCTACTCTATTTCTAAAATACATTTAAATCCATCTATGTCTTTGACAAGACTTCAAGCCTCGATCTTAAGGAGGGAGGTCAACACCTGATACCGTTGGGCTAGAAGCCCTTTGGCATGATATTTTCTTCATACTTTGTCTTTATCCAGGTCAATTATGATATTAATCGGTATGGTAAAGTGACTAATGATAAGGTTAATCACGAACAAGAAAATGATAAGATGCAAAGAAAATAAAGAAAATACAAATTAATGTGGTTTACACGATTGAGGCAACTATGTTATATCAACGGACAAACTAGAGAGTTTTTTATAAATTTAAAAGAAAACATGCCTAAACATGTATACAAACTAGAGCCTATAGTTCCCAAGTCTACATCTAGAAATGCCACCTAATATGGAGGATGTAACAAACATTTGTTTCGAATATCTAATGTGATATCCTCACTTTTACAATCATTTTAAAAATTTTATTTATGCTTATTTAAAATAGAGTTTAGTTATAAATGCAGAATTTGGTCCCGTAAAAGTATTTATGAAGAAATGCTTTTCATTAATTTATAAAATATTAGGATGTCATAACCGATACAAAGCATAAACATAAACAAGTCTTACATTATCTTAGACTAACAATCTACATCTCATTGAATCTCTCATCATGCATGTAACTATGTACCGCTACCTTTGATACAAAGAAGCTGAGTGGGTTAGGTTGGAAAACCTGGTGAGCACATAGGGTTTTCAACCCACAATAATATAGTTAATGTGTTTAATTATCAAACAATTAATCGGATTATCCATCCCCATTTTCTTATTTATTCTCCCTAAGGGTCATCGTAGTCACCGTTGCTGACAATACTGTTACATGGAATTCTCCGCAATACATGTCAGTATGTTTCTTTCTACTTTCATTCCTAAGGATCATCTTAATCATCGTTACTGACAATACTGTTATAGGGATTTCTCCGCAGTACGTGTTAGTAGAGTAAGGTACATCAAATGGGTACGAAGTCCATCACCTACAGGTTATAAACATGCCTGTGTTCCATGGGACTATCATCAAATAGTCTGGTGGTCGTCACCTATACTCTGTTAGATGACTACATCGCTGGTAAGCTAGTACCATTCCTACATCGTTGGCACACTAGTACTAAGTCTACTTCATTGGCACACTAGTACCATTTCTAAAGACATGTCATCCTATCATTTCCTACATCCTTCCTCATACTATGACATCTTATCTTTCATCATACTATGGTATCTATTACTACCCTTCGTTACCCAATGCATTGATTTATAAAATACATATACAATATATATATATATATATATATATATATATATATATATAATATTTCATCTAACACAGAACATCTTTGCACATAAGCACATATAACATTTTATTAACTAGATACTTCATATCTATGTGTAAGATGAATGTAACTATGCACTCACCTATTAAGGTGATGATTCGAGATTCGGGCAGAGCTTCGCTTCTAGGAATTTCCCCTTCCTTTGACGTGCCCTAGTATCATTATCACTATGTTTTAGTCTAATATTCTACGTGACTAAAGATAGTCTAGACATATCAATCATTCCAACGAATAACGATAGTTCTATCAAATAAGGATCAACCATGCATGACAGTTGGGAGACAAGATCATTTCGACGTATAGCTTTTCTAAAATCCAACAACCAAGCCAACGTGACCATTCTAGTCACCTTTACCGTAAGTATATCAATCCGTATTATAACTTGGAATTACTGATATTTCTTATTTATAGTTTCATAATAACGAGTTATAACTATAAATATAAGTTACACTGAAAAGACTAGAGTGTAGATTAACTTACAGAGATTCTTGATGAAAACCGAAATCTAAGTGGGCAGAATACAAACTCAGGAACTCCTATTTGAAGGTTACAACTAGCTAATTATTTAGGGGTGTCGTAGGGCTTCGCTGCAAGCCAGAAACTCAAGGAAAAAGGGTCTATAAGAGGGATATTTGAGAGAGAGAGAGAGAGAGAGAGAGAGAGAGAGAGAGAGAGAGAGAGAGAGAGACTCTAGGGGTTACATATGAGACGCTTAAACAGAAATGAGACATATATAGACTTTTGAAATGTGCGCCGTGTATTGTATAGGGGCGCGCCGCACACAAGGGTCATGCTGGCTCCTGTGGCCTTCTACCACGTGTTGCGTCGCCGTTCATTCACACCTCTTTCTTCTAGAAGGTGACACGTGTCACATTCTCATGGATCCACGTGTATTGCTTTATGTGGATCCACGTCGACATGTCTCTTAGAGGAAGGCGGCTCCCGACCATGCCATGTGGCGCCCTCTCGTGGTGCAACGTCATCATGTGCACCATGCACTTTGCGTACGCGGTTTTCCAGATTTTTAAAATAGCACAAATTCTTCATTCAAGATCCGTTTTTGATGTTCTTTATATCCACGGAAAGCTCTTGATGAGCTGTACAACTTTCCTTTAGACCTCAACAACTAATTCTAACTCTATCAGAATTTTATATTTTTGATAGGCTTAAGTTGTTAGAAATCACTGCAGAAAGTATAACTCCTACATACGGACCCCGTTCTTGATGTTCTCTATATCGACAGACTCCTATTGACGATATCTTCAATTCTTGTTTAGATTATTTTGTCTAATAACCTACCGTTGCAAAATTCAATCTCCATGCCCGCACTATGGCGCTGAAACTTCGAAAAATCATAACTTCCTGTCACGAAGTCAGATTTGGACGTTCTCTATATGCATGCTCTTGGTTTAATGACTACTATGACTTTTGTTCAGATCATTTAGGCTAAAAATTAATTTATCAAAAATTCACTTTTTACGATATGAAGAGTACTGTCGGTTTAATCTTGAAACTTCGAAGAAGCATAACTTCTTCGTACGAAGTCGGATTTCAGCGTATTTTATATGTACCAAATCCTTGTAATATATAATATAACTTTGTTTAAGGTTATTTATCCTAAATAACCTTCTATCAAAAAGTCATTTTAACTCTTATTATCTGTAAATTGACTAGCCTGAATTTGCGGACGTTATAATTATCTCCCACTTAGGATGATTATGTTCCGAAATCATTAACAAAACAGGGCTTACATAATGAGTTAGCATGTTACCTTTCCATCATAGGTCATAACCGTAAGTCTTTATTCCTTTCGTATCGAGTTTCTAACTATTAGACTTCTTGACTGCTGACGGTGTTGTACCTATTCTTCCTTCTAAATTTGATATCCACTGGAGTCTCCTTCTCTTTCTAGAACATAGTTAACCTAAGATAAAGTTTTTATTTCGACTACCCTAACAAACTGATGGGTTATGTCCTTAATGACCTCTCATCACATAATGCAATGGCTAGACTCAGGTCTTTTTGAGTCAGACTCCAGTGTGGACAATATCTTCCTTTATGTTCTAATGTGATATAACTCATTATAGCAGGTAACAATCTATAGCTACTGGCTGCTAAGCTCTAATGACAATTTTCAATCTGTGTGTCGATTGTCTCCATTCTTTCCTTCTTCGATCTTTTAACTAAAGTCGAACACTATGCCGAACATGGTTCTCAGAAGCAAGTTTGTTACTTTACGAATATATCTTAGTTGGACTCGATTTATGATGATTACAAAGGTTGGAACATAAATCATCTTCCTTGGTCATTACTGAAACAAAGGTAATGATGGAAATGAACAAAATAGCTAAACTACTTAGAGACTTTAGTAACCTTGTGACTTTCCCTGATCCAAGTGTGAGTCCTCTGGTTCCGATAGTATAAGCCTCTACTACCTTTCACACCTATTAATAATTGTCCCAAGTGTTGTCTCATAGTTCACTAAGTTGTCACAAAAGGAAATCACACAGAAAGCACATAACATAATCTAGGAAAGTGAATTATTTCTGAAAGCAATTAAAAGATTTATTTATATTACATGTCTATTATATCAAGCCACTCATTCTAATACTACTCATTTTCTTCCTCATATCTCAAACTCTAAATAGGCTTCTCTCTATTCTCAACCTATTACTGTTTCATCACAGATCATATGATATGCCCTTCCCTTCGGCTTCGGTGGCACATTTTGCCTTGCTAATTCGTTTTTCTTTGAGCAGAACTTCGAAATGTGCCCTTTTTCCCCACACCCGTAGCATACTCTGTCATTGTACGTACAATCCTTGGAATAGTGACTGGTCCTCCCACACTTCAAGCATGTCACTTCTCCGTCGCATCTTCCATAGTGCTTCTTCTTGCACTTCTCACACCACTTGGCTTCACTACTACCCCTATAATTTTTGTCTTCCAGGTTAGACTTCGAGAATATTCCTGTCTTATTAGACCTCAAAGATTCCTCAAGCTTCCCGTTCTCTCATGCCTTAGATTTTTCCAAGCCCTTCTCCGTTATATGGGTCTCAACATCCTTAGCTGCCCAAATAGTTGCTTTTAGAGTTGTTGCTATAGCTTCAAAGTCAGACGAAAATCCAGTGGTAGTCTATTAGCAAACTTATTTACCTTGGAAAGCTTGGTAGGAACCAGGTAAGTAACTAGCTTCATCTTCTTTGTGAAAGCTGCAGCATACTCACTAACACTCATCCTTCCTTTCTTCAAATTCTGGAATTCATTTTCGATTTCCAGAAGATCTTGTTCAGCGCAGTATTACATCTTTAATTCTTCCAGAAATTTCTCTCAATACATCTTCCCCGCTTCTCCTTTTGGCATTGAATCAGCCAACAACTTGCACCAGCTCAAAACTCCTGTCTTTAGTTGCCTGGCCGCTAAGATTGTCTTTTTTTGGTTGTTGTAGTCACAACTTTCAAACACCACTTCCATCTCAGAAATCTGGTCTATAACTTCTAGTGGGGTTGGGATCCTATTAAGACTTGGTGGTTTAGCAGCCTTGAAGTCTTTGTACTTTCATCCATTTGTGAATGCAAGGATCTGCGCGGACAAGGTTTGAGAACTCAAACCTTGAATTAACTTAAGATCAATGTCTGTTTAATAACGATCCAGTCAAGTCTAGAAAACCAGTCTTGTCTTGGAATTAAGATAATCAACAAATTGCTCAAAGAGATATGATAATAATAAGTATGAACAATGTAAAGTAATTTAAGAACAAGAAAAATGTAAGAGAATGATTGACTGAATGATTCTTGATTAGAGTGAAAAAGGTGCACATTCCACACTTTGATACAAGGATGACTAATCCTTAAATAGTCAAGGAGTAACTACAAGAAAAACCTGATAAAGTGTGCATAGACTAAAAGACATCTGAAGATCAACATATTGGCACAACCGTTGTTGTTGATCTTGTCACCTGTACTATACTAGAAGACAATAAGAACAATAGAAAATAGTACTTGCAATAATAAATGCATTACAGACACATAATAGTTTAATACTAATATGCATCTTGGACTTGTTTTTACATTAGAATAACTTTACTTCGGACATGGTGCTACCTCGGATTACATAAGGATCACTTTTAATTTATCAAAAATCTCCCCTAAGTGACCATAGCAATCTTTCCCATTTTACTTTAGCTTCTTCAAAGATGAACATATAAGCCTTTTGAATCTAACTTCAGACTTTAATGTACCACTGAAGATGATTGATGAATTTATTCTTGATGGATTTAGGAGAATCACTCTTAGCAACATTGGTGACGAACTTATGAAGAATCTTAGTGGGAACAAGATGTTTGTTAAGAACTCGAAAGAATTATTTTCAGTTAGACTTTTCTCTTGAGATAGACATAACCAAGTTTAGGTTCTTCATGTTGGATTAGGTGTCTAAGCACATAACTATAATTGGTATGAACTTGATTTAATGGTAGCATGGTCCTTTTGGGTTGCCTTCACTTTAGTAACTTGACAGGATGACTTATGGAGAGAGAGGTTAATAAATAATTTATTAATATATTATAAGAATAATATATTAATTAGAAATCATATTATTTAATTAGTATTTGATCATAAATTAATTTGGAATTAATTTTGGCATTAAAGGAATTGATTAAAAGAACGGGGGCTATTTTGTAAATCATTGATGGTTGAAAAACTTGGCTTCCGGACTCCTTTTGGATGGAGTGGACGAAATCTATAGGGAGGCCCTATAGAATTCGTCCAAGGCCTCTAGAAGGGGAAGTATATGGGCTGCTTAAGGCCTAAGCAGGAAATCAAGGTTTCAACATGAAAACCCTAGCATCCTCAGCTATTTAACGACCCTTTCACTCAGGGATTTCGGCCACTGCTTGCTTGCTACATACCGTAGACGAAATTCTAAGAGTATCCTCCTCTCTCCTTTTCATCCTCTTGCTACAAGTGTTTATGAGCCATTAGAGGTGCAACATTTGAGGCACTAAAGCTTTCAAGAGTCAAGATCAATCAAGGAATTCTTGTTATTGCTACATAACAACCAAGGTAATCTTCTTAACCCTTTTTATATATGAATATCGAATTATATATACTAGATCTAGGGTTATTGCTTTGGAATTTCTTTTGCATGTTCAATTAGTGAAAAACTTAGATCCAAAGCAATTAGGGTTGCATGAACACATATGATGTCGTTATGCTCAAAACCTATCAGTGGTATCAGAGACTAGGATGTTTTTCAATTGAATTTGATGCTTTTGTGAATTGTCCAAAGCTGAAGCAAACCGAATTCGCAATATGTCTGCTGAACTCGGCGAGTTCTTTGAGGAACTTGACGAGTTGGGTGGACTCGACGAGTTCATCGCCTGACTCGACGGGTTGACTCGTCAGATGCCTGATTTTTCGATTTTCAGATCTTGTTTGATTTAGGATAATTACCATAATTCGTTTTTAATGCCTTAAATTGAATTTTCTGAATGGTAATCTGATTTCCTTATCAAATAAGATTGATGTGGTCAAAAAGTTTAAGATAATGACAAAATTATTTGATTAATTTAATTATTTAAAATTTGATCTAGTAATTTTGAAAAGTTTCGAATTCCACCTTTTAGTTTTGGAATTTAAAATTTAATTAAAAGTTTAATTTTGAAATGTTAAATTCTAAAACCCTAGTATTTTAAAAGTTTAAAATACACCCTTATACTTTATAAAATTAAAAGTCTAATATTATATATGTATAAGAACAGTTAGTCTTACCGTTAGTAGGCCTCATTCACGAAGCTGGTCTATAAGGGGTGCTTAAGGAATCGGCCTATAAAATGACCGCTATTGGGTATCCATTCTTACCCACCGCACTCTTGACTAGTGGAGGGTTGTTAGCTGAACCGGTAGGATAGGACATTAATATTCATTAATAACTATAATGATAAATATAAAGTAACTAAACGTTTTTTTTTTATAAATTCCCAATCTTAGTTACTTTAGGAAAATGTGGATTTGATGCTAATCCATGAAATTGCACATTGCACTTTGTCAAGTCGTTAGTGGAGCATGTGTGGTTAACCGGCACACTAACTTGGACTAAAAAAGAGTGGCAATGGGTAGCTCGTAAATTATCATTGATCAATGGAGCGTGTGTGGTTAACCGACACATTGTTTTGGTGGTAAATGACATCGAGAGTACCAAGCTAAATTGCATATTCACACCTTTTTTGTGATCATCGGTATCCCAGTCACAAACTTGAAGGGCATAATCGAGATTAAACATGCCATTGAATAGTTCAATGAATCTCAAAGAATCTAGGAATTTCATTTCATTTAAAACCTAATTCACTTAAAATTTTGTTTTTCTTGGTGGAATTGGTAAATCGTGTCACACCCCAAAACCAGAATGACGGAAACGTACTGGGGTAGAGGACGTCATGTTTAGCATCACAACCAATGAATAATAGCAATCATAGCAACACAACCATTACAGTGAATACTTAAATAAAAATGTTTACATCAGTTTGAAACTTTGTCTAAAACTTGTTTGAATTACATCAAATAGCTTTGTAAAGTATAAACATAAAACTCTTATTGCTCCAACTCCTCAAAAATCCAGCAGGTACATGTCTACTGATTTCCTGAGAATACAAGCAGTTTGAAAGAATATCAGCATAAAGCTAGTGAGTTCATAAGCGGTAGTTTGTAATGAAAACTTGTTGATGAGTTGTAAAAGTGTTTGTGTAGTTTCAAGAAAATCCGATATTTTCTTAAATGAGAATATAGTGTTTTCAATTCTGTATAAAACCATGAATGTTTGTTACTGAAATCTGTAGTGATGTGAGAAAATAATACTTCATGTGACTAGCTAATGCTAATCATGATGTATAAGTATTTCGTATGTGAAACCATTGTATGTTCAGTTCTGTTTGAAAACCCTGAAAGTTCTCAAGTTTTAGTGTGTATTAGTTCTATTTAGTATAAATAAAACTGTTGAAGAGTGCCAGGTTGTAGACTAAAGGTGATATATACATAATGTGAGTCGTATAACCATGCTTGATAGGACTAGAAACCTTTCCAACGTTCTTCAGGCGTCGAGTTAAATGACATTTGTACACCACAGGCGTGCCCGCCTAACTGTACCTAGCAGTTCAGGTGTGGGATTGTTACTCCCGAATAGATCTATTCACAAATCTCACGCTCTCCCTCAAGGAGACTCTGGTTATACTATGATAGGATTTATCGTTGTATACCTAAGGGTACAGTATTGAAGTAGCGCCTCACAGTTTCGTACAATCTAGTTTACATGTAGTGGAGTAGCGTTCTACCGTAATAAAAATCCGTATGTATACCGTATGTAGTGATAATTACAGTTATGAATACTATGATAAAATAGTGAGGTAAACTGTAAACTATTTCTGTCTTAGTGCATATGTTTAGCAGTGAAAGTTTCTGTACTTGTTGGGTTTAGAAAATCCCAAACTATACCGATTATAGTTTGCATGTATAACGTAGTGAATAGCGTGTCCGGAAAAACTTATGCAATTTTAGTGAAAACGCCCCTTATGCTCAACACAATACAAAAGGGTTAAAGTATGAGATTTGCATGAGTTTTGAAAACATTTATGTTTAGCTTGTATCCCCCCCCTGAAAACATTAAAAATACGGAAAATGTAGGGGTATGAACTCACCTCGGGTAAGTGGTTTGATTGAAGGATCGATACGGAAATCTGGGTGTTTAAGTGAAGCCTTGAACACGATTCGATCCTAATTAACACGCCATGACACATAAACGAGTCAAATGAAGGTATTTCACCACTATAAGTGATGGAAAACCACTCTAGAGACTTGGATCTACTAGCACTAAGTGGTAGGACCTTGTAGGGTTGCATGAGGGGAGTGTATGGCCACCTTAAAGGTGTGTACGGCCATGGGTGTGCGGCCCAATGGGTGTGCGGCCATACACTCATGATGAGAGGTGTTCTTGTGGTGTTTTCAAGGCCTACCCTTGCATCCATGAAGTGTTCTTGGTCCAAACTTAGTTGTAGTACAAGTTTAGAGTCTTAGAAGTGCGTTTATGGTCCTATAGTGAGTGTGTGGTCGCACACTTGGGTGTGCTGTCGCACACTTGAAGTGTGCTGCTGTACAAGTGTGTGTGCGGCCGTACACAGGTGTGTGCGGTCGTACACCCCACACAAAATGTCCAAAAAGGCTATTTCCAAGGTACAACAAGGCTAGGGGCATGTCTTTCTCGAATATGGAAGTCAAACTCTCACTTTGGAGGGTGTTTTAAGAGTGTGCGGCCACCTTAAAGGGGGTGTGCGGCCGCACTCTCTTCCATACACGAAGAGCATGTCGATTTTGCACACTTAAGGTCTAGATAGAGTGGTCTTTCATGGTTATCAAGTTAGAGGATGAATTACTCACGTTCTTGAAGCTTTGAAGAGTTTGCGGTTGAAGAAACTTGAGAGGAAATGTGTTGTGTGCTGCCAAGGTGTCAAAGGAATGAAAGGGAAGGAGTCTACCCTTTATATAGGGGTGAGAGTGCTGCCCAAAAGTGAGTGTGCTGCCAAGGGAGTGGGTGTGCGGCCGCACACCCATGTGTACGGTCGTACACTCCTCTAAGAGGGGTGTATGGCCCGGTTTTCTCACTATGGAACATGCTGACTCATTCCTAAACTCAACCTTGGTCAAATGCAAGCTTAGAACACTTAAATGAACCCTTGAATAACACCAGAAATTGACAAAACAAGTTGAATATTGATTGAATTGACTAAGTGTACAGGATTGAAGTTTTCGGGTTGTCACAAATCGTCATTTACCTACGTTCAAATAATTTACAATTGGATTACGGCATACCTCTTCCAAATTGTGAATTATTGTGTTGGGTCCTAGCCTTAATATTTCATTTTGGGTGTTATATTAAGGATTCCTTATCTAATCAAAACTTGCCAACATCAAAAAACGCTTCTGTCTCCTCAAGCAACAACAACTCCGGTATCTCTTTCTCACTCTTGAACATTTGCGCGAGGGTCACATTCGATGGTTCCAATTTCAATGATTGGATTCTCAGCATCCGAATTGCCTTGTGTTACGAGGACAAGGAATACGTCCTCGACAAGCAATTGAATGAGATAGACGAAACCAAAGCTACTCTAGAAGAAATGGCTGAGTATAGGGCCCAATGCAAGGATGCTACTAAGGTGTCTTGCATTATGGTGGCCACTATGACTCCTGAGCTACAATGGTTCTATGAGGACTAATGGCCTTACGAGATGTGCCAAGACTTGAAGGATAAGTACCATCAAAGTACGCATCAAGAAAGGTATGAGATAGTCAAGTCACTCATTACCACGAAGATGAAGGACAGAGAGTCTGTCACGACCCACCTGCAAGGCATGCAGAGATATGTGGATCGTCTACTCAAGCTGAATGTGAACTTCGATGAGGAGCTGGCTATTGAAATAGTCTTACACTCATTCCCTCCTTGCTATGATCAGTTCAAAAATAACTTATAATTTGAGCAAAGAGGTAGTGACTTTGAGTAAGCTTCAAGGCTTGTTGAGAACTGCTAAAAGTGGGTTGAAAGGAAAAGGTGTTGAATCCACTCCTGCTGCTGCTCCAGTCCTGACTTTTGGACAAGGAAATGGGGAAAAAGGGGAAAGCTCCCTCTAAGCAAAGCTCGGAGGGAAAGTCTCATGATGGGTCTTCTTCTAGTGGACCCAAAGCAAATCCCGGTTCTACTCCCCCTGCCTCAGATCCAAAAGAGGCAACATGTTTCTACTTCCAAGACAAGGGGCATTGGAAGAGAAGCTGCCCCAAGTACCTGCAGGACATCAAGGATGGCAAGATCATGCCTACCTCGGCAGGTATTTACACTATTTTGTCTAAAAATTCATCGCATTCTAATTCTTGGGTCCTTGATACAGGATGTGGTTTTTACATTTTCTCTGACTTGTAGGGACTAAGAGAAAGTAGGGATGTGGAGCTTGGGAAGATGTCGTCACTTGTTCCCAAGATCGGCGTTTATTCTTTAAAGATTAGTAGTGGATTATGTTTAGACTTAAATAATTGTTGCTACTCGTCAGAAATGACGAGGAATATTATTTCTTTTCATGGTATGTACAGACAAGACTTTAGATATTCATTTAATAATGAGATTGGTTCTATTACTGCTTATTATAATGGTGTATTTTATTTTGAAGCATTGCCTTGTGATGGTGTATACGAAACTGTGATGATTGTAGACAATTTAGGAAATAGTGTGTTGCACATTGATTCGTCTAATGGTTTAGACAAAGCATGCTTGTGGCATTGTCGTCTTGGACATGTCAACAAGAAGCACATTGCCCAACTCCAAAAGGATGGAGTGATGGAATCATTTAATCTTAGGTCGGATGATACATACGAGTATTGTTTGCTTGGAAAGATGACTAAATCAACTTTCACTGGTTCATGTGAAAAAGGTGAGGGATTGTTGGATCTCATACACACCGATGTGTGTGGGCCCTTCAGATCCATCACAAGGGATGCAAATCGATTTTATGTAACTTTTACCGATGATTATAGCAGATATGGGTATATCTACTTAATCAAGCATAAGTCAGAAACCTTTGAAAAGTTCAAAGAATTCAAACATGAAGTCGAGAATCAGTTAGGCAGAAAGATCAAGATGTTCATATCTGATAGGGGTGGTGAGTATCTTAGTATCGAGTTCAACAACTATCTTAAGAAATGTGGAATTGTTTCACAATTGACACCTCCTAGGACACCACAACTTAATTGTGTGGCTGAGAGGCGTAATCGAACCTTGTTTGGCATGGTTCATTCCTTGATGAGTCGAGCTTCGCTTTCGATATCGTTATGGGGGTATGCCTTAGCGACTACTGCCCATATCCTTAATCTAGTCCCGAAAAAGAAGGTTGCCAAAACACCTCACAAGATGTGGACAGGGAAGGTTCCCTCGTATGGACATATCAAGGTTTGGGGTTGTGAAGCTTTCGTTAGAAAAGAGACTCACGACAAGCTTGAACCTAGAAGTGAGCAGTGTATTTTCATTGGCTACCCACAAAAGTCCTTTGGATACTTGTTCTACAGACCTAGTGAGAACGTGGTCTTCGTAACACGATGGGGAGTTTTCCACGAGAGGGAACTCATATGCAAAGAGGACAGTGGGAGTATAATTGATCTTGAAGAAATTCAACAGTCAAGCGATGAAGGAACCTCTAACACTAGCACTCAACCCGAGGAAGAAATTCCTGTTGAACCAATTGACGAATCATTACCTCTTAAGCGTTCCAGTAGGGTTAGCGTTCCGCCTGTGTTGTATGGTTTCCATATAACAGTAGAAGGTGATACGTTTATCAGTGATAGTACACTGATAAATTTGGATGAACCTACTAACTACAAGGAAGCCATGGTGGGCCCTGAGTCTGCTAAATGGAAAGAGGCAATGGACAGCGAGATCCAGTCCATGTATACAATCAAGTTTGTAACTTGGTTGACAATGTACCAGGTCGTAAGACAGTTGGGTGCAAATGGATCTTCAAGAAGAAGACCGACATGGATGGAAAGGTGTACATGTTCAAGGCACGACTGGTTGCGAAGGGCTTTACTCAAACCCGGGTGTTAACTATGATGAGACCTTCTCACCAGTGGCCAAGATCAAGTCTATTAGGGTTATGTTAGCATAGCTGAGTTTTATGATTATAAAATCTAGCAAATGGATGTCAAAACCGATTTCCTTATTGGGAAGCTGGCTGAAGATGTTTACATGTGTCACCTAGAAGGTTTTGTGGATGCTAAATACCCTAATACAATGTGTACGCTTGAGAAATCAATCTATGTATTGAAGCAAGCTTCTCGCAGATGGAATCTTTGCTTTGATGAGAAGGTCAAAGCGTTTGGCTTCTCTAGGAGTGAGGATGAGTCCTGTGTATATGTCAAATCCTGTAGGAGTATAGTTAGCTTTCTAGTACTGTATGTTGATGACATACTACTCATAAGAAACGACGTTCCAACCTTGCAGGAAGTTAAGTCCTAGCTTGGAAAGTGTTTCGCTGTGAAGGATCTTGGAGAGGCTGCCTATATTCTAGGGATAAGGAATTTGAGAAATAGGAGTAGAAGACTAATTGGACTTAGTCAAAGTACTTACTTGGATAAAGTGTTAAAGCGTTTTAGCATGGAGAACTCCAAGAAGGGAGAGTTTGCTATCCAGAGCAATACCAAGCTGAGTAAGACTCAGAAATCCGAGTACCGATGCCAAGATAGCAGAAATAAGTTGACTACCATATGCTTTTTCCGTTGGCTCGATCATGTAAGCTATGACATGTACTCGCACTGATGTGGCTTTTGCTTTGAGCATGGCCAGCCGATATCAAGGGAACCCGGGTAAAGCTCACTGGATAGCAGTCAAGAATATTCTTAAGTATCTGCGAAGGACAAAGGACTGGGTCCTTATACTTGGTGGCATTGATGACTTGAGAGTTACTGGTTATAGTGATGCCAATTTTCAGAAAGACCAGGACAATTTCCATTCTCAGTCTGGTTGGGTGTTTACAGTCAACGGAGAAACAGTAACTTGGAAAAGTTCCAAGCAGGAGACCGTTATTGATTCAACGTGTGAGTCAGAGTATATATCCGCGAGAGAAGCGTCAAAGGAGGCTATATGGTTGAAGAACTTCATTGGAGACCTTGGAGCTGCGCCAGCCATAAAGGAGCCTATGGAGATTTTCTGCGATAATGAAGGAGTGGTTGCCTTAACCAAGGAAACAGGAGATCATGGCAGATCCAGACATATCGATAGGACATATCATTTCATCAGACATCGGGTAGAAGAAGGACTCGTCGTCGTCAAGAGGGTATCGTTAGAAGAGAATCCTGCAGATCCTCTCACAAAGGGTCTAAGTAGGATTAAGCACATTCAGCATGCGAGGAGCATTGGTCTGAAGGACGATATTAGTTTGAAGTGATTAGATAGATATTTTAGAAACTTGTAATAGATAAATGTAATTGACATTTGGTGATTATATAATGGAGATTTATATTTGAGTATTGTTTACTATCTTTTGTCAATTGTTTATTTTGTGTTTCAACTTTGCATGTTTTACTTCCAGAATAATTAGATTATTCAAATTATCCACAGTCAATCATACTTTGGAAGTAAGTAGTGAATTAAGACTGTCATGAATTGGCTTGTAGATTGTCTAAGTGGTTAGACATAGCAATGGTTTGATGAAACGTTCATGAGTACTCCTGAAATGGGGATTTAAGTATTAGATTAAACCCACACTCATTTGAATTACTTCATGGAGTTTATCACGAGTAATTGTGAGACGATAATATCGTATAATGTTTAAACCGAGATATATGAGTTGTTGTTTACGAGTGGGTTGTGCATTGATAATGCGTAAACGCATCAGTAACTTGATGTTATAAAACACATTGTTGTGTATGATTTAATGAGTAAATAGTACAAGTATATAAGTCAAAGCTTATCAGTTCTATTTATCCCAAGGGGTAAAAGCGATATCTTGGGCTCGTCGATGATTTTGTGTTGACTTATGTGTCGGGCCTGGTCAGGACTAATTGATGTGTTCAATTAAGTTCCTTGTCATACAAATAAAAAATAGGGAAAAAAACTGTTGGACAATGAGAATGATTATGTTCCATGTCTTTGTCCACATGATATCTTGTAGAACGGAGGATTATATGATCCCTTATCTTAAGGACACACAACTGACTAGGTCAGAGTTTGACAACGACTTTTGAGAGCTATGATTGCTAATCAGATTCTGAAGTCATACTTGGAATTATAGTTATTAAACTTATCCAAGTGGGAGACTGTTGGATTAGGTGTCTATGCCTATAACTATAATTGGTATGAACTTGATTTGATAGTAGCATGGTCCTTTTGGGTTGCCTTCACTTTAGCAACTTGACAGGATGACTTATAGACAGAGAGGTTAATAAATGATTTATTAATATATTACGAGAATAATATATTACTTAGAAATCATATTATTTAATTAGTATTTGATCAGAAATTAATTTGGAATTAATTTTGGGATTAAAGGAACTGATTAAAAGAACGGGGGCTGTTTTGTAAATCATGATAGTTGCAAAACTGGGCTGCTGGACTCGTTTTGGATGGAGTGGAAGAAATCTATAGGGAGGCCCTATAGAATTCGTCCAAGGCCTCTAAAAGGGGAAGTCCATGGGCTGCTTAAGGCCTAAGCAACAAATTAGGGTTTCCACCTAAAAACCCTAGCAGCCTCAGCTATTTACAGACCCCTTCACTCAGGGATTTTGGCCACTGCTTGCTTGCTACATACCCTAGCCGAAATTATAAGAGTATCCTCCTCTCTCCTTCCATCCTCTTCCTACAAGTGTTCGTTAGCCATCAGAGGTGCAACATTTGGGGCACTAAAGCTTTCAAGAGTTAAGATCCATCAAGGAATTCTTGTTATTGCTAGATAACAAGCAAGGTAATCTTCTTAACCCTTTTTATATATGAATTTCGAATTATATATACTAGATCTAGGGTTATTGCTTTGGAATTTCTTTTGCATGTTCAATTAGTGAAAATCTTAGATCCAACGCAATTAGGGTTGCATGAACACATCGGATGTTGTTATGCTGAAAACCCATCACTTCAATCGGACCTTCTCCTAAGATTTGAGATTTAGGAAGCTCATGGTGATTTTGGCCAAAAGCTTTTATGTTCCGAAGAGATGAGCCAACTCCACATCAGATATACAATATTCAGAAATGTAGTCCTTGAGAAAGCTGATCGCGGAGTTGTAAGCTCCAATGTTTTATTCATTCGTTTGACGATCTTTGAGATGAACAACTATAGGGAGAATGTCATTTGGGTTCATCGAGGAAAAATCTGCGTCAGTGATGTTGATAGTGGATTGCTTTTCCGAGATCTGAAGTATCTGTAAAGAAGACTGTCTAGATCAAACTTGCTTTGAACCTTATTTCCATAGCCAACAATCTTGGTAATACTTTTCCAATACCACACTTCCTTTTTGGCTCATGCATTAGTGGAATAGAAGGTTCTCAATCTCTCATGCTTAGTTTGGATGATGGTTTGAGGATCATCTGATGAATGCAAAGGTACGAAGTTGATGTAGTAGAGTCTATGAGGAGAGATTGGTAGGTCAAGTTGGTCTACATAATTTGTTGGAAGATCGATGTATATGAAGGGCACAAAATTGATGTCATGTAAGATTCCTTCTCGGAAGAGTGGAGAAATGCCCAACATTGGATTAGGATTATCTTTCATTGCTTGAATCCTGATGCTTTCTTCAAATGCTTGTTGCAATTATTCTTTGGACCAGCCCTCAAACTTTTTCTTTGACTTCACTGGGTTGTCTGGTTCATGCGATATGCCTTTTCCTTTGTCTTTAGATGGAACATTTTGAGATGAGATGGATGAGATGAGTTGTTGGCCAGATTCGGTGATGATCAGCTTGGATGTAGGAGGAACTAGAGGCTCTTCAGGAATTTCATCAAGTTTCCTGGTAGGAGAACCTTCATCGATCTGGAAAATCCTTGGAGCAAGAATTGGAAGAAGCATTGGATAAGTGGCTTGGAAAGCATCGATAGTCAATATTGTTTTTAGCTTTTCCATGTCGCGACTCCTTTTGAATGCTTCAAATAGAGATGATGGCCAAGATACTGAGGACCATTTCATCTTATCCTCTTCTGAAAGGACTTTGGAGACGACATGTTGTTCCTTGGTTGCTTGAATTCCTAGAATCACATCATTCACTAGATCATCTTCATCACTAACATCTTATGATTCTTAAGTTTCTATTTCCGTGATTTCTTTATCAGTAGCTTCCTCTCGGAGTGTATATTCTGAGACCGGTTTCCATTGTACTACCTTTTGCTCTCCCCGTCTTGCATGGGATGGCACTGCCTCCGATGCAAACAATGAATCAAACTTCATCTCGTCTAACCGTTGGAACACTCATTGGAAGCCCATGTTGATTTTCTTGGAGACGAAATCATAAGCAGCGACGGTTGGAGCTTGAGCTTTGAGATGATCGAAGGTTTCATCTAGAATGATTAACATTTCATCAAACTTATGGTTCAGAGTATCCATAATATGTTGAGCTGAAAGGATGACTTTGATGAGCACTTCCTGCATGACCATGTTCATGGCATCCTTGTGATGAATTTCTCTCTCTAATCGTTGAATATGCTTCTCATGACGAACATAGGTTTACTTGATGAGTCTATTTGTAACAGAGATCATGTCATCATGGATCTTGAGCATGGTGTTGATGGTAGAGAGATGATGATCCAACTTTTCCTTGTAATGTTCATTGGCTTCCTCTAGAGTGCGCTTCAGGCGAAGAGAGATAAGCTGATCCAGTTCATTTGTACGATCAAGTTCGGAGGGAGCAACAACCTTGATCTCATAAAGAGATTTAATGACAATATTGAGTTTCACGTTAAGGCCTGCGACCTTGTCATTGACTTTACTTTGGAGTTAGCTGAGTGAAGGGCCAATATATTTGGTTTGGGCTAGGCAACAATGTATAGATGAGTTAGGGCATTTGACATTGTATTTTGGAGTCTTTTGTGTGTTTGGTGTTTTCGTTCTAGGTTATTGTTCTCGGTTGGAAGTGACCGAAAACAGGCTTTCGGTCAGCCTGATCGAATCCTGTTTCGGTCCATATTGGTATATATAGGTTGTCAGGCTGTCAGTAGTAGGTGTGGTTGATCAGCAGTTGTACTTTGCTAGTTTTCGGTCCCTGAGTTGTATCAGACAATTTCCGTGTGTTATTGAATGTAAGCTCGGTTTCATTTCATCTTCTACTCAATTTCTTCTTTGTTTTCTTATGCTTGATTGATCATTTGTGAAGATCCTTCCATCAAGGACCTTACAATTGGTATCAGAGCTTCAAACCGGTGTCAATCAAGCTTATTATTCAGTTTTCTACTTCACAGTCGTGTTCTTCACGTTCTCGGTAACTAGAAGCCTGTTTTTTGCTCGAGTTTTGAAGATCAGATCACAATTTGCATCGTGTGGAATAGAGATCTGTTTGGATTTCAGCTTTTTGGTTGAAATCTTATTGTTTTCGGTTTGATCTTCATCAACCGAAAATCTATCTTCAACCGATTTCTGTCAGATCTAGTGTGTTTTGAAGCTGCAGTTGGTATTTTCAGTGTGTGGAAATCAAAATCGGATAAAAAATCTGAGTTTTTCATTGAAAACTGTTAGTTTTCGGTTCAACCTTCAGAAACCGAAAACTGTTCTTCAAGTTCTTCAGAAATAGAAAATCCAAAATCCTTTGAATCTTCAGAAACTGAAAACTGTTCTTCAACCGAAATCTCTTGAATCTTCAAAGACCGAAAACTGTTCTTCAACCTAAAACCTCTCAACCTTCAGAAACCGAACACCATTCATAAACCGAACACTCTTGATCCTTCATAAACCGAAAACCCCTTAATCTTCAGAAACCGAAAACCTTTTATTCTCTTAAACCGAAAACTCCCCTTATCATCTTAAACCGAAAATCCCTTTTATTCATTTTCTCCTTTCAACCAAATTCACCGTTTCCGGTCAACACCACTCAACCGAAAACTCTATTTTCTTGATCATTTTGTTTGTTTTTCAAGTTAATTTTTATTAAAAAAATTTAAAAAATTCAAAAAACAACAAAAATCAACAAAAAAATATGGAATCTCAAAGCATGTCAGCTCATCACGAATTAGATGCCATCATGGGAACCACTTCTCGAATTCCCTGATTGTTATCTGTAGAAGGATTTCCAGAATGGAAATATCGGATCGAAAAGTACATCAAAATGAAAGATTTCAAGATATGGCGGAGCATTCTTAGAGGTCCAATCCGCATCACAACCACATTGGAAGATGGAACCATAATTGATAAGCAAGTTGAGAACTACACCGATGATGATTTCGAGAGAGTCGAGGAACAAGAAAAAGCTCTTGCTACAATTACCATGGCATTATCTCCGGAAATTGCTCAAGGTTTCCGTGAGTATACATCAGCAAAGGCCTTATGGGAAGCACTGATAGAAGTCTATGAAGGCAATGAAGACATGAAACAGAGTCGCCAAGACATGCTGCGACAGAAATTCAATATGTTTAACCATGTCTTGGGAGAAACACTTGAAAATCAGTTGCAAAGATTTATCACACTTACCACAGAAATGAGCTCTGCTGGTGTTATGGTGACTAGGTCAGAGATAAACAAGAAGTTGCTAAACTCTCTAACAAAATCCTGGGATATGAATGTCTCAGTGATTAAAAAGACCAAAGATTTGAACAGGTTGAGTTTAGCTGAAACGATGGCAATCATTAAGGCTTGCGATATCGATGATAAGCAAAGGGAGATTAATCATGTTAATTCATACTCCACAGCAAATCCTGGGATCCAAACCACCAACAACACTGCTTTCTCAAGCTTTTCTACTCCTCAAGCTCCTTAAGTTCATGTTCCTCAAGTTCAATCCTATGTGACTCATCAACCTACCTCATACGTGATCCCTCAAATGCAACACATTCAAGTTCCTCAACCTCAAACTTTACCTCAACAAGTTGGTTCTAGTGTTGGTTCATCCACAGTTGCACCTGTTCAATCTCATGGAATCAGTCCTCAAGCTTCATCTTTAAAAGAAAAGGAAGAAAATCTGGCCCTCGCCACTGGTTTGGTAAACTGCTACAACGCTTTTGTGGCCGGAGAACTCTCCCCACAACTCTCATTTGCTGACCTAGACCATATCCATCATGAGGATGTGGAAGAGATGGACATTACATGGCAAATGGCCATGGCGGTTTTCAGGGCAAAGCAGTTCTCCAAGAAAACAGGAAAGAACAATTGGAGTGTGAATTCTAACAAGAAAGTGGGATTCAACAAAGGAAAACTGCGATGTTACAACTGCCATGAGCCTGGGCATTTTGCAAGGGAATTTCCAAAGCCAGATCGAAGAGAGAATTCTGAGCGAACCATGGTGCTGGTGACTTATGTCAACAAGGGATCTTCTTCAAGCAATCAGACTGCTAATTTGGTGATGGTGGCCCAATCCTTTGATTGGGAAGATCAAATTCAGGCTCTGAATATTTCAGGACCTGAAAATGCGCATCTTGCTCAAATCAATGATTGTGTGGAGGAAGAAGCAGAGAAAGACCTTGAAGAAGAGATGATGAATCTTCAGTTTGCGTTCATGGTGCAAACTACTCCTGAGCCAGCCAAACCGAGGTCAGTGAATTTGGTTGCTCTCAATCTTGCATGAAAACTGTTAAATTCTTACGTGAGCAAATTGAATTAATCAAGAGAGAGAACGAGGACCTTAAGTATGAGGGTTACACACTTAGGAAAAATCAAAAGCCTTTAAAAACACAATTAGAGAATAAAACAAAGGACTTTAAGAAACTGCAAGAGGATTACAGCAACAAATGCGAGAACTATGATCATCTCAAAAGAAAATTTGTTGCTGTGACCGCTGAACTTGATTCATTGAAAAATCGTATTGAAAATGCTGAATTTATTTATAACAAATTCGATGGGTCAAGTGAAGTAGTTGAAAAAATGATGGAAGAACAGATGCGGTGGAAGGACATTACATGTGGAAACCAAAAGAAAGTAGGATTAGGTTTTGAGAGTGTCCCTCCTCCATTCAATCATACCTATACTGTCATTCCTCTATCTCAAGAAGAGATTGATAAACAACCTTTCTTAGTTTATGGAAAGCCTGCTTCTTAACAAGCAACATGCTCAAATGATAAAATTTTGGATAATAACATTTCTACCTCAAGTGCAGATATGTCAGTAGTTCAGGGGGAGCAAGAAGCTGAAAAGTCTGAGTCAAATAATTCTGTGTCTAAATTTGGTGTTGAATTTTGTGATGAATATGTGTTAAATTCAAACACTAATGTTTTTGTTTCTGGTGGTGTGTTGTTTCAGACTGATAATTGTGAAAATAATGGTGTTGTTTCTGATAAAGTTGCTAAATCTGATTTGAATGCTTCTACATCTTCCACGTTTGCTACACAATCTAGTGCTTGTTCTTGCAAATGTGAAAATGTTAGAAATATTAATAAACGCAAGAAATCTGACAAGAGTAGTACCATTTCCAATGATAATAAACAAATTTGTTTCAACTGTGGTACTGCTGGTCATATTGCCAGAAATTGTTTAAATCGGATGTTTGTGCATTATTTGTCACAAAGAGGAGAGAATGAGTCTCGAGGACGATCTTTATTTAGAAAATCCTCCAGAACTCGCTCTCGAGATGATGACTGGAAAACAAATCAAAACAAGAAAATGGCAGGTTTTCAAAAGAACAAACAGGTTTTCAACAAATTCACAAACAGTTTGCCAAAATCGACCCAAGCTAATCCAAAGTCGATTTTGTCAAAGAGTAGGTCTGGATCTTCAAACTCTTCGAGTAGAAAATCCACCGGCTCGAAGCAAACTCAAACGAAGAATGTTTCAAAACCTAAATACCAATGGATGCCAAAATTAAAATATGATCAGTCATCATCATCCTCTGTATTTGTTGAAAAAATAATCAAATGAGAAATCTGTGAAAGTTAAGGGTCAACCCATGACTGCAATGACCTGGGTTGCCAAATCTAAATGATTCCGCTCATCGTGCAGGGACAGTTGCGGAGGAATGTCGTCAGACCTTGGTATGTCGATAGCGGCTGCTCCCGGCACATGACAGGAGATATCTCCCAACTGCACAACATTCAGACATTTAATGGGGGATATGTCTCCTTTGCGGGCGGAGAAGGCGGAAAGATAACGCAAAAAGGAATGGTGACCAACGGAGTGCTTAGTTTTGAGAATGTCAATTATGCTCCTGAGCTGAAGCACAGTCTACTGAGTGTCTCTCAAATCTGTGACAAGGGTTACTCGACACACTTCACCGATAAAGAATGTCTAATCTTAAATCCGGGCATTGTCATCCCGGAGGAGTGGATTCTCGTCAAATCTAAGCGGGATGGGAATGCCTATATTATCGACATGAACAACAATGTACCCGATGAAGTCACTTGTCCCTTTTCCAAAGTCTCAGAACAAAACGCAATGTTGTGGCATCGTGGACTTGGCCATGCAAATGCAAAGAACTTGAACCGGCTTGCTAAAAACGAAATGGTCCGCGGTCTGCCTGTCAGAGATTTTATTACTTTTGAAAAATGTGTTTCCTGTGCTCAAGGCAAACACCATCGGAAACCACATCTGCCAAAGCAGGTCAACTCCATCAGTCAGGTGCTCCAATTGTTTCATATGGACTTGTTTGGTCCGGTCAACGTCCTCAGCATCAACCGAAATTCATACTGTCTCGTTGTGATAGACGATTTCTCTCGTTTCACGTGGGTCTTCTTTCTATCCAACAAAGCTGGGATCGCTGAACTCATCAAGAAGTTCATTGTAATGATCGAGAACCAAACCAACCACCGAGTGAAAGCGCTTCGCACAGATAATGGAACAGAGTTCAAGAATGATGTTCTTGATCATTTTTGCGCTGAGAAAGGGATTGTGCGTCAATTCAGTTCTATTCGGACGCCACAACAAAATGGTGTTGCTGAACGGAGGAATCGAACGCTACAAGACGTAGCAAGGACGATGCTATGTGATTCTAAACTTCTAGTTTTCTTTTGGGCGGAGGCAATCAACACTGCGTGTTACGTTCAAAATCGTGTTTTGATCAATAAAGCCCAGATAAAAACCCCGTATGAGATTCTCTATGGACACAAGCCATCTGTCGGCCATTTCCGAGTATTTGGCTGCCCTTGCACCGTTCTCCACTTGGAATCCAACCTAAAGTTTAATGCAAAAGCTGATGATTACTATTTTGTCGGATACGCTGCTCGTACTGCTTACAGAGTATACAACAAGAAGACGAAGCAAATCGTGAAGCCAAATTTTGGCTTTGTATGGGCTGCATCAAGCTCCTAGAGCCTGGTATGCTACCCTAACACAACACTTGCTAAATCATGGCTATTCCCGAGGCACTATCGATCAGACCCTATTCATCAAGCATGTCGGTCCAGATCAAATTCTTGTCCAAATATATGTGGACGATATCATTTTCGGGTCGATGAGTCCTCAGCGTTGCAAGGAGTTCGAGGACGTCATGAAAAAGCGGTTCGAGATGAGTTCTTTGGGGGAAATGACCATGTTTTTGGGGCTTCAGGTCAAACAATCTTTAGCCAGAATCCTAATTCATCAAGCCAAATATGTGGATGATATGCTCGAGAAGTTCGGGTTCAGAGACGCCAAACCTGCTTTAACGCCCATGGCGGAGAGACCGCTGCTGACTCCTGATCTTGAAGGCGAATCCGTAGATCAAATGTACTACAGATCGATGATCGGATCGCTGATGTATCTAACTGCAAGTCGCCCAGATATTATGTTTGCGGTCTGTCAATGCGTGCGCTACCAGGCTAATCCTAAACTGTCTCATCTTATTGCTGTTAAAAGGATTTTTCGGTACCTCAAAGGCAGCCCAAAACTGGGTCTTTGGTATCCGAAAAATTCCGAATTTGATCTTTATGCTTTTGCAGACAGCAATTACGGAGGCTGTGAGCTTGACAGGAAATCGACTTCAGGCGGATGTCAATATCTCGGAGATAGGCTGGTGTCGTGGCAGTGCAAGAAGCAGAATACTGTCTCGACCTCAACAGCAGAAGCAGAATACGTAGCTGCGTCTGCCTGTTGTTCTCAAGTCATATGGATCCAACATCAGCTGTTGGACTACGGTTTGAATTTTCAAGAAACCCCTATATTCTGTGATAATGAGGCTGCGATCCAAATTGCTAAAAATCCGGTCCAACACTCAAAAACCAAGCACATCGACATCAAAGTTCATTTTATCAGAGATTGTTATGAGCGCTCGCTCATTCGGCTAGAACAGGTTCACACTACTAATAATGTGGCGGATTTGTTCACAAAGCCGTTTAACAAAGCTCGATTCGATGTGCTGGTTAACTTTTTGAAAATGATTCGCTTTGAGGATTAATTTTTGTTTAGGTTAGTTTAAATTTGCGCATTTTAATTTCATTCTCACCCATGCACAAATTTAGGGGGAGAAATAAACAAAAACCAAACAAAAATTAGAAAATTAAAAGTCGAAATACAACAGAAAATCAAAAAATCCAAAAACATTAGAAAAACAGAAAAATCAAAAATATTGCTGAGAAGTGATGTGATGGGAAGTGATATCAGCTTGTGATAACAGACAATCTGAGTCTGTGTAAAGTACCAAAGCTGAATTGTCTAGGCTCCGTGTTCGATGCGCTGGTAGGCACGAAAAATTTAATGGACTTGACTAGGTGTAGATGAACTTAAGGAATCTAGAGACTTGATAAATTCTGACCTAGATAGTTCCATTTAGCCTGACAATACGACGCTCGGATAGGTTGAGCAGAGAGATATTCATGAGAATCCACCAGTCACATTAAAGAATCTGTATCTAGAACCGTGGTTTAACTTTTCCATGATGTACATATTTTGTCCTTTATTCCGATATTGACGGGGCGACTGGGGAATTCCGATAAAGTAGGTCTGTAGGAAATTATTTTCTTTCTCTCCTACTGTTTGTCATATGTTGCCTCCTCTGTGTGATCGAAAGATCCGACCTGGACTGCAGCATATGCAACTCTATTTCTCTGCATCTTCTATCTATGCAATTCTTCCTATCTGTTAGCCATATGCTGTCTCCTTTGCGTGATTAACAATCCGACCTGGTACACAGCATATGCAACCTTCTACTTCTCAATCCCTCTAAAATTCTAGTCAGTCATATGTTTCACTCTTTGCATGATTGAAAGATCTGACCTGAGTGTACAACATATGCAATCTAAATCTATCCTCTCTATGAATAATCGTCTGCTCCCCTAAAGTAAGGAGTATCTCGGAAGTTCTTGATTATTGGGGTATGTCAGGAAGCGGGAAACATGTTCTAGTACACTTAAAATTGAACAAGTCTAGATTGTCTGTAGATCTCGCTGCTCAATTTAGGTGGACAACAATATCCTTGGTCGTCGTCAGATAAATGGTCCTTAGGTATTTTTATCTAGTAATTTAGGACCAATCTGTCCTGTCACTGATAGCATTCTTAAAATTTGTCATAATTTTTCGTGCTTAAGTGGATCACAATATCGGCGATCGACCAGATCTATTCATGAAAGGAGAGGTACTGATAAATGGAAAACGAATGTCTAACAACTTTGATCCCATATCACAAAAATTTATCAATTTGAAGATAGTGGATTAAAATTAGTTTGAATTAAATTTTTTTTTGGGTATTTTTATTTTATTTTATTTTCATTTTTTTAGGATTGATAAATTTTAGAAAATGTTTTATTTTATTATTTTTATTTTTTTTTCTTTAAATTTTAAGGATTGGTAAAATTTAGAAAATTTTATTTTATTTAATTTTATTTTATTTTGAAGTTAATCCTCAAAATGATTTATTTTTAAAATTTTTGAGTATTGGGCTTAATGCTAATTGAAATCGGAATCAGCCCATGGGTGAAGAACCGAGTTTGGGCCAGGTATATAAGGGAAAGGGAACAGTGAAATCAGTTCCTTCCCTCATTTCATTCTTTGCACTCGGATTAGTCTTCAAGGCATTAAAAAATGGTTGAAGTTCTTGATTAGTCTCATTGTTTGATGGAAAGGTGAAGGAAATGCGACTTCAGACCTCCCGTTGATGCATATAAATGAGTGTGTATTCAACTTGTTCTCGAGTAAGCTCCGGATGCTTAGTGTGAGTTCTATTGACAAAATAAATCCAATCATCATTAAAAATACCCGATCGTCCTTTACTTGTGGTAGGTATCGGATCGGTTGTGGTTTTTGAGATGGGAGGGACTGCTCCTATCTTGGTAAGCTTGGAATCAGTGACAGGGGCCCCTGATTATGCTTGTGAAGAAACAATAGGGATATTCCAATTGACTCGTGAGTGTGTCCCAGGAGGCTCCAAGGGACTTTTTTTCATTACCGACACCACATTTTTGAGAAGGTGGGGGTAGATCATGAGCAGACTCCCCTTGTGTGTGTGTGTGTGTGTGTGCAAGATGTTATTTTGAAACTCTGAAGGGTACGTCGGAAGAGTGGGTGGGTGGGGCAAGTAAAGCCCCAGAGTCAGGTTAAGAGTTGATCTGTGAATGCTTTTGAGAGGATTCCCCGACTTTGGTTCTCTTTTTGGCTTTGACTTTCGAAGGAGATGATTTTCTTTTGGCAATCTGTTTTATGCGTCCTGCAGAGGTGGTTGATCTATTCTCTTCCGAGGCTGTTTCATCTGAGATTGAGGCAGGTTGTGTTGGGTTAAACACAACTAAGGTCTCAAGATGGTGTTTAAGATGTGGAGAGTCAGAAGGAACAATAGCCAACATGTGTTGAGGTAAAGGTCTAATAAGTTTGAAAACAATTTGACTTGGTAACCTAATATCTTAATTGTTTTGAAAGAGCAATATACCTCTTAGAAGTCGAAATTGATTGGAATGGCTTCATTTAGCTCGGAGTACAACTGCTGACGAGTCAGAGCCCATAATCTCAGACTTGGAATCTCGTTTTCCTTGCTTTTGTTTGTAAACTTTTTGAAGTATTGCCAAAGGACTTCTGGTAGGTCGACGAAAATTGGCTATTCCGTTGAAGATGTTCTACACAACATAAAGCATATCCTTGCTCATCGTGTCCATATCTCCATGCTTGCCAGGCAACCCTCTGAGGATTAAGTGCACAAGGATGGTCTAAAGACCTGGAACCGCTGACTTCGTGAACTCTTTGGCTTTGAATTCGCCATTGTAACCAATGTGAGTTAAGAACGATTGAAACTCTTCTAGGGTTGGTTCCTGCACCTGAAAACCCTTGGGGTTTTTTGTAACTCTAATTTCTCTGAGAAACGTTGCCTTGTGCACTGGTATGATTATGTCATCTGTAATTCTCACTTCAAGAACACCATCTTCAAATTTGAAACATTCAAAGGCTTTGGACAGAAGACTAAGAGGGAAATTAGTGTTAGGAATTTTGGAGAGTGGAACAATAATAGGATGACGAGATATGAACTCGATCATGATTCTGACGGACTCATTACAGTCCATTATATATAGGGAAAAGAGTTAGGTTGTTTCCCTGACGATGAGGTTCGTCAAGGGAGATGAAGCGGGCCCTTTGGATGATTTCTTTTTGGTTGCAAGTTTAAATTATTTAGATGCCATTGAAGAAGATAAGAAAAGCTTGAAGAACAGAGTACGATTGAAAAACTCTTCCTTTTATATGTGAGAGTTTCCAGGTCGGGTCGAAGAATGGAATGATGACACCCGTAATCGGAAATGGGTTGCATTTAATGCACATGATAAAAAGCCTATTGGATAAGGTGTCTAAGTCCATAACTTTATTTGGTGTATACTTGACCCGACCCAGCATGGTCCATTTGGGTTGCACTTCACCCGAACTATTTATGGTTAAACCTTTGAGAATTGTATGTTTATGATTTGTTAATATATTATAAGTTATAATATATTAATATGAAATCATATTATTTAATTAGTAATGATCATAAATTAATTTAGAATTAATTTGGTGATCAAAAAGATGACTAATTAAATATGAGCTCTTGTATTTATATAAGTGTGGGCTAATACTCATTTGAAATGGGCTTCGCATGCATGGGAGTCCATGGATAGTCCATGGAGCTTTTAACCCATGGATCCTTGGAAAGGAAGAGTCATGGGTATTAGGGTTTACATGGATGTAACCTTAATCCTCCACACTATATAAAGGAGCTTGTGATGCTTGAAATGGGACTAGTGGTGTGTGTAAAAGGTGGTGGCCGATTTGCATAAGCAAGTATACACTCTCATAAGGTTTTTCCAAGTTTGTGGTGATTTGTGATTTGCATTTGAGGCATCCACATTATTGGTGCTAGGCTCTCAAAATCCAAGGAATCAACTCACAAATTGAAAGGTATGTAATTCTTCTAGCCATTATGTTTAAATGTTCCCCATGCTATGCTAGATAGGTTATGAACCTTGGAAAAAAGTATTTTGCATGTATTCATAGTAAAACATAGATCCAAGGTTTTAGGGTTGCATGAACACCTTAGCAGTGTTAGGTTGCTCAAAACCCATCAGTGGTATCAGAGGCTAGGCTTGTTTGTGAATACTTGATGCAAAATAGTGTAAAAATCGAATTTTTGAGCTGTCTGCACAGGGGACTCGACGAGTCCATGGGGAGACTCGACGAGTCCAAGTGAAACTTCAACCAACTCGGCGAGTCAGTTCGTGCACTCGACGAGTTGGCCATGCAGAATGCAGAATTTCGATTTGTGCTGCTGAAAATGGACTAGAAACATTACCCTAAACTGTTTTGGTGTTATAAAACTTATTTTAGATGGTGTAATGGTTGTTCTAATCCATTTACAATGGCTAATATCAAAATTCCATGTTTATATGTGTTCATATGTTCTTGAAATTTTGATATGGATATTCATGTTCTTATGAGTTATTGTTAGATCATAGGAATTACTTGCTAAATTGTTTAATGATTAATTCTTGATCATTTATGTGTTTTAAATGGAATCCATAATTTGTCCTCAAGTTATGGATTTCCAAAGGTCACCTCTTGAATGAACATTTAAAACACATAAGTTACATAGAAATGAAGAGTCTTCAGTTTTATGAGCCCTTAACTCATAAGTTATGAAATGAAAAGTTTTGAAGAGTTTCAAAACTTGCCCTCAAGTTTTCGAATTTGTAAAGACACACACACTTTAAATTCCAACCCTTAGGATTTTAAAAGTTAAAATTCAACCCTTATACTATTATAAGATTAATGGTTAATATTTATATATATGTATAAGATCAAGTCGTTTTACCGTTGGTAGGCCTCATTCACGAAGCCGGTCTATAAGGGGGGTATAAGGTTGTTGCCTATAAAATGGCAGCTTAATGGGTGTCCACTCTCACCCACCGCTTCCTTGATCGGTGGAGGGTCGTTAGCCAAACGGGCAGGACAATGACTTTAATTCTCATTAAAAGTATAATGATTATTATAAAGTAACTAAATGTTTTATAAATTCCCAATCTTAGTTACTTTAGGAAAAATGTGAAATGGTGCTAACCCATGAAATTCACACTTTGTACCTTACCAAGTCGTTGGTGGAGCGTGTGTGGTTAACCGGCATACTAACTTGGACTAGTAAGGATAACAAAGGGTGACTTAATGTTTATCATAGATCGGTGGAGCGCGTGTGGTTAACCGGCACGTCGATTAGGTGATAATATTAAGGGTACCAAGTGAATTTGCATGGTTATTCACACCTTGTTTTGTGATCCTCGGCATCCCAGTCGCAAAACCTGAAGGGCACACTCGAGATTGAAACATGCCATTGAAAAGTTCAATGAATCTCAAAAGAATCTAGGAGTTTCTAAGAACCAAATAAAACCTAATACTTATATATTTCGTTTTTCATGGTGGAAATTGGTGAATCGTCATTCACCTACCTTTCAAATATGTTAGAGCTTGGATTACGGCATCCCTCTTCTAAGTTATAATATATTGTGATTGGATCCTAGTCTTAATACTACATTTGGGTGTTTTATTAAGGACTATCTTTATAGCTAAACTAAACTTGTCTTTTCTTCTTTTCAGATGTCTTCCAACAATGTTGCTTCTAGCCCAAACCCTACCGGCTCCTTCTCTCTCATGAACCTTTGTGGGAGAGTCATCTTTGATGGATCCAACTTTACAGATTGGATCAGGAACATCAGGATTGTCACTCGGTATGAGAACAAAGAATATGTTCTCGACAAGGAGCTTAAGGTGCCCGAGCAAACTGCTACTCCTGATGAGCTTGCTGAATATGAGGTACATGAAAGAGATGCTACAAAAGTGGCATGCATCATGATGGCCACTATGACAGCCGAGCTTCAAAAGTCCTATGAGGACTACTATCCTTTTGAGATGCACCAGGATTTGATGGACCGCTGCCATCAGAGTGCTCGTCAAGAGTGATATGAAATCATCTCCTCCATAATAACAACCCGAATGAAGGATGGTGAACCCATCACGGGCCACATGCAGAAAATGCAAAGGTATGTGGACCGTTTGCAGAAATTGAATGTGAAATTCCCTCAGGAGTTGGCAATTGACATCATTTTGCACTCCTTACCTTCGTGTTATGATCAATTCTGCATGACATACCACATGAACAAGGAGGAAGTCACACTCAGCAAACTTCAAGGACTTCTGAAGACCATCGAAACTGGTATTAAAGGTAAGTCGGTTGTTACTACTCCTACTCCTACAGCTACCCCTGTTTTGGCTATTGGACAAGGCAAAGGGAAGAAGAGGAAGACCCGTTCGAAGGGTACAAAGGGAAAGTCTCTTGATGGCTCCTCATCAAGTGGAACCAAAGGTGGTTCTGCTACTCCTTCTGCCATCCCTAAGGATGCTGAATGCTTCTATTGCCAGAATAAGGGGAACTGGAAGCGAAACTGCCCAAAGTACTTGCAGGATGTCAAGGATGGGAAAGTGAAACCATCGCATGCAGGTATTTACACTATATTGTCTAATAACTCACCATATTCTAACTCTTGGGTCCTTGATACAGGTTGTGGTATTCACATATGTTCTGATTTGCAGGGCCTAAGAAGAAGTGAGGATGTGGAGCACGGAAAGATAAACTTAATCATGGGGAACAAGAAGGTTTCATCTGTTACCAAGATTGGAGTTTATACTTTGTTGCTAGATAGTGGGTTAAAGTTAGATTTGAATAAATGTGTTTATTCGTCTGAAATGGCGAGGAATATTATTTCTTTTCATGGTTTGTACAAACAAGGGTTTACCTTTTCCTTTGATAATGAAATTGGTAGTATTAATGCTTTCTTTAATAATGTTCTTTATTTTAAAGCATTACCTTGTGATGGTGTGTATGAAACTGTGTCGGTTGTAGATAACCTAGGAAATAATGTGTTGTGTATTGATTCTTCTACTAGCTTGGATAAAGCATCATTGTAGGATTGTCGTCTTGGACATGTAAACAAGAAACGCATAGGCCAACTCCAAAAGGATGGAGTCTTGGAGTCATTTGACCTAAAGTCAGATGATAGTTGTGAATCTTGTTTGCTTGGGAAAATGACAAAATCACCCTTCACTGGTTCTTGTGAAAGGGGTGAGGGTTTGTTGGACCTTATACATACTGATGTATGTGGACCTTTCAAAACCGCCACAAGGGATGCTAATCGCTATTATCTGACTTTTACTGATGATTACAGTAGATATGGTTATGTCTACTTAACCAAGCATAAGTCAGAAACTTTTGAAAAGTTTAAAGAGTTTAAACAGGAAGTAGAAAATCAATTGGGAAGGAACGTTAAGATGCTTCGATCCGATCAAGGTGGTGAGTATCTTAGCACTGAGTTCCTCGACTATCTTAAGGAGTGTGGGATTGTCTCACAATTGACACCTCCCAGGACACCACAACTGAATGGTGTAGATGAGAGGCGTAATCGGACCTTGTTGGACATGGTTCGCTCTATGATGAGTCGAGCTTCGCTACCAATCTCTTTCTGGGGGTATGCCTTAGAGACTGCCGCCCATATCCTTAATCTAGTCCCTACAAAGAAGGTTGCAAAAACACCTCATGAGATGTGGAATGGGAAAGTTCCCAACTTGGACCACATCAAGATTTGGGGTTGCGAGGCTTTTGTGAGACGCGAGACTCACGATAAGCTCGAACCTCGAAGTGAGAGGTGTATTTTCATTGGCTACCTACAGAAATCCTTTGGTTACCTCTTCTACAGACCCAGTGAGAATGTGGTATTTGTAGCAAGGAGATGGGTCTTTCGAGAAAGAGAGTTCATGAGCCAAGGAAACAGTGGGAGGCAAATTGACCTTGAAGAACTTCAAGAGTCAAGTGGTGAAGGAACCTCAAATCCTAGCAATCAACCTGAGGAGGAAATTCCTATTGATCCGACTGACAAGTCTGTACCTCTAAGGCGTTCCACGAGAGTTAGGAATGCACCTGAGCAATACTATGGTTTCCATATTACTGCGGAAGGTGATACACTTATCAGTGATAGTACACTGCTAAATCTGGATGAACCTAACAGCTACATGGAAGCCATGGCAGGCCCTGAGGCTGCTAAATGGAAAGAGGCTATGGACAGCGAGATACTGTCCATGTATAACAATCAAGTTTGGAACTTGGTTGATAATGTACCAGGTCGTAAGACAGTTGGGTGCAAATGGATCTTCAAAAAGAAGACCGACATGGATGGTAATGTACACACTTATAAGGCGTGACTGGTTGCAAATGGCTTTTCTCAAACTCCGGGAGTTGATTATGACGAGACCTTTTCACCAGTAGCAAAGATTAAGTCTATTAGGGTTATGTTAGCCATTGCTGCATTTCATGACTATGAAATATGGCAAATGGATGTCAAAACCACTTTCCTTAATGGGAAGTTGGCTGAGGATGTTTACATGACTCAGCCAGAGGGGTTTGTCAGTACAGAGCACCCGGATAGAGTGTGTAAGCTTGAGAAATCTATCTATGGATTGAAACAAGCACCTCGCAGATGGAATCTTTGTTTCGATGACAAAGTCAAAGAGTTTGGTTTTTCAAGAAGAGAAGATGAGTCTTGTGTTTATGTCGGAGCTAGTGGGAGTGTAGTTAGCTTCTTGGTGCTGTATGTGGATGACATACTGCTCATAGGAAACGACATCCTAACTGTGCAGGAGGTGAAATCCTGGCTTGGGAAGTGTTTTGCTATGAAGGACCTTGGAGAGGCTGCCTATATCCTAGGGATAAGGATACTAAGAGACAGGAGTAAAAGGCTAATTGGACTTAGTCAGAGTACCTACTTGGATAAGGTGTTGAAAAGGTTCAACATGTAGAATTCCAAGAAAGGAGAGTTACCAATCCAAAGCAATGACAAACTGAGCAAGGCTCAGAGCCTGAGTACAGAGGCTGAGATAGCTGAGATGAGTCAATTTCCATATGCTTCCGCTATTGGCTCGATCATGTATGCTATGACTTATACCCGTCCTAATGTGGCCTTTCCTTTAAGCATGGTCAACATATATCAGGGGAACCCTGACAAGGCTCACTAGACTGCGGTAAAGACTATACTCAAGTACCTACGAAGGACTAAGGATTGGATTCTTACCCTTGGTGGGAGTGATGACTTGAGAGTAGTAGGGTATAGTGATGCTAGTTTCCAGACTGATAGGGATAACTTCCGCTCTCAGTCGGGCTGGGTCTTTACCCTAAACGGAGGAGCAATCACTTGGAAGAGTTCCAAGCAGGATACGGTAGCTGATTCGACTTGTGAATCAGAGTACATAGCAGTGAGTGAAGCGGAAAAGGAGGCGATATAACTGAAGAACTTCATCGGAGACATTGGAGTTGTACCAGCTATTAAGGAGCCTATGGAGATTTTCTGTGACAGCAATAGTGCGGTTGCCTTAGCCAAGGAACCGAGAGATCATGGCAGATCCAGACACATTGACATAAAATATCACTTCATAAGACACAAGATAGAAGAAGGACTCCTCGTGGCAAAGAGGGTATCATCAGAAGAGAATCATGCAGATCTCCTTACGAAGGGACTGACGAGGGTTAGGCACTAACAGCATGCGAGGCGCATAGGCGGAAGGATGATATTAGTTTTACAGATTAGATAGCTATTTCTGAAACTTGTAAAATGTAATCGACATTTGATGATGAATAAAGGTGTATTTATTTATGAGTAAGGTGTTACTGTCTTTTGTCAATTATTTACTATTGTTTCAGCTTTGCATGTTTTGACTTCCAGAATAAATTACTTTATTCAAACTTCCACAGTCGGTCATACGTCGGAAGTAGGTATGAATTAAGACTGTCATGAATTGGGCTTGTAGATGACCAAAGGTGTTTAGCCATAACAATGGTTGCTACAACATTCATGAGTGCTCAGAAGTTCTGAGTATTGGAATAAACCCACGCTCACTGGCATCACTTCATGGAATTTATCTCGAGTGATCGTGAGACGGTAATATCATATAAGTCTTCAAACCTAGAGATATGACTTGTTGCCTATGAGTTGGTTATACATTGATTGTACGTAAAAACATTGGTAACTCGATGTTATAAAACGTGCCTTTGTGTATAATTCAACAAGTAGTAGAACAAGCATATGAGTCGAAGTTTATCTGTTCCTTCTTGGTTTAGAAGCGATATCTGGGCCCCTCGATGATTTTGTGTTGACACATGTACCGGGCACGGTCAGAACTAAATTGATGTGTTCGATTAAGTTCTTTGTCAAACAAATCGGGAAATCGAGAAACAAACTGCTGGACAATAAGTAAGACATTGTTCCATGTATTTGTACGGCTGATATCTAGAACAGAGGATTATATGATCACTTATCTAAAATGGCACTTCATAATTCAACAGAGTTTTGAGAGCTACGATTGTCGGTTGGTTCCTTAAGTAATATAGGCAAATATAGTTATTAGACTTATCCAAGTGGGAGACTGTTGGATAAGGTGTCTAAGTCCATAAGTTTATTTGGTGTATACTTGACCCGACCCAACATGGGCCATTTGGGTTGCACTTCACCCAAACTATTTATGGTTAAACCTTTGAGAATTCTATGTTTATGATTTGTTAATATATTATAAGTTATAATATATTAATATGAAATCATATTATTTAATTAGTATTGATCATAAATTAATTTAGAATTAATTTGGTGATAAAAAAGATGACTAATTAAATATGGGCTCTTGTATTTATATAAGTGTGGGCTAATACTCATTTGAAATGGGCTTGGCATGCATCGGAGTCCATGGATAGTCCATGGAGCTTTTAACCCATGGATCCTTGGAAAGGAAGAGTCATGGGTATTAGGGTTGTTGAATCATGAAAAATTGACCCTCTTGAACTTCAGCTACCGCAGCCAACAAGCTACCGCAGTCAACCTCCCTCTTCAGCATCCGAAGTCATCAAAGCCAACCGCAGTCACTCTTTTGTTACTTAGTTTATTTTATCTTACTTTAATTCTCTCTATTGTCCAGTATGACTTGCATGGCTACTCTTAGAGAGTGATTCAATGTAACCTCTTGAGTCTCTATAAATAGAGCTCATTCTCATTATTCCAAAAAAAGTGAGTGTAACGGATCTATTATTCTGAATACACATCTCTGAAGTTATCTTTTCTATCTCTCTATCTAATTACTCATCTCTTCTTACTCACAAATCTTACTAGAATATAACTGATTACAATCTCTCTTCGGAGCAAGTCTCTTGTGACTTAATCACTAAGTTTGATCTCACTTATTAACTTGGTTTGAATGCATTCCTTGTTATGAATCAACTTATGTGTATTCTTGATATAACAATCGTTGTCATTTCATTTCTTTACTTTTCCGCAACTAACTTTCTAACTATCTAACTCTAAATATTATTGTTGAGCTTTTAGATCCTTCGAGATTAACTATTTCGCAATATACTTGTTCTAACATTTGTTCAAGTATGTCTCAAAGTTTTTCTCTCAACAATTGGTATCAGAGCCATAGTGGTTGCTTTTTGAAAAACGGAACTCTGATTTTCAAAGGGCCTTCTGTACCACTGAAGCTCATTTCTTAAAACAAAAAAAAAACTTCAAAAAATATGGCACAATCGTTATCTCTGAATGTTTCCAACAGTGTTGGTGGTTCTAATCGAGCCCCAATACTGGTAGCAAATGAATATCATCACTGGTCCCAGAGAATGGAAAGATACTTAAGGAGACTTGGTAGAGATGTATGGTGATCCATAGAAGAAGGACCACATGTCCCAGTCCTTACACCAGTCCAAACTGACGACGCTACAACCAGACTAGGAGGAGGTCAACCAGTCATGAACCGTCCCACCAAGGATGATCTTGATAAAATGGAAAATGATGCTGATGCTTTTTATGAAATCTCCTGTAGAGTTGCTCCTGACAACTTCGATATTATCATAAATTGCAAATCAGCAAAAGAGATGTGGGAAATTCTCAAGAATTTGTACGAAGGCTCAGAACAAGCACAAGACAAGAAGCTTACTACCACACTCAATGAGTTCAACAACTTCAAAGCTCATACTGGCGAAAGCTTGGAAGACTCCTTCAAAAGGTTCAACCTGATAGTCACCAAGTTATCCAATGCGGGCATCATCCGCAGTAACCATGAAACAAATCTTCAGTTTCTTAATGGTTTGGGAAGACATTGGACTACAGCTAAGATGATAGTCCAAGAAGATAGAAAGATTCAGTCTTTGTCACTCTACAAGCTCTATGGAGAACTGCAAGCACAAGAATCCACCGTACTCAAAGACTGTGCTGACTTCGGAGGACCACTTGCTCTCATAGCACAAGCTCCACATAATCAATCTTACTCTTCCTCGTATGACACTCCACCGCAGTCATACGAAGCTGACTCAGAGTATGACGATGAAGAAGAATTTCAGAAGGGTATTGCTCTGGTTAGCCAACAGTTCAACCGTCTACCACCTCCCTCCTTCCGCAAGAATCAACAGTTCAACAAACCTCCATTCAATCGTAGCTTCAACCCGCAGAATAACCATCCTCGATATCCCAAAAGTTCTCATCCACCACCTCAATCTCAAAATACTCAACCGAAGGAAGCACCGCAGTCCACTCAAACCACTAACTCCGGTACTACCTCTGAAGACAAGACTGATGTTGTGATTTTTCACAAATGCAACAAAGAGAATCACTTTGCAAGAGATTGTAAGGCCAATGTAGTAAAACACAGAGCATTCTACCTTAGAATGGCTCAAGAGTTGGAAGATAAGGAAAAGGCAAGGGCATACGTAGCCCATGTCAAAAGAGACCATCAAGTTTGGTCATCCGGAGACGAAGATGAAGCCATCAGCAGTGTCAAAGGAAAAGGGAAAATCTGCATGCTGGCAACTGCGGATGATGATGGGTCTACAAAGTTGGACAAAAACTACTGCTACATGGCAAAGGATGGAACTCTAAGCATCGTCGAACAGGCTTTGTGCAAGGAGGAACAAGAAGAAGAATGGTTAATCGACAGTGCTTGCTCCTTGCACATGACCGAAAGGTTAGAATACCTTCGGGATTTCAGGCCAATTTGCAACGGTGGAAATGTTACATTCGGCAACAATGTGAATGGAATCATCCGAGGTTACGGTGTTCTCACTACGGGGAACTTCTCTATTCAAAAGGTTGCTTATGTAGAAAGCCTTAAACACAATCTCATCAGTGTTGGCCAACTATGTAAGGCAGGCCATCGAGTTGAATTTGATGATCAATTTTGCTATGTAATGACAAGTGATAGGAACACATGTTTGATCAAGTCTCAATCCGAAGGTACTATGTATCCTCTGGATGTCTCTCTGATCATAGGCAAACCGCAGTTATGTTTCCTATCCAAAGCTATGTCCGAAGTCAGCTAGCTATGGCACCGCAAGCTAGCTCATCTCAACTTCAGATACATCAACAATTTGGTCACTGGAGAACTAGTCAGAGGACTCCCTATTCTCAAGTTCAACAATGATACTCTCTGTCCTGCATGTGAATGTGGGAAGCAATCCAAAGCAAGTCACCCCATGGTGATTGACTCTTCAATTTCTGAACTACTAGAGCTCCTTCACATTGATCTCTGCGGTCCATCAACTGTAGCCAGTCTCCATCATAAGAAATACATACTAGTTATAGTAGATGACTTCACACGCTTCACATGGGTTTTCTTCCTCAGACTCAAGTCAGAAACACCGCAGATTCTCATCAACTTCATCAAGGAAATAGAACTTCAGATCAAGCTGCCAGTAAGACGTATCCGCAGTGATAAGGGAACCGAGTTTACTAACCATCTCCTCAACAGTTTCTTGGTGTCCAAGGGCATCACTCACAACTTCTCAGCTCCTTACACACCACAACAAAATAGAGTAGTAGAGAGAAGGAACCGCACTCTAGTAGAAGCAGCCAGATCCATGCTCAACTTCGCACACCTTCCTCTCTACTTTTGGGCTGAAGCTGTAGCAACCGCATGCTTTGTGCAAAACCGAAGCATTGTGTGCAAACGCCTCAATAAAACACCGTATGAGGGCCTTAACAACCGCAAGCCAAATGTTCGCTTCTTTCATATCTTTGGGTGTAGATGCTTTGTGATCAACAACAGAGATCAGCTTAACAAGTTTGCACTAAAGTCTGATGAAGGCATCCTCCTTGGCTACTCCACTAATAAGGTTGCTTATCGCGTTCTCATTAGACGCACAAGGTTGATCATTGAAAGATTCGATGTGAAATTTGATGACTATCACATCCGCAACACCCCTCCATCCATTGAAACCACCACAATCCTGGAAAGTGATATTCCAGCCTCTTCGGGTCCATTAAATCTTGTTGAAGTCAATTATGATGATCTCTTCGACCCTGTAGAAACAACCAAGTTATTCGAAGTCCTTGTGTCTCAAGAAGCTCAACAACAACACGCTGTTGTATCTGGTCCTTCACTATCTGAAGTAGCATCTCTCAATACTTCCACCACGCCGGTTGAGGGGGAAAGATCTACTTCGGATCAAGCAACAACCATCGAGGTTCCAGTACTTGATATAGCTCAAGTTCCCATCCGTAGAGAATCATTACCATCCAACGTTTCTTCCGACTCGGATGATGAAAACATAGAGAACATTGACACAAGAACAGACTCTAGGATTATCACTCTTCCATCCGCAGTCCAGGGGGGAACCTTCTCAGGTTCCAGAGGAACTCCCATCAGCAATCCAGGGGGAACCTCTTCCGACTGCTCAAAAAAATTCCATTCTCGTTCCAACAAACCAAGATGATTCCGCAGGATGTTCTCAAATCCAGGGGGAACTGTCATCTCCAACCGCAGAATCTTCTGACATTGAAGACATTCCCTCTACCGCAGCTGTTGATCATCTGCAACCCCGTCTACACGTATGGACGAAGGACCACCCACCATGTCAAATTATTGGCAACCCATCCGCAGGTATCCAGACTCGATCTTCCAAGGACTTATCTGATCATTGTCACTACACAACATTTATGTCCTCAGTCGAGCCCCGAACGATCAAAGAAGCATTACTAGAACCTGATTGGATATCCGCAATGCAAGAAGAGCTTGAAGAATTCAAAAGAAACAAAGTGTGGTAGCTCATCCCAAATCCACATGGGCACACCATTGTTGGTACTAGATGGGTATTCAAAAACAAGCTGGATGAATCTGGTGCGGTAGTCAGAAACAAGGCAAGGTTAGTTGCAAAGGGCTACAGTCAACTTGAGGTGTTGACTATGATGAAACGTATGCTCCGGTGGCACGAATGGAAGCCATCCGAATCTTCTTAGCATACGCAGCCCACAAGAACGTCAAGGTACACCAAATGGATGTTAAGAGTGCATTTCTCAATGGGGAATTAGAAGAAGAGGTTTATCTTCAGCAACCTCCAGGCTTTGAAAGTATTGAATTCCCAAACCACTGCTACAAACTTGAAAAAGCAGTCTACGGTCTGAAGCAAGCCCCAAGAGCGTGGTACAAGACTCTCTCAGAATTTCTTGTCTCGTCCGGATACAAAAGAGGAGTGACTGATCCCACTTTATTTAGAAAAGCAAATGGTGACCACCTTATTCTTGTACAAATATATGTGGATGATATCATCTTCGGATCGACTGATCAAGGAATGGTGGATGAATTTGCTAAGCTCATGACCAACAAGTTCAAAATGAGCATGAATAGAGAGATTAACTTCTTTCTAGGACTTCAAGTGAAACAAGTTCCACAAGGGATATTCATTCATCAGGAGAAATACACCACTGAACTGTTAAAGAAATATTCTATGGACAACTGTTCTTCGGCTAAGGTCCCCATGGCCTTCGGATATAAGATCTCTGCTGATCCCTCAGGTGAATCTGTGGATCACAAGACTTATAGAGGTATCATAGGCTCGTTGATGTACCTCACATCAATCAGGCCAAACATTGTCTTTGCCACAGGTGTATGCGCAAGGTATCAGGCTGATCCAAAAGTGTCACATATGACCGCAGCCAAACAAATTCTACGGTACCTGAAAGGAAGCAAGTCTCTTGGATTATGGTACCCCGCAGGCAATGATTTAAGCCTTCAAGCATTCACATATGCGGATCACGCCGGATGCAGACTAGATCGAAAAAGCACCTCAGGTGGATGTCAATTTCTGGGTGGAAGACTCGTCAGCTGGTCATCAAGGAAACAAAGTTGTGTATCTCTGTCTACCGTAGAAGCTGAATATGTGGCCGCAGCCAACTGTTGTTCACAAGTCCTATGGATGAAGACACAACTTATGGACTACGGATACAGAATGTTGCGGATACCAATTTACTGTGACGCTGAAAGTGCTATAGCGATTTCTCATAATCCTATTCAGCACTCTAAGACCAAGCATATTGAACTACGGTATCACTTCATCAAAGACCACATCCTGAAAGGTAACATTGAACTCATCTTTATCCATACTCATGAAGAGATTGCTGATGTGTTCACAAAGGCACTTGACTCTACAAAGCTCAACACTTTCTTACAAATGTTAGGAATGATGAATCCGGACCCTCAATTCTTCTTGAATTGATAGATACCGCTGACCATACTTGGTCTCTGTTGCGGTCCTAACTGAAAGTTACTTATGATAGATGGTTTTGGTATATCCTATGTACCGCAACCATATATCATATTTATCCTTCACTGGTCTTTATTGTTTGTTATTACTAACTTATTATACAAGTGCTTTCCTCAGCTCTTCTACTACAGTCATACATCTACCCATCCGCAATGACGGATCCATCCGCAATAGCAAAGGGTCCATCCGCAATGCAGTTTCCATCCGCAATCACTTTAATAACTGTTTCATTAATCTTTTAATCATGGTGTGCTATTTAATGATCCTTCATTAAATAATACATTAAATAAAAACATTCCTTGAAGAAACTGTCTCTTCATCTTTTTGAATAAACCTTGTGTCAGACCTATTTTAGGTATGATGACAAAAAGAACGTTTTTCCATAAACAAATCCTTAATCTGTCTTTTCCTCTTACCCAGCATGTCCCATCCGTTACAACTTCTTTTCCCCTCACCACACGATCATCAGACGTGATGATGTACGTCTGACTTTTCATTAAATGCAAACCCTTTTTTTTTGGTAAAATCTCAAAAATTTAAACCGTTTCAAAATATGTGGCTGAGATTTCACCTCCCAAATCACAAGGACCCCCAAATATTTTTTCTACCTTATCCTTTTCACCTAGGGTAAAAAACGTTTCCCGCTTCCATAAACCCCTATAAAAACCTTTCTTCTTCCCCAAGAACAGTTTACGCTCTCTGAACATTGAATCCTTTCTCCATTACCACACTCTGTTTTCTTCACTTTTTCTCAAACTGCTACAATGGTGAAATCCGGTGTATCCAAGAAACAATCCAAAGCTTCTGGATCAGTTAACCCTACTGGTTCACACTCTGCTTCAAGACATCCCACTCCCACGATAGCATCAAGCAATTTCAGGGCTATATTCGAAGACCATTCATCTTACAATGCTCCGATCAAGTTGATGATCAAGTTCTTGAACAATCATCCCCTGTTTGGCCCATTTGATTCGTTTACAGACGTTGTTCCCCTCTCAACCCTCTTCAAATGTGCCTTTTCAGCCTATCGCCCACTCGAGAACCCACAAGAAGTGCATCTAAACCTAGTTAACGATTCTTTAGTAATTCTGTCTAAAGAAAAGTTTCTTTCTGCCATTAACCTTCTTGTTCATCCTTCAATCAAGATCTTTTCTCCATCAATGGCGGACATCACTTCTGCACTTTACCAAATAGGATATCAGAAGATAATCAAAGGCATTGGAGAATTCAATAAAAACCAACTTCCTGCGGTCTGGCAATTCGTTTGCCATTTTGTCATCCGCAGTCTATCCGGCAGAACCGGAGGCACGGATAACATGGGACTCAAACTCCTGGAGTTAGTATGGAGTATTTTCATTGGCCACGATGTGAACTACGGTCAGATTCTATGTGATGATTTTCTATAATACATTCCCAAGGAGAGCCCAAGGGAGAACCCTACCGAGCTTACGTTTGCAAGATTTTGGTCCCTCTGCATTTCAGACCTCCATGCGGACGCAGGAATAAGCATGGGCAACGACATCGACTTCTTTGTCACCAAGGATCTTAAAAGGTACAATCCCTCATCTGATCAATCTGTTTTTGGATCCATTAGAAGACTTCCAACCCATATTCTCAACACTCTTGGTCTTGAGACTGCTGATGTCTCAGATCATATTGAGGCTACGAAAGGTATTGCCCCATACCTTCCTACCCCGCCTCTTCAGACCCCATCCGCAATCATTACCCTTGGAAGTACCGCAGTCCCTTCCTCCACTACTCTCTCAAATCTTTCTCAAAGAAGAAAGAAACTGGCCTCAACCTGTCAAGGCCCCCGCAATGTCTCCAAGAAACAAAGAACCCCAAAGAAAGATGCTCCCAAACCAACCGCACCCTCCAAGAAACGCAAAACCAAACCTACCGCAACCACACATGACAGTGACTCTGATGAGGATGCGTAACCAATTGCCATCCTTAAGAAAAGAAACCAATCCCACTGGCCATATGCGTGACCGGACTGATACCTCAGCCTCTCAAAAGGCTCCGGTAGTCCTTGGGGTTGCCGTAGACCCATTCAACACCACCATCGAATACCACTCAAGCTCAGAAAGTGAGTCTGTTTCATCACCTCTTGGAGACACCCCCCCCAGTTCAATCCCAAGAGGATAAGACTGGTTCTCGCCCTAAGGTCTCCAGGGCTTCCCGACTGCATTTCTTTTCCCCTGAGGAGTTGAACTCCATCCTCTTGAATGTCACCCATACACTTCAAACACCTTCCCAACCGCAGGGCACTTCTTCCGCCCTTGCAGGAACTGAGCCGAGGCCAAACTTGACTACGAGTCAAGGAGACCGAGGAAGCTCAGGAAATCCTACTCTGCTTACATCTGTAACAGGTGGTTTAGGCACGGTGAGCACAAATGTGCAAGGATCCGTGGACTCGAAGGACACTTCGGTGCGTTACCAAGGATTTGACGGTGATAACTCTAATGACTCATGGTTGAAGTACACTCCGGTATCTGAAGCTGACATCTAGAAGTATGCCGCTTTCCGTAAGGCATTCCAAGCACGAAAAGATCAACACACCAAGCAACAGCAGCAAAAGGAACAAGAAATCCAAGCTGTGGCTAAGTATTGGGCAGATGCAATTAACAATGCCAATACCGTAGCCACCATATTGAATGTTCAAGACTGGATGACAGAGATGGCTGAGACAATCCTTAAAGCTCAATCCACTGCTGAAGGTGCAGGCCCCTCCAAAGTAACTCCAACTCCAACTCCAAATCCAATTCCAACTCCCACTGTTCAAGACTCACAAGACGAAGGAACCGCGATAGAAGTCAGCTCCACCATCCCCAATAATCAACAGTTGGCAGATGCCCTTAAAGCCCAATTTCAGGATGTTTTTGCCAAAGTTGATGGCCTTCGAAAATGGCTTGAGGAAGCTCCTGGGTTGCATTCCTCAAGAGGGGGAAGTGAAGAAGAAGAAGACCATCACTCCAAAAGCCTCTCCCAACATCAAAGCCCCCCCATCATTACAGAAAAAATTCCTACACCGCAACCCACACCACAACCCTCACCGCAACCATCTCATCATACTCCACCTCATAACAATCCACCTCAAAAGGAGATCACTCCTGAGAAACCAGAGACCCCTCCTCACTTCAAAAATCTGGTGGATCACATGTCCTCTCCAAGCTCAAACGACTCCCCTGCCACTACCCAAAGGAAAAAAGATTGGAAAGCAGCTAAACTTGCTGAGCTTATATGGAGAGAATGCGGTTTTGATACTAGCATGGATGAATCCTTGATAAACTCCTGGATCAATCCTCACCACAGACTGCTGGACGATGACTACAAGCCATACCTCACATATGCTGAACCCCCCTCGGATGGCCACTGGGATGTTCCAATCTCCCCAAATGCTAAATACTTCACAGTGTTTGAGCCATTTGACCTCAGCCTTCCAGACCACAGAAGACTGCCAATGGAATTCGAGAGACTTAACCACTTTTATTCTAAACATTCCTCTCCCATTGAGAAAATCTGGTCTAACGACAGACCATCCGCAGTCAAAAACTACAAGCCTCGGAAGTTCATGAAGGCTGACTTCATCCAATACACTCTCACTAGAAGGGAACACGACTATGTCCGCACCCAGGATGACTTCCCCTGCATGAATCCTCAAGAAATCTTTCTCATAGCGAAGGTGTTCCAGAACAAGTTGGAGAAACACCCGAAGATGAAGATATCTCTTGAAAGAGCTAGTACGTTTTTGAAGGAGACTGTCTGTGATTTTGCTAAAATCGACGCAGACATTTACCCCACCATTGCCAAGAAGTTTGATCTACCACCACTCGATCCCGCACCGATGCCTACCAATGTTATCAAGAAAGATCCTTAGGTGCAACCAACTTCCCTGAACTCGGAGTCATTTTCAAAAGGAAGACCGATAAAGTCAAATACTTTATTCCTATGACTACCATGAATCGTCTCACCAGGAAGCAACTTGAAATCTGCCGAACCGCAGTCGAAAGATCAAAGCATACAACTGCCAAGTCAAGTTCGAGATTTTAAGGAGAATTACTTGGGTGGAAAACATCAGGAAGTTTTGGTGGATCCTGATCAAGTTTCTTAAACTTGATAGTTGAACAAAAGTTAAAGAGGTCACTTAGGGGGAAATTGTTGAATCATGAAAAAGTGACCCTCTTGAACTTCAGCTACCGCAGCCAACAAGCTACCGAAGTCAAGCTCCCTCTTCAGCATCCGAAGTCATCAAAGCCAACCGCAATCACTCTTTTGTTACTTAGTTTATTTTATCTTACTGTAATTCTCTCTATTGTCCAGTATGCCTTGCATGGCTACTCTTAGAGAGTGATTCAATGTAACCTCTTGAGTCTCTAGAAATAGAGCTCATTCTCATTATTCCAAAAGAAAGTGAGAGTAACGGATCTATTATTCTGAATACAGATCTCTGAAGTTATCTTTTCTATCTCTCTATCTAATTACTCATCTCTTCTTACTCACAAATCTTACTAGAATATAACTGATTACAATCTCTCTTCGGAGCAAGTCTCTTGTGACTTAATCACTAAGTTTGATCTCACTTATTAACTTGGTTTGAATGCATTCCTTGTTATGAATCAACTTATGTGTATTCTTGATATAACAATCGTTGTCATTTCATTTCTTTACTTTTCCGCAACTAACTTTCTAACTATCTAACTCTAAATATTATTGTTGAGCTTTTACATCTTTCGAGATTAACTATTCCGCAATATACTTGTTCTAACGTTTGTTCAAGTGTGTCTCAAAGTTTTTCTCTCAACAAGGGTTTACATGGATGTAACCCTAATCCTCCACACTATATAAAGGAGCTTGTGATGCTTGAAATGGGACTAGTGGTGTGTGTAAAAGGTGGTGGCCGATTTCCATAAGCAAGTATACACTCTCATAAGGTTTTTCCAAGTTTGTGGTGATTTGTGATTTCCATTTGAGGCATCCACATTATTGGTGCTAGACTCTCAAACTCCAAGGAATCAACTCACAAATTGAAAGGTATGTAATTCTTCTAGCCATTATGTTTAAATGTTCCCCATGCTATGCTAGATAGGTTATGAACCTTGGAAAAAAAGTATTTTGCATGTATTCATAGTAAAACATATATCCAAGGTTTTAGGGTTGCATGAACACCTTAGGAGTGTTAGGTTGCTCAAAACCCATCAAAGCCTTCCTATGTGACAGTTAACAACCAAATGATAAGATGTTCGTTTGTGCAATTTTGGAAATCATCGATTCAGTTATGATCACTCAGTACTTTATTGGAACGTGTGCTAAAATCGTGTTATTGTGAAATAAGAGGATAATCATATAAGAAATTACCCTTAAAATAATCATGAGAAAACATTTCAGAATCAACACTTAAATGAGAACCTTAAAATTCTTTTATTAAGAGTCTTAGAATAACCAGATTCCAAGATGGAGTGTCATAAGATACTTCTAAAAGAATTGAAACACATCATTAGTACATGACATAGACTTGAAGATGGCACAATCTCTAAGTGAATATCAGAGGTAAAAATGCATGAAGATCTTAGAGGACAAGTTTCTAAAAAAGACTTGAAATTCCGAGAACTGAAGGAACAGAGCTCGGAAGGAGATAAGTGACAAAATCACATTAGCATTTCGGATTTGAAGTTCGAGGTATACTTCTTAGAGAACGTTCCGAGGTAATCCAAGGTGGAATTGTCTGAGGGTATCTGATGTGACTATATCAGACAAAATTTCAAGAACAGTAGCAATCTGAAAAACATAAGGCTAGAAGAAAAGATTAGACAAAAAGACATATAATGATTATTTATTCTCCAAGAAGAAACAACTCCGAGGTGAAAAATGTTTGAGATCAGAAATATTTGACTTTCTAATGTTTCAGTTAGAGAGTACAAACTTCTTGGAAGAATTGAGGATCAGACATCATCATTCCAATTTTGTTCAGAAACCCATTAAATTTGGTTTCGTCTAACGCCTTAGTAAAGGCATCAACAATTTCATCGTCATATGGAACAAAAATGAGCTTAATGTTAAAATGGCACCGAATATCAATGTGCTTGGTCATGGAGTGCTGAATTGGATTGTGAGAGATTGCACTTGCACTTTGAGAGTAACAATAGATAGGAATCTGTTGAGATCAATAACCATAGTCTAAAAGTTGATATTTCATCCATAAAACTTGTGAGGTGCAGCCAACAGCAACAATATATTCCGCCTCGGTTGTTGAAAGAGCTATACAATTATGTTTCTTGGATGACCAACTAACCAATTTTCCACCCAAAAATTGACAATCACCAGATTTACTTTTTCTATCAAGTTGATGTCCTCCATAGTTTTAGTCTGAATAGGCTTGAAGAGGGAAACTTTCATTTATAGGAAAACAAATTCCGAGGTTCTTTGTTCCTTTGAGAGATCAGAAGATTTGCTTGACAGCCAAAATATGTGACATCTTCGGATTAACCTGGAATCTAGCACATAGACATGTAGAGAACATCATGTTGGGACGAATTACAATGAGATAGAGTAGTGATCCAATCATTCCTCTATACTTCTTCTGATCAACGGAAACATCGGACGGGTCCGAGACGATCTTGTATCCGAAACCCATTGGAACTTTGAAGAGGCACATGTTTCCCTTTAATATTTCTTCAAAAGTACAGAAATGCATTTCTCTTGATGAATGAAGATTCCTCTGTTGGTCTGTTTAACTTGCAGTCCGAGGAAGAAGTTTAATTCTCGATTCATACTCATCTGGAATCGACAAACCATCAACTTGGCAAAATCAACAACCATCGTCGGATCAGTTGATCCAAAGATGATGTTGTCGACATATATTTGATCTAACATGAGATATTTTCCATTTTATCTTTGGAATAATGTAGGATCAAGATTTCCTCTTTGAAAGCCAGAACGCTTTATAAAACAACTGAGGGTCTCGTACCAGGTATGAGGATCTTGCTTGAGGCCATAAACAGCTTTTTGGAGTTTATAGTAGTAGTTCGGATATGAGAGATTCACAAACCTAGGAGGCTGTTGAAGATATACTTCGCTATCATGTTCACTATTGAGAAAATCACTCTTGACGTCCATTTGGTAAAATTTAAAGCCTTTGTGAGCAACATAAGTGAGAAAGATTCAGATAGCTTCAAGACGGGCAACATGAGGAAATGTCTTGTTGTGTCAACTCCTTCAATATGAGTAAATCCTTTGGCTACCAATCTCAATTTGTTTCGGATTATGACTCCAGCGTTGTCGAGTTTGTTTCGGAAGACCCATCTTGTACTAACAATAAGGTGATCCTGAGTAGGAGGGACAAAAGTCCATCCTTGATTTCTATCAAGTTCTACTAGCTCTTCTTACATGACTGTAATCTAATAGGACTGTTCTAATGCTTTTTTGATGGATTTAGGTTCAACCATTGATATGAATTCCGAGAAGTGACACTCATTTTGAATGTTAACATCGGAGCGATTTTGAACTCCAACGTTAAGATTTCCAATAACTTGATTTGGAGGATGATCGTTTGTCCAGATATGCAATCTCGGAAGTTCTTGTGTAGTGGATGATCCGACATCAACAATAGGGTTGTGTTCATCTCCCCTGAACAATTTGAATTTGAGGATGATGCTCCCCTTGTACTTCTGAACCGAATATGTCAGCATCGTCATCGTTTGGAAAGTCAAAGAAGTTGACATCATCTTCATTGTTATTCGGAATAGGATCGATTTTAGCGAATTGATCTGCTGCATCTTGAAATCCATCGACATTTGATTCGAGAGTTGGATTACTATTCTCCTCCTCACCATGAGAAGGTTGAAATGCATCATAATCAAATGGAGGAATGGTTGGTGTCGGACCAGAAACATTTTGAGAAACATGATTGGTAGTTAAGGATGGTCTTGATCGAGATTATGAATCAAGAGCAGTTTCTATTGGTCCGAACAGGCTTTCGAAATCGGATTCATAGTTAATTTAAGGCTTCGGAGACCCAGGTGGTGGAGCATCGGAAGTGATATCAAAAGTGAGTTCCGAATAAAATTATCATCAAAAGTGATATCAAAGATTTCTTCAATTACACTAGTTCTACAATTCAGAACTCTGTAAGCCTTAGATTTGGCTGGGTATCCCAAAAAGATGGCTTCATTGGATTAGGTTGAAACTTGTTGAGTTGATCACGATTATTTTTTAGAAAGCATCTACATTCAACAATATGCACGAGCGATATACTCGACTTCTGACCATTCATAGGTTCATCTGCTGTTTTGTTGCGACGACGGTTGATGTTGCTTCGATTTTGAGTGAAGTAGGCCGTTGAGACAGCTTTGGCATAAAGAGGAAGGTTTGCAAAGTTCAACATCGACGGAGCAGCTTCAACTAGAGTTTGTTACATTCTTTCAACAACACCTTTTTGCTAAGGAGTGTAGGGAGCAGAAAAGTTGTGTTCAACGCCTTTGTCCGTAAGAAAATTTTCAATTGTGGCATTTGTGAAATCGAAACCATCGTAACTTCGAATTCTTAGGACAAGAAGTTTGTTCAGAACTTTAATTCCTTTGATGAAATTAATGAGCTCGGAAACAGTTTGTGACTTTACCCTTAAGAAGAAAACCCAGGTGAACCTTGTGTAGTCATCAACAATCACAAGAATGTACTTTTTGTGATGTAAGCTTTCTACGGCAGACGGCCCACAAAGATCAATGTGAAGAAGCTCAAGTAGTTTCGAAATGGATTTTTCAATAAGAACAGGATGTCCTTTATTTGATTGATTCCCACATTCACACGCAACGCAGAGATGATCATTTTCAAATTTGAGGAGTGGCAAACCTGGGACCATTTCACTAGAAAACTATATCATTAAGGTATTATAAGTTGAGATGGGCATGCCTCCAATGCCATAGCAAATTTATGCCAGGAACGGATTTTGATAGTAGATAGAGTTTAGGCTTTCCAATGATCATGTTGATGTCTAAGGGATACATATTTTTGATGCGATCTATTTGGATAAGACATTCTTTTCAGTCTTCTGTCCTAACATAGTTGTGCTTCTTACATAACTCAACTCTCCAATTTGCATTAGTATGTTGGGCCATATTGATCATATTATGCTTGAGATCAGCTACGTAAGCCACATTCGAGAAAGAGAAATTACCATTGGTTAGGATGCCATAACCTCGGATATTTAAGAATTTTACTTGTTGCCATAAGTAACGAAACCAACATTTGGAGCAAGCTTCAGATCACATAGAAAATCCTTTTGCCCAATCATGTGCATGGGACAAGTTCTATCAATATACCATATTGTATCTTGTTTCGAAGCAAAAAAAAGCCTGCAAAATCAGTGAGTTTTGGAGTTTTTAGGCTCCAAGTTAAATATAGGGACTTTAGCATGGGCTTGGACTTGGCTTGTGAATTTTGAACATCTGGTATCTCAGAAGGCTTTTTCTGACATTCTTTTAGGAAAATATAGAATCTCAAAGTCTTTTTATTTATCCAAAAGTCATACTAAACCGTTGATTATTTGGGCATTGCTTTCCTCAAAGGAACAGTTTTCCGAGATGTTGTAGGAAGAACTGTGTTTCGAGGTGTTTCAGTTGAGTTTTCAGACTTTTTAACTTTCCATTCAAATTTTTTTTGAACCTTTAGAAGGTTTTTGAACAAAAGTGTTTCGAACATCTTTTCCATTGTTCACTACATTCGTAGGCACATTAGATTTCAGAAATTGTTTTGGTTTAAAAATTATGCCATCCGAGGTAGTCATAAACACATAAGAATATACTGTCCGAGGAGAGTTAGTTTTATGAGATGAGGTCTCAACAGTAACATTGTTCACACAACTTTTGATAGATGTATTACAAATATCCAAGCTAACAGGAATAGATGGTCTCTTAAGAATCTTAACAGACATGAAAGTATTGTGATTCCTAGTAGATGGACTGACTGTTTGAGGAACTTTCTTCTTGGATTTCTCAAGGAACCTAGATCATTTCCTAGACCTAGTTTCTTTTTCAAGAGCTTTCCTATCTTCGGTCTTTGGATGAGCAATGTCCTTCTTGTTCAACCAAGGTTTTTGCCGAGAGTTAGATGATGACTTGGAAGTTTTTCCAACCGATGAATTGTTGAAACGAGTCTTAAACGGAACTAAGGTCGATTTAGAAACCACATTAGAGTTGGAGACACAAGAATTAGACGAAGTATCGTCACCACTCTTAATTTCTATATCACTATCAAGAGATGCCCAAAAGGAATTGGATTGGTCTGAGTCATGTCCGTTTGTCTTAGGAATGATATCTTCAATAACACAATTGTTCGGAGGACCGGAGTTTGAAATGAAAACTCCAGTACTACCTGTGCTATGTGAAGGTTCTGAAGACAAATTCAGGTCCATGGATATCAGAGGCGGAAATTGCACGGAATCAAGGCATGTAATAGTGATTGGTTTGAACTCAGGAATTAACGACTGATATTTTTCCAAGGTATCATGAAGGGACGACAATGGTGAGACAGGGGTATCCGAATAAGTGTCATTCAAAACATCTCCCATGAACTTTAAGTTTTAAAGTTCCTTCATGGGATGATAAATAGGTTTCAGAAACTCGCTTCTGAGACTTGGTGCTTTGGACCAAGGGTGACGAGAATGATGTTTCATCCTTTCATTAGCTTCAAGAACATCAATTGAATTATGCAAAGCATCAATTTTAGCATTAACACGTTTGTTATCTATTATTAGAATACTACTTTCACTAATCGAAATTTCATATTTGTCATTTATAATGATACATTAATCTTTGGCAATTACAAGTTCTCTTTCTAATGATTCTATCTTAAACTTGCGGTCTTCAAATCGTAATTTAAGATGGGTCAACTTACTATCCAACTTCTCACTAACTTCTACGATAGAGTCAGTTTCTTTATGAATCACTATCATATTTGATTGAATTTGAGTTAGATAAGGTTCAAAAACAAACAAATCAAAATTATTATCAGTAATCATGGATTTTACCGACTGGATGATGCTTCTGCCAGGTGCATCGTTTGTTGCCATGTAGCAGTAGTTTGGCTCAACATCATCATCACCAGCTTCCGAACTAGAGGACCAATAACCTCGATCACACTCATTTGACTATCTAGAAATAAGACACAAGTTTAATTCCTATTATCCTTCACCCACATCAACAAATGACCAATACGCATAAACATTCCTCGAAACTGTGGTGACAAATGCTTTTTCACTTTCAGCAAGTTCTTATGCTCAACGAGCATATTAAGCAAAGTCTTTCACCTTTGTTTTTTGAAGGAATTCAGCCAAATAGTCCTTTGCAAAGTTGTTTCCAAGGCCAAATTTGTGACATACAATCTTGGGCTTGACTGAGCTCGGAACTTCCTGAGGTTTCGAGGAGCGATTCAAAATTTTGGGTCGATATGCTGGTGGATTTTCAGTAGGTTTACGGTAGGGATGAGGATTTCTTTGGTGAGGAGCTTGAAATATTTTTTGAGAAGGTGTTTTATTAGGATTCCATGGACATATGTAATTCATAGATGTAAGTGAAAACTCTTGATGGAAACGAAGTTCAGAATCAGTGGCTTCTGGATCAGATTTTCTTCGTAGGTGTAGTTCGGAACTGGAGGAGTAGGTGCAACAGGTGGAGTGGCTCGTGTAGGTAGAACAGATGGGATGGCTCCAAATGGAGCCAAAACAGATGGGTTCGGAATCAGTGGATTGACTGAGCTGACTAAAGAGAGAGGGCCCCCTGAAAGTTCTCTCAACGTTTGAGGAAAGTTGGATTCGTGACCTTACAGTTCGTTAAACAACTGATAGAGCTTCAATTTCTTCAGATATCCATTACTCTGAAGACATGACTTAATATATCCCTATAATTTTCCAAGGTTGTTGATGAACTTGAGATTGTACTCGAACGGACCTCAGACTACTCCATGTGTTGTCATGTTGTTCACCACGATCCTATACAGATTTGATGCAGAGGCTACAGATTCACCATGAGTAGTAGTAAAGGTCAAAGTCATTTACAACGGATGTCAAACAATTATCCTTCATGTTCTCTAAGCCTTCAAACAAATCTTTTAGTGTATCCCAAATATCTTTAGCAGATTTACACAACTTGATGTGCTCAAAGAGGGATGGAGGTACGCCAGAAACCATTTCAGAGAAGGGGATTTGATCTGCATAAAGCTTCTCCATGCTGACTGCAGTTAGTGGTGCTGGTCGAGACTCTTCTTGACCCATGAGAGTGGAAACATCTCTAACCACTTGTCTTACCGAAACATGATGACCTTCTTTCACTGACCTCCATATTTCTTCACCTTTTTCTTTACTAAGAAAAAATCTCTCCATTCTAACTTTCTAGTGATCATACTCTTCAACAACTAGCAATGGGGAACGCGATGGGCAACCCACGCTATTTTCTATTTGTATTGAATACATTTGTTGAGATTGATTAGAAGCATCCATTGAAGTTAAGATATTAGAGCTGAAGTGGTATATAGAATAACTTTTATCCCGAATACAGAAATGATTGAGATACCAAGGTAATCTACAACCAACTATAATTTGTTCTTATGGATTCAAAGGACAACCACTTTGGCTCTGATACCAATTATGAATGCAAGGATCTACATGGACATGGTTTGAGAACTCAAACCTTGAATTAACTTAAGATCAATGGCTGCTTGTAATAACGATCCAGTTAAGTCTGGTACACAAGTCTTGTCTCGGAATTAAGGTAATAAACAAAGTGATCAAAGAGAAATGATAAGAATAAGTATGAATAATGTAAAGTGAATTACGAACAAGACTAATGTAAGAAAATGATTGACTGAATGATTATTGATTAGAGTGAAAAGGGTTCACATTCCACACTTTGATACAAGGATGACTCTCCTCAATTAGTAAAGGATTAACTATAAGACAAATATGATAAGGTGTGCATGTACTGAGCAACATTTGAAGATCAACAAATTGACACCGTCATTGTTGTTGATCTTCTCTCTTGTACTATACTAGAAGACAATAAGATTAATATAGAATAGTATTTGCAATAATAAATGCATTACAGACACAAAATACTTCAATACTAAGATGCATCTCAGACATGTCTTTACATCGGAATTGCTTTACTTCGGACATGGTATTGACCTCGGACAGATGCAACCTCAGATTGCATAAGGATCACTTTTCATGTACGAACACCATTCCTTTCAATTTCCTCATCAGGGTTATTCCTTCAAATCATTCTAGGCTCAGCTTAGCTAACAATCCGACTATAATTTCCTTCTTCTGATTGCTCCTCATTGAGCTCGGGCTGCACCACAGGTGCAGTGGGTTCTCTCACAATATCATAGACTAGTTGTCTCATCTCTTCTTTTTGTTCTGCCATCATGGCCCACATCATTGCTTGGACTCATGCTGCTATAAGGGGTTCAACTACTGGCACTGCTTCAGGTGCATGCTTAATTATACGGGGCTCAAGCTGATGGTTTCCAAATCGACTTCGAGTTCTCACCATGACGTTATATTCACCAAAGCGTAGTTAATTGTACCGAGATGAGAACATATATAGGGAAGGTTTTAGACGCGTAATCCTCTTTATCACTCCGAAAATTTACATGCCAGTTCTAATATCGTAATTAAAAGTTTAGAAACCTAAACACATAAATTTTTCTAACTCAAGGTCGGAAACAAACGTTAAACCTAATAATAGCAATTTAGATTGAAAACCTAAGGCACGCTATTCTATAATTTAATTAGCACATAAAAGAAAATTAGGCATCTTATCCTAAGGTAAGCTAGTGCTTGTACTAATCTAGGTGTACTACCTAAATTATAATACACACACATCTCACAATCATCGCTTAGCATTCTAAGTTTATGTTTAGAAATCCTAAAAGTTCCTAGTTCGCTTAAACTAATGCTCTGATACCAATTGTGACATCCCTATTTTTATGACCAATTAAAAAAATTATTTATGTTTATTTAAAATAGATTTTAGTTATAAATGGAGAATTTTGTCCCGTAAGAGTATTTCCGAAGAATTTTTTTACATTAATTTGTAAAATATTGGTATTTCATAACCGATACAAAGCATAAGCATAAACATGCCTTACATTATCTTAGACTAATAGTCTACATCTCCTTGAATCTATCATCATGTATGTAACTATGTACTGCTACCTGTGACACAAAGAAGCTGAGTGAGTCAGCTTGGGAAACCGGGTGAGTACATAGGGTTTTTAACCCATAATAATATAGTTAATGTGTTTAATTATCAAACAATTAACCTAATTATCCATCCCTATTTTCTTATTTATTCTCCCCTAAGGGTCATCATAATCATCATGGATGACAATACTATTATAGGGAATTGTCCGCACTACATGTCAATAGGTTTCTTTCTACTTTCATTCCTAAGGATCATCTTAATCGTCGTTACTGTAAAAATAATAAAGATCGATAAATTCTATATTTGAGAGACAAATTAATGATCAGAAATCAATGATCAAAAGTGTGCCTAATGCTTTGATTAAACGACTCTAGAAGAGTTCTCAAAGATCGAATTTCTCTGTAAGAGCGTACAAACGATGTTTAGGATTTTAAAAGCATTACCCTAAAATGTTACATGCATGCTATATATAGACTACAAAACTAAGTAGTTATGAACCTAGACACAACACAATATAGACCTAACAATCTCCCCCTTTGTATCAAATTCAGAAGGAGTGTCTTCATTGTCTTCGTTGCGCATCGAACATTTTTAAGCATTATATTTAGAAGCGAGTTTCCGACACATAACTACCATCTGATCATATCTGAAAAGCATTTGAGGTCGGCAAAAGAGTTAGCTTTGCATGCTTGAGCCATAGAAAGAATAGTCTTAAGAGCAGCTATAGAATACAGGTATTTGTCCCGCAGAAAGAACATACTTTTCTGAAATGTTTCTCCTTCCTTTCTGTTATAAACGATGCTCCAATGCTCTTTTCAGATAATTCCCACTTTCAACTTCTGAATGTCCTTTGGTTGCTCTTCTGGCTTCAGAACAAGCCTTTTTTTCAGAAATAATGCGATCTCAACATCCATCTTCGCAATTTCAAGGATGTAGAAGATGATTATCCTTTTCAAATGCGCCACAATAGGCTCGTACTTCTTTTCATCTTTCATAACAATGTAGAACAAGGAGATCCAGTCGTATGGGTTCATAAATGGAAAATCTGCCAAAGTGAACTCATCTACAATGTGATTAGCTCCTCTCTGAATCCCTTGAACTGTATGTTCAAAAAGTCTTTGGTATGAACAGGCGATCTAACCTTTATAACACTTATTTTCTTCAAGCTCCAAGACTTGTACTGTGGGTTGGCGTACTTCAAGTAAAATGAAAAGAGTTTTTGATTTACTGCACTGTCTGAAATCAAAGACTTCTCAATCTTCTCAAAACAACGAAAGAGAAATGCCCTTGTTGTGATGGGAAAATCAAATTGAGATTCCACATTGTTGTTCAGATCAAATGAGATCGAGGGCTCCAGCCAGTAGATACTCGGATTGTCAATTTCCTCTTTTTGAATGTGCTCCATTGTCCAAGGAGGGATCAATGACTTCTGAGTTTCAACCATAAGCTTCGCATTCTTAGCATCAGCCTCCTCTGCCTCTAATTTCTTCCGAAGATGTAACACCCTAAATCTGGTGTGTATTGAAACCCTCAAGAAAATGCATTTTTCATAATTGGTCATTTAAGTACGCTGGGCGTACTTAAGTGTATGCTTAGCGTACTATGCATGGATGGACGCGGAGGAGTTGGGCGTACGCTGGGCGTACCAGCATGTACGCCAGGCGTACGTGCTAAGGATCTAAAATCCTAATTTTCGGGCATTAGACCTATTTAAGCAACCTTAAGTCCCTTGGACTTAACCCTAGAGAGCCTCCACTGCCTTAGAGCGTCCTTATACTCCAGAGAAACTTGTGAGACCATTTTGGGGCTTTAAAGAGTGCATTGTGGCCTTTTTAGTGTCTTTCCAAGAAGAAGAGGTGGATAAACAAGCTTGGAACGAGTTGGTGATTCAAGAACCTGCATATTGGGCACCTTGCAAAGCCACTGGAGGTAAAAGGCTTGGATCATTCTTCATTAATCTTTAGATCTAGCTAGAGTTTTCATCTTTGTCCCTTTTGGTTGATTTTGGACTTCCATTGGTGAGTTATGCAACTCCAAAGGATGAAAATGCCAGATCTGAGGTCCCTTAGTCCTTTTTCAACATAAAAATGGAGTCTTGGTGGGTATTGTGACCTCATGCATGGGATAAGAGCTTTAAAAAGGTTTTAATGAGGGAGTTGGGAGCATATGAGACATGAAAAGGAATAAAGTTGCCAACTTTATGACTTGGGTCGTCTTAATAGCGTTAGATGTGACTTCTGGACATAAGAGAATTGAGTATTAAGCACTTAATGGAAAAAGTGCTTAAACCGCTAGTACGCTGGGCGTAACCCAGTGTACGCTGTGCGTAAGCCTTAAAACCTTAGTACGATGCGCGTACCAGGATGGTACGCTAAGCGTACGCATCTCAGTGGAGCCAAATCCGTTTTTGGCCTTTGGGCTTTTGGTCCTCATTTGATTTTTGGGCTTGGAGGTTTTCTGGGAATTATGGGCTATATCATTCGCTATGGACCATACACATATTGATTGGGCCAAGTGGCCTATTAATGATATTGGACTTGGACTTTGGGCCCATTAGCAAGGGAAGGGTATTTGGGCCTCATGAATAGGTTGGGTTTGCGTTTCTCTTGATTAAGTAAAGTTTTGACATTAATTTATTATTATTCAGCTCGAGAGGTTTCAGACTGTTATGAGAGCAGCTTTCTATTTCTACAAACATAGGTGAGTCTCCTCACCATACCAATGGGTCTAAGGCACCAAGGCCGGCCCATTTTACGATGTGTAGCATCCTAGCTGATATGATATTATGTGACATGTTAGTTGGTATGATCTAGGAAGTATGTTATTGGTATATATGATATGTTGTATGGAAGACCATGGGAGAGCCCATGGCACTTGGATGTAAGACCATGTGGAGAGCCCATGGCTTTCCTACCAAAGACCATAGGAGAGCCCATGACACTTAGGTGTAAGACCATGTGGGGAGCCCATGGCATCCTGGAGTAAGACCCTGGGGACAAGCCCACGGCATCCCTATCTCTTGTATGCATGTCTTATGTAATATGGTAGCTGTTATAGCTAGTATGATATGTTGTATGTGATTTGTGTGTGGTATACTCCGGGGAACTCACTAAGCATTAGCTTATAGTTGTGGACTTGTTTCAGGTACATCTGAGCCCAAGGGCAAGGGAAAGGTTTGATGGTGTGGGGTGCACTCTCACTCGGACATTTTATGGGACACTCCGATATTTTGGAATAAAATTGTATTGACATGATTTTGAAAACAGTTGTAACTGGATTTTGTGTATGATGAACATGCATCTTGGATAATTAAAAATAAAAAATTTGCTTTGAAAATTTGGGTCGTTACAGAAGAGTTTGGAGATCATCTAGCTCTTTGTCTCATTTTCCATGGCAATCCTTTCGAATTCGGTCATCTTCGGATTATCCTAAGTTTCATCTTCCAAGATACCTTTCCTTTGTCTTTGTCTTTTCCTGAACTAGAAGCTACATTATCCTTTTGTTCATTTTCAATCTTTGGCTGTGGATCCTTATCTTCCCCTTGTTTCGGAAAAGCCACTCTTCTCGAAACACCTATACTCTGATTGAGCATAGCAAAAACCGGTTGAAGCTTTTCTGATAATTGTTGTCGAACCGAGACAGTGAATAAAGAGTCACGAGTCTCAACAAGCCTCATCAGATATTCGTTGACTTAATAAATGCACCCTTTGATTAAAGAACGCTCTTCTTCAAGGTTGGTTTTGGACTGGGTAACATTCTTCAACTTTTCAAAAAGGACCTTAGCTTTCTGAGTTTTCTCAACTAACTCATCTATTATCTTATTTTCTGCTACCAAGTCTGCTTGAAACTTTTAAATCTTGGAAATGACAGAGGAAGTGAGTTCAACATTCTCCACTTTGATTTTGGAACGAACAAGTGAGAGTACCTCCTTCTTAGCTTGCAAAGAAGTGTGAAATCCTGCAATTACTTTATTCATGGCTTCGGTATTTTTGTCAGAGGAGATTATGACTTTAGTAAAAAAAGTAGTCACCTCCTGAGATAGTTTTTCAACTTTTGCAGTCATTTCTGAAATGGTCTTTTCAGAAGCTTAAAAGGCCTTGGTTGTGTCTTCAAGGACTTTGGTGTTTGCAGTTGTGAGAATCTCCACAGTGGCTTTGTGGGATATCAACATGTATTCCCATTTGGATGAAGATGAAGATGTGGTAGACTCTAAAAGAGAATCCAGTTTTTCGTTAAGCTTCTTGAACTGCCCTTAGGTCATTGGGGGAATCATCATCATCGCTATTGAGGTTTATTGTAAAGGGGCTAAATAGAAAATCAGAATTCGGCTCCTAGTCATCTTCGAATATGATCTCTTCATTCACATTCATAGGAGAGGCGGGAGATGTACGTTGTTCTGAAGTCACACCGATGTTGACATTTTCCCCTGTATCAGATACGTTGACATAAATGCCTAAAGTTTATACCTCCTTCGAAACGGACTTAGATACATGGACTTCCGGTGGAGTGGAGATTAATGTTGTGGTTGGAGTGGTGCAATCAATAAAGATTGTTGAGGTTAAAGGGATGGAGATTTGAGGAAGTGAAATTCCAACATAACACATTGGTGGTAATGGTGGGATGGATGAAATCAGCATGATTGAAGTGATGGGTGAGGTTAGTTGAGTAACAGGTGGGGGTGGTGGAGTGGTATTAAGGTTTAGAAAGGGTTCTTGGAGAATTGTGTTGAAGATATCAGAAGTGGTAATATAGGAGGATGGTGGGGTAGATACCTTGGGAATTTGCTCAGTAGGAGTTGGTTCGGAAGTTACTGCAATATCCTCTTCCTCATTTCGAATTGTATCTTACTCTAGAACTTCTGTAAGAGTTCTTGATTCTGAATCATCCTGAACAACCGGTGATGGAGATCTCGGTTTCTTTGCTTGCTTTTTTGTTTTCTTTGGAGCTTTAATAGTTTCAGAAGGAGCTCTTTTTTCCATTGTTTTTCCTCCCCTCTTCGGTTTGTTGCCCTCATCTATCAGCTTTCGTAATTTCACGGGCATTGGGCGAACACCTGAAAATGGTAAACTCAGATACTCCCTCACTATGGCATTATCGAGAGGAACCTTTTCGAACGTAGCATCCAGAATTGAGCCAATAATCGTGCACAAGAAATCTCTGTTTGTCGAGTAGAAGAGATGGTGCTCTGAATGAGTTAGGCCCACAGAACAGACCCATAATCGAGATTCACCCCAAGAAATAGCCTATAGAGAACACTGTAGAACAATTTACTTGCGCTATCTGAACCTGCAAACCTCTCGGAGAAACTCTTGAACAAGAGTGTGAACAACCCATTCCCCATTCGAGGAAGGAAGGGTTTCCTGAACTTTGACAACAAAGAGATATCGCCTGTGTAGCCCATTTGATAGAACATTTCAATTAGCGAAGGGGTTGGAATCGAATCAGGATCCACATGAACTTCAGGTAGAGTTAGCCCTAAAAGTTTGCTGAAGTGGGGCTTTATGATGGAGGTCTTGTGAGAAGCAACCTCAAAGTGGATGACATTTTCTGCTTTACTGTAGATAACAGATGAATATGCCTTCGAGATATGAACCAGTGGAATAGTTTCCACCATTTTTAACGCCTTTTATACGGCATGTGATGAGTGGTGAAAGAAAACCACCATTCCACATTCCTGTATCCCATAAAACCAAACTGTAAACTCGTGCCAACTCATCAACATGTGTCAAAAGTCTTTGTGACAGACACGCATGTGTCAGCGAATTCAAAAGTCGCTCCTGATTTGAATTTTCATCTCCAAGAACCCGTAGTTTGGTAATAGACACATTCAGAATCATCAATAAGTTCACCGACTTTGAGACCAAGACATGTTTTTTGAATTAAAGCAACCAATCTGTTGAGAGAAAAACTTTTGGGAAACACTTGAACACACGTTAGTACAAGATAATAGTTGCAGAATAAGTTAATCTCAAAGGATCAAGTTAGCTCAACAATAATAAGTTAGAAATGTTAGATTGGTAGTTTCCGAAAAGTAATGTAAATGTAAATGACAACACGTTATATCAAGTAAATATCAAACTGGTTCGTAACAAGGTTTGCACTCAAACACGAGTTAGTAAATGTGAACAGTTTAAGATGAAGATGATCTTGGATATTAGATAAGATAGAGATATGAGAGAATGATCTTTGTATTTAAGTGAAAGTTCAAAAGATCGTGAAAGAGATGTGTATTACATAAAGAATGGAGACTCTATTTATAGAGTTCCATAAAGCTACATCTGAAATAAACAACTAATATTCTTACTAACTTAAGTGACCATGCAAGGTTCACTGGATAAAGTAATGCTAACACACTAAGTCAGTTAACAAAAGGTCTTCATTATGGTAGTAGTTGCGGTTCACTCCTCTTCACAAAACAGCTTCTTCAACTTCGGTAGCAAAACTTCAGTTGCAGTAGCAAAGCACTAATTGTGGTAGCAAAACAGATTGCAGTAGATACACATGAATACAGATCGTTATGTATATGAGGGTCACTTTTTGCTTCAACGTTATCCCCCAAAGTGACCTCTTCAACTTTCTTTTTCACTTGTTGAGCTTTAGGAAAATTGTAATGATCCACCAGATCTTCCTTACTTCACAAAGCCACCAGATTCTTCGGGTGATTTCAAACTTCACCTCTTCAGTTGTATTCTTGAATCTTTGAACCGAAGGCAAGGTAGTATCCAGTTGCTTCATGGCTAACCGATGCATTGTGGTTACAGGGATGAAGTACTTGAGATGATTGTTGGTTTTCTTGTAAATGACTCCTAATTCTGGAAAATTTGTTGCTCCAAGTGACATGTCTTGATATCCTTCAGTAAAGCTTGGTGCAGGCTCAAACTCTGGAAAGTTGAACTTCTTGGCTAGGACAGGGTGCATATTGGCATCTATTTTCCTAAAATCACAGACCAATGCCTTAAGAAACTCACTCGCTTTTTCACACACAATTTTCATTTTTGGATGTTTTCGGCTTTGACTTGAAAAACCCTTACAATCAGAAAAACTTCTTCGCGGTTCATGCAGGGAAAATCAGCCTACGTACTTATGTAATCATCTCCTCTCCTGGTGAGTGTATATTGAACAAAAGTCAGTCTTCATAAACTTCCTCACTTTGTAATTCTTGACCCCTTCTGGTCTGTCGTTGGACTAGATCTTTTCGAAGTCAGTACCATGCTTAGCATGAAACTGATTTAAGCGTTCAAATTCAAGAGGGAGTCTTTGATCATCCGGAAGGCTAAGATCAAAAGACTCAAAGACAGGGAAAAACTTGGAGTTGGGAGAGATTGGAATGTCCCAATATCCATCGGATGAAGCTTCAACATAAGTTAAGATAGGCCTATAATCATCATCTAAAAGCCTTCGGGTAGGATTTTCCCAAGAATTGATTAAGGACTCATCCATGGTTGTATCAAAACCATGCTCTCTCCATATTTGTTCGGCAAATTTTGCAGCCCTCCAGTCGCATTTTCTTTGACGAGTGGCCGGTGAGTCATTTGAATGATCCGAGGACATAATGGGTTCCAGATTCCTGAATTGCGGAGGAGTCTGATGTGGAGATTGATGAAGATGTTGTTGCGGTGGAGTTTGTTGCAGAGTTGGAGGTTTGTTGTGTTCTGCGGTGGGAGGAGGTTGAATTGGAGGAGTATGTTGTTGATGAACCGAAGGAGACTTGGACCGTGATGGATCTTGATGTTGATGAATTAAAGGGATTAAAGGAGGACTTTCACTTCCCCCATTTAAGGAAGCAACCACTTGTTGCTCCTCAAACCACTGCTTTAGTCCATCAATTTTAGAAAATGTTTCATTGAATTGGGACTTCATTACTTCGTAGAGCTGTTGGTTGTTGGGAATGTCTTTGTTGAACAGTAATTGATAGATCTCCTTAGTGAGTTGACGAATCTCATTAACATTTTGAGTTGGAAATGAGTGAACACCTTAATCCATTGATGGTAGATTGAAGGACCGCAATACTAGATTTGTAGACGTTATGAGTTTCTTCAACAAGCTGTTTGGAATAAGTTGCTTTTTTGTCAAGAGTGGTGTTGATCTCATCTTTTAGTGCAGTTACCTCTTTGACGAGTTTTTCAACTGTTTCCAGGAACACCTTATGATGTGCGGTGCGGCTATTATCCAGTTCTCGAATGCCCATTTCAACTCTTATAATGATATGCTCTGCGGCTAGGCACTCCCTTGTTTCCACACGTTCCACTCGATCAATGAGGGACTGCGGTGTAGCAAACTCGGTGTTTTGTGGTTGATTTGTTGTGACTGTGGCCAAGATTTGGTCGACTTTGGATTGTAGACTGGGAAACTCTTTTCTAGAGACCACAATCTTCTTCCTTTTCTTTGCCTTTGGTTTGGAAGTGGATTGTTGGGATCCACTGGATTCTTCATCTTCAAAAACCATCATGAATTGTTCTGAATGAGGTGGCTGCTGAACGTCGTCCATATCAATGTCAACAAAACTGAACATTGGACCTGAGCTAATCTCAATTGCAATTCCATCGTCTTTGGAATCATGGATTTCATCATTTTGGGAGGCTTTGATGGACCAACACCACCTTCCAGAACTTGGGATTGTTGAACAGTTGTTTCCATATGGGACATCCATTGTTAAATCTTCAAGATGTCGTGAACTATTTTTGCATTGCTGAAAGAGTCTGCCCAATATTTTGCTATGGTTTGAAGATCCTTCTCTTTTTGTTGTTGTTGTTGAACTTGCTGAGCTCTCCTGGCTTGCAATGCCCTTTTGAATGCTTCAAATTTTCTAATTTTGGACTCGGTACTTGGATGGTATCGAGTCCAAGAATCATCAGATTGGTAACCGTCAAATCCTTGATGTCGCACCAAGGTGTCCCTCGGGTCTATGGTTCCTTGCATGATTGTGATCCCCACGCCTAGACCACGTGTAAGTAATTGTGGTGGAATAGGATTTCCTGAGCTTCCTCGGTGTCCTTGACCTGAATTCAAGTATGGCCTGTTCTAGCTAGGGCTGAAGATGTGCCATGCGATCCAACATGTGTTTGCATTGTTTGTACGACACGAATAAATATGGAGTTCAACTCCTCAAGCTCAAAATAGTGCAAGTGTGATGCCATGGAGACCTTAGGGAGACTCGAACCAATAAGATCCACTTGGGATCCGACTGGGGGTGTGTCTCTATGATGTGATGAAATAGATACACTTGATGTATTTGAGTGGTGAGATTGGGTATGAACGGGTGAGCCTGCGGTAGCTCCGATGACTAATAGAGTCTTTTGAGAGAGTGCGGTATGAGTCATGGTACGCATCTGGATTAAACTGGGAGTCAGTTTGAGATTCTTCGGTCTAAAAACATCCCCTGAGTTCAAGGACTCATGATGAGAATCTTCTATAACAATAACTGGGGGATCTTGAGTTTTAGAGGGAGAGTAATGAACAGCAGCAGAGGATTCTGTGGTTTTGGATTTGCGTTTCTTGGAAGGAGTAACTCCCATTTTCACTATGTTTACTGGGGTCTTTCTGATAATGACAAGAGACATAAATCTTTTGGTTTTGGGCTGAGCAAATGAGTCTGCGGTAGGGGAACTTGTGTTGCGGTAGGGACTGCGGTACTAGGAGGAACTTGTGTTGCGGTAAGGGCTGCAGTAGTCTGACTTGGTCTGGGCGGGGAAGAGTGGTATGGGTCAACACCACTCGTAGCCACAATATTTTCAGCTACATCAAGAGTTGTGAGTCCAATGGACTCCAAAATATACATTTGCAACCTCCTCAGGGGGTCCGAAAATAGTTTGATCTTTAAAGGCTGTGTCGCTTTTTAGATCGCAAGTGGAAAACAAGTTCGTGTCGTTGCCCATATCCAGCTTGGCATCCTTGTGCAAATCTGAGATGTATAACGACCAAAAACAAGAAAAGGTAAGCTCGGTTGCATCTTCTCTTGGGGTTCCTTGGGAATGTACTGTAAAAAGTCGTCACATAAAATTTGACCATAGTTCACAGCGTTTCCAGTGTAGATGCTCCAAAATAGTTCCAAGAGCTTGATCCCCATGTTCTCCGTTCCAGCTGTTCTTCCTGGGAGACTTTTGATCACAAAGTGGCACACGAATTGCCATACAACCGGAAGTTGATTCTTCTTGAACTCGCCGATCCCTTTGAGTTTCTTCTGGTAACCCATTTGGTACAGAGTTGATACCACATCATTAGGGCTTGGAGAGTAAAATATTGTCGAAAGAGGAACCCTAAGATTGATTGCTTCCAGGAATTTGTCTTTTGTTAGAACCATCAGTGAATCATCCACAAGACTGAGATGAACTTCTTGTAAGTTGTGACTTGGACGAAAAGCAGAGAACGCACATTTGAATATAATAGCCATTGGAACTGCTTCTGTGAAAGCATTAAACGCGCCATACAGTGGATGCTTTGGGAGAAATTGGATCATCAATCTGATTGCCTTGTTGTATGAGGGATGAGCTACGAATATGGCCCTGAAGTTGCTCGATGCGATGGAAGGACTTTGATCCTTGATGGTGGATTCAGAACCAGTTGGGCGAGCAGAGCCGGAAGCTTTTGATTGCTTCCTTGAAACACCAGATTTCACCATGGTTGTTCAAAGGTTTTGAGAACTTGCAGAAAACTGTTTGAGCAAGAATATGGAGAAGAGAAAGAGTTCGTCGAAGGATTCAGATAGCGTAAAAGCTATCTTGGGAAGAATGGGCGTTTTTATACCTCCGGATTTAAAAAATTATTGTAATTGATTCATTTACAGCTGTTAAAGTTAAAAACCTTTGGGTTTTTGCCATTACCAGCCATAAATAAAATAAATCAAAAATAAAAGATTTCCGGGAAAAAAGGAGCATTTATTGCATTAATTGTATCATCATCACACGCCGCCTGAACGTTGGGTTGAAAATCGTTTTATCCGTTGTGAAAAATGGGGAAGTGGAAACGGATTTGAAAACCAACGGCCGGGTGATATGACTGGTTGAGGAAAAGATTTCTTAAAAGATTTCGTTTATGGGAAAAACGATTCATTTGTTTTTATCCGAAAAAGGAACCTGTCGAAGGAAAGTTGTTTGAAAGAGGACTGAAACTGTCATGTGTGACAAAATGAATGTTTGAAAGAATATTTTTTTTATTAATTACAGTCCATTAAATAGAACACAACGATATTCACAGCTTTTATGAAGTTATGACTGCGGGGTCATTTATTGCAATTGCGGTTGGATTTAGATGACTGTGGTGGTATGTAGTAAGACTGCGGTAACATTAGCTGAAAGAACACTTGATCATGAAGTTAGAAATAAAAGAAATCAAAGGACCCAAAGAATATATTGATCATATATGATTGCGGTATACTAGGTATACTGAAAATAAATATGAGGGATATATTATTTTAAAACCGCAGTGAAGAGAATGATTTAAGAGTTTTTTTTTATTTTTTATTTTTTTTATTTTTTATTTTAGAAAAGAAAAGAAACAATTCCTTCACACTTGGAGAACAAATGAGGATTGCGGTAGCTATAATTCAAGAAGAATTGCGAGTCTGGATTCATCATTCCTAGCATTTCCAGAAAACCATTTAATTTTGTAGCATCAAGTGCCTTAGTAAAAAAATCAGCTATTTCTTTGTGAGTGGGAACAAAAATGAGTTCGATGTTACCTTTGAGGATGTGATCCTTGATGAGGTGGTACCGTAGTTCAATGTGCTTCATCTTAGAGTGGTGAATAGGATTATGAGAAATCGCTATAGCGCTCTCTAAATCACAGTAAATTGGTACCCGCAGCATTCTGTAACCGTAGTCCATGAGTTGAGTTTTCATCCAAACAACTTGGGAACAGTAGCTGGCTGCTGCCACATATTCCGCCTCTACGGTAGACAACGAGACACAATTCTGCTTCCTTGAAGCCAGCTGACCAGTCTTCCTCCTAAGATTTGGCATCCACCTGAAGTAATTTTCTGATCAAATCTGCATCCTGCATGATCCGTATCAATGAACGCTTGAAGGCTGAAGTCATTTCCCACAGGGTACCAGAGGCCTAACGCTTTACTTCCCTTTACATATCTAAGAATTTGCTTGACTGCGTTCAAGTGAGATACTTTAGGGTCAGCTTGGTACCGAGCACATAAGCCTGTTGCAAAGATAATATCCGGTCTGCTTGCGGTGAGGTACATTAGTGACCCAATCATTCCACGATAGGTTTTTTGGTCAACTGATTCCCTGGTAGGATCAATTGAAATCTTGTATCCGAAGGCCATCAGAACCTTGGCTGAGGAACAATTATCCATTGAAAATTTCTTTAGCAGCTCAGTGGTATATTTTTCTTGATGAATGAATATCCCTTGGGGAACTTGTTTCACTTGAAGTCCTACAAAGAAGTTGATCTCTCTATTCATGCTCATTTGGAATTTACTTGTCACGAGCTTTGCAGAATCATTCACCATACCCTGATCTGTTGATCCAAAAATGATATCGTCCACATATATTTGGACGAGCATCAAGTGATTACCATTTTCCCTTCTAAATAACATGGGATCAATCACACCTATTTTGTATCCATACATGACAAGAAACTCTAAAAGAGTCTCATACCATGACCTTGGTGCTTGTTTAAGACCGTATACTGCTTTCTCTTGTTTGTAGCAATGGTTTGGAACTTCTAGACTCTCAAAGCCTGGAGGTTGTTGCAAGTAAACTTCTTCCTTCGGTTCTCCATTCAGAAAAGGCAGTTTTTACATCCATTTGATGTTCTTGTGTGCCACATACGCTAAGAAAATGCGTATTGCTTCCATTCTGGCTACGGGGGCATATGTTTCATCGTACTCAACGGCTTCAAGTTGATTGTACCCCTTAGCAACCAGCCTTGCTTTTTTTTCTTACTACCGCACCGGACTCATCAAGCATGTTTTTGTATACCCATCTAGTACCATAAATTTTTGTGGGCTTTTGGCTTCGATACCAGTTTCCACACTTTATTGCTTTCAAACTCAACTAACTCCTCTTGTATTGTGGTGATCCAGTCAGGCTCCAAGAGTGCTTATTTTATGGTTCGAGGCTCGAATGAGGACATGAAAGCTGCATAATGGAAGTGGTCCGTTAAATCACTAGAGGATCAAGTTTGTATACATGCGGATGGGTTTCCAAGGATTTGACCCGGTGGGTGATCCTTCGTCGAAATATGAAGACGAGGTTGTTCGTGATTAGCGACTGCGATAGAGGGAATATCTTTAACGTCAGAGGATTCTTCGGCTTGAGAAGGTCGTCCCCCCTCGACTTGGGAGCAGCCCGCAGAAGTATCTTAGACTGTAGGAATTTGAGCAGCAAAAGTTGAAGGGGGTTCCCCCTGAATTGAGGATGGGAGTTCCCCCTGCACCGAAGATGGTTCCCCATGGATTGATGAATGAGTGATAACCCTTGGATCTGATCTTGTGTCTATGTTCTCAACCTCTTCATCCTCAGAGTCTAAAGAAACGATTGATTGGATAGTAACTCTGTGGTTAGACACCGGAGCTGCATCTTCTAGTACTGGAAGCTCGATGGTTTTCACTTGATCCAGAGTTGAACTTTCCCCCTCAACCGGCGAGGTGGAAGTATTGAGTGATAATTCTTCAGATAAGGTTGGACCAGATACTTCAGCATGTTGTTGTTGAGCTACCGGAGACACCAGGATTTCAGAGAGATGAGTTGTCTCTGCGGGATCAAAAAAATCATCATAGTTGATTTCAACTATGTTCAACGGACCCGGAGAGACTGGGATATCACTTTCCAGGATAGCTTTTGTTTCAGTTGACGGAGCAGTGTTGCGGACATAATAGTCATCAAATTTGACATTGAAGCTTTCCACTACCAGTCTTGTACGTCTAATGAGAACCCTGTAGGCCACCTTATTAGTTGAGTAGCCAAGAAAAATGCCTTCATCTGATTTTGGTGCCAGTTTGTTAAGGTAATCCTTGTTGTTGATCACAAAACATTTGCATCGAAAAATCTGGAAGAATCGGACATTGGGTTTGCGGTTGTTGAGACCCACATACAGAGTCTTGTTAAGACGCTTGCAAATGATGCTTTGGTTTTAAACAAAGCATGCAGTTGCCACTGCTTCGGCCTAGAAGTAGAGAGGAAGGTTGGAAAAGTTTAACATCGATCTGGCTGCTTCAACCAATGTGTGATTTCTTCGCTCTACTACTCCTTTTTGTTGCGGTGTGTAGGGTGATGAAAAGTTGTGACTGATGCCCTTGGAAACCAAGAAACTATTCAAAAGTTGATTAGTGAATTCGGTTCCATTGCCACTTCTTATCCTTCTGACTGGGAGCTTGATTTAGAGCTCTATTTCTTTGATAAAGTTGATCATGACCTATGGTGTATCAGATTTGAGTCTCAGGAAGAAGACCCAAGTTAATCGATTAAAGTCATCAACTATAACCATAATGTATTTCTTGTGATGAAGACTGGCTACGGTAGTTGGACTGTAGAAATCAATATGAAGTAGCTCTAAAGGTTCAATGATTGATGAATCGATAATCATAGGATGGCTTCCCTTGGTTTGTTTTCCACACTCACAAGCTGAGCATAACATATCGTTACTCTAATTTAAGATTGGAAGACCAAGAACCAGTTCTTCAGTGACAAGGTTGTTAATGTATCTGAAGTTGAGGTGAGCTAGCTTGCTATGCCACAACCAACTGACTTCGGATACTGCTTTTGACAGAAAACACAACTGCGGTTTGCCAATGATCAATGAGACATCCAAAGGATACATTGTCCCTTCGACTTTGGATTTGATCAAGCAGGTGCTTCTATCATTCGTCATTTTGTATCAATATTCACTATCAAATTCAACCCGATGACCAGCTTTGCATAGTTGGCCCATGCTGATCAAGTTATGCTTGTGTCCTTCTACGTAAGAAACTTTTTGAATTGAGAAACTTCCCGTGGTCAATACACCGTAACCCCTGATGATTCCATTTGCATTGTTCCTGAACATGACGTGTCCACGGTTAGAGATAGGCCTGATGTCGCGAAGGTATTCTAACCTTGCGGTCATGTGCAAGGAGCAGGAACTAACAATTAACTACTCCTGTTCTTGTTCCTCCTTACACATTAACTGAAAATTAACGGGTTATTTTGGGCACCCAAACAAGTTTGGAGCCCGGGGTACGACTTTTGAGAGATTAACTAGTCCTGGCTGTTTCACGACTTTTGAGATGTTACGAGGTTGGATGGAACGAGACATTTTTAGTGGATAAAATCCAAATGAGAGATTTTTCTTGTTTATCCAAACACCATACTTGGTCAACGGTCCGGAGGGTGTGGTTGCGGACTTGTGACCGGTCCGTAGGTAGGATTTGACTGTAGTGCCCTTGGGATTTGAAAAAGTTTAGGCACGTGATTTACTCCTAGGTTTCGACCTGTTGACTGATTGATGTGTTTTTGAAATTTCAGGAGTTGGTAAAATGCCTTTCCACTTTGGATCGTTTAAGGAATATTTTTGAAAAGACGTGACTTTCTTTTGGAATTTTACTGGTGTGTTTGAAAAGGTTTTTGTCACTGTACATTCCTTTTTGTTTGATCCTTTGATTGTGGTGATTTTTGAACGCAATAGTGGGTTTTTATAAGTTCTTTTGATTTGAAAACTTGGCTTGTTTGAAAGTTTTGTTATTGAGGTCAGTATCCCGCTGTTTACCTCGGGACCTGAGCTCTTCTTTGAAAGCGAATATTGCTTGAGTTTTTGGAGAAAAGTAATCAGAAATATTTAACTGCGGTTTCTTCAAAGCCTTTGGATGAGTTGAAAAATGAGGACTTGAGTCATCTGAACTATAAAGTTCAGGACTCTATGAACATTGGCCAAATTCAAAATTTTCATTTGATAATTCATGAAGAATGGGCTGAATGGTCACTGAGCTTTTGACTGCGGTTTGCGGTGTGGATGACAGGACTACCGCAGAGTATGTCAAGGATGGTTTATTGTTGGGACACTCTATGGAAGGCAAGAATGGACATTTTACAACAGATTTTGTTCCTTCTAAAATAATTTCTTCATCTACATTTAAAGAGGATTGAGAATCGGGAAAAATTGTGCCAATGATGGGTAATTGATCACTTGGATTACCCGAGGATTCAGGAAGAATTTCCTCAATGACACAATTGTTACTCAGTTCATGAGGTATACCGAAGTGGCATATTATATCTTTGGGGAACGTTTTATCATTGACTGGGTAATGAAATTCACGATATTATGGGACATATGGAGGATCATCATTGAATCGGGGAGTTGAGTTCTCATCGGTTGAGTACCCACTGGACCATCCCAGTTATAGGTGTTGTCTACGTTTCCATTATTAACTAAGTTTTCAATTGCTTCAGATTCATTAAAAAACTTTTCTATTAATTGATTCAAAGATACAATTTCTTTCTGGGCTAAATCCCTTTGATTTAAAGCAATATATAATTGAGTTTCATTCAACATCCTAGCATTTTTTTCTAATAATAGATCCTTTTCTATCATGGCAACCTTAAGTCTATTATACGCAAGTCTTCCTCTCACGTGATATAGCTCTTGGGACGCTATATTCTTTTCATATAGTACTTTGTTGTAGTCTGAAAGGACGGCAACACATGTGTCGTTAAGTCTTTCTAACTATGGTTCACAATCATGCATGTTGAAATTATTAGAATGGGTCATGATTTTTACCTGTTTGACGATACTGAGGGTACCATCTTTAGCGATGTAGCAGTAATTCTTCTCCAAGTTCGTCGATACGTCCTCTTCAGCACCTACAACCATGCAAATCTTCCCTTTTCTCTTGTTGATGTCAAGATCTTCATCTTAATCTCCGGATGACCACACTTGATGATCCCTCTTCACTTGAGCAACATATGCTCTTGCCTTTTCATTTTTCTTCCATCTCTTAGGCCATTCTAAGATAGAATGCCTTGTCCTTAACCACATTTTCTTTGCAAGCTTTGGCAAAGTGATATTATTTATGACACTTGTGGCAGATAATGACTTCACTTTTCTCTTCTGTTGAGGTACCAGAGTCGGATGGTTTGTTGGATTGCGGTGCCTCTTTGGAACGATGTGCATTCTGTGGTTACGATGGATGGTGAGGGTTTCGGGGATATCGTGAGTGGTTGTTCTGCAGATTGAAATTGCGGTTAAAAGGTGATTTTGTAAACTGCAGATTTTTACAAAATGATGGTGGTGGTAGCCTGTTGAATTGTTGGCTAACCAAAGAGATGGATACCATAGACCAAGAAAAGTAGTTCGCTTCAGATACCGAAATATATTCGTGACAGCTAACATATGAGGTTCTCGAGGATTGGCTTGAAATCGAGCACAATAACAGACAATAAACATAATTTCGAGATGAACTAAAGTTAAATACAACTGTGACCCAATCATTTAACGATACAAAGTAATATCAACTGCTGGTTTATCAAGTTAATGAGTGAGTTTTGTTCCGAACGGCATTGGAACTTTTACTTTAGAATCACCCACCATTCCGAATTTCGCCAATAAGGTCTTTGTGAAGGCTTCTTGATTAAAGAAAATACCTTCTGAACTCCGTCTTATATTCAAGCCAAGGAAAAAGTTAATTTTACCCATAAAACTCATTTCAAATTTAGTTTCTATTAGCTTTCGGAATTCAACTGTTAAGCTGGGATTAGTTGATCCGAAAATAATGTCATCAACGTAAATCTGAACAATCATTAGATGGTTACCTTCCTTCCTACGAAATAAAGTAGGATCAACAATACCTTGTTTGAATTTAGATTTCTTAAGGAAACGAGTCAGAGTTTCATATCATGCCCTCGGTGCTTGTTTAAGACCATATACCGCTTTATCCAGAACATAAAAATGATTAGGAAATATTTCGTTCACAAAACCTAGAGGTTGTTCAACATAGACTACTTCTTCAAGTTCTCCATTCAGAAATGCACACTTCACATCCACTTGATATACATCAAAGTTTTTGTGATTAGTAAAGGCGAGAAAAATCCGAACAGATTCTAGTCTAGAGGTCGTAGTCTATTCCCTCTTCTTGAAAATAACCTTTAACGAACAAGCATGCCTTGTTGCGAATGATGTTTCCTTCTTTATCCATCTTAATTCAGAACACGCATTTCATTCCGACTACAGAAGCGTCATTCGGAGTAGGACTCAATATCCATATTTATTTCGCTCGAATTCATTGAGTTCTTCCTGTATAGCTTGAACCCAGTCTGCATCGTCAAGATCAATTTTCATAGTTCTAGGCTGAATTTTAGAAATAAAAGAATTAAACATGCAAAATTCCAATTTAGAAAATAATGAATTTGTTTCGCTTTTTGCTGAGCATGTGTAAGAACTCCTAAAGATGAGTCTCCGATCACTTGATTTCTTGGATGATATTTGGTCCATTTTGTCATACGAGGACAGTTCTAATCATATGCTGGATCGATTTCAGCAAAAACTTCTTCAAATTCCGATTGAGCATCGGAGTCACTATTTTCATTACTCTCCCCCTGGAAATATGCATGTGACCCCTTGTTCAAAATTGGATTCTTGCCTTGGAAAGGAATATCGGTATTGGATTTCGGAGTGGAACTCTTCCCCTGGAATGTAGCATCAAAAGGTTCTTGCTGAGGATGATTCAGAATTGGTGGCTCTGTCTCAATATCTTCAGCAGCGTCGTCAATAATCTTAATTAATTCATCCGTTTGATTATCTTTGGCCTTCGATTATGAGGAAATGGATTTTTCAAGCTCATCAAACAAATTCAGAAGCTTGAAGAACAATGTTATCATAAGAGGAAGATTCGCAAATGATAACATTGTCCTTGCAGCTTCACAAAGAGAGTGGTTTCATCTTTCATACCATTCTGATGTGGAGTGTAAGGTGAAGAGAAGTTGTGAGGAATCTCTTTCCTAGTTAAGAATTCTTCAAATTCATGATTTTTGAATTCTGAACCGTTATCACTATGAATTTTTCTAAGGGAATTTCGTAGTTGTAGCTTAACCAACTTGATGAAATCTATTAGCTTCTGTGTTGCTTCAGATTTCTGTCTAAGAAAAAACACCCTGGTAAATCTAGAAAAGTCATCAACAATAACCAAAATATATTTGTTACCATCAATTCTTTCGATGGCTAATGGACCACAAAGATCAATGTGCAATAATTCTAGTGGCTCAATGATTTTGGTATTTATGATGGTTGAGTGACTCTTCCTGCTTTGTTTTCCGAGCTCACATGCAACACATAAGTGTTCATTTTCGAATTTCAAAAGAGGTCGACCGCGAACAAGATAAACAATGACGAACTTGTTAATATCCTTGAAATTCAGATGGGAAAGCCTTTTGTGCCATAGCCAACTATCATCCAAAGATGCTTTCGTAAGAAAGCAAATAGATGGTTTCCCTTTGATTGGATTCAGATTCAGAGGATACATCTCTCCCTACCTTTTTGACTTCAGAAGCACTGCTTTAGATTTCTTTTCGATTATTTCCTAACCTTCTTCATCAAATGACACCTTTAGACCAATACCTACAACCAATTGCAAAACACTTATCAGATTATGTTGCAATACCTCTACATATGATACCTTCAGAATTAAGAATTCACTATTTGTTATCATTCCATATCATTTTATCTCTCGAGTAGTGTTGTTTCCAAAATTCACTCTTCCACCATCTTTTAAAGACCGAAAGTGTCTTAGTTCTTCTTTCCTCCCAGTCATGTGACGAGAACAGCCGCTATCAACATACCATTCGGAATCATACTGTTCATCACGCATAACCTACAAAATTTAGAGAGTTTTAGGAACCCAAACCAGCTTGGGTCCTTGTGAGGATTTCTTTTGAACAAGAAACATTTTAGTTTTGTCAACCCAAAAGGATTTTCTTTTCAAAAAACGGTTCTTCCCTTTTTCTATTTTGAAAACTTCAACTTTGTTATCACAAAGATTAATTTCAACAAAAATCAATTTTCGTTGAATATATTCTTTGATTTTTGGTGCTATTCTTTTTTAAAATGCTTTTTGCTCCTTTTTCAAATTTGCTACGTACTCTTTGAGAGTAATTTCTGGTTTCGAAACAATTTTGTTTTTACCCTTAAAATCTTGAGATTTGGCAATTGGTTTCGAAATTCATGAATTTTGTGAACAACTTTGTTTGGAAGAAAAACTTGATTTTTGTTTTGGAAGTTGAGATGAATTCGTATCTTGATTAGAAGATTGCTCTGTGTTGACAAAATTTTGGATTGGAATTCATTTTCTTCTAAAAACACTTTCTTTCTTTTAAGTTCTTCCTATATCTAGCATTCAACTGTCTTTTCTTTGCAATCAATTCTTTAGCAGATTTGTGAATGTTAGATTTAGGTTTTTCCTTTCTGACTGGAGTTTCATTCTGTTCCGAGGAGGTTTAACTTGAGACATCTTTATCGCGCTTGGTCCGGCTTTTCCGTAACAAAGGTCCACACGATTCAATGGTTCTAAAACGTATTTTCCTTTTGTTTTCTAAGAGATCATTTCCAAAAGACCTTTTGTTTTATCTGCATTATCTATCGACTTTGAACAGAAGAACTCATCACAACGCTCCACATTATCGTTATCAACCAGGGACGTTAATCCATATGTATCATTTTTGTTCACTCCTTTCTGTACAAAAACATGATTTGGAACTGTTTAAACTTTCGGAAAAATTGTTGCTTTTTCTTTTAAAACATTTGAACCTTTATTTTCTACAATTCGAACAAATTCGATTGAGTTTTCTGAAATCAAATTTTTCTTTGGTTCATCACAATTTTTTACAAAAGCAGAAAAATCAATTTCGTCCTCTACGGATATTTCACTCATTTCGCTTTCATCGAATTCAGAAATATTCTCAGAATCTAGAGTATTTTCCAAATTCAACTTCTTGCATAAGAACTCATATTTATGCATAGATGTTAATTTGATTTCTTCTTTATCCTTTTCATTTAAAATTTCTTTCAACGTATTTTTATGTTCTTTGGACTAAATATATTCTTCTATTTTCTCAAGTCCAACCCTATAAGAATCAGAAACGTCATCTGAAGAAACAATCGATTCGCATTTATAACATTCAGCATCGATTTCATCATCTTTCAATTGAAGAAAGGGTAAAATCATTTTATGCAAACCTTTCCCTATTTCACAATCCAAATGCAACTTAGTAAAATTAAAATATAAGCGTTTAGCAATCAAAGAAAAAATATTCCTTTGTTTCAAAAGTGAAATACTATCCCTTTTAAGATAAATACTATCATCTCGGGATCTAGTGAGCTCTACCTCCAATGCCTATATTCTTAATCTTATCTATTCACTCTTAAATGTCACCATGTTAAGTTGATCATTCAGATTACAATTACTAAGACGCTTTCTGTTTAAACTATCACTGAAATTAGAAATAGTATATCGTAAATAGTCTAATTTAGAATCATAACGGGAAGTATGGATGTTAAGAGATTTGAGAATGGAATGTACCTTATCGCCACCTTCTCGCGCTTTTTCACTTGCTCCGAGACTGTCTTTGCAGCAAAACAGCTTTCGAAAGCCTTACCACCATCAGTAGCATATGCTCTTTGTTCTGAAACACCATTCTGATCCATCAAGCACTTGCCTTCATAACCCTGCTTCTCTGAGTTCACCACAAAACACCCTCCATGGGTGGGTTTCCTAACCTCATCATCCTCTAAGTCTGTAGACCACACCGTGACTCATCCATCATCACTTTCTTCCTGCACAATCAACGTTGGTTTCATATTTGATATGTTTTTCTTTCTGAGTTCCTTTATCTTCTGAACGTAATATGCTTCGTCTTCCTTTTCCTTTTTGTCATTCTTCTTCCTCAGCATGCATTACTTTGCAAAGTGATTCTTACCATGAGAATAATCACATTCATAACCCGAATCACCCAGTAGATTTTTTTCTTCGTCATTCTGAGTGTTTTTGTAACTCTCATCCCTTGGTTTTCTGAACTGGAATTGCCCTATTTGAACTTATTTCTGTAATGGGAGAAATTCTTCTTAAATAACTTCTTGGGATTGGACACCATTACAGCCTTGTCCTCTTTTGAGATTTCACTATCTGAAAAGTATGATTCGGAATCTTCTTATGATGTCTTCGTTCCTTTTGCAACCAATGCCAAGGATCCAACACTGGAAACAAGCTTCACTTCCCTAGAAACTTCATCTTCGTGAGACCTCAGAATAGCCATAAGTTTGGCCAACAAATAGCTTTTAAATTGTTCGTGTGCCTTAATTATGGAAAAAATAGCCTTCCATTCGGATCTAAGTCCATTCATGAACGTGACTTTTTGTTCAATAACACGTCGCTCAAGATTGTGTTTGAACATTCACCTTAACAAATGGTTTAAGTGATTGAACGTCTGATCTAACTTCTCATCAGGATTTTGTACGAACGATCCAAACTCAGATAAGAGCATTGTTTGCAAAGAGTGTTCTAAATCAGCATCTCCTTAATACAGTTCCTTCAACCTATCTCATATACCTTTTGCAGTATCACATGCACTAACAAGACGAAAAGTGTCTGGAGGAAGATCAAATAGAATAATTTTCATTTCGTTTATATTACTCATTAGCTTATTCTTCTCATCCCGTGGAACGTTGGTATGTTCAATAATAAGTGGACTGTAATCCGTCAAAGTCTTGATTTCTTTTTTGGTACCCGTATGCGTGTACGTCTCCTGTGTCATTGCATGCCATATAGTGGAACCACGTTCCAAGAATGTAATCTACAAAGTAGAGTGCTTAGACTTCATAATCTTCTGGAAAGAGAATTAGAACCCTTGTCGTGGATCCAATACTGCTTGAGAGATTAAAAGACAGAGAGCGAGGATCTTCGTTACACATATTATCAAGAATCACTGAAACAAATATAGAACCAGCTGTTTAAAATGTGAATCGAGTTTAAGAGAAAAACTAGAGATCTAGATCTAGAATCTGCAATAGATTGAGACGATTGAGAAAACAAGAACACTCATGAGAATATCAAGAAACCCTAATAAAACCCTTTACTCGACAGAAAAATAGTGAATTAATTACATTATCTCCTGCTCTCTTATACCAATTGTGAAAATAATAAAGATTGATAAATTCTATATTTGAGAGAAAAATTAATGACAAGAAATCAATGATCAAAAGTGTGCCTAATGATTTCATTAAACGACTGTAGAAGAGTTCTCAAAGATCAAACTTCTCTGTGAGAGCGTACAAACGACGTTTAGGGTTTTAAAAGCATTACCCTAAAATGTTACATGTATGTTATATATAGACTACAAAAGTAAGTAGTTCTGAACCTAGACAGGCCCATTTCGGAATCAATAAAAGTATAAAGCATATATTTAACACAACACAGTATAGACCTAACAGTTACTGACAGTACTGCTACATGGATTTCTCCGCAGTATGTGTTAGTAGGGTAGAGTACATCAAATGGGCACGAAGTCAATAACCTATAGGCTATAAACCTACTTGTGTTTCACAAGAATGTCATCAAATAGTCTGGTGGCCATCACATATACTCTGTTAGATGACTACATCGTTGGTATGCTAGTACCATTCCTACATCATTGGCATACTACTAAAATTTCTACTTCGTTGGCATGCTAGTACTCTTTCTAAAGTAAGGGCATCCTATCATTGCCTACATCTTTCGTCATACTATGGCATCTTATCTTTCATCATACTAAGGTATATATTACTACCCTTCGTTACCCGATGTATTAATTTATAAAATACATATACGGTATAGATTAAATAATATTTCATCTAACACATAACATCTTTGCATATAAGCACATATAACATTTAATTAATTAGATACTTCATATCTATGTGCAACATGAAAGTAATTATGCACTCACCTATTAAAGGGATGATTCGAGATTCGGGCAGAACTTTGCTTCTAGCAATTGAACTTTCAGTTGACGTAACCTAGTACCATTATCACTAAGTCTTAGTCTAATATTCTATGTGACTAGAGGTAGTCTAGACCTATCTATCATTCCAATTAATACTGATAGTTCAATCAAATAAGGATCAACTATGCACAACAATTGCGAGGCATGATCATTTTGACGTATAGCCTTTCTGAAATCCAACAACCAAGCCAACATGACCATTCTAGTCACATCTCTCGTAAGTAGATCATTCAATATTATGACTTGGAATTACTAGTAGTTCATTTTTATAGTTTCATAATAACGACTTATGGCTATAAATATAAGTTACAGTGAAAAGACTACAATGTAGCTTAACTTACATAGATTCTTGATGAAAACCGGATTCTAAACGGGTATAATACTGACTTGGGAACTCCTATTCCAAGCTTACAACTAGCTAAGTACTCAGGGGTGACGCAGGGCTTCGCCGTAGGCCAGAAACTCAAGGAAAAAGGGTCTACGGGAGGGATATTTGAGAGATAGAGAGAGATAGAGGCAGTAGGGGTGATTGTGAGAAGCCTATACAGAAATGAGCCATATATATAGACTTTTGAGATGCATGCCACACATGGTATAGGGTTACGCCGCGTACAAGGGTCATGCTAGCTCCTGTGGCCTTCTGCCACGTGTCGCATCACCGTTCGTCCACACCTCCTTCTTCTAGAAGGTGACATGTGTCACATTCTTATGGATCCACATGTCTCATTCTTGTGGAGCCATGTTTATGTGTCTCCCGGAGGAAGGCGGCTCCTTACCATGCGACGTGGCACCCTCTCGTGGTGCCATGTCATCATGAGCGTCGCGCACTTCGTGCGTGCGATTTTCCAGATTTTTAAAATGGCACAACTTCTTCATATGGGCTCCGTTTTTGACGTTCTTTATATCACTGGAAATCTATCGACAAGATCTACAAATTTCCTTTAGATATCAACAACTAATTTCAATTCTATTAAAATTTTATATTTTATAGGTATAGGTGGTTATAAATTGTTGCAGAAAGTATAACTCCTACATATAGACCCCGTTCTCGATGTTCTCTATATTGCCAGAATCCTAATGAAGAGATCTTCAATTCTCATTTAGATTATTTTATCTAATAACCTACTGTTACACCCCGAAACCGTGATGGCGGAATCGTTCCGGGGTGGAGGACGTCATGCGTAGTATCACAACAATTGTATCATAGCAAGCATAGTAAACACAACCAGACATTGAATACATATGTGAAAAAGGTTTACATTGTTTAATACATAGTTTTATTCATATCAAAAGTAAAATAGATAGACGCGACTCTAACGCTTCGTCTTCTCCGAACTCCTGGGGGTACCTGTTTACTCATTCCCTGAGAATACAAGCAGTTTTGAAAGAATATCAGCATAAAGCTGGTGAGTTCATAAGCATTTTGTTTTAGTGAGAAAATGTTCTTTGAATCCATTTGAAAAGTGTTCTTCAAGAAAATCCTGTATTTTCTTATGAAAAGCGATCTGAAAGAGTGTCTATTAGTAGAAAATAAGCCATCAGTTTTAGAAAACATGTTATCCGTACTAGAGGTAGAGATGCCAGTTTAGAAGTCCTTGATTACTATCGGCATATATAAAAGTAGTTTTATTACTTAAAATAAAACAAATGAAGAGTAGAGTCCGTAAACAAAATTAGTTTATACTTATTTGCGAGTCGTATAACCATACTTGATATGACCGAGAGACCTTTATAACGTTCTTCAAGCGTTAAGCTAAATGACATTTGTTCACCACATGCGTGGGATTGTCAGTCCCGAATAGATCTATTCACAAATCTCACGCTCTCCCTCCAGGAGACTCTAGTTATACTAAAAGGATTTATCACTATACACCTAAGTGCACAGTATTGAAGTAGAGCCTCACAATTCTGTATAATCTAGTTTACTAGCGAGAAATAGTATAAAACAATAATTATCCTTGAATAATAGTACTTTATACTCCTGAGAAAATATATAACATAAACTAAATCTGCCATAGTTTATATATATTCATTTATGAAATCTGATTAAGTAGAGACTGCCTAGAGGGTTATCCCAAACTATACCCATTATAGTTTATTAGAGTTGATATGGAAAATCCTTTGTAAAAACCTTTCTGAAAGCTATGAAGTTGGATTTCCAAAATAGAAGTTTCCCTTATGCTCAACATATTACAAAAAGAGATAAAATATCCGAATATGTTATTAAACGTGGAAATCGTTGGACTGCATTAATAAGTTTGAAACTTAACAAAATACTTAGAGTTTGGCTTGTATTCCCCCCTGAAAACATTAAAAACGCGGAAAATGTAGGGGTATGAACTCACCTCGGGTGATTTGAATGAAGGATCGACACGAAATGCTGGATGTTCAAGTGAATCCTTGAACACGATTTGACCCTAAATTACATGCAATGACACATAAAGGAGTCAAATGGAGGTATTTCACCACTAAATGTGATGGAGAACCACTCTAGGAACTTGGGACTACTTGCACTAAGTGTTAGAACCTTGAAGGATTGCATGAGGGGAGTGTATGGCCACCTTTAGGGTGTGTGCGGCCATGGGTGTGCGGCCCAAGGGGTGTGCGGCCGTACACCCATAATGGAAGGTGTTCTTAGGGTGTTTCAAGGTCCATACTTGCAATCCATGAAGTTTTCTAGGTCTATCCCCAATTTTAGTGCAAGATAAGGGTCCTAGAGGTGCGTTTATGGTCCTAGAATGAGTGTATGGTCGCACACAAGAGTGTGTGGTCGCACACATGGGTGTGCTGCCGCACAAGGGTGTGTGCGGCCGTACACAGGTGTGTGCGGTCGTACACCCCACACAAAGATGTCCAAAAATTCCATTCCAAAGTACAACAAGGCTAGGGCATGTCTACATCGAATATGGAAGTTAAACTCTCACTTTGGAGGGTGTTTTAAGGGTGTGCGGCCCACCTTATGAAGGTGTGCGGTCGCACTCACTTCCAACACGAAGAACATGTCCATTTTTGCACCCTTAAGGCTTAGATAGAGAGGTCTTTCATGGATTGTAAGCTAGAGAAAGAAGTACTCACGTTCTTGAAGCTTTGGGAGGTTCAAAGTTGGAGAAACTTGAGATGAAATGATGTTGTGTGCTGCCAAGGTGCTAAAGGAATGAAAGGAAGGAGGCTACCCTTTATATAGGGGTAAGGGTGCTGCCCAAGAGTGAGTGTGCTGCCAAGGGAGTGGGTGTGCGGCCGCAGACCCGTGTGTACGGCCGTACACTCCTCCAAGAGGTGTGTATGGCCCGATTTTCTCACTATTCAACACTCTGACTCATTCCTAAACTCAACCTTTGTTATATACAAGCTTAGAACACTTAAATGAACCCTTAGATAGCACTAGAAATCCACAAAACAAGTTGAATATTGATTGGATTGACTAAGTGTACAAGATTGAAGTTTCCGGGTTGTCACACCTACCATCCTAGAATTCGATTTCCGTGCCCGTACTAGTACGCTGAAACTTCGAAAAGTCATTACTTCTTCTCACGAAGTCAGATTTGGACGTTCTCTATATGCACAATCTCGGTTTAACAACTACTATGACTTTTGTTCTGCTCACTTTGGCTAAAAAGTAATTTATCAAAAATTCACCTTTTACAATATTTAGATTCGTGACGGTTTAATCGCGATACTTCGAAGAAGCATAACTTCTTTGTACAAAGTCGGATTTTCACATTCTTTATATGTATAGAATCCTTGTCACACATACTATAACTTTATTTAAGGTTATTTATCCTAAATAAACTTATATCAAAAATTAATTTTAATGCTTATTATCTCTAATTTGACTAGTCCGAATATGCGGGCGTTACATCCAGATATCTAAGTGCTTGGTCCATGTTGTTTGTTTTTCTTGCCCACGTGATCCTTTTTCCATGAAAAAGACGTTCGCCCTTTTTTATTTTGTATATTTTCTTATAGAATCAGGATTTTTTAATTCTATTTTATATAAAAATGAAACATACTCTCTTTCTCTCTCTTTCTCTCTCTCTCTCTCTCTCTCTCTCTCTCAAATAGTATTTTTGCAAGTGGCCCCACCCGTACTGTCTTGTATTATCCAGTACACACAAGATCAGACCCACATATCAACTCTTCCTTTTCACCTACCTCAGTTTGTCATGCATCGTCGTGACCATGAGTTTCTAAGCCATAACCACCACTACTTATACCATGGTCCCTCCTTAACCTCCTCCTTCCATCTTTTTCTCTAAAATTCACCTTCACTATCGTTATGATCTTCTCTTTATATCTACCACCACTGCTCTATCTGTCTCATCCATATCAATAACCTACCCCCATAACCTTAAGATCAAATTTCACCCTTTTTCCTATTATCAAACCTGTCGCTCGTATAGTCCTCGTCATATATGACATCCTCTTTCCGATCAACATTTTCAGTTTCAAATCCAAGTGCATCGGTGTCCCCGGGTATGAAACCTATTTTCGAAATAGGTATTAATGTGTCAGAATGAGCAAGAATAAGTGGAAGAAAGTGATAGTTTGCTTTGAGACCATTCCGTGGATATAAAGTTCACCAAAAATAGAGTTCGTATGAGGAAGTTATGACCATTTAAACTTGGGATAAAAGTATGTTGCTATTTCGAGAAATTCAACCAAAGTCAAAGTTAAATGGTCAACTCTTGTATCACCACGGTGTGGTTGCATGCTCACCACGGTGCAGAGTGGAGTGAGTCATCGAGACACTTGGTGAATGAGTACGACACGTCGAAAAGAAGGAGATATCCTCATCACTGAGGGGCGACGCGCTTCCTGCCACAACGCGTTGCGTCAGCATATATATATATATATATATATATATATATATATATATATATATATATATATATATATATATATATATATATATATATATATATATATATATATATATATATATATATATATATATATATATATATATATATATATATATATATCATGTTTGTGTCGTTAAGAGAGTTTTTGACACATACGATCGGCGAGAGCTCTGGAGGTGTTCCCGAAGGCTTATGATCGAAAGATTTCACCGGTGTAGGGAAATATGAGGATTGTGGTATAGAATTTTTAAGGTATCTTTTATCCCATTATTACATAATTACGTTTGTGTGATATTTTGTAGAGGATTGTTAAATTTGACTAACTAACCAACTGAGTAACATTACCTCTGTATAAATTGATGATAACTAATGTGCATATTCAGAGTTGAGCATAATATCTAAATTGTTATTGATTAATATTGAATGAGTTGAGTATTTGTGATAATTGAGAATTATAGCTGCCTAATGCTATATAAGTTACTAAATAGAATAATTGAAAATTAAATAACTTTATTACTATTTGATTAAATAGATGAGTTTGATTAAGATACATAGCAAAGCATAATATTCAAAACGAGTACATTCGAAATATAAAATAGAGTATTAAAAGATGCGTTAATAAATAACTATGATGGAGACATATAGTTGTATAATACTATAGGAGTTGAGGAGCGAGCATTATTAAGATAAATAATAGAGTATTGTTATATGAGTTAACGAGTTATTCTAATTAAGATATTGAGAGAAATAGAGATAGTGAGAGAGGGAGACATAGAGAGAGATATTAAGAGAGATAGATAGATAGAGAGAGAGAGAGAGAAAGGGGAAGAGAATTATAGATATGATGAGAGAAATATTCAGAGAGATATGATAAATAAAGATATATATACATATATATATATATATACATATATATATATATATATATATAGAGAGAGAGAGAGAGATAGAGAGAGAGAGAGAACATGAGAGATGGAGACAGATAGATAGAAAGATATAGAGACAGAGAAAGAGTAAAGAGAATGAATGAAAACAAGTAGATAGAGAATAAAAAGAGAAAATGAGAAAAGAAATGAGTATAAAGAGAGTAGATATAAAGAGAGTAGATAAAAAGAGAGCAAGAGAGTGAGTGTAAAAAAAGAGTATGATGAGTTAAGTAATGAGTAAATGTAAACTTCAACGCGTAAATGAGTTTTTGAGTAACTATACATTGATGAGTGGTGTATTTTTATGTGATAATTGTTATGTGTATCATTGATAAGGATTACCAACTACGCTATTTCTAGCTTATTGTAACATCCCAAAAATACAGATAAAATTTTTATTTTTAAATTCATTCAATTCATAAGAAATTGATACCAAAATATTCAAAAGAGTCATATTGTAACATATTATCAGAGTATAAATCCCAAAAACAGTTAGTGCGGAAAAACATAGAGTGATGTGATGCGATCAGGCCGGGCCCTTCCCCTTCGAACTGGAAGTACCTAAAACAGAAACTGAAAATTATAAGCACAAACCTTAGTGAGTTCCCCCAATATACCACATACTAAGCAAACATATTGTCAAGCATATATGGGTGCCGGCCTACCCCTTCGTTCTGTTTCAACCAGATACTGCCACACATATCTCGGTGCTGGCCTACCCCTTCAGTCTATCTGAACTAGATAATGCCAAGCATATATGGGTGCTGGCCTACCCCTTCGGTCTATTTCAACCGGATATCACGTCTATTTCACCCCTAATACTACAACATAATATCATAACAATAATCACAGAGTCATTGAGCAAATACAGACATAACTGACAGTTATCACAAAGACAATCATCACGCGATAACATAAACTAGTGGGACGACCTTGGTTCCTTCGACCCATAGCTACTACGAAGGAAGACTCACCTCAGACGGTGGGTATCAAATTGCAGTCAATGGATGACTCTTGAACTCCTCTCCTTATCGCACAAGCATAAAACCCTAATTAGAAATTAGGTCACAATCTAACCTAAAGGTTTAAAACCGTAATCCTTGACTTAAGGTAAAAAGGCTCCTTTACCTTTGCCTTATTGAGCCTCCTTCTCTCCAAGGCCCAAATCTACAAAAACCCAAAAGGAAACCAAGCCCACCATAGGGCCTTTAAGGCCCAATATGGCCCAAGAACCCCAAACATGTCCTTAGGCCCAAAAATGACTTGCTACACTCAGGTGGCCCTGAGGGATAACTTACTCAAGTCCATAGCCCAACAGAAAACAAGCCCAAAAACTTCTAAGCCCACTGATTGTGTACGCGTGGTGTACATGGCTTGTACGTCGAACATACGCTGGTGTTGACTGGGGGTCGAGGCGCAGACCCAGTACGCACAACGTACACATGAGTACGCATGGCGTACAGGTCTGCCAACCCATTCTTATTTCCATGATATAATCCCCTTAAGACCTAACGTCCAAAACTTAGATCCAGACCCCTAGAAACATCCTAATCCATACGGTTGCAAACTTTATGCTTTTGCATGCAAGGTTGGGGCTCAAAACATGAATCAAGTGCATAAGCACACTTGGATGGTTCCTAACACTTTCATGGTTTAGGCTTAACCCTAAAGATCTGATTTTTATGAGTCAAAACACCTCCAAGAGCTCAAAAGGACAACTCATATGGTCTGAAGTTCCTCAAATCCAAGAATGGAAACTATGGGACCAAACTATTTCATTTTCTACCTAAAAACTAGATCTAAGCATGCAATGGTCAAGGTTTAAGCTTTATACCTTCAATGTGTCAGAAATGGTGTCGAACTTCTAGATCTACAAGTTCTTCCCACGTCCTTGCCTCTTCTGAAGCTTCCTTCTTCTTTAAAGACTCTAAAGAACACCAAAAATCACTCAAGATGCTCACAAATGCACTAAAGTTGGCTTAGGGTTTGAGATTTGCACTTCAAGGGAAATGGAGGCTAAAAAGGTAAAGGACGTGGGGGACATAAGGTCCTTAAATAGGGTGCAAACCCTAAAAACTAGGTTTTGCCTCAGACTGACGTACGCCATGCGTACTCCATGTACACCCATCGTACATTAAGTGTACCCAATGAGTACGCCCCATGTACTAAACAAGGGACCAATTTGAGAGAAATTCACATTAGGGACTTAAAGAGAAAATTACCAAAACTTGAATGTTACAATAATCCCCCACTTGAATTAGGCTTCGTCCTCGAAGTCCGCTGCTCCAAATAACTTCGGGTAATGCTCCTTCATCTTGCCCTCCAGTTCCCACGACCACTCTGAACCCCTGCGGTGTTGCCATTGCACCTTAACCAACTTGACACCCATGTTCCTAAAGGTATTCGTCTTCCTATCAACGATCACTACAGGTCTCTCAGTATAGTTCAGGATGTCATCCACCTGAATGTCCTCCAATGGAACCACTACAGAGTCATCAAGCAAAGATTTCCGCAGCTGCGACACATGAAAAGTATTGTGAATCTGACTATGCTCCTCCGGAAAGTCCAGTCAATACGTCACCCTGCCCACCCTAGCTATAACCCTGAAAGGAGTGATATACCTAGGGCCCAACTTTCCCCGCTTCAAGGTGACACCTTCAGGAGAACCATACCCCAATTTGAAACTCTACGTCTGATAGGCGGTTGCTAGCATAGCTTTTCTGCCGACTCTGAGCAGTCTAAAGTCTGCTATGAACCTGATGAATCAGCTCGATCGTCTTGAGTACCACCTCGGTACTCCCCATAACTCACTGACCGACTTCGCCCCAGCATATCGGGGTCCTGCATTTCCTTCCGTAGAGCATCTCAAAAGAAGGTCGATCAACACGGGCGTGGTAGGTATTGTTATATGAGAATTCCGCTAATGGAAGATACATGTCTTAGCTACCAGCGAAATCCAGAACACACGCCCACAACATATCCTCCCATGTCTGGACGGTCTGCTTGCTCTGACCATCCGTCTGCGGGTGAAAGGTTATGCTGAAATGCAGAAGAGTATCCAACTTGTGAAGTCTCTTCCAAAATTTGGAAGTAAACCAGACATCCTTGTTAGAAACCACAAAAACCGATACCCCATGTCGTGCTACGACCTCCCTGATGTAAACTTTAGCCAGCTTCTCCATAGAGATACTCTCCTGGATCGGGATAAAATGCTCGCTCTTGGTCAATCGATCCACGATGACCCAAATCAAATCCACACCGCACGCAATCCGAGGCTACTTCATTATGAGGTTCTTAGTAATCTCTTCTCATTTCTAAACATGAATATCCTACGGTTGCACCTTGTTGTGAGGTCACTGATGCTCGGCCTTGACTTTCCTGCAAGTCAAGCACCTCTCAACGTACCAAGCTACATCCCGCTTCATGTAGGGCCACCAATAATCAGGAAAAAGATTCCTATACACCTTCATTGCCCCGGGATGAGTGGAGAATCTCGATTTGTTCACCTCCTCCATCAAAACCTGACGCACACCACTGCAATAAGGAACCCACACTCTATGATGGAGAGTCAATAATCCCCGAATATAATAATCGAAGGAAGCCACATGACCCACAATGCACTCACTCTTTCGATGCTCCTCCTTCATAGCCTCAATCTGCGCCTCCTGATGCCGCTCCAGAAGCGGAGTAATCACTGTCATCCTCAGACGGATACCCTGATTGGAGCCGCGACTGCCTTGCAGCTAAGAGCATCGGCCACCATATTGGCCTTCTCCGGATGGTAAAGGATCTCACAATCATAATCCTTCATCACATCCAACACCCGATGCTGCCTCTTGTTCATATTCGGCTGATCCATCAACTACCTCAGGCTCTTGTGATTCGTGTAAATAGTACAACGGACCCCATAGAGGTAATGTCGACAAATATTGAGGGCGAAAACCATAACCCCCAACTCCAAATCGTGCATCAGATAATTCGCCTGATGAGGCTTCAGCTTCCTCGAGACGTAAGCAGTAACGTGGCCATTCTGCATCAAGACCGTGCCCAATCCCATGATAGATGAGTCATAGTAGACCAAAATATCCTCAACACCCTCTGACAGGGTTAAAATCGGCGCCTCGCGTAACCTCTGTCTCAGAGTCTCAAAGGCTGCCTGTTGCTTAGGCCCCCATCGAAAAGTGGCAGTCTTCTTCGTCAGGTGGGTCAGAGGAACCGCTACCTTGGAGAAATCCTGAATAAATTTCTGGTAATATCTAAATAAACCAAGGAAACTCTGAGTCTGAAATGGAGACCTCGAAAATTCCCACCTCATCATGGCCTCCACCTTGGCCGGGTCGACCAAAATACCATTCTGTTTGACAACTTCGTGTACATCTTCTCCCTCCTCAGGGTCTCCAACACCTCTCACAAGTTCTGCTCATGTTGTTCCAAGGTCATGGAATAGACCAGGATGTCATTGATGAATAAAATCATGGACCGATCCAAAATCGGTCGACACACGCGGTTCATGAGGTCCATGAATGTGGTTGGAGAATTGGTGAGCCAGACGCGCATCACCAAAAACTTGTAATGACCATAGCGAGTCCAGAAAGCCGTCTTATGCACATCGTCCTCTCCGAACCTCATTTGATGATCACCCAAACGGAGATCAATCCTGGGAAAACAAGACGCACCCTGAAGCTAGTCAAACAATCATCAATCCTCGAGAGTGGATAACGGTTCTTCACTGTTAGCTTATTCAACTCCCGGTAGTCAATACACATCCGATGCGACCCATCCTTCTTCTTTACAAACAAGATCGGTGCACCCCAAGGCGAATTTCTTGCTCGGATGAGTCCCTTCTCTAACAGTTGTTACAGCTGTGTAGACAACTCCTGCATCTCTAGTGGATCAGATCGAGATGGCGCTTTGGCTATCGGAGCCGCACCAGGAACCAAATAAATACGGAACTCCACCTACCTCTCCGGAGGCACCCCAGGTAAGTCCTCCGGAAACACATCTGTATACTCCCGTACAACGATACATCATCAACCGACGTCCTGCCCTGCTCCCGGGTATCCATAACATAGGCAACGAATCCAGAAGGATCGTGATGGAATAACGTCTGGCCTTAGCGGCTGAGCATAGTACCGGCGCACGTTGAGCACCCTCTCCATAGACCACCAACTCTCCCCTACTTGGGGTCTGAACACATACCAGCTGGTGCTCACAATCAATCATTGCCCCATTGGGGCTCAACCAATCCATCCCTACTACAAGCTTGTTCCCGTGCAGAGGAATGGGAACCAATTCAATCAGATATCGCTCACTAAACATCCCCATAACACAATCCCGATGAACCCTCGATGCTCGGATGGATCGATCATCTGCAATCTCAAACTCTAATGGATGATCCAGCTCACTCGAAGATCCGACAAACCTCTTGCTAAGCGTAAGAGACACAAAATATCGGGTAGCCCTCGAATCAAATAATACCAAAGCAGGGATACCGTTCGTAAGGAACGATCCTAAAACAAAACACATAAAAGATATAAGCAACGAAATCAACATAAATAAAGAGTTAAGGAGAACAGACATACATACCCGTCACTACATCTGGTGCAGCACGCGCCTCCTCGGCAGTCAACTTGAAAGCCCGACTCCTCACCACAAGAGCATTCGCCTTGCCCTAACGGCCATTTGTGATACGTAGGGTTGCAGGAGCTGGTGCTACCACTGGTCCTCCTGATGCGAAACGCCGGCAGTTGGCCTCTTGTGGCCCCTCTGATTGCAATAAAAAAAATCAGTTCCGATGTCTGTGTAGTGGTGATAGAAGCAGTCCAATCCTTGCTAAAGTGCCCTGACTTGCTGCACTTGTAGCAGCCCGAACCACCCGCCCTGCAAACCTCGTCATGCGACCCGATGCATTTGATACAACAGATCTGGCCCTACCGGCCCTTCAACCTAGAGTCAAAACCCTTAGGTTTCTTCAGTAAAACCCTAACAGTCAGCCCAGGCTCTGCTTTTCTCTTCCCGATGTGCTCCAGATCAATCTCTTGCTTCTGCGTCCTAGGTATCATATCATCCTGTGTCGGGCAGGCAAAAAAACTAACGAACTCCCTGATGTCAGATCTCAGCATATCATGGTATCGGGTCTTCCTCATTTCCTCATCAACTGGATATAGGGGTACCATCAATGCCCTCTCTCTGAACATGGCGGTGATCTCCACCACAGTCTCAGTCGTCTTCCTCATATCAAGAAACTTTGTGGCTAGCTGCTACACCTCAACAGCCGATGCAAACTCTTCTCGGAACCTGGTCACAAAATTTGGTCAGCTCATGGCCTCAATGGCCGGGGCTCCCAAGGCATATCCGAACTCCTCCCACCAATCCCAGGCTCTCCCTCAAACATCATGAAGCGAACCTGACCTTCGACCCATCGGGGTAAAAGCTCGTCTTCTGAGAACACTCGATGTTGGCTATCCAACACGTGGCTGAGATGGGGTCCTTCACCATAAAGAAATCTGGTGGTCCACATCCTGTGAAATCCTTGAAGGAGAGTGTGTGGGCCCCCGACTCGGTAGCGACCAGGTCGGCCCTGATGATCCGAAGACGATCCTCCATCAACTCCATGATACCTTCCTTGATCGACCCGAACATCACAGGGGTTGCATCAAGGATGCCTCTCGTAATCTCAGATGCAATGAACTCTTGTAAACCCTCATCAATTGGTTCGGAGCCCGTGCCCGAACTAGATCCAGATCCTGAACCTCCCGCTCCATGACGTGTCGTCACCATACTGAAACATAACCACATAGAAAATTAGCATACACACGAGAAGTTTCACACTCTTGACTTACCCATATTCATCGTGGTCTTCCTGTCATCGGGTATTAATCCTGTGCTTTCAGTAGTATAGGCGCAATACTATCTTCCACACCTATTTATAATCTCCTCCAGGACTACCCCGACTCCTCCAAGTCACTCTTCCCGACTAATACGCTCTCAAACTATAAGGCTTCCTATGCACCAAACATCTCATAGGGAGTCTCTAAGACTCCTTTCCTCACATTCTCTACTATCAGCTGCAGAAGGAACTTCTATTGGTACTACCTAATTGTTGCATGAATACAGTTACATACTACTAGTACTAGATAATTCTACGAATGATAGGTTCCACCCTACAACTTTTTGACTCAAACAAGAGCTGCACAATAGAGTTAAACCTATCCTACTAAAATTATAAAATCGTAGTAATATGTAACCCCATGTATTCATCCATTAGTAAGTTAGTAACAACAGAACTTCCTAAAGCACAAAGCATGCAACCTTCAAGCATCAGGCAATTCAACTCAAAACATACCCAATACAAGCCATCCTAACAAGTAAATAATCTAATACTAGCATGCAAATCTAAAAGCCCATACATATAGGCACATAAAAACATCTATCATAGCATTCTATCATGCAATCCTTAGCCCTTAATCTAGCATGCGATTATCATATCATAGCATAAAACGTATCACTTGTATGGGTATTTTGGGAAAACTTAATTGAGCTCGGCCGATTGCACTCATCACACCCCTTGTATTTTATTAAAATCCTTAGATTTAAATGTTTCTGTTTGTGAAAAACATACCAATCACTTGATTTGAGTGCAGACACACCCAAGAGTATACCCGAATCCACAAACCCAGGCTCTGATACCAACTTGTAACATCCCCAAAAATACAGATAATTTTTTTAAAAAAACTTCATTCATTCATAAGAAACTGATACCAAAATATTCAAAAGAGTTATATTGTAACATATTATTAGAGTACGAATCCCAAAATCTCTAAGTGTGGAAAAACGTAGAGTGATGCGGTGCGATCAAGTCTGACCCTCCTCCTTCGAACTGAAAGTACCTGAAACAGAAACAAAAAACTATATCTAGGTTCCCCCAACATACCACATACTAAACAAACATACTGTCAAGCATATCTGGGTGCCAGCCTACCCCTTCGTTCTATTTCAACCAGATACTGCCAAGCATATCTAGGTGCTGGCCTACCCCTTCGGTTTATCTCAAACGGATAAAGCCAAGCATATATGGGTGCTGGCCTACCCCTTTGGTCTATTTCAACCAGATACCGGGTCTATTTCACCCCTACTACTACCACATAATATCATAACAGTAATCACAGATTCATTATGCAAATACAGACATAACTAAAAATTATCACAAATACAATCATCATGCTATAACATAAACTAGTGGGTTGGCCTTGGTGCCTTCGAATCACGGCTATTGCGAAGGAAGACTCACCTCAGACTGTGGGTATCAAATCGCACTCTACGGATGACTCACGAACTCCTCTCCTTATCGCACAAGCACAAAACCCTAATTAAAAACTAGGTCACATTCTAACCGGAAGGTCCAAAACCGTAATCCATGACTTAAGGCAAAAAGGTTCCTTTACCTTTGCCTTATTGGACCTCCTTCTCTCTAAGGTCCAAATCCACACAAGCCCAAAAAGGCATCCAAGCCCACCATAGGGCCTCTAAGGCCCAATATGGCCCAAGAACCCCAAACATGGCCTTAGGACCAAAAAATGTCTTGCTACACTTAGGTGGGCCCAAGGACTAACTTACTCAAGTCCACTACCCAACACCAAACGAGCCCAAAATCTTTTAAGCCCACTCATTGCGTACGTACGACGTACTTGGCTTATACACCCAACGTACGCTGGTGTTGACCAGGGGTCAAGGCGCTGGCCCAGTACGCGCAGCGTACACATGAGTATGCATGACTTACTGGTCTGTCAACCCATTCTTACTTCCATGACTTAATCCCTTAAGAACTAACATCCAAAACTTAGATCTAGACTCCTAGAAACATCCCAAGACATAAAGTTGCAAACGTTATGCTTTTGCATGCAAGGATGGGGCTCAAAACATGAATTAAGTCCACAAACATACTTGGATGGTTCCTAACACTTTCATGGTTGAGGCTTAACCATCAAGATCCAATTTTTAAGACTCAAAACACCTCTAATAGCTCAAAAGGACAGATCATATAGTCTGAAGTTCCTCAACTCATAGAATCCAAACTATGGGACCAAAATATGTCATTTTCTACCCAAAAAATAGATCTAAGCATGCAATGGTCAAGGTTTAAGCTTTATACCTTCAATGGGTCAGAAATGGTGCCAAACATCTGGATCTACAAGCTCTTCCCACGTCCTTTCTTTTTCTCAAGCATCCTTCTTCTTCAAAGACTCTAAAGAAGACCAAAAATACTCAAGAAGCTTACAAATGCACTAAAGGTGGCTTAGGGTTTGAGATTTGCACTTCAAGGGTCAATTCCAGGGCCGCACAAAATCTCTGCCTCAGAGTCTCGAATGTAGCCTGCTACTGAGGTCTCCAGCGAAAATCCACACTCTTCTTCACCAAACGAGTAAGAGGAGCAACAATCTTGCAGAAATCCTAAATGAGCCTCTGATAATAACCTACCTATCCAAGAAAACTCCCAATCTAAGATGGAGACTTCGGGACCTCCCACTACATAACTGCCTCAATCTTGGTCGGATAGACCAAAATCCCATTCTGATTGATGAGGTACCCCAAGAACTGGACCTCTCGCAACGAGAACTCATAATTGGAGAACTTGGAATGTAGTCTCTCCCTCCTCAATACTTCATGTAACTCTCGAAGGTTCTCTGCATGTTGTTCCCTAGTCTTATAGTAGACTATAATATCATCAAAGAAAACAATGACCGATCGGTCGAGCATCAGTCTGCATACTTGATTCATCAAATCCATAAATGTTGCAAGTCCATTGGTAGGCCCAAACGGCATCACCACAAACTCATACTGCCCATAACAAGTCTGAAAAGCTGTCATCTCCACATCCTCCTCTCCGACCCTCATCTGGTGGTATCCTGACCTCAAATCAATCTTGGAAAACAAAGATGTTCCCTGCAGCTGATCGAACAAATCATTAATCCAAAGAAGTGGGTAACGGTTATTCACTGTCAACTATTCAACTCTCGATAATCTATGCACATCCGATAAGAACCATCATTCTTCTTCACAAATAAAATCGTTGATCCCCAGGGTGAACAACTTGATTTTATAAACTGCTTGCCCAACAACTGTTGGAGCTAAGAGGACAAGTCCTACATCTCTGGTGTTGCGAGACAATACGATACCATAGCAATCAGAGCCGCACTGGGGATCAGATCGAACCTAAGGTCCACCTGCCTCACGGGAAGCATACCTGGTAGTCCCTTCGGGAAGACATATGTAAAATCACTGACCACTAGCACATCTAAAACTAAATCCTTCCACTCAACTCGAGTGTCAACTACATAAGCAAGATAACCCGAACACCCATGTTGAAGATACTTCCTAGCCTTAACATTTGAACAAAAAGTTGAACCAATCCAGGTACCCTCGCCATAAACGGTTAATTCTCACCCATTTGGGGTTTGAACAACCACCGGCTGCCTCTCGCAATCAATCACGGCTCCATATCTACTCGGCCAATAAACCGCCACGATCATGCACACATCCCCCATAGGGATAGGAATAAGGTCAATCGGGTAGGGCACCCCAAATATCTCTAAAGTACAATTGTGAAAAACTCTAGAAGCAGAGACCTTGTGTTCGTTGGCGATGGAAACTCGCAAAAGACACCCCAACTCTCCTAGGTTCATATGAAAATCCCAACTGAAAGACCGAGATACAAAATGCCGACTCGCACCCGAGTCAAAAAGCACAAGAGCAAGCAAAGAAGTCACTAAGAAGGTACCTATCAAGAACACAAACACAAGCATACATAAATTTAACTTGACAAAATAATAAATGAATTCATACCAGTAGCAACATCAAGTGCCACCCTGGCCTCCTTTATAGTAAGATGAAGCGCATGACCCCTTGCCCTTGGAGCCTTAGCCCTCATGTGATGGCATTTCATGATCTGAAGGGTAGTCGGAGGCGATGCCTGCACTAGTGTAGCAACGAGCCTGTTGACGACAATCCTTCACATAATGACCCTCATATCCATATTTGCGGCACCCAGTAGTTGATCCTTTATTGTCACATCCCTGGCCGATGGTAGAAACGTCAGGTTGTGTGTTAACACGCTGTCGCAAGCGTATTCAGCAAATAAAATTTCACTTCTGGTTGCACTAATAATATAGCACAGGGAAGCAGGGTCGAATCCTCAGCGGCACAACCTAACGGTCAATTCCTTTTTGCATCAGGCACATTCTAGTCAATAAAACAAAAATTATAAAACCGGGTTTTCGAATTAAACTAAAAACTAAAAATTGTAGTGAAAATAAACTAAATAAAACTCAGTTATAAAAACGTTTTCACCTCTGCTTCGACTTTTCTAATCATGCAATCAACTCAAATATGGTTATTCTGGATGCATTCTATCTAAGTTGGTACTGAGAAAAACTGACAAACTTTAGTATAATCTCTTTTTTCTAGTTAAATTAGCCAAAACAAGCTCTTCAGTTAAACCTAACTTTTTACTATATAATTAAATAAGCTCTTAATTGAGATTAGAAAAGTTGCTTTATGATTTGTGTAAAATTCTCAGTAATACCCAATACTTCTCATAAGCGCGGAAGCGTAAATATATGATTTTTTATAGTTTATATCAGAGTAAAATCCCAAACACAGAACCAACATGATACTTGTTACTTATTACCAGTTGACAAGAAAAATTACGGATTCTATTAACTAATTAACTGGAATGATAAAAACCCAAGCCAAGTGATTAGACTAACAAGAATTAAAAATCAAACGTTCATTAAGCTTAAAAAAGAAAACCAGATCTGATAACTAATCACATGAAAAGTACTAGTCTAATGTAGAACTGAAAACTAGGGTTTTAGCCAGGCATGGGTAAAAACGAATCTAAACTAATAAAAAGAAACATTAACTGGGTAATCTTCTAAACTAAATGTGTGAGATGATTCACCCCCTTTCGATCTTCGGAAATCACTTAAAGGTATCAGAAATCACCTTCATAAGTGTTTTTCGTCGTCTGGAACCGTCTAACCTTCAAATCTGATTCTGAGGGTCGTATTTATACGCAAGACCGAAGCTTCCGAAGAAAGTAAGCTGAAAATGCTATCACAAATTTAAAATATGCGATCACAGATTTAAAATATGCGATCGCGGATTTTATGATCTTTCTAGATTTTCCCTTAAATGATGTACGAAGCTATTTTCATTTTTTTCAATACTTCGGGGCACAAATGCGATCAAAAAAAATGTTTATGCGATCCTAGATTTATGAATTTCTTCTAGAATTACGTTTAAATGAAGTACGCTGTTATTTCTGAAGTTTCTAGGGCTGCATGACAAAAATGCGATCATAGAAAGGATATATGTGATCATTGAAACTGACTTTTCTTCTAAGATGACTTTCAGATGATCGATTTCGATCCTGGAAAACTTCGATGCATTTATGCGATTGCAGAAAAAAAAATGTGATCGCAAATTTGAGTTTCTGGCTCATTTCAGATGTGATTCTTCAGTGTAAGCACTCCATGTTATTCCTTATCACCCTTCTTCTGTGCCAACTCCATTTAGGATCCAAACATGCATTCAGCTGCTCCCAAAGTCCCACTCCATTTGATTTATCTGAAAACAACACAAAAATGCTAGTAGTATGAGAATTCTGATAAAAAACATGAGCTGAATATTATTTAAAAAAATTACTTGGAAATTTACAAAATATGATGCTAAATTATAATAAACACTACTGTAAAAGATGCATAAAATCACATCTATCAAGTCTCCCCAAGCTTGAACCTTAGTTGCCCTCAAGTAAGAAAAAGGTTAAACATTATAAACAAATGGAAAGATGTAGATGACCTTAAAATAATTTAGAATAAAATGAAGAAAAATAAAAAAATTTAAATAAAAATACTTCACCCTTTTTTTCGCACATGATCAGATTTTGCAACGAGGAAGCTCCAATGAAATCACTACCTAGACAACAGTCTCAATACTTTTATTGCAGATTCATAATTCATATTTAATAAGTCAAACCAAGCTTGAGTTAAAAAATTTTACGTCGAATTAAATTTGTGAAAACAGTGTATTTTTAAAAATATTTTCTTGGAAATTCGTTTATAAAAACTTAGCTTTATCGAGCGCTCCTTTTTTCCAAACCCGTCCAGTAAATGCGATAAGCTCCATTATGGACAAAAAACCCAAGCTTACCCCTATGATTCCACTATCGAGGGATCTATCTCCTTAAACCAGACATCATATTTGTCTTGATCAACTCTTTAGATTTAACTTTACTTGCTTCTTGATTTCGACTTGAACTTGACTTGGATTTGACCTTTGTATTTCAGATTTCTTCAAGTTGCTTGATGTACCATTTCTAATATATATGTTGACTGGGCACGAATTTCACTTTGTGGCCCACCATATCTTCAATACTTCAAAAATGATAATAAATTGTCTGCATATAACAAGAGTTCCCTCCCAACCTCAAAAGGCACAGGAGCTATAGGGGTTAGTACTTCAATTAAAGAAAATGGTTATTTAATCTAGGTTCTTTTTAAGGTATTTACTGAAATTATTTCTACAACACTATTCATTTTTCCATCCCACACTTTGATTATAAAAATTATCTGACTCTTATGTTGGTTCATTTTCTGAAAACATTTAAAGTACTTTCTGATATGAAAAAATAATTCTGTAACATCCCAAAAATCATAGGAATTTAAAATTTTTAAAAAAAACCATTTCAATCATAAAGTGTTTAAAAAATCTTTATTTCAAGAATATAATTATAATTAGAGTTTTCCTGAGACCCAATGTCATAAAAATAGGAAGATGTGCATCATCACGCCTTCGGTTTTCCACGAAGTCACACAACCAGTAATCACATGTAGTCCTACAGTTCTACCAGTCTAACGCATATCAAAAACTATCATATAATCATGCAGAGATAACACATAATCAACATATCATCAATCAATCCAATGGGGCGGCCTTGGTGCCTTCGACCCATAAGTACAGTGAGAAAAACTCACCTCTCAATCTGAAAAAGATCATTGAATAGGACACTGCTCCGATTATCGGCTCAACCGGTCACCTATTTATCAAATAATGACCAATCTCAAATATCACTCAAAGTACCCAAAATTCCCTTAGGTCAAACTTGGTCAAAGTCAAAAAGTCAAACTTGGTCAACACAGCTGAGTACGCTAGGCATACCCACCCTGTACGTGGGGCGTACTCAACCGTTGACCAAAAACCGTGAAGCTGACCTTATACGCTCAGCGTACCAATCTGTATGCCTAATGTACGAAGCCCTCCATTAATCCTTATACTAAGAGCTTATTCATTTAAGCTCTTTCGTCCAATTCTCACATCTGACCCTAAACTAATGTCCTTCACCATAAAGTTTCCAACTTTATTGTGTTCCATGGCTAGAAAGTGCCCAAAAGCTAGAACTCCAACTTCTTAACCCATTAAGACACCTTAATACATGCATCGAGTGAAAAGAAGGTCCAATATGACATTTTTATCACTCTAACTACCCTAAAACGTCCAAAATGACAACTTATTTGGTGTAGGGTAGCTCATACCCAAAAGGACAAAGAATATGGGGCTAATAAGCATAATGTTGAAACATAAAAGTGAGCCTCTTAAACTTGAAGAGATTCGAAGCCATCACAAGACCCGCAGTCAAGATCCACACCGTAATCTAGAACCGCATCCACAGTCGAAGTCATCAATCTTAGTTTTTAGTTTTATCTGTTATCTTATGTCTTTAGACTTCTTTATCCAGTGTGCCTTGCATGGCAACCTTAGACAGATTTAAATTTGTAATCTTCGAGACTCTATAAATAGAGCTCTCTCTTTCTGAATGAACACATCGATCAATTATCTCTATCTTGAATTATCACATTCTACTTATTCTCTCTTACTCTCTCATCTTAAAACATCTTCAGATCCTAATCTGAAATATTAAGATCGTTATCTCTCTTCGGAGCAAGTCGGCCTTGATTTAATTACTAAGTTTGATCTCATTTACTAACTTGGGTTGACTGCAATCCCTGTTAAGAATCAGCTTAAGTGTCTTCTTCATATAATACTTGTTGTCATTTATATTTCCTTATATTTCCACAACTAATTATCTAATCATCTAACTCTAACTTATTATTATTGTTGAGCTTTATGATCCACTGAGTTAAACTTCATTCTGCATTATTACTTGTTCTAACGTTTATTCAAGTGTGTTATTCAAGTTTTTCTCTCAACACATAAACTTCTAAAAATAACACGATCAAGAGATATGATCATCAAGTTCATAAGTTTATACCTCAAAATGAAGCTTAGAGGTGAGGTGTTTCTGGATCTATGTGGTCTTAATCTTCTAAGTTAGTTCTCCACTCTTCTCTTTGCTTTAAAGACACTACAAACATACTTTCAAGCTCAAAGGAACACAAACAAGAGATTAGGGTTGCAATGGACGAAATGAGGGATGGAGGTTGGAGAGGGAATGAGCCTTGTAGAGTTAAGGATTCTTATATAGGGTCTAAACCCTAAAAATTAGGGTCTGAGGTTCTAGTACGTACGCCTAGCGTACCAATCTATACACCCAACGTACGTGAGCTCCGCCCGTAAATTACAAAAATGCAACTATAGGCCACTTTGCAACACATTCCATACACAAGGTATAAAATGAAAATAATCTTCATACTTTAGGGTTAAAATTGGAAATACCTCATCAACGGCATGTTACAATCCTCCCCCACTTGAACTAGAGTTTGTGTTCGAAGTCCATTGCTACGAACAATTCAGGGTAATGCTCCCATATCTCAGACTCGGGTTCCCACATCCATTCAGAACTCTTCCGATGCTGCCACTGAACCTTGACCAAAGACACCACCATGTTGTACAAGGCCTTCTTCTTCTGATCTTAAATCGTCACTGGCCTCTCAACGTGTTCCAGGTGATCATCAACCTAAATATCCTCCAAGGGGACAACCGCAAAATCATCAGCACGGAAGGTGTTGTGGATATGACTGAGCTCATTAGGAAAATCCAATGTGTATGCCACCCTACCAACCCTAGCAATCACCCAAAATAGACCAATATACCGGGGCCATAACTTTCCCTTCTTCTGGAAGCGTATTTCACCCTTCTAGGGTGATACTTTTAGCATAACCATGTCACCGACGTGGAACTCCAACTCAGATCAATGCTTATCAACACAACTTTCCCCTATTCTGAAGTATCCGCCTAATCTAGTGAATGAGCTCTGACGTCTGAAGGACTACCTTAGTCCTTCCCATGACTCTATGACCCACCTCTCCCCAACATACTAGGGTACGACACTTCCTCCCATAAAAAAGCTCGAATGGTCGTGCACCAATGCTTGAGTGATAGTTGTCGTTGTAAGAAAACTCATCTAGGGGAAGGTAGGAGTCCCAACTCCCACCGAAATCAACTACACATGCTCGCAACATATCCTCAAGCGTCTGAATGGTCCTCTCACTCTGTCTATCCGTCTTTGGATGATAAGTTTTGCTGAAGTGCAACCTCATACCCAGTTCCTCGTGGAACTTCTGCCAAAACCGAGATGTAAATCGAACATCCTGGTCCGAAATGATAGAAAATGGAACACCATGTCTAGCAACAATCTCGCATACATATACATCGGCCAATTTCTCGGCCGACGAGCTCTAACGAATTGCTAAAAAGTGGGCACTCTTAGTCAACTGATCAACTACCAACCAAATCGCATCAAACCCCTTATCTGTTCGAGGCAACTTGGTGATGAAATCGATGGTGATCTGTTCTCATTTCCACATGGGAACCTCCAAAGTTTGAAGCTTTCTATGCGGCCTCTAGTGCTTTGGGTTTGACCATCTGACAGGTCAAATACCGCTCGAAATACCAGGCATCTCCCGCTTCATACACGACCACCAATAACTGAGTCGCAAATTCTAATACATCTTGGTGGATCCATGGTGTATCAAAAACCTAGACTTATGTGCCTCTTCTAGCACGACCTGCCTAACCCCACAAAAATCTGGTACCCATAATCGACCATACTGGGTCAATCCATGGTTGTTGCTAGAAAACCTGTCGATCTTGCCTCTGAGTCGCTCCTGCTTCCAGTTCTCCTTCTTGACTACCTTAGCCTGAGCCTCCCGAATCATACCCAACAATGTCGAATCAATTGAGATCCTCATACAAAGGCTCCTAACAATAGAACTAGCCATCTTGTGGCTCATAGAATCAGCGACCACATTCGCTTTCCTCGGGTGATACATAATCTCGTAGTCATAATCCTTGATCACGTCGAGGAACCTGTGTTGCCTTCTATATAGATTCGGCTGATCCATGAGACATCTCAAACTCTTGTGATCCATGTAGATGGTACAACAGACCTTGTACAGATAATGCCGCCAAATCTTGAGAGAAAACACCCCTGCTCCCAACTCCAAATCACGAGTCGGATAACGAACCTCGTGTTGCTTCAACTGCTTAAAAGCATACGCAATGAATCTCCTACACTGCATAAGCACCGCTCCCAAACTAGTGATGGATGCATAACAATACAGAAAAAAATCCTCAACACCCTCAAGGAGGGTTAATATTCGGGCCTCACACAACTTCTTCCTTAGTGTCTCTAACGCATCCTACAGATCAGGCCCCCAGCCGAAATCCACGCCCTTCCTCGTCAGACGAGTGAGGGGTATCATAATCTTGGAGTAGTCCTGAATAAATTTCTGATAATATCCTGCTAAACCCAAGAAATTCTTGATCTCCAAGGGAGACTTGGGAACCTCCCACTGCATCACGAACTCAATCTTGGCGGAATCGACCAAAATCCCATTTTGGTTAACGAGATGTCCCAAGAACTGGACCTCTCATAACCAAAACACACACTTCCAAAACTTGGCATACAACCATTCTCGCCTCAAAAATCCAAGAAGCTCCCAAAGGTGCTCCTACTGCTGCTCCCTGGTCTTGGAATAACCCAGGATAACATCAATGAAACACAATGACTGATCGATCAAGCATACCCTATTCATCAAATCCATAAATCCCGCAAGCATATTGGTGAGCCCAAATGGCATCACCACGAACTTGTAATGACCATAATGAGTCCAAAACACGGTCTTCTCCACGTCCTCCTCCCTAACCATCATCTGATGATACCCCGACCTCAAATTGATCTTGGAGAACTGGGATGCACCCTGCAAACGATCGAAGAGGTCATCAATCTGCAGAAGTGGGTAACGGTTCTTTACCGTCAATATGTTCAACTCCTGTTAATCAATGCTCATCTGGTGTGAACCATCCTTTTTCTTAACAAAAAAAAAATCAGAGCTCCCCACGGCGAACTGCTCGTTCTAATAAACTGCTTACCCAACAGTTCCTGAAGTTGTGAGGACAACTCCTGGATCTCAGGTGGTGCCAATCGGTAAGGTGCATTGGCATTCGGAGCCGCAGCTAGAACCCAATCAATACTGAACTCAACCTACCTCTCAGGAGGCACATCGGACAACTCCTCCGAAAGTACATCTGCAAACTCTCTCACCACAGACACATCTGTGACCAAACTCTTCTTTCTAACTCGAGTATCAACCACATAAGCCAGACAACTCATACAACCATGCTGAATATACTGTTGAGTCGTGGCAGCTGAACAAAAGGCTGACCCTAATCTGGTACCCTCTCCATAAATAGCTAGTTCTCCCCTACTTGGGGCTCGAATTACTAGCCACTAACCCTCGCAATCGATCATAGACCCAAATCTACTCCGCCAATCCATCCCTAAAATCATGCACACATCACCCATGCGAATAGGAACCAGATCAATCGAATAAGGCACCCTCGAAAATCTCCAAAACACAACTCTGGTAAACGCTCGATGCCGAAATCCCGTGTACGTTGGCTATAGAAACCCGCAATGGACATTCCAAGTCTCCAAGAGTCATATCAAAACCTTACTAAAAGACTAAGTTACAAAGGACTGACTCGCACCCGAGTCAAATAGCATAAGACCATGCAAGGAATTCACTAAGAAGGTACCTCGCAGAAACATAAACAAAAGCATACCATAAAATAACTGATAGAATGTCAAATAGAAATATACCAGTAACTACGTCCAACGCCGCCTTGGCCTCCTATGTTGTGAGCTGGAAAGCATGACCTCGACCCCTATAGGGCTCCATCCTACCCTGGCGCCCATCTGTGATGCTCAAGGTAGCCGATGCCGGTCTAGCCGCGAGCAATGGACAGTTGGCCCTTATATGTACAACCTGCTCACAATGGTAACAAATCTTGGTGCTTGGCGGCGAGGCCTGCTGACGATAATCCCTCACAATGTGGCCCTCCCTGCAACATTTGTGGCACCCAGATGATTATCGGAAAACACACTCATGAACCTTGTTGCACTTTCCACAAGTGTAGCCCCTCTATCATCTAGATCTCGAATCAGCAGGCTTGAACCGCTTCGCCGCAGGCTGTGTATGAACAGGTGCCTGCCTCAACTCATTCGTCTGCATCTCTATCTCAATCTCCCGCCTCCTCGCGGCATCCTGAAGCTCACCGAGTGAACCATAACGCTGGGTGGACATGAAGTGCCGAATATCGTATTGAGCATGCTCAAGTACCAGGTCATTTGAGCCTGCTTCGAAGCAACAAACTCAGGGCTAGAAAAGATCCCTCTTCGTAAAAATGTTGGTGATCTACGTCACCATCTTGGTAGTCTATCTCAAATCCAATCATTCTGAGCCAACATCTTCCTCTCCACCAAGGGAACGTATCTCAAACAGAACATCTCCGAGAACTGCTCCCAAGTAATAGCAGCTCTCTGCTCAGTGGTGTAAGAAACAATCACCAATCCTTCGCCCCCAACTTGAGTAGGTTCATGGAGCACTTGACCTTCTGGTCAGCAGCGCAAGAATACGTGAAGAAACAACCCTACACATCAGATAGCCACCTCATCGCTACGATCATATTCCTAACCCCATCAAACTCCGGGGGCTTCATATTATCGAAGTGCTGATACTAGAAGGCCCTTTCCCCTCGAACCCTTGAAGCAGAAACGGTTGCGATAGCTGCAGCAGCAGCAGCATCCTTAGTCAATCCAACATAGTGCTCATTAAACACCTCAATTATGGTGGTATTGATATACCCAAACCACTCCGAGATAGAACTCTGGATCGTAGTAGCCACCTCAGCAGCAATCATCTCACAAATCTTATCCTCAGTCAACCACGGCCTGTCCTGAACACCCCCTCCAGATCCGGATCCAGACCCCTCGTCAACACCATTCTGAAAAGAAACTAATATATACAAAAAAAATGTTGCCATTCATACTATGCAATCATCATAGAGAAACTAAACCATTGGGTTTGTGACCTCCTTGTTATGCGTGCGGGTCCTGTGCTTCCAGTAGTACGGGCCCATATTACTTTCCACACCTACACATATATGTCCAAAATATCATCACAAACAACGCAAGAGTATCTAATCGTTCCTTAACAAGCCTTCTACTTACCCACACTCATGAAACTTCCACCAACCCTGTAGCCACTTGTGCATGCTAATCATACACATCGCTGGATTCTTTAGCTATATTTGACTCAACCCTAAGCCCTTCATTAGAGAAGAATAGGAAATAAGGCTAAATCAAGCATTCTCAGGCTATAAGATCTTAATTATCTATAACTATGATGCACACACTAAGCAACTACACTAATGATGTCAATTTCATCTAACATACAAGAAGTAACTATGGGCTATCAGGCATCATATATCAAGGAATCCTATAATGCAATTCCTAAAGATCCCTAGCCTATCACTAGCATGTTGTTCTATCATAAACATCATATCAAATAACAGTGTGGTAGCTTGGGGTATACTTTCTTGCTCCAGCTGATCGTACACACCACATCATTCATTGGTTACTTTTGAAAACAATTTTGAAAGACGATTTAATGCTGTTGCAGTTCCTTAGTTTGAGTCAGGATACACATAAATGCTCATCCAATTCTCTCAAACCAATGCTCTGATACCAACTTGTAACATCCCAAAAATCATAGAATTTTAAAATTTTCAAAGACAACCCATTTCAATCATAAAGTGTTTACAAAATCATTCTTTCAAGAATATAATCATAATCAGGGTTTGCAGGGACCCAATATCATAAAAACAGGAAGATGTGCATGATCATGCCTTCGCTTTTCCACGATCATCCAAAGTACCTGAAACAATAAACAGCAATAGTAAGCCAAAGTTTAGTGAGTTACCCCAAAGAACCACCACACTACATAACATATATAACATTTCATGTTGGGTCTAATCAGTCATTGGACTGGAATACCCCTGGCCTAATCAGTCATCGGACTAGAATGCCAATATACAACGAGTCCACTTAGTTATCAGACTGGAATACCCTTGGGTCCACTCAGTCATCATACTGGAATACCCCTGGTCAGTTGGCTCATGCACAAAGCGGTAAAGACTCAACCCCAACATAACATGTCGATATAAAACATATAACAAAAACATATTCAACAGAAAGATAATCATACAACCAGTAATCACAGGTAGTCCTACAGTTCCACCAGTCTAACGCATATCAGCAACTATCATATAATCATACAGATCTACCACATACTGAACATATCATCAATTAATGTGTATCAGGATATCAATCCAACAGGCCGGCCTTGGTGCCTTCGACCCATAAGTACAGTGTGGAAAACTCAACTCAGCGTACCAATCTGTAAGCGTAGCGTACGTGAACTCTGCCCATAATTTACAAAAATGCCACTGTGGGCCACTTTGCAACACTTTCCATACAGAAGGGCTAAAATGCAAATAATCTTCACACTTTAGGGTTAAAATTGGAAATACCTCATCTTCATAATGTTAAAAATTCATAAAATTAATTGCAATTAGACTGTTATTTTCTGTTCCTATCACACTTTATCTTTACAAAGCTATCGAATGTACAAAATATCCTTATCTCATATAATTTTTTTTTAATTTTTTTTTAAACACAGAAAATAAAAACTAAAATAACTAGAACTAAAAAGGAAAAAAAAAATTTATGAATGCAGAAAAATAAAAAGGAAAATACTTTTTTGATTTTCAAATTTTTTTTATACAGAAATGCAATGCAAACAATAAAATGCAACAAGGGAAATAAAATTTGAAAATTTTAAATGAAAAACTAAAGAAATTAAATTTTTTTAACTAAAAATGCATATTTTCACGCTAACCTCCACCCCAAGCTTAAAATGATGTATTTTCCTCAATGTCCGGAGATGAATTAACAGCTCAATAAAGCATATAAAAGCAAAAGGATATGGCTAGGAATGAATGTACCTGATAAGATTATAGAAAATTCTGATTTTGACGATTATGTTGGCGTAAAATCTGAATTTCACGAAATTTGAAGATCCTCTTATTTCCCCAAGCTTGCTTGGAACTACGACCATCTCTTTATTGAAAGCATAAAAAACTAAAAGCTACTCATCTGCTTGCCTCCCGAAAAGCTGCCCATTTTTAAAGTCATTCGCTCGACTTTGTCCAACCAGATTTGTTAACTGGTGTGGTTGGGACTGCTCTGTAGCTCAACTTTCTTCTTCCTCACTCTAGATACCTTAACATATGGTAGAATTGGTGGATCTGGAACTTACTCAACAAACTAGAAAGACTGCATATAGCTATCAAATAAAATTTTCATATTTCTGAACTTCTTTCGTTTTTTGATCTTCTTCTTTCCAAAAAGCTTCTCCTTTTTCTGATTCTTCTTTTCAGAAATCTTCTCAGCAGAAATTATCACTTTTTCTTTAATCCTTTTTCCAAAAAATTTATTTTCTTCCTCCGCAAGCTTATTGCGTTCTGCCAGCTCATTCTCTGATGTTTCTTCAGCAGAAACCATCTTTTCTTTCAGCTCCCCAAGCTTATTTCATTTTAGCTCCTTGGATGTATTATCAGATAAATTCCTGTCTAAAAATAAATCTTGCACGAAAACAACAGAAAACTCACAGTAGCCCTTAGATAAAGAACTATTGGTACCCAGAAAATTAACATAATGTATTATCAGTAGTATCATCATCATTCATTTTAAAGTTGACTACATCCCCATCAAATTCCATAGCAAGCGTACCAACAAAAACATCAATTTTCGTTTTAGCAGTTTTCAGAAAAGGTCTTGCCAAAATAATTGATTTTTTATCTGATACGTCTCAATCACCCATGTCCAGGATAAAAATAAACTCGCCCACTAGGACAAGAACATCATCCAATACACCTTTTGGGTGTACTGTCGAGTGATTTGCCAAGTCAATAAGTTTCTCGGTCTTTTGTAAAGTTCCCAATTTTAAATTTTTACAAACTAAAAAGGAAAGGACATTTACTGAAGCTCCAAGGTCAAGAATGGCATTTGAAAAAGTAAGGTTCCCCAATTTACAAGGAATCGACAAAAATTCTCGGATCCTTTCACTTTGGGAGCAAACCTTTTTGCAAAATAGTTGAAATGTTTTCACCAACTTCGATGGTTTCATTACAGTTCATTAGTTTCTTATAAACACATAAATTTTTCAAAAACTTGGCATAACAAGGGATGTGTTTAATTATTTCTAAAAGTGGGATATTTACTTCCATCTTACGAAAGGTGTCCATAATATCCTCGTCCTCACGCTCGCGCTTCATGCTTCTCACTCGTGATCGGAAGGGTGGTTGTATTCTTTCATATTTGTCTTCATAGGTTGTTGAGTTTCTATTCCTTTATCGTCTTCAGCTTCTTCTTCAACCAAAACATCTTCATATTCTTTTTCTTTTTCTATTTCTTTCATATCTTCTTATTCTACCAAAACTTCTTTATATTCTCAACTTCTTTTTCTAGTTCGGATACACTTGGACCTTCATATATTTTTCCAGTTCTGATGGAACCTAAAAGTCAACCTCTAGCAATCTCAATCACCTTTGAAGATTCGAAGTCAGTCAGTGTTCCAAAATGAATAAGTTGGTGTCCGGACTTGAAGCCTTGCTCCGGAAGTGAAGATCTCCGGAATATGAAGATGTCTGGAAGAGAGGAATATGTTCCGAACCATATGGAGGCATTCCGGAATGGTTGTTATGTCCAGAACGTTAACTTGTTTGAATCAGTGTTTTGTCCATGTGCATTTATTGTATTTGTCTTTTAGCTTGATTTAACTTGTCATAGGACTTAGTCTCTTTTGTCTAACACAGATATTAAGAGTGTCAGATGTAACTCTTATATCCAGTCCTATGTATGTAATCAGTTAGTACTATGTATCTTGTTCTCCTATTTATAGGAGCTTTCAATGTTAAATCAATAGACGGATCATTCAAACATATCTAGCAATATTCCAGTTTACTTCACTTTCTCTCTAAAACATTCTTCTTGTTCTTCATTTATTGTCTTTACCTTGATCATTATCTTCACTCTTCATTAATATCTTGAATACTTTGTTGATTGCATTAACTCAGACTTGACTGGTACATTCATTAGCAAGCACACATTGATCTTAAGCATTCATTCAAGGTTTGAGTTTTCAAACCTTGTCCCTGCGTATCAGATCGTTCTTGTTCTCACAATTGGTATCAGAGCTTGAGTGGTTGTCCTTTGAATCCATAAGATCAGATTATAGTTTGTTTGAAATTACCTTGGTATATCAACCATTTCTGTGTTCAGGATAAAAGTTCTTCTATATACCACTTTCTCTTAAAGATATATTAACTTCAATGGCTGCTTCTAATCCTCAACAAATGTATTCAATGCAAATAGCAAATAGCGTGGGTTGCCCTACTCGTGCCCCACTGCTAGTTGTTGAAGAATATGATCATTGGAAAGTCAGAATGGAAAGATTTTTACTGGCTAAAGAGAAAGGTGAAGCTATCTGGAAATCTGTCAAAAAAGGTCCTCATGTTCCGGTTAGAAAAATAGTTAGAGATGTTGCTGCTCAACTCATGGGTCATGATGAACAACGCCCAGCTCCTCTCACTGCTTACGATATTGAGAGGCTACATGCTGATCAAGTGGCATTCTCTGAAATGGTGTTTGGTATTCCACCATCTCTCTTTAAACACATCAAGCTGTGTAAATCTGCCAAAGAGATTTGGGACAGTCTTCAAGACTTGATCGAAGGTTCTGAAAATATGAAAGACAAGCATCTGACATCTGTTGTAAACGAGTTTGACACCTTTCCAACAACTCCTGGTGAATCAGTTGCCTCAGCCTCCAACCGATACCGAATTATAGTCAACAATATGACTGCTCATGGGATTGTCTGAACTCCTTTGGAGTACAATATCAAATTCTTAAATAACCTTGGTAAAGGATGGGGAAACGTGAAGTCCTGTCTTCAAAGCAATGGATCTATGAAGATGTTAAAGCTTTATCAACTATTTGATGAACTGCAAGGTCATGAATCAAACGTTGCTCAGGCATTAAGAGAACTCTCCGGAGGTCCCCTTGCTCTTGTCAGTTCTTTTGAACCATCTGTTCCTAACCCATCTATCTCGGACCCTCTTAAACCCGTTGTTCCACCTGTTCAACCCTCCTTACCAATTTTATCCACTCAAAGCTATTCTATTGATGGTGCTCTCGGTTCCGAAGACATGGACTCTGAACTACGTTTTCAGCAGGAGTTCGCACTACTCTCCATGAAATACATACGTCCATTTAATCCCTCTCATAAACCTTATCACAATCGCTTTCATACTCCTCGTCAAAACTATCCTCAAGCATACTCTGCTCCGCAACAACAAAACCACCTCGGAAAACCCACCAGCCTACAAACCAAACATCTCTAAACCCAATTCCACTCCGAAACCTCAGCGGATTCCGAAAACAGATGAATCCAAAATTGTGTGTCATAATTGTGGACGTGCAAATCATTTTGCAAAAGATTGTCTGGCTGATATTCCGCAAAAGCCAAAAATCAAGGATTCTACTTACTATGCCCGAAAAGCACAAGAATTGGCTGAAAGTGAGAAGGCATTTATCACAACTGTGTCTAGAGATGTGGAAGGATATTGGTCATCCGGAGATGATGATGATATGATTACTGGAAGAAACATGTGTTTGATGGAGAGACAAACCATTGAGTGTGACGAAGGCTATTAGTCTTCAGGGTCAAAAGATGAAGATGAAGAAAATGTTGTTGAACCAAACTACTGCTACATGGCCACCAACGATCCACCAGGTCGAAGCATTGTTCAACACGTAACATCTATGATTACTGATAATAATTTTGATATGACTCTTTGTGAATCTTATCTGACCCAGATCCAAACAGATATGAACACCATCTTTAGAGCCTATGAGTCAGCCATAGAAGCCAGTGAGAAGAAGGACTGTGAATTGAGTCGTCTTAGGTTACGTTTCGAGGATAAAAAAATTAAAAATAGAGTCTTTAGAACGTGAACTTGTAATGTCACAAGATGAATGTATCATTCTCAAAGACAAATGTGAAATCACTTATTCAGAAAGAAATGTTTTGATTTCAGATAACAAACGTCTTAATGCCAAAATTAATGCTTTGCATAATTCTATTGACTTGCTGGAAGCAAATCAAAGGATGACACATAACTTTCGTCATCCATGATCTAAAGCTCCTGGTATCGGAAGTGAGTTTCCAAAACCAATAGTTAGTCCCTTGAAGGAGTTACAAAACCTGATTTTTATGGGAGATGCTCCGAATCTTAAACATTTTGATACTCCGGTTTCTCCTTTATCACCCCTTCCTGAGACTTCCGAACAGTTTGCATCTTTGATTCCTGAGTTTAAGCCCATAGTTGTCAAGTGTCCTGATTCCATGCTACTTCCGCCTCTAACAAACCTAGACCTAAATTGGACCACAGAATTCCACCATAGTGTTTCAAATTGTGTAGATCATGTTCCAAAACACATTCCTCCTAACAACTATGTTGTTGAGGAAATTCCTCCAGTGACAACTAAACCTGTTACTTCTGAGTTTGCATGGGCATCCTTAGATGATAACTGTGAAACAACAAGTCATGTCTCCTCTGATTCTTGTGAATCAAACTCCGTGGTAATCTCCAAAAAAACCTTGGTACCTATCAAGCCCAAGTTTAGCAATCCTTCAAATGGTCAGACTTCCAAGTCAACATCTGACCAAAGAAAGAAACCTTCCTTGAACCGAAAAGATGTCTTTAGTCCTAAACAAGAAGCCAAAAATTCTCTTAAAAAGGAAGTTCAGTCAAGACAAAATTCCAGATTCCTAGAGAACTCCAAAAAGAGTATCTCGGAATTCTTTTTCATCAACCCATAGTCAAAACTCCTTCACTCCTACTAAGATCCTTAAGAGACCTTCGAATCCTTCAAATCATGCAGAGCAAATGAAAGTGGTTAATCCCACTCGGGAAAAGTCAAGTGTAAGCACCACATCTGTACGAAACATCTTTCCTTGGACCGTTTCATCTGTTTTCATTGCAAAATCCGATGGCACAATTTTCAAACCTCGTATTTCAAAATCAAATGTGCCATCAAGCAAACAAAAAAGTGTTAAGAAAACAAATCTTTCAAAATCTTCAAAACAAAACCTTGAGTGGAAAGTCAAAACTCTCATTGATGAAACAATCACTCTGGTAGACAAGGTAGTTCCCACTACTCCGGAAGTTAAAAGTCCAAAGAAAGTTGTTCCGAACTCTCCTGTCATTGAATATGACTACTGGATAGATGAAAGAACCATGTCATTCTGTTTGTTTCCTAAGGAATCTCGGAACAAATCTTCCAAACCATCTGTTTCTCAAAAGTCCCTACCAAAACCCAAGACCCGTGCCTTCGTCCAAAAACCTAACTTGGAGCCTAAAAACTCCACATCTCACTAATTTTTGCAGGCACTTTATGCTTCGGAGCAAGAAACAATATGGTATATTGATAGTGCTTGCTCCATGCACATGACGGGGCAGAAAGACTTTCTGCGAGATCTCAAACTTTCTCCAAATGCTGGTTACGTGAAGCACAACGCCAACTCTCAAATTCGTGGTTATGGAATCCACACCAATGGAAACTTCTCTATTTCAAATGTAGCCTATATAGCTGACCTGAAGCACAATCTAATAAGTGTAGCTCAACTCACTGACTCAAATCGGCATGTTGAATTTTGCAAGAAACATAGCTACGTAATGACCGAAGACAGAAATGAATGCTTGATCAAATCCAATCGCAACAAGAATATATACCCACTCGACATCAACATGATCATTGGAAAACCTCAACCGTGCTTTCTTTCAAAAGGTGTTCCTGACATCAGCTGGTTATGGCACCGAAGACTTCTTCATCTAAACTTTCGCTACATGAATGATCTTGTGTCTGGTGAAATGGTGAGAGGACTACCGCTCCTCAAGTTCGAAAAGGATCATTTGTGTGCTGCATGTGGGTGTGGTAAGCAGTCGAAGAAGGTTCATCCGGTCATCATTGAAAAATCAATCTCAGAACCATTGGAACTTCTTCACATTGATTTATATGGACCTCAACTGTAGAGAGTCTTCATCACAAGAAATACATCCTTGTGATTGTTGATGATTTACAAGGTTCAGTTGGGTTTTCTTCCTTAGGCTAAAGTCCGAAACAACCACTGAACTCATCAATTTCATCAAAGAAATAGAAGTCCTCATCAAACTTCCGGTTAGAAGAATCCGAAGTGATAATGGTTCGGAATTCACTAATGGAACCATTGAGAAATTCCTCACTGAGAAAGGAATTGATCACAACTTCTCTGCTCCTTACACTCCACAACAAAATAGTGTTGTCGAAAGACGCAACAGAACGCTTGTTGAAGCTGCTCGATCTATGCTCAATTTTACAAATCTTCCACTATATCTTAGGGCTGAAGCTGTCTCTACTAGATGTTTTACTCAAAATAGAAGCATCATCAATCGGCGCCTCAACATGACACCATATGAAGCCATGAATGGTCGAAAGCCCAACATCTCTTTTCTTCACGTTTTTGGATGTCGATGCTTCATCAAGAACAACCATGATCAGCTTACCAAGTTCCAACCTAAAGTTGATGAAGCCATCTTCCTTGGATACTCTTCTAAATCAAAGGCTTACACAATTCTTAATCGGAGAACTCGTGTTCTGGAAGAAAGCTTTGATGTTACCTTTGATGACAATTTTTTTCTGAATTCTGGCCCAAACCATGTTACAAGTCACATTATGGAGTCCAATGCTCCAGCGTCAGGATGTCCAAACCAGCAAAAAATCCTTGAAGTTGACTTTGAGAACCTATTCGGACCCTCAGAAACGGCTCTGGATTCGGAATCTCGAACAAGATCAACAATGTCCGAAGCTCCGGTCTCTCAAAACATGTCCGGTCGAACACCAAGTCTTCCTCCATTTGATTCCGAACCATTTCAACCTTCTCAGGTTGAGGGGAAGAATGGTCACTCTTCCCTTGAATCAAATGTGGATGGATTTCAAGATGCAGCTGCTGATTTCGATGATTCCAATCCTATCAACATCGATGATGATGCAAATTTCTTTGAATTCCCACCTAAAGATGATGTCAACCTATCCGGTTCAGAAGTTCAGGGGGAGCATCATCCGAACGTTCAGACCATTCAGGGGGAGCAACGTAACCCTATTGTTGATATTGGATCGTCTGCTGCACAAGAACTTCCATGGTTACATGTTTGGACCAAGGATCATCCTCCAAACCAAATGATCGGAAACACAAACGCTGGTGTACAAACGCGCTCTGCCACAAGTATTCAAAATGAATGTCATTTCTCGGCATTTCTCGGCATTTATATCAATGGTTGAACATGCTGATTGGATTACAACCATGCAAGAAGAATTGGCAGAATTTGATAGAAATGAAGTCTGGACTCTCGTCCCTCCCCCTCAGAATCATCCCATTGTCGGTACTAGATGTGTGTTTTGCAACAAGTTAGATGATGTAGGAGTTATCATTTGAAAAAAAAGCAAGATTGGTGGCTAAAAGATTTATATAGATTGAAGGCCTTGATTATGATGAGACCTTTGCTCCTGTTGCACGTCTTGAAGCTATCAGAATCTTTCTTGCTTATGCTGCTCACAAAGGCTTCAAGGTTTACCAGATAGATGTCAAAAGTGCCTTTTCTAAATGGTGAACTTGATACTGAAGTATATCTTCAACAGCCTCCCGGTTTTGTTAATCTTTCATATCCGAACTACTGCTACAAATTCCGGAAAGTTGTTTATGGCCTTAAGCAAGCTCCTCGCGCATGGTACAAGACCCTCACCGATTTTCTCAAGCGTTTAGGATTTCAAAGAGGAATTCTAAAACCAACTCTATTCCGAAGGTCAAATGGAAAACATCTCATGCTGGTCCAAATTTATGTTGACGACATCATTTTCGGATCCACCGATTCTTCAATGGTTGCTGACTTTGCTAAGTTAATGGTCAGTAGCTTTCAAATGAGCATGAATCGTGAATTAAGTTTCTTTCTTGGTCTCCAAGTCAAGCAGACTAACAGAGGAATTTTCATTCACCAAGAGAAGTACATTTCGGAACTCCTCAAAAAGTACTCAATGGACACTTGTGCCTTAGCCAAGGTACCAATGGGTTTCAGACACAAGATCTTTGCCGACCCTTCAGGTGTAGCAGTTGATGAAAAGAAGTACAGAGGAATGATTGGATCCCTGCTCTATCTCACAGCAAGTCGACCAGACATCATGTTTTCTACATGTTTGTGTGCCAGATTTCAAGTCAACCCAAAGATGTCTCATCTTTTGGCTGTTAAGCAAATTTTCTGATATCTTAAAGGTACAAAGAATCTCGGAATCTGGTACCCAGCAAATGAGAGCTTCCTGCTTCAAGCATATTCCGATTCAAACTATGGTTGCCTACAATTGGACAGGAAAAGAACATCATGTGGCTGTCAATTTTTAGGTGGTCGATTGGTTAGTTGGTCATCCAAGAAGCATAATATATTGTTGTTGCCAGCTGTACCTATTAAGTTCTATGGATGAAATCTCAACTCTTGGATTATGGTTACCGTTTTCAATGTATTCCTATCTATTGTGATTCTCAAAGTGCCATTGCGATCTCACACAATCCAATTCAGCACTCCATGACGAAGTACATTGACATAAGGTACCATTTCATAAAAGATCATGTCTTAAAAGGCAACATTGAACTCATTTTTGTTCCATCTGACGATGAAATTGCTGATGTCTTTCCTAAGGCATTAGACGAAACCAAATTCAATGGTTTTCTAAGCAAGATGGGTATGATGATGCCTGATCCTCAGTTCTTTCAAGAGACTTGCTCTCTCTGATGGTAACATCAGTTAGAAATTTGGTTCCGAACTCAAAATCTTTTTTATCTCGGAACTATTGTCTCTCGGAATACATAGGATAATTTTACTTGTCTTTATATCTAACCACCACTTGAGTTCAAAGTTGTACAGTTCATCTTATCATTTGATATCCATAGTCTACATAGTCACAATGATCAAAATTTCACCTCGGAATTTACTTCATAAGGTCATCCCGTAATTCAAATCCGGAAAGGTATTGTATTCCATACTTCGAAATTCTTTTAAAACTCACTCCAGAATTTTTTTAATCTTGTTCCCGAAATTCTTTCAAATCTCGTTCCGGAAAATCTTTCAAATGCACTCCGGAACATCAAAATAACCATTTCGGAATTTTAAAATTTTTGACTCCGGACTTTTCAAAATACACTTTTCCTTTGTTCCGGAACTTACTTCTTCAAAGTTTTGAGTCCAGAATGTTGTCACAAAATCTTCTTCAGAATCCTTGAAAATGGTTTTCTCCGGAATTGTTTTAAAATATTTTACTCCAGAATTCAAATGTTTTTCGCTCCGGAACCTCAAAGCTTCACTCCGGATTGTTCAAATTCAGGACCTTTTCTTCAAATTACCATGATCCGGAATACACCTCTTTACTCTCCGGTTCTCAAATTGTCCGGAATCAATCATTCGAAAGTCCAAAGGTTTTTAAGGTGATACTCTTTCAAACAGTTACTTTTAAAAGATGCTTATTGTGTTCCTTGAAATCCATGCCACGTTTACAGGTCCTTTAAAGAAAACATCCCATCGCCGTTTGATGGTTTCTATTCCTCACATCATTCCATAGAAACCTTTCATCATCATTAGTCAACTCACCCCAAAACGGCAACATATTAAATGCGACCCATTTCCATTTCGGATCCTCATCATTACCCTTTCTGATCGACCCGTTTCCATCACCTATATAAACCTCGTTAAACCCCCATTTTCCTCTTTACGTGCTCAAACTCTCCAAATTTCCCAAATCCTCTGTGTTCATCATGTTCTTCTAGCTATCATTATCCTTCATCAATGGCGTCCCAATCTTCTTCTCAAAAACTTGATGAAACTACTTCAACACCCAAGAAATCTATCACCAAGAAGAAATCTTCCAAAGAATATTCATCCTCACACTCATCTGAGCCTTTTTTTAGAGACACAACCCGGTTTTTCTCGATGAATCCCCTGGATTTTGATGAACCCATTGGAGTGATGATTGAGTTCATTGCTCATCATCCCATATCCATCCCACTCACCAAAATCGTAGAACCTCCTCTACCACTCAATCTTATGCACACTGCCTTTACAAGAATCAAGATTGACAATGGCATTCTCAAAACAAAGATCATAGGTGATAGAATTGTGCCCATCTACAAATACACATTCCTCAGGGCTATCGGCGTCGATGAAAACCCTGAAGGATTCAAGGTTCAGGAACCAACCACTGAAGAATTCCAACAGTTCCTAAATCACATTGGGTACAATCAAGACTACAAAGCCAAGGTCTTCAAGAAGTCGACAGTTTCAGGTCTTTAGACAGTATTGATGCATTTCATCATTCGAGGGTTGTTTGGTAAGCATGGTGGTACGGACACCCTGAGCAAGGACTGGATGTATGTAGTTTACAACATCTACTCCGGACGCAGGAACGCAGTCGATCTTCCGGAAGTGTTGTGTGAGGATTTCCGAAATTTGCAATCAAAAGGAAGAGCAATGAAATCTCAAGCCCTAGGTTTTGGGATCTGACGATCCAAGAGCTTTACAGAGAAAGGTACGAACCAATCCCAGTTGCTACAATTCCGAAAGAGATATATCTATCCTTTAAAATTGTTAAGTACTATAGAGTTCCGGACCAATCTTCCTTAGGTCCCGTTAGACGTCTTCCGGACCACATGTTGGCCTTAATTCCTTCCGAATCAATTCACTTGAAACATCACCTAGAGACTTCGGTTGTGTTCGACCCAACACAACCTGTCCCTGTCTCTGTTGAGCCCACTCTAGAAGAGGCCAATCCCTCTGTGTCCGGAGGAAAGATCAAAAAGTCTGCCGAAAGGACGACTTCTCCTTCTAAGTCAAAGCCTAAAAAGAGAACCAAAGCAATTCCTCCTCTCAACAGGAAGGTGCTCATGACATTCAGGCTGACTCTGGCCTTCCGAACACCCCACCAACCCCCTCATCCGAGGTACCCCTCGATGTTTCAAAAACACAAGCACACACTCACGGGGAGTCTGCACATAATCTACCCTCACCTTCTCAAAAAGGTGATTCCGGTGTTGAACAAAGTTCCTTTCCCCCTGGAACAAACCCACAAGTCACATTTGCTATCCCATCTTGTTCCACACACACACACACATACTCCGGAACCCTTGTTCCAGACCCCAAGCATTCCGAGGCTAGATTTGTCCCTCCAACCTCAGGTGCCTCAACTGGTTTGATACCCGGTAAGGGTGCAGGACGACCAGGTGTAAATGATCCTTTGTGGGAAGATTTTGTGAACAGGGCTCATTCTCGGCATACGGAGCTTACTAGATCACAAGTGGAGTCCACGCTGATTGCAATGAAGAAGAGAGCCATCCAGAGCAATATGAATTATCTTGCTCCATCAGATGAGATAGTTGATCTAGAGTTTACCTCCAGAGAAACTCCCAATACTCACCCCACACTGCTATTCATTCCACTACGGATGATGAACCTTCCGAAGAAGTGCTGCTGACTGAAGATGGTTCAAATGTTGCTGATACAAATGTGCTTTCTTTTGTTCGTTTTCTCTCCAAGCCATCCTCATCCAAGTCTGCATTTGATTTCGGATCCTCCTCCTCCACTCATGACAATGAATCTGAATCCACTCAGAAACTTCATGATGATGCAGCTACCAACAAACCTGGTCCTTCGGTTACTCCAATCAATCTTGAATCTCACAAGAACAAGCCTCAACACTCCAATTCCGACACCGGATCCTCCGCAGGAGACTACATTGATCCATTTGCTCTTTTTGAAATCCAAGGCAATGTGTCGGACACCGTGAAGAAGGTCAACTCTCTTGAAACCTCCGTAGCAGGCCTTAACTCCGAGCTTGATGAGAAAGTCTTCGGACTGGATTCAAAGCTTGATGCCATCCTTAAATCTCTATCTGATGCCAATAACTCCGGACCAACTATAGCTAAACGTAAAGCCCAGATGGATCAACTCATCTCCTTACGGCTCAAGCATACCATTGAGGAAGTTGAAAAGAAGTATGATGAAAGTGTCGATCACTACCTTGACACGATCACAAAGATGTTGAAGGTCCATGACGATATGTTAAATGCTTCCAATGAACTTATAAAACAAACACATATTCGTCATGAGAAGCAGATCCAGTGCCTGGAAAAGGAAATCTGGAAGAAGGATGAGATGAATCTCATCATACAACAAGTCCACCTCAAGCTTCTTCGTTCTTGCTTGAATATTGTGGATGTTCCAAACCAAAAGTTTTATGAGATGATCTCTATTCTTTCCAGCTTGTTCAACCATCTTAAAGACCAAGCTCCCACTGCTGAAGCATATGACTCTCTCACCCTTTAACTCAACACCAGCTTTCAGAAGGTGTTTGAGAAATTTTCTGACTTGAAGGAAACCGTTACGCTTGCACCGGTTGTCAGGCCCACCGTTGCAAGAGGAGGAGAAGGCCCAAGTCAACCTTGAAAGACTGCCTCGGAATATCAGCTCCGAGATGAAGATGGAATTTTCGATGATGAAGTCCAAGTTATTTCCGGACTTCTAGGAATTGATGATAATGATGATGATGGAAGTGATGAAGAGGAATTTGAGTATGTCACCAATGTTGTCATTGAAATCCCAGCACCGAAGAAATTTCCTGCCAAGGTGCTTACGGAGGAAGAGCAGAGAATCTGGTCCGTAGTCTCATGGCCATCCACTCTGTCGGATGTGTTTTAAAGAAGTGTTCAAATGGCCAAAGCCAAAACCAAGTTAACGGTTGATGCTTTCCGGGCCACTCCATCCATGATGCCACCAATTCCGGCTCCAAAAATTTCTCCAATTAATGAAGTTTATCCCCTCCGGACTCCAGACGACATTCCGGAAGAACCTCTTCAATCCTCTCCTCCAAAGTTCACTATTGACGAGAATATGATGCATGTTATCTCGGTTCTCAACAAAGACAAAGACAAAGGCAAGAAGCCCATCACGGAAGACCATCAAGCCCTCCACTCCGACCTCCACCAAAGAAAAAATTTGGATGGTCTCAGGAGGAAATCAACAAAGCCCTAGAGGACAACATCCAGATCCAAGCTCTCAAAGACAATCCTGATTCGATGTGCGGTATCTCTCCTCTATGTCGTGAAGGCATTCTTCGTGATTCAGACATAGTACCTTTTATGCACTACGATATTCCAACAACTGATTCGGAACAGCTTGATCTGCCTCTCTCTCCATACATCCACTTTTATATCAAGTTTTCTCCTTTCCACTCAATGTCGATCCGGAGATGATTATCCGGACAGAGCGTGAAAAATTGAAAACATTCTACTCTAAGAACGCACAACCTCAAAAGGAAGTGTGGACAATGAAGAGGATAACAAAGATCTCTGGGTTTGGAAGGAAAATCTTGGTGAAATATGAACTCAACTGCCCATTGTTCTGATATCACATCATCCAGAACAAACCAGCATACCGCACCATCACTGATGCTGACTTCCCTACAATCAATCTGAACGATGTCCTGACCACTGCTGCTCATCTCCGGTGTCTTGAAAAAATGATATCAGCATGGGTGCTTACCACGCAGCCTTAGGCTTTCTCAAGGACTATGTCGTGGAATTTTGTCGATGTGACTATGAGTTGGCTCACTTGTTCGAAACTGAAGATTTTGTTGCCAAAATTGATTATGTGCTTCCTGAAGCTGAACTGCTAGCTGAAGGACCTATTGATGATCCGGTTCTAGGGTTTGTGTACAAGACAAAGAAGACAAACAACAAGGACTTTTTCAGAGTCCTTGACAAACACCTAGTTCCAACAAGAGCTCTCAAGAAGTTTATCAGTCGAGCATCCAGGTCCGAAGCTCCCGATCTTATCAAGGCAAAGTTTTTAAGTCAGTTAAATTAATATGTTGAAGTCCGGGATTGGTTGTTCAGAGCTTACACTTTCATCAAGGAAGAATCAAGTTGATCTGAATTGATTTCTAAGTTCACTTAGGGGGAGATTGTTGGAACCTGAAAGTGAACCTCTAGCAATATCAATCACCTTTGAAGATCTGAAGTCAGTCAGTGTTCCGAAATAAATAAGTTGGTGTCCGGACTTGAAGCCTTGCTCCGGAAGTGAAGATATCCAGAATATGAAGATGTCCGGAAGAAAAGAAGATGTTCTGAACCATATGAAGGCACTCCGGAAAGGGTGTTATGTCGGGAATGTTAACTTGTGTGAGTCAGTGTTTTGTCCATGTGCATTTATTGTATTTGTCTTTTAGCTTGATTTCACTTGTCATAGGACTTAGTCTATTTTGTCAAACACGGATATTCAGAGTGTCATATGTAACTCGTTTATCCAGTCCTATGTATAGAATCGGTCAGTACTATGTATCTTGTTCTCCAATTTATAGGAGCTTTCAATGTTAAATCAATAGACCGATCATTCAAACTTATCTAGCAATATTCAAGTTTACTTCACTTTCTCTCTAAAACATTCTTCTTGTTCTTCATTTATTGTCTTTATCTTGATCATTCTCTTCACTCTTCATTAATATCTTGAATACTTTGTTGATTGCTTTAACTCAGACTTGACTGGTCTTGCCAGACTTGACTGGTACATTCATTAGCAATCAGACATTGATCTTAAGCATTCATTCAAGGTTTGAGTTTTTAAACCTTGTCCTTGCGCATCAGATCGTTCTTGTTCTCACAAGTTCTTAAGGAAATAACACTCAAATTGTACTTTGGATTGTTTTCAATGTGTCCTGATAACTTTCCTTTAGATTCTAGACGTCTCACAGAAGTGGCAAGTTGAGACATATGTTGCTCCAGATTCTTGATACTAGCTATGGTTTCGTTCAGGAATGCTTGGGTGCTCATGGAAAGACTCTTTACAATATATTCTAAGGCCACACTGGAACTGCTGAGTTTCTAATGCAAGTTCTAGTGCTAAAAATTTTGATGTTGATAAGTTTCGGATTCTAAAACTTGTGCTAAGTTTGAGAATTATGTTGAAAGTCCATCTGCTGAAAACTCAGTGGTTGCTAAAATTGATGTCTTGGCTGATAATTATTATTTTGAGAATAATTTGGAGGCTGATTATAGATCTTCTGTTGCTGGTATCCTCTGATAGCATTGACTGGAGCAACATCCTCTTGCAATATTGGACACATATATGTTGGATGTTCAGTCTTCATGCTGATACCAAATTGTTTCTTCGCAACTACTTTTTCTTTTGTCAATAGCAGAAACGCTTTTGTTAGTTCAGATATTTAGGACTGCAGATGAGCATTGTGGACTTCTTTGACACCGTTTGGTTGATCTGGATACTATTCATCTTCATTAGCAGAATACTTTGACTCTATCTCCAACTTCTCTATCAGCTCCTGGATTTCTATTGCTGTCAAATGGACTAAAGATTTGCCACTTAAAGCATTTATAAGGCGCCTCTCAATGGGTGTCAGACCTTCACAGAAGTTGTAGAACTTATAATCACTGGTCCCATGTTGTGGGCAACGAACCAGAAGCTTTTTAAATCTCTCCCAGTAAATGTGTAAAGCTTCTCTTTTTCCTTGTTTGATACCAAGGATTTCTCTTATGAGATTTGAAACTTGCGTTTCTAGAAAATACTTCTCAAAGAACAACTTCTCGAGTTCTATCCAAGTTGTAATCAAACCGGATGGGAGCTCGTACAACCATTCCATTGTTGAATCATGAACTGAAAAAGGGAATGCCCTTAACTTTATTTGATCTTCAGTAACAACATGTGGCTTCATTCTTAAGCATACCACATGAAATTCCTTAAGGAATCTATTTGGGTGTTCGTTTTCCAAGCCTCTGAATGTAGGGAGAAGGTGTATCAGACCAGATTTAAGCTTGAAATTTGAGCTTCCGGAAATGTAATACAGAGAGGTTGCTGATTAACTTCTTGGGTGGCCCACTCTATCAGAGACTTTTCCGCATCGTCTCCACTCATGGCTGATTTTGGAGAGTTTGGTTATGAAGAATTTGATGTTTTAGATTTTTTAGAATGGCTTTTAGAAGAGTCTATTTGTTTGGATTTAACTGAGTATGGTGGGAAGTAAGTTTTATAGGGGTTGTTAGAAGGAGAAGTTGGGGGTACTTTTGGAAAAAACAGGAAAGTTCGATCTGGTTCGTTCCTCAAGGGACTGCCTTGTGGTGTGGTGATTTCTGGAGGTAATGAAGACGATGAACCAAAGAAACCAGCTGATTGTTTTTTCTTTGCTTCTTCTTTCTTCAGTTTGCTCACGTTTCTTTCAATTTTTGGATCAAAATCTAGAGGTGTACCTGTACGAAAATTTATTGGCATAAAACTATTAGAAGCACTGTGTCCCTGACAATGGCGCCAAGTTGTTAACACGCTGTCACGGGCGTATTAAGCAAATAAAATTTTAGTGCTAGTTACCCTAATAATATAACACAAATCCTCAAGGACACAATTTAACGATCAATGGCTTTTTGCATCAGGCACATTCTAGTCAATAAAACAGTAATTATAAAAGGGGGTTTTTGAACTAAACTAAAAACTAAAAATTGAAGTGACAATAAACAAAATAAAACTCAGTTATAAAAACGATTTCAGCTTTGCTGTGACTTCTTAATCATGCAATCAGCTCAAATCTGGTTATTCAGAATTCATTCTATCTAAGTTGGTACTAAGAAAAACTAAAAATCTCTAGTATAATCTCTTTCACTTAGTTAAATTAACCAAAACCAACTCTTCAGTTAACCCTAACTTTTTACACTCTAATTAAATAAGCTCTTAATTAAGATCAGAAAAGTTGCTTTATGATCTGTGTAAAATTCTCAGCAATACCAAATACTTCTCATAAGCTCGGAAGTGTAAAGACATGATTTTTTTTACAATTTGTATCAGATTTAACTCCCAAACACGACCAATATGATACTTGTTACTTATTACCAGTTGACAAGAACAACTACGGATTCTATTAACTGATTAACCGGAATGATAAAAACCCTAGCTAGGTGATCAGACTAATAAGAATTAAAAATCAAACATTCATTTAGCTCAAAACTGAAAAATCTAAATAGAAACGAAAAAAGAAAACCAAAATTGATAACTATTCACGTGAAAAGTACTAGTCTAATGCAGAACTAAAAACTAGGGTTTTGGCCAGAAATGGCTAAAAACGAATCTAAACTAATAAAAAAACATTAACCGAATAATCTTCAAACTAAATGTGTGAGATGATTTACAGCCTTCAGATCTTCAGAAATCGCTGAAAGGTATCAGAAATCACATTCCGAAGTGTTTTTCGTCGTCTGGAACCATTTAACCTTCAAATCTGATTATGAGGGTTGTGTTTATACTCAAGACGGAAGCTTCAGGAAAAAGTAAGCCGAAAATGCGATCGCAGATTTAAGATATACGATCGCAGATTTTTCGATTTTTTCCATATTTACCCTTAAATGATTTACGAAGCTATTTTCAATGTTTTCAGAACTTAGGGGCATAAATGCGATAGCAGAAAAGGTTTATGCTATTGCAGATTTTTGAATTTGTTCCAGAATTGCATTTTAATGAAGTACGATGCTATTTATGAAGTTTCTAGGGTTGAGTGACAAAAATGCAATCACAGAAAGGCTATATGCAATCGCTGAAACTGACGTTTCTTCTCAGATGAGTTATTTCGACCCTAGAAAATTTTGACGCATTTATGTGATCGTAGAAACAGAAAATGCGGTCGCAGATTTGAGTTTCTATCTTGTTTCGGAGGCGAGTCTTCAGTTTAAGCACTCCATGTTATTCCCTAGTATCCTTTTTCTGTTCCAACTCTATTTAGGATCCAAACATGCATCCAACTGCTCCTAAAGTACCGCTCCACTCGATTTATCTGAAAACAACACAAAAATGTGAGTAGTATTGGAATTCTGATAAAAAAAACATGAGTTGAGCATTATTTAAACAAAGGACTTGCAAATGTACACAATATGATGCTAAATGCTAATAAAAACTACCCTAAAAGATGCATCAAATGGCATCTATCACTTTGCGACATTAGGATGTTGGATTACAAGCCAAAGACATACATTCAGTAATACACTAATATATTAAACAACGTGGCTATGTATTCATGAAATAAAACATGTTACACAGTTGTTCGAGGTACAAGTAGGTCACAAAAGTAAAGTACAAATGTAAAGCACGTAGATCCGAGCTGCATCATTGGGGTTACCTCCCCCTTCAGTCGGGTTTATTCTCCTGAAAATACATGTGGTTTTGAGAGATCAACATAATGTTGGTGAGTCCATATGTTTTATTGTTATAAAACGTTGTCTGGGTATTTTAGTTATCTTATTTATCCTAAAATCGCTTCCTCGAGTTTGTGATAAACTATCACTACTTTCTTATGTTGGCTCCTAGTAGTAGTCTAAGATATTTAGTCTTAGATTAACAAAGTTATGATGAGTTCCTATAAATCGAGGTATGACTATTGATCCTGAAAACCACGACACTTCATCGGACGTCCTAAATTTGTTTAGAAAGTTATGCCTACTTCGACTTGCCGCCAGGTTGTAGCTTGCAACCACAGGTGGGAGTGTCAATCCTATATATATATATATATATATATATATATATATATATATATATATATATATATATATATATATATATATCCCGCCCACGTAAGATTTAACGGTTATAGGCCAGGAGCTAGCTGAAAATATTTCAGCTTGTTGATGAATCATGTCACATCTAACTTATGTTATGGGGGCCTCCCCTATTCGGTCGTGTTTTTATTCTTGTTGTATTCATACGTGTTTACTTAATTAGTGTGTTTTGCGTAGCCGAGTATTTAGGGAGAGTAACATTATGTACTAATCTTATCCAAAGGGTGATTAGAATAAGGACAAGAGTATCTGTGTTTCTTGGAAATTGGCCAATGTAAAAACTAGGTATGATCTAATCTATCATTGATTCGGTATAACAACTATGCATATTATCATCCAAAAGTTATGGCAGAGTATCTACCGGGTATAATATTATCTTATGTTACGAGCATAATTTTCAAACTACAATTAGTAATAACTATGTATAGTTGTATTTTAACATGTATTCCACTTGAAATGGTTTGGAAAATGGGGCCGTGAACTCACCTATGATTTATGAAAATGTTGTTGTAGGGTACAAACCTAAAGTCAGCACTTCGAGAGGCTCTCGGGGCAGTGGCACGAGGATCGATGCAAACAGAGAACGAGTGTTAGGGGTAAGGAAAATGATTTGCCGAATCTTGCTTTTTATATCAAGTTTTAAAGTGTGCGATGCACTTTTGTGTGTGAGCCACAGGGGGGGTTGCCACGTGTCTTCATCTCCTCGTGCCACGTCATCCCGTATCCAGGCGGATCGACTGTCAAAATCTGTACCGCACATCACGGTAAAAATCAAACTTTGGAATTCGATAACTCTCTCATACGAACTCCATTTTCAACGACTCTTATATATTTGTGTAGGTCTCATCGTCCTCTATAACTTTCCTTTTGGTCGTTTTAGCTAGTTTTGAATTTCATTTTTCGTGTAGTTTTTATTACCGTTATGATTTTATAAAGATCATAACTCTCTCATATGGATTCCGTTTTAGGCGTTCTTCATCTCATAATTCCTACTTTAAGTAATACTACGATTTACCTAGTTTGTGACATTTTCCAAAAGTCAACCATTCTCTTTGAAGTTTTCGTCGCAGTAACTCTTCTAAGTACGGTAGATATTTATTTACTATAAAAGTCATATCTCACCCATACAAAGTTGGAGTCTTGCAAAATTTATATTTCTGGAATCACGGTGGCTTAAAAAGTCTAAATATGCTAACCTTCTCTCAAAGTGACGCGAATTTTTGCGCACTCATTTTTTAGGCTAAAGGTTGACGTAAATAAGGACAAAAATTCGAATATGTTAAAATATACTAGATGGTTACAAGGTTGTCCTTATTACATTTTCATGTTCTATCGTAAAATACTAACAGCGGTCGATGACTTATTTTCTTGGTTGTCACACTCATGCACCTTCCCGCAATTGCCACAAGTGTGGCCCCTCTAGCTTCCAGATCGTGAATCAGCATGTTTGAACCGCTTTGCTGTTGGCTGAGTCTGAACTGGGGTATAGCTCTTCTCTCGTTCCTCGACCTCAATCTCAATCTATCTCCTCCGTGCGAACGACTGTATCTCATACAAGGAACGGTACTGCTGAGTCGATACAAACTCACGAATCTCAATCTTGAGCATGCCCAAGTAGCGAGATACCTGGATCTACTCCGAAGCAGTATACATGGGGCAGAAAAGGGCTCTCTCCATAAATATATTGGTGATCTCCATCATCGATTATGTCGTCTGCTTCAGTGATAGATACTCATGGGCTAACCTCCCCCTCTCAACCAATGAAACATACTCAGTGCAGAACATCTCCCTGAACTGCTCCCAAGTCATTGTAGCCTTCTCCGCATGAGAATAAGCACTGGTCACCAGCCTTACTAACCTTCGCCTTCGAGCGTAGAAGGTTCAAGGCGAACCTGACCTTTTGGTCCTCTGGGCACGAGCACATGAAGAAACAGTCCTCCACATCAGATATCCATCTCTTGGCGATGAACAGGTTCTTGTCCATGGCATACTCTGGGGGCTTTATGTTGCTAAAATCTTGGTATTACATCATCCCTCTCCCCTGTAATCCTACAGCAGCAATGGTTGTAGTGACTGCGGCAACTGTTGGATTAATGTCTAAGTCCATAACTATATTTGGTATGTACTTGACCCGACCCGGCATGGTCCATTTGGGTTGCACTTCACCGCCACAATTTATATGGATAGTCTTTTGAGAATACTATATTTATGATTTATATTAATATATTATAAGTTCTAATATATTAATATGGAATCATATTATTTAATTAGTATTGATCAAGAATTAATTTAGAATTAATTAAGTGATCAAAAAGAACTAATTAAATATGGACTCTTATATATATATGGAATGGGCCAAGTACATTTAGGTTGGGCTAAGCTTTCATGGATGGTCCATGGAGCTTTTAACCCATGGATCCTATGTAAATGAAAGGTCATGGGTATTAGGGTTTACATGGATGTAACCCTAATCCTCCATAATATATAAAGGGGTCCTTGGCTCACAAAATTGGCACAAGTGTGTGAAAATAAGAGTGGTCCGATTTTAGTGTGCATACATATTCTCTCAAGTTCTTCCAAGGTGTTTTGGTGATTTGTGATTCCATTTGAGGCTTCCACACTATTGGGGCTAAGCTCTTAAAGCTTGAAGACATCAAGCTACATCAAAAGGTATGTCATCTAACTAGAACTTTGTCGTATAGGTGCTTCATAATATGCTAGTTAGGATGAAACCTTGGAATAGTTAATATTTGCATTTATAATAGAGAAAACATAGATCCAAGGTTTATAGGGTTGCATGTACACCATAGGAGAGTTAGAATGCTCAAAACCCAACAGTGGTATCAGAGTCATGGGTTGTTTTCTGTTATATTGATGCAAATGTTTTATTTTCAAAGTTGGAAAAAAAAAAAAAACATGACGTTTGTCAAATTTTAAGATAATTACTTGTTTTTGTGAAAAACTAATTATTTGTAAAATTTGAATCATTTGCTATATGAGTTGAATTAGGTCAAATTTAGTAACAGATAAAATGATATGATTATTTTATTAGTTTTACAAGTTTGATCTAAAGAGTTTTTTGAAACCTCCATAAGTTATGGATATGAAAAGGTTTTTAAAAAAAATTGATTCAAAGTTTTTTATGGAGTTACAAAACTTGGTCTTAATGTTGTGAAGAATTCCATAACTTGTTCTTAAGTTATGGAACATGAAAAGTTTCATCATAAAACAAGTATTTAACTCCATAAGTTATGGAATCCAAAAGTTTTCAAGAGTTCCAAAACTTGCCCTCAAGTTTTGGAATTTGGAAAAAGTTTTTTTATGATAAAAAAAAAGAATTGAATTCTAAAACTCTTGGGTTCATAACTTAAACAATTAATTAAATGGTTTTAATTTTGAATTTAATAATTGGAATTATGATGTTTTATTGAATAATTCAATTAACTCTTATGGACTTTATTAATAGATAATTAAAGTGTTTAATTAAAAGAGAATTAATAATTCCATAATGACATGGTTTAAATTTAATTAAATTAAGAGTATAGTTTAATTAATAGATTAAACCACCAAGTATTTTAAATGTCTAAAATACACCCTTATATTATTATAATATTAAAAGTTTAATATATTATATGTATAAGAGCAAGTCGTCTTACCATTAGTAGGCCTCATTCACGAAGCCGGTCTATAAGGGGGGTATAAGGTTACTGCCTATAAAATGGCAGTTTAATGGGTGTCCACTCTCACCCACCGCTTCCTTGACTGGTGGAGGGTCGTTAGCCGAACAGGTAGGACAAGGACTATAATTCTCCCTTCATTAAAAGTATTAATGATAAATACTAAGTAACTAAACTTTTTATAAATTCCCAATCTTAGTTACTTAGGAAAATGTGAATAAGGTGCTAATCCATGAAATTACACTTTGCACTTTGTTTAAACCGTTAGTGGAGTGTGTGTGGTTAACCAGCACACTAACCTGGATTTAACAAAGTAGGCAAAGGGTAACTTAATATTTATCATAGTATCGGTGGAGCTCGTGTGGTTAACCGGCACATCGATTGAGGGGTAAATATTAAGGGTACCAAGTATATTTGCATGGTTACTTCACACCTTGTTTTGTGATCCTCGGCATCCCAGTCACAAAACCAGAAGGGCACACTCAAGATTGAAACATGTCATTGAAAAGTTCAATGAATCTCAAAAGAATCTAGGAGTTTCAAAACCAATTAAAACCTAATAATACATTTCGTTTATCTTGGTGGAAATTGGTGAATCGTCATTCACCTGCCTTCAAATATTTTATAGCTTGGATTACGGCATCCCTCTTCCAAGTTATAAAATAGTTTGTTGGGTCCTAGCCTTAATATATCATATTGGGTGTTATATTAAGGACTTAAATCAACTTTACGTGAATTTCTCCCATTGTTGATGTCTGGTTTAGACAACAATGATCTTCCCAAACCAAGCTTTCCTAATGAATATGACTTCCCGAGTTTGGCTCATGGAAGTCATACTTCTCTTCCTCCACCTCCTCCAATTATTCTCCCTAACCCACAAGTTCAAGGTCACTCAAGCCCTAATGGCAAGCAAGGTCTATGTGTGATCACATCTTAGAGATGAAGTCACATATTGACAAGCCGGGAGAGTTGGGTGTCAAAGTCTTTAGAAAGTTGGATGTTCAATCACTTTCTAAGTCACATAGTGAGTTCCTTTGGGACTACTATGAAACAGACTATGACATGAACCTTAATGATCATATCTATTTGCTTGGTGCTGCTGAATCAGCAATGATTTGGAACGATAGTAAAGCAAATTTGATTAGAAGATCAACTTCCCAAAAACTTTATGGACAGTGACAATGGTGACACTGGAAATCCAGAAAAAGCATTCTCTTCCCAATGGAAAGGGATTGACCATAGTCAACCCGGTTGACCAAATGGTAAAGAGAAAGGCTAAGTCTGAGATAGTCCCATTACCAAAGGGTCCATATGTTTATTTTGCCAAAGGAAGGGGCGTTGATTGCAAAGCTGCCAAATTTACCTAAGGATGTTAAAGTCAATAAGTTTGAATCTACATCAGGTAGAGCATATTATCTAACTCTGTTAAGTTCTATTCTGAGATCCTCATTACATGATGTGACTGGGTCACATGTTGATGTTTTAAGAATCAAAGAATAGAGAGAAATCTTAAAGGAAGTATATGTTGATTCTGATCGTGAAGGTGGATTTCGATTGCATCAGAATTTTGAGCAGTTGCTTAAGAAGTTATGATATATTGCTAAGGAATAGATAACAACAATTTTCCATGTGGATTGTAAGGATAAGTTTTTCCGCAAAGTTTTAAAATAAAAGAAAATTGTTTAATTTTATTTATTTGAAGTATCCTTACAATGGCATTTGTGGAAAATTGTTGCTTATATGATTCCACTGACAGCAATATTGGAAAATGGATTTGATTCTTTCATTTGTGGTAGTGTCTAAATTTACCAAATCAGGAAAGTTCCTCATCACCCAAGTTTCAATTGGATTGAAACTTGGAATCATGCAAGTTGAATAGTATGATGAATGAGAACTTTCAAGCATTGGAAAATCAAGACTAATTACTTGTTCACATGGATGTGTGAGTCAAGTGAAGGACTAAAGGGATCGAGTACACATTCTTGTGCACTGGTCATGTCCACCACAAAGCTCGTTAAGACTATTTGATTTACTAAAGTTTAGTAAATATGGTTATACTTACAAGTTTAAGTATAATTCTGAAACATTGGAAAAGTCTCAATGTATGGCAGAACGAATGGGAAGAATCAAATTAGGCAGAAAGATAAAAGTTTCTCAAATCTGAAAAGATGGGAGAGTACTTTAGTATCATGTTTGTGATCATCTTAATGATTTAGAAATCATATCACAATTAGTCCTCTAAAGGTCATCTTAGTGCATTATTATGACTAAGAAGAGGAGTCATGAATTGTTGAAATGGTTAGATCAGGAAGATGAGTCATACTTCGTTCCAAAACAATTCTTAGAGTCATACTCCAAGATTGTAACTTGAGTGACATATCTTAAAGAAAGGTTTAAAACACTTGTCAAATTTAAGAGTAAAAGTGTCCTACTCTTGTACATTTGGAATTGGTAAGTTGTGATGTTTTGGATAAAACAAAGACCAACTAAGGCCAATTGTGTGAAGTGTTTGTCTTGATAAAGAATCCACACTATCTCTTGAATATTTGGCAAGATAGTCTTATATGTCAAAAGGATAGTGGGAGTCTTAAAGATCCTAAAAAGAATTTCAAGAACTAATCAAGAATAAAACCTGAGGTTCTTCACTAGCACAAGACTTGAGGTTTATAACCTATCGTGTTGACATATTCTGTGCCCATTCTAGTTAAAGTTGGCTTTGCATAGGAGTTCTGAAAGTTCTCAATTGGTTGCATAACAACTTGGAAGCAATGGCAGGCCCTGTACTGCCAGGTAGCAAGAAGTTAAGATTGCATAAGTTCAGTCCATATGAGTTTGGATTTGTCATTATCCTTGTCTTGTGACTATGGTTTTGACGATTCACATGGATAAGAACACATACACCATAAAATCTAAGGGTCATAAGGTTTCTCTCCGATTCATGAAAATGATGGTGAGGAAACACTTCCACCAAGTAGATTTGAAGCAGATGGAAAAAGGTCTAAACAATTGAGACTATGATTACGGCATCCCTTTTCATAGTTCTGAAATTGTTTAGACACACATGCTTGCTATCTAAGGAAAGGTGTATCATTTTGATAAAGTTTTATCAAAGCACCTCGTATCAGAAATCTGAACTTTGGTAAGAAAGTCAATAAAGTATTGATTTCTAGAAGTCCAACTAATTTTTGAGTACATGTCAAAGCTAGTGGGAGCATAAGTGTTATGCTAATAATCATCATGTTAGTGGGAGCATGATAATTATTGTTAGTGTTGCAAGTTAGCAATGTTAATTATAGAAAACAAAAGTTTCAATTCGTGAGGCTGTAGGGATTGAAAAAGTTGTTTTGCTATAATTAAGGGAGAGGATATACTTCATTTCAGTTCAAAAGGCTTAGATTGAGACCTTAATCATCCTTAGTCAAGAATATATATATGAATTTCATGTTGGATTGGTTCAACTTAAGGAAATTCTATATATTGCGTTCTCAAAATTCGATTATGATTACGGCATCCCTCTTCATAGTCAAATTTTGAAAACATGGCAAATAAAAATATTGTAGCAAAAGACTGGTCTAGAATCATGTCTTTTTGTGAGACATCATGAATCGTGTACCATTTGCTTTGGGTACAGGATCGATTGCATGTGCTATAATATTTGTCATTTCTAAATTTTTCCAAATGCCCAGAGGCATTAAGAAGGGAAAAGGTCTAGAATTGGATATGACTAAAATGATTAAGCAATTGTCGAGGACAATCTGAGGTTTACCAAAGATTGGTTGCTCAGGGACAGTTGGAAGTATAGTGCTAATTTTGGAAGGACCATATTGACATATTCTGAAAAGAGGCATCTCTTATTCAGAAATGATAGTCAAAATGAGAATATGGAGTTGTCTCCATAGGTGGAAGTTATCTGTGTAAGATTAGAAAACTTAATGCAAGAAGCATGTCCAAAGCAATGTACTTTGAATATGAGACTTAGTTTCCATGGAGTTGATCTCCATTGGAATACCTTATAATGACTGTTGACAAGTCTTTGTGACTTTGTACATATTCATTACAGGAGGGTCAGTGCATATAAGTTTAAAATCTAAACAGATTTCGATAAATGATAGGAATTTGAAATTCTCACATTTTTCGATAAGGATTTGGGAGTGTGAAATTAGAATCATTGAAATTATGTTCAATTGGTTTATTTCACAAAAGTAAGGATCATAGACAAACATAGAGTGCATACTTGGTGTATGGCAAAGCTATTGTTTAAGAAAAACATAGTGTACATGCTTGGAGCATGGGACAACTTGTGTTTTTAATTCAAGTATAAAGTTGATAAAACCGAAACAATGAATAATGAGTAATCAGTATGGTGATAAATAAAAGTGTTTATTTATATTCATAGGGTTTGATACCATATTTGATTCATTTATTCTTGTGTTTCACTTTGCATGTTTTGACTTCCAGAATAACTAAGTCACTCTTCCTGAATGATTAAGTTATTCAAACCATCCATAGTCGGTCATATGTTGGAAGTAGATATGAATCAAGACTGTCATGGGTTGGTTTGTAGAGGTCCAAGTTGGTGGACAAAGTGGTGCTACAACACTCATGAGTGCTCATAAGTTCTGAGTATTGGATTCAACCCACGCTCATTTGAATCATTTCATGGATTTTATCACGAGTGATCATGAGACGATAATATCTTATATTCTTAAAACCTAGAGATATGAGTTGTTACTATGAGTTGGTTATACATTGATTGCACGAAAACGCATTGGTAACTCGATGTTATAAAACGTGCCTTTGTGTATGATTCAACAAGTAGTAGAACAAGCCATATGAGTCGAAGTTTATCCATTCCTTTTACCTTCGGGATAAAAGCGATATTTATGGGCCCCTCGATGATTTAGCGATGACACATGTGAGTGCTTGGCCAAGCCAGGACTGATTTGATTTGTTTAATCAGTCAGTCATCATAAATCGAAAATCGGGAAACAATAAATGGACAAAGAGAATGATTATAATCCATGTCTCAGTCCATATGATATCTAGAATGGAGGAATATATGATCCCTTATCTAATGGACAAGTCATTGACAAGGTCAGAGTTCGACATCGGCTTTAAGAGCTACGATTGCCAGTTAGGTTTTGAAGTCATACTCAATAATAGTTTTAGACTTATCCAAGTGGGAGACTGTTGGATTAATGTCTAAGTCCATAACTATATTTGGTATGTACTTGACCCGACCCGGCATGATCCATTTGGGTTGCACTTCACCGGCACAATTTATATGGATAGTCTTTTGAGAATACTATATTTATGATTTATATTAATATATTATAAGTTCTAATATATTAATATGAAATCATATTATTTAATTAGTATTGATCAAGAATTAATTTAGAATTAATTAAGTGATCAAAAAGAACTAATTAAATATTGACTCTTATATATATATATATATATATATATATATATATATATATATATATATATATATATATATATATATATATATATGGAATGGGCCAAGTTCATTTAGGTTGGGCTAAGCTTTCATGGATGGTCCATGGAGCTTTTAACCCATGGATCCTATGTAAATGAAAGGTCATGGGTATTAGGGTTTACATGGATGTAACCCTAATCCTCCATAATATATAAAGGGGTCCTTGGCTCACAAAATTGGCACAAGTGTGTGAAAATAAGAGTGGTCCGATTTTAGTGTGCATACATATTCTCTCAAGTTCTTCCAAGGTGTTTTGGTGATTTGTGATTCCATTTGTGGCTTCCACACTATTGGGGCTAAGCTCTTAAAGCTTGAAGACATCAAGCTACATCAAAAGGTATGTCATCTAACTAGAACTTTGTAGTATAGGTGCTTCATAATATGCTAGTTAGGATGAAACCTTGGAATAGTTAATATTTGCATGTATAATAGAGAAAACATAGATCCAAGATTTATAGGGTTGCATGTACACCATAGGAGTGTTAGAATGCTCAAAACCCAACAGCAACAACAACCTCAGTGATGGCAGCATAACGCTCATCAAACAACTTAATCATGGCGGTCTTGACAGACCCAAATATCTTTGGGACCGCCTCCCTGACTGCCATAGTCACCTGAGTAGTGATCATCTCACAGTTCTCATTGTCAGACAACCCTGGCCTCTTCGGGCCGTCAGCACCAAATCTTGAACCTCTCGTGGTCACCATACTGAAAATAAATCGGAACACATCAGAAATCACATTATATTCTAACATGTCACTACTCGATTACTCATTCCTCAAAATTCATAACTTCCTTGATACGCGTACGGGTCTTGTGCTTCCAGTAGTACGGGCCCATACTACCTTCCACACTTACTTGTATTTGTCTCGAAGGATTGTCATAAATTTCCAGGCAAGTAGGCCCAGGCAACTAGGATACACATTCATCCTACATCCGATCTCTCAATATTAGCTAACCATTCCTTACTTGCTGACTTACTAACAACCACATCCACTCATGAAACTTCCATTAACCCTGCAATCGCCTTGTGTATGTTAATCATACATAACATTGGATTCGATAGACAATTGAATAATTTATTCTACCCTAAGCCTACAAACAGACAAAGAACATAAAATAAGGCTAAATCAAACATTCTCAACCTATAAAATCTTTGTTATGTACAACCATGATGTATACACAAAAAAATACAGTAATAATGTCAATTTCATATAGCATATCAAGAAATCCCCTAGACTATCATGCACCATAAATCAGGTAATTCTATCATGCAATTTATGAAGATCCCTAGCGTGTAAACCAACATGCATTTCTAACATATTACCAATACACATAAAACAAGTGTGGGTATCTTGGGGAATAAATTTTCTTTGAGCTCTGGATAAATGTACACATCGCATCCTCTCATTTGATTATTTCAAATTATTTATGAAACATATTTTGTAGATCCATATTTTGTGTAACACTTGGATTCAGGTATTTTTCGTTATAGTCCTTGGGATAATAATTTTATTGCAAAAGAGGTCCCTTCGTATGTTAGGCGTACGTCTATGTACACTTAGCGTACATGGGCATGCGGAGTCGGGACTATCAGCCACTTATGAAGGGAGTACGTAGCAAAATGATAAAACTCTAATTTTAGGCCATGAGCCCTATTTAAGCACACTTATGACCTTTGTACTGTCACTCTTATCAGCCTCCACTTCGTTTGAACGTACCTAAAATCCTAGTTGCCATTGAGAGTGATCTTTGAGCTTGAAAGTGACTTTATTGGCCTTTTTGGTGAGTTTGCAAGAAGAAGAAGTTGGTGAGCAAGCATTGGACATGGTTGAGATTCAAGATCCTGAATCTACATCATCTTAGGAAGCTTTTGAAGGTAAAAAGCTCATACCTTGTTGTTACTTTTGATAGTTAGAGTTATGGTTTGTTTATAAGATCATTTTTGGTCCGTGGATTCTCTTTTGTGAGTTTGGGCAACTCCAGAAGCTAGAAATGCTAGATCTTAGTCCCTTTGGCATGTTAGAAGTATAAAAATGTTATCTTGGTGGTTAATATGAAGCCATGCATGAATCTAGGTCCTTTAAATGATCTTTGGTGAACAAAAATGGATGTTGGACTCCCATAAGAAATGCTAAGGCATGAAGTTGCCAAACTTATGCCCAAGGATCCTCTTATTGATTGAGATCTGGAAGTGAGATTAAATGATTGCATGGATTAAGAACCAAATGGCTGAAGGTGTTGAGCAGCGCAGTACGTTGAGCGTACCAAGGTGTAGAAAACGCGTACTGCATGGCAGTCAAGTACGCTAAGCATACTGGGATTACGTCGTGCGTACGCTCCTAGTGAGCTTTTGGACTTATGTTGGGCTTTTGGGTCATTGGGACTTATTTGGTTTTGGGCCTTGATCTGTTTAGAGGAGGTTGGCCTTTGAATTTGCTAATCGGCCTTAAGTGACTTAGTTGAGCCTTTTGGGCCTTGGAGCCCGTTATTGCATGTAGACCAGGAATGGTAAGGCCCAGTAAGGGGAAAAACGTTTGAGCCCTTATTTTAGGAGTTTGGACTTATGGCATAGGCCCATGATTTGGGGTTGTGACCTAATTGTAATTATGGCTAATTTATTTTGTATTGTGGGATCTTCCTGTTTAGCAGTCGAGCATCTTGTTGCTTCCAGCAGACTGAGGTGAGTTTTCTCACTGTATCAATGGGACGAAGGCACCAATGTCGGCCGATTATTTGTTTTATAGGACACATATTACTTGTGTGATATGTGTATGAAAGACCAGGATTAAGCCCCTGGCAGTTGCATGAAAGACTGGGATTTGGCCCCTGGCAACTGTATAGAAGATCGGCATCTGGCCCTCGGCAAGAATTATACGTAAGACTACGGTTTGTGTTAGATTAGGTGTCTAAGCCCATAACTATAATTGGTATGTAATTGATTTGATAGTAGCATGGTCCGTTTGGGCTGCCTTCACTCTTGCAACTTGATAGGACGACTTTTGTAGAGAAGTTGAATTTATTGTTTGGAATAATAAATTCATATAAATGATTTATTAATATGTTATGAAAATAATATATTAATTAGAAATCATGTTTTTTAATTAATATTTTATCAGAAATTAATTTGGAATTAATTTTGGGATTAAAGGAATTAATTAAAAGTATAGGGGTTGTTTTGCAAATCATTGATAGCTGAGAAACTGGGCTCTTGGACTCCTTGGATAGGAGTGGACGAAAAGTATAGGGTGGCCCTATAAGTTTTCATCCAAGGCCTTCTAGTGAGGAGTCCATGGGCTGCTTAGGTCTTAAGCAGGGAATTAGGGTTTCCACTTGTGACATCCCCAATTTCACGGCCCGAAAAGACCGATTTGTTTATGCTTGATTTTAAAAATCAGAGTATCTTTTAAAGAAATACGTTGCGGAATTTGTTCCCAGAAAAACATGATAAATATATTATCAAATCATTTCCCGGGAAATGTATTTTATTCATTTTAAAACTTTGGGATGTCATCGTCAATACAGAAACATAAGCATAAAAAGAACTTACATTCATTTACACTAGTGATTTTACATCTCCTTTGATAAATAAAGTGAACTTTTGTTACTTTATATTTCCTTGCAATGGCATTTATGAAAATTGGTGATGATATTTTTATTATTAGCAATGTTAAAATATGGATTTGATTCTTTGTTATATCATTTGTGGTAATGTCATAATTGACCAAGTGAAAAGGAATTCTCATCACCCAAGTTTCAATTGGATAGAAACATGGAGTCATACAATTCGAATTGTGTGATGTATGAGAATCTTGATCCTTGGAAGATTAAGACTAATTCATTGATCACATGTTTATGTGAATGAAAGTGAAGGACAAATGGATCTAGTACATTCTGATATGCACTGGTTAGATCCACCACAAAGGACAATAAGTTTGTTCGTCATGATTTACTTGTAGTTCAGTAAATATGGTTATGCTTATGAAATTAAGTGTAATCTACAAGGCAGAACGATTAAAAGGAATCTACAAAGTAGAAAGATAAAGGTTTCTCCACTCTGAAAAGAAAGGAGATTACCTTAGTATCATGTTTTATGATCATCTTAATGATTATGGAACTGTGTCACAATTGATTCTGTAAGGACATCTTAGTGAAACTGTATTGACTAAGAAGAGGAATCGGTAATTATTGGAATAGTTTAATCAAGCGATGATTCATGCTTCGTTTCCAAATCAAGTTTTAGAGTCACACTCTAGTAACTTTAAATACCATCTCAAACTAAGTAGGTTTATAACACCTCATGACAAATGTAGTAGACATGTTTTCTTACTCTAGCATATTAGAAATTGGTATTTGTGATGTTTTGTTTAAAACAAAGATAAACTAGTACAAATTAAATGAAGTGTTGTCTTGATAAGAACCCACACTAACTTTTGAATATTTGTTTTTGCTCATCATGGAATGTTCCTTAATAGAAAAAACTTATATGTCAAGAAGTTAGTGGGAGTCTTAATGATCTTGATATGTTTCAAGATTCAATCGAGAATAAACCTGTTAGTTAACACTAGCGCACGACCCGAGGTTGATTACCAATCGTGTTAAGTTGACACATTCTTATTTCTGTGCACCTTCCAGTAAAGTTGACTATGCATGTGAGTTCTATTAGTTCTCATTTGATTGCAATAGCGAGAACACATTGGTCAGTGAGAGGACATTGGTCAATGGATGTGAGCTGCTTGACAACTTGGAAGCATTGGTAGGCCCTTGTGCTACTAGAAGGCAAGAAATTAAGAACTAGTAAATTTCAGTCCATGAAAGGGAAACCGAATTTGATTTTGATTTTGTCCTCAACCTTATCTTATGATTATAGGTTTGGAATTGACAAAATTCACATGGATAGGAACACATACACCATAAAATCTAGGTGGCAAAAGGTTTCACTCTAATTCATGAAAATGATTATGAGGAAACAAATTCGTTAGTAGATTTTAAATCTGAATGATATCATTATGGTTAGCAATTGTGATAATTGCGTTCTCAAATTCGTATATGATTACGGCATCCCTTTTCATAGTTCGAATTGTGAGAAATAGCAAAGGACTGTTTAAACGTTCAATACTTATTGTTGTAAGTTGTGAAAGGGTTTAAACACACACGTATGCTATCTAATAAAGGTGTATGAGCTTGAGAATTCTAGATGAAGACTTATTGTGACAACTCGAAATTTCTATCTTGTACAACCATTCACTTCAATCAAAGTCAGACTTGTTTCTGCTAACTTTTAGCACTGTTTAGAGTCTGTTTGAGCATTCTGAGCCTAGTGCATCAAAGGAATCAATGTTTGGATTTATCAGTTAAGGTTCCAAACCATCTAGCAAACCCTAAACCTCCTCAAAAGGAGTTTACGGTCAAGAATATTAGAGCTTACGGTCATGGTGACCATAAACTCCCTATATATACATAAATTATGATCATTTTGATCATTTCTTTCATTTCCAAGCCAAAAATCTCGAAAACTCTCTCAAGTATCATAAGATCTTCATCTTGATCTTCCAAAAATGTAAGAATTCTTTCCTTTGATTTGTTGTTACATCTCTTTATCTAGTGGTTATGCATGATTTCATCCATGAAATCTCTTCATTTTGATAGATTTTCAAGTGTTCTTCAATTCACCAAGAACACACACTAGTGTTCTTGGATCCTAATCACCCTTACAAGCTTCTAATAAGTAACTACACTACCCTTAGCTTGTTATATACTAGAATCACTAGTTAATCACCTTGAAAACCATCATTTATGTAAGATTTGATGAGTTTACGGTTGGATCTCCTTAGACCGTAAACTCCATGACCATAAGGTCATTAGACCGTAAACCTTATGATGTAAGGTCATAGGACCGTAAACACATGGGACCGTAAACCCATTTGAACCGTGAACTCAATGGACCGTAAACCCATTGAACCGTGAACACTTATGGTCATGCCACTTGGACCGTATACTCCTTATGGTAGCCATATACCCTAGTTATGTAATCATATGTGATTGTATCCCTTCAAACTAAGAGTTTCCTAGTCTTTTAGGGTGTTATCCCTTATAATTAGTTGGTATACACTAATCAAATACACATACATGTCATTATATGTTTATTAGGATCTTTGTGTGCTCAAGGTTTCACCTGACACTCCACATCCTATTTCCAAACATACTTCGGTATCACTCACTACAGGTGAGTTCATACCCCTTAATCTATCTTTTAAATGATTTTCAATGCTTTTATGGGGGGGAATACAAGTAGAAAACATATTAGTTATATAATCAATCACATGTGATTTATAACTATGTTTCAAACAAAGGATTTCATATACTTCAAACTGTGTTTCAAACAAAGGATTTCTTATACTTTCAAACTGTATTATCAATCAAACTGCTTTTAAATCGTTTTATAAATTGACATCAAGTCATCAATATTTATTATTAAACTCTTCAAATGTTTTACAAAACTTCTTTTTAAACTTATATATTGTCAAATGCATGTCTATATATGTATAGTTATATAAGTAATGTTTAGAGGACTTAGGACTGATAACTCACTTAATTTCTTTTTCCTTGTTTGGATGTGGCCTGAGAGTATCGGTTATTTGTCCGAATGTCGTTTAAATATCATTTATATATTATGTAAACATATGTAGATATAAAAGTACTATAAATCAGTTCAGTACCTTTGGGTAGCAAAGACATACCTTCATTCATTCAAACTACAGGAATTACTAGTAAACTATAATAGGTATAGTTTAGGAGAATACTATCATATACAAATACTATAACAGAGAATACTATAACAGAGAATACTATAACAGAGGATACTAAACAGAGAATACTATACAAAGGATACTATACAGAGAATACTATACATAGAATAGTATTACTATAACAAGTATACTATAGCAAGATTCAGAGATAACATAATGTGAGATACTACTTCATGACACATAGACCATTTCGTTATGTCACTTTTTGTAACCAGAATCTCCTGGAGGGAGAGCGTGAGTTTGCGTATAGATCTATACTGGATTGACTATCCTACACCTTGTTGTTCGCTACAGTGGGACTTGCAAGTCTACGGGTGCCAAATGTCATTTCTTCTGACGTCTTTCATCATCGTGTTATAGTCGGTTTAGTATGGTAACAATCTTATCACATTTTGCCTTAATTAAACCATTGGTTTTAAGGTAGTTATTACTTCAGTAGTTAATACAAATAATACTGCAGTACACATAAATTTTTCCCAATATATTCAAATTGTGATCTTCTCACATAAAGGTTAATATAAAACTATATTCTGGTAACGATACTCATATTTGGGAAAAGCTTCCACTTTTATAGAGAAACAAACATACAAAACAGTCGGGTCTTGGTAGAAGACTACTTTTTAATACTAGTAGAAAATATAGGATTTTCTAGGAGTTTTTCAAACATATACAAACATTTACATCGAACATTTACAAACATTTTCATCAAACTTATACAAACATTGACACTAAATACTTATGAAATCACCAGCTTAAATGCTGATCTACGCTTTCAAAATAACTTGTATTCTCAGGTCACCAGTAGACAGGTACCGATGACTAGGTTTTGACAAGACGGAGCATGTTCAAGACTCGTCTTTTATTTTGATTATTCATTTTTGGTGTCTTATTACTATTAAAGAGCACACTTGTATAAAGTTATACTATTAATGCAATGGATGATGTTGTTGCTTATTTACTACTTTGCATTGTTATGATACTGTGCATGACGTCCTCCACCCCCTAACGTTTCCGCCGTTCCGGTTTTGGGGTGTGATACTTATCAAAGCATCACGTATCAGACATCTGAACTTTAGTGAGAAGTCAAAAGCATTGATTTCTAAAAGTCCAGTTGATTTCTGGATAGATGTCAAAGCTAGTGGGAGCATAAGTGATGTGCTAATGGGAGCATAATTGTTATGCTAGCAAGAGTATAATTATTATGCTAGTGGGAGCATAATAGTTATGGTAAGTATTGCAAGTTGCCAATACTATAGGAAACAAAGTTTTCAATTTGCAAATTGCTATATTTGAGAATTATTTTGCTATAAAAAGGATTTAGGGGAGAAGGAACTCATACTTCATTTCAAATCTAAAAGTTTAGATTGAAATTTTAATGGAACATAGTCACGAACATATATGAATATCGTGTTGAAGTGATTTAACATAGGAAATTCGATATATGGAAATATTATAGCAAGAGACTGATCAAGTATCATGTCTTTATGTAAGACAATATGTATCGAATCCCATATGCCTCAGATATAGGATTGATTACATATGTTATAATATTCACTTGTTCTGATTTTTCCAAATGCCTAGGGCATTAAGAAGGGAAAAGGACTAGAACAATATGTGACTAAAATTGTTAAACAATTGTCATGAACAATCTGAGGTTCGTTGAAGATTGGTTGCTTGTGGATAGTTGGAAGTATAGTAGATGGACGGACCATAATCACATGTTTCTGATTGGGAAAATTCTTGATCAGAATTGATAGTCATATGGGAATATGGAAATGTTTCCATAATGGGAGTTGCTTATTATCTACGTGTAAGTTAGAAACCATAATGCACAGAGGTGTTCAATGAGTTACCTTGAATTTGATACTTCGTTACCATGAAATTGTTTTAAGTAACAAAGTTTCATTGGAGCATTTTGTGACATTGTTGGCAAAGTCTTTGTGACTTTTAGGCCACGTTATCACAAAAGGATCATTACATGAATGGTTAGTCTCTAACACATTTAGTTGTGACAAGGATTTTGGAAATTCTTACGCTTGTAATATGGATTTGGAATTGTGATATGAGTATCATTAGAATAATGTGCAATTGATCTATTCATAAAGGAAGGACCATAGAGAAACATAGTATGCATGTTTATTACATGGCATAACTAATGTTTAGTTCAAGTGGTTAGTTGATTACTCAAAACATTGTATAATTAATAAAGTCTAATTAAAATGGTGATTAAATAATACATGTTTAATTTATATTCAATAGTTTTAAGACCATAGTTAATTAGGTTATTATTGTGTTTCACTTCGCATGTTTTACTTCCCGAATAATTAGATTATTCAAAATATCCACACTCGATCATACTTTGGAAGTAAGTAGTGAATTTAGACTTTCATGAATTGGGTTGTAGATTGTCTAAGGGTTTAGACAAGGCAATGGTTTGCTGCAACATTCACGAGTACTTCTGAAATGGAGATTTGAGTATTGGATTAACCCAAACTTAGAGAATTACTTCATGGATTTTATCACGAGTGCTTTTGAGACAATAATATCTTATATTCTTGAAACGAAGACATATGAGTTGTTGTTTACGAGTCGGTTGTGCATTGATAATACGTAAAGGCATCAGTAACTTGATGTTATAAAATGTATTGTTGTGTGTGATTTGATGAGTAAATAGTACAAGCATATGAGTCGAAGCTTATCCGTTCCTTTTACCCTAAATGGGAAAAATCGATATTTGTGGGCCCCTCGATGATTTGATGATGACATCTAAAGCGCTTGGCCAAGCCTGGACTGAATTGATGTGTTCAATTAGTAGTCTGTTATTAGTCATCATAAATCAGAAATTGGGAATCAAACTTTGGACAAAGAGATTGATATAATCCATGTCATATGTCCATACGATATCTTATAGAATGGAGGAATATTTGATCCCTTTTCTAAGGCCACATAACTGACTAGGTCAAAGTTCGACAGCGGCTTTTGAAAGCTACGATTGTTGGTCAAATTTTGAGGCCATACTTACAATCATAGTTATTAGACTTATCCAAGTGGGATACTGTTGGAGTACATGTCTAAGTCCATAACTATAATGGGTATGTACTTGATTTGATAGTAGCATGGTCCTTTTGGGTTGCCTTCACTCTTGTAACTTGACAGGATGAATTTTGGAGAGAAGTTGAATTTATTGTTTGGAATATTAAATTCATATAAATAATTTATTAATATGTTATAAAGGACTAGAACAAGATGTGACTAAAATTGTTAAACAATTGTCATGAACAATCTGAGGTTCGTTGAAGATTGGTTGCTTGTGGATAGTTGGAAGTATAGTAGATGGACGGACCATAATCACATGTTTCTGATTGGGAGAATTCTTGATCAGAATTGATAGTCATATGGGAATATGGAAATGTTTCCATAATGGGAGTTGCTTATTATCTACGTGTAAGTTAGAAACCATAATGCACAGAGGTGTTCAATGAGTTACCTTGAATTTGATACTTCGTTACCATGAAATTGTTTTAAGTAACAAAGTTTCATTGGAGCATTTTGTGACATTGTTGGCAAAGTCTTTGTGACTTCTAGGCCACGTTATCACAAAAGGATCATTACATGAATGGTTAGTCTCTAACACATTTAGTTGTGACAAGGATTTTGGAAATTCTTACGCTTGTAATATGGATTTGGAATTGTGATATGAGTATCATTGGAATAATGTGCAATTGATCTATTCATAAAGGAAGGACCATAGAAAAACATAGTATGCATGTTTATTACATGGCATAACTAATGTTTAGTTCAAGTGGTTAGTTGATTACTCAAAACATTGTACAATTAATAAAGTCTAATTAAAATGGTGATTAAATAATACATGTTTAATTTATATTCAATAGTTTTAAGACCATAGTTAATTAGGTTATTATTGTGTTTCACTTCGCATGTTTTACTTCCCGAATAATTGGATTATTCAAAACATCCACACTCGATCATACTTTGGAAGTAAGTAGTGAATTTAGACTTTCATGAATTGGGTTGTAGATTGTCTAAGGGTTTAGACAAGGCAATGGTTTGTTGCAACATTCACGAGTACTTCTGAAATGGAGATTTGAGTATTGGATTAACCCAAACTTAGAGAATTACTTCATGGATTTTATCACGAGTGCTTTTGAGACAATAATATCTTATATTCTTGAAACGAAGACATATGAGTTGTTGTTTACGAGTCAGTTGTGCATTGATAATACGTAAAGGCATCAGTAACTTGATGTTATAAAATGTATTGTTGTGTGTGATTTGATGAGTAAATAGTACAAGCATATGAGTCGAAGTTTATCCGTTCCTTTTACCCTAAATGGGAAAAATCGATATTTGTGGGTCCCTCGATGATTTGATGATGACATCTAAAGCGCTTGGCCCAGCCTGGACTGAATTGATGTGTTCAATTAGTAGTCTGTTATTAGTCATCATAAATCAGAAATTGGGAATCAAACTTTGGACAAAGAGATTGATTATAATCCATGTCATATGTCCATACGATATCTTATAGAATGGAGGAATATTTGATCCCTTTTCTAAGGCCATATAACTGACTAGGTCAAAGTTCGACAGCGGCTTTTGAAAGCTACGATTGTTGGTCAAATTTTGAGGCCATACTTACAATCATAGTTATTAGACTTATCCAAGTGGGATACTGTTGGATTACATGTCTAAGTCCATAACTATAATGGGTATGTACTTGATTTGATAGTAGCATGGTCCTTTTGGGTTGCCTTCACTCTTGTAACTTGACAGGATGAATTTTGGAGAGAAGTTGAATTTATTGTTTGGAATATTAAATTCATATAAATAATTTATTAATATGTTATAAAAATAATATATTAATTAGAAATCATGTTATTTAATTAATATTTAATCAGAAATTAATTTGGAATTAATTTTGGGATTAAATGAATTAATTAAAAGTATATGGTTTGTCTTGCAAATCATTGATAGTTGTGAAATTGGGCTCTTGGACTCCTTGGATAGGAGTGGATGAAAATTATAGGGTGGCCCTATAAGTTTTCGTCCAAGGCCTTCTTTGTGAGGAGTCCATGGGCTGCTTAGGCCTTAAGCATGGAAATAGGGTTTCCACCTGCAAACCCTAGCTTTGGGACTAAGCCACCTTATGTATAAAAGGGATGTAACCCCTTAGATTTTTGGCCCTATTCCTGAAAACCCTAGTGGAGCCAATTTTTCTAAGTATCCCCTCCTCTCTCCTCTCATCCTCTTGCAAAGAGTGTTTGTAAGCCATTAGAGGTGGTGCATTTAAGGCACTAAGCTTTCAAGAGTAAAGGATCTACAAGGTGTTCTTGTTATTACTACATAACAAGTTAAGGTAAACATCAAAACCCTTTTATTTTGTAATCTTCAAAAATTATATGCTAGATCTAGGGTTTTGCTTTAGCATTCAATTTGCATGTTCAACTAGTGAAAAACTTAGATCCAAACAAATTACGGTTGCATGAACACATAGGTTGTAGTTATGCTCCAAACCCATAAGTTTGGCCCATAGCATTTATTTGTATGTTGGTATGTGGTACTTTGTGGAAAACTTACTAAGCATTTGCTTACAGATTGTATTTATGGTTTCATTTACTTCCGGTACTAAGGGGAAGTGTCCGGCATGATGGCACAACATTCGCTCCTGTTATTTCCACATTTTGATATTGTACTCCGATGATGTGATTTTTATACATTATTATGATTTTGGAACAAATTTATATTTGTAGTACTTGTTTTAAAAATGAAAATTGTTATCGTATTTTGGGGTTGTTACAAAGTGGTATCATAGCCTTGGTTTGAGGTATTCGGACACACTCTCGGGTGTGTCAGAACTCAAACTGAGGAAATGATAATATTTTCAAAGGAAAAGAAATGAATTTTTCTAAAAAAGGTTTTCTTAAGTAAGAAGCGAGAGTGCAATGCGTGCGATTGGCCGAGCTCAAGTAAGGGTTTCCCGAATTACCCTTGGTTATGTGTTACGATTAGTATGCTTGGTATGTGAAATTACATGCTAGAGTAGGGCTAAGGATACCATTAGGAGCTATGTGATATAATTGCCTGACTTGTGCGATACCTTATACCCTAGGAAAATTGGATGTCATGCATTACTTGGCATCGATGTTGACTTTGTTATTTGCTAAGTGTATGCTTTCAAAGATATATACAATTAGGATTGCATAGCCCTAGAATGACAGATTTTGCCTCATTTCCTATTCCTGATTTGGCTGTGGACTTAGGGTAAAAAATTTATTTGACAGTCTATGTGATTCAATTTGTGTATAACTTGCATGTATAAGGCAACCTGCGGTGTTGACTGAGGTTTCTGGTTCTGTGAGAATTGAGAAATCCCAGAAGAGTCTAGGATATGTGTGTGCTATGTTGTATTAGTTACGTTTCTGAGTATAGTTTGTTGAATTAGAGGAATTAGGTCTAACCTTGAGGAAGGTATAGGTATGTGTGGAAGGTAGTATTGGGCCCGTACTACTGGAAGTACATGACCTGTACCCGAGAAGAGAGTAGACCTGGAAACTCTAAGGAGTCCAGTGAGGAGGAATCCCCTCGAACTTCTTTATCAATTGTTTATATGTTGTATTTTCAGCTTGAGGATGGTGATGACTACACGAGGAGGTTCAGGTTCAGGATCGGGCTCTGTTCAAGTTCAGGTTCAGGTGTTGAACCGATGGACGAGAGGCTGTGTGAGCTTATCACAGTCGAGGTTACTCGCGGCATCCTTGACGCTACCCCAGTGATTTTCGGTACCGTAAAGGAGGGGATTATGGAGATCATGGAGGAGTGGATCATGTCATTTCGAGTCGAGATTGCCGCAGGACAGATTGGGGCTCGAAATCCCTCGTTCCGGGAGTTCAAGGCGTGTGGAGCGCCTAAGTTCTTTGGGGCTAAAGGACCCCATCGCTAGCCGCCGTTGGATCGCTGACATGGACAATGCTCAACGCACAAGATTTTTCCCTTAGGCGGAAAAGGTAGGATTCACGTCCTTTTTGCTGAGGGACAGAGCGCAGGACTGGTGGGAGGAGGTCACCAGAGCAGTTGGGACGACGGCTTTTACAGTGATGACTTGGGAGGATTTGTGCAGAGGTTTTATTAGGCGTTTACACCGGCTATTAAGGTGCAACAGCTGGTGAGGGTGTTTCAGGACCTTCACCAGACTACAAAGATTGTGGCAAAGATCACCGCCAAATTCAGGGGAGGACATTATTGGTTCCGCAGTACGCTATAGATGAGGAGATGAGGAAGAAAAGATATCATGCTATGCTGAGGGATGATATTAGGGAGTTCGTTAGCTTTTAGGGGTGCACGATCCTGAATGATATGATTGAGAACGCCCGTGAGTGGGAAATTGAGTTGGAGCTCCGGATGAAGCAGAAGCTGGAGCAGGTGCAGACAAAAGTAGGTCAGGCCAAGAAGCCCAAGCCCTCTGATACTCACAACAGAGGTTAGCAGGGCGAGGGCCGATGTACCAAGTGCGGCAAGCCACATTGTGAATCCTGTCGATCTGCAGGCTCTTGATGTTTCAGTTGTGGCCAGGTAAGTCACTTGAGCAGGGACTGCCCCAAGAGGGCTCTGGTTTGTTTCCACTGCAATCATACCAGCCATAAAAAGGCCGATTGTCTTAGACTAACAAGAGGAGCCGTGATGGCGCCTGCGCCCGCCACTTTGAGGATTATTGAAGGCCACCAGGGCAAGGCGGAGGCTCCTGCGGTGAAGAGCAGGGCTTTCCAGTTGACCACCGATGAGGCTCGTGCAGCACCGAATGTAGTTACTGGTATGTGACTTCTCTCTATCTTTTATTGTTTTCCAGTTATGCTTATGCTTATTATGATCTTGTATAGGGACCTTTTTGGTCAATGGGTTGTCTGCTCATGTTCTGTTTGATTCGGGGGCTACCCGATCCTTTGTATCTCTTGAGCTCAACAAGAAGTTTCGACACGCTCCGGGGACTTGGGACTCACCTCTGGAGGTGCAGATCGCGAATGATCGTACTGCGAGTGCTGCAAGGGTTTTCCGAGGCTGTGTTCTGAACATGTTTAGTGAGAGGTTTCCTATGGATTTGGTATCGATACACTTAAGGGGATTGAAGGTGATCATCGATATGGACTGATTGGGGTCCAATGGGACCGTGATTGATTCCGAGCGGTAGTTGGTGAGAGTTCGAACCCCAAGTGGGCGAGAACTAGTCATTCCTGTTGAGAGAGCTTCTCATGGACCAGCTCTCTGTTCATCTGTAAGGGCTAGGTGGTTTCTACAGCAAGGTTGTTCGGGGTTTTTTGCTTATGTTTCAAATACACTGGTTGAGGCCATGTCAGAGTTGAGTAGAGTACACATTGTGCAGGATTTTCCCGATGTTTTTCCCGAGGAGATTCCGGGAGTGCCTCCCAAGAGGCAGGTTGAGTTTCATATTGATTTGATTCCTGGTTCGGCTCCGATAGCCAAGGCGCCGTATCGCCTAGCAGCGCTTGAGATGCAGGAGTTGTCTACGCAGCTGCAGGAGCTGCTAGACAAGGTTTTGATCTGTCCGAGCAGTTCCCTGTGGGGGGCTCCAATTTTGTTTGTGAAGAAGAAGGAAGGGTCGCATAGGATGTGTATCGATTATCGGAAACTGAACAAGCTAGCGGTGAAGAACCGTTACCCACTTCCAAGGATCGACGATCTATTTGATCAGCTTCAGGGTGCCTCTTGGTTTTTTGAAGATTGATCTTCGGTCAGGGTATCATCAGATGAGGATCAGGGATGAGGATGTACAGAAGAAAACCTTTAGAACTCATTATGGTTATTACGAGTTTGTGGTGATGCCTTTCGGTCTCACCAATGCCCCATCAGCATTCATGGATCTCATGAATCGGGTCTGCAGGCCGATGCTGGATCGATCGGTGATTGTTTTTATTGATGATATCCTTGTCTACTCCAAGACCAAGGAGCAGCATGAGTAGCATTTGCGAGAGGTATTTGAGACCTTGAGGAGGGAGATGTTGTATGCCAAATTCTAGAAATGCGAGTTTTGGTTGCGTGAGGTGTAGTTTATGTGGCATGTCATCATTCAGGATGGCATCTTGGTGGACCCGACCAAGATCGAGGTTGTGATGAGTTGGGAAATTCTGAAAAGCACATTAGAGATCTAGAGTTTCTTGGGTCTTGCGGGTATTATTGGAGATTTATTCAGGATTTCTCCAAGATTGCAGTGCCTCTGACCCGTCTGACTAAGAAGAATGTGCCCTTTCGGTGGGGTCCGGATCAACAGTTGGCCTTCGAGACGCCGAGGCAGAGGTTATGCGACGCTCCGATTCTCACGTTACCTGAGGGATTGGATGATTTTGTGGTTTATTGAGACACTTCTATTTCAGGATTGGGAGTTGTTCTTATGCAGAGAGGGCATGTGATTGCTTACGCCTCGAGGCAGCTGAACCCTCATGAGGCGAATTACCCCATGCATGATTTGGAATTAGGGGTAGTGGTGTTTGCCCGCAAGACCTGGAGGCACTATTTGTATGAAGTTCGGTGTACTATCTACACTGATCATAAAAGTTTGAAATTCTTGATAAATCAGCCGAATTTGAATATGCGGCAGCGGAGGTGGTTGGTGTTGGATTAGTGATTAAGTCCATAACTATAATTGGTATGAACTTGACCCGATTTGGCATAGTCCATTTGGGTTTCACTTCACTGGAACAATTTATATGGATAGTCTTTTGAGAATAGTATGTTTATGATTTATATTAATATATTATAAGTTCTAATATATTAATATGGAATCATATTATTTAATTAGTATTGATCAAGAATTAATTTAGAATTAATTTAGTGATCAAAAGGAACTAATTAAATATGGACTTTTATATATAGTATGGGCCAAGTTCATTTAGGTTAGGCTAAGCTTGCATGGATAGTCCATGGAGTTTTTAACCCATGGATCCTATGGAAATGAAAGGTCATGGGTATTAGGGTTTACATGGATGAAACCCTAATCCTCCATACTATATAAAGAGGTTTTTAGCACATGAAATGGCACTAGTGTGTGAGTAAATAAGAGTGGGCCAATTTCTAGTGTGCTTACTATTCTCTCAAGTTTTCCAAGGTGTTTTTGGTGATTTGTGATTCCACTTGAGGCTTCCACACTATTGGGGCTAAGCTCTTAAAGTTCAAGACTTCAAGCTCAATCAAAAGATATGTCATCTAACTAGGCTTTTGTAGTATAGTTGCTTCATATTATGCTAGTTAGGATTAAAACCTTGGAATATCAAATATTTGCATGTATAATAGAAAAAACATAGATCCAAGGTTTTTAGGGTTTCATGTACACCATAGGAGTCTTAGAATGCTCAAAACCCATCAGTGGTATCAGAGCCTAGGGTTGTTTTCAATTATACTTGATGCTACTTGTTTTTTAAGGCTGAAAATCGAAGTTTTTTTGCTGTCTGGAGAGCTGACTCGACGAGTCTAGTGAGTGACTCGACGATTCCATGCCTAAAAAGTGCCTAAAATCATCCAACTCGTCGAGTTGGTTCATGCACTCGACAAGTTGGACCCCAGACAGCATATTTTCGAGTTTTAAGGCTGGAATTGGAATAGAATCGTTACCCTAAGCTGTTTTTGAACTTATAAACCTGTTTTTGATGTGGTAATGATCATTTTAATCCAATTCAAAAGATAATTGTCAATAGATTCATGTTTTGTATTAGTTTAATTGTTAGGCTAATTACATGAAAATTGTTTGATTTGAATTGTCTTGTTCATATAAGTTTAATCTAGATCATAGTTTTCCTTGACATATTTGTTTGTTTATTTGATGATCTAAATGGCCTTTAATGGATTCCATAACTTGTCCTCAAGTTATGGAAAACCAAAAGTTTTTTCTTTAAAAGAATTATTAAAGAGTATTAGGTTATGAACTTGAAAAGTCTTTTCCCATAAATTGTTTTATGAGCTCCATAACATGTCCTCAAGTTATGGATGTCCAAGAGTCTTGCCATTAAAAGCCATATTAAACTCATATGTTATAGAAATAAAAAAAATTTGAATAGTTTCAAAACTTGCCCTCAAGTTTTGGAATTTGTAAATTCTCACACACACTTTAATTCCAAACCCTAGAGTTTTAAAAAGTTAAAATTCAAACCTTATACTTTATAGTATTATAAGTTAATAATAATATATATATATATATATATATATATATATATATATATATATATATATATATATATATATATATATATATATATATATATATATATATATATATATATATATATATATATATATATATATATATGTATCAGAGCAAGTCAGTCTTACGGTTAGTAGGCCTCATTCACGAAGTCGGTCTATAAGGGGGGTATATGGTTGTTGCCTATAAAATGGCAGCTTAATGGGTGTCCACTCTCACCCACCACATCCTTGACTGGTGGAGGGTCGTTAGCCGAACGGGTAGGACAAGGACTATAATTCTCATTATAAGTATAATGATAAATATAAAGTAACTAAACCTTTTATCAATTCCCAATCTTAGTTGCTTAAGGAAAATGTGAATTTGGTTCCAACCCATGAAATTACACTTTGCACCTTGCTTAAGTCGTTAGTGGAGCGTGTGTGGTTAACCGGCACACTAACTTGGATTTAACAAGGTTGGCAAAGGGTGGCTTAAGGTTTATCATAGATCGGTGGAGCGTGTGTGGTTAACCGACACATCGATTAGGTGATAAACATTAAGAGTACCAAGTTAATTTGCATGGTAATTCACACCTTGTTTTGTGATCCTCGGCATCCCAGTCACAAAACTTGAAGGGCACAATCGAAATTGAAACATTCCGTTGAAAAGTTCAATGAATCTCAAAAGAACTAGGAGTTTCAAAACCAATTATAACCTAATGCCTATTTCGTTTTTCATGGTGGAAATTGGTGAATCGTCATTCGCCTACCTTCAAATATTTTATAGCTTGGATTACGGCATCCCTCTTCCAAGTTATAAAATATTGTGATGGGTCCTAGCCTTGATATTTCATATTTGGTGTTATATTAAGGACTTAAATCAACTAACTTGAATATCTCCCATTGTAGATGTCTGGTTCAGACAACTATGATCTTCCCAAATCTCTTGGAACAAGCTTTCTTAATGAAGATGATGTCCCATGGTTGGATCATGGAAATCATACTTCAATTCCTCCACCTCCTCCAATTATTCTCCCTAACCCACAAGTTCTTGAATAGTTCAAGGTCACTCAAGCCGGGAGAGTTGGGTGTCAAAGTCTTGAGAAAGTTGGTTGTTCAATCACTTTCTAAGTCACATAGTGAGTTTCCTTTGGGACTACTATGAAATAGACTATGACATGACCCATAATGATCTTATCTATTTGCTTGGTGCTGCTGAATCAGCAATGATTTGGAGGACTGGTAAACCAAATTTGATTAGAAGATTAACCTCCCCAAACCTCCATGGACATTGACAATCGTAACATTGGAAATACAGAAAATATTTCTCTTCCCAATGGAAAGGGATCGGCCATAGTCAACTCGGTTGACCAAATGGTAAAGAGAAAGGTTAAGTCTGAGATTGTCTCGTGTACCATTCCCAGAGAGTCCAAATGTTTCTATTGCCAAAGGAAGGGGCAGTGGTTGCAAAGCTGCCAAATTTACCTGAAAGATCATAAGGATGGTAAAGTCAAAAAGTTTGACTCTACTTCGGGTAAAATCCACTATCTAACTCTATTAAGTTCCTAATTGATGATTCTTAATACAAAATGTGACTCGTTTACATTTTGATGTTTGGCAGGATCAAGCAAAGGGAAGGAAACTTAAAGAAAGAGTATGATGAATCTGATCGCAAAGATGGATTGCAATCGCATGGTTCGAAGATCGGATTCTTGAGCTACTACTTAGGAGTTATGATAGATTGCTAGAAAATATGTAATAGCATAGTTTTCATTTAAAGTTGCATTGTAAGGAAAAAGTTTTTTTTTCAGCATTTTTAATAAATAAATAAAATTTTGTTTTATTTTATATCTCCTTGCAATGGCATTTATGGAAAATTGATGTTTGTATGTTTCTAGCAATAATGGAAATATGAATTTGATTCTTTCATTTGTGGTAGTGTCTAAATTTACCAAATAAGGAAAGATTCTCTTGACCCAAGTTTCAATCGGACCGAAACATGGAATCATGCAAGTTATATTGTATGATGAATGAGAATTTTCATCTTCGGAAAATTAAGACTAATTCCTTATTCACATGTATATGTGAGTCAAGTGATGGACTAAGGGATCGAGTACACATTCTTGTGGACTAGTCAAGTCCACCACAAATATCGATAAGACTATTCGTCATGATTTACTAAAGTTTAGTAAATATGGTTATACTTATAAGTTTAAGTATAATTCTGAAACATTGGAAAAGTTTTGATGTATGGCAGAACGAATGAGAAGAATCAAATTAGGCAGAAAGATAAAAGTTTCTCTAATCTGAAAAGATGGGAGAGTACTTTATTATCATGTTTTGTGATCATCTTAATGATTAAGAAACCATATCACAATTGGTCCTCTAAGGACATCTTAGTGCATTCCTATGGCTAAGAAGAGGAATCATGGATTGTTGAAATGGTTAAATCAAGAAGATGAGTCATACTTCGTTCCAAAACAATTCTTCGAGTCATACTCCAATATTGTAACTTGAGTGACATGTCTTAAAGAAGGTTTATAACACTTGTCCAATGTAAGAGTAAAATGTGTTCTACTCTTGTACATTTGAAATTGGTAAGTTGTGATGTTTTGGATAAAACAGAGACCAACCAAGGCCAATTGTGTGAAGTGTTTGTCTTGATAAGAATCCGCACTATCTCTTGAATATTTGTTTGTAAAGGAATGGCTCTTGGCAAGAGAGTCTTATATGTCAAGAGGACAATGGGAGTCTTAAAGATCCTGAAAGAGTTTCAAGAACTAATCAAGAATAAAACCTATTGTTTATCACTAGCACACTACTTGGGGTTTATAACCTATCGTGTTGGCATATTCCTATTTTTGTGCCCATTCCAGTTAAAGTTGGCTTTCCATATGAGTTATGTGAGTTCTCAATTGGTTGCATAACAACTTCGAATACATGGTAGGCCATTGTGCTTCCAGATAGCAAGAAATTAAGATTGAACAAGTTCAATCCATATAAGTTTGGATTTGTCACTTACCTTGTCTTGTGATTATGGTTTTGACAAATTCACATGGATAGGAACACATACACCATAATATCTCAGTGTCATAAGGTTTCTCCCCGATTCATGAAAATGATGGTGAGGAAACACTTTCACTAAGTAGATTTTAAGTAGATAGCAATTGTGATATTTGCATTCTCAAAGTCGTTAGTGGAGCGCGTATGGTTAACCGGCACACTAACATAGACTTGTGAGAAATGGAAAAGGTCTAAACAATTAAGAATATGATTACGGCATCCCTTTTCATAGTTCTAAAAATTGTTTAGACACACATGTGAGCTATCTAAGGAAAGGTGTATGATTTTGATAAAGTTTTATCAAATATCTCGTATCGGAAATTTGAACTTTGGTAAGAAAGTCAATAAAGTATTGATTTCTAGAAGTCCAGTTGATTTTCGAGTACATGTCAAATCTAGTGGGAGCGTAAGTGTTATGCTAACAATTATCATGTTAGTGGGAGCTTGATAATTACGATAAGTGTTGCAAGTTAGCAATGTTAATTATAGAAAAAAAAGTTCAATTGGGAAAAGTTGTTTTGCTATAATTAAGGGAGAAGAAATCATACTTCATTTCAATTCTAAAAGCTTAGATTGAGGTTTTAATCATCTTTAGTCAAGGATATATATGAATTTTATGTTGGAATGGCTCAACATAAGGAAATTCTATATATGGGTCCATTATTTGCGTTCTAAAATTCGATTATGATTATGGCATCTCTTTTCATAATCTGAATTATGAGAACATGGCAAATAGAAATAGAAATATTATAGCAAAAGACTGGTCTAGTATCATGTCTTTATGTGAAACATCATGAATCGTGTCCCATATGCTTCGGATATAGGATCAATTGCATATGCAATAATATTCATTTGTTCTAAATTCTTCCAAATGCCTACGGCATTAAGAGGGAAAAAGTACTAGAACTGGATATGACTAAAGTGATTAAGCAATTGTCGAGGATAATCTAAGGTTTACCAAAGATTGGTTGCTTAGGGACAGTTGGAAGTATGGTGTAAATTTTTGGAGAGGACCATATTGACATATTCTGAAAAGAGGTAACTCTTGTTCAGAAGTGATAGTCAAAATGGGAATGTGGAAATGTTCCCATAGGTGGAAGTTATTCATTAGATTTGTGTAAGATTAGGAAACTTAATGCAAGAAGGATGTTCAAAGCATTGTACTTTGAATTTGAGACTTCGTTTCCATGGAATGATATCCATTGGAATACTCTGTAATGTCTGTTGATAAGTCTTTGTGACTTTGTGCATAGTCATTACGAGAGGATCAGTGCATATAAGTTTAGAATCTAACAGATTTTGGTAAATGGCAGGAATTTGGAATTCTTGCATTTGTGGTAAGGATTTGGGATTGTGAAATGAGAATCATTGGAATTATGTTCAATCGATCTATTTCACAAAGTAAAAGATCATAGACAAACTTAGTGTGCATACTTGGTTTATGGCATAACTAATGTTTGGACAAACATAGTGTGCATACTTGGTGTATGGCATGACTATTGTTTGGATAAACATAGTGTGCATGCTTGGAGTATGGCATGACTATTGTTTTGATTCAAGTATAAAGTTGATTAGTTGAAACATTATACAATGAATAATGTGTAATCAATATGGTGATAAATAAAAGGTGTTCTATTTATATTCATAAGTTGTGAGACCATATTGGATTCAGATATTCTTGTGTTTCACTTTGCATGTTTTGACTTCCAGAATAACTAGGTCATTCTTCACGAATGACTAAGTTATTCAAACCATCCACAGTCGATAATACGCTGGAAGTACGTATTAAGGCAAGACTGTCATGAATTGGGTTTGTAGATGTCTAAGGTGTTGGACATAGCAAGAGTTGCTACAACATTCATGAGTGCTCCTGGAATGAGATTCGAGTATTCGATTCAACCCACACTCATTTGAATCACTTCATGGATTTTATCACGAGTGAATCATGAGACGATAATATCTTATATTATTCAAACCTAGAGATATGAGTTGTTGACTATGAGTTGGTTATACATTGATTGCACGAAAACGCATTGGTAACTCGATGTTATAAAACGTGCCTTTGTGTATGATTCAACAAGTAGTAGAATAAGCATATGAGTCAAAGTTTATCCATTCCTTTTACTCTTGTAGGGATAAAAGCGATATCTGTGGGCCCCTCGATGATTTAGTGATGACACCCCTAAGTGCTTGGCCAAGCCTGGACTGATTTGATTTGTTCAATTAGTCGGTCGTCAAAAATCAGAAATCGGGAAACAATAGATGGACAGAGAGAATGATTATAATCCATGTCTAAGTCCATATTATATCTAGAATGGAGGAATATATGATCGCTTATCTAATGGACGCGTCATTCATTTGTTCAAAGTTCGACAGCGGCTTTAAGAGCTACGATTGCTAGTCGGGTTGCACAGTCATACGCAATAATAGTTTTAGACTTATCCAAGTGGGAGATTGTTGGATTAGTGTCTAAGTCCATAACTATAATTGGTATGTACTTGACCCGATTTGGCATGGTCCATTTGGGTTGCACTTCACCGGAACAATTTATATGGATAGTCTTTTGAGAATAGTATGTTTATGATTTATATTAATATATTATAAGTTCTAATATATTAATATGGAATCATATTATTTAATTAGTATTGATCAACAATTAATTCAGAATTTATTTAGTGATCAAAAGGAACTAATTAAATATGGACTTTTATATATAGTATGGGCCAAGTTCATTTAGGTTGGGCTAAGCTTGCATAGATAGTCCATGGAGTTTTTAACCTATGGATCCTATGGAAATGAAAGGTCATGGGTATTAGGGTTTACATGGATGAAACCCTAATCCTCCATACTATATAAAGAGGTCTTTGGCACATGAAATGACACTAGTGTGTGAGTAAACAAGAGTGGGCCAATTTCTAGTGTGCTTACTATTCTCTCAAGTCTTCCAAGGTGTTTTTGGTGATTTGTGATTCCACTTGAGGCTTCCACACTATTGGGGCTAAGCTCTTAAAGTTCAATACTTCAAGATCAATCAAAAGGTATGTCATCTAACTAGGCTTTTGTAGTATAGTTGCTTCATATTATGCTAGTTAGGATTAAAACCTTGGAATATCAAATATTTGCATGTATAATAGAGAAAACATAGATCCAAGGTTTTTAGGGTTGCATGTACACCATAAGAGTGTTAGAATGCTCAAAACCCATCAGTTGGATGTGGTAAAAGATTATGACTGCGAGATTTTGTACCATCCCGGGAAAGCCAATGTGGTGGTCGATGCTTTTGAGCCGTAAGGAGGTTTGCTCATCGATCCAAGATATTTTCTTGAGGATGACTGTCACTTCACCTTTGATGGATTTGATCAAGGAGGCTCAGGTGGAAGGATTGAAAAAAGAAAATTGAAAGACTGAGCAGATTAGATGGTAGATTCCTTTATTTGTTAGAGATAGTTAGGGGTTGTTGACACAGTGTGGTAGGGTTTGGGTTCTGGCATCAGGTGGGGCGAGGCGGACGATTTTAGAGGAGGCGTATAAATCAAAATTTTCTATCCACCTGGGGTCCATGAAGATGTACCGAGACTTGAGGTTGAATTACTGGTGGCCCTGTATGAAAAGGGAAGTTGCATGGTTTGTTGAGCGGTGTTTGACTTGTTGGAAGGCCAAAGTCGAACATCAGAGACGTCACTACAAGGTCCAACCGTTACCCATCCCATGTGGAAGTAGGAGGAGATCCCTACGGATTTTATCACAAAATTACCCAGGACGGCGCGGGGTGTTGACTCCATTTGGGTCATTGTGGACAGGTTGACCAGGAGTGCATGTTTTATCCTGATTGCCGAGAGTATATCCGTAGAAAAGTTAGTGGATATCTATGTTTGGGAGGTGGTAGTCAGGCACGGGGTGCCGGTAACTATGGTCTCGGACTGCGATGTTCGTTTCACCTCCAAGTTTTGGAGGAAGTTCCATGAGGAGTTGGGTACTCAGTTGCATTTCAGTACAACATACCACCCCCAGACCGACAATAAGAGAGAGCGAACGATCCAGACGCTCGAGGATATGATTCGGGCTTGCGTGGTTGATTTTGAAGGAATTTGGGATACTTACCATCCACTAGCAGATTTCTCCTACAACGACAGTTATCATGCTAGTATTGATCGACCACCATTCGAGATGTTGCATGAAAGGAGGTGTAGTACCCCAGTTTTTTGGGGAGAGGTCGGACATCGGGTCATGGGAAGCACCGAGGTAGTGCTTAAGACCACCGAGTGGATTCAGCAAGTGCACGACAGACTGCGGGTCGAACAGAGTCGTCAGAAGAGTTATGCTGACCGACACCGTTCGGATCTCTAGTTTCAGGTGGGAGACTTTGTGTTGTTGAAGGTGTCACCTTGGAAAGCGCCATCCAATTTCAGAAGAGGAGCAAGCTAGGTACCCGATTTATTGGTCCATTTAGGATTTCTACCCATGTTGGCAGGGTTGCATACCAGCTGGATCTTCCTGATGAGCTCAGTCAGATCTATAACATTTTCCATGTATCTCAGTTGTGGAAATGTGTAGCCAGTGGTTCTGCAGTGATCTCGTTAGATGATATTCAGGTGGATGAGCGTCTGAATTATGTGGAGAAGCCCATTGTGGTTCTTGATAGGAAAACTAAGACTCTAGATAACAAGGTGGTGAATCTGGTGAAGGTGCAATGGCAACACCGAAAGGGCTCTGAGTGGACGTGGGAGCCGGAAGGCGAGATGAGGGAGCACTACCCAGATTTGTTTTCGGCAGCAGACTTCAAGGACAAAGTCTAATTCAAGTGGGGGAGATTTGTAACACTTGGATTCAGGTATCTTTTCCTTTTAGTAATTAAGATAATAATTTTATTGCGAAAGAGGTCCCTTCGTACGGTAGGCGTACATCTTTGTACGCTTAGCGCACATGGGCATGCGGATTCGGGACTATGAGCCACGTACGCGGGGCGTACGTAGTCAAATGCTAAAACCCTAATTTTAGGGCATGAGCCCTATTTAAGCACACTTATGATCTTTGGACCCTCATTCTTATCAGCCTCCACTACCTTTGAACGTCCCTACAACCCTAGTTGCCGTTGAGAGTGATCTTTGAGCTTGAAAGTGACTTTAGTGGCCTTTTTGGTGTGTTTGCAAGAAGAAGAAGTTGGTGAGCAAGCCTTGGACGTGGGTGAGCTTCAAAATCCTAAAGCTACATCATCTTAGGAAGCTTTTGTAGGTAAAAAGCTCATACCTTGTTGTTACTTTTGATAGTAAGAGTTAGGGTTTGTTTATAAGCTCATTTTTGGTGCATGGATTCTCTTTTCTGAGTTTAGGCAACTCCAGAAGCTAGAAATGCTAGATCTTAGTCCCTTTGGCATGTTAGAAGTATAAAAATGTTATCTTGGTGGTTGATATGAAGCCATTCATAAATCTAGGTCCTTTAAATGAGGTTTGATGAACAAAATTGGATGTTGGATACCCATAAGACATGCTAAGGCATAAAGTTGCCAACTTTATGCCCTAGGACCCTCTTTTTGACCAAGATCTAGAAGTGAGATTAAGTGACTGTATGGATTAAGCACTAAATGGCTGAAGGTGCTGAGAAACGTAGTACGCTGAGCATACGAAGGTGTACGCAGCGCGTACTGCATGGCGGTCAAGTACGTTGAGCGTACTAGGATTACGCCGCGCATAAACTCCTAGTGAGCTTTTGGACTTGTGTTGGGCTTTTCGGTCATTGGGACTTATTTTGTTTTGGACTTGTGTTGGGATTTTCGGTCATTGGGACTTATTTTGTTTTGGGTCTTGATCTGTTTAGAGTAGGTGGGCCATTAAATTTGCTAATGGGCCTTAAGTGACGTAGTTGCACCTTTTGGGCCTTGGAGCCCGTTATTGCATGTGGGTCATGAATGGTTAGGCCCATTAAGGGGGGAAAGCATTTGAGCCCTTATTTTAGGAGTTTAGACTTAGGGCTTAGGCCCATGATTTGGGATTGTAACCTAATTCTGGTTAGGGCTAATTGATTTTGTAGTGTGGGATCTTCCTATTTAGCAGTCGAGCATCTTGTTGCTTCCAGCAGACCAAGGTGATTTTTCTCACCGTATTAATGGGTCGAAGGAAGAAAGGTCGGCCTATTATTTGTTTTATAGGATACGCATTACTTGTGTGATATGTGCATGAAAGACCGGAGTTTGGCCCCTGGAAACTGTAAGAAAGACCAGGATCTGGCCCTTGGCAGTTGCATGAAAGACCAGGATTTAGCCCTTGGCAACTGTATGGAAGACCGGGATTTGGCCCTCGGCAAGAATTGTACGTAAGACTATGGTTTGGCCAATAGCATTAATTTGTATGTTGGTATGTGGTACTTTGTTGAAAACTTACTATGCGTTTTCTTACAAATTGTGTTTATGGTTTCAGGTACTTCCGGTATTAAGGGGAAGGGCTCGACATGATGGCACAATATTCTCTCCCTTTATTTCCGCATTTTGATATTGTACTTCAATGATGTGATTTTTATACATTATGATGATTTTAGAGCAATTTTTATACTTGTAGTACTTGTTTTAAAAATGAAAAAATTTATCTTATTTTGGGGTCATTACATTTTGAGTCTGGAATCACACAAATGTTCATCCAATTCACTCAAACCAGGGCTCTGATACCAACTTGTAACATCCAAAAAACCATGACAAAATTTTACATTTTCAAAAGACATTTTTCCTAAAACCATAGGATAGACATACATTGTTTTCCAAAACAAGTCCACAGAATTTAAGTATCAGCATAATCTCAAGACATAAATCAACGAGAGGATGTGTATGATCACGCCTTCGCCTTGCCCTGATCATCAAGAAGCACCTTAAAACATTAAAATCCACAATTGTAAACCAATGCTTAGTGAGTTCCTCTAAAATACCCCCATAACCATATATATACAATGCATGCACACCGAACCCATAATATAAAAATTGATTGCCCCCGCGCCCACATTCATAAGACTGGATTGCCCCCGGGACCACATCACAAGACTTGATTACCCCTGGGCCCACAACACAAGACTAGATTGCCTTCGGGTTTTTTCGCCTATAGCACAAAGTCGTACCGCCTCAATCCAATCATACTATGTCGACATATGCACCAAAGCAATAAAAAGCAAACATAAGTAATCATATCAGATCTACCAATATAATAGAACACTACAGCATAATAACATCCTACAGAAAAGAACACCTAATGTTGTACAAAGTATAGTGAGAAAACTCACATCGTCAGCTATCAGAATTCCACAAAGCTCACTCGAATACAAGAACCAGCACTACGAGTCACCTATTCATCAAATAGAGACAATACCTCAATCTAGGATCCTATTTCCCCCTAGTTGACCCAAAATTCAACTTCGTAAAAAGTCAAAGTTCACTCAGCTGATCGCCACGACGTGGGGCCAAGCTTCTGCCACATCGTGGCGACTACAGGACAAAACAGTCGTGAAAATCTTTAACGCTATGTAGTAGAGGCTATGTCTCTATTTTGTGGGATCTATCCTGACCAGCTAAATCCATTAAGCTCTTAATCCTTTACCTCACTCATCCATACTTTCTAGAAGGCTTTCTTACTCCTAAAAGATCATAAAAATCAGTGTTTTATAGACATGTGTGTCCAATGCATGACTTGAACTCCTATTAGGTCAAAATGGAAGAAATAAGGTCAAAACATCATGCAAGGATTCAAAACTTAAATATCCAGATCCAGGACATATAACCACATGAAGACCTCAACGATCCATAAAGTTACCAACTTTATGGATTTCAACCATACCAACTGTTAGAACAAAGTTTTAGTAGGATCGATTGATTCCAAGCAGAAAAGCAATAAATAACGTAATAAATAACACAGGAATGGTTTAACTGATGTCGAATGATTAAGCTTTAACACCTCAGAAGAGCTCGATTAAGAACTTCGACTGTAGAGGTGTTTAGGGTTACCAAGCAATAATAACAATAATGACGACCCAAACTAAGGCATACATGCATGCACTATAAATAGCTTAACCCTAATCAATAATCACGGATGGATAGGCCCAATCCTGATATACAAAAACGAATCCCATGACGCAACACAAAATACCCAACAATCTCCCCCTTTGCGTCAATGGAGCCGAGAGCTCAGTTTTGTTGAGCTATAGAAGGCCTCTTGATGGTCTTGAACACCTTCAGTATAATGGCCAGTAGAGTATGACGAAAAGTAATATACCACCGAAGCATGTCAGTAAAGTTCTTCTTGTCTGACTCATTGTTGTGCTTGCATCGATGGATAATATTGATTATGTGCTCCAAGCAGTCCGTTGAGAACAAATGCTTATCAACAAGAGCGAAAAGAAATCTGTTAGCTTCGCCTCTTGTGAACATCACTGTGAGATGTGTAGAATCAATTTGACCCAGCTGCATCTTGTTCACATCTCCAGGCTTTACAGTTGGCTTCACAGTTGGTTTCTTCTTCAAAACACTTGCAATCTCCTGATCCATTGTAGCAACTTCATGGATATAGGAAGCCAACATCCTCTTCAGATGATCTAGGATCGGCTCATACTCCTTCACATTAGTGAGCAAAATGTTGTACAATAAGATCCAATCATGAGGATTTAAGTTAGGAAGATCTGCCAGGGAAATCATAGAAACCGAGTTGTCTGAACCTCGGGTTATCTTCAAATTAACATTAACAAATTTCCCTGCAGGCGAAGGTTTCAGCACCTTGACTATTGTAATCTTATGTGCACTCCAAGTCAGATACTGCGGCTGACCGAACTTGAGATAATAATCAATAAGTTCATGATCAACTTGAGGGTGAGGTAAGGGAACTTGAACTATTGAATCAAAACAGTGAAAAGTAAATGCCTTTCGTGTTATAGGCATATCAAACTATGAGTCCCTCGTATTCTCACAATCAAACGAAGCTACAGGTTCCAGCCAGTATATGCTTGGAAACTCTATCGCTTCTTTGATCAGCGTTTCCCTAGTCCAAGGAGGAAACAAAGCCTTTTTGCAAATTAGGGCATCATGCTCTTCTTTCTTCTTTCGCTCCCTCTCTTATTCTTCCTTTGTAACCCGAAGGTTTTCATCTAACTCCTGATCCCTTTTCTTCCGTTTCAGGGCATCAGCAAGAGTTTCTTGATCTTCATCACTATCATCATGTTCATCAGCAAGACCATTCTTCTTTTCTTGATTATCAGAACCCGAAGCTACATTACCCTTCGGTTCTGTTTTGACAATGACCTTCAGCTCAATAGGAGTAGTTTTCTGAGCACCTTTTCCCCCTTGTTGCGGAGTAACCAATCGCTCCGTAACACCCTTCATTTCACGTAGAATTTCAATTGCAGGAAGAAGCTTGGAGGTCAGGTGATTCCGGATTGTCAGTGTAAGAATTAGATCATGAGCATGAAGAACATTGTGCAGCATATTAAGAACGTCACCAGCACAACTTCGAAAAACGGCACGCTCAGTTTTCAAAAAAGAAATTTCCCGATCGGCTTGAGCCAGTTGAACCTTCTGGACTTCAACGGTAGTGGTTTGATGAGCAAGATCATCCATCAATTTGCTCTCCTTTGCTAAATCAGCATGGAGCTTTTCAAGATGAGAATTCACTGAGCTAAGAAGAGAAGTGTTCTCAGCTTGAATCGCAGAACGAACAGTCTCGAATTTGGCTTGCTTCCCTTGAAGTGACTTTGAGAGAGAGTCAACCGATGCATTCACCTTAGCTGCATTCGCATCAGCATGACCCTTAAGGGATTCAAGAAAGATCTGGGAATTATGAATGAGTTCCGCAACGTCGGTTGTAGCCTTCCGGCATGAAGAAGTGGATGCTTCAACCGCCTTCATTGATTTATCAATTGCTCCTGTATACTGTTCAAAAGCAGTGTCCAGGAAAGCCTTCAGCACAACATCACTGTACTTCGAAGAAGAGGCGAGCAATCGATCAAGCTTATCATCGAGACTCTGCACTTGTTGTTTGGTTACCCGAGACTCTTCACCTTCATCAGTGGGAAGTCTATAAGGACTGTAATAGGTTGAGTCAAAGTCAAAATTGTCACCACCGAGAGTAGGACTAGAATCAGTTGAGGGTGAGGGTGAAAGAGGTTTGGATGTAACAAGGGTTTCGGTTTCAGTATTAGCCCTCGTATCAGATAAGTTGACGTTTACTGGAGGTTCGGTTGTAGTGGTGGAGATACGGATAGTTGTGGTAGTTGCTTGTGAAAAAATGGGAGGTGGTAAAGGAGTTGTAGAGATTGGTACTGTACTAACTTGTGGTGGTGGTGAAACAGTTGTGGTAGGTTGAGTTGTAGGAGTTGGTGGAATTGGAGCAACCGAAACTGGAACAGTAGTCTTCGGTGGAGATGGAGGAGGAGTTGGAATTTTGTCATTGAGTTGTTCAGTAGGAGTTAGAGAACGAGGAGGTGTATTACCTCTTGGTGAAACGTCATGCTGAACTTCTTCTTCCTCGTCAGCCGATTGCTCCTTATCATGTTCTGAGCTGGAAGGGGTAGGACCCTTTGGTTTCTTTGCCATTTTCTTGACTTTCTTTGGAGCCGAAGAGTAAGCCTTTTCAGCCTTCCGCTTCTTGGACTTGATAGGCTTAGAAGAAGGACCTTCGGTTTCCACCTTCTTGGTATCTGCCCTCTTCCCTCGCTTTGCTGGCTTTTCCACAGCATCTAAGGCAGCCTGCTGTTCAGGAGTCAGTTCTCTTGGGCCCTTGGGAGTAAGCTTCCGGTAGTCAGCCATCACATGGCTTTCGCTCGACACATACCTGTACATTGTTTCAGGTATCGAACCATTGTGAGAAAACTTGGTGGCATCTGAGAAGATAATCTTCTTTTTATGAAAAGTAGCCACAGAGGAGAGCATTGCATCTTTCATAACTGGAATCTGTAAGTTCTCAATGGCCCGTCGGGTGATGATGGTCCAGAAACGACAACAGGAAATCTCTGAATGTCTCGTTGAGGAGTTGAGACTTTGCACCAGTTGCGACTAAATAATATAACCATAATCCAGGTTAATACCATTGTAGAGACCATAGAGAATGGTCATAAAACCCTTACTCGTACCATCTGACCCAGCTACCCGTTCCGCCAAACTCTTGTTGATAAGAGTAAGTAACCCATTCCATTGCGGCAGCAAACAGGACTTCTTAAACTTTGTCACTGTTGTAACGACATCAGTATACCCCATCTCATAAAACATCATAAAGAACTGGGTTGTGGTGATGAAATCAGGAGAGATGACAGAAGCATCGACGGCAAGCCCTAACAGGGAGCAGAACCGGACTTTCGAAATAGATGCCTTGTGAGTGAAGATTTGAAAATAGATCCTCTCATTGTTCTTGTCGTAAGACGCAGTAGAGTACACTTGTGACAGTAGAGACATGGGAACAGATTGCAACTGCGTAAGAGCAATAACCAGTGGGGAGTACTTGAGACATTCGACAACGTGGAGCATGTACGAATCATACAGAAAGCGGTTTAGTTGAATGATCAGATTCTAATTAGGTTTGATCACAAGCAATGACGATGAAGCAGTTTGTTCTTGAAGAGATGATGATTACGCCATTGTTAATGTAACGAAGAAGATGAACAGTTGAAGATCGCCTGTTGTATTTGAGAGAGTTTGAAGAAGGTAAGAAGGTACAATAGGTGCGAGAAACCCTTTATATACCGTTGCCAGGAGAGAGAAAGAATCTCCGGGATGATGATACGATCACTGAAACGTCGCCTGAAAAAGCGCGATTTGACAGCTTGGTTTCCCAGATAGACGTCATCAAGCGTGGGTTTAGGAACCGTTTCAAATTCACGTGCCCAATATGAATGGTTATCCGATGACGCGATTAAAAATCTTATCCATATATCGTCTTTTCAAATTCACTTTCGCTCCATATGTCAAAATTACCACTTTCGCTCCAAAAAAAACTTTAAACGTGCCATAAGGAACATCAACCAGAAATTTGGAAAATCACAAAGAATTTTCGTGTAAGAGTGTGCCAAAAATAAAGAAATAAAGCAAAATGTGTATAGGTTGTGAGTGATGTCTTTAATACGACATGAAGCAGATGATTCCGGGCAAGAATCTATTCCTTCAAAGTCAAGAGAGACTTGAAGTGCGTGTGTGGTTCCCCGAGAAAATACGATCGAGTGTTTGTAAAGAAACACCGAAAGGCTTCTTTTCAAATAATGGGTCTAAAGGGTGGCTTATCTTCAACCGAACATCGATACTTAACATAAGACCGAAAGTTGGATGAAGTACTTGTGAGACCGATGTGGTCTGTATAGAATTTGTTGTGACTAATGATGTTATAAAAATCTCAAAAAACAAAAACCAAATTGGATCTTTTTGGGAAGAAATGCATTGGTGTTAGACAATTTCATAAAGACCACTCAAAAAATAAAATGAGATTTCGTTAGGTAATAAGTGAGATCTTGAATATAAATATTCACCGTCAATTCATTATTGGTGTTGGATTTTGGGTCTCACTTAGCACGTGGTGTACGCATCTAAGATCATAAACACAGATTTTATGTAACCATAAACCTCAGTGGTAATATCTGAGAGTCTTAAGGGTTACCTTGGTGAAACGAAAGTTTATGGAGAATGTAGAGGAGGTGGTTAAGGAACCGAAAGTACCCCTGCTATATAAAAGTGACAAAACAGAAAACTCTTAACTCATTTGAGAAGAGTAAGGTAGCTCATGACTTGAGTGAATTTAGCAGCCTGTTTGGGAAGAAACGATAGGTATAGATCGAATCATTAAGGCCTTACTCATAGTCTTAGAGGCTTCGGTCCACATGCAGCAGCATGCTTCTAGGGACACTTAACTAGTTCAAATTAAAATGGTCGTACCTGCCCTAGTTCCAATTTATGTAGAAACGATGTACTTGGTACCTAGTAAAGAGAATAAACAACGACAAACAAACCACACACACAAACAAAACAAAAAAAACAAAAGAAAATAAAGAGATAAACAAAAGATAAAACCTTTTGGAATTTTGAATTTTCTGAAAAATAATAAAAACAGAAATAATATTTTTGAATTTTGAAGTTTTCTGAAAAATAATAAAAACAGAAAAAGAAACAAGAATAAACGAAATTAATGTTAAAAACTCTAGGAATAAAGATAAAAGAGAAAACATAGCAAGAAAAAGGTTTAAAAGAGAGTTTACAAAGTATACAGCCGAAATCAAACCTTAAAGGAATGAAGCGAAATAAGTCGAGTGATCGGTTCATTTCGGTTCCCTAAAATTCCGGAGCCGAAATAGACCGAGCGTTCGGTTCATTTCGGTTCCTGAAAATTATGGAGCCGAAATAGACCGAGCGTTCGGTTCATTTCGGTTCCCGAAAAATCCGGAACCGAAATAGACCGAGCGTTCGTTCTATTTCGCTTGTCTAATTTTTAGAGAGAGGTTTGAGGGTTCGGTACCGACTCTGCTTCCATCATTCCCAAACCTTGTAAAATTTTATTGAAGCTTGCTTCTGGTAAGGCTTTAGTGAAGATCTCAGCAAGTTGATCAGAGGACCGAACAAAATGAACTTCCACGCTTCCATCTTCAACATGGTCCTTGATGAAATGGTATCTTAGTGCAATATGCTTTGTCTTTGAGTGTTGCACTGGATTGTGACATATTCTTATTGCGCTTTCAGAGTCACAATAGAGAGGTATTTTCTTCATACCCAGTCTGTAGTCTCTTAGTTGGCTTTGTATCCAGATCACTTGTGAGGTACAGGATGTTGCAGCTATGTACTCAGCTTCGGCTGTTGAAAGAGACACACAAGTTTGCTTCTTAGACTGCCAGCTAACAAGTTTACCATCAAGGAATTGGCATCCTCTAGTTGTGCTCTTTCGGTCCAAACCGCATCCTCCAAGATCGGCGTCAAAAAAGGCTTGAACAAAGAATCCGGATCTAGCATGGTACCAAAGACCGAGAGAAGAGGTTCGCTTCAGATAACGGAAAATATTTTTCACTGCAACCATGTGAGCTTCTCTTGGATTTGCTTGAAACCTGGCACAATAACAAATGGAGAACATAATGTCTGGTCTACTAGCTGTTAGATACATAAGAGACCCTATCATTTGACGATAGAGTGTTACGTCAACAGCAGGTTTTTCCAGAGATGGTGTTAACTTTGTGCCAAACGCCATGGGAACCTTCACCTTCGAATCTCCCGTCATACCGAAGATCGCCAGCAAGTTCTTCGTGTAGGCCTCCTGGTTGATAAAAATGCCTTCTGGTCCCTGTCTTATATTCAATCCAAGGAAAAAGTTAATAGGACCTATTGCACTCATTTCAAATTTAGTCTCCATCAACTTCCTGAATTCAGCCATTAAGCTAGGATTCGTGGAGCCGAAGATGATGTCATCGACATAAATCTAAACTATCATTAGATGTTCACCTTCTTTCTTTCGAAAGAAGGTTGGGTCAACCGAACCTTGCTTGAATTTCGACATTTTAAGAAAGCGAGTTAATGTTTCATACCAGGCCTTTGGTGCTTGCTTCAGTCCATATACAGCTTTATCCAACACATAGCATTGATCAGGGTATTTCTCGTTCACGAACCCAGGTGGTTGCTCAACATACACCGTTTCTTCTAGTTCTCCATTTAAGAAAGCACATTTCACATCCATCTGGAAAACTTCGAAGTTTTTATGTGCAGCATATGCCAGAAAGATTCTAACTGATTCCAACCTTGCTACCGGAGCGAAGGTCTCCTCATAGTCTATCCCTTCTTCTTGGCAATATCCCTTCACCACCAGCCGAGCCTTATTGCGAATGACGTTGACCTCTTTATCCAACTTATTCCTGAAGACCCATTTTAAGCCGACCACAGAAGCATCCTTTGGAGTGGGAATCAGCCTCCAAACTCGATTACGTTCAAACTCATGGACTTCATCTTGCATTGCTTGTACCCAATCAGCGTGATCAAGTGCAGCATTAACCGTCCTCGGTTCGATTTTCGAGACAAATGAATTAAACATGCAGAATTCAACATGAGAGAATAAGGCAGTTTGTTTCGCTTTCAATTGAGAACGTGTGAGAACTCGCTCAGATGATTCACCAATTATTTGTGTTTTGGGATGATCCTTAGTCTATTTCGTTAGAGGAGGGTAATTAGGGTCATAGATAGGATCCAACTCTACATTTACCTCTTCTTCAAATTGTGATTGATCACCTTCGTCATTTGTATTCTCATTCTCCCCCTCAAATGGCGAAGCGAATCCCATGCCAGGTTCAGCATTCTCCCCCTCGGTTGGAGTTGGATTCTCCCCCTCGATTCGACTATCATGGGTTGGGGTTGGAGTTGGATTCTCCCCCTCGATTGGACTATCATGGGTTGGGGTTGGATTTGGATTCTCCCCCTCGAAAGGACTATCATGGGTTGGGGTTGGAGTTGGATTCTCCCCCTCGAAAGGCAAATCGGTTATTTTTGGTACAGATGAACCCTCCCCCTTGAACATTGAGCTGTTGTTTGGAGGGTCAGTTGAGGGTTGACCGCCAGTCGGTTTAGGATGTTCATTTTCCATATCTTTTGCAGCTTCATCGATGATCTTTTTCAGATTGTCAATTTTGTTGTCTGATGCTTTCGCCTCTGAGTGTATAGCCTTTTCTGGTTCATCAAATAGCCTTATGTACTCTTCAAACAAGTTGGAAATGGGAACCGAGACTTGTCCTGATTCTGGAAATATTTCCCCCATGGTACTTTTGCTTGATTGAACTTTCTTCATGTAGTTGTCATCAAAGGTTACATAGTAGGTTTCTTCAATACGCTTGGAGTGTTTATTCAAAACCCTATATGCCTTTGAAGTGAGTGAATAACCAAGAAAAATTCCCTCATCGGCTTTGACGTCGAACTTGTTTCGGTTCTCTTTGGAGTTGAAAATGAAGCATCTTGAACCGAACACGTGGAAAAACTTAACGTTGGGCTTCCGATTGTTCAGTATCTCATACGGAGTGATGGAGAATCGTGTGTTAAGTAAGGATCGGTTCTGAGTGTAGCATGTAATTGCAACTGCATCAGCCCAGAAGTATAGCGGAAGAGAAGCGAAGTTCAGCATGCTTCGGGCTGCCTCACATAAGGAATGGTTTCGTCTTTCAACAATTCCATTCTGTTGTGGTGTATAGGGAGCCGAGAAGTTGTGAGATATCCCCTTTTCAGCCAAAAAGTCTTCAAAATCTTTATTCTTGAATTCAAGCCCATTGTCGCTTCTAATATTCCTCACCATCTTTCGTAGCTGCAATTCTACTTGCTTGATAAACACCTTCAACTTGGGAGTCGCGTCTGATTTCTGTTTAAGAAAGAAAACCCAGGTGAAGCGTGAAAAATCATCTACTATGACAAGAATGAACTTACTACCACTGATGCTTTCGATAGCCGAAGATCCACATAAGTCAATATACAGAAGTTCAAGAGCTTCAACAATCTTTGTATTGATATGTGTAGGATGGCTCTGTCTGCATTGTTTGCCCATCTCACACGCTGCACACAGGTGTTCCTTATCAAACTTGAGAAGAGGAAGGCCTCGAACATGATCACCAAGCACCAACTTATTAATGTCTTTGAAGTTCAGGTGCGATAGGCGTCGATGCCATAACAAGCTTTCATCAGAGTTCGCCTTTGACAGCAGGCATATTGCTGGTTTTCCTCGAATTGGGTTGAGATTTAAAGGATACATCTCTCCCTTGCGTTCGACTTCAACAGAACTCTTTTGGATTGCTTTTCAATAATTTCTTATCCCTCATCATCGAATGAAACTTTCAAACCGGTTCCCAAAACCAATTGAGATACACCGATGAGGTTGTGCTGCAATCCTTCCACGTAAGCCACTTCTCTAATTGTGAATTCTCTGTTGGTTATCATTCCATATCCTTTCATTGTGCCATAAGAATTGTTTCCATACTTCACACATCCACCATCCTTAAGGGACCGAAAATCCCTCAGCTCTTCCCTCCTTCCTGTCATGTGACGTGGGCATCCACTGTCTATGTACCATTCGTCATCGAACTGCTCGTCACTTATAACCTGCAAATTCAAGCAGATTTAGGAACCCAAAGTCTCTTGGGCCCTGGTGAGTCTTTTACAGAAAAAGGAACAGCAACAGAAAGATCAACCATATAAGTTCTTTTTATTAGAGTGGATTCGTCTTTTCTTTTGATGGTATACACCTTGATTTTGTTTTTATCTTGTTTAAATTGTGGTGTATTTGATGGTTTGTTGTTGGATGGTTTTGGAATATTCTTTTGAGTCCTAGGGTTAGCTGACTTTTTCTTATTATTGATGTCAGAATTCGAATCAAGCTTTCCCTTTCCTTTGATGTCCTTCACTGAATACGGCTTTCGTTGGCAGCAAGAAGGATCGAAGCTAGACTTTCGGTTTTTAGCCTCGACGTTGTGACCGAAACTGGATGTTCGGTTCTAAGCTCTGGTGTTGGAACCGAAACTAGATGTTCGGTTCTGAGCTCTGGTGTTAGAACCGAAACTAGATGTTCGGTTCTGATCTTTGGAATAATAGGAGCTTGGACTAAAACTTTCCTTTCGGTTTGGCTTGTCATTTTCTTTGACATTTGACTCTTTCTTGGAAGGAATTAGGGTTTTGAGACTACCAAAACCGTTTTCGCTCATTCAAATTCTTCATGTATCTCTGATTTCTTTGGCGTTTCTGTTCAGCCAGCTGCTTTTGAGATTTATGAATATTGAAGCTTGATTTTGGCTTCTCCTTTTGAGCTTCGGTTGTCTTGGAAGATACATTGTATGCCTTCTTTGGTTCTTCTGGTATCGCTTTTGTTCCACTCGAGCTTGGTTTATCAAAACTTGAGGGTTTGTTGATGGGTTCAGCAACGTATCTACCCCTTACCCTCCACGAGGTTCGCTCCGATAAGCCGACGGTTTCGTCTGCATTATCGATAGGTGCGGACCAGAAGTAATCGTCGCACCCTTCAGCATTGTCTGTGTTGACCAAGATTTTCAATTCTGTTGTTTGTTTTTCAGTGACTCCTTTAACAGCATATACTTGATTTGGCATTGTTTGAACTTTCTGATAGACCATTGCTTTCTCTTTGAGTTTCTTCAACTTGTCCTTTGACAGGCGAGCATATTCAACCGAGTTCTCAGATATGAGTGGTTTTTCATTCTCAATTTCGATCTTCAAAAATTCAGAGCAATCAACCACGTCTTCCACCGAAATTTCGCTCATCTCACTTTCCTCATCAAATTCAGACGTGTTTTCTATATTCATTTTATGTTCTGAAATTAATTTGGCGTTAGACGAGTCAAATGTTTGAATGGTCTCGGACTTAATTTTCAACCTATCATTTTCATCTAAAAGGTTTTTGAGCATGCATTTATGTTCCTTAGAGTCAATAAAGGTCTCTATCTTGTCTAGTCCGATTTTATAAGTGATGGAAGTCTCTTCTGAGGACATTATGGATTCACACTCAGCGATGACCTCATCCTCCTTAAATTCAAGGAAGGGTAAGATCATCTTATGAATCTTTTTCCCTATTTCACAATTTAAGTGCAACTGAGTAATATTCGTATATAAGCGTTTAGCAATCAAGCAAAAAACATTTCGTTGTTTCAAAAACTTTAAATTGTCTCATTGCAAATAAATAATATCATCCCTAGCCCTAGTTAACTCTGTCTCCTTCAGCTCAATCCACATCCTTCTCTCCTCATTCTTCGAAGACACCCTGCTGAGTTGGTCAGTTAGGTTAGAGTTCGCTAAGCGAGTTTGCATGAGACTACCACTTAAGTTAGAAAATTTAAATTTTAGTTCATTTAATTCTTCTTCATAATTTATTACTGGAACTTTAAGTGATTCAAGGATGGATTGTACCTTTTTGATCAGCTGATCACAGTCGTTGATCCTCTCACTCACGGGCTTGGCTGCACAACACTTGTCCTCAGTCAGGTTCGGCTCCTTATGCTCACCTTCGGTTGGTCTTCCAGCAGTAACCATCAAACATTTCCCAGCCGAACTAGTAGCTTCCTCTCTCGCCACGTAAGCTCTTCCATATGTGGGTTTTCTCACTTCTTCATCCTCAGAATCGGTTGACCAGACTTCAACGCCACCGAACTCATCTTCATCCACATTTTCCTGCACAATAAAGGCATTCATTGAACTATTAGTTGCCTTCTTTTTCTTTATTTCTTCCAACTTTTGCATGTAATAAGCCTCTTCATCTTCACCGTCCCTTTTCTCAACCATCTTCCTCAACATGCAATCTTTGGCAAAGTGGTTCTTGCCATGACAATAATAGCAGTCGAATCCAGAATCTCCTACAAGCTTGCTTTCTTTCTTGTCATCATCCTTTTGAGAGGTGTTCTTCGTTTCTTCTTTCACCTTCTCAGAGCTGTAACTTCCTTGCCAGTTTCGGTTCTTATTGACAGGGAACTTCTTTCGTGCAAACTTCTTTGGGTTGGTGACCATCATTGCATATTCTTCGCCAGTAAGGTCACACTCAGACATATCTGAATCCTCCTTTTCTTCTGCTACACTTTTGCCTTCTGAGACAAGGGCCAGCGATCCCATACCCGAAACTACGTTTGCCTCCTTGGTTACCACGCTTTCATGGGATTTAAGACTACCCATCAGTTTCGCTAGCGAGTATGATTTAAACTGCTCATGAGCTTTCACCGTTGAAACCACTGCCATCCATTCTGGTCTTAAACCATTCATGAAGGTCACCTTTTGCTCAATCACTTTTCTTTCAATGCCATGCTTGATCATCTTGCTGAGGAGATGATTGAAGCGATCGAAGGTCTGTATCAGTTTCTCTTCAGGTTTCAGTTCAAAAGCTCCAAATTATGAGAGCAACAAGGTTTGGATCGAGTGTTCTAGATCCTCATCGGTTGAGTACAGTTCTTTTAACCTATCCCAGATTTCTTTAGCCGTCATGCATGAACCGACTAAACGAAGAGTGTCAGATTGCAATGCGAATCTGATCATTCTCATGGCTTTCACGTTACATAGCAGCTTATCCTTTTCATCTTGTGGAATCTTCTCTACGTCCGCCATGAGCAAATTATATTCTTTTTGAGTCTTCATTGTCCTATTCGTTCCAGAATGAACAAACGGCCCAATCGTGATAGCTTCCCAGATGATATAACCATTATCTTCAGATCCAACTACGTAATCTTCAAAGTGATGCGCCCACACCTCATAGTCTTGAGTGTAAAGAATGGGAACCCTTGTAGTGGATCCAATGTTGTTGGAGATGTTGATGGGATTAGTTTGAGAATCGTCGTGAGACATGATGAGCCTTTCCTTTGAACTGCTAGGATCAGACCTGTAAACTTGAGATTAGGGTTTTATCAAACACAAGAGTTACCGTCGACAGGAAGAAGACGGCTTCTTTATATTCGATAAAAGCGGAAACCCTAAAGAATTCTTCAAACAGAAGGAATGTGTATTGATTACACAGTCTCCCGCTCTGATACCAATTGTTAGAACAAAGTTTTAGTAGGATCGATTGATTCCAAGCAGAAAAGCAATAAATAACGTAATAAAGAACACAGGAATGGTTTAACTGATGTCGAATGATTAAGCTTTAACACCTCAGAAGAGATCGATTAAGAACTTCGACTGTAGAGGTGTTTAGGGTTACCAAGCAATAATAACAATAATGACGACCCAAACTAAGGCATACATGCATGCACTATAAATAGCTTAACCCTAATCAATAATCACGAATGGACAGGCCCAATCCTGATATACAAAAACAAATCCCATGACGCAACACAAAATACCCAACACCAACAAACTCAAAGGTTGGATCTTGAAGACTCACAAAGGTCTAGAGTGTGTATGAGAAAATGATGATGAGGCTTGCAAGTTGGATCTAGGCACCAAAAACTCTTCCTTTAAGACACCAAAAACACACCAAGAGATTATAAATGTCAAAAGGAGGCTAGGGTTTTCTTGAGGGGGTGAAATGAAGGTGACGGAGGCTGAGGGTGTGCAAACCCTAGTCCTCACTTTCCTTAAGTAGGGGCACAATGTGACAACCCGAAACTTCTAACTTGTAAGATCAGTTAATGTTATCAATATTAAACTCGATTTTATCGTCATTTAACACCGTTTAAGTATGTAATGATACTTTCTAAGCCTCGTAAAATTAAAGGTTGAGTTCTAGGTCGAGTAATACCAAGTTGTAGTATAACATTCGGGCCATACACTCTATCAGGAGGAGTGTACGGCCGTACACATGGGTGTGCGGCGGCACACCCACCCTCCAACCGTACACCCTCCTCTATATAAAGGAGGAGACCACTTCACTCATTCCTTTCCTTTGGCTGCACTCTACTTTCTCTCACTACTTTCTCTCTCTAAAAACTTCATCCAAGAACACTCTAAAGGCCTCAAAAACGTGAACTACTTCATGATTCAGCTTGTTATATTGGTAAAACACTTGAATCTAAGCCTAAAACTCATAGTGTTCTTCGTGTTCTTCATCCCTTGAAGGTGTACGGCCGCACACCTTCATGAGGTGGCCGCACACACCTTAAGACACTCCAAAGTGAAGAGTTTGGCCTCCATTTGCTAGTTGGACTTGGTATTAGCACTAGAACACCTCAAAATTGACATTTCGGGCACAAATGAGGAGTGTACGGTCGCACACCCCTGTGTATGGCCGCACACCCTCTCTGTACGGCCACACACTCCCATGTACGGCCGCACACGCCCCCTGTACGGCCGCACACTCCTGTGCTCAACCGCACACACAGGCTGACCGCACACCCTGGCCGTACACACACTCCTTTGGCCGTACACCTCCCTTGTTTGATCATATAGGGTCCCGACAAGCATTTCCAAGTCTTTAGGGTGGTTTCCCGTCATGTCCAAACGATTAAGAAATCAACTCGTAGAAACAATTTTCAAAACTAAAGCAAGGAACACTTGAATCTTGTCATAACATGTGATATTTTGCAAAGGATTTATACAAAACATAAACAGGATTTTCAGTATTATTACTTGTAAATTTGTTAGGCTAAGTTTTGAGACACGTCCTTGGTAACACTCCACCGGATACGAGAGTGTAGGACTAACCCTTGTAACCAGAATCTCTTGGAGGGAGAGCGTGACTATTATGTATAGATCTATATGGGACTGACTATCCCGCACCTTCGGTGCTAGCTACAGCGGTACCGTTAGGTTCAGGGGTGACAAAGTCATAAAAAGATACTGGCCCCCGGTACGTGCCATATCCAGTCTAAGTACGGTTATGACACTCACAACCTAGATAACGAGAATTTACTTTTGTAATAATGAAACAAGTGAACTAACCTCAAAGTAATAACCGATTTGATTACTAGAGGGCATTAGTAATACCCTTAGGATCTAGTTCACTACTTATTTATTAGTTTTATTTATGTAATAAGGCTAATACACCTCACTGAGAGCAAACAGGGTTTTTCAGGAAACTACATCTAACGATACAAGTATGGTAGATACTTATACACTTCATTCCAGAACTGTTAACCAACTATCAACTTTTAAGGAAAATATAGGATTTTCCTGGGATAACTCAACCTTACATAAACAGGCTGTTAAACAAATAACGAATGGATAATCAAACGATTTTCATAAGAAAATATAGGATTTTCTTGGGAAATACTTTTCAAAGGATCAAAGAAACATTTCTTTCACTAGAACTAAACGCTTATGAACTCACCAGCTTTATGCTGATATTTTCAAAACTGCTTGTATTCTCAGGGCAACAATAGACAGGTACTCCTGCCAACTTTTGGAGAAGACGAAGCATTTTGGAGTCACGTCATTTACTTTTGTTATATACTGTTATGTATAAACCATGTTTTCAAACAATGTAAATATTCTTATTATAATGTAATGGTTGTGTTTACTTCGTTTACTATGATACAACTGTTGTGATACTACGCATGACGTCCTCCACCCCAGAACGTTTCCGCCATTCCGGTTTTGGGGTATGACAGATTGGTATCAGAGCTATTGTTTATAGTGAACTAAGTATACCGAACCTTACATGGTATACAACTATAAACATTAAGGGGCCTAAGTGCTCTAAACTAAAAGTATACTTTCAAATTATAAAGTATATAAGTATACCTACGTACCAGAAACAGTATCATGGGTAGAACAAAACAAAAGTATTTGGATGTTGAACACTACGGTTAAACCTAGGCAGTTACGTAATCATGTCTAGGGTCAATATAGCCTGATCAACTATATTCATTCGAGACATGACCAACATGTGCTTGGGAGTGATTGTGGTGTTGCAACAGGCCTAAAACTTACCAAGTATCCATACAACAAGTCATCGAAAGAACAAAACAATCAAACTTAAAATACTATAGGAGTATTTTACTAGAGCCAAGTTCATTGCAGAAATTCACTTCCAAGTGTTGTTACTCATTCCTTTTAGCGATAACTTAATTGCATTGGTAATCCTTCCTTTCTTATCGCTTAGTAGAACACTCTAGCTACCATATTGAGATATATATATTCTTGCTTCATATCTCTCGATTCGATTCAGAGGACTTACCACCCTCTTCTTCCTGATCCTTTTTAGAACAAGATGCCTCCCTGAAAAAGACACATCAGAAGAAATGACGACACCCCACCACCACCACCGCCCCCTTAGTTCGATCCTGTTATGTTCCAAGCAGCTGTTACTGCTGTTGTGGCCGCCGCGATGTCACAGATCAATCCTGGCGGGTCTGGTGGGCAAGAAGGTAGTACTCATCCCCAAAATCATGAAGGTGGTCAGGGACACCAAAAGGAGTGCTCCTATAAAGACTTCATGAACGCAAAACCCACATCCTTCGACGGTACTGGAGGTGTTATTGCCCTGACTCGATGGTTCGAAAAGATCGAGTCCATCTTCGAAATCTGCTCTTGTTCTGAAGCTAACAAGGTGAAATTCGCCGCTTGCACTTTCACCAACAAAGCATTGACCTGGTTGAATGGTCGGGTCAAGTCCCTAACCCTGCCAATGGCAAATGCTATGGGTTGGGAGAGCTTGAAAGAGCTCATGCTTGCTGAGTACTGCCCTCGGGGCGAAATGCAGAAACTGGAGCACGAACTCTGGAACCTAAAGATGAAGGGTTCCGACATTGCTGCTTACACATCTAGGTTTGAAGACCTAGCACTTCTCTGTCCGGGGATGGTCACTCCAGAAAGCAAAAAGGTTGAAAGATACATTTGGGGACTGACCCAGCCGACCAAAGGAAATGTCTTGGCTGCCCGGCCAACTACATTTGATAGCGCCAAGTGCCTAGCGCAGACTCTGATCGATCATGGAGTCGATCTCGATAAAGTGACAGCCACTCCTGAACCGGCTAAAGGGAGTGGTGAGAAAAGAAAGTTCTGGAAGCAGCGGAAGGGCCAGCCTTCACAGGAGCCCTCAAAGAAACAGCAAGCGGTGGCAGTCCACGCCGCTACTACTCCTGCTGCTGCTCCTGCCACTCAAGCACCTACCAGTAGATATGCTGGTACCCTTCCTCGGTGCGACAAGTGTAACTATCATCATAATCCCGGCCCATGCCGAGAAATGTCATGCACCAGCTGTGGCAAAAAGGGGCACACAGCTCGAGTTTGCAAAACACTAGTCCAACCAACCAATCAGGCATCTAGAGCAGGCGTCAGTCAAGCTTGTTATGGTTGTGGAGAAGTCGGGCATTACAAGAGAAACTGCCCCAAGGCAACAACAACTGGCAACACCGGGAGAGTACTATCTATGGGGCAAGAGGAGGCTGTGGCTGACCCTACCATTGTGACGGGTACATTTCTCCTCGATGACTCTTATGCATGCATTCTTTTCGATTCTGGTGCCGAAAGAAGTTTTATTAGTCATGCATTCAAGCATTTTCTTAAACATAAACCTCAACCCTTAACCGAAACATTTACCGTCGAGATGGCTAACGGTGAGAAAGAGAGCACTAATAATATATACGTAGGTTGTACCCTTACCTTGAACGATCATTCTTTTCCTATCGACCTTATGCCAGTCTCCATAAAAAGCTTCGATGTCATCATCGGCATGGATTGGTTGAGCCCCAATCATGCTGATATACTTTGTTATGAAAAAGCTATCCGTCTCAATCTTTCCCCTGGTGAAACGCTCATGATTTATGGCGATAAACTTATCACAAACCTCCGTATCATTTTGTGCATCAAAGCCCAGAAACTTCTGCGAAAGGAGTGTTATGCATTCCTAGCCCACGTCATTAACGAGAAGCAGGAAGTTAAAGACCTCGAGAGCATCCCCGAAGTCTGCAACTTTCCCGATGTTTTTCCCGAAGATCTCCCGGGAATCCCTCCCGAATGCCAAGTCGAGTTTCGCATCGACTTAGTCCCCGGAGCAACCCCCGTAGCTAAATCTCCATATCGCCTAGCGCCAGCAGAAATGCAGGAGCTATCTAGTCAGCTCAATGAGCTGCTCAGTAAAGGATTCATCAGACCGAGTTCCTCACCCTGGGGAGCCCCGATCTTGTTCGTGAAAAAGAAGGATGGATCCTTTCGGATGTGCATCGATTATCGAGAGCTGAACAAGCTCACTGTCAAAAACCGTTACCCTCTTCCTCGAATCGACGACCTTTTCGATCAACTTCAAGGAGCCAGCTACTTTTCCAAAATACACCTAAGATCAGGGTACCATCAGCTGCGAGTCCATGAGAGTGATGTTCTTAAGACAGCATTTCGGACTCGGTATGGTCACTAGGAGTTCGTAGTAATGCCCTTCGGTCTAACCAACGCACCGGCAGTGTTCATGGACCTGATGAACCGGGTGTGCCGTCCTTTCCTGGACAAGTTTGTCATCGTATTCATCGACGATATACTTGTCTATTCCAGAAGCGAGGAAGATCACAAACAGCACTTGAGATTGGTGCTGGAAACTCTAAGGGCGGAGAAGCTTTACGCGAAATTCTCTAAATGCGAATTATGGATTCGAAAAGTAACCTTCCTAGGTCACGTGGTAAGCGAGGAAGGTATTCACGTGGACCCTTCCAAAATCAAAGCGATAGAGAGCTGGTCAGCACCGAAGACACCCACAGAAATTCATCAATTCTTGGGTCTCGCTGGCTATTATCGCAGATTTATCCAAAATTTCTCCAGAATTGCCAAACCCTTAACCACTCTGACTCAGAAAGGTGTACCCTTTTGTTGGAGTGAAAAGCAAGACACTGCGTTCCAAACGTTGAAGCGGGCCCTATGCAGCGCACCTATCCTGTCACTGCCCGAAGGGACGGAGGATTTCGTTGTCTACTACGATGCATCCAATCAGGGCTTAGGCTGTGTGCTCATGCAGCGAGGAAAAGTTATTGCTTATGCCTCGAGACAGCTGAAAGCACACGAAGTCAACTACACAACGCACGACCTGGAGTTGGGAGCAGTGGTCTTTGCATTGAAGATATGGAGACATTATCTCTATGGAACCAAGTGTACCATCTTCACTGACCATAAAAGCCTGCAGCACATCTTCGATCAGAAGGAGTTGAACATGCGACAACGGCGATGGGTTGAGCTACTCAGTGACTACGAGTGCGAAATACGCTACCATCCCGGCAAAGCCAATGTGGTGGCGGATGCTCTTAGCCGTAAAGAGTACACAAGTCGCAGTGCGAAAGTACTAACTATGACTATCCATTCCCACTTATCCGCGCAAATCAGAGAGGCTCAGCTGGAAGCCCTAAAACCAGAGAACGTCACGGATGAGGCATTGAGAGGAATGGATAAGAAACCAAAAATCAAGGGAGACGGAGTCTATTATTTCATAGACCGGATCTGAACCCCGAAGTTCGGAGGTAACAGAGAGGTTGTCATGAACGAAGCCCACAAGACCAAATACTCTGTTCATCCAGGATCGGATAAGATGTACCTCGATCTCAAGAAGCTATATTAGTGGCCAAACATGAAAGCAGAGATCGCTACATTTGTGGGCAAGTGTTTGACTTGCGCCAAAGTGAAAATCGAATATTAGAAGCCCTCAGGTCTGCTCTAACAACCAGAAATACCCGAATGGAAGTGGGAGAGGATTACTATGGATTTCATCACCAAATTACCCAAGTCTCCGAGTGGGTACGACGCCATCTGGGTGATAGTCGATCGACTAACTAAATCCGCTCACTTCCTGCCGATCAAGGAAAATTTCAAAATGGAGAGACTCACACGAATCTACATCCAAGAGATAGTCCGACTGCACGGTGTACATGTGTCCATTATCTCCGATCGAGATAGCAGGTTCACCTCGAGATTTTGGCAGTCCCTACAGAAGGCTCTTGGAACTAAGCTGGACATGAGTACGGCTTACCATCCGCAGACAGATGGACAGAGTGAGAGAACTATTCAGACTTTGGAAGACATGTTGAGAGCATGTGTCATCGATTTCGGTAAGTCATGGCACACCCATTTGCCCTTGGTTGAGTTTTCCTACAACAACAGCTACCATACCAGCATTAAGACTGCGCCTTTCGAAGCCCTCTATGGCCGCAAGTGCAGATCCCCTCGGTGTTGGGCTGAGGTGGGCGACACGCAGCTAGCCAAGGGACAAGTCCCTGACAGCACTCTCACTGGTCCAGAAATCATCCGCGAAACCACAGAAAAGATCGTACAAATCCGAGAACGACTAAAAGCCTCACGAGACAGACAAAAGAGCCATGCCAATAAACGACGAAAACCCTTGAAATTCCAGGTTGGAGACCGTGTTCTGTTGAAGGTCTCGCCCTGGAAAGGCATGATACGCTTTCGAAAGCGTGGAAATCTGAATCTGAGATACATAGGACCATTCGAGATCCTCGCCAGGATCGGTCCTGTAGCCTACAAACTCCGTTTACCTCAAGAGCTTAGTAACATTCATCCCGTCTTCCACGTCTCGAACCTTAAAAAGTGCTTATCCGACGAGACTCTTACTATTCCTCTCGATGAGATCGAAATCAACGAGAATCTAAACTTTGTGGAAGAACCAATCGAAATCATGGAAAGGGAGGCCAAACGAACAAAACAAAGTCGCATCCCGATAGTGAAGGTTCACTGGAATGCCAAGCGGGGACCTGAATTCACTTGGGAGCGCGAAGATCAGATGAAACAAAAGTATCCGCATCTTTTTCCCTAATTCATGATTTGTATTCTATATCCGAATTTCGGGACGAAATTCCCTCTAACGGGGGGATGATGTGACAACCCCAAACTTCTAACTTGTAAGATCAGTTAGTGTTATCAATATTAAACTCGATTTTATCGTCATTTAACACCGTTTAAGGGTGTAATGATACTTTCTAAGCCTCGTACAATCAAAGGTTGAGTTCTAGGTCGAGTAATACCAAGTCGTAGTACAACATTCGGGCCATACACTCTATCAGGAGGAGTGTACGGCCGTACACATGGGTGTGCGGCCGCACACCCACCCTCCAACCGTACACCCTCCTCTATATAAAGGAGGAGACCCCTTCACTCATTCCTTTCCTTTGGATGCACTCTACTTTCTCTCACTACTTTCTCTCTCTAAAAACTTCATCCAAGAACACTCTAAAGGCCTCAAAAACGTGAACTACTTCATGATTCAGCTTGTTATATTGGTAAAACACTTGAATCTAAGCCTAAAACTCATAGTGTTCTTCGTGTTCTTCATCCCTTGAAGGTGTACGGCCGCACACCTTCATGAGGTGGCCGCACACACCTTAAGCCTCTCCAAAGTGAAGAGTTTGGCCTCCATTTGCTAGTTGGACTTGGTATTAGCACTAGAACACCTCAAAATCGACATTTCGGGCACAAATGAGGAGTGTACGGTCGCACACCCCTGTGTACGGCCGCGCACCCTCTCTGTACGACCGCACACTCCCATGTATGGCCGCACACGCCCCCTGTACGGCCGCACACTCTTGTGCGCAACCGCACACACAGGCTGACCGCACACCCTGGCCGCACACACACTCCTTTGGCCGTACACCTCCCTTGTTTGATCATATAGGGTCCCGACAAGCATTTCCAAGTCTTTAGGGTGGTTTCCCGTCATGTTTAGTCATGAAACACCCTAATTCTAACACACATATGTGTTATCACATGTTAATAGGATCCACTTGCGTACGAAACATCGGTTGACACTCAGCATTCGTAACCGATCATTCACCCAGATCCTACGTCAAACGGTGAGTTCATACCCCTACGCTTTTTTCGAGTTTTTCATGATTTCAGGGGGGGTGGAATACAAGCAAAAGTACAAGGAAACTTGTGCTCAATTATATTATTTTGTTTAAAATAATTATATGTTCAGTATGCTTTTAACATAGAAAACAGTTTTACCAAACGATTAAGAAATCAACTCGTAGAAACAATTTTCAAAACTAAAGCAAGGAACACTTGAATCTTGTCATAACATGCGATACTTTGCAAAGGATTTATACAAAACATAAACGGGATTTTTAGTATTATTACTTGTAAATTTGTTAGGCTAAGTTTTGAGACACGTCCTTGGTAACACTCCACCGGATACGAGAGTGTAGGACTAATCCTTGTAACCAGAATCTCTTGGAGGGAGAGCGTGACTATTGTGTATAGATCTATATGGGACTGACTATCCCGCACCTTCGTTGCTAGCTACAGCGGGACCGTTAGGTTCAGGGGTGACAAAGTCATAAAAAGATACTGGCCTCCGGTACGTGACATATCCAGTCTAAGTACGGTTATGACACTTACAACCTAGATAACGAGAATTTACTTTTGTAATAATGAAACAAGTGAACTAACCTCAAAGTAATAACCGATTTGATTACTAGAGGGCATTAGTAATACCCTTAGGATCTAGTTCACTACTTATTTATTAGTTTTATTTATGTAATAAGGCTAATACACCTCACTGAGAGCAAACAGGGTTTTTCAGGAAACTACATCTAACGATACAAGTATGGTAGATACTTGTACACTTCATTCCAGAACTGTTAACCAACTATCAACTTTTAAGGAAAATATAGGATTTTCCTGGGATAACTCAACCTTATATAAACAGGCTGTTAAACAAATAACGAATGGATAATCAAACGATTTTCATAAGAAAATATAGGATTTTCTTGGGAAATACTTTTCAAAGGATCAAAGAAACATTTCTTTCACCAGAACTAAACGCTTATGAACTCACCAGCTTTATGCTGATATTTTCAAAACTACTTGTATTCTCAGGGCAACAATAGACAGGTACTCCTGCCAACTTTTGGAGAAGACGAAGCATTTTGGAGTCACGTCTTTTACTTTTGTTATATACTGTTATGTATAAACCATGTTTTCAAACAATGTAAATATTCTTATTATAATGTAATGGTTGTGTTTACTTCGTTTACTATGATACAACTGTTGTGATACTACGCATGACGTCCTCCACTCCAGAACGTTTCCGCCGTTCCGGTTTTGGGGTGTGACACACAAACCCCGAAATTAGGGTTTAACATAAAATGGTTGCCACGTAGTGGCCAATATATTGCCATGTTTTGGCGCCCAATTAAGATGAACGATTTCATCGGCCAATGTCACGTCGTGGGGGATACATCACCACGTCGTGGCCCTAAAAAATCCTTTCTTTTTGAACTTAAATGTCATAACAATTAAAGAAGTATATACCTGAAATTTGGTGTTACACTAGTATGTTTAGCTAGTATGTTTAGTTCGAATTACAGAGAGTATCAATGCCAAGGCTTTTCAGTAAAAGCATACAAAGGGCAACATTTTATCGTTGTGTTTATCGGAAAACGATGATGACGATGATGATGATGATGATATTAAAGTTGATATGAATTACCATAGTATGAAGTTCATGATCACGATTGGCCCTAGTCTTTGCCTTGTTCTTATGGTAGAAATATTGTTTTTGGTTATGTTCTTGAATGTAACTTTAATTCTCATGAACATTTGATTAAATTAGTGTTTAAAACCATTAAGCAGGAAAGGAGTTAAAGACATTTTGTTAATTTCAGTATTATACCATAGAAGTTAAGGATTGGAATTAGAACTCCAATATTTTGAATTTTGATCCTAGAATTTTATGTGTTGATTCTTGTTTTTATTTTTCCGGTGGTGATGGTTGCGAGATTTTCTGGTATGACGTGTGTCAAAAAGATAATGAAATTAGCGGTGCTATTAAAATAGGAGAAAGAGGAGGATGGAAGTGGGGCGGGGGCATGGATGAGGGTGGTAGGGTAAATTTACTTTTTTTTAAAGAAAATATATAAAAAATGTCAAAAATAAAATAAAAAGGGTAAAAATGTTTTTTTCATTGCAAAAGGACTAGACGGGCAAGAATAACAAACCACGTTAAGCAAACACGTATGAGTTTCAATAGTCGTCCTGAATTCGTCCGTTTTGGCAAACCACATGAACCAATAACATAATTTTGTCTCGATTTATATTTTGCCAACAAGAATTGAACATGATGTTTTCTCTTTGTTTTTCTCTTTTAAAAAAAATTAAAAAAAAGATGCGATGTTTGATTCAACGTTAAAAACTCTGAAGAAAAAAATTGAAATTATGAGTCAAAGTGAAAAAAATTGTTTTCGATTACTTTAATTCTTTTGTTTTTGCTTTTGTGTGTGTGTCATATTAGGTTTTTTTTTGGGAAAACAATTGAGGGTTTTTTGAAATAGAAATATGCGGATATTTCAATAAAAATGTGTCTAAAATAAATAAACTTGTTAAACTAATCAAATTAAAAAGAATTTAAACAAAGTAAGATTATTTTAAAAAGTTAAAATTAAACAATGTAAGAATTTAAACAATGTAATATATAAAATATTTTACAATATTAACTCCATAAAAATGATATATTAATTATTATACCAAAAATAAACTATATATTATTATCATATGAAAACCTTAGCACGCCACTACATCTATTTTTTTAAAGCATTTAAACAATGTAAGATTATTTTAAAAAGTTAAAATTAATCCCAAAAAGCCTAATATATAAAATATTTTACAATATTAACTCCATAAAAATGATATATTAACTGTTATACCAAAAATAAACTATAGATTATTATCATATGAAAACAGCTCGCCAGTATATATATATATATATATATATATATATATATATATATATATATATATATATATATATATATATATATATATATATATATATATATATATAGGAAGGATCATTTGAGAACTCAAAGTTTCCTGAGAATCCGAGAACTAAATAATAACCGTTAGATTAAAATAATAGAGGGTTAGGATGTTTCGTGGCACTTTTGTAAATATCTGAAAATAAAATGGGGCGGGGGCATCTTATTAAAATAAATCAGGGACATTTTAGGGACATTTAATCACGTCAACTCTTTATGCTATCTCTCTCTCGATCCTCTCTCTACCCTTCATCACACCTCCGATCTCAAATCATCGGATCTCAAATCCTGAAATCATCGTCGAAGTGTGACAGGATGTGAGTATAGTTCATCGGAAAATCTACAATGAAGCATTAGGTCGGTCGTTTTCTTCTGAATCTGAGCTTGACTTGTCGATTTGGAGAAGATAGTCCTATCGAATGTCCAGTTGGAAATCTGAAGAAATACCGATAGATAGATATCAGATAAGAAATGTGTACAGTTTGGCTGATCAATAGCTCTATAAAGCAGCAGATAAAGATGATCCCGAAGCTTTGCTTAAAGGTGTTGTCATGGCCGGTCTCGTTGGCGTTCTCCGTCAGCTCGGTGACCTAGCAGAGTCAGTACTTTCTTCCCTCCTCTACGTTTATTATTACATTTGTTAGCATTACATTTTATAGGTATTGAATTTTGGATTATAGCGCAATTATCTCGAAATTAGAATTTAGAACTCATTTTGCCTCCAATTCCGAGGGGTTGATATGTTCTCCAAAACCAGGGGTGGTAATTTGAGTTTGAAGATGAACTTAATTTGAGTTTGAGTAGTCGATTTTTTTGTTTAGGTGTGTAATTAGGGTTAGAATATGATAAACTGATTTGAATATATACTCCAAAAATATTCCGTCTGCTATTTCTCTACTTCATTGTTGTAATCATCTTCTTCACTTTCACCATTTTTTGTTTGCAATTACCGAGCTCTGTTTCTAGATCAGAGTTGAGATCGTCCTCACAATTTCCTAATTCATGGCTTCAGCGGTCGATTCCGCCATTCAGAAACTCGCCACCGTTCAACTCAATGAACTCTCCACATCTTCATCTCCTAATCTCCAAAAAAACCTCTCCATTCTATCTCCCGAACAGGTATGTGTGTGTCTGTTATAACAATAAGTCACACGGGATTGATTTTACCTTTTTGGGGTATGTGCAGATAAAGCTCGGAAAGATGTTGTTGGAGATGGGGCAGGTGAATTTGTTTGAGAATTGGCCTGATCCTGGTGTTGATGATCATATGATAAAAAAAAGCTCCGCTTGCTCAGGTAGTTTTACTTGCTGCTAGGGTTTTTGAATCAGGCAATTAATTTTGGTCGTTTCTATATGTTATTCCTTTGATGGCCGATCTCCATTGACCTTGGTATCGTGTAATCGCATCTTCATTACCCTAAATTGGAAATATTATATTAAAAGTATATCAAATCCTAGCTTTTTGATGCTTAATCAAAGGATTGCCACAATTTTTGTTGTTGTTTGTATCCTAGAATGACATTTGCTTAGTTCTTTTAGGTAGATCTGCTTAATTCAAGTTACCCTGGAGGTTTGGCATCATATATCAAGACTGCCAGAGAACTCTTGGCAGATTCAAAGGCAGGAAGGAACCCATTTGATGGCTTCACACCTTATGTAAGTTACTACTACACCCCATCTTGGTATCAATCACTGCAACTTGGCCTTTTGTTTTCTTGATTATCTGCATTGTTAAGTTTATCTCATTATGATCATTCCAGTGGTCTTCTTAAAGAATGGTGTGTAGGTCTTTTACTTTATTTGTGTCCTATATAATCTTTACATTTTGCAATTATAGCTTAAATTTAAGTGCCAATATTAACCCTCTTGATCCAAGTTATGAAGCCACTGTTACAATTTTTGCAGGAAAGATGCTGGTTTGAGATGGGTCTTATTTTTCAAGATACAAATGGACTTCTTTTTAAGGTTCATCTAAATCATAGCATAATTACTTCATGTGGGAAAAAGTTTAAATAAAATTTAATTTGTTCCCATTTTTTAGGCGATTCCGGCAGCATTAGGAGTTAGTGCCACTAAAGAATACCATGTTAATTCCCTTGCTGTTCCTTGAAAGGCCAAAGAAGCCATTGGAGGCATTACAAAGCTTACTCATACAGATGGTAAATTGTGTTGACTAGTGACTGCAATTTTTATTATGTTTTTAATATTTATTATTCATTGCTATACATGATTATTCTTGTGTCTAAATAATATGATATTAGGTAGGGAAATGGTGATTAATGTGGAATACAATCAACTTGATCCTCTCCTTAGAGCAACAGATCATCCTGATTTAAAGCTGGCTTTTCTCCATACCCTGGAAACATAAACTAAGTATGATCTCAGATTCTCATCTGATTTAAAGCTGTTTTAGCACACTTGAAGCCTGTATAACTTCCGTTTTTATTTCATATTCCAGAAGTTCAGAATTTTATCTTTTTAGAATGTACTTTTGAAGGTCCAAACGATTTTTCTAGAATTTTATATGATTTATACATAACTGCCTATCAATGCAGCTAATTCTGACCAGCTGGTGAAAAATATGATTTTCACCTAAGTTAGAAGCAACAACAGGTTATGGAAAAATTAATTAATAAACTAGATTCAAAATGGAAACTTTGAAAGTTTACGAATCAATAATTCAATTCCTAGTGATTTTTCTATAATTTTTCCAATACATGGACAGATTTGTAATTTTTGCTGAATTTTCCAGCTTTGGATTTCAAAGGCTTTTTGACCACTTAACACATTAAGCCATCACTAAGAACACCCATAAGGGTAAAAATTAGCCTCTTAACAGACGTGGCATGTCAAACAATAAAAATGTCATCCCACTCACAACCCACTCATCAAGGTACAAAATATTTGGTGAAAAACAAAGTAGGTTGCACAAATAGGAACTTGGATTTCTTTCACCATCAATTCTCATAGAAGGACTTTGAAAGATTGTTTTCAGGCTTATTGGGTGACTCAAAACATGATTTAATCTAAACAAACAAACAACAAAATCATGAGCACTCTTGTATTTATTTCTTTTCTTTCTCTGTCTCTATTGTTGGTTTGTGAGTATGCAGAAAGCAATTTTTCTGACTCCTTGGACATGCTTGAGGATAAAAGTTTAAAAATAGAAGATGATTCTGACTTGCCATCATGGTCAGGTGATGAACGTGGTGTCAGGGTGCTTATGAATGTTGATAGCTTTGGTGCTGTTGGAGATGGAGTTTCTGATGACACAAAGGTGAATATACATATATAGTCTTTCTTGAGTGTATTGATGGAGTCATTAAGGGGATTCTTTTTATTTTCATGTATGTTACATAACAGGCCTTTGGAGATGCATGGAAGGAAGCATGTTTTACAGATTGCATTCACGGGAAGGAGTGCAATATATAATGATATGTGCATGAGAACTCAACTGTAAAAATGGAAGAAGAAGACTCGGAAGAAGAACAAGGATCTCCATGTGGATATGATTCAAAGTGTCATCCAACAACTCTTCTATCAGGCCAATCATAATTGATAATGGTTCATGTTCGAATTTTCTTGAATTTTTGTATTTGTCTGAATCATGGTGTAACGGTTATAAGTAAATCACATGTAATTCATATGTGAATTACATGTGATTCACAAGTAAATCACATGTGAATTACATGTGATTCACAAGTAAATCACATATGAATTACATGTGATTCACATGTAATTATGAATTACATGTGATTCACATGTAAATCACATAAGAATTGCATGTGATTCACATGTAAATCACATGTAATTCACACATGATTCATATGTAAATCACATGTAATTCACATATGAATTACGTGTGATTCACATGTAAATCACAAGTGATTCACATATGAATTACATGTAATTCACATATGAATTACATGTAATTCACATATGATTCACTTGTGATTCACTTGTAAATCACAAGTGCATCACATATGAATTATATGTGATTCACATGTAAATCACTAGTGAATCACATATGAATTACATGTGATTTACATGTATATAATATCTAATTCACATATGAATTACATGTGATTCACATGTAAATCACATGTAATTCATATATGATTCACATATAAATTACATGTAATTCACATATTAATCACATGTAATTCACATGTAAATCACAAGTGAATCACATATCAATTACATGTGATTCACATGTAAATCACTAGTGAATCACATATGAATTACGTCGCACACATGCATTTTGTGTGAGTGGTCTTTGTTAATTTTCTTTTTATTTTCTTGTGAATTTCACATTTGAATCTTAAAAGATACAATCACATGTGAATATCACATTATATAATCACATTTAAATCTTACATTATATAATCACATGTGAATCTTACATGATATATAATTGTGCATTTTTCTTAGTGTTCTTGCATTAATCAATTTTTTTTTAAAAAATTTCTTGTAGGTTTTGAAGAATTTGTTGAAAATATTGAAGAGGTGAAAAGTGATAAATTGAAGAAAAATATGGAAATCTTGATATGAAGAAATGATAACACTGCGAATCTTTGTAGTTTTTTTATATTTTATTTTGTATCGAATAAAATACTTGTATAATGTTTATAGATTGATTAATAAAAATGATATTTTTTTATAATTTACTTACGAATATTATAGTATAAGAAATATGCAAATATGCATTTGAAAAAATATGCATATATGCACCTAAAACGTTGATTTTTTTGTTAAAAAAATGCAGTTTTGAAAAAAAGTGCACTTTTTTATAAAAATAGCAGTTTTTTTTTTTTGAAAAAAAATACAGTTTTTCTGAAAAAAAAAATTTAGTTTTTTTGAAAAAAAAATACAGTTTTTATTCTAGAAAAAATGCAGTTTTTTAAAAAAAATGCAGTTTTTTTTTAAAAAAAATGCAGTTTTTTTTTAAAAAAAGATGCACTTTTTTAAAAAATACTTTTTTTCATTTTTTTTGAAAAATTCATGTTTTTTGAAAAATTCATGTTTTTTGAAAAAAATTAAAAAATCTCCATTTAAAAAAAAAACAAAAATTATTTTTAAAAAAAAAAATAATCCGAAATTTTGAGTTATTTTGTTAATATTTAGACATTTATATTAATATATTAAATAACACAAAAATTTAAACATTAAATGAGATTGGTAAGATGACGATCATGTCCTTAACGAATTATTTTTGATTCAACGCTCCACTTTTAGTTCTCGGGTTCTCGGGAAACTTTGAGTTCTCAACCGATCTCAACCCTATATATATATATATATATATATATATATATATATATATATATATATATATATATATATATATATATATATATATATATATTATTTTTTTATTTTATTATTATTATTATTATTTTTGAACTCTAGTGCATCTACCTAATCCATAAGGTTTTTAATGTTTTAAAATTAAAAATATAATCATCACCGGAATTAACCAAATCCACTTCACTTTCGAAGATGCGTCGTTAGCTGTCTTTGACTTAAATTATAATTAAATATAAATTTTGTGGTTTCTTTATTATTATTATATATATATATATATATATATATATATATATATATATATATATATATATATATATATTATGGAAATTGTTTCTTATGAATAGTGAACTTCCATAATTTTTGTCTATTTTAGTCCCTGGACTTTATGTTGTTTTTTTGGCAGAATTGGTCCATGTACTTTGGCAACTTTGGTCCTCATGTTTTAGCCATTTTGACACTTTTGGTCCTTGTAATCGATATTTTTACATTTTTTAGGAAGTTTTTAATATTTAAAGTTTGGCCACAAAACTTTAACGGTTTGACAACTTTGATCCCTTTTCTATTTAGGAACATTTTAATATTTAAAGTTTGGCCACATAAAGTTGTTTTTTTGGCAGAATTGGTCCATGTACTTTGGCAACTTTGGTCCTCAATTTTTAGCCATTTTGACACTTTTGGTCCTTGTAATCGATATTTTTACATTTTTTAGGAAGTTTTTAATATTTAAAGTTTGGCCACAAAACTTTAACGGTTTGACAACTTTGATCCTTTTTCTATTTAGGAACCTTTTAATATTTAAAGTTTGGCCACAAAACTTTAACGGTTTGACAACTTTGGTCCTCATTTTTTAGCCATTTTGACACTTTTGGTCCTTGTAATCGATATTTTTACATTTTTTAGGAACCTTTTAATATTTAAAGTTTGGCCACAAAACTTTAACTGTTTGACAACTTTAGTCCTCATTTTCTAGCCATTTTGACACTTTTGGTCCTGGCCACAAAACTTTAACAGTTTGACAACTTTGATCACTTTTCTATTTAGGAACCTTTTAATATTTAAAGTTTGGCCACAAAACTTTAACGGTTTGACAACTTTGTTCCTCATTTTTTAGTCATTTTGACACTTTTGGTCCTTGTAATCGATATTTTTACATTTTTTAGGAACCTTTTAATATTTAAAGTTTGGCCACAAAACTTTAACGGTTTGACAACTTTGATCCCTTTTCTATTTAGGAACATTTTAATATTTAAAGTTTGGCCACAAAATTTTAACGGTTTGACAACTTTGGTCCTCATTTTTTAGCCATTTTGACACTTTTGGTCCTTATAATCGATATTTTTACATTTTTTAGGAACCTTTTAATATTTAAAGTTTGGCCACAAAACTTTAACGGTTTGACAACTTTGATCCCTTTTCTATTTAGGAACCTTTTAATATTTAAAATTTGGCCACAAACTTTAACGGTTCGACAACTTTGATCCCTTTTCTAAAAACTTGCTAATTCCTACCGCTTTAATTCTTTAGCCATTTTGACACTTCTGGTCCTTGCAGTCAAAACTTTTACATTTTTTCATAAAAACATGAACAAAACGGTTCGGGGCAAAGCCCGGGCTTGTCGTCCTTGCACTTTCTACGTCTGTCATATTTATCGATTCGGAAACAACATTGAAAGCTCCTCGCCCCCGCGTAGCGGGGGTAACCATTCTAGTATATATTAAAGTTATCCACCCTTAGGAACAGTAAAGTTCCTAAGGGATTGGCAGAAATGGTCCCTCAATTATATTTGGGTAATTTTGTGGCTTTTTTGACGTTATGTATATTCTTTAGGGTATTTTTTGACATTATGTATATTCTTTATGTGTACGTTTAGCAATCTAAGGCGTCATTATATTCCCCCACTGTCTCTCTCTCGGTACTGTTCCTCGGGTGACCATATTTACTTCCCGATCCTTCCACCGTCTTCTTTACCTTCTCGTTCCTTCCAGTCGCTTCCATTTTCCTTCCAACGCTGCCAACTCCATTCAATTGATTTACATCGTTCTGGTAGCCTTGCCTCCAATTTCTTCCAATCATCTCTTTACAAATTCCTTTAGTAATACCCACCTGCTTTCTTTTACTGTCTTCAAGTGTGTTTCTAGAGTCGATTCCATCATTTTTCCTTTCCTACTCTACTGCTTTTTCCCTCCTTTTGTTCTTAGTTTTTTATCTCACCCTCTCTCCTCTGTTATTTGTTTAGTGGAGAATCGAAGGGTTCCAGCTTCAGCAATCGTTTGTAACAGTGTCGACCAGTGGCGGCATAGGCGCAGGTCCAGAGATTTTTACTTATCCCAGCCACCTGGCAACATCGAAGAACAAGGAAGCAGCAACTTTTCCCATTGATCTGCAACCTTCGCCAGGTGAAAGGTACGACTCGGTCCAAACCTCACATGAAACCTTACTGTTTTTTTTTTCAAATACATGTTTACACTTTGTACCCCAACAGTACAATTCAGTTATACTTAACCACGTGATTATGAGATATGAAAGTAACTTTCATAATGTACACTAACTGTTCGATAAAATGCCTGAAAACACCAAAAACATTGAAGCAGCTCTATTTGACAGGTTTTTCATTTATATCGGGACTGATGTTGTTTGGTTGTTTTATTGCATCAAAAAATTGTTTACCACCGCTTACCGCACAGGCGGTCACAGTTATACCATACGGTATAAATGGTTGCCTTATTCGCCTGTAATGGATTCTACTGATTGGACTGATTCTTGAAGTTATGCCCAGCCTTCTGTCTTCGCCTTATGTTCTTTGTTCTGAGGTCACTTGCAGTCCGTTAAAGGTATGATTTTGTATACTACCTATTTAATCATTTGGAGAATATTGGTGGTTCTATTTAAATAATTTCTTATTAGTTATTACCTCGAACTGCCAGGTGTTTGATGCAGCCAATACCCTAACGTGAATTTTGAGCAACAACTTTTTAGACTAAAACTGCACATTTTTTTTGTGTTGTTGTTTAGAGTAAATTATAGGAAAGTATTTGAAAAATGGAAAACTTCATCAGGTATGACGATGAGTTTATTCCTTAATTTACAACAATATAACTCATTTTGATTAAAAGGTATGTTCTTTTTATCAATTCCATACTATAAAAACAATATATTTCCACTGGAACAACAAATTTAATAAAGTATTTGATTGTGAAATTTACTATGTTGGTAGGTCATATGTGCTCTAACAATCGTCATGGAAGGTGAGTTCTCCCCTTTCTAGATTTTAGTGTTGTCTTTTCTTTTTTCAGGTTGATCCAGTTACATTTTAAACAAAATATCAAACACATATGTGTATGGACGCTTGAACACGTTTGTTGGATTAAATTTGGTTGCGGTTTTTTTTTTTCATTTCAGTTTGTTTTGTGGGCCCATTTTATGATGTATTTGTTGTTATTGATTGTTTCAGGTTAAAAAGAACACAGAAGACCTAACACATCAACATGTTGATGCTCGGTCAAAGGTCAGGTGTAAAAAAGTGTCAAAGTTAATGATTTTAAATTTTATATTATGAACTTTAATGTGTTTTTTTGAAATTTAATTTGTTGTCAAGTTTGATGGTGTTGCAGCTCATCCTAGATAGGGAATAAGAAGTTGCCATGTACCTGGGAGCAAGTGCATTCCTTTTGCTCAGGTAACCGTAAATTGTCTGTAAATAAGAGTATATACCTGATGTATGTGATGATTTCTTTTTTATTTGTTAAAATTAGATCGATTATAAATTAGACTTATTTTGTGTTAATAATGATGATCTATTTGCCATTATGTAATTATGTTTCTAGCAAAACAGTAAAACAAAGTTGGCGTGAAACCAACCCTACGTTGGAAATTTTGGTCCATGAATCGTTAATCAAATCTACCCAGTTGTTAATAGCTTTAAATTGGCCATTCTGTCCAAGTGATACACTATATCTTCGGGTTTTGTCCCAAGGGCAGAATTTTTTTGGGTTTTGTCCCAAGGGCATAATGGTCTTTTAAGGATTAAGGGACCAAAATCATTATGAAACATTAACTAAAATTGCTAAGTGATTCCTTTAGAAAAAAAACGAAAAAACTGCTAATATAGCTGATTTCTTTTTTGCAAATTTCGTCGGTAAAGGTTTTCTTTTGCAATTTTGGTATTTATTTTCTTTTGCAGTTTTGGGTCCATTTTTTTTTCATTTATGGTCCTAAAAAAATTTTCTTTGCATTTTTGGTCCCAAAAAGTTCTCTTTTGAAATTGTGGTCTTCATTTGAAGTTTTTGTAAAAAAAATTTGGTTATCTTCTAAGTAAAATGACAATATTACCCCTTTTTTTTAAATATTTGTTATTTAATTATCCTGATTTCAATAATAATAAAACTACATGATAAATAATAAAAATAATACCAAAAAGTTAAATAAAGGGTAATATAGTCATTTGAACATGGAAGAAGCACAAACATTATTATGATTCTCCAAAATACGGAGCATATAGCAATATATGTTACAAAACCATTAATTTTGATGTGTTTGCATGTTTGTGTTATTATAGGCTTACTAGCCTACTACTTCAATCATTTGGGGCTTTTAGGTTAATTTGATCCAATATAACCTTACTTTAATTTAAATTATTAATGATATTGATGATTTTTTTTTTATTTTGTCAGGTTTGGATTACATATTTAGGAAACCGGTAAAATATCTTCAATACCAAGGAGTGAGTGAAAAAGTCATACCATTGGTAAATACAAAACTATGCTGTGTAAATAAGCATAGTAACAAAGTACGTTTCCAAAGTCAATTTGTAACATAATATTGTTATTGGCACTTGATTTCTTTTCTACATTCTAATGTAACTTTGATGTGGACATGAACCTAGCTCGGATTGAAACTAATAAAGCGGAAAAAACATGTATAGTTTGTTATTGATTATTTTTTTTCGATTGACTTCTTATAGGAAAAGCTCTACATGTTTCGATTTGTTGAATTCTGTAAGCTCTGCTTCTATTGTTGATTTTAATTATGACTCATTTTTCATTTTGGTAATCCAGGTGCAGGGTAGATGTACATGTGGGGTAAAATAAAGCTTACTGGTAATAAATGGATGTACCCTAAACCTCTCATGGATCTAAGGTTTTCACCCTTTGTTGACCTTTCTTCTTTAAATCATATTTTCCCAACACATTTTTGTTTATTTTTTTGGTATATCACCTTACTTCCATTTGTTCCTATTACAACCTGTACTTGTAACCTTTTTTCATATCAAGGCATGTTACTTTATAAAAAAAAATATACCCAATTATAGTAATGGATAGTTGGTTGCTATTTCTTGCTGTTAGCAAGATGATATACTGATTTTTAATTTTTCATCATTTTTAGGAAGAGCATATTGTATTGTGTTAGCCGAGAGAGTTGTGCTAAATCTTATGCAAAGAATGAGTTGCATTGCCACATTCACAAAGGTAACAATAACATCTCCATAACTTTATAAAAATTAATAATACTACATAATAATCTATAACCATTAAAAAAAATATTAGTTTTTTTTAACTGTTATAGGCGATGGTAGAAGCTGCAAACCCTGCGTACATATTGGAAACAACAAAAACTGTACTAGCATTATGTTTGGAGGATAACTGGGCGGTGTTCTTTTACTTTTTTACCCTTTGATCTTATTTACATAAACCCTAATTTTTTATATGATCCTTTTACTAACACGCCAACACGTATTGATAGGTCGAGGGAAGAATCACATAATGGGTTTATTTGATATGGTGATGATAAAAGACAATCATATCTCCATATCCGGAGGTGTCTCAAATTCCCTTAAATTTGTTGACCTTTATTTGACAAACAACAATCTTCAAATGGGAGTTGAGGTAATTTCAATTTCAATTTCAGTGAGTTTGTTTGTTTCTTTCCCTTTTAATTTCAAAGCCAATTTTTTTTATTGAACAAGTGGAGACAAGGACATTTGAGGAAATAACCAATCAAGCATCTTTCTCTGTTTAGATTCTAATTTATTTTTAGCTAGATGAGATTGAGATTCTGCCCTCCACCCCCCCCCCCCCCCCGCCGCGGAGCGGGGGTAACCCTCTAGTTTTTATATTAAGGAATTTTTTGGTAAAAGGTAAAAATTAAAGGCCTGAAAACTAAAAAGTAAGGCATTTTTGTAAACGGAAACCGTTTTAATAGTGCAAAATTTGTTTTGTTCACATTTATATAATTATTATTGAAATCTACTATCTTAGGTTACAACTTATGTGTGTGAGATATCTACATGATAAATTACAACCGAAAAAATGACTTAGGATGGGTAATTACCTATTTTATATATATATATATATATATATATATATATATATATATATATATATATATATATATATATATATATATATATATATATATATCACTGACCATCAAATTTGTTAGCAAGATTCAAATATTGTAATTTGCAACTAATATTCAATTTTATAATTAAGTAACTTTGTAATATATATTTTAAAACTTTATAGTTACTTTTAATTGTATTTTTACTATATTTTTAAAAATGACTTAGGATGGGTAATTACCTATTTGTTATATATATATATATATATATATATACATATATATATATATATATATATATATATATATATCACTGACCATCAAATTTGTTAGCAAGATTCAAATATTGTAATTTGCAACTAATAACGACCTAATAAAACGAACAAGATCTGCAAGATCTTCACATTCATACATATCACCACTACATTATAACGTAGAAATTCCCTCTACTCGTGCTTCTGTTGATAATAAAAAGATAAAAAATTTAAATATACATGATGATATTGTATATGTGGCGGAGGCATCTACTCCTTCTGAAATGAATTTTACAGTTTAATGGATTTAAAAGAAGAAATAGATTTTAGTCCTGGTTCTCAGGCAAGAAAAATTATTTCAGAAGAATTTTATTCAACTAAATGGACATTTTTTAAAGAATGGTTATTTAAAAATTATTCTAAAGAAGAGTTACAAGAAATACAAAATAAATTTTATGAATATTTATCCTCTATAAATCAAATTATACATTTTATTCATTGGTTTGCTTATACTTTTTTACATAATATTCACAACATAGAAAGAGATTATACTCTATCGGGAGACAAAATAATAACAAGTATATTTACACCCCAAGTCCCTTTTACTATTACAAATAACAATGTTACTATAAAATTTTCGGCTTACCAAAAACGTTTTGAAGAAAAGACTCTTACAATAGATGTTAATCATATTAATAATATGATTCAACAATTAAATTTCCATAATTTATATTCCATAATATTAGGAGAACAATTAATGGACTTACATAAAAAATTGGAAAATATAAATTCACCCATTAACAATAAAGATATAATAATACAAAAAAAAGATAAAAAACAACAAATAAATGCTACTATTCAACCCCCACCAAATATTACTGGTTATAAACTTAAAAATTATGATTATATGCTAGATATTCTGCAAGAACAAATGAAAAAATTACAAATTAATACTATAAATAGAGACTCAGATGATGATTCAGATATAGATAATATTCAAATTAACAAAATTAACAATTATGATAGTAAATTTGCTAGAAAACCTGTTCAAAGATTATATTATTATCCAAGACCGAGCCCCCAAGATGTCCTACATGAGGAACAAGAATATGAAATTAATAATAGTTATAATGGTAAAAATGTTTATGAATGGAATTTAGATGGTTATACTGAAAGACAAATATATAACATGATTCATAGAATGTTAATGTATAGTACAATTGCTAAAAATAAAGGAAATAGTGATAAACAAGTAGCTAATATGTTAATTATCGGATTTACTGGCCAATTAAAAGGCTGGTGGGACAATTATGTGGATGAAAAAACCCAACAAGCTATTCTTAATACAGTTAAAACAGAAAATGGAATAACCACTCCTAATGTAGTTTATACTCTAAGTTGTACCATAATAGAACATTTTACAGGAAGATGGTCAGATAATTCTGAAAATATCCGTACTCTATTAAATGGATTATTTTGTAAAACTCTTACATCTTTTCGATGGTATAAGGATACTTTCTTAAGTAGAGTAATGGAACTTAATGATTGTAATAGCGTTTACTGGAAATCCAAATTCATAGATGGTTTACCAAATCTTTTTGCTGAAAGAGTTAAAAACCAACTAAGAATAGATAATACAATTCCTTATGAAGATTATACGTATGGAAAATTGATAGGAACTTGTATACAGGAAGGTTTAGCCTTATGTAGTGAAATAAAACTAAATCACCAAATTAAAACTCAACATCTTAATGAAAAAAGGCAATTAGGAGAATTTTGTGATCAATTCGGAATACAAACTAATAACAATAAGAGGAAACAAAAAAAAGAGTTTCAACAGAAGAAAAAATTTTATAAGAAAAAACATAGTGATCCTAATAAAAAAGATAAACATATTAAAAAAAGGTTTAATAGAAAAGATTATAAAGAACCCCCTACCTGTTTTTCATGCGGAAAAATGGGACATTATGCTAATAAATGCAGGAATAAAAAGATAAAAAAGCAAATTAATAATATGGATATAAGTGAGGATATAAAAATACAATTAATAAATTTGATAGATAATTCGTCAGACGAAGAGGAGCTCTGAAACGAAGATTCTGATATAAACATAATAGAATATGATTCTGATTATTCGTCAAAATCTGAAGAAATTGAATGTAATTGTGATAATTTAGAACAATGTTCATGTAACATAGACCATCAATTATACCTAATACAGTCTCAATTCAAAGAGGAATTAACCATAAATGTAATTAGTAATGATATTGCAAACTTATTAAAAGAAATTAATGATCCAGAAATAAGGCAAAAAATAATACAAAAACCTAAATACTAAGGAACAAAGTACACAAGAAGAAGGGATATATTCCATGAAGAACGTTCATGATATGTTAAAAGAAAGAAGAAATAAAAATTCTACTAATATACCTACTGTACAAGATTTACAGGATGAAATTCAAAACCTAAAACAGGATATATATCTAAGATAAAAAAATGATCAGCTAATAAGCAATCAACGAATTAACAAATTAGAAAAACTACAAAATAAACAAAATATTGGTACCTTTAATGATACTAATAATAGTTTCCTTCAGTCCATGGAATTAGTAATATCTAGAAAATGGCATGTCACAATTAATTTATTTATTACTTATAATTACCAAAGAAGTTTTGTTGCCCTAATAGACAGTGGTGCAGATTTAAATTGTATAAGAGAAGGTTTAATACCTACTAAATATTTTCAAAAATCAACACATACGTTAAGAGAAGTATCAGGTTCTAAATTAGATATTAGATATAAATTAACAGATGCAAAAATTTGTACAGAAAATGTTTGTATACCTATTAATTTCACTGTAATTAAAAATATGAGTAGTAATACCATGATCTTAGGAAATCCCTTTTTAGAGATGATATTACCACTAACTATTGATAAAGATAAAATCATAGGATCTTATAAGAATCAACCTGTTATATTAAATTTTGTCTCTGACCCTTATTCTATCTGGGTCAATGAGTTGAATTTAAAGAGAAACCAAATAAATTTTCTGAAAGAAGAAATCAGAAATGTTCAAATAGATGAACAACTAGAACAACCTAAGTTACAGGAAAAAATTAAATTTTTAACAAATCAATTCTCCTTGAAAATATGTAATGATCATCCTAATGCTTTTTGGGAAAGGAAAAAACATATAGTTATACTTCCTTATGAGGAAGACTTCAATGAAAAACAGATTCCTACCAAGGCAAGACCTTGTCAGATGAATTTCGAATACTTGAATATATGTAAAAAAGAAATAACTTCCTTATTAGATAAAAAACTAATACAATCTTCCAAATCTCCATGGTCATGCACTGCCTTTTATGTAAATAAACATTCTGAACAAGAAAGGGGGATACCAAGGCTAGTCATAAACTATAAACCTCTTAATAAGGTCTTGAAATGGATCAGGTATCCTATTCCTAATAAAAAGGATTTATTAGATCGATTACATGATTCTTTAATATTTTCAAATTTTGATTTAAAATCAGGATATTGGCAAATACAGATTGATAAGAAAGACAGATATAAAACTGCCTTCAATGTTCCTTTTGGACAATATGAATGGAATGTTATGCCATTTGGCCTAAAAAATGCCCCTTCAGAATTCCAAAATATAATGAATGATATATTTAATCCATATAGCAATTTTATTATTGTATATATAGATGATATCTTAGTCTTTTCGAAGAATATTCAAGAACATTTTGATCATTTACATACTTTTGAAAAACTAATAATAAATAATGGTTTAGTAATATCACAATCTAAAATGTCCTTATTTCAAACAAAGGTAAGATTTTTAGGACATAATATCGAAAAGGGACAAATTATTCCTATACAAAGAAGTATAGACTTTGCTGCGAAATTTCCAGATGAAATAAAAGATAAAACTCAGCTACAAAGATTCTTAGGTAGCCTAAATTATATATCACCTTTTTATAAGGATTTATCAGCCGATAGTGCAATTTTATACGACAGATTGAAAAAGAATCCTTGTGCTTGGACTAGTGATCATACTCAAGCAGTTAAAAGAATAAAGGATAAAGTTAAAAGTCTACCATGTTTATCTTTAGCTAATCCTAATTGGGAAAAGATAGTAGAGACAGATGCCTCTGAAATAGGGTTTGGAGGAATTTTAAAACAAATTCACCCTAACAGTAAGCAAGAATTCTTAGTCAGATTTCATTCTGGAAAATGGACTCCTAGTCAGAAAAATTATTCTACTACTGCTAAAGAAATTTTGGCACTGGTAAAATGTATTCTCAAATTTCAAGATGATTTATATAATCAACATTTTATTATCAAAACAGATTGTCAGGCAGCTAAATTCATGTTTAATAAAGACTTTAAACATGATGTTTCTAAACAAATGTTTACTAGGTGGCAAGCTACATTAGCATGTTTTGATTTTGAAATTCAATATAAAAAAGGATGTGATAATAGTCTTCCCGATTTTTTAACTAGAGAATTCCTAAATGAGTTATCACCAGCTAAGACAATTATCACATGATATTACTAATATAAAAAATTTAATTAATGAGGCAGAAGTTGAACTGGCCAACTTAGCCAATGAACCATATTTTAGTAAGATAGGAATTAATTTAAGATTGATAGGATTAAGGATCCAACTCAAGAATCTTGAAAACAAACTCATATTACTCTTAAATTAACATTTCCATTTGCAGGATGAATCCCAATCGTGGAAGAGGCCATCCTTTATATAGAGGTGGTTATCATAGAGGTCGGGGATATCCTACGACTTCAAGCAGTTCTTATAGAACTGGAAATTCGTCACAAACAAATGATCAATCTCTTCCAGTTCCTGGAAGCCCATTATATGAGGAGTTTAAAGCATTTTTGGAATCAAAAAGGGAAAATACTCCCACTCTCGCTCAAATGATCACAAATGGTGAAACCATCAACGATAATTTTGAATATAAGGAATCATCTCATAGAGATAATATTATTATTCTGGAACATAAAGATATAATGCTTTATTTTGAAAATAATGACGATCCATGGTTTTTGATGACCAGATACTTGGATACAGCGACATACGCTGGATATTCTTACAAACAAAGATTATATTATGAGAATATTTTGAAAATAACCGGATCAGTTGAATTTTCTCATTTTACATCCGGAGGTAATACCAATGTTTACAATTTTAGTAAAGCCATTATCAAAAAGATCATATCACCTGAGGAATGGGGTTTAAGTACCCTCAAGGAAAATGAATTTTTAATCCCTCCTTCAAAAATACCAATGAAATTTACATATTGGGATTATATTGAAAGCTTTCATAAAGCCTTTTTATATGAAAATCCTCAAAGAAAGCATACTTGGTTTTTTAAAGTATGTGAAAAGGTTTATAACCAAAACAGAGATATACCAAATTGGTTTACTAATTGGTGGATCTCATACGGCCCAAGCATAGATATCCTCCCTGAGGAACCATTCAGGAAATTATATGGGGAATGGTTACCTGTCTCTCCAAGATACCGAGACCAAGTTATACCCTTGAAATCAGAAGGATTGGAAGCAATATCTTCTATGCATTTTTTCATGGAATTTTCTATTCCTTGGATCTGGAAATGGTCCCCATATGTGGATTATACTCCCTCTAAATTTCCTTCCCTACAAAGGTCATACTTTACCAAATTTTGGCCTAAAATGCTTCACAAGAATCCAGAAACAAAAATCCTTAATGCTCAGGAAACAATTGATCATATCAATCAACAAATTAAGAAATACCAAGACCAGAAACTTTTTTCGGAAATAGCCTCATCAACAGAAGTGGCCCCCTCAACTCCTCAAAAAGTTAATTTAACTAAAGAGGAAATGATCAAGTCATTCCGATTATATTGTTCTGAATTAAAAGAAAATCTTAAAAGATTTTCAAAACATGATACAGATGAAGGTTCAAATGAAGATATTCAAGATAATATGTCAGTTGATAACCAAAGCCAAGGCCAATCACCATGCTTAGCAGGGGAATCCCAGCCAGATGATGAAGAAGTTCCAGATGGAGAACTCCCAATTGATTGTATAATTGACATGATTGAGGAGTCAATCACGCAAAGAAAGAATCTTTCAAAAAAACAAAAAGACATCACCACAATAGACTAAAGGTGACAGGTGGATGGACCAAAATAAAAGAAGAAGATATTCTTCAAGAATTATTGAAGACAGAGGAAAATACTCGTCAGACATTATTAAAGCCAGAAGAATCAAACAAAAAGTCATTTCTACTTTTATTAAAGTTGTCTGCCAATGCTAAATGTAATAATTCAGGTTTTGTTTGTTTTTGAGTCCTCCTGATCTATTTAAGGAGCCTTTATCTTATGTTTTAGGCAGGCTGAAAGCCATTTTCCTCCTTCTCTCTTGTAATCCCTCCTCTGTAAAAATCCTTTCTGCCATAAAAGTCTGAAATATATTTGGAGTATCAAAGTTTTATTACGGTACAACAATTTTGGATTCACCTTTCTGGTTAGTTTACTTTCTTAAACTTAATTTTATTTTCAAGCCTAATGCAAGGCTAACTTGTTAATATCACATAGTATTATCATGGAAGCAATATCATGATCGGCAAATCATAAAAAAAAAAAAAAAAAGAGTCTGGAATGGAAAAAGGCAAAGTCGTGTTTTAGCCCGCTTTTGTGGCCACAGTGCCGTTTTAGGGCGTTTTACTCATTGACTCGGCTATCACACCCAACTGTTTTTTTGTTTTTATTTTTCAAAGTTTTTAAAATTCGTTATCTGCTATGATCCTGCTTGAAAATGGTGGCAAAGTCGTGCTTTAGCCCGCTTTTGTGGCCACAGTGCCGTTTTAGGGCGTTTTTACTCATTGACTCGCCTATCACACCCAACTCTTTTTTTGTTTTTATTTTTCAAAGTTTTTAAAATTCGTTATCTGCTATGATCCTGCTTGAAAATGGTATCAGAGCCATGGAATACTATGTGATATTACCTCATTTATTCTACTCTCCATGAGTATATTCAGTAGATTCAAAAATAGTAATAAACAGATGATTAAAAATCAGTTAATAGAAGAATATGAAGTCCCAAAAAATTTAGACCTTCTTAATAAATGGACTATTCCTAGTATCAACCCTAAATTTATATATGAATTAGGAAGTTTTGAAGAATTAGGTTTTATCCAAACTGTTAAAACCACAGAAGAAAATTTAACTATGAATGAAGATGACATGACAGTTCAGTTAATAACTCCACAAGATATTAATAGATATAAACATATTTATAATTACTTGCATATTGGTTTGATGCAAATTGCTTTTAAACCATTAACATTACAGGGATTACCTGAAAGTTTTTTAGCAGTTCTTAGGGATGCTAGAAATAAAAATTGGAAACAATCTTTAATGGGTATAATAGAATCTAGTTTGTCTCATGGACCGGTATATTTTAATGTCTACCCAAATTTACAGCTCTCTTTATCTGATAAAAATATTTTTCAATCCTTAACATTAAATGTCAAAACTCATGGTTATAATTACTTACCAGGATCAGAAGTAATATGTATATGTTATCGTATATATTTTAAACCATTAAAAACTATGAATTTTAAATGTAAGATAGTTAATAAACCTATAAATGAAACAATTTTAATAGAAAGTAATTTTGATGTGTCAAAAATTACAACTAGAAAAGCTATAAAATGGGATGAAATAAAATTTCCCCAACACTGGATTTTAGAAAATAATATACCACCTATACCTTTAATAAATAATAATATAGAAAGTATTATACAAACTTCTGATGACATTGTTACTATTGAGTTTAACAAAGAAATAGAGTATAATAACGACCTAATAAAACGAACAAGATCTGCAAGATCTTCACATTCATACATATCACCACTAGATTATAACGTAGAAATTCCCTCTACTCGTGCTTCTGTTGATAATAAAAAGATAAACAATTTAAATATACATGATGATATTGTATATGAGGCGGAGGCATCTACTCCTTCTGAAATGAATTTTACAGTTTAATGGATTTAAAAGAAAAAATATATTTTAGTCCTGGTTCTCAGGCAAGAAAAATTATTTCAGAAGAATTTTATTCAACTAAATGGACATTTTTTAAAGAATGGTTATTTAAAAATTATTCTAAAGAAGAGTTACAAGAAATACAAAATAAATTTTATGAATATTTATCCTCTATAAATCAAATTATACATTTTATTCATTGGTTTGCTTATACTTTTTTACATAATATTCACAACATAGAAAGAGATTATACTCTATCGGGAGACAAAATAATAACAAATATATTTCCACCCCAAGTCTCTTTTACTATTACAAATAACAATGTTACTATAAAATTTTCGGCTTACCAAAAACTTTTTGAAGAAAAGACTCTTACAATAGATGTTAATCATATTAATAGTATGATTCAACAATTAAATTTCCATAATTTATATTCCATAATATTAGGAGAACAGTTAATGGACTTACATAAAAAATTAGAAAATATAAATTCACCCATTAACAATAAAGATATAATAATACAGAAAAAAGATAAAAAACAACAAATAAATGCTACTATTCAACCCCCACCAAATATTACTGGTTATAAACTTAAAAATTATGATTATATGCTAGATATTCTGCAAGAACAAATGAAAAAATTACAAATTAATACTATAAATAAAGACTCAGATGATGATGCAGATATAGATAATATTCAAATAAACAAAATTAACAATTATGATAGTAAATTTGCTAGAAAACCTGTTCAAAGATTATATTATTATCCAAGACCGAGCCCCCAAGATGTCCTACATGAGGAACAAGAATATGAAATTAATAATAGTTATAATGGTAAAAATGTTTATGAATGGAATTTAGATGGTTATACTGAAAGACAAATATATAACATGATTCATAGAATGTTAATGTATAGTACAATTGCTAAAAATACAGGAAATAGTGATAAACAAGTAGCTAATATGTTAATTGCCGGATTTACTGGCCAATTAAAAGGCTGGTGGGACAATTATGTGGATGAAAAAACCCAACAAGCTATTCTTAATACAGTTAAAATAGAAAATGGAATAATCACTCCTAATGTAGTTTATACTCTAACTTGTACCATAATAGAACATTTTACAAGAAGATGGTCAAATAATTCTGAAAATATCCGTACTCTATTAAATGGATTATTTTGTAAAACTCTTACATCTTTTCGATGGTATAAGGATACTTTCTTAAGTAGAGTAATGGAACTTAATGATTGTAATAGCGTTTACTGGAAATCCAAATTCATAGATGGTTTACCAAATCTTTTTGCTGAAAGAGTTAAAAACCAACTAAGAATAGATAATACAATTCCTTATGAAGATTATACGTATGGAAAATTGATAGGAACTTGTATACAGGAAGGTTTAGCCTTATGTAGTGAAATAAAACTAAATCACCAAATTAAAACTCAACATCTTAATGAAAAAAGGCAATTAGGAGAATTTTGTGATCAATTCGGAATACAAACTAATAACAATAAGAGGAAACAAAAAAAGAGTTTCAACAGAAGAAAATTTTTTATAAGAAAAAACATAGTGATCCTAATAAAAAAGATAAACATATTAAAAAAAGGTTTAATAGAAAAGATTATAAAAAACCCCCTACCTGTTTTGATAGATAATTCGTCAGACGAAGAGGAGCTCTCAAACGAAGATTCTGATATAAACATAATAGAATATGATTCTGATTATTCGTCAAAATCTGAAGAAATTGAATGTAATTGTGATAATTTAGAACAATGTTCATGTAACATAGACCATCAATTATACCTAATACAGTCTCAATTCAAAGAGGAATTAACCATAAATGTAATTAGTAATGATATTGCAAACTTATTAAAAGAAATTAATGATCCAGAAATAAGGCAAAAAATAATAGAAAATCTAAATACTAAGGAACAAAGTACACAAGAAGAAGGGATATATTCCATGAAGAACGTTCATGATATGTTAAAAGAAAGAAGAAATAAAAATTCTACTAATATACCTACAGTACAAGATTTACAGGATGAAATTCAAAACCTAAAATAGGATATATCTAAGATAAAAAATGATCAGCAAATAAGCAATCAACGAATTAACAAATTAGAAAAACTACAAAATAAACAAAATATTGGTACCAGTAATGATACTAATAATAGTTTCCTTCAGTCCATGGAATTAGTAATATCTAGAAAATGGCATGTCACAATTAATTTATTTATTACTTATAATTACCAAAGAAGTTTTGTTGCCCTAATAGACAGTGGTGCAGATTTAAATTGTATAAGAGAAGGTTTAATACCTACTAAATATTTTCAAAAATCAACACATACGTTAAGAGAAGTATCAGGTTCTAAATTAGATATTAGATATAAATTAACAGATGCAAAAATTTGTACAGAAAATGTTTGTATACCTATTAATTTCACGGTAATTAAAAATATGAGTAGTAATACCATGATCTTAGGAAATCCCTTTTTAGAGATGATATTACCACTAACTATTGATAAAGATAAAATCATAGGATCTTATAAGAATCAACCTGTTATATTAAATTTTGTCTCTGACCCTTATTCTATCTGGGTCAATGAGTTGAATTTAAAGAGAAACCAAATAAATTTTCTGAAAGAAGAAATCAGAAATGTTCAAATAGATGAACAACTAGAACAACCTAAGTTACAGGAAAAAATTAAATTTTTAACAAATCAATTCTCCTTGAAAATATATAATGATCATCCTAATGCTTTTTGGGAAAGGAAAAAACATATAGTTATATTTCCTTATGAGGAAGACTTCAATGAAAAACAGATTCCTACCAAGGCAAGACCTTGTCAGATGAATTTCGAATACTTGAATATATGTAAAAAAGAAATAACTTCCTTATTAGATAAAAAACTAATACAACCTTCCAAATCTCCATGGTCATGCACTGCCTTTTATGTAAATAAACATTCTGAACAAGAAAGGGGGATACCAAGGCTAGTCATAAACTATAAACCTCTTAATAAAGTCTTGAAATGGATCAGGTATCCTATTCCTAATAAAAAGGATTTATTAGATCGATTACATGATTCTTTAATATTTTCAAAATTTGATTTAAAATCAGGATATTGGCAAATACAGATTGATAAGAAAGACAGATATAAAACTGCCTTCAATGTTCCTTTTGGACAATATGAATGGAATGTTATGCCATTTGGCCTAAAAAATGCCCCTTCAGAATTCCAAAATATAATGAATGATATATTTAATCCATATAGCAATTTTATTATTGTATATACAGATGATATCTTAGTCTTTTCGAAGAATATTCAAGAACATTTTGATAATTTACATACTTTTGAAAAAATAATAATAAATAATGGTTTAGTAATATCACAATCTAAAATGTCCTTATTTCAAACAAAGGTAAGATTTTTAGGACATAATATCGAAAAGGGACAAATTATTCCTATACAAAGAAGTATAGACTTTGCTGCGAAATTTCCAGATGAAATAAAAGATAAAACTCAGCTACAAAGATTCTTAGGTAGCCTAAATTATATATCACCTTTTTATAAGGATTTATCAGCCGATAGTGCAATTTTATACAACAGATTGAAAAAGAATCCTTGTGCTTGGACTAGTGATCATACTCAAGCAGTTAAAAGAATAAAAGATAAAGTTAAAAGTCTACCATGTTTATCTTTAGCTAATCCTAATTGGGAAAAGATAGTAGAGACAGATGCCTCTGAAATAGGGTTTGGAGGAATTTTAAAACAAATTCACCCTAACAGTAAGCAAGAATTCTTAGTCAGATTTCATTCTGGAAAATGGACTCCTAGTCAGAAAAATTATTCTACTACTGCTAAAGAAATTTTGGCACTAGTAAAATGTATTCCGATTATATTGTTCTGAATTAAAAGAAAATCTTAAAAGATTTTCAAAACATGATACAGACGAAGGTTCAAATGAAGATATTCAAGATAATATGTCAGTTGATAACCAATCACCATGCTTAGCAGGGGAATCCCAGCCAGATGATGAAGAAGTTCCAGATGGAGAACTCCCAATTGATTGTATAATTGACATGATTGAGGAGTCAATCACGCAAAGAAAGAATCTTTCAAAAAAACAAAAAGACATCACCACAATAGACTAAAGGTGACAGGTGGATGGACCAAAATAAAAGAAGAAGATATTCTTCAAGAATTATTGAAGACAGAGGAAAATACTCGTCAGACATTATTAAAGCCAGAAGAATCAAACAAAAAGTCATTTCTACTTTTATTAAAGTTGTCTGCCAATGCTAAATGTAATAATTCAGGTTTTGTTTGTTTTTGAGTCCTCCTGATCTATTTAAGGAGCCTTTATCTTATGTTTTAGGCAGGCTGAAAGCCATTTTCCTCCTTCTCTCTTGTAATCCCTCCTCTGTAAAAATCCTTTCTGCCATAAAAGTCTGAAATATATTTGGAGTATCAAAGTTTTATTACGGTACAACAATTTTGGATTCACCTTTCTGGTTAGTTTACTTTCTTAAACTTAATTTTATTTTCAAGCCTAATGCAAGGCTAACTTGTTAATATCACATAGTATTATCATGGAAGCAATATCATGATCAGCAAATCATAAAAAAAAAAAAAAAAAGAGTCTGGAATGGAAAAAGGCAAAGTCGTGTTTTAGCCCGCTTTTGTGGCCACAGTGCCGTTTTAGGGCGTTTTACTCATTGACTCGCCTATCACACCCAACTCTTTTTTTGTTTTTATTTTTCAAAGTTTTTAAAATTCGTTATTTGCTATGATCCTGCTTGAAAATGGTGGCAAATTCGTGTTTTAGCCCGCTTTTGTGGCCACAGTGCCGTTTTAGGGCGTTTTACTCATTGAATCGCCTATCACACCCAACTCTTTTTTTGTTTTTATTTTTCAAAGTTTTTAAAATTCGTTATCTGCTATGATCCTGCTTGAAAATGGTATCAGAGCCATGGAATACTATGTGATATTACCTCATTTATTCTACTCTCCATGAGTATATTCAGTAGATTCAAAAATAGTAATAAACAGATGATTAAAAATCAGTTAATAGAAGAATATGAAGTCCCAAAAAATTTAGACCTTCTTAATAAATGGACTATTCCTAGTATCAACCCTAAATTTATATATGAATTAGGAAGTTTTGAAGAATTAGGTTTTATCCAAACTGTTAAAACCACAGAAGAAAATTTAACTATGAATGAAGATGACATGACAGTTCAGTTAATAACTCCACAAGATATTAATAGATATAAACATATTTATAATTACTTGCATATTGGTTTGGTGCAAATTGCTTTTAAACCATTAACATTATAGGGATTACCTGAAAGTTTTTTAGCAGTTCTTAGGGATGCTAGAAATAAAAATTGGAAACAATCTTTAATGGGTATAATAGAATCTAGTTTGTCTCATGGACCGATATATTTTAATGTCTACCCAAATTTACAACTCTCTTTATCTGATAAAAATATTTTTCAAGCCTTAACATTAAATGTCAAAACTCATGGTTATAATTACTTACCAGGATCAGAAGTAATATGTATATGTTATCGTATATATTTTAAACCATTAAAAACTATGAATCCTAAATGTAAGATAGTTAATAAACCTATAAATGAAACAATTTTAATAGAAAGTAATTTTGATGTGTCAAATATTACAACTAGAAAAGCTATAAAATGGGATGAAATAAAATTTCCCCAACACTGGATTTTAGAAAATAATATACCACCTATACCTTTAATAAATAATAATATAGAAAGTATTATACAAACTTCTGATGGCATTGTTACTATTGAGTTTAACAAAGAAATAGAGTATAATAACGACCTAATAAAACGAACAAGATCTGCAAGATCTTCACATTCATACATATCACCACTAGATTATAACGTAGAAATTCCCTCTACTCGTGCTTCTGTTGATAATAAAAAGATAAACAATTTAAATATACATGATGATATTGTATATGAGGCGGAGGCATCTACTCCTTTTGAAATGAATTTTACAGTTTAATGGATTTAAAAGAAAAAATAGATTTTAGTCCTGGTTCTCTGGCAAGAAAAATTATTTCAGAAGAATTTTATTCAACTAAATGGACATTTTTTAAAGAATGGTTATTTAAAAATTATTCTAAAGAAGAGTTACAAGAAATACAAAATAAATTTTATGAATATTTATCCTCTATAAATCAAATTATACATTTTATTCCTTGGTTTGCTTATACTTTTTTACATAATATTCACAACATAGAAAGAAATTATACTCTATCGGGAGACAAAATAATAACAAATATATTTCCACCCCAAGTCCCTTTTACTATTACAAATAACAATGTTACTATAAAATTTTCGGCTTACCAAAAACTTTTTGAAGAAAAGACTCTTACAATAGATGTTAATCATATTAATAGTATGATTCAACAATTAAATTTCCATAATTTATATTCCATAATATTAGGAGAACAGTTAATGGACTTACATAAAAAATTGGAAAATATAAATTCACCCATTAACAATAAAGATATAATAATACAGAAAAAAGATAAAAAAAAAACAACAAATAAATGCTACTATTCAACCCCCACCAAATATTACTGGTTATAAACTTAAAAATTATGATTATATGCTAGATATTCTGCAAGAACAAATGAAAAAATTACAAATTAATACTATAAATAGAGACTCAGATGATGATTCAGATATAGATAATATTCAAATAAACAAAATTAACAATTATGATAGTAAATTTGCTAGAAAACCTGTTCAAAGATTATATTATTATCCAAGACCGAGCCCCCAAGATGTCCTACATGAGGAACAAGAATATGAAATTAATAATAGTTATAATGGTAAAAATGTTTATGAATGGAATTTAGATGGTTATACTGAAAGACAAATATATAACATGATTCATAGAATGTTAATGTATAGTACAATTGCTAAAAATACAGGAAATAGTGATAAACAAGTAGCTAATATGTTAATTGCCGGATTTACTGGCCAATTAAAAGGCTGGTGGGACAATTATGTGGATGAAAAAACCCAACAAGCTATTCTTAATACAGTTAAAACAGAAAATGGAATAATCACTCCTAATGTAGTTTATACTCTAACTTGTACCATAATAGAACATTTTACAAGAAGATGGTCAAATAATTCTGAAAATATCCGTACTCTATTAAATGGATTATTTTGTAAAACTCTTACATCTTTTCGATGGTATAAGGATACTTTCTTAAGTAGAGTAATGGAACTTAATGATTGTAATAGCGTTTACTGGAAATCCAAATTCATAGATGGTTTACCAAATCTTTTTGCTGAAAGAGTTAAAAACCAACTAAGAATAGATAATACAATTCCTTATGAAGATTATACGTATGGAAAATTGATAGGAACTTGTATACAGGAAGGTTTAGCCTTATGTAGTGAAATAAAACTAAATCACCAAATTAAAACTCAACATCTTAATGAAAAAAGGCAATTAGGAGAATTTTGTGATCAATTCGGAATACAAACTAATAACAATAAGAGGAAACAAAAAAAAGAGTTTCAACAGAAGAAAATTTTTTATAAGAAAAAACATAGTGATCCTAATAAAAAAGATAAACATATTAAAAAAAGGTTTAATAGAAAAGATTATAAAAAACCCCTACCTGTTTTTCATGCGGAAAAATGGGACATTATGCTAATAAATGCAGGAATAAAAAGATAAAAAAGCAAATTAATAATATGGATATAAGTGAGGATATAAAAATACAATTAATAAATTTGATAGATAATTCGTCAGACGAAGAGGAGCTCTCAAACGAAGATTCTGATATAAACATAATAGAATATGATTCTGATTATTCGTCAAAATCTGAAGAAATTGAATGTAATTGTGATAATTTAGAACAATGTTCATGTAACATAGACCATCAATTATACCTAATACAGTCTCAATTCAAAGAGGAATTAACCATAAATGTAATTAGTAATGATATTGCAAACTTATTAAAAGAAATTAATGATCCAGAAATAAGGCAAAAAATAATAGAAAATCTAAATACTAAGGAACAAAGTACACAAGAAGAAGGGATATATTCCATGAAGAACGTTCATGATATGTTAAAAGAAAGAAGAAATAAAAATTCTACTAATATACCTACAGTACAAGATTTACAGGATGAAATTCAAAACCTAAAATAGGATATATCTAAGATAAAAAATGATCAGCAAATAAGCAATCAACGAATTAACAAATTAGAAAAACTACAAAATAAACAAAATATTGGTACCAGTAATGATACTAATAATAGTTTCCTTCAGTCCATGGAATTAGTAATATCTAGAAAATGGCATGTCACAATTAATTTATTTATTACTTATAATTACCAAAGAAGTTTTGTTGCCCTAATAGACAGCGGTGCAGATTTAAATTGTATAAGAGAAGGTTTAATACCTACTAAATATTTTCAAAAATCAACACATACGTTAAGAGAAGTATCAGGTTCTAAATTAGATATTAGATATAAATTAACAGATGCACAAATTTGTACAGAAAATGTTTGTATACCTATTAATTTCACGGTAATTAAAAATATGAGTAGTAATACCATGATCTTAAGAAATCCCTTTTTAGAGATGATATTACCACTAACTATTGATAAAGATAAAATCATAGGATCTTATAAGAATCAACCTGTTATATTAAATTTTGTCTCTGACCCTTATTCTATCTGGGTCAATGAGTTGAATTTAAAGAGAAACCAAATAAATTTTCTGAAAGAAGAAATCAGAAATGTTCAAATAGATGAACAACTAGAACAACCTAAGTTACAGGAAAAAATTAAATTTTTAACAAATCAATTCTCCTTGAAAATATATAATGATCATCCTAATGCTTTTTGGGAAAGGAAAAAACATATAGTTATACTTCCTTATGAGGAAGACTTCAATGAAAAACAGATTCCTACCAAGGCAAGACCTTGTCAGATGAATTTCGAATACTTGAATATATGTAAAAAAGAAATAACTTCCTTATTAGATAAAAAACTAATACAACCTTCCAAATCTCCATGGTCATGCACTGCCTTTTATGTAAATAAACATTCTGAACAAGAAAGGGGGATACCAAGGCTAGTCATAAACTATAAACCTCTTAATAAAGTCTTGAAATGGATCAGGTATCCTATTCCTAATAAAAAGGATTTATTAGATCGATTACATGATTCTTTAATATTTTCAAAATTTGATTTAAAATCAGGATATTGGCAAATACAGATTGATAAGAAAGACAGATATAAAACTGCCTTCAATGTTCCTTTTGGACAATATGAATGGAATGTTATGCCATTTGGCCTAAAAAATGCCCCTTCAGAATTCCAAAATATAATGAATGATATATTTAATCCATATAGCAATTTTATTATTGTATATATAGATGATATCTTAGTCTTTTCGAAGAATATTCAAGAACATTTTGATAATTTACATACTTTTGAAAAAATAATAATAAATAATGGTTTAGTAATATCACAATCTAAAATGTCCTTATTTCAAACAAAGGTAAGATTTTTAGGACATAATATCGAAAAGGGACAAATTATTCCTATACAAAGAAGTATAGACTTTGCTGCGAAATTTCCAGATGAAATAAAAGATAAAACTCAGCTACAAAGATTCTTAGGTAGCCTAAATTATATATCACCTTTTTATAAGGATTTATCAGCCGATAGTGCAATTTTATACAACAGATTGAAAAAGAATCCTTGTGCTTGGACTAGTGATCATACTCAAGCAGTTAAAAGAATAAAAGATAAAGTTAAAAGTCTACCATGTTTATCTTTAGCTAATCCTAATTGGGAAAAGATAGTAGAGACAGATGCCTCTGAAATAGGGTTTGGAGGAATTTTAAAACAAATTCACCCTAACAGTAAGCAAGAATTCTTAGTCAGATTTCATTCTGGAAAATGGACTCCTAGTCAGAAAAATTATTCTACTACTGCTAAAGAAATTTTGGCACTAGTAAAATGTATTCCGATTATATTGTTCTGAATTAAAAGAAAATCTTAAAAGATTTTCAAAACATGATACAGACGAAGGTTCAAATGAAGATATTCAAGATAATATGTCAGTTGATAACCAATCACCATGCTTAGCAGGGGAATCCCAGCCAGATGATGAAGAAGTTCCAGATGGAGAACTCCCAATTGATTGTATAATTGACATGATTGAGGAGTCAATCACGCAAAGAAAGAATCTTTCAAAAAAACAAAAAGACATCACCACAATAGACTAAAGGTGACAGGTGGATGGACCAAAATAAAAGAAGAAGATATTCTTCAAGAATTATTGAAGACAGAGGAAAATACTCGTCAGACATTATTAAAGCCAGAAGAATCAAACAAAAAGTCATTTCTACTTTTATTAAAGTTGTCTGCCAATGCTAAATGTAATAATTCAGGTTTTGTTTGTTTTTGAGTCCTCCTGATCTATTTAAGGAGCCTTTATCTTATGTTTTAGGCAGGCTGAAAGCCATTTTCCTCCTTCTCTCTTGTAATCCCTCCTCTGTAAAAATCCTTTCTGCCATAAAAGTCTGAAATATATTTGGAGTATCAAAGTTTTATTACGGTACAACAATTTTGGATTCACCTTTCTGGTTAGTTTACTTTCTTAAACTTAATTTTATTTTCAAGCCTAATGCAAGGCTAACTTGTTAATATCACATAGTATTATCATGGAAGCAATATCATGATCGGCAAATCATAAAAAAAAAAAAAAAAAAAGAGTCTGGAATGGAAAAAGGCAAAGTCGTGTTTTAGCCCGCTTTTGTGGCCACAGTGCCGTTTTAGGGCGTTTTACTCATTGACTCGCCTATCACACCCAACTCTTTTTTTGTTTTTATTTTTCAAAGTTTTTAAAATTCGTTATTTGCTATGATCCTGCTTGAAAATGGTGGCAAAGTCGTGTTTTAGCCCGCTTTTGTGGCCACAGTGCCGTTTTAGGGCGTTTTACTCATTGAATCGCCTATCACACCCAACTCTTTTTTTGTTTTTATTTTTCAAAGTTTTTAAAATTCGTTATCTGCTATGATCCTGCTTGAAAATGGTATCAGAGCCATGGAATACTATGTGATATTACCTCATTTATTCTACTCTCCATGAGTATATTCAGTAGATTCAAAAATAGTAATAAACAGATGATTAAAAATCAGTTAATAGAAGAATATGAAGTCCCAAAAAATTTAGACCTTCTTAATAAATGGACTATTCCTAGTATCAACCCTAAATTTATATATGAATTAGGAAGTTTTGAAGAATTAGGTTTTATCCAAACTGTTAAAACCACAGAAGAAAATTTAACTATGAATGAAGATGACATGACAGTTCAGTTAATAACTCCACAAGATATTAATAGATATAAACATATTTATAATTACTTGCATATTGGTTTGGTGCAAATTGCTTTTAAACCATTAACATTATAGGGATTACCTGAAAGTTTTTTAGCAGTTCTTAGGGATGCTAGAAATAAAAATTGGAAACAATCTTTAATGGGTATAATAGAATCTAGTTTGTCTCATGGACCGATATATTTTAATGTCTACCCAAATTTACAACTCTCTTTATCTGATAAAAATATTTTTCAAGCCTTAACATTAAATGTCAAAACTCATGGTTATAATTACTTACCAGGATCAGAAGTAATATGTATATGTTATCGTATATATTTTAAACCATTAAAAACTATGAATCCTAAATGTAAGATAGTTAATAAACCTATAAATGAAACAATTTTAATAGAAAGTAATTTTGATGTGTCAAATATTACAACTAGAAAAGCTATAAAATGGGATGAAATAAAATTTCCCCAACACTGGATTTTAGAAAATAATATACCACCTATACCTTTAATAAATAATAATATAGAAAGTATTATACAAACTTCTGATGGCATTGTTACTATTGAGTTTAACAAAGAAATAGAGTATAATAACGACCTAATAAAACGAACAAGATCTGCAAGATCTTCACATTCATACATATCACCACTAGATTATAACGTAGAAATTCCCTCTACTCGTGCTTCTGTTGATAATAAAAAGATAAACAATTTAAATATACATGATGATATTGTATATGAGGCGGAGGCATCTACTCCTTTTGAAATGAATTTTACAGTTTAATGGATTTAAAAGAAAAAATAGATTTTAGTCCTGGTTCTCTGGCAAGAAAAATTATTTCAGAAGAATTTTATTCAACTAAATGGACATTTTTTAAAGAATGGTTATTTAAAAATTATTCTAAAGAAGAGTTACAAGAAATACAAAATAAATTTTATGAATATTTATCCTCTATAAATCAAATTATACATTTTATTCCTTGGTTTGCTTATACTTTTTTACATAATATTCACAACATAGAAAGAAATTATACTCTATCGGGAGACAAAATAATAACAAATATATTTCCACCCCAAGTCCCTTTTACTATTACAAATAACAATGTTACTATAAAATTTTCGGCTTACCAAAAACTTTTTGAAGAAAAGACTCTTACAATAGATGTTAATCATATTAATAGTATGATTCAACAATTAAATTTCCATAATTTATATTCCATAATATTAGGAGAACAGTTAATGGACTTACATAAAAAATTGGAAAATATAAATTCACCCATTAACAATAAAGATATAATAATACAGAAAAAAGATAAAAAAAAAACAACAAATAAATGCTACTATTCAACCCCCACCAAATATTACTGGTTATAAACTTAAAAATTATGATTATATGCTAGATATTCTGCAAGAACAAATGAAAAAATTACAAATTAATACTATAAATAGAGACTCAGATGATGATTCAGATATAGATAATATTCAAATAAACAAAATTAACAATTATGATAGTAAATTTGCTAGAAAACCTGTTCAAAGATTATATTATTATCCAAGACCGAGCCCCCAAGATGTCCTACATGAGGAACAAGAATATGAAATTAATAATAGTTATAATGGTAAAAATGTTTATGAATGGAATTTAGATGGTTATACTGAAAGACAAATATATAACATGATTCATAGAATGTTAATGTATAGTACAATTGCTAAAAATACAGGAAATAGTGATAAACAAGTAGCTAATATGTTAATTGCCGGATTTACTGGCCAATTAAAAGGCTGGTGGGACAATTATGTGGATGAAAAAACCCAACAAGCTATTCTTAATACAGTTAAAACAGAAAATGGAATAATCACTCCTAATGTAGTTTATACTCTAACTTGTACCATAATAGAACATTTTACAAGAAGATGGTCAAATAATTCTGAAAATATCCGTACTCTATTAAATGGATTATTTTGTAAAACTCTTACATCTTTTCGATGGTATAAGGATACTTTCTTAAGTAGAGTAATGGAACTTAATGATTGTAATAGCGTTTACTGGAAATCCAAATTCATAGATGGTTTACCAAATCTTTTTGCTGAAAGAGTTAAAAACCAACTAAGAATAGATAATACAATTCCTTATGAAGATTATACGTATGGAAAATTGATAGGAACTTGTATACAGGAAGGTTTAGCCTTATGTAGTGAAATAAAACTAAATCACCAAATTAAAACTCAACATCTTAATGAAAAAAGGCAATTAGGAGAATTTTGTGATCAATTCGGAATACAAACTAATAACAATAAGAGGAAACAAAAAAAAGAGTTTCAACAGAAGAAAATTTTTTATAAGAAAAAACATAGTGATCCTAATAAAAAAGATAAACATATTAAAAAAAGGTTTAATAGAAAAGATTATAAAAAACCCCTACCTGTTTTTCATGCGGAAAAATGGGACATTATGCTAATAAATGCAGGAATAAAAAGATAAAAAAGCAAATTAATAATATGGATATAAGTGAGGATATAAAAATACAATTAATAAATTTGATAGATAATTCGTCAGACGAAGAGGAGCTCTCAAACGAAGATTCTGATATAAACATAATAGAATATGATTCTGATTATTCGTCAAAATCTGAAGAAATTGAATGTAATTGTGATAATTTAGAACAATGTTCATGTAACATAGACCATCAATTATACCTAATACAGTCTCAATTCAAAGAGGAATTAACCATAAATGTAATTAGTAATGATATTGCAAACTTATTAAAAGAAATTAATGATCCAGAAATAAGGCAAAAAATAATAGAAAATCTAAATACTAAGGAACAAAGTACACAAGAAGAAGGGATATATTCCATGAAGAACGTTCATGATATGTTAAAAGAAAGAAGAAATAAAAATTCTACTAATATACCTACAGTACAAGATTTACAGGATGAAATTCAAAACCTAAAATAGGATATATCTAAGATAAAAAATGATCAGCAAATAAGCAATCAACGAATTAACAAATTAGAAAAACTACAAAATAAACAAAATATTGGTACCAGTAATGATACTAATAATAGTTTCCTTCAGTCCATGGAATTAGTAATATCTAGAAAATGGCATGTCACAATTAATTTATTTATTACTTATAATTACCAAAGAAGTTTTGTTGCCCTAATAGACAGCGGTGCAGATTTAAATTGTATAAGAGAAGGTTTAATACCTACTAAATATTTTCAAAAATCAACACATACGTTAAGAGAAGTATCAGGTTCTAAATTAGATATTAGATATAAATTAACAGATGCACAAATTTGTACAGAAAATGTTTGTATACCTATTAATTTCACGGTAATTAAAAATATGAGTAGTAATACCATGATCTTAAGAAATCCCTTTTTAGAGATGATATTACCACTAACTATTGATAAAGATAAAATCATAGGATCTTATAAGAATCAACCTGTTATATTAAATTTTGTCTCTGACCCTTATTCTATCTGGGTCAATGAGTTGAATTTAAAGAGAAACCAAATAAATTTTCTGAAAGAAGAAATCAGAAATGTTCAAATAGATGAACAACTAGAACAACCTAAGTTACAGGAAAAAATTAAATTTTTAACAAATCAATTCTCCTTGAAAATATGTAATGATCATCCTAATTCTTTTTGGGAAAGGAAAAAACATATAGTTATACTTCCTTATGAGGAAGACTTCAATGAAAAACAGATTCCTACCAAGGCAAGACCTTGTCAGATGAATTTCGAATACTTGAATATATGTAAAAAAGAAATAACTTCCTTATTAGATAAAAAACTAATACAACCTTCCAAATCTCCATGGTCATGCACTGCCTTTTATGTAAATAAACATTCTGAACAAGAAAGGGGGATACCAAGGCTAGTCATAAACTATAAACCTCTTAATAAAGTCTTGAAATGGATCAGGTATCCTATTCCTAATAAAAAGGATTTATTAGATCGATTACATGATTCTTTAATATTTTCAAAATTTGATTTAAAATCAGGATATTGGCAAATACAGATTGATAAGAAAGACAGATATAAAACTTCCTTCAATGTTCCTTTTGGACAATATGAATGGAATGTTATGCCATTTGGCCTAAAAAATGCCCCTTCAGAATTCCAAAATATAATGAATGATATATTTAATCCATATAGCAATTTTATTATTGTATATATAGATGATATCTTAGTCTTTTCGAAGAATATTCAAGAACATTTTGATAATTTACATACTTTTGAAAAAATAATAATAAATAATGGTTTAGTAATATCACAATCTAAAATGTCCTTATTTCAAACAAAGGTAAGATTTTTAGGACATAATATCGAAAAGGGACAAATTATTCCTATACAAAGAAGTATAGACTTTGCTGCGAAATTTCCAGATGAAATAAAAGATAAAACTCAGCTACAAAGATTCTTAGGTAGCCTAAATTATATATCACCTTTTTATAAGGATTTATCAGCCGATAGTGCAATTTTATACGACAGATTGAAAAAGAATCCTTGTGCTTGGACTAGTGATCATACTCAAGCAGTTAAAAGAATAAAAGATAAAGTTAAAAGTCTACCATGTTTATCTTTAGCTAATCCTAATTGGGAAAAGATAGTAGAGACAGATGCCTCTAAAATAGGTTTTGGAGGAATTTTAAAACAAATTCACCCTAACAGTAAGCAAGAATTCTTAGTCAGATTTCATTCTGGAAAATGGACTCCTAGTCAGAAAAATTATTCTACAACTGCTAAAGAAATTTTGGCACTGGTAAAATGTATTCTCAAATTTCAAGATGATTTATATAATCAACATTTTATTATCAAAACAGATTGTCAGGCAGCTAAATTCATGTTTAATAAAGACTTTAAACATGATGTTTCTAAACAAATGTTTACTAGGTGGCAAGCTACATTAGCATGTTTTGATTTTGAAATTCAATATAAAAAAGGAAGTGATAATAGTCTTCCCGATTTTTTAACTAGAGAATTCCTAAATGAGTTATCACCAGCTAAGACAATCATCACATGATATTACTAATATAAAAAATTTAATTAATGAGGCAGAAGTTGAACTGGCCAACTTAGCTAATGAACCATATTTTAGTAAGACAGGAATTAATTTAAGATTGATAGGATTAAGGATCCAACTCAAGAATCTTGAAAACAAACTCATATTACTCTTAAATTAACATTTCCATTTGCAGGATGAATCCCAATCGTGGAAGAGGCCATCCTTCATATAGAGGTGGTTATCATAGAGGTCGGGGATATCCTACGACTTCAAGCAGTTCTTATAGAACTGGAAATTCGTCATAAACAAATGATCAATCTCTTCCAGTTCCTGGAAGCCCATTATATGAGGAGTTTAAAGCATTTTTGGAATCAAAAAGGGAAAATACTCCCACTCTCGCTCAAATGATCACAAATGGTGAAACCATCAACGATAATTTTGAATATAAGGAATCATCTCATAGAGATAGTATTATTATTCTGGAACATAAAGATATAATGCTTTATTTTGAAAATAATGACGATCCATGGTTTTTGATGACCAGATACTTGGATACAGCGACATACGCTGGATATTCTTACAAACAAAGATTATATTATGAGAATATTTTGAAAATAACCGGATCAGTTGAATTTTCTCATTTTACATCCGGAGGTAATACCAATGTTTACAATTTTAGTAAAGCCATTATCAAAAAGATCATATCACCTGAGGAATGGGGTTTAAGTACCCTCAAGGAAAAGGAATTTTTAATCCCTCCTTCAAAAATACCAATGAAATTTACATATTGGGATTATATTGAAAGCTTTCATAAAGCCTTTTTATATGAAAATCCTCAAAGAAAGCATACTTGGTTTTTTAAAGTATGTGAAAAGGTTTATAACCAAAACAGAGATATACTAAATTGGTTTACTAATTAGTGGATCTCATACGGCCCAAGCATAGATATCCTCCCTGAGGAACCATTCAGGAAATTATATGGGGAATGGTTACCTGTCTCTCCAAGATACCGAGACCAAGTTATACCCTTGAAATTAGAAGGATTGGAAGCAATATCTTCTATGCATTTTTTCATGGAATTTTCTATTCCTTGGATCTGGAAATGGTCCCCATATCTGGATTATACTCCCTCTAAATTTCCTTCCCTACAAAGGTCATACTTTACCAAATTTTGGCCTAAAATGCTTCACAAGAATCCAGAAACAAAAATCCTTAATGCTCAGGAAACAATTGATCATATCAATCAACAAATTAAGAAATACCAAGACCAGAAACTTTTTTCGGAAATAGCCTCCTCAACAGAAGTGACCCCCTCAACTCCTCAAAAAGTTAATTTAACTAAAGAGGAAATGATCAAGTCATTCCGATTATATTGTTCTGAATTAAAAGAAAATCTTAAAAGATTTTCAAAACATGATACAGACGAAGGTTCAAATGAAGATATTCAAGATAATATGTCAGTTGATAACCAAAGCCAAGGCCAATCACCATGCTTAGCAGGGGAATCCCAGCCAGATGATGAAGAAGTTCCAGATGGAGAACTCCTAATTGATTGTATAATTGACATGATTGAGGAGTCAATCACGCAAAGAAAGAATCTTTCAAAAAAACAAAAAGACATCACCACAATAGACTAAAGGTGACAGGTGGATGAACCAAAATAAAAGAAGAAGATATTCTTCAAGAATTATTGAAGACAGAGGAAAATACTCGTCAGACATTATTAAAGCCAGAAGAATCAAACAAAAAGTCATTTATACTTTTATTAAAGTTGTCTGCCAATGCTAAATGTAATAATTCAGGTTTTGCTTGTTTTTGAGTCCTCCTGATCTATTTAAGGAGCCTCTATCTTATGTTTTAGGCAGGCTGAAAGCCATTTTCCTCCTTCTCTCTTGTAATCCCTCCTCTGTAAAAAACATTTCTGCAATAAAAGTCTGAAATATATTTGGAGTATCAAAGTTTTATTACGGTACAACAATTTTGGATTCACCTTTCTGGTTAGTTTACTTTCTTAAACTTAATTTTATTTTCAAGCCTAATGCAAGGCTAACTTGTTAATATCACATAGTATTATCATGGAAGCAGTATCATGATCGGCAAATCATAAAAAAAAAAAAGAGTCTGGAATGGAAAAAGGCAAAGTCGTGTTTTAGCCCGCTTTTGTGGCCACAGTGCCGTTTTAGGGCGTTTTACTCATTGACTCGGCTATCACACCCAACTGTTTTTTTGTTTTTATTTTTCAAAATTTTTAAAATTCGTTATCTGCTATGATCCTGCTTGAAAATGGTGGCAAAGTCGTGTTTTAGCCCGCTTTTGTGGCCACAGTGCCGTTTTAGGGCGTTTTACTCATTGACTCGCCTATCACACCCAACTCTTTTTTTGTTTTTATTTTTCAAAGTTTTTAAAATTCGTTATCTGCTATGATCCTGCTTGAAAATGGTATCAGAGCCATGAAATACTATGTGATATTACCTCATTTATTCTACTCTCCATGAGTATATTCAATAGATTCAAAAATAGTAATAAACAGATGATTAAAAATCAGTTAATAGAAGAATATGAAGTCCCAAAAAATTTAGACCTTCTTAATAAATGGACTATTCCTAGTATCAACCCTAAATTTATATATGAATTAGGAACTTTTGAAGAATTATGTTTTATCCAAACTGTTAAAACCACAGAAGAAAATTTAACTATGAATGAAGATGACATGACAGTTCAGTTAATAACTCCACAAGATATTAATAGATATAAACATATTTATAATTACTTGCATATTGGTTTGGTGCAAATTGCTTTTAAACCATTAACATTACAGGGATTACCTGAAAGTTTTTTAGCAGTTCTTAGGGATGCTAGAAATAAAAATTGGAAACAATCTTTAATGGGTATAATAGAATCTAGTTTGTCTCATGGACCGGTATATTTTAATGTCTACCCAAATTTACAGCTCTCTTTATCTGATAAAAATATTTTTCAAGCCTTAACATTAAATGTCAAAACTCATGGTTATAATTACTTACCAGGATTAGAAGTAATATGTATATGTTATCGTATATATTTTAAACCATTAAAAACTATGAATCCTAAATGTAAGATAGTTAATAAACCTATAAATGAAACAATTTTAATAGAAAGTAATTTTGATGTGTCAAAAATTACAACTAGAAAAGCTATAAAATGGGATGAAATAAAATTTCCCCAACACTAGATTTTAGAAAATAATATACCACCTATACCTTTAATAAATAATAATATAGAAAGTATTATACAAACTTCTGATGGCATTGTTACTATTGAGTTTAACAAAGAAATAGAGTATAATAACGAGCTAATAAAACGAACAAGATCTGCAAGATCTTCACATTCATACATATCACCACTAGATTATAACGTAGAAATTCTCTCTACTCGTGCTTCTGTTGATAATAAAAAGATAAACAATTTAAATATACATGATGATATTGTATATGAGGCGGAGGCATCTACTCCTTCTGAAATGAATTTTACAGTTTAATGGATTTAAAAGAAAAAATATATTTTAGTCCTGGTTCTCAGGCAAGAAAAATTATTTCAGAAGAATTTTATTCAACTAAATGGACATTTTTTAAAGAATGGTTATTTAAAAATTATTCTAAAGAAGAGTTACAAGAAATACAAAATAAATTTTATGAATATTTATCCTCTATAAATCAAATTATACATTTTATTCATTGGTTTGCTTATACTTTTTTACATAATATTCACAACATAGAAAGAGATTATACTCTATCGGGAGACAAAATAACAACAAATATATTTCCACCCCAAGTCCCTTTTACTATTACAAATAACAATGTTACTATAAAATTTTCGGCTTACCAAAAACTTTTTGAAGAAAAGACTCTTACAATAGATGTTAATCATATTAATAGTATGATTCAACAATTAAATTTCCATAATTTATATTCCATAATATTAGGAGAACAGTTAATGGACTTACATAAAAAATTGGAAAATATAAATTCACCCATTAACAATAAAGATATAATAATATAGAAAAAGATAAAAAAAACAACAAATAAATGCTACTATTCAACCCCCACCAAATATTACTGGTTATAAACTTAAAAATTATGATTATATGCTAGATATTCTGCAAGAACAAATGAAAAAATTACAAATTAATACTATAAATAGAGACTCAGATGATGATTCAGATATAGATAATATTCAAATAAACAAAATTAACAATTATGATAGTAAATTTGCTAGAAAACCTGTTCAAAGATTATATTATTATCCAAGACCGAGCCCCCAAGATGTCCTACATGAGGAACAAGAATATGAAATTAATAATAGTTATAATGGTAAAAATGTTTATGAATGGAATTTAGATGGTTATACTGAAAGTCAAATATATAACATGATTCATAGAATGTTAATGTATAGTATAATTGCTAAAAATACAGGAAATAGTGATAAACAAGTAGCTAATATGTTAATTGCCGGATTTACTGGCCAATTAAAAGGCTGGTGGGACAATTATGTGGATGAAAAAACCCAACAAGCTATTCTTAATACAGTTAAAACAGAAAATGGAATAACCACTCCTAATGTAGTTTATACTCTAACTTGTACCATAATAGAACATTTTACAGGAAGATGGTCAAATAATTCTGAAAATATCCGTACTCTATTAAATGGATTATTTTGTAAAACTCTTACATCTTTTCGATGGTATAAGGATACTTTCTTAAGTAGAGTAATGGAACTTAATGATTGTAATAGCGTTTACTGGAAATCCAAATTCATAGATGGTTTACCAAATCTTTTTGCTGAAAGAGTTAAAAACCAACTAAGAATAGATAATACAATTCCTTATGAAGATTATACGTATGGAAAATTGATAGGAACTTGTATACAGGAAGGTTTAGCCTTATGTAGTGAAATAAAACTAAATCACCAAATTAAAACTCAACATCTTAATGAAAAAAGGCAATTAGGAGAAGTTTGTGATCAATTCGGAATACAAACTAATAACAATAAGAGGAAACAAAAAAAAGAGTTTCAACAGAAGAAAATTTTTTATAAGAAAAAACATAGTGATCCTAATAAAAAAGATAAACATATTAAAAAAAGGTTTAATAGAAAAGATTATAAAAAACCCCCTACCTGTTTTTCATGCGGAAAAATGGGACATTATGCTAATAAATGCAGGAATAAAAAGATAAAAAAGCAAATTAATAATATGGATATAAGTGAGGATATAAAAATACAATTAATAAATTTGATAGATAATTCGTCAGACGAAGAGGAGCTCTCAAACGAAGATTCTGATATAAACATAATATAATATGATTCTGATTATTCGTCAAAATCTGAAGAAATTGAATGTAATTGTGATAATTTAGAACAATGTTCATGTAACATAGACCATCAATTATACCTAATACAGTCTCAATTCGAAGAGGAATTAACCATAAATGTAATTAGTAATGATATTGCAAACTTATTAAAAGAAATTAATGATCCAGAAATAAGGCAAAAAATAATACAAAAACCTAAATACTAAGGAACAAAGTACACAAGAAGAAGGGATATATTCCATGAAGAACGTTCATGATATGTTAAAAGAAAGAAGAAATAAAAATTCTACTAATATACCTACAGTACAAGATTTACAGGATGAAATTCAAAACCTAAAACAGGATATATCTAAGATAAAAAATGATCAGCTAATAAGCAATCAACGAATTAACAAATTAGAAAAACTACAAAATAAACAAAATATTGGTACCAGTAATGATACTAATAATAGTTTTCTTCAGTCCATGGAATTAGTAATATCTAGAAAATGGCATGTCACAATTAATTTATTTATTACTTATAATTACCAAAGAAGTTTTGTTGCCCTAATAGACAGTGGTGCAGATTTAAATTGTATAAGAGAAGGTTTAATACCTACTAAATATTTTCAAAAATCAACACATACGTTAAGAGAAGTATCAGGTTCTAAATTAGATATTAGATATAAATTAACAGATGCAGAAATTTGTACAGAAAATGTTTGTATACCTATTAATTTCACGGTAATTAAAAATATGAGTAGTAATACCATGATCTTAGGAAATCCCTTTTTAGAGATGATATTACCACTAACTATTGATAAAGATAAAATCATAGGATCTTATAAGAATCAACCTGTTATATTAAATTTTGTCTCTGACCCTTATTCTATCTGGGTCAATGAGTTGAATTTAAAGAGAAACCAAATAAATTTTCTGAAAGAAGAAATCAGAAATGTTCAAATAGATGAACAACTAGAACAACCTAAGTTACAGGAAAAAAATTAAATTTTTAACAAATCAATTCTCCTTGAAAATATGTAATGATCATCCTAATGCTTTTTGGGAAAGGAAAAAACATATAGTTATACTTCCTTATGAGGAAGAGTTCAATGAAAAACAGATTCCTACCAAGGCAAGTCCTTGTCAGATGAATTTCGAATACTTGAATATATGTAAAAAAGAAATAACTTCCTTATTAGATAAAAAACTAATACAACCTTCCAAATCTCCATGGTCATGCACTGCCTTTTATGTAAATAAACATTCTGAACAAGAAAGGGGGATACCAAGGCTAGTCATAAACTATAAACCTCTTAATAAAGTCTTGAAATGGATCAGGTATCCTATTCCTAATAAAAAGGATTTATTAGATCGATTACATGATTCTTTAATATTTTCAAATTTTTATTTAAAATTAGGATATTGGCAAATACAGATTGATAAGAAAGACAGATATAAAACTGCCTTCAATGTTCCTTTTGGACAATATGAATGGAATGTTATGCCATTTGGCCTAAAAAATGCCCCTTCAGAATTCCAAAATATAATGAATGATATATTTAATCCATATAGCAATTTTATTATTGTATATATAGATGATATCTTAGTCTTTTCGAAGAATATTCAAGAACATTTTGATCATTTACATACTTTTGAAAAAATAATAATAAATAATGGTTTAGTAATATCACAATCTAAAATGTCCTTATTTCAAACAAAGGTAAGATTTTTAGGACATAATATCGAAAAGGGACAAATTATTCCTATACAAAGAAGTATAGACTTTGCTGCGAAATTTCCAGATGAAATAAAAGATAAAACTCAGCTACAAAGATTCTTAGGTAGCCTAAATTATATATCACCTTTTTATAAGGATTTATCAGCTGATAGTGCAATTTTATACGACAGATTGAAAAAGAATCCTTGTGCTTGGACTAGTGATCATACTCAAGCAGTTAAAAGAATAAAAGATAAAGTTAAAAGTCTACCATGTTTATCTTTAGCTAATCCTAATTGGGAAAAGATAGTAGAGACAGATGCCTCTGAAATAGGGTTTGGAGGAATTTTAAAACAAATTCACCCTAACAGTAAGCAAGAATTCTTAGTCAGATTTCATTCTGGAAAATGGACTCCTAGTCAGAAAAATTATTCTACTACTGCTAAAGAAATTTTGGCACTGGTAAAATGTATTCTCAAATTTCAAGATGATTTATATAATCAACATTTTATTATCAAAACAGATTGTCAGGCAGCTAAATTCATGTTTAATAAAGACTTTAAACATGATGTTTCTAAACAAATGTTTACTAGGTGGCAAGCTACATTAGCATGTTTTGATTTTGAAATTCAATATAAAAAAGGAAGTGATAATAGTCTTCCCGATTTTTTAACTAGAGAATTCCTAAATGAGTTATCACCAGCTAAGACAATTATCACATGATATTACTAATATAAAAAATTTAATTAATGAGGCAGAAGTTGAACTGGCCAACTTAGCCAATGAACCATATTTTAGTAAGACAAGAATTAATTTAAGATTGATAGGATTAAGGATCCAACTCAAGAATCTTGAAAACAAACTCATATTACTCTTAAATTAACATTTCCATTTGCAGGATGAATCCCAATCGTGGAAGAGGCCAACCTTCATATAGAGGTGGTTATCATAGAGGTCGGGGATATCCTACGACTTCAAGCAGTTGTTATAGAACTGGAAATTCGTCACAAACAAATGATCAATCTCTTCCAGTTCCTGGAAGCCCATTATATGAGGAGTTTAAAGCATTTTTGGAATCAAAAAGGGAAAATACTCCCACTCTCGCTCAAATGATCACAGATGGTGAAACAATCAACGATAATTTTGAATATAAGGAATCATCTCATAGAGATAATATTATTATTCTGGAACATAAAGATATAATGCTTTATTTTGAAAATAATGACGATCCATGGTTTTTGATGACCAGATACTTGGATACAGCGACATACGCTGGATATTCTTACAAACAAAGATTATATTATGAGAATATTTTGAAAATAACCGGATCAGTTGAATTTTCTCATTTTACATCCGGAGGTAATACCAATGTTTACAATTTTAGTAAAGCCATTATCAAAAAGATCATATCACCTGAGGAATGGGGTTTAAGTACCCTCAAGGAAAAGGAATTTTTAATCCCTCCTTCAAAAATACCAATGAAATTTACATATTGGGATTATATTGAAAGCTTTCATAAAGCCTTTTTATATGAAAATCCTCAAAGAAAGCATACTTGGTTTTTTAAAGTATGTGAAAAGGTTTATAACCAAAACAGAGATATACTAAATTGGTTTACTAATTGGTGGATCTCATACGGCCCAAGCATAGATATCCTCCCTGAGGAACCATTCAGGAAATTATATGGGGAATGGTTACCTGTCTCTCCAAGATACCGAGACCAAGTTATACCCTTGAAATTAGAAGGATTGGAAGCAATATCTTCTATGCATTTTTTCATGGAATTTTCTATTCCTTGGATCTGGAAATGGTCCCCATATCTGGATTATACTCCCTCTAAATTTCCTTCCCTACAAAGGTCATACTTTACCAAATTTTGGCCTAAAATGCTTCACAAGAATCCAGAAACAAAAATCCTTAATGCTCAGGAAACAATTGATCATATCAATCAACAAATTAAGAAATACCAAGACCAGAAACTTTTTTCGGAAATAGCCTCCTCAACAGAAGTGACCCCCTCAACTCCTCAAAAAGTTAATTTAACTAAAGAGGAAATGATCAAGTCATTCCGATTATATTGTTCTGAATTAAAAGAAAATCTTAAAAGATTTTCAAAACATGATACAGACGAAGGTTCAAATGAAGATATTCAAGATAATATGTCAGTTGATAACCAATCACCATGCTTAGCAGGGGAATCCCAGCCAGATGATGAAGAAGTTCCAGATGGAGAACTCCCAATTGATTGTATAATTGACATGATTGAGGAGTCAATCACGCAAAGAAAGAATCTTTCAAAAAAACAAAAAGACATCACCACAATAGACTAAAGGTGACAGGTGGATGGACCAAAATAAAAGAAGAAGATATTCTTCAAGAATTATTGAAGACATAGGAAAATACTCGTCAGACATTATTAAAGCCAGAAGAATCAAACAAAAAGTCATTTCTACTTTTATTAAAGTTGTCTGCCAATGCTAAATGTAATAATTCAGGTTTTGTTTGTTTTTGAGTCCTCCTGATCTATTTAAAGAGCCTCTATCTTATGTTTTAGGCAGGCTGAAAGCCATTTTCCTCCTTCTCTCTTGTAATCCCTCCTCTGTAAAAAAACCTTTCTGCAATAAAAGTCTGAAATATATTTGGAGTATCAAAGTTTTATTACGGTACAACAATTTTGGATTCACCTTTCTGGTTAGTTTACTTTCTTAAACTTAATTTTATTTTCAAGCCTAATGCAAGGCTAACTTGTTAATATCACATAGTATTATCATGGAAGCAGTATCATGATCGGCAAATCATAAAAAAAAAAAAGAGTCTGGAATGGAAAAAGGCAAAGTCGTGTTTTAGCCCGCTTTTGTGGCCACAGTGCCGTTTTAGGGCGTTTTACTCATTGACTCGGCTATCACACCCAACTCTTTTTTTATTTTTATTTTTCAAAGTTTTTAAAATTCGTTATCTGCTATGATCCTGCTTGAAAATGGTGGCAAAGTCGTGTTTTAGCCCGCTTTTGTGGCCACAGTGCCGTTTTAGGGCGTTTTACTCATTGACTCGCCTATCACACCCAACTCTTTTTTTGTTTTTATTTTTCAAAGTTTTTAAAATTCGTTATCTGCTATGATCCTGCTTGAAAATGGTATCAGAGCCATGGAATACTATGTGATATTACCTCATTTATTCTACTCTCCATGAGTATATTCAGTAGATTCAAAAATAGTAATAAACAGATGATTAAAAATCAGTTAATAGAAGAATATGAAGTCCCAAAAAATTTAGACCTTCTTAATAAATGGACTATTCCTAGTATCAACCCTAAATTTATATATGAATTAGGAACTTTTGAAGAATTAGGTTTTATCCAAACTATTAAAACCACAGAAGAAAATTTAACTATGAATGAAGATGACATGACAGTTCAGTTAATAACTCCACAAGATATTAATAGATATAAACATATTTATAATTACTTGCATATTGGTTTGGTGCAAATTGCTTTTAAACCATTAACATTACAGGGATTACCTGAAAGTTTTTTAGCAGTTCTTAGGGATGCTAGAAATAAAAATTGGAAACAATCTTTAATGGGTATAATAGAATCTAGTTTGTCTCATGGACCGGTATATTTTAATGTCTACCCAAATTTACAGCTCTCTTTATCTGATAAAAATATTTTTCAAGCCTTAACATTAAATGTCAAAACTCATGGTTATAATTACTTACCAGGATTAGAAGTAATATGTATATGTTATCGTATATATTTTAAACCATTAAAAACTATGAATCCTAAATGTAAGATAGTTAATAAACCTATAAATGAAACAATTTGAATAGAAAGTAATTTTGATGTGTCAAAAATTACAACTAGAAAAGCTATAAAATGGGATGAAATAAAATTTCCCCAACACTGGATTTTAGAAAATAATATACCACCTATACCTTTAATAAATAATAATATAGAAAGTATTATACAAACTTCTGATGGCGTTGTTACTATTGAGTTTAACAAAGAAATAGAGTATAATAACGATCTAATAAAACGAACAAGATCTGCAAGATCTTCACATTCATACATATCACCACTAGATTATAACGTAGAAATTCCCTCTACTCGTGCTTCTGTTGATAATAAAAAGATAAACAATTTAAATATACATGCTGATATTGTATATGAGGCGGAGGCATCTACTCCTTCTGAAATGAATTTTATAGTTTAAGAAAAAATAGATTTTAGTCCTGGTTCTCAGGCAAGAAAAATTATTTCAGAAGAATTTTATTCAACTAAATGGACATTTTTTAAAGAATGGTTATTTAAAAATTATTCTAAAGAAGAGTTACAAGAAATTCAAAATAAATTTTATGAATATTTATCCTCTATAAATCAAATTATACATTTTATTCCTTGGTTTGCTTATACTTTTTTACATAATATTCACAACATAGAAAGAGATTATACTCTATCGGGAGACAAAATAATAACAAGTATATTTCCACCCCAAGTCTCTTTTACTATTACAAATAACAATGTTACTATAAAATTTTCGGCTTACCAAAAACTTTTTGAAGAAAAGACTCTTACAATAGATGTTAATCATATTAATAGTATGATTCAACAATTAAATTTCCATAATTTATATTCCATAATATTAGGAGAACAGTTAATGGACTTATATAAAAAATTGGAAAATATAAATTCACCCATTAACAATAAAGATATAATAATACAGAAAAAAGATAAAAAACAACAAATAAATGCTACTATTCAACCCCCACCAAATATTACTGGTTATAAACTTAAAAATTATGATTATATGCTAGATATTCTGCAAGAACAAATGAAAAAATTACAAATTAATACTATAAATAGAGACTCATATGATGATTCAGATATAGATAATATTCAAATAAACAAAATTAACAATTATGATAGTAAATTTGCTAGAAAACATGTTCAAAGATTATATTATTATCCAAGACCGAGCCCCCAAGATGTCCTACATGAGGAACAAGAATATGAAATTAATAATAGTTATAATGGTAAAAATGTTTATGAATGGAATTTAGATGGTTATACTGAAAGACAAATATATAACATGATTCATAGAATGTTAATGTATAGTACAATTGCTAAAAATACAGGAAATAGTGATAAACAAGTAGCTAATATGTTAATTGCCGGATTTACTGGCCAATTAAAAGGCTGGTGGGACAATTATGTGGATGAAAAAACCCAACAAGCTATTCTTAATACAGTTAAAACAGAAAATGGAATAATCACTCCTAATGTAGTTTATACTCTAACTTGTACCATATATATATCACTGACCATCAAATTTGTTAGCAAGATTCAAATATTGTAATTTGCTACTAATATTCAATTTTATAATTAAGTAACTTTGTAATATATCTTTTAAAACTTTATAGTTACTTTTAATTGTATTTTTACTATATTTTTATATGTTGTTACAAATAAATTTGAGTTTGTTGAATCTTCTTATAGAAGAAATGACTACGAATTTACTATGGAATAAATAGCTACAAATTTTGTTATGGAAAAATAGTTATGAGATTTGTTATGAAAATATAACTATTGAATTTGCGTTGGAAAAACGGCTAACGTAATATAGTTACAAAATTTGCTATGGAAATATGGCTACCAAATTTGTTATGGATTTATGACTATGGAATTTGGTATTGATATATGGCCACATAATAAAATTTAAAAATGCTATAAAGATTATTATTTTTAATTAAAAGCGGAAGTTCGAAAACTATTAAAACCTTAAGTAAAATAAAATGTTGTTTAAGAGCAATACGATTGATAATCACAATCCATAATATGACACATATTCATCCAATAAGTTTCTAGTTAATGACATATTTTCTACGTTCGTCTTCCTATCGTTTCTTCTCAACATGCACCATGACGTATGTTACTCATATATGTATATGTCAAAATAATGCTTTCCAATGGAAAACGTAAGTCGTATAAGGATTAGACATCATAAAATCATATATAAAGCCTTTATATGTATACATATTTTTGGAGAAAATAATTGCATATATACAATTATGTAGTCTCTTCACCTATATATGGGTATAAATGAATGTAAGATGATAATAATTTATGCAACATTGTATATGCCTTCAAACTCTGTTTATCTTAAATATTTTATATTTGTAAAGTACACAAATACTACATATAAATACTACATATTGTGAAAAATAATAGATGAAACGCAATTATGCATCACTATAAAGCACATGGTTGTTTTTGAATGTATTCATTGCCATAAGGATTTGGCATAAAAATTGCCTAAATGTGAACATTTTTAAAAAGTTTGATGGTCAATCGTGTAAAAAAAAGTTGTTTAAATATAAACAAGACAAATAGATAATTACCCCCCTTAAGTTATTTTTCCATTTTAATTTGTCATATAGATGTCACATATATGCCAAGTAAGCTATAAATTAAGATAGTCGGTCATAATGATAACGTTAGAATACTTTTAACAAGTTCGTTGGTCAATTGTGTATAATTTTTTTGCCTAAATGTAAACAAAACGAATAGTTAATTACCCTCGTAAGTTATTTTCCGTTCTAAAAAAACATCAAAGGCATGCGAGTTCAAAAGTATGTTTAATGTCTTTCTAGTCTACAAAATAACTATAATTACGAAAACTTAACGGAAAAATGATTCGGATTTGAATACTAATCTATTATGAACGAAGAGTGATATAATCCAAAATTTGTTATTAAGCAAAAATATATGAAAAACTTTGATTTACTGAAAATGATATAATTCAAAATAATTTTCAATTCAAAATTATATCATACAAAATGATATTATCCAAAATATTTATAATATATATGCACATGTCAAGTTCTTCTAATGATAAAAGCTTGAGATTTGAACACTTCAGATTGAGTAGGCGTCAAGTTAGAATCTCATAAACTTCAAACCCGGAACACTTGTCTTTTTTTTTTTATATATTACTAGGTGTAAAACCCGTGTAATACACAGGTTGATTAAAAAAGATTATATATCAAAGTGTAAACAATAAATATTTATTAAAATAAAATTTTGAAATAAAGAATGAAAAACATATTAATTGCAATTTATTATCACATTTATTACATTTAATACTTTACATATATAAGTATAAGTATTATGTGGCTTTAATTTTAAAAATTGAAAAATCTAGAAATTGACATGTGGATATTATTTTATTTTAAAAATATCACAAAATGACAAGTATCAAAATTTATGAGAGATTGACATATGACAAAATTGATCTTCATTTATTATAGTAGATATTATTTAAAATCTTATCTTTATTTTTTGAACAATTGGTTATTAGTTAGAAGTTAAACTCACAAAGTTAGTTGATACGCCTACGCTCATGTTTAAACCTGGGGACCTCCAATACAAGAGGTTTCCACCTCTACCAAGTAGGCTAGTCGCACATTGTCAAGATCTCATCTTTTGTCTAAATGGTTATATTAGTTAAAACCATTTAATTCACTTTCTAAAAAAAATCATTTGCTGAAAATACAATCTTATAGTCTTTAACTCAAAAACTTAACAATTTCAAAATTCTAATAGGAATCGGATGGATCAATCATAATATTATTATACAAGTTTAAAATAAACTACTATATCAATTATGGCTTTCTAAAATCAAAATCCTTCCTTACAGTCTTCAATCATGAATCTTATCTAAATACATATTAAAAATTAATTTTGGCATTGAAAATGTCTAGTGAATAATAACAAAATTTATCGTATATAAAGTTAAAGAGTTAGCATATTCCTTAAACCAATGAGACTCCCTAAAATCTTATTTCAGTCATATAGGAACATTTATTAAATCATTATAAAACTCTTAAATAATCAGTTCTTAATCATCGACATTAGTCATTTGTGTCATCAACATAATTCCTTAATTATTTGTTATTACTCATCATCATTAGTAATTTTAGTCATCATCATAAGTCATTTGAGTTATCATCATTAGTTGTTAGTCCGTCATCACTATTTAAACATGTAAATATTTTTAAAAGCAAACATTATTTAAGTCATACTATAAGTATATATAATGTATTAGACTTTTATCTCATGCCAAGTCATCTCATGTCTAATCCTTGCATATCCTTAAGTAAGAAATGTATCACATAATTATTTATGAAAATAATCCAATAAATGAAGGTATGTTTGCCAAACATTATCCTTAATGAAGGTATATTTGCCAAACATCACGCAAGTGAACCGTCATAGCTAGGAAAATGTGTCGATTACAGAAGATCGCTAACCATTATATATACATGATAGATATCTAGAATACCATTTCTAGTCATTACTGTCATCATTTACAATAAAACTTATTCGACAAGTCAAGTCTTTCCCCATCCTAATGCACAAGTTCATGAGGAAAACCATTTACAAACATCATGTAATTAAGTCATAATTAAATTCTTTTCAAAATATCAGCTTTTGTGAATGAAAATAGATTTACAAATAGTAATTCACATAGAAAGTAAGATATGTAATCATTATAATCATAGTTCAATTCATAAAACTCTGTTATTAGTCATTGATATGTATTTTATATACTAATTTTTTATTTAGTTATCCTACCTAATCTAACCAGCTAAAACACAATACGCAGTGAACCTAGTCATATAATAGAATAGTAAGGTAAGTAGGGTGTCGAACACTTGTGGAATGGGAATGATTTTAGACTAAGTAGATCCATTAAAAGTTAACTAATGTAAGCAAATAAAAAAGAATTGGAGGGTTGTTCTAATTTTTTAAGTTGAGAAAACTTAATAACAATCAACTTTTGAAATAGCAAACAAGTATTTTAACTAAAGACAAAGCAAAAACAATTATGAAAACAAGATTTAAAAAGTATTTCCATTTAGATCCGATTCACTTATTCCCTATGTGTGATTTATGGGTAGTGCAATGGATTCATTTTTCGTTATTTACTGATTCCTATAATGACTAGTATAATAATCAAAGTACTAATCATTTGATTTAATGAGACTATTTATTCAGTGATCAAGTGGACAAACAAACAAATAAACCAATGTTTAGTTCGAATTATACAAGACTTGAAGTGTAAAGTGATATTAATGTTAGTAATACCAAGTTCTATATATGAATGGTCATCATATAATTGAATCACACATTAAAGTTACTAGTTTTTTTATTTAACCCTAGGTTTTTGTTGAGAACTCTAGTCCTATAACTTTCTTCTTCATAAAATCTTAAGATTCAAGCACATTAAGATATATAGATCATCTAATCCTAACAATACTCAGCAATAAACAGAAAAGGTTAGATACTTTAACACATAAGGATCTTTTTCAATCTTGACATAATAAATAAACCACTAGATTGAATCCAAAATCAATAAATCAACACATAGGTTCAAAGATCATCTACTCTAAATGAAAGTTTGGGTTTTTAGCCCATGACTACAGTAGAAAATAGTATAAAACTAAGAAAACTTTGAACCACATGATTAGAAAAAAGTGAACCGAGTTATTAGACGTGAATGTGCCTTTGATATCTTCAAAATCAAGCTATTTAGTCGAATTTTGATCTCCATGGGCTCCAAGAGGTGTCTCTGGTGGTCCCAAGGCAAAAGAAACTTTTTGCATAAGTTAGGTTTGGTAGAAAAGTATTTTATAGTTTCCATGAAATAGCCTCCACGCCGTGGAAAATAGATAACCACGCCGCGACATCAACTGCCATCGCGTGCCCTCCAAGATTTTCGACGTGTACTTTCTGATGGATTATCAGGGCAAACCTCTTCACCACGACATGGAGAATAAGTAGCCACGCCGTGGAACTTCAATTTCTTAAAAACGTTGACTTCTGTTAACTTAATCCAACAATCCTGCTCCCAGCTCCGCATTTCCACTTCTTTTATCTCGAACAAGTCTTTTCTTCTATAAAATAGAATTATAACATTTTAAGTACGTTTCATCTTTAATTTAACACTAAATGTAACTAAAAACATTGAAATACCCCATAAAATACATAACCAAATATGGTGATATCAAAATACCCCACACTTGTTCTTTGACTTTCCCCAAGAAAAGCTTATTTTTATTATCTTTTTATTGTAACACCACCACATCAAAACCTCGCCCACTAACATGACACAGAGAAATCCAAATTGAACCCACCATTTACGACTAACCTCAATGCATATATTTATGTCTATTTCTACGTACTTCCCAAATCCTAAATACTGAAAGTCCTCATAAACATTCCCCACTCAATTTGAACAACATTCATTTTTACATTCTTACCCCCAATGCTCTTTAGGTTTCCCCATTTTGTTTAAAAGTTATTGCCAAATTCCAAATAACATGATTTTAAAAGTAAATACTATATATATATATATATATATATATATATATATATATATATATATATATATATATATATATATATATATATATATAACAAAACTGTATTGCTTCACACTCTTTTCGGAACTTTTATCTTTATTTTACACTTTTTTATATTTTTTACAACTTTTCCCATATATATATATATATATATATATATATATATATATATATATATATATATATATATTCTTTTTAACAAATCAACTTTAATAAATAAGCAAGCAAATAATACCAACTTTTTTCCATTAATACTATAGTTCGTGACTTTCTAAGAAATCTATTCGAGTACTCGGAATCTCTTAGGCCACTAACGGAGCTTATGGCTTTCAATGAAACCCATATAACATTTTTCTTCCCATTCATCCAAGCATTTATAATTAGCTGGATATATATATATATATATATATATATATATATATATATATATATATATATATATATATATATATATATATATCCCCGGGGGAAACGCTCACTGAGTTTCAAAGGCCACAAATTGGAGATTGGCTCCACTCCTGAACTGTTATTTATTGAATATATTTAACTAGACTCGAAGAAGAAATTAAAAGAAAATAAACTTGGAACTTTACTCGCTTTATTTTAATAGAAAGCACACATGAGATAAATCATCGACCGATAAGCTTTTTATAGGGTCTAGATATTCACAATGCAAAACATATTATGTCCCTCAAACTACACAAGTTTGTATTTTTGTATCATGATTTCACTAGAACCGGGAAGCCACAAATACACTATAACATATTGGTTTAACTAAATTTTAGAGTTCGCATCAAATTGTCCCATATAACACTAGAAAACTTAGTCCCAACGCAATAATATAATTTTTTTTATTTATACATTTTCTATTTTTAAACCATTTTTCAAGACTATATACTTTTAAAAAATTTCAAATCTAGCAAATTCATTACTATAAAACTAGCATGCTTATTCCTTTATTCGACATCCTACCCCACACTTATTTCCTACAATGACCCAATTGTATGCATAATGAAATTAAGGAACCTAAAAGCTAAAAATGAGAAAAAGGAACAGACTTCCCTGGGATAGTAGTGGCAAGATCAAAATCGAATGTAGTATGGTTGTTGACATTTTGTGAAATTGCTCGAAAGTGGGACTTCTAAATTGCTCTATGAACAACCAAATAATGCACCAAGAATAACGAAAATGAGCTTAACGCTTAACGACGATCTGAAAATAGCAATGTACTTTGTCACGACGTTACAGTGTAGGAACCACGCCGTGGAATCGAGAATGTACTGAAAATGTCGCGACTGGAAAATTCTCCATGATGTGGCATGTATGTGTCCACGCCGTGGAAACTAGAACTCGTGAAATTTGTGATACATGTCGCGAAAAGAATAACCCAAAATGGGTTGTGTCGGGATGACACATCCCTTTTCTGTTGAAACGTCCTTTTCCATATATTAATGGTATAAACCCACAAACTCACACAAACTCTTCTCGAATATCAAAATCGAACCTCTCACTTGATCATTGTCACGTCTCTCGGTTAAACGTATCGAATCCTCTTGTCCTAATCATCTAACTTAATGCTAGCATACTAAATTTATGCGAGATCGAAAACACAAACACAAGTAATAACAAAGAAAGCAATCATAATAAAATCCAAAACATAAAACTAAAAACATCAAAAACAAAATATAAATAAAAACATAGTCTTAAACACACCAAACAAAAGACATAAAAATAAAAAGGATAATTCACTCCCTATCATCCGACTGGAGATTCTCGCTTGTGCCTGTTCCATCTCCATAACGAGCCTACCTTTCCTACCATGTTGAAATATACAGAAACTATAGTGTAATTTCCTTTGAACGCGAGATAGCCAAATGATGCATCATCAAGTCAACTGATTTCCCTAAGTAAGTCATACCCCCGTGCATTTCGTCCATGTATTCTCTATCCATCACAAAATAAGGATACATGAGGAGTATACCACCCATGGGTATGTAAAAATTGAGCTCTCGAGTCGGTGCATTGGTTTTCCTCCTCCTGTTCCAGTGTTGGAAATTGGTCCTCAAATGGAACTGAATAGTGACCTCCACCCAAATCTCGTACAACCTGAGAACCCTTAAACAAATGAGGATTCAATAGACGACCCTCAATCCTCGTGAGCATCATAGGAATGGGATATCCCATCAACCTGTATGAACGAGACCGTGACACTAAAACCCCCATAAATGGGGGCTTCATCTCGCCCCTTCCCTGCTCTATCGAAAAAGAAAGATGTGATCGCATAAGAAATGTTGCAAACCACCCCAGGGGTGAGAATGCACCACATGAAAAATATATTCGAATTCGAGACCTTATCACCTCCCTTTTTCTGATTGATTGTAAAGGTGAGGAGTCAATGGATGAACTGGTGGACTTGTAACCGTGTCTAGCTCTCTTGGGATGTAGCTGGCGCGTACGTCCTATTAGCTATTGCGGCCCCAAAATCATAATCCTTCACATTTTGTGGAAGATCTTAATGGCCCACATTCAGAAAAGTTGTGAAATTTTGAGTGATCAGATCAGACAGATTATAGAGGTCAAGCCTCCAAGTTAACTTGTAACTCCTGATTCATGGTACGCATTTATTTACAATTTATTCATTTTAGTAGAGCTACTCGATGAGTTGGGAGCCCCAGACTCGTCGAGTAGAAACGAGATTGGACGCGGGGTTTTAGCAATCTACTCGACGAGTTGAGAGCCCTCAATTCGGCGAGTAGGTCTGCCAGAGTGAAACCCTAATTTTGGGGTTTTGTACCCTACTTAAGCATATTAATCCCCACCTTATGGCCTCATTTCCAGCCTCCAAGTTCCAAACCCTAGTCCACGAAACCCTAGAGCTTTGTGTGAGCTTGTGAGCCATTTTGAGTGATCTTTGTGTGTTCTTAAAGCTTGAAGAAGAAGAAGGAGCTAGAAGGTTAAAGGAGAAGATAGTAGATCTAGAGACTTCCTTCCATTCTCATCATTTTCTGGTAATCAAGTCTCTAACTTGGCTATTAGTTCATTAGATCTCCTTATTTCCATTTTATGAGGGTTTTGGTCCAAGAAGCTTAATCCTTGGGAAATGGACGTTCCAAGTGACTTACCTTTCACATCTAGGATCTAGAAGAGGTTTCATGGCATAAAGGGGCAACCTTTATGACCATGGAAGCCCCAATCAAGATTTAAGGTGCTATTATGGCCTTTTAATCATCAAAAGGCCATGCATAGAAGGAAAGTATGAGACTTTACATGTTCATTTGGTGTCTAGGACCTAGATCTTGGTTTTCATGTTTTGGATTGGAGTGATAAGGCTTTTAGACAAAGATCTATGTCCTAAAGAGCTAGGGTTTGAGCTAAACCCATTAAGTAGGACTATTGGTGGGTAAAGTTGGAAAATTTACCCTTAAAAGGGCATTTCCAGTATGTAGATGAAGTATGGGGTTTGGATATGGAGAGTAGGGACTTAATCCTATAAGATGGCTCAAACAGACCGATGAAATCGGCGAGTATAGAGAGGGACTCGACGATTTCAATCGTGTTGTCCCAATTTTTATACAAGGTAGGACTCGGCGAGTCTGCGTAGGGACTCGATGAGTTGATTCTCCATATCGCGACTATGAGTAGCCAAGGAACTCGACGAGTCAGGGGGGTGAACCAGTGAGTTGGATCGCGATTTCAGGATTATTGAGTTATAGAACTCGGCGAGTTGATAGGTCAACTCGGCGAGTTGGGTCAACCCAGAATGTTGACTTTGAACATGGGTAAAATGGTCATTTTACCTTTAGAAGGATTCTTAGTTTTTGACTAAGTGATTATTGTGATAATGATAGCTGGGGAGTCGTTGGAGAAGCAGTCGGAGATTCCTCACACGAGATTTCAAAGTTAGCATACGAGGTGTCCTTTAGTAGGAACGGGTCGAAGGCACCAATGACGGACCATGTAGAGTAGCTAAGTGTGGGCTGCGCCCGTATCTTAGACTTGTTTATTATTAGTATCTAAGTGTGGGCAGGGCCCGTATCTTAGTATTACCTGAGTATGTTTATGACCTGGTAGATTATGTTATACTTGTTGTCTACGTGATACTTGTATGTATGTTTAGTTAGTGGAGTGTGGGCGGTGGCCCATATCTTCCGGATAGCGGAGCGTGGCCGAGGCCCGTACCTCCTAGCTAGCTGAGTGTGGGTGAGGCCAGTCTCTCTTTGTTAGCATAGTGTGGGAGAGGCCCGTATCTCATAGTTAGTCGAGTGTGGGCGGGGGCTCGTATCTCCTAGCTGCATGTTATATATTATGTGTATGGTATAGGGTAGTGTGGTGGACTCACTAAGCTTCGTGCTTACAGTTTTCAGTTTTGGTTTCAGTTTCTTCCGGTAGCAAAAGGAAGAGCTCGGGATGATTACAGTGCACACACCATTCTTTCAGCCTGGGATTTTGAGACTCTGATACTTTGAGACATGATTCTGATCCAGCATTTTGTATGATGAATTGAGATACATAACTTATGATTTTATTGATGTTTGATGGATTATGGTTTTCTTAAATGATTTTAAAACGAAATTTTTTTTGGACCGTATTTTTGGGATGTTTCAAGTTTGTATCAGAGCCTTGGTTTGAGGGATTCAAACACACTCTCGGGTGTGTCTGAACTCAAACTAAGGAATTGATATAGAAATTTTCAAAATAAAATCATTTTTATAAAAAGAAATTTGAAAAGAGTAAGGAATTTTGAAAGGAGAAAAGGGTGTGGTGCATGCAATCATCCGAGCTCAAGTAAGTACTCCCAAATTACCCATACAAGTTTATGTTATGATATACTTATGAGAACTGCACGCTAGATTAGGACTAAGGATCTAGGAAGGATGCCTTATGTGCCTGTTAGATGTGTATCAGCTTTATGAACTGCATGCTAGTATAGATTAGTCAGTGATATGATGGCCTGATTAGGATAGGCTTGATTATGTTTACTCAATGCTCGAATGCTGCTTGCTTTGTGCTTTTAGGAGTTCTAGTTATCTTTTACTAACTAGTAAACGAATATGTTAAGTTACTTATTGCAAGGACTAAATAATTTCAGAAGGTTAGGTCTAGCTCTATTTTGCAGCTCTTGTTTGAGTCCAACCGTTGTAGGGTAGGATTTCTCATTCGAAGAATTATCTGGTCTTAGTGATATGTAATGGTATTCGCGAGCTAGTTAGAGGGAGATAGCAGGGACTTATTATACAGCTGATGGCGGAGAGTGGGATGGTGATTACCCTAGGGCAAGCCTAGGATGAGAGTAGTGCGTGAAGCAGTAGTAGTAGAAGGGACTTGGTGAAGTCAAGGAAGTTCTTGAGGAAAGTACGGATAGATGTGGAAGGTACTATGGGCCCGTACTACTGAAAGCAGAGGATCCGTACTCGAAACAAGGAAGGCTGAAATGAACTCAGGGAACTTGTAGTATATATGATCCCTCGAGATATGATTAGTATTCTGATGTTTGTTATGATGTGTTTACAAAATGGTGGTATTATGCACTAGACCAGTCGGCAATTCAGGCGCCGGTGAGGGATCAGGATCGGGCTCTGGAGCCGGGTAGCTAGACGACCAGACGAGGGAGTTCATCTCCTCTGAGATCAAGCGCAGTATTCTGGATCAAACTCCTGTGATCTTCGGCACGATCAAGGAGGGTATTTTGGAGCTTTTGGATGAGAGACTGACTGCCTTCCGCACCGAGGTGGCAGCCATGATAGGGTCGCGCACACTGAGATGCCGGGAGTTCAAAGCTTGTGTAGCTCCTTATTACCATGGGGCTTGGGACCCCATTGCGAGTAACCGATGGTTGACGGATGTCGCCAACGTATTTCGCACCGGCAGATGTCCCGAGAGGGACAAGGTTCGACTTGCATCCTGTGTTCTGAAGGACAGGGCACGTGACTGGTGGGAGGAGGTTGGACATGCCATTGGTGATGATGCGGCTCTTAATGCTATGACTTGGAGTGACTTTTCGGCCAGGTTCAGGGCTGAGTTTGCACCTGTGATAGAGGAGCAGCAGCTTGCTAGGGAGTTCCTGGATCTCCAGCAGACGACTGAGACGGTGACGGAGATCACCGCTACATTCAGGGATGCAGTATGTGGTGGACGAGCAGATGAAAAAGGCCCGATATCATGAGATGTTGCGGAGTGATATCCGCCAGTTTGTGAGCCACTCCAGCTGCAAGACGCTGAAGGACATGATTGATAGGGCTCGAGAGAGAGAGAGAGAGAGAGAGAGAGAGAGAGAGGAAGAGGAAACCAGAGGGGGTTTAGATAGGGAGTACAAGCAAGAAGCCCAAGGTAAATTCCCGAGGGAAGGGCAAGCAGGGCCGAGGCCGCTATGGCAAGTGTGGAAGGACACATGATGGGGTATGCAAGGCAGGTAGTTCGGGCTGCTTTAAGTGCGGCTGAACTAGACATTTGAGCAGGGATTATACAACCACTACCACCACCATGATAGTATCAGACCTGATTTGCTTCTAGTGCAATCAGAGGGGACACAAGCGGTCCCAGTGCTCGAGTTTAGCAGCAGCAGGGTAGGTGGCAGCACCCGCTCCTGCTACATTAGGGATTACAAACAGTCGCCAAGGCCCGGCAGATGCACCAGTGGCAAAGAGCAGAGCCTTTCAGTTGAGAACAGAGGAGGGACGAGCGGCTCCTGACGTGAGGACGGGTATGTATCTTCTCCTTATCTCTTTATTTATATTGATTATTTCTTATGTTTATTTGTTTGTTATAAGATCGTTCTTAGTGAACAATTTATCAGCTTTGGTACTGTTTGATTCGGGTGCTACCCGATTTTTTGTGTCGCTCGCGCTCAACAAGCAATTCATAGGGGCTCCTGGAGAGCTGGATTGCCCGCTTGATGTGGAGATAGCAGACGATAGGACCGTCAGGGTTGCGAGGGTTTACCGAGGATGTACACTACAGTTATTTGATGAGCAGTTTTTTGTGGATCTAGTCCCTATTCCCCTGCGAGGGAATAAGGTTATAGTTGGTATGGATTGGTTGAGCCCTAATGGGGCAGTGATCGACTACGAGCAACAGCTAGTGAGGGTTCGGACTCCTAGTGGGGGAGGGTTAATGATTCAGGGCGAGAGTTTGCAGGGTGGATTGACTCTATGCTCAGCAGCGAGAGCGAGGCGCTACCTTCAGCAGGGTTGCACGGGTTATATCGCTTATGTCATGGATACCCAGGATAAGGGTAAGGCGACAGTCGATGACGTACCGATTGTGCGAGAGTACCCGGACGTATTCCCGGAGGATTTACCTAGGATAGCTCCGGAGAGACAAGTTGAGTTTAGGATTGACATAGTCCCTGGTGCGGCTACGATAGCCAAGGCACCATATCGGTTGGCTCCTCCGGAGATGGAGGAGTTGTCTACGCAGCTGCATGGGCTTCTAGACAAGGGATTTACCAAGCCAAGTAGTTCGCCATGGGGATCCTCGATCCTATTTGTGAAGAAAAAGGACGGGTCACATCGCATGTGTACAGCCTACCAGGAGCTAAATAAGGTAATGGTGAAGAACCGTTATCCCCTCCCGAGGATTGATGATTTGTTTGACCAGCTACAGGGCGCATCTTGGTTCTCCAAGATTGATCTGCGATCGGGTTATCACCAGATGCGAGTCATGGATGAGGATGTACAGAAGAACAACTTTTAGGACTCGCTATGGTCACTATGAGTTTGTGGTGATGCCATTTGGACTCACCAATGCTCCAGCCACATTCATGGACCTCATGAACCGCGTGTGTAGGCCAATGTTGGATCGGTCTGTGATAGACTTCATCGATGATATCTTGATCTATTCCAAGACTCTGGAGCAGCATGAGGAGTACTTGAGGGAGGTGCTGGAGACACTGAGGAGGGAGAGACTTTTTGCAAAGTTCTCCAAGTGTGAGTTATGGTTGCGCGAGGTGCAGTTTCTTGGGCACCTTGTCAACCAGAACGGTATTATGGTCGATCCGACCAAGATAGAGGCCGTGATGCAGTGGGAGATTCTGAGGTCTCCAACTGAGATTCGGATTTTCCTTGGTCTAGCGGGTTATTACCGGAGATTTATTCAGGACTTCTCCAAGATCGTTGTTCCTTTATCCCGACTGACCAAGAAGTCGGTGACCTTCCGTTGGGGGCCTGAGTAGCAGGCAGCTTTCGAGACTCTCAGACAGAGGTTATGCGAGGCACCGATTCTGACTTTGCTGGAGGGCGTCGATGACTTCGTGGTTTACTGTGACACTTCGATCACGAGCATGGGTGCGGTATTGATGCAGCGGGGTCACGTGATAGCTTACCCTTCGAGACAGTTGAAGCCTCACGAGGCTAACTATCCGAGGCATGATTTAGAGCTGGGGGCTGTGGTTTTCGCCCTCAAGATTTGGAGGCATTACCTCTATGGGGTCCGTTGTACCATTTAAATGGACTACAAGAGTTTGAGGTACCTCATGGATCAGCCGAATCTGAATATGAGGCAGCGTCAGTGGTTAGATGTGGTGAAGGACTACGACTGTGAGATCCTTTACCACCCGGGCAAGGCTAATGTGGTGACCGACGCCCTGAGCCACAAGGCGGTAGCGGCCTTTATTCGAGATATATGTCTGAGGATGACAGTGATTACTCCATTGCTAGAGCAGATCCGAGAGGCACAGGTTGAAGGCCTGAAGGAGGAGCACTGGAAGTGCGAGCGGATCATAGGCCAGGTGGCCTCCTTTAATTACGACAGTCGTGGGTTGCTGACCCTGCATGGGAGGGTCTGGGTTCCGTACTGGGGCGGAGTATGACAGGTTCTGATGGATGAGGCCCATAAGTCGAGATTCTCCATCCACCCCGGGATGATGAAGATGTATCGGGATCTTCGCCCTGATTACTGGTGGCCCTGCATGAAGCGGGACGTAGCATGGTATATGGAGCGGTGCTTGACCTGCAGGAAGGTCAAGGTCGAGCATCAGCGCCCCTACAGAAAGATGCAACCGTTAGACATTCCCGTGTGCAAGTGGGAAGATATCACTAGGGACTTCATCACTAAGCTTCCTAGGACCGCACGTGGAGTTGATTCGATATGGGTCATCGTGGATCGGTTGACTAAGAGTGCTCATTTTATCACGATCCAGGAGAGCATATCGGCCAAGAAGCTGGCTGAGATTTAGGTGTGTGAGATAGTAGCACGACATGGAGTTCCTGTCTCGGTGGTGTCAGACCGAGATGTCCGTTTCACTTCCACATTTTGGAAGCGATTTCACAGCGAGATGGGTACTCGTCTCCACTTCAGCACCATTTTCCACCCTCAGACGGACGGACAGAGCGAGAGGACGATTCAGTCTCTTGAGGACATGCTACACGCATGTGTTTTGGATTTCGGTGGAAGTTGGGATACGTATCTTCCGTTAGCGGAATTTTCGTATAACAATAGCTACCACGCCAGCATAGACTGACCTCCTTTCGAGATGCTCTATCGGAGGAAGTGTAGGACCCCAATCTGTTGGGGCGAGGTCAGCCAGAGAGTCATGGGGAGTACTGAGGTAGTACTCAAGACTAGAGAGCGGATCCAGTAGGTTCGGAGTAGGCTCCATACTGCTCAGAGTCCGCAGAAGAGCTACGCCGACAAGCGGCGTTCAGACTTGGAGTTTCAGGTGGGCGACATGGTCCTCCTAACGGTGTCACCTTGGAAAGGTGTCATCCGGTTCCGGAAACAGGTCAAGTTGGGCCTCAGTTATATCGGCCCTTTCAGGGTCATAGCTCGGGTGGGCAAGGTGGCGTACCGATTGGATCTTCCAGCAAAGCTCAGCCATATCCACAACAGTTTCCATGTTTCCCAGCTACGGAAGTTCTTAGTGGATGACTCAACGGTTGTGCCTCTACAGGACATTCAAGTTGATGACAGCCTGAATTACATCGAGAGACCCGTATCTATTCTCGATAAGAAGATGAAGAAGCTGAGGAACAAGAGGTTTGAGCCAGTGAAGGTGCAGTGGCAGCACTGCAGGGGTTCAGAGTGGACTTGGGAGCCCGAGGAGGAGATGAGGGAGCATTACTCGGAGTTTTTTCCAGACGCATCATACTTTGAGGACGAAGTCTAAGTCAAGTGGGGGAGAATTGTAACGTCTGATTTTCCGGTACACAATTATTTATAATTTATTTGTTTTAGTAGAGCTACTCGACGAGTTGGGAGCCCCAGACTCGTCGAGTAGAAGCGAGATTGGACGCGGGGTTTTAAGCAATCTACTCGACGAGTTGAGAGCCCTCAACTCGGCGAGTAGGTCTGCAAGAATGAAACCCTAATTTTGGGGTTTTGCACCCTATTTAAGCATCTTAATCCCCACCTTATGGCCTCATTTCTAGCCTCCAAGTCCCAAAACCTAATCCACGAAACCCTAGAGCTTTGTGTGAGCTTGCGAGCCATTTTGAGTGATCTTTGTGTGTTCTTGAAGCTTGAAGAAGAAGAAGGAGCTAGAAGGTTCAAGGAGAAGATAGTAGATCCAGAGACTTCCTTCCATCATAATCATTTTCTGGTAATCAAGTCTCTAACTTGGCTATTAGTTCATTGGATCTGCTTATTTCCATTTTATAAGGGTTTTTGTCCAAGAAGCTTAATCCATGGGAAATGGACGTCCCAAGTGACTTACCTTTCAGATCTGGACTCTAGAAGGGGTTTCATGGCATAAAGGTGCAAACTTTATGACCATGGAAGCCCCATGCAAGCTTTAAGGTGTTATTATGGCCTTTTAAGCCCCAAAAGGCCATGCATGGAATGAAAGTCGGAGACTTTACGTGTTCATTTGTTGCCTAGGACCTAGATCTCGGTTTTCATGCTTTGGTTTGGAACGATAAGGCTTTTGGACATAGATCTATGTCCTAAAGAACTAGGGTTTAAGCTAAACCCATTAAGAAGGACTATTGGCGGGTAAAGTTGGAAACAATACCCTTAAAAGGTCATTTCCAGTATGTAGATGAAGTATGGGGTTTGGATCTGGAGAGTAGGGAGTTAATCCTTTAAGATGGCCCAAACAGACCGAGGAACTCGGCAAGTCCAGAAAGGGACTCGATGAGTTGAGTCGTGTTGTCCCGATTTTTGTACAAGGTAGGACTCGGCGAGTCTGCGTAGGGACTCGACGAGTTGATTCGCCAAATCGCGACTATGAGTAGCCAAGGAACTCGGTGAGTCAGGGGGTGACTCGGCGAGTTGGATCGCGATTTCAGGATTTTTGAGTTATAGAACTCGGTGAGTTGATAGGTCGACTCAGCGAGTTGGGTCAACCCAGAATATTGACTTTGACCAAAATGTTGACTTTGACCAGGGGTAAAATGGTCATTTTACCCTTAGAAGGATTCTCAGTTTTTGACTAAGTGATTATTGTGAGAATGATAGTCGGGGAGTCGTTCCATCAGCAGTCGGAGATTCCTCACACGAGATTTCACAGTTAGCATATGAGGTGAGTTTCCTTCAGTAGGAACGGGCCGAAGGCACCAATGCTGGCCCGTGTAGAGTAGTTAAGTGTGGGCTGGGCCCGAATCCTAGACTTCTTTATGATTAGTAGCTAAGTGCGGGCAGGGCCCATATCTTAGTATTACCTGAGTACGTTTATGAATTGGTAGATTATGTTATACTTGTTGTTTGCGTGATACTTGTATGTATGTTTAGTTAGCGGAGTGTGGGCGGGGGCCCATATCTCCCGGATAGTGGAGCGTGGGTGAGGCCCATACCTCCTAGCCAGCTGAGTGTGGGCGAGGCCCATATCTCTTAGTTAGTAGAGTGTGGGCAAGGCCCGTATCTCTGAGATAGCTGAGTGTGGGCGAGGCCCGTATCTCATTGTTAGCCGAGTGTGGGTAGGGGCCCGTATCTCCTTGAGTGTGGGCGAGGCCTGTATCTCCTAGCTGCATGTTATAATTTATGTGTATGGTATGGGGTAGTTTGGGGGACTCACTAAGCTTCGTGCTTACAGTTCTCAGTTTTGGTTTCAGGTACTTCCGGCAGCAAAGGGAAGAGCTCGGGATGATTGCAGTACACACACCATTCTTTCAAACTAGGATGTTTAGACTCTAATATTTTGAGACATGATTCTGATCCAACATTTTGTATGATGATTTGAGATACATAACTTATGATTTTAATGTTGTTTGATGGATTATGGTTTTCTTAAATGATTTTAAAACAACAAAAAAATTTGGACTGTATTTCTGGGATGTTTCGTAACTCCACAAGACTGCACTCAGGGTTCCTCCCTCCAAGTCAAAAGGTTAAATTGCTCATGTCGTTCACATTCTCCAGATTCTTAAAATTGTATGCGGAAAAAAACTCTACACACATCTCCTTGTACACTGGTTCGTGAATATGGAACAACTGATGCCATCCAGTGCACATGAATCGAAACCCATTTCCCATGTAAACCTTCGTCAAATATTGCTCGACTTGATCAGAAAGTCCCATCTCCGCAATCCAATCATAATTTATAGTTTGGGGCAAAGCAATCTCCTTTGTATGTATCCATCCATAATGGTTTTTCTACCAGTCAATCATAATTGGGTCGGTATTTTCAGGCTATTGGTACCATTCATGAAGTGGGGGTTCATTTGGGTTGTCTTGAGGAGCTTAGGGTGGTGCCTGCTGTCCAGAACGTCTCCGAGGTGCCATTTCCTGTAAAAATAAGCAAGCAAATACATACAAAACATCCCAGAAAGTCAGAAAACAAAACAAAGAATAACCCGTTTCGCCCAGTTTACATGACGTGGCAACAGCTCGTCCACGCCATGGCTCAAGCACAGGTTCGAAAATCGGATCATTTTTTTGCACACATTTCACCATAAAACACAAAGGGTTTTCTTCCTATGTAGTTTCTTACCCTATTAAGCACAATTTATTGAACAGAGACAACACAAACAACCCTACATTCGACAATCCCTAACCCCTAAAATCGAAATCCCTAAATAATGAAAAACGGACAAAAAAACATACAATCTATTGATTATATGCATTCCCACATAAAGTAAAGTGTAGAAATCATACTTTGAGTGAAGATTAAACATGAAAAGTTGAAAAATTCAGGAGAAAATGTTGAGGAACATCTAGAAGCTCCCAACTCAGATATGCTCAAATCCAAGAGTCTGGACTCCCACTCCTTCTTCTCCAAATCTTTCTCTTCTCTTCAAGAACACACAAGAACTCTCAAAGGCTCTCAAATGCACTCTCAAGATCTAAAAACGAGGGTTAGGGCACACTAGGATTTGTTGTCTGAGAATGGTGGCCAGAAATGAGGCCATCATATCCTTTATACAGGTGACACACACTAAATTAGGGTTTTCATTATGGGCCTAGTACGCCCAGTGTACCCTCTGGTACGCCCAACGTACTAGGTGGCTTCCACGTCAAATGCACGCATATGAGTACGCTGAGCGTACACTCTCGTATGCCCCGCGTACGCACTCACCACCTATTCTCAATAAAGGGCGAAAATGGACAAGTGCTCAAAAGATCAAGGGTTACAAGGTATACCTGGACTTGGGATGTTACAATTCTTCCCCACTAGAATCAAACTTCGCCCTCGAAGTCATGCTCATCAAATAACTCTAAACACTGCTCCCGCATCTCAGACTCCGGCTCCCAAGTCATCTCGGACCCTCTCCGATGTTGCCACTGAACTTGAACTAGGGGCACCTCTTTGTTTCTGAGAACCTTCACCTTTCGATCCAAAATCGCGATCGGCCTCTCAATGTAATTTAGGCTCGCATCCACCTGAATATCCTCTAGGGGTGCTACTGCCGTCTCATCGGCTACACACTTCCTCAACTGGGACACATGGAAGGTGTTATGAATATAACTCAACTTCGCAGGTAGCTACATCCTATATGCTACCCTGCCCACTCTGGCGGTCACTCTGAAAGGACCGATGTATCAGGGTCTCAGCTTGCCCCGCTTCCTAAAGTGAATAACCCCTTTCCAAGAAGATACCTTCAGGAGGACAAAGTCTCCAACCTGAAACTCTAGCTCGGATCGTCGCCTGTCTTCATAACTCTTTTGGCGACTCTGGGCCGTCAGTAGCCTCTGTCTGACCTGTTGAATCTGCTCAGTCATCTTCAACACTATCTTCGTGCCACCCATCACTCTCTGCCCCACTTCTCCCCAACAAACGGGAGTCCGACACCTCCTCCCATACAGAAGCTCAAAGGGGGGCATACCGATGCTGGAATGGTGGTTGTTGTTGTAAGAAAACTCAGCCAAGGGAAAATAAGTGTCCCAAATTCCTCCAAAGTCCATCACACATGCTCGCACCATGTCCTCAAGCGTCTGAATCGTCCGTTCGTTCTGCCTGTTTGTCTGCGGATGGTATGCGGTACTAAAGTGTAACCGTGTACCCAACTCCGCATGAAATTTCTTCCAGAACCTGGAAGTAAAGGGCACGTCTCGATTTGACACTATAGAGGTCGGCACTCCATGTCGAGCTACCACCTCCCTCACATAAATCTCGGCAGTCTCTCTATAGAAGAACTCTCACTAATAGCAGGGAAGTGAGCACTCTTCGTCAGCCGATCCACAATCACCCATATTGTGTCAACCCCACGCGTAGTCCTCGGTAACTTGGTGATAAAGTCCATAGAAATCTATTCCCACTTCCACTGGGGAATATCTAAAGGCTGCAAAGGACCATGTGGACGCTGGTGCTCCGCCTTAACCCGACGACTGGTCAAGCACCTCTCTACAACCCATGTTACGTCTCTCTTCATACAGGGCCACCAATAGTCTCTTTTTAGGTTCAAATACATCTTAGTGGCCCCTGGGTGGATCGAGAATCTTGATCTATGTGCCTCCTCCATCAATACACGACGAGCTCCACTTGTATAGGGCACCCAAATCTGCCCGTGGAAGGTCATAAGCCCACGACTGTCCGTCACACACTCGGACACCTGCCTAATCACACGCTCTCTCTTGCAGTTTTCCAGCCTCATAGCCTCCACCTAAGCCTCACGGATGGTATCCAAGACTGGAGTCATCACCGTCATTCTCATACACATATCCCGGATCGGAGCGCTCTCGGCTCTGCGAATCAAGGCATCGGCTACCACATTAGCCTTGCCTGGGTGATATAAGATCTCACAGTCATAGTCTTTCACTACATCCAACCATCTCCTCTGTCTCATATTCAGATTGGGCTGATCCATCAGATACTTCAGGCTCTTATGGTCCGTGTATATGGTACACCGGACACCATAAAGATAATGGCGCCAAATCTTTAGGGCGAACACCACCGCCCCTAACTCCAAATCATGGGTGGGATACCTCGTCTAATGAGGCTTCCGCTGCCTCGACACATATGCTATCACATGACCCCTCTGCATCAACACTGCACCCATCCCTGAAATGGACGCATCACAATAGACTACAAAGTCCTCCACTCCCTCCGGAAGGGCTAACACTGGAGCTTCGCACAATCTCTGGCGAAGAGTCTTGAATGATGCCTGATGCTCACGCCCCCAAACAAAAGTAACGCCCTTCCGTGTCAATCTGGTAAGAGGAACCGCAATCTTGGAAAAATCCCTGATAAATCTCCGATAGTAGCCGGCCAATCCCAGAAAATTCCTTATCTCGGATGGGGACCTCGGCACCTCCCATCGCATAACTGCCTCAATCTTGGCCGGATCGACCAATATCTCATTCTGATTAACGATATGTCCCATGAACTGGACCTCTCGTAACCAGAAATCACACTTGGAGAATTTGGCATACAGTCTCTCCGACCTCAATACCCCAAGAACCTCTCGCAAATGCTCCTCATGCTGCTCTCTAGACCTTGAATACACCAAGATGTCATTGATGAAAAAAATCACCGACCGATCCAACATATGCCTGCACACCCGGCTCATGAGATCCATGAAAGTTGTCGGTGCGTTGGTGAGCCCGAAAGGCATCACCACAAACTCGTAATGCCCATAACGAGTTCTAAAGGCCGTCTTCTGAATATCCTCCTCGCATACCCTCATCTGGTGATATCTAGATCTCAAATCAATCTTGGAAAACCAAGATACCTGTTGAGTATTATGTATTGCGTCATTGGGCCTGTTTTGTTTAGTCCGTTTGTATAAACGAGTTGGTCCTGTCCACTCGTATTTATTGCTAGGGTTAGAGTATATAAGGTGCATGCATGCATCATATTTAGAACAACTCTGATATTATCTTTGTAACCCTATTTTACGCCTCTACAGAAGTAATTCTTCATCGAGTTCTTCTGAGGCGTGACTGTTAATCATTCAGCACCAGTTTGATCAGTATTCTGTTCTTATTCTTTACCTGTTTGAATCTATTCGATCTTTAAGGTCTTAATCCTATCAATTGGTATCAGAGCAGGAGACTGTGTAATCTATATGCATCTCTTCTGTTTATAGAGTTCTATGGTTTCCGTTAATATAGGATCTAACTCAGTCGTCTTCTACATCATTCTGACGGCTCAAAGAGATCTTGATATTACCCTATAAACAATCTTTGTTTACACGTCTGATTCTTTACAGGTATCAAATGGTTTTCCATCATGCAGAACGAAGATTCCAACATCAACTCCTTGAATATCTCAAGCAGCATTGGATCAACAACCTGGATCCCGATTCTTTTTCCTCACGAATATGAAGTCGGGGCGCTCCACTTTGAAGACTATGTTCTAGGCTCAGATGATAGTGGTTATCTGATTTGGGAGGCAATCACTCTAGGTCCGCTTGTTCATACAGAGACCAAAAGAAAAATCAAAACCCGGAAAGAATACAACCAACTGCTCCTTGATGTGAAGGACGTGCCTCAAGACGAGAAAGACAAAGTCATAAGCAATATTAAAGTAATGAGAATCATCAGATTCACTTTACAAGCAGATACTTTCCGTCTCGTGAGATCTTGTTACACAGGGAAGGCCATTTGGGATAGGTTGAAAGAGTTCTACTCCACAGACGCAGATCTAGAGCATTCGACTCAAACGCTCTTGTTATCTGAGTTTGGCGAATTCATTCAAAAGCCTGAAGAAACACTGACTGCCACGTTCAATCGATATAATCTTCTTCTCAGCAAAATGATGAAGCATGGGATTGGACGTGAACTGATTGAGCAAAAGTTCACGTTCATGAACAGACTACGATCAGAGTGAAAGGCAGTAGTGTCAACTGTTAAAGCGCATGAACAGTTCAAGAACTATACTCTTGCGAAGCTTGTGGGTATTCTGAAGGCACGAGAGATTCAAGTGACGAAAGAATTGAAGGTGGTTTTTGGAATGGGGTCTTTAGCTTTGGTTGCGAAGGGCAAGACAATTGCTGATGACGGATCCGGATCAGATCACTCTGAGCATGAGCTCTCAAACGAAGATTTCGCTTTAATGGTGTCAAACCCTAAGCGATTTGCTAGGAAGAAGTTTCCCTCAAGAAAAAACAAAAACTGGCAGGGAAGCTATCGCTCGGAGAAAGTGAAAGAGGAGAACAGGAGTGGTTCTCAGAAAGAGGAATAGAAGAAGGAGAAAAAGGTGGTTGGTGACTCCGGATATGATTGTAACTATTGTCATGGCAAAAACCATCGTGCCGAGGAGTGTATGTTGCGAAGGCAGAATGAGAAAAATGAAGGAGAGGATGAGGAAGCTTACCATATGAGAAAGTTGGAGGAGATCAAGAGGAAGAAAACTAATGATAACTGTATGCCTGTGTTGATTGTGCAGGAAAAATATGGTTAAAGGCAAGTTTGGAGGAGTAGAAATCTGGTCGACAGACTCAGAAGATGACGAGGTTTGCAAACCCACACATGGAAGGGCATTCGTAGTGAAAGAAACAAGTTTGCAGTTCTCAGGAAGATGTTTGATGGTAACTGGTGGAGGTTCGCAGATGCAGGAGAGTGCTAGTGGATGTGAGAGAAGTGATGATAGTTGTTTTGCCGCACGACCTGTTCCAGAACAAATCAATGAGTGCGAAAAGCTGATCAATAAGGTAAATTCCATTCTCGAGTCTCTTAATATTCCTATATCTAGATATGAAACTAAGTTAAGCGACTTAAAATTCACCTTTTCAAGTATAAGCGATAGTCTAAAGCGAATCCGGTTGACAAACTCTAACCTGACTGATCAATTGAGCAGGGCTACATCCAAGAGTGATGAGAGACGTATGTGGATTCAGAAGATCGAGTCGGATTTGTCTAAGTCTAGGGATGAATCTATTTATTTGCAAAGAGATAATCTTATGCTTTAGAAACAGTGCAACATTTTTTGTTTAATTGCAAAACGGATTTACTTTTATATCACTCAACTGCACCTTGATTGTGAAATTGGTAAGAAAATCCACAAGATGACTTTGCCGTTTCTCGAATTAAAGGAAGACGAAATAGACGCAGACTGCTACAAATGCGAATCCATCGTTTCATCTAAAGAAACCTCTTATGCATACAAATATGGACTTGAACGAATTGAAAATTACATTAAGTCCAAGGACCATAAAAATATGTTGAAACAAATTTTGGATGAGAATGATAAAAAACAGTAAATCTGATACTGTGCAGAAATTTGACTCATTGAATGCCAAGTTGAGTTCAAAAAACAAATTGAATGTTGAAAACACTTCTGAATTCTATGAGGATAGTGATATGAGTGAGATATCTGTAGAGGATGAAGTTGACTGCTCGGAATTTGTTAAAAACGAACCTCAACCTGCGAAAGCTCTTATATCTGAAAATTCAGTTGAGTTCGCAAGAATTTCTCAAAATAAACCAAAAATTTTGAAGGAAAAAGCAACTGTTTTTCCAAAGGTCCAAACTACTCCCAATCAAGTTTTTCAAGTTAATGGAGTGACTAAAACTCAAACTGTCGAATTAAAGTCCATTGTCGACGAGGATAACAAGGATGGTTGCGACGAGTACTTCTGGTCAGCTCCAATAGATAATGCTGATGAAACTGTTGGCTTATCTGAAAGGACCTCATGAAAAGTGAAGGGAAGATAGGTGGCTTGACCAATAAACAATCGCTCGGCATTTGCGAAAAGTGGCCCAAGTGGTACCAACAAAGTTCGTAGCAAACCCAAACCAGTGAAGAGCGAATCTGATGAGAGAAAAGCAAAACCAAATGTGAACATTCACGAGTCGTCTAAACAACTTGCAGATCAAAAACGACAAAGAAATAAGAGATATAAAAGAAATCTCAATGAAAGGAGGCAGTTTTGGCAATCCCAAAATTCTAACTTTGTTCGCAACGAAAGAAGGATTAATCACAATGTGAAAGCTCCTTCGCAGGCAAATCCCAGTCGATGTTCACATTGCCGCTCTCACAATCCAAGCAACTCTCAGCAAAACGATACTCCAAAACCCTTTTTCACAAAGAAACCAATGGAGAGACCAAAACCTTATCACTCTCAATCCACGAAGGCTACACCCAAGGACATCAAATGCAAGGGAAATCTAGTTTCGGAGACGAAAGTTACAACCAAGAAAACGAATGCTAACCCTAAAGAAGCTGAAAAGAAGTCCGTTAAGAATCAAGTTAATAACAAGCAAAAATCTTCTGACTCTAAAGAAACGAACTTAAAAAATAACAAAATCAAAGTTTTTTCCATCAAACGAAAAGATGAAACCACGCTCATAAAACGAACATATATGGTTAATCTTGACATTACTTTTCCTTTTTCTGTGAAAGGCTCATAAGGACCCAAGAAACTTTGGGTGCCTAAATCTGCTTGATTTTTTTAGGTAATTCGTGACGAACAGTTCGGCACTGAATTGTACATTGATAGTGGCTGTTCACGTCACATGACAGGAAGGAAGGAGGAGCTAAGAGAGTTCAGGGCTCTTAAGGATGGTGGTAATGTAAAGTACGGGAATAATTCTTTTGGAAGAATAAAAGGCTATGGAATGATAACGAATGGAGACTTCTCAATTCGTAGAGTAGCTTATGTTGAAGGCTTACAACACAACCTTATCAGTGTTTCGCAATTGGTTGTGGGAACTGGCTTGAAGGTGTCGTTTGATGATAAAGGATCAGAAATCATTGAAAAGAAGACAAAGACTGTTCTCTTAAAGTCACAACAACAAGGTGAAATTTATCCATTGAATTTGAACCCAATACGAGGGAAGTCGGCCATTTGCTTGCTTACGAAAGCACATTCAGATGAAAGCTGGTTATGACATAGAAGACTCTCACACTTACATTTCAAAGACATCAACAAGCTCGTTCTTGGTGATCATGTGCGAGGACTTCCTCTGTTGAAATTCGACAAGGATCATTTGTGTGCAGCCTGTGAGATGGGAAAGAAAAGTAGAAAAAGTCATCCAACTATCGTAAACACGAAAGTCATTGAACCTTTGGAGCTTCTACACATCGACATTTGCGGGCCTTCTGCTATTGAAAGCGTTGGTGGTAGTAAGTATATTCTAGTAATTGTTGATGATTTTTCTCATTTCACTTGGGTGTTCTTTCTTAGACAGAAATCTGAAGCAACGCCAAAGCTCAAAGATTTCATCAAGCAAATCGAGCTTCAACTGCGAAAGCTGGTTCGCAACGTTTGCAACGACAACAGACTAGAATTCAAAAACCAAGCGTTTGAAGAATTTCTTACTGAAAAGGGAGTCACACATAACTTCTCTGCTCCTTACACTCCACAACAGAATGGCATAGTTGAAACATGAAACCGTTCCTTGTGTGAAGTTGCACGAACCATGCTAACGTTCGCATGTCTGCCACTCTACTTCTGGGCAGATGCGATTGCTACCGCCTGCTTTACCCAAAACAGATCCATCTTGAATAAGCGGATTTCAATTACTCCATATGAAATTTTATATAATCGCAAACCTAATGTCAAGTTTTTCCACGTCTTTGGTTCCAGGTGTTTCATCTTCAACTCTAAGGAACAACGGAACAAGTTCGATGCGAAAGCTGACGTATATTCTTGGGATATTCACTGACCTCTAAGGAATATAGGGTTCTCAACAAATAATCAAAGAAAATTGAAGAAAGCTATTATGTCACGTTTGATGACAACTATCTGAAGAGGATTCAGTCAAACGAAAGTCAAATACAAGAAATCTTTCCTAAGCCCAGTCCTGTCGTTATTCCCATTTCCAACCTATATGAGGAGTTCATGTTACTGTTTGACGAACCTGGGAAAGCCATCACATCTGAAGCCAAGGCAGCTGATAACAAAGTAGACGAACTTAAGAAGATCATTGATGATGTTGTGATAGACATGCCACAACAGCCATCCACTGCGAACATCCCTCAAGACACGAACGCTATTCTCCAGGGGGAGAATTCTGAATCTAATACACATTTCCAGGGGGAGGATGCCACGCCTCAAAGCACTAATACTCCACTGCAGGGGGAGGGTTTCGCTTCACCTATTCCATCTGAGGCTCCTTATGATGGAGATTGTTTACCTCCTTCAATGACATATGAACCTCCGTTCGCAGACGATGATTCGATTCCTGAAGTTAATGAGTTCGCATTATTTGAGGGGGAGAATAAGGAAGCGAATGATGATTCGGACGCTCAATCCGTTCAATCAGAATTTGAGGAAATTAATGTTGAACTAAATCTATCCTTAGATCCCAATTATCCTCCTATGACCAAATGGATCAGAGATCACCCAAAAGCTCAAGTCATTGGTGAATCTTCTGTCGGTGTCCTTACACGATCCCAACTAAAAGCGAAGCAAACTGCATTATTTTCAAAAGTAGAATTTTGTATGTTTAATTCGTTTGAATCCAAGATAGAGCCCAAAACCGTCAACACTGCTCTTGATTACTCTGATTGGGTGCAAGCGATGCAAGATGAACTCAATGAGTTTGAACGTAACAAAGTTTGGAGATTAATTCCAACTCCACCAGATGCATCAGTTGTTGGTTTGAAATGGGTATTTCGTAACAAGATGGATAAAGAAGGGAATGTGATCAGGAACAAAGCAAGACTTGTGGTCAAAGGTTATTGTCAATAAGAAGGTATTGACTACGAAGAGACCTTCGCACCAGTTGCAAGGTTGGAATCCGTTCGCATTTTCTTGCCATATGCGGCACATAAGAACCTGGAAGTTTTTCAAATGGATGTGAAGTGTGCATTCCTAAATGGAGAACTGGAAGAGACAGTTTACGTGGAGCAACCACCTGGGTTCGTGAATGAAAAGTATCCCAACCACTGCTCTATTCTCAACAAGGCAATTTATGTTCTAAAGCAAGCTCCAAGAGCCTGGTATGAAACATTAACTCGTTTTCTCAAAATGTCCAAATTCAAACAAGGTTCGGTTGACCCAACCTTCTTTCGCAAGAAAGAGGGTGACCACTTAATGATCATCCAGATTTATGTTGATGAAATCATCTTCGGATCTACTAATCCCAGCCTAACAGCTGAGTTCCGAAAGCTGATGGAAACTAAATTTGAGATGAGCTCAATGGGTCCAATTAACTTTTTCCTTAGATTAAACATTAGACAGGGACAGGAGGGAATTTTTATTAATCAGGAAGCTTACACAAAGACATTACTTGCTAAGTTTGGAATGGTGGGAGACTCAAAGGCGAAGGTTCCAATGGCATTCGGAACAAAACTGACTCCTTCACTGGATAAACCTGCTGCAGATATGACCCTTTATCGTCATATTATAGGTTCACTAACGTATCTAACAACTAGTAGACCATATATTATGTGTTCAGTTTGTTATTGTGCTAGGTTCCAAGCCAACCCACGCGAACCTCATATGGTTGCAGTCAAGAACATCTCTAGGTATCTGAAATAAACATCATCTCTTGGAATATGGTATCCTGTGAACTCGGGATTTTTTGTGCCAGCATTCTCAGATGCTGAACTAGGGGGATGTGGTTTAGATTGAAAAAGCACAACTGGTGGATGCCAATTTCTTGATGGCAAACTGGTAAGTTGGCAATCCAAGAAACAAACATGTGTTTCGTTGTCAACAGCTGAGGCTGAATACATAGCTGCAGCTTCGTGCACATCCCAGGTCATTTGGATTCAAAGCCAGCTTCGTGACTATGGCTTAAGTATGAAACACATCCCACTTTACTGTGACTCTGAAAGTGCCATTCGCATTTGTCACAACCCAGTGCAACACTAAAAGAAAAAACACATTGCACTGAGGTATCACTTTATTAAGGATCATGTGGAAGATGGCAACGTCGAGATACATTTCATTAGATCCGCTGATCAGTTAGCTGACATATTCACCAAGGCCCTACCTGAAACAACCTTTAATAGAATACTTCAAGGGCTGGGAATGATGGAAGTTGAATCTGTACCAAAACCGCTTTTACACTCATAAAGTTTCACTGCTAATCGGTGCGAACGTTCGCAGTATTTCGCAGTCAACTGTTTATTCGCAGTCTACTTTATGGATGTGAATCGGTGCGAACGCTCGCAGTATTTCGCAGCTCACTGTTCATTCGTGGTTTGGTTTTACAGATATCCTTTTGTACTTTTAGTATATTATTGCTTTTCTTTACTTTTTATTTGTGTTTATTTTTTTTACAAAGCATCAAAATTCCCAAAAACAATAGATTCACACCAAGATCATAGAAGAAGATGTTCGCAACATCTATCAATTCATGTGATGGGGCGGTATAACTGTCTTTACCTATGTATTAGCTAAGTGTCCCTAGAAGCATGTTGCTGCATGTTGACCTAAGCCTCAACGACTCGAATGAGAAGCCTTAATGAGTTGATACTACTAATCAATTCTTCAAAATCAGGTAGCTAATTCACATCAGTCATAAGCTACCTTACTCTTCTCACATTTAGTTAAGAGTTATCTGCATGGTCACTTTCACATTGCAGAGGTACTTTCGCTTTCTAATAACCATCTTTACATTTCTCCATTACTCTCGCATGCATACTTGTAACCCTTGAGACTCTCAGATCTTACCACTGAGGTTTATGGTTACACAACATCTGTGTTCATGATCTTAGTTTCGTAAACCACGAACTAAGTGAAACCCAAAATTCAATACATTTCATGAATTGACGGTGAACAATCAAACGTTCTAGTATTTTCACCAAGGAATTAACAAAAGTACACTTTCGTGGTCTGTACCAAGAAATCTCTTTTCTTTTGCGTGATCCTAATGAAATATTCTAGTCCTAAGATGTTTCTTCCCAATGGATCCAATTTTATTTTTTTGAGATTTCATTTATTCTCCAAGTCGCTAAAATTCTTTCAAACCTAATCGTTCAACTAACTGCACTTGTCACACAAGTACTTCTTCCAACTTTCGCACTTATGTCAAGTTTGTAGTTTGGTAGAAGACTAAATCACCCTTTATAAGCTGTATCAAAAGAAGCCTTTCAATGTTTCTCATCAAACATTTGATCGTTATTCAACGGGAAACCACACAGACACTTCTTAGTCTCTCTTGACTTTTAAGGAAGAGATCTATGCCCGAGATCTACAGTTTCATGTCATTATTTTGGCATCACTAAATCCCACAGAAATGTTTACATTTATTTCTTTATCTTTGACACTCTTGCACGAAGATCCCTGTGATTTTCAAAAAGTCTGGCTAGTGGTTACTAATGGTATTTCAGGTTTGCAGTTGTACCCATGTTCGTTGAACTAAATGTTCGTGGCATATAGATTCATAACACTACTTCACTACGAAAAGGGAATAAGGTGACACCTCATATCTAAAGAGATAAGAATTCAAATGGGCGCGTGAAAAGATGAACTGACAGCTATTCATACGCCACATGAGGCACGCGTCTGACACATCACAGTTGTCAAATCATGCTTTTTCAGGCGACGGTTCAGCAATCGATAAACTCTCTCTCTGGATGTTACTCACCAAATCGAATTGTATATAAGGATTTTGACGGTTCCATATCTCATTACTACTTTCAAAATCTCTAATCGATTTCCATCGATCAAAAGGCTCTTCACTGTTCATCTTCTTCCTCAAGTTCATCAATGGCGGCTTCATCTGAGAATCTTTCCGTTCAAGACCAAACCGTTCAATCAACACTCCTGGCCATCAAGCAACACCAAAACCTCATCATCGATCTCGACCCATGTAAGTATGACGCGTTTATGCTTCCGTTGATCGAGTGCCTGAAATAATCCCCTCTGACAATCGCTCTGACTCAACTGGAGAATGTTCCAATGTCGATTCTCTCCTAGGCATACACATCAGCCAATTATGTTAAGAATGAAGAACGGATCTACTTCGATATTCACAACCGTACAACCTCCATTTCCAAATCCCGTTTCTCCACTTTGTTAGGGTTTCCTCAGTCTGATAACATGATTAACCCGGAAACCATCTCCAATGCTGCTATCTTGGAGATGTTCTATTAAATGGAGTACAAGGAAACTCTTACTGCCGTTTCCAAGTTCAAGAAACCCAATCTTCCTCCCACATGGAATGCTCTGTTCACCATCTTGTTCACAGCTTTTTCTGAAAGGGTCACCGGCAGCGACTGTGCAAGTAAGCTCTTTATGGGGCTAATGTATGGGCTTTACACTGGCCAAAATATTGACTATGGTTCCATCCTCTGGGCTTAAGTTATCCAGAGTACTCATTCAGTCACTCGTCACAATGAGATCTCTTGTGCGAGATTTTGGACCATCATTGTACTCAGGGCCATTGACAAACTTAAGGTTCCAGTGATTTCTGATGCCCTGATGGCTTCAATTGCTACCCTACACACTACCGGCATCATTGTGGTCGATCCTTAAAAGTTTTCCTTCATCGGATCGATACCGGAGGCCATGTTTCGTGATGTGCCTGCCTGCGGCAAAATCTTAGAGGGTTATCGAACTCTTACACCCTTTGGATTTCGCCATTGACTGCAGAATTCCAAGAAATCCTGGCTCAGGCAGACAAGGCCAAGAAAGGGGGAAGATGGTCCAACAAGGCTAGCAAGAAAGACGCTGCGAAAGAAGGACCGTCTGAGGCTGCGAAACCTCAACCTAAAAAGCGAAAGGCTCCAGTCATGTCTACTGTTGCACCAAAACGACGAAAGTAGCCTGCTAGAAGGCGAAAGTCTCCAACTCCTTCTCCATCTCAGAGTGAAGATGAACACACTGAATCTGATTCTGAGTCTGAGCTTCACATCGAAGAAAATTAGCCAGTTCACAATGAAGAAGAAGGGTTTGTTCGCAATGAAGAGGGAGAACAAGTTCACAACGAACCACCTGTTCACACTAAGGCACCATCTCCGAATCGTGAGGTAACCCCACCGCTTAACGATTATGTTCCTTCTCCTCCTCCTTCACCAAAAACAACCACGTCTATCCCAATCAACATTGCACCTTGTGCACCACCTGTATCCTCTCAACCACCAACAACTATTCCAGTTTATATCCCCATCATTACTGATTCCAGCATACCACCCAAAACCTCTGCTGCACATGTAAGTTCGGTCAACGTATCTGATACGGGGGCTACTTCTCCAGGTTTCTCAACTCACGTTTCACCTCCCATCTCTCATATTCGCACCGATGATCCTGATATGATCTTTGGAGAGGATGATGATGACCTTGGCGGATTCACTTATAGTCCTTTTCAAATACGGAATGAAAGTGAAGATGAAGCCACTGTGTCACAAGGGCAGCTTAAGTCTCTTCACGAGAAGATCGATCAACTACTTATCGCTTCCCAAGCCTCTTCTTCTGAAGCATACTCAAAAGCAGCAGTTGAGTCTATTTTAGAACGAATCACGAAGGAGCATGCTGCTAATAAAACGACAATGTCGAAGGCAATATCTGATTCAGCTGAAGTCTGCAAATCCATGACTGAAAAAGTCGATAAACTAATTACTGACACCATTGAGTTCATGAAGGATTACAAGACTAATTACAACTCCAACACTGCCTCTGCGAATCAAGCCATTCAGAATGTGGGTGCTTTGTTCAAAGCTGAAAAGGCCAACTTTGTTGAACTTCGCAAGGGCTTTCAGACTGATCAAGAAGCATTCCAATCTTCCGTCCTTGAGAAAATCACAAAGCTGCAGGAGGACTTGGTGATGGAAAGCAAAATAATGGATGCTCTCGCCCTGAAAGAAGAAAAATGCAAAGTGTTGAATGAAAAGCTTCAGAACGCTGAAAAGCAAGTCGATGATTTGCTGTCTGAGAGGGCAGTAGTGAGAAGTTGTATCACCGATGTCACTGGACTGCTCTCTGATATCATTGAGACAAGGGACTCCATGATCTCTATCACTGTTAAGAACCATTTGAGTGAGAAACTCATACCGGTGTTCGCAATGCTACACCGTTTGGAGGGTGTTTCGAAAACTGAGTCCTTTTCGAAACAAGGGGGAGAAGGTGGCACCATTGCTCAAAAGAACGAACCTCCTAAAGCCTCAGTAAAACCCGTCATCAAGAATGAGCCCAAGGGGAAAGAAAAATTGTCTGAAAATGAACCCTTTATTAGCAATGACGATCAAAGAGCCTGATGAAGCTGAGCTCAAAAGGTGGAAGGCTCGCGAAGAAGAAATAGATGAAAATGATCGCATCGTCAGGGAAGCATAAGAAAAGGAAAGGGCTGAAAAGGAAGCTCAGGCCACTCTCAAGAGCAGAATGTTGTTATTCCCTAAGTGGACCCTGAAATGTATTCAAAACGAAGCTGTGGATTTACCAAGCCAATATTGGTTGGACCCAGTTGCATCCTTTGATATCCAAAACACTCAGGATTCGCAATTGGAACTTCCACTGACTCCTAAGGCTTTTAGGTTTCGTGCCTTTGTGAAGGTTGTGAATACACCTTTCACTGATAGCGGAGCGGATCAAATGTTGTTTTCTTTCTACTTAAAGCACATGAAGCCCCAGTTTGAAACTTGGAGTGCACATAAGATTGTTGCTGTGAAGGTCACTGGGCCGATCGAGACTGAAAGCTTTCCTAATGCGAAGTTTAAAGTTGCGATAAGATCAGCTTATCAAGCCTACGAATTCACCCTCGTAGATCTGCCTTGTTTGAACCCCAATGACTGGATGGTACTTTTCAACATGTTGCAGAAAGAGAAAGAGAAGTACGAACCTGTGATGTCCCATCTCCAACTTATGATCAAGTCATATATTCAAGAAGTTAGATTGATGGATGTGGATATGTCCATCATTTTAAAGAAGAAGCCAAACGTTGTTCCAAAGGAAGCTCCGAAGGACTTTGAAAAGTTAAAGTCAGGAAAGATCTAAAAGGAAGGATGGTTCGTAGTATACATGTCTAGAGATTTTCCAGGAGCAGACCGTCGCAAGTCATACTTCTATCTTGAAGACAAGCATCTGTATTCTACTTCGTGTCTGGAGTTTGTTCTGGATCTGGTTACGAAGTTCAAAGGCAACCACAAGGATGATGTACAGTGCTTCACGGATTTGATCACGTGGTATATTCATGTTCGCAAGTTTCTGTTATGCTTCATTCCAAAGGTTTATGAAGTGTAGAAGCGAATCACCATCTAATGGACTGTGGTCTCAATTGACGCAAAGGGGAGATTGTTGAGTATTATGTATTGCGTCGTTGGGCCTGTTTTGTTTAGTCTGTTTGTATAAACGAGTTGGGCCTGTCCACTCGTATTTATTACTAGGGTTAGAGTATATAAGGTGCATGCATGCATCTTATTTAGAACAACTCTTATATTATCTTTGTAACCCTATTTTATGCCTCTACAGAAGTTTCATCGAGTTCTTCTAAGGAGTGACTGTTAATCATTCAGCACCAGTTTGATCAATATTGTGTTCTTATTCTTTACCTGTTTGAATCTATTCGATCTTTAAGGTTTTAATCCTATCAATGCCCCTGCAGCTGATCGAATAAATCATCGATCCTCGGAAGTGGATAACGGTTCTTGACCGTTAGCTTGTTCAACTCCCAGTAATCAATGCACATCCGGTGTGAACCATCCTTTTTCTTGACAAAAAGGATCGGCGCTCCCCACGGCGAGCTACTTGGTCGAATAAATCCCTTCCCCAGCAGCTCCTGAATTTGTGAAGATAACTCCTGCATCTCTGGTGGCGCAAGGTGATAAGGTGCCTTGGCGATAGGCGCCGCTCCCAGAACCAAATCAATCCGAAACTCCACTTGCCTCTCGGGAGGCACACCCGGCAACATCTCGGGAAAAACATTAGGAAACTCGCACATTGTTGCAACCTCGGAGATAGAACTCGGCCTCTCTGAAACAATCCGTGTATCCATCACGTACGCCAAGAAACCCATACAACCCTGTTGTAAGCTCTGCCTCGCCCTGGTAGCAGAGCAGAAGGCTGACCTAGATCTGGCCCTTGCCATACACCGTAAGCACTCCCCCACTAGGGTCTCGTATAGTCACCAACTGTCGCTCGCAGTCGATCACTGCTCCAAAACGGCTCAACCAATCCATGCCCACAATGAATCAGACATCACCCATCGCGATCGGTACCAGGTCAATCGGAAACTAAACACCAAAAATCTGCAGCACACATCCTCGGAATACATTAGTAGCAAAAACCACAAGCTCATCTGCTATAGAAACCCTCAGAGGTCGTCTCAACGCCTCACGTCGGATACTGATGTGACGACTAAAAGCTAAAGACACGAAGGATCGACTCGCACCTGAATAAAATAACGCTAAAGCAGGTACAGAACTCACAAGAAATGTACCTAAATATAGCACAAAATAAGCACAATAAATCTCAAAATAAACAATAAAGAAATATGTACCAGCCACGACATCAGGCGTTGCACGGACCTCCTCCGCTGTCAGCTGAAAAGCTCTCCCACGAGCCCTCGGAACCTCGGCTTTCACCGGCCGAACATCAGTGGTACGCAAAGCAGCAAGAGTGGAACCCTAGGCTGATCCCTGAACAAGCTGAGGGCACTCGACCTTTGAATGGCTGGTCTGGTTGTAGTGAAAGCAGACCACAAATCCCTTGGGGCAATCCTTCTCCATATGCCCCTCCTTGCCACACTTGTAGCAAATCCCTACCCGGCAAAACCCCTCATGACTCTTTTCGCACTTGCCACAAGCACGACCCTTCTAGCCTCCTGATCTCGAATCAGCGGGCTTAGCCCGCTTGGCTACCGGTTGCGATTGCACCGGCCGTCGGTCTCTCCCTTGAGACTCCGCATCCTCCCTGGCCCGAGTCTCCAGCTCAATCTCCCTTCTCCTAGCATTTTCCTGAAGTTCAGCAAATGTCCGATAAGACAAGTTCGCCACGAACTCTGGAATATCCCTCCTTAGAATGCTCAAATATCGGCTCATGTGTGCCTACTCAGTCGACACATGCTCAGGGCAGAACATCACCCTCTCGTGAAACATCCGTGTAATCTCAGTCACTGACTCTGTCTTTTGTCTAAGGGACAGAAACTCCTGGGCCAAACGTTCCCTCTCCACAGGGGGAACATACTCATCTCGGAACATCACAACAAACCTCTCCCAAGTCACTGCAGTATGCTCTACAGGAGTAAAACTGGTTGTCACGAACTTCCACCAGTCCTTCGCTCCCAAGCGAAGCTGGTTCAGCGAGAACCGCACCCTCAAATGCTCTGGGCATGAAAAAGTATAGAAACACCCCTCAATATCATAGATCCATCTCATCGCAGCAATCGGATCCTGAGTCCCATCAAACTCTGTTGGCTTCATGTTGCTGAACTCCCGATACAGCAACGAGTCACCCCCCTGTGGCTTGGCAGCAGCGACAGTTGCGGTGGCTGCAGCAGCAGCCGCCTCGGAAACAGCAGCATATCGCTCGTCAAATGTCTCAAAAAGAGTGGTCTTAGTAGACCCAAACATCTCCAGAATAGCCTCCCGAATGGTTGCGGCACCTCGTCATGAATCATCCTGCGAATCTCGTCATCGCTAACTCCGCTGCTCTCCGGTGTGTGGCGTGTAACTACCATGATGTCTCTGAAACACAACACAAAATCATCAGAGACTCGATCAAGTATACTCACACTCGATCACTCGCCCCTACTTGTTCCTTAGCATCCTAAGGATTCTTACTTAGGCTGCCTGCAGATCTGGTGCTTTCAGTAGTACGGGCCCAATACTACCTTCCACACCAACCCTGTAGTCATCCGAAGTCCTCCTCCTAGGATTCTAACTCACAAATACTCTATATCTTACAAATCGCATACTACTCTCTCAGAAAACCCCTCTCAAGCTCATCTAGGTATCTCCCCCTAGATCATCTCCCGACTCAAAACTCAGCACATACTCAGAGCAAATAACAGATAACACTGATCAAAAAGCATCTCCTAGGCTAAGGCATCACAAATCAGGCAACTCTAGCCCTAGAATATGAAATACCTAGCCTACTTTCTATCATGCAATTCTAACAGAATATTTCATAAATATCTCATAACACAAAAGTAAGGGTATTTTGGGAAATCACCGTTCGGGCTCTGGCTGATTGTACACACCGCTCCAACTCGCTTTCTCTTAAAACTCTTTGTCGTTTTAGAAAATCATTTCTTTTGAAAAAATTTCTCAAATCCTCAGTTTGAGTCCAAACACACCCGAAGGTGCATCCGAATCCTTCAAAACAAGGCTCTGATACCAACTTGTAACACCGAAAATTTTCATTTCCAAACACAATAAACACATGTCACATTTCCCGAAAATATCAAGTATCAACATTAACACATATTATTTTTCAAAAGTTGTTTATCACAAAATCCAGGATCCTCCAAAAACATATCTCCAATGCGGGTGTGTATATAATCAAGACGGGGCCTTCCCGCGATCATCGGAAGTACCTGAAACACATACCACATAACACGGTAATCACGAAGCTTAGTGAGTTCCCCAAAATACCACACACAGCTCATTAGCCACTCTAGGCTATAACTCAATAAGACCCTCCGGTCAATGTGTCTCAGTGGGACCCTCCAGTCCCAACTCAGTAAGCTCATAATAACAATACTCAGCATAAATCACAAAGACATAATGCAGAATATTAAGATACACAAGCAAGCACAAATAACATCTCAATCACACGAAGGTACCACTCATGGTAAGTATAGTGAGAAGACTCACCTTGCAAGAAATCGACAAATCTCGAACTCAAATCACCGGTCTAGCCTCCGCCTAACATACACGACAGTTATCCCTAATTAATCACGACTCTCAAGCGGCTACACTAAACTCACAGAAGGGCAAAAGACCATTTTACCCCTCAATGGCCATAAATGTCCACAAATTGACCAAACCCTAAAAGTCAACCAAAAGTCAACGTCAGGGAGTACATTGCGCGTACCAGCTCTCTACGATGGGCGTACTCAGCTGCCATGCAGACATCGGGGATGCGCGACCCCTACGTTGCGCGTACTGGAATTACGCCCAGTGTACGCTCCAGTTTCACTCTTCTCACTCATTTGGTCTTAACCAGTTAAGACCTTGGCTCATATTACAGATTTGGACTCCCTAATAGCTCTTACCCCATAAAGTCAGTAACTTTAAGCCTTTGCATGGCTGATATGGTCACAAACACGCAAAATACTCACTCTTTTATCTCAAGAAGTTCATAACTCATGCATGGCTTTATTCCAACGACCATGATTAGATTTTTATGACATTACACAACTAGTACACTCAAAGTGGGTTGGTCATAGTCTCTGAAGCTCAAGATCTCATAAAGTATCCACCTTTTGGGACAAAACCCTAAAATACTCTACTAAGATGCACATAACAAAAGAGTGGGAAAGTTTGAAGCTTTATACCTCTATATGAAGCTCCCAACTCAGATATGCTCAGATCCAAGAGCATGGACTCCCACTCCTTCTCCAAAGCTTTCTCTTCTCTTCAAGAACACACAAGAACTCTCAAAGGCTCTCAAATGCACTCTCACGCTCTAAAAATGAGGGTTAGAGTACACTAGGGTTTGTTGTCTGAGAATGCTGGCCAGGAATGAGGCCATCATATCCTTTATATAGGGGACTCACCCTAAATTAGGTTTTTCATTCTACGCCTAGTACGCCCAGTGTACCCTCTGGACAACCCAGCATACTAGGTGGCTTCCGCGTCAAATGCACGCATATGAGTACGCTGAGCGTACACTCTAGTACACCCCGCGTACTCACTCACCACCTTTTCTCAATAAAGGGCTAAAATGGACAAGTGCTCAAAAGATCAAGGGTTACAAGGTATACCTGGACTTGGGATGTTACACAACATCTTTATTTTCAAGAATGATTTTGTTGTACTAAGCCAAAGTTTTGACTGGCTCTCTTGTACCGGAATACGTGAACGTCTCCTCCATCTTTGATTGCCATATAGTATAACCATGTTCTTCGATTCCAAGAGCATATTCTTCGAAGTGCAAGGCCCAGACTTCATAATCTTGAGGAAAGATTATCGAAATCCTTGTAGTAGATCCAATACTACTAGAGAGATTGAAAGAAAGAGTATGAGTATCTTCGTTCTGCATGATTTCAAAAATTCACTAAAACAGATATAGAATCAGAAGTGTAATACGTGAATCGAGATCTAGGGTAAAACTAAAGATCTAGATTTGGAGCCTACAACTGATTGAAGCGATTGAGACACTAACAACATATCCAAGAAAAACGATAAACCCTAGTAAAACCTCGACAGAAGAATAGCGAATTAATTCACTATCTCCTTCTCTGATACCAATTGTGAGAAACAATAACTAAGATCGATAGATTCTATAGTGAATAACGTGAAATAAATGACAAGAATAATGATCAAAATAGTACCGAATGCTTAGATTATAAATAACCCTAGAAGAGTTCAACGAGAACTTTTCTGTAAGACCTATGTAGGGCGACTAAATGTTAACCCAAATAATACGTGCATGCAATATTTATAAGCGAGACTATAAGCATAAACACGAGAATGGACAGGCCCATCTCGGAATAAATAAACCTATACAAAGCATATTTGACACAATACTAATAAGACCAACAACCGAAACTCCTTTTTAACTCTCCACGTGTCACATAGAAAAGGGTTATGTTTTATTTTTATTTTTCATTAGGAGAATGTCCGCGCATTGCGCATAAACACCTATATATTTGAAGTCCTTACAAATATGTTTTTTTTTAAATATAACAATAACGTTGTTGTTAAATTTGATATAATAATTCATATACTAAATTGATATAATATACTGATTATTTTGAATTATATAATAATATATGCATATATTATAACTGCATAATCTTAATCGTTTGAATAACTTCTACCCGATAGTTACACATGAATAAAATTAAATATAATATATGGTTTAATGTTATTTATAGTTGTTATTGTTAATTAATTTTTTTAAATTTATTTGCTTAATGTTTTAATTTCTATCATTATAATTATTTAAAACATCAAACATTGTTTTTTGATTTTAAAGGTAACAATATAATCATTTATATATAGTTATTTTTAACTATTGTTATTGTAAGTTATTTTAAGCTATTTATTTCAAAACTTTTAACGATTATAAAAATATCTTTAGGAAATATTTAAGTTAAATTGAGATTACAATTTAGTTTTTGCATTTATCACTATAAATTATCACTTTTAACTATTTACAAAATATTCTTTAGTTTTTTAAGTGAAGCTGAAATTTATATTTAAGTTGACATGGTAATGTTATATTTAAATTAACAATTTAAGTATTTTGTCCAAACCGTTTAAAAGTTGTAGCTTTAAACTCATAATGGTTTACATACAACAACATATTAAATCTAATAAATTAAGTATAATATGTTAAAAGTTAAAGACATAACTTTATAAGTAGAAGTAAAGATATTATTTTAAAATTGAAATTTAGTTTATTTATGATTACACTTTAAGTTTGATATTTATTTAATCTTATTAACCAACTTATAATCATTATTAGAAAAACACTAAATTTAACACTTTTAACTATTTACAATTTTTTTGGGTTGTTTAAGTTAAACTAAAATTTATATTTAAGTTGACCCTATGATGTTATATTCATATTAACAATTTACGTATTCTATACAAATTGTTCCAAAATTGTATCTTTAAAATAATAATGGCTTACATCCAACAATATATTAAAACTAATAAATTAAGTATAATATGTTAAAAGTTAAAAACATAATTTTATAAATAGAAGTAAAGATATTATTTTAATATTGAAATTTAGTTTATATATGATTACACCTTAAGTTTGATATTTATTTAAACTTATTAACTAACTTATAATTATTATTAGAAAGAAATTGAAACGTAATGGGAGTTTCAAATGAATGTGGTGAAAAGAAAAAATACATGGGAGTTTCAAATGAATGTGATGAAAGGAAAAATGCTTCCTTTATAAGTATACTAGGCGAATGTCTGCGCGTTGCGCAGAAACACATTTATAGTTGAAATCTTTACAAATATATGTTTTTTTAAATATAACAATAACTATGTTGTTAAATTTGATATAATAATTTGTATACTAAAATGATATAATATATTGATTATTTTGAATTATATGATAATATATACATCTATTATAACTACATAATCTCTACCGTTTGACTGACTTCTACCCGCGAGTTACTCATGAATAAAATTAAATATAATATAAGGTTTAATGTTATTTATAGTTGTTATTGTTAATTAATTTCTTAAAATTTATTTGCTTAACGTTTTAATTTCTATCATTATAATTATTTAAAATATCAAACATTGTTTTTTGATTTTATAGGTAACAATATAATGATTTATATAGAGTTATTTTTAACAATTGTTATTGTAAGTTATTTTAAGCTACTTATTTGAAAACTATTAACGATTATAAAAATATCCTTAGGAAATATATTACTTAAATTGAGATTATAATTTAGTTTTTGTATTTAGCACTATAACTTATCACTTTTAACTATTCACAAAATATTCATTGAGTTTTTTAAGTGGAACTGAAACTTATATTTAAGTTGACACTCTAATGTTATTTAAATTAACAATTTAAGTATTTTGTCTAAACTGTTCAAAAGTTTTAGCTTTAAACTGGTCATGGTTTACATACAACAACATATTAAATCTAATAAATTTAATATAATATGTTAAAAGTTAAAGATATAACTTTATAAGTAGAAGTAAAGATATTATTTTAATATTGAAATTTAGTTTATTTATGATTACATTTTCGGTTTGATATTTATTTAACCTTATTAACCAACTTATAACCATTATTATAAACACACTACAGTTTATCACTTTTAACTATTTACAAAATATTCTTTGGGTTGTTTAAGTTAAACTAAAATTTATATTTAAGTTGATCTTGTAATGTTATATTTAAATTTATAATTTAAGTATTTTATACAAATTGTTCAAAAGTTGTAGCTTTAAAATGATAATGGTTTACATCCAACAATATATTAAAACTAATAAATTAAGTATAATATGTTAAAAGTTAAAAAACATAACTTTATAAGTAGAAGTAAATATATTCTTTTAATATTGAAATTTAGTTTATATATAATTACACTTTAGGTTTGATATTTATTTAACCTTATTAACCAACTTATAATCATTATTATAAAGAAATTGAAAAGTCATGGGAGTTTCAAATGAATGTGGTGAAAGGAAAAATGCATGGGAGTTTCAAATGAATGCGGTGAAAGGAAAAATCAGAAACACCAATATAGTTGAGATCTTTACAAATATATGTTTTTTTTAATATAACAATAAAGTTGTTGTTAAATTTGATATAATAATTCGTATACTAAATTGATATAGTATAATGATTATTTTGAATTATATGATAATATATACATTTATTATAACTGTATAATCTCAACCGTTTGAATGACTTCTACCCGCGAGTTATTCATGAATAAAATCAAATATAATATATGGCTTAATGCTATTTATAGTTTTTGTTATTGTTAATTAATTTTTTAAAACTTATTTTCTTAATGTTTTAATTTCTATCATTATAATTATTTAAAACATCAGACATTGTTTTTTTGATTTTAAAGGTAACAATATAATCATTTATATAGAGTTATTTTTAACTATTGTTATTGTAAGTTATTTTAAGCTAGTTATTTGAAAACTTTTAACAGTTATACAAATACCTTTAGGAAATATTTTAGTTAAATTGATATTATAATTTAGTTTTTGCATTTAGAACTACAATTTATCACTTTTAACTATTCACAAAATATTCATTGGGTTTTTTAAGTGGAAGTTGACACTGTAATATATTATTTACATTAACAGTTTAAGTATTTTGTCCAAACTGTTCAAAAGTTGTAGCTTTAATTGATAATTGTTTGCATACAACAACATATTAAATCTAATAAGTTAAGTATAATATGTTAAAAGTTAAAGACATAACTTTATAAGTAGAAGTAAATATATTATTTTAATATTGAAATTTAGTTTATTTATGTTTACACTTTAGGTTTGATATTTATTTAACCTTATTAACCAAATTATAATCATTATTAGAAAGACACTACAGTTTATCACTTTTAACTATTTACAAAATATTATTTGAGTTGTTTAAGTTAAACTAAAATTTATATTTAAGTTGGTCCTGTAATGTAATATTTAAGTTTATAATTTAAAAATTTTATACAAATTGTTCAAAAGTTGTAGCTTTGAAATGATAATGGTTTACATCCAACAATATATTAAAACTAATAAATTAAGTATAATATGTAAAAAGTTAAATAACATAACTTTATAAGTAGAATGAAAGATATTCTTTTAATATTGAAATTTAGTTTATATATGATTACACTTTAGGTTTGATATTTATTTAATCTTATTAACCAACTTATAATCATTATTAGAAAAAAATTTGAAAAGTCATGGGAGTTTCAAATGAATGTGGTGAAAGGAAAAATGCATGGGAGTTTCAAATAAATGTGGTGAAAGAAAAAATGATTCCTTTATAAGTATACTAGGCGAATGCCCGCGCGTTGCGCAGAAACAACTATATAGTTGAAGTCTTTACAAATATATGTTTTTTTTAATATAGCAATAATGTTGTTGTTAAATTTGATATAATAATTCGTATACTAAATTGATATAATGTATTGATTACTTTAAATTATATGATAATATATACATCTATTATAACTACATAATCTCAATCGTTTGAATGACTTCTACCCGCGAGTTATATATGAATAAAATTAAATATAATATATGGTGTAATGTTATTTATAGTTGTTGTTATATTCATTTTTTAAAATTTATTTGCTTAATGTTTTAATTTTTATCATTATTATTATTTAAAATATCAAACATTGTTTTTTGATTTTAAAAGTAACAATATAATCATATATATAGAGTTATTTTTAACTATTATTATTGTAAGTTATTTTAAGCTACTTATTTGAAAACTTTTAAAGATTATAAAAATATCTTTAGGAAATATTTTAGTTAAATTGAGGTTACAATTTAGTTTTTGCATTTATCACTAAAATTTATCACTTTTAACTATTTACAAAATATTCTTTGGTTTTTTAAGTGGAACTGAAATTTAAATTTGTTGACATTGTAATGCTATATTTAAAATAACAATTTAAGTATTTTGTCCAAACTGTTCAAATGTTGTAACTTTAAACTGATAATGGTTACATACAACAACGTATTAAATCTAATAAACTAAGTATAATATGTTAAAAGTTAAATACATAACTTTATAAGTAGAAGTAAATATATTATTTTAAAATTGGAATTTAGTATATTTATGAGTATACTTTAGGTTTGATGTTTATTTAACCTTATTAACCAACTTACAATCATTATTAGAAAGCACTACAGCTAATAACTTTTAACTATTTGCAAAATATTCTTTAGGTTGTTTAAGTTAAACTAAAATTTATGTTTAAGTTGACCCTGTAATGTTATATTCAAATTAATAATTTAAGTATTTTATAGAAATTGTTCCAAAATTGTATCTTTAAAATGTTAATGGTTTACATCCAACAATATATTAAAACTAATAAATTAAGTATAATATGTTAAAAGTTAAAAAAAATCACTTAATAAGTAGAAGTAAATATATTATTTTAATATTGAAATTTAGTTTATATGTGATTACACTTTAGGTTTGATATTTATTTAACCTTATTAACCAACTTATAATTATTATTAGAAAGAAATTAAAAAGTCATGAGAGTTTCAAATGAATGTGGTGAAAGGAAAAATACATAGGAGTTTCAAATGAATGTGGTGAAAGGAAAAATGATTCCTTTATAATATAGTATGATATGATATGATATGATGACTAAACGAATTCTCGTGCGTTGCGCGGTGTAGGTTAAAAATATATTGTTAGAATATTGAAAAATATATGTTTTTAATGGTTATATTATTGACATTAACTTTGACATAATATTTTTACACTAATATATATATATATATATATATATATATATATATATATATATATATATAATCAAAACTATTTTGAACAATGATATTCATTGACATCAACCAACCTTCCTCGTTAATAAAATCAAATATAATTATCTATTTAGTATTATTTTTAACAATTGTTATGATTGATTAATTTAAATTTTTTACTTATGCAATTATTTTGTAATTTTATTAATGATGCTCATTTAAAATACAATTTATTTGTAGCTAACGTTATTTAATTTATAATTTGATGTTATTATTATTTAAAATTATTGTTCATTAATTTTAAACCACTTATTATTAATAATAAGTTAAGGAAGACTTTAAAGAAACACTTAATATTATTATTCAAATATGAAACATATACTAAATAATAAAATGATAAGATTGACAATTTGCATTTCAAAAGAGACTTACATGGATAATATGACATATCTATGATTTTTATAATTTGCTTTTATTACTTATAACTATTGTTCGTTAATTTTAAAACCACTTAATATTATTAATAAGTGAAAGAAAACTTTTAAAAAGCACTTATTATTATACTTAAAATGTTAAACATATACTAAAATATAAAGTGATAAGGTAAACAATTTGCATTTTAAAAGAGACTTTATGGATAATATGACATATCCATGATTTTTAATTAATTATTGCTTTGAAGCAACACAAACATACAAACATATATAAAATATTTAATTAATTATTATCTAAATATCACATTCCATAACATATGATCGATAACATGAATCTAATCTAATTTACATTAAACTTTCAACCACAACATATAATGATTGTCTTAAAAGAGTACTTAAACCAAAAAAAATATGGTATATAACGAACTTACAAATTAAAAACTTTAACATAATAACATGGCTCGAAAAATGGACCAAAGCACTCAAACCAACACAAAAACCTTTAGACTTGTTTTCTTTTTGAAAATTGTATGTGATTGGTATTTGTGTGTCTACTCAAAGAGTTTGGTCTTTTATAGTAGACTATCAATAAAGTGTTTATTTAACATATTATATAAGTTATAAAACCTTTGAATGGTTAATCATTATTAAGAGACTTTTGAGTGTTTTTCATTCAAATAGGAGGTTTCAAATGAATATGGTTTGAGTAAAAATGCTTCCTTTATATATATATATATATATATATATATATATATATATATATATATATATATATATATATATATATATATTAGGCGAATACCCACACGTTGCGCAGAATACAACAATATATCTGAAATCTTTACAAATATATGTTTTTTAAATATATCAATGACGTTATTGTTAGTTCTTATAAATTTAAACTTATAATAAGTTGGCGTAAATATTATTTGTTTTGAATTATATGATAATATAGACATCTTTAAAAATTCCATAATCTCAATTGTCTCAATGGTCTCTACCTGCGAGTTACTCATAAATAGAATTAAATATAATATATGGTTTAATCATATTTATATTTGTTGTTATAATGAATTAATTTTAAAAAGTTTATTTGCTTAAGATTTTAATTTCTATCACTATAATTATTTAAAACATCAAACATTGTTTTTGTTTTTAAAGTTAACAATATAATTTTTTATATAATGTTACTTTTAACCATTGTTGTTGTAAGTTATTTAAAATAACGTATTTGTAAACTCTTAATTTTTTTAATTTGGTTTCAGAGATTTAACTTTTTTAAAATTTATTTGATAAATATCATTAGTTTCTTTGATTGCAATTATTTAAAACAACAAACATTTTTTTGTTTTTAAAGATAACATTATAATTTTTTATACAATCTTGCTTTTAACTATTCTTATTATATGTTATTTTTAAACTACTTATTTGAAAATTCTTATTGATTATAAAAAATAGTTTCATGGTTTTTTTGTTAATTTATGAATACAATATAGGTTTTACACCATCATTTATAACTTTTAACTGTTTATAAAATAGTCTCCCTATTTTTTTCAAGTTTAACTGAAATTTTGATTTAAGTTAAACATTTAACATTATATTGAATAATTTAACAATTTTGCATAAAATCATAGATTATACAAAAGTTGTGATTTTAAAATGACAATTGCTCATATACGACAACATACCTAAACTAATAAGTTAACTATAATATGTTGAAAAGTTAAAGTCATAATTTTATAAATATAAGTAAAATATGATACTTCAATATTGTAGTTTACTTAATTTATGATTAGAATTAGTTTTTACATTAATTTAAAATTATTAACCAATTTATAATAATTATTAGAAAGAAATTGAAAAGTCGTGGAGGTTTCAAATGAATGTGGTGCAAGTAAAAATGTCTCCATTATAAGTATAATATACGAATATTCGCGCGTTGCGCGGAATAAAATTATGAAGTTAAACTTTTGGTAATTATATGATATTGAATATATTTATGTTACTTATATTAGTTATAAGATAACAATTATTACATTTAATTGATGTATTATTATAATTAATTTGAACAATAGATAAAATAACACTTATTAAAATCAAATAATTTAATGATCCCTATTGAAACTTTATGTGTGTATAAAATTAATTATTTCTCAACTATTTTAATTAACTACTGTTATGATTAATCAAATTTTTTTGATGATCTTTTAATTTTATAATGATTATTATTTAAACTATCAACCATTGTTTATAATATAATATAATATAATTTATAACTTTATGTTATTCTATCTATCTATGATTATTATTATTATTATTATTATTGTTGTTGTTGTTGTTGTTGTTGTTGTTGTTATTATTATATTATTATTGTTATTATTAAATTGAAAACAACTTAATTGAATTTTATTTATTATGAAAAATAATTTTTGGACATGTTTTAGTTAATTCGACTTTTAGATTTAGCTTATTTGACATTTATCGTATTTACTATTTTTCTTTTAATTATTTTACAAAATATACATTGATTTTTTTTAAACTTTATTTGATATTTTACTTTACGTTTTAAATTTTACACTATATTTGATGTTTATTTTATATATTAATATATATTATGTATTTAACATTATATTGAAGTCAACAAATTAAGTATATCATATTGATAATTCAAGAAAACTTTCATTTATGACAATGTTTATAGTTATAAACATATTTAAGTTAATATATTAAGTATATTATGTGGAAATATGAAGAGTTGAAAGTTTCAAATCGATGTGGTGAAAGGAAAAATGTTTCCTTTATAATATAGTATGATATGATAATATAGATGTAGATATAGATATTAATATTAATAATTGTTTATTAAATAATATATGTGTAAAAAAATTATAAAAATTATATTAAAATTTATGGTTTTTAATTATCTACTAATAAAATATAATATTGATATATTTTTATGTATATTTTAAACTCTCATATAAAATATTATTTTTATTGTTTTAGATCGTTGATAAATGGTAAAAATGTTAAGATTGGTTGTTAGTATTGGTTGTATAGATGGACAAGAAGGAAAATATTAATAATTAATATAAGATTGTGTTGTGATGGGTTGCTATAAACATATGATAAACATAGTCTTAAAACATAATTGGTCCTTAGCTAATAAAATTGGTCATCTACCAACTCATCACTAACTTTCTTAATTTATTTATTTTTTAAGCATGGTAATATTAAAAATATAACATTTTCAAATAACAAGTTATTTTATCATCATTACTAACAATATTGATATTATTTCTTTGTTAACTCTTTACTAGGTACACAAACCTGACAAGGTTTTTTAAAAATCTAAAAAGAAACCGAACCGATATCTTATATAATCAAATTTTAAAACAGAATAGGTTTTATGTTATCCAAGAGTTTGTAACTAGCTTTCTTGCAATTGGGTAACTAGTTTTTTAACATGTTCGGAAAAAAACAACCTTTTATCTTATTATGTTTATATTTTAGAACCAAATATTATACAATATTCTTTTGGTTGGATATTTATATAGGTTCAATCAAAACTGGTTTTTTAAAAGCCCGATAATCCGAATTCGAATCATATTATACCGGTTATCTAAATTACATTAGGAAATCAAATCCAGACACCCGAAAACTAAAAAACAAAAATTCAACTCCACCTGAACTACTTTAAGAAAAAAAAAAAAAAAAAGCAATTTCGGTTAAAACCGAGTTTTGTCTCTTGCTTTAATATGCTTTCATAAATAAATAAATAAAATATGGAAATAACATCGGATAAATCCTTTAATCTAGAAATATATAGAGAAAATGAAGAAATCTAAAACTAGCACAATCAAAAAAAAAAGGAAAAGAAAAAATACCGCTTTAATCCAATAAATCGAAAATATCCTTTAAATAAAAGAAATAATATATTTAATTACTTTTATGAGGTTTTCGTAAAATTTTATGATTAATTGCCATATTCTATTCCAGTTCTTATTAAAACTTTTTAATTAAAATTAAAATATGTATATAAATTACTTCTTTCCATGTGATTGTAGTACTTGTTTATGGTTGTCAACTTTGATAAATACGCAGATCTAGCGCGCTGCCTTTGAAAAGGTCTAGGACCAAGGCATTATATAAACATACAACTCTTAACAATATCTGTACGCTCAAAATAAGACTATGGCATCTCTTGCACCATCACCAACCACCACCACCACCGGTGGACGGTGCTTCTCCTCCTCCTCCACGTACGCTTCTTCCTTCTCTTTCAAATCATCTCAAGTTCCCATAGCACGAATCACGAACCATCGCCATGCAGTTTCATGCAAAGGCGCCCTAGATGATGATGACCATCACCATGAAAACTCCGGCAAATTTGATAGGAGAAACGTCTTATTAGGTCTCGGAGGTCTTTACGGCGCCGCCGCCACTTTTGGGTCAAACTCATTGGCGTATGCAGCTCCGATTATGGCACCGGACCTCACAAAATGTGGTCCGGCTGACTTACCCCAAGGAGCTGTACCTACAAACTGTTGCCCTCCATACACCACAAAGATTCTCGATTTCAAACTTCCACCACCGTCAAACACCTTCCGAGTCCGTCCAGCTGCTCATTTGGCTAATAAAGATTACATAGCCAAGTTCAATAAAGCCATCGAGCTCATGAAAGCTCTCCCAGATGACGATCCTCGTAGTTTCAAGCAACAAGCTGCTGTTCATTGTGCGTATTGCGATGGGGCATACGATCAAGCCGGTTTCCCTGATCTCGAGCTTCAAGTCCATGCCTCATGGTTGTTCTTACCTTTCCACCGCTATTACTTATACTTCTTCGAGAAAATTTGCGGCAAATTAATCAATGATCCAAATTTCGCAATCCCTTTTTGGAACTGGGATGCACCTGATGGCATGAAGATCCCTGATATATACACGAATAAGAAATCTCCGTTGTACGATGCTCTTCGTGATGCGAAGCATCAACCACCGTCTTTGATTGATCTTGACTACAATGGTGACGATGAAAATCTTAGCCGATCGAAACAAACCTCCACAAATCTCACAATTATGTATCGACAAATGGTGTCTAGCTCCAAGACTGCTAGTCTTTTCATGGGTAGTCCTTATCGTGCAGGTGATGAGGCTAGCCCTGGCGCTGGCTCGCTCGAGGGCATACCACATGGCCCGGTTCATATCTGGACCGGAGATAGGAACCAACAAAATGGTGAAGACATGGGTAACTTTTATTCTGCAGCCAGAGACCCTATTTTCTATGCACATCATGCGAATATCGACAGAATGTGGTCAGTTTGGAAAACTCTAGGAGGAAGAAGGAATGATTTTACAGATAAAGACTGGCTTGATTCTTCATTCTTGTTCTACGATGAGAACGCTGAAATGGTTCGAGTCAAGGTGAGGGATTGTCTCGATTCCAAGAAGCTTGGGTACATTTATCAAGATGTAGATATACCATGGCTAAAAAGCAAACCCGAACCACGTCTGAAAAGGGCTTTGAGCAAGATCAAGAAGCTCGCTGTAGCTCGAGCCGATGAACACATACCCTTTGCAAAAGATGTTTTTCCGGCGAGTCTTGATAAGGTGATAAAAGTGCTGGTTCCAAGGCCGAAGAAATCCAGGACCAAGAAACAGAAAGAGGATGAAGAAGAAATTTTGGTGATAGAAGGAATTGAAGTGAAGAGAGATGAGTTTGCGAAGTTTGATGTGTTTGTGAACGATGAAGATGACGGGATGAGGGCCACGGCTGATAAGACGGAGTTCGCCGGAAGTTTTGTTAATGTCCCTCATAAGCATAAGCATGGGAAGAATGTGAAGACAAGATTGAGGTTAGGAATAAGTGAGCTTTTGGAGGATTTGGGAGCTGAAGATGATGACAACGTGTTGGTGACATTGGTGCCGAAAAACAAAGGTGGTGAAGTTTCCATTAAAGGGATTAAAATCGAGCATGAGGATTGATAAAAATAACTTTTCATTTTCTCGAAAAATAAAAAACTATGATTATGAGTTATTTCGGTAAATATGTTGTCGCTTGGTTAATGTATCATCAGATAAAAATAAATTTCGATATCAAAGTTGGAATTGAACGTTTGACGTGTTAATTGAACCCCACAATCCACAAATCTCATTTTTGGTTGATTTAAATGAAATTTATATAGGTTAGAAGAACTACTAACAGTTAGCGCTTTGTCATATTTTTTTTATGTTCAACATCAATTTTTTTTATCACCTAAATCTTAGCATTTTATAGGAGTGGTAATAATCCTAACACTTTATTTTTTTTTCCTTTTTCAAAATTAATTAAATTATATTTTTTTAAAACACAAACAATTAATATTAAATAAATTTTATTTTTTTAAACAAAAAACAATTAATATGAAATAAATTTTATTTTCTAAAACACAGACATTTCATATTAAATTAAAAAGTTACACTACAAGAAATAATCCCTTTAGCGACGACTTCTATAGCGACGACGTTAGCCTTTAGCGGCGACATCAGATAATGTCGCCGCTAAAGGTTATTGTCGTCACTAAAGGGCTTCCACCGGCGATCCTCTTGTGCCACATGCCATTTGATCGTGACGTACGCTGCTATACTGATCTATCGGTTAGGGTTTCATCTCGTGGGAGGTAATAGCGGCGACACCAATGTGACGAAATGTCGATGCTATTGATGGCGATCAGCGTGAGTGTCATCGTGATCGTTCAATTATTTTTGGATCGTACGGCTAATAATCACGACAGAATGGCGCGTGTTTTTCCCTCCAACTTGTCGCCGCTATTGCCTCGGTGTCGCCACTAAAGGTAACACCCTTTTGACCCCCCTTCGTCCTAGACGACCCAGTCCCTACGTTGTCTCCTCCTTCTCGTAAAACGATCAACGTTCTCTGGTGCGATTTTCGGCGTAGTACACCATCACAAACCACCACTTACCATAGATTGCTTCTAGGCCTTCATTTTTCGATGATTTCCGGCGTTTTCCGACGATTTCCGGCGAATTCTGAGTTTTTTCGGCGATAATAATCCTCCGGTAACGTGCGTTTTCTCTTCCCTTCTCTCTTTCTCTTGTTTTCTTACCAATATTTAACCCTAATTTCTTTATTTTGGTGCTTTTAAGGTACTCTCTGGTGATACCACCATCACAGCACCACTGTTGTCACCACTAGCTTCAATTTCCGACGACTGGTCGTATTTTCCGGCGACACGTCTCATTTTCCGGCAACAACATGTTCTTTTTTCTTTTTTCTGTTCTTAATGTATATGAAATGTATGTGAAATGTATATATTTTGGTATCTGAAATGTGTATATTTGGGTATGTGAAATCTATATGAAATGTATGTAAAAATGTATATGCAAATGTGTATGTTTGAATATGTATGAAAACATGTATTTGTATGTGTATGTATGAAAAAGTGTATGTGAAAATGTGTGTATAAGTGTACTTCTATGTGAAATGTATGTATATGTGTGTGTATATATATATATATATATATATATATATATATATATATATATATATATATATATGAAAAAATGTATGATGTTATAATAGAAAAATGTAGGCATTTTTATGTGAAAATGTAGGTGTTTGTATGTGAAATATATATATGTATTTCTATATGAGATGTATTTGTATGTATGAAAAAACATATGTGAAAAAATATGTATAAGTGCATTTGTATGTGTGTATATTGTATGTTATGATAGAATATGTGTATATTGTATGTATATGTGTGTATAATGTATGTTATGATAGGATGTTATAATTGAAAAAAAAAAGTATGTTATAATTTACAATGTCTTTTTAAAGTATTATAATATAATAAAAAAACAAAATAATTAAGATAATATAAATAAAAATAAATAGGAAAAGGTATAATGTTATAATAGAAAAATAAAAACAAAAATAAGTTGATATTAAAAATCAAAATATGGAAAAAAAATGATATAAATAACAAATATATAACATCCTTTAAAGTACAATGCTTTAATAAAAAATAAAAATGATTAAGATGCTAAATCTACTAAGTTATAATTTGGTCATAATAGAAAAATAAAAACAAAAATAAGTTGATATTAAAATTTAAAATATGGAAAAAAAAGATGATATAAATAACAAATATATACTATGGTTTAAAGTAAATTGCTATAATAAAAAATAAAAATGAAAATTAAGACATTAAATCTACTAAGTTATAATTTAGTCATAATAGGAAAAATAAAAACAAAAATAAGTTGATATTAAAAATCAAATATGGAAAAAAAAAAGATGATATAAATAACAAATATATACTATCGTTTAAAGTACAATGCTATAAAATATATAAAAATAAAAAATTAAGACGCTAAATCTACTAAGTTATAATTTAGTCATAATAGAAAAATAAAAACAAAATAAGTTGATATTAAAAATCAAAATATAGAAAAACAAAATGATATAAATATCAAATTTATACTATCGTTTAAAGTATAATGCTATAATAAAAAATAAAAATGAAAAATTAATATGCTAAATCTACTAAGTTATAACTTAATAAGTGAACTATTTAAAGTACAATGCTATAATAAAAAAAGTAAGTTTTTTAGTTTAAGTCTCTTCTTTTTAAATCATCGAAAGCATAGAAATACCCGCCCGAAATTGATTTAGAAATTAATTTCGGGTTGTCCCTGTTTTGGGACTCCTTTTTGAATACCTTACCTTATTTAGGATGTGAATGTGTATTACATGATTGATTGTTTAAAAAATATTCGGTTGTTATATTCTCTTTGCTCCTCGGGTATATAATTTTATATATACTTAGGAGCTAAGGGGAAATGTTGTCGAATATTTCTTAAACGGTCAATCATGTAATACACATTTGCATATGATGTAAGATATTCAAAAAGTGGGTTTAGAAGCCTACCATTGTGAATACTCTTCTGTTGTCTGGTTTTCTATTCCATCTGATTGAGCGGTTACTCTATCCTTATAAATATTTGATCCTAATTTAAGTTCTTGTAGAGTAAACACTAAAACCTAACTTATGTTTCAGTTGCAACATGTCTATTGATAAAACCTGGACTAATATTGAAAACCGTACCTCTACCTTGTTCCAACAAGAACTCGAATCTCTTCTAGAGAGGTCCAAACCACACGTCGATAAGAAAGATCAAATCAAATGCCCGTGTAACAAATGTAATGTCAATAAATTTATACTACTAGCCATAATGAAATTCCATATACTTCAACATGGTTTTAGTCCACATTATATTATAATGAAGTATCACGACAAAAATATAGTTCATCCGGTTTCGAAGACATATCGCGTAGTAACGAGATGGCCGATGTTATTGCTGATGTTATGGGGGTGTGATTGAAAATGATACCAACCGCGACGAAGGGAACCCGAATATAGATGGTAGCGGTGTCGATGATGGATTTCAAAAGCTGTTAGAGGAAGTCCAATTAAAATTATATCCTGTATGTTCGTTTTAAGTTGTTGCAAACTGCATTTCCTCAAGGAAATAGGGTCCCCCCGTCACATTATGAAGCAAAAAAAGACACTCAAAAATATTGGCTTGGGTTATGAGTCGATACACGTATGTAAAAACGACTACTTTCTTTTCTGGAAAGAACACAAGTTGTTGCAAAAGTGTCTAATTTGTAATGAGAGTCGATGGATTGATGAAAATACAAAGGGTAAGAAGGTGGCTCATAAGGTAATAGGATACTTTCCCGTGACCCCTAGACTACAACGTTTGTATTGTTCTAGACACACAACTAAAGATATGATTTGGCACAGTATGAGACGATCCAAATATGGTACGCTGCTTCATCCCGTTGATGGTACTTCATGGAAAAATTTTGATATGAAGTATCCTAACTTCTCGAGGGAACCTCGAAACATACACTTACGACTTGCTGCTAATGGTTTTAATCCGTTTGTGTAACATCCCAATTTTTGTCATTTATAGTCCCTGGGGATGGAAGGGTGAAACCATGAGAAGCCTAAGGGCTAAGTTTCAATTTTGGGACTAGGAGGAGTACGTTGCGCGTACATAAGGGTACACTGAGCATACTAGGCGCGCCCTAGTACGCTGGGCGTACTTATGTCAGAAGGAAACCCTAATATTTAGGGTTTGGAGACTATATAAGCAACATTTTGAGCACCAAACCCTCCCTTACCTCAGCCTCCACTGCTTAGAATCATTTTCCCCAAACCCTAGCCATTTTCTTGAGTGTGTGAGCTTATTGAGTGTTTCTTGAGTGTTTTAAGCAGAAGGTGTTGCATCAAGGAATTGGAGAAGAAGATCAAGCTTGTAGATCTGAAGTTGTTTTGTGCCCTAGAAGCTTCAGAAGGTAAAAATAAGCTTCAAACTTTATGCATATATGTATAGATCTTGCCATTTTGCTTTAAAGAACCATTTCTTGTCCCAAAAAGTCCCAAGATGGTGCATGATGTGATTTGGACGAAATGAACTGTCCTTCTAGACTCTTGAAGGAGTTTTGAGTGATAAAAATGAGGTCCCAATCGCTTAAGATGTCCCATGCATGGAGTAGGAAGGTCTTAATGGATTAAGACCAAGTACTAAGAGCTTTTTGGACGTTCAAAGTGATAAAGTTCAAGACTTTATGGTTCTAAGGCACATTTGGTCGAAGGATCTGAAATTTGGGCTTAAGTGCTTAAGCCATTAAGCACTTATTAGAATTTTAAGAACAGCTCGCGTACGCCCCGCGTAAATCCAGTACACCCAGCGTACTGGGTCAACCACCCCGATGGTGGTCAACATCAGAGCGAGTACGCCCAACGTACCAGAGGAGTACGCCCCACATACGTCCTCTGTTGGGTTTTGACATTTGGGCTTCAGGTTTTGGGCTATTTATGGACTAGTTGGAATTGGGCCTTTGCTGGACTTTATGAATATGATGTTTTGGGCCAAGTTTTGATAATGGATCTTGGAATTAGGCCCAATTAGGGAGTTGGGCCTAATTTGGTAAATTGGGCCAATAATTGGCTTTGCATAAGGACTGTCAACGCTACGGACTTAGCATTGGGTTGGCCCAATAAAGAGAATGGACATGATAAATTGTGTGGTCCCTTCGTCAAGACTGTTATGTGGTGTTTTGACTTGGTATTTATTATGTGATAGTTCGGGATTTTCGGTGAGATAGCAATCAGAGGTATTAGGTACTTCAGCACATTGTGAGGTGAGTTATCCTCACTATACTCAAGGGTCTAAGGCACCAAGGCCGACCCTTTGATTTGTTATTTGGAATTTTGACTGTTGTGATATGTTAGCTCGGTATCCTGGTAGATAGGATGGTTATATGCTAGTATGATCTGTTTTTTTTTGAACGACAAATACAATAATATACTAAACTACTCCTAAATTATTCCACCTATGTCCACAGTAGGACTTGAACCCTCGACCTCAAGGAGGGAGGGCAACACCGGATACCGCTGGGCTAGAAGCCCTTTGGTAGTATGATCTGTTAGATCGGTATCCTGATAGATAGGATGTGATTATGCTTAGTGATCTGTAGTTTGGTCTGACTGTATGTATGCTGGTAGGGGATTACCTGTTATATGTGCACATGATTGATTGGTAGTTGAGGGTAATCCATCCCGAGGATGATAGGACCCTAGTATGTTGTCTTTATACACCATTATATGATTATCTGATATAGGTGCACATGTTTGATTGGTTATGGGAATTCCAACACAATGGTTGTGGGCCGAGAGTATTCCATCCCGATGGATGATTGGACTCGTAGTATGGGGCATTCCAACCCGATGGTTGTGGGCTGAGAGTATTCCATCCCTATGGATGATTGGACTCGTAGTATGGGGCATTCCAACCCGATGGTTGTGGGCCGAGAGTATTCCATCCCGATGGATGATTGGACTCGTATTATTGGGGCATTCCAACCCGATGGTTGTGGGCCGAGAGTATTCCATCCCGATGGATGATTGGACTCGTAGTATGTGGGCATTCCAACCCGATGGTTGAGGGCCTAGGGTATTCCAACCCGATGGTTGATTGGACCCATATTATGTTGGCATTCCAACCCGATGGTTGAGGGGCCTGAGGTATTCCATCCCGACGGATTATTGGAACCATAGTATGTTGTTTGTTATTATATGTGTATTATTGTGTCTATGGGTATTTTGGGGGTAACTCACTAAGCCTTCGAGCTTACATTTATCGATTATTGTTTCAGGTACAACGGATGACCGCGGGAAGGCGAATGCGTGAGCGTACACTTCCTCGATTTATGATTATGATTTTTGGGAACTCTAATGTTTAAACTATTTTGAAAACAAATTGTAATAACTGAATGGCTTTAAAAGTTTTAAATTGGCTCGAATTTTATGGATGTTACAAGTTGGTATTAGAGCCTTGGTTTGAGTGAATTGGAGGAACACTCGTGTAACTCTAGTCTCAAATGAAGGAAAAGATTTTCAAAATGATTTTCAAATGGTTTTCAAAATAATAAAGGAGGATGCAAGAGTACGATCAGCCAGAGCCAGTAAGTAGACCCCAAAACACCATACAAGTTATTTGATATTATGTGATATGTTAGAACAACATGCTAGTACTAAGATAGGGAGCCTTAGGAATTGTATGATAGAATTGCCTGATCTTTGATGCCATATCTTATAGTACCTCATTGATTGTTTGTGACTCTTTCGCGTGTGAACTAACTATTGGGTGAATACTCTAAGTCACATGCTACATGGGCTAAATAGTCTTAGGTTAAGGAATTTGGTCCTGCTGCGCAGCTCTTGTCTGAGTCCAACTGTTGTAGGATTAAATCTTTTAGTCTAAGATTGTTTAAGTCGTGCGGCATGTGATTGTATTCATGCAATAGTTAACTGGAACAATGGAGGGTCATGTGGCAGTTGATGGATGAATGGGCAGTTTGGATGAGTCCGCCGGTTATGAGATACTTAGCATTCCTCTAGGAGTGAGGATTGAGCGCTCACTATGTTTATGTATACATTTAGGACGTTGTGGTGATACTTGAGACAAATATGGGTAGGTGTGGAAGGTAGTATGGGCCCGTACTACTGAAAGCACAGGACCCATACGCGTAGCAAGGAAGTCACAACCCCTAGGGTTTATGGTCGGGAGTTGGTTCCCGGATTGTTATGAGGAGTATCTGATATCTTTTCGACATGTTTTCAGCATGGTGGTTACACGACGATTCGTGACTTGATCCGGGTCAGGATCAGGAGAGGGCGGACAGAAGGCGCCGACAGCGCCCGAGACTATCTGCCAGATGAGGCCAGACGAGATGGATGCCAGGATTCGGGAGATCCTGCATGATGAGGTTGCTGCTATGTTTCGGGCTCAGTTGTCGGAGATGTTTGGGTCGATTAAGACCGCTATGGTGGAGTATTTCGATGATCGCTATGCAGCCCTCACTAAGGCGGCTACCGCCGCAGCCACCGTAACTGTATCGGCGGCAGGGTTGGGAGCCGGGCGAGCTTTTCAGTACCGGGACTTCGATAACACGAAGCCCCTGACATTTGATGGTACTAAGGATCCGATCATAGCCATGAGGTGGCTATCCGACGTGGAAGGATGTTTCTTCACATGTTCATGTCCTGCTGACCAGAAGGTCAGGTGTGCTCTGAACCTGCTGAGGTCCGGAGCAAAGGATTGGTGGAGGTTGATTATTGGATCACATTCGGATGAGCAGCGCGCTGCGGTTACTTGGGATCGATTTTGGGATATGTTCCGTACCTGTTACGTCCTGCGGGTTGTACGGGAGAGGCTAGCGTAGGATGCAAAGTCGGTGACGGAGATCACCCGCATGTTTACTGAGAGGGCGATGTTTTACCCTGAGTTTGCTTCGGAGCAGGCTCAGATGACCCGATATCTGAGCATGCTCAAGACGGACATCAGACAGTTCGTGTCCACGCAGAGATGTGATACCTTGATAGAGTTACAGGAGGCAGCCAGGCGGCGAGAATTAGAGATTGAGCTTCAGCTGTGAGAGTAGAGACAGTCCCCAACGCAATCTCAGCCTGCGCCGAAAGGGGTTAGGGCCGCTGATTACAAACAGGGGAGTCAGAGGGGTCGTACTTGTGGAAAGTGCAGCAAGGTACATGATGGAGTTTGTCGATCTTTTTCAGGATGCCACAAGTGTGGCAAGGAGGGTCACATCGCGAAGGATTGTAGGCAGCAGACTTCCAGGGGCTGGTGTCAGGATTTGTTACCATTATGAGCAGTTGGGCCATATGAAGGCCCAATGTCCCCTACTAGCTGCCAGGCCGGTGCATGCTCCAGCGCCGGCTACCCTGAGGATTACTGGCGGGGGCCAGGGTAAAGTAGAACCTCCGAAGGTTCAAGGATGCGCCTTCCAGCTTACAGTCGAGGAGGCCATGACAGTACCTGATGTGGCGACCGGTATGTTTTTCCTCCTATCTATTTGTTTATGATTGCATTATGAGCTTTCGTTTTCTTTATGCATAAGTTATTAGGACATATGAGAGTTTAGGGAGAATTTATTGTCAAGGGACTATAGATGGTTAGGATCCGAAGATGCATTCGAGGATAAGGAGTTAGGATAGAGAATCTCCAGTCTAGGAAGAGCAGTTGTAATCCAGAAATTCAAAGGTCATCAGTGGGAATTCAGATTCTCTCGAGGTTCGTTACATCGTATTGGGATGATATTCTTACGTGGGTTAACCACTCTAAAGTTAAGAATGGTAATACTCAATTGGGATGGTTAAGTCGCGTATCAGCTTCGCCACCAGTTGGTAGTGGTTAGTGCTCTAAGTGGGAGAGAATCGAGGATTATCGGATGGGACATTAGCTATGGAAGATGATGTCTGTTGCGGTTCGGATGATGGTTTCCAGAGTGGTTGGGTTCAGGCGGTCCAGACATGCTAAAGACTTTGTATGGGTTTTGGTTAGTTATATGATCGGGTACCGAGTATATGTTATGCGGTAGCAATCAGTAGGTCTGTTTTTGGGTAATGAGTATGATGTTTAGTGATAATAACCCATAGAACCGTATGCTATGTGATTGTTAGTTCTCACCTATAGAGTGCTATCAGGAACTATCGGTGGTTATGAAGGAGAGCTTGGAAACTCGGGAGTAGCAACTTATTCCATAAGTAGATGGTTTAGGGTGAGGTTTCAGTACTGTGACACATGTCGGTGTTGTGAAGGACATGGATTAGGCCTTCTTGGGCAATGGAGGAGGTGAGTATCTCCAGGATGGAGTGTTAGGCAACTGAAGTAACGACAGCCGTGACGATAGGTTATCAGGAGCAATCCAGTCATGATCTGAGGGCCAGAGAGGGCATACCAGACTCATGTTGTGGGCTCAGAAGCAATCCAGACCTATGCTGAGGACCATGTAAGGGTATTCCAGTCATAGGCTGTGGGCATAGAGATTGTGATGGTTAGGTATCTTGTAGGAGAGCGTTCGGAAGGGATGTACTATTGGGATTCGAGGGAGTTGTACATGGATGTGACGAATCCGAGGATTGTGGATGAGATGCAAGGATAGATCCTTGGATCTCAAGTTATGAGTAGACCTGAGTTATATTCATAGAGGTATTCCAATCTAGGGTATTCCATCCCGAGGATGACTGGGCCCTATGATTGATTGGAGCTGATATGTTTGGTATTCCAACCCGAGGGTTGACTGGGCCAAACATGTGTGTGATACGAGGGTATTCCATCCTAGGGATGACTGGACCCGTCAAAGGCATGCCTGGTATTCCAGCCTGAGGCTGATTGGGCCAGGTATGAGTGTTCATACTTATTAGCTGGTTGATCACGTGAGTTGTTTCGGGAGCTGAAGGATGCATTATCCTATCAACACATAAAGGGTTCGCTTCAGGACGAGTGAAAGTTGGGGTTCCGATATATTGGATCATCAGGATTATGGTTAGGTTTGGCAAGGTGGCATATAGATTAGACTTTTTGAAAGTTTCGATTAGATTCTCATCGCTTTTCACGTTTGGCATCTGCAAAGGCGCATATATTGGGTTATGAGCATTCTAACACTCCTAAGTGTACATGCAACCCTAAATACCTTGGATCTATGTTTTCTCTATTATACATACAATTATGAACATCCAAGGTATTATCCTAATCTAGCATACAAAATAATAAATATAACAAGATAGAATACATACATCTTTGATGTAGAATGTCTTCATGAAGCTTGAGTGCCTAGTGCCCCAAGTGTGACACCTCAAATGGTTCACACAACACCAAATACACTTGGAATAACTTGAGAGAAACTTGAACACTCCTTGAAATCGTCTAGCCCTCACACTCACACATTAGTGCACGATTTCTTGAGCCATGAGATTCTTTTATATGGTGGCTATTAGGGTTACACCATGTAACTCATAACTTTACCCATTCCTTATGCTCCATGGATTTTAACCTCCATGGAGTATCCATGGGTCACCCCATGGACTTAGTCCAACATAAGGAATCTTGGATCACAAGCCCACATATATAAGAATGAATGATTTACACAATCAACCCATATATTTAATTAGTCTCTTTTTGATCACTTAATTAATTCCAAATTAATTCTTGATCAATACTAATTAAATAACCTTATTAATATATTAGAACTTATAATATATTAACCAACCTTAAGTGTTATTTCTCTCATTATAGTCTATCCAAATGCATGATGCCATGCAACCCAAATGGACCATGCCGGGTCGGGTCAAGTCTTACCAATTATAGTTATGGACTTAGACATTAATCCAACAGTCTCCCACTTGGATAAGTCTAAAACTATTATTGCGTATGACTTCAGGAACCGATCAGCAATCGTAGCTCTCAAAAGCTTCTGTCGAACTCTGACCTTGTCGATGAACTCTGACCTTTGTTAATGACTTGTCCATTAGATAAGGGATCATATATTCCTCCATTCTAGATATCATATGGACTGAGACATGGATTATCATGTTGTTTCCCGATTTCCGATTCATGATGACTGACTGATTGAACAAATCAAATCATTCCTGACTTGGCCAAGCACTCACATGTATCATCTTTAAATCATCGAGGGGCCCACAGATATCGCTTTTATCCCGAAGGTAAAAGGAATGGATAAACTTCGACTCATATGGCTTGTTCTACTACTTGTTGAATCATACACAAAGGCACGTTTTATAACATCGAGTTACCAATGCGTTTTCGTGCAATCAATGTATAACCAACTCATAGTAACAACTCATATCTCTAGGTTTGAAGAATATAAGATATTATCATCTCATGATCACTCGTGATAAAATCCATGAAGTGATTCAAATGAGCGCGGGTTGAATCCAATACTCAGAACTTATGAGCACTCATGAGTGTTGTAGCACCACTTTGTCCACCAACTTGGACCTCTACAAACCAACCCATGACAGTCTTGATTCATATCTACTTCCAACATATGACCGACTGTGGATGGTTTGAATAACTTAATCATTCAGGAAGAGCTACTTAGTTATTCTGGAAGTCAAAACATGCAAAGTGAAACACAAGAATAAATGAATCAAATATGGTATCAAACCCTATGAATATAAATAAACACTTTTATTTATCACCATACTGATTACTCATTATTCATTGTTTCGGTTTTATCAACTTTATACTTGAATTAAAAACACTAGTTGTCCCATGCTCCAAGCATGTACACTATGTTTTTCTTAAACAATAGCTTTGCCATACACCAAGTATGCACTCTATGTTTGTCTATGATCCTTACTTTGTGAAATAAACCAATTGAACATAATTTCAATGATTCTAATTTCACACTCCCAAATCCTTATCAAAAAATGTGAGAATTTCAAATTCCTATCATTTATCGAAATCTGTTTAGATTTTAAACTTATATGCACTGACCCTCCTGTAATGAATATGTACAAAGTCACAAAGACTTGTCAACAGTCATTATAAGGTATTCCAATGGAGATCAACTCCATGGAAACTAAGTCTCATATTCAAAGTACATTGCTTTGGACATGCTTCTTGCATTAAGTTTTCTAATCTTACACAGATAACTTCCACCTATGGAGACAACTCCATATTCTCATTTTGACTATCACTTCTGAATAAGAGATGCCTCTTTTCAGAATATGTCAATATGGTCCTTCCAAAATTAGCACTATACTTCCAACTGTCCCTGAGCAACCAATCTTTGGTAAACCTCAGATTGTCCTCGACAATTGCTTAATCATTTTAGTCATATCCAATTCTAGACCTTTTCCCTTCTTAATGCCTCTGGGCATTCGGAAAATTTTAGAAAGGATGAATATAGCACATGTAATCGAACCTATATCCGAAGCATATGGGACACGATTCATGATGTCTCACATAAAGACTAAACCAGTCTTTTGCTATAATATTTCCATTTCAATTTGCCAAGTTCTCAAAATTCAGATTATGAAAAGGGATGCCGTAATCATAATCGAATTTTAGAACGCAAATAATGGACCCATATATAGAATTTCCTTATGTTGAGCCATTCCAACATGAAATTCATATATATATCCTTGATTAAATACGATTAAAATCTCAATCTAAGCTTTTAGAATTGAAATGAAGTATAATTTCCTCTCCCTTAATTATAGCAAAACAACTTTTTCAACCCCTGCAACCTCACGAATTGAAACTTTTGTTTTCTATAATTAACATTGCTAACTTGCAACCTTTGTCATAATTATCATGCTCCCACTAACATGATGATTATTAGCATAACACTTATGCTCCCACTAGCTTTGACATGTACTCAGAAATCAGCTGACTTTCTTACCAAAGTTCAGATTTCTGATACTGGATTGTTTTGATAAAACTTTATCAAAATCATACACCTCTCTTAGATAGCTCACATGTGTGTCTAAACAATTTTAGAACTATGAAAAGGGATGCCGTAATCATATTCTCAATTGTTTAGACCTTTGCCACTTCTCACAAATCCATGTTAGTGTGCCGGTAAACCACACACGCTCCACTAACGACTTTGAGAATGCAAATATCACAATTTCTATCTAGCTAAAATCTACTTAGTGAAAGTGTTTCCTCACCATCATTTTCATGAATCGGAGAGAAACCTTATGACACTTAGATTTAATAGTGTATGTGTTCTTATCCATGTGAATTTGTCAAAACCATAATCACAAGACAAGGTTAGTGACAAATCCAAACTCATATTGATTAAACTTGTGCAATCTTAAATTCTTGCCATTTGGCAGCTCAGGTGCCTGCCATTGCTTCCAAGTAGTTGTGCAACCAATTGAGAACTCTTAGAACTCCTATGCAAAGCCAACTTGAATAGGCACAAAAATTTCAACACGATAGGTTATAAACCTCAAGTCGTGTGCTAGTGAAGGACTTTAGGTTTTATTCTTGATTAAGTCTTGAAACTTTCAAGAGCTTTAAGACTCCCACTGTCCTCTTGACATATAAGACTCCCTTGTCAAATATTCAAGAGATAGTGCGGATTCTTTATCAAGACTAACACTTTACACAATTGGCCTAAGTTGGTCTCTGTTTTATCCAAAACATCACAACTTACCAATTTCAAATGTACAAGAGTAAATAACCTTTTACTCTTACATTTGACTAGTGTTAACAAACCCTCTTTAAGATATGTCACTCAAGTTACAATCATGGAGTATGACTCTAAGAATTGTTTTGGAACGAAGTATGACTCATCTTTTTGATTTAACCATTTCAACAATTCATGACTCCTCTTCTTAGTCATAAGAATGCACTAAGATGACTTTAGAGGACCAATTGTGATATGGTATCTTAATCATTAAGATGATCATAAACATGATACTAAAGTACTCTCCCATCTTTTCAGATTTGAGAAACTTTTATCTTTCTGCCATACTTTGATTCTTCTTATTCGTTCTGTCTCACATTGAAACTTCTCCAATGCTACAGACTTATACTTAAACTTATAAGTATAACCATATTTACTGAACTTAAGTAAATCATGACGAATAGTCTTCTTGATCTTTTGTGGTGGACTTGACCAGTGCACAAGAATGTGTACTCGATCCCTTAGTCCTTTCCTTATTCACATAAGGAATTAGTCTTAATTTTCCAAGCTGAAAGTTCTCATTTATCATATATACAACTTGCATGATTCCAAGTTTCGGTCCAATTGAACCTTGGGTGATGAGAATCTTTCCTTTATTTGGTAATATTAGACACTACCACAACCGAAAGAATCAAATCCATTTTTCCAATATTGCTATCAATGGAATCTTATAAGCAACAACTTTTCACAAATGCCATTGTAAGGATACTTAAAATAAATAAAATCAAAACCTTTTTCTTTTATTTTAAAACTTTGCGGAAAAACTTATCCTTACAATCCATATGAAAACCTTGTTGTTATCTATTCCTAAGCAATATAAATATCATAACTCTTAAAGTAATAGCCCAAAATTCTGATGCGATCGAAATCCACCTTCGCGATCAGAATCAGCATATACTTCCTTTAAGATTTCTCTCTATTCTTTGATTCTTAAAACATCAACATGTGACCCAGTCACATCATGTAATGAGGATCTCAGAATGGAACTTAACAGAGTTAGATAATGGGCTCTACCTGATGTAGAGTCAAACTTATTGACTTTAACATCCTTAGGTAAATTTGGCAGATTTGCAATCAACGCCCATTCCTTTGGCAAAATAAACATATGGACCCTTTGGTAATGGGACTATTTCAGACTTAGCCTTTCTCTTTACCATTTGGTCAACCGGGTTGACTATGGCCAATCCCTTTCCATTGGGAAGAGAATGCTTTTTCTGGACTTCCAGTGTCACAGTTGTCACTGTCCATAAAGTTTTTGGGAAGTTGATCTTTTAATCAAATTTGCTTTACTATCGTTCCGAATCATTGCTGATTCAGCAGCACCAAGCAAATAGATATGATCATTAAGGTTCATGTCATAGTCTGTTTCATAGTAGTCCCAAAGGAACTCACTATGTGACTTAGAAAGTGATTGAACATCCAACTTTCTCAAGACTTTGACACCCAACTCTCCCGGCTTGTCAATATGTGACTTCATCTCTAAGATGTGATCACACATAGACCTTGCTTGCCATTAGGGCTTGAGTGACCTTGAACTTGTGGGTTAGGGAGAATAATTGGAGGAGGTGGAGGAAGAGAAGTATGACTTCCATGAGCCAAACTCGGGAAGTCATATTCATTAGGAAAGCTTGGTTTGGGAAGATCATTGTTGTCTAAACCAGACATCAACAATGGGAGAAATTCACGTAAAGTTGATTTAAGTCCTTAATATAACACCCAATATGATATATTAAGGCTAGGACCCAATAGAAAAACGAAATGTATTATTAGGTTTTAATTGGTTTTGAAACTCCTAGATTCTTTTGAGATTCATTGAACTTTTCAATGGCATGTTTCAATCTCGAGTGTGCCCTTCAAGTTTTGTGACTGGGATGCCGAGGATCACAAAACAAGGTGTGAATAACCATGCAAATATACTTGGTACCCTTAATATTTACCCCTTAATCAGTGTGCCGGTTAACCACACACGCTCCACCGATACTATGATAAATATTAAGTTACCCTTTGCCTACCTTGTTAAGTCCAGGTTAGTGTGCCGGTTAACCACACACGCTCCACTAACGACTTAAGCAAAGTGCAAAGTGTAATTTCATGGGTTAGCACCAAATTCACATTTTCCTAAGTAACTAAGATTGGGTATTAATAAGAGTTTAGTTACTTAGTATTTATCATTAATACTTTTAATGAAAGGAGAATTATAGTCCTTGTCCTACCCGTTCGGCTAACAACCCTCCACCAGTCAAGGAAGCGGTGGGTGAGAGTGGACACCCATTAAACTGCCATTTTATAGGCAGTAACCTTATACCCCTCTTATAGACCAGCTTCGTGAATGAGGCCTACTAACGGTAAGACTGACTTTACTCTTATACATATATAAATATTATTAACTTATAATATTATAAAGTATAAGGGTTGAATTTTAACTTTTAAAATTCTAAGGGCTAACTTGGAATTAAAGTATTCATAAGTGAAAACTTTTCAAATTCCAAAACTTGAGGGCAAGTTTTGAAACTATTCAAAACTAATTAATTCCATAACTTATGTGTTTAAAGTAGTTTTAATTAAAAAAAAAAAAAAAAAAAAAACTCTTCAAGTTCCATAACTTGAGGACAAGTTATGGAAGACTTTAAACTAATTAACAAAAAAAATAATTTTTTTTTATTGTAACTTATGGAACTAATTAAGGTTACACTTTTTTTTTAATTTAATGAAGAGACTCTTGAACCTCCATAACTTGAGGACAAGTTATGGAGTCATAAAACCATTTAATTAGAACTAGACTCTTCATTTTGTAACCTTTGCCAACTTTTATGAGTTTTATGATTCTTAAATGTGACTTTTCATATAACTTGAGGACAAGTTACAAAACACACTTTGGAATCAACTCTTAGATTAAAATGGATTGAAAACAACTATTTCACACAACTTTTCTATTAATCTAAGAACCTCATAAGAACAAGATAATTCAAATCATCAATCTTCAAGAAATTAGCATGAACATACAAACTAATACAAATCTTGAAATTATGACAATTATCTTAGAAATTGGATTAGCATGAACATTACCACATCAAAAACAAGTTTATAAGTCCAAAAACATCTTAGGGTAATGTTCCTAGTCCAATTCCAGCCAAAACAATCGAATATATGCATCCAACTCGATTTTTCAGCTACTTTTGCAAGTATAACAAGAAAACAAGCCTAGGCTCTGATACCACTGTTGGGTTATGAGCACTCTAACACTCCTAAGTGTACATGCAACCCTAAATACCTTGGATCTATGTTTTCTCTATTATACATACAATTATGAACATCCAAGGTATTATCCTAATCTAGCATACAAAATAATAAATATAACAAGATAGAATACATACCTCTTTGATGTAGAATGTCTTCATGAAGCTTGAGTGCCTAGTGCCCCAAGTGTGACACCTCAAATGGTTCACACAACACCAAATACACTTGGAATAACTTGAGAGAAACTTGAACACTCCTTGAAATCGTCTAGCCCTCACACTCACACATTAGTGCACGATTTCTTGAGCCATGAGATTCTTTTATATGGTGGCTATTAGGGTTACACCATGTAACTCATAACTTTACCCATTCCTTATGCTCCATGGATTTTAACCTGCATGGAGTATCCATGGGTCACCCCATGGACTTAGTCCAACATAAGGAATCTTGGATCACAAGCCCACATATATAAGAATGAATGATTTACACAATCAACCCATATATTTAATTAGTCTCCTTTTGATCACTTAATTAATTCCAAATTAATTCTTGATCAATACTAATTAAATAACCTTATTAATATATTAGAACTTATAATATATTAACCAACCTTAAGTGTTATTTCTCTCATTATAGTCTATCCAAATGCATGATGCCATGCAACCCAAATGGACCATGCCGGGTCGGGTCAAGTCTTACCAATTATAGTTATGGACTTAGACATTAATCCAACAGCATATTGGATGAGTAGGAGGTTGTATCGTTGGGTGATGTTCAGGTCGGAAAGCACTTGAACTATGAAGGGAGACCAGTGTCAGCATCGTAAGAATCCGAGTAGACTTGGGAGCGGAGTCCAAGATGCAGGAGCATTATCCTGAATTGTTCGCCGCAGCAGGCTTCGAGGACGAAGCCTACTTTAAGTGGGGGAGAATTGTAACATCCCAAGTTTTGTCATTTATAGTCCCTAGGGATGGAAGGGTGAAACCATGAGAATCATGAGGGCTAAGTTGCAATTTTGGGACCAGGAGGAGTACGCTGCGTGTACATAACGGTACGCTGAGCGTACTAGGCGCGCCCTAGTATGCTGGGCGTACTCATGTCAGAAGGAAACCCTAATATTTAGGGTTTGGGGACTATATAAGCAACATTATGAGCACTAAACCCTCCCTTACCTCAGCATCCACTGCTTAGAATCGTTTTTCCCAAACCCTAGCCATTTTCTTGAGTGTGTGAGCTTATTGAGTGTTTCTTGAGTGTTTTAAGAAGAAGGTGTTGCATCAAGGAGTTGGAGAAGAAGATCAAGCTTGTAGATCTAAAGTTGGTTTGTGCCCTAGAAGCTCCAGAATGTAAAAAAGCTTCAAACTTTAAGCATATATGTACAGATCTTGCCATTTTGCTTTAAAGAATCATTTCTTATCCCAAAAAGTCCCAAGATGGTGCATGATGTGATTTGGACGAAATGAACTGTCCTTCTAGACTCTTGAAGGAGTTTTGAGTGATAAAAATGAGGCCCCAATGGCTTAAGATGTCCCATTCATGGACTAGGAAGGTCTTAATGGATTAAGACCAAGTATTAAGAGCTTTCTGGACGTCCAAATTGATAAAGTTCAATACTTTATGGTTCTAAGGCACATTTGGTCGAAGGATCTGAAATTTGGGCTTAAGTGCTTAAGCCATTAAGCAATTATTAGAATTCTAAGAACAGCTCGCGTACGCCCCGCGTAAATCCAGTACACCCAGCATACTGGGTCAACTACCCCGATGGTGGTCAACATCAGAGCGAGTACGCCCAGCGTACCAGAGGAGTACGCCCCGCGTACGTCCTCAGTTGGGCTTTTGACATTTGGGATTCGGGTTTTGGGTTGTTTATGGACTAGTTGGAATTGGGCATTTGCTAGACTTTATGAATATGATGTTTTGGGCCAAGTTTTGTGAGAGAACCCCTCTCTAAAACTACATCATATTACTCCAAAACATGCTACATGCATATTCAATAACAATATTTTACATTGATAGTTTATTTACAAAAGATTGGTTACAAACCGACTAAGTTTTAGTTTATTACATAACTACCCAGGAAATTATAATTTTATACATACACAATCACTAAATTCAAAAGTAATATTATTAACTATTATAAATCTTCCAACAGTATGTGTCTATACTGGATCCTTATTACCTGCAATAGCTAAACACTGAGAGGGATAAGCGGTGACGCTTAGTGAATTCAAAAATAGATATAATATAACGTTATGCCATATATATACCAATATGAAAGAAGCAAAGAGGAACAAAGAACAACAAAGGCATATGTGAGTCATGTGACAAGCTTTCCATATCAACAAATGATCTAATTCAAAGATTTACAATCGATGAGATACAACAATTTCAACTTGATATACATCAATAAGACTTTAGCCCAAGTGGCACATAAAATAAACGATTTCTGAATTAACATTTTGCTAGAATTTACAAGCTTTCAGCCCTATCTAGCATTTTTCCAGTGCCAAGGTGATGCTTACTCATTCACTTCATGGTCAAAGGCTACATACCAATACGCAAGTGATGCTTAGTCATTCACTTCATGGTCAAAGGTATAGCTCATTATCATATTAACACTGGAAAGCATATTGCACATATAACACATAACATACAATTGTTCCTATAATTTGAACTTGCTGTGAAATAACCGGAGGTTAAGATAGTAATTTGGGAAGCACTTCGTTTCTAGAAAAAGGCTTTATTGTTGAAAATCGGGCTTTGCGAGGGTCGGGTTTAGAAACCGAAAGACTCTTTTCTTGCGGACTTCTAGTGCCTTGGGATGTTCTTCGGGTGTTGGATATGATAGCGGGGCTTCGGGAGGTTGTAAGGAGGTTTGTGGAGGTGAAAAGTATGATAAAGTCGGCTAAAAATGGTGAAGGAACCAGGTAATCTCGCACCTCCTTTTATACCCTGCGAGGGTTCTCTGCCGAATGGATAAGAAGGACACGCGGAGGCTTCGGATGCGAGGGGGAGGGACAGGCGTCGGTATCGGAAGCTGCACACGCGTCGCCTTCAGACGCCTCCACGGACGCAACACGCATCAGAACCTGCTTGGGCCGCGCATCGGGTGACTCAGCAGCATGGGAACGGGGCAGGATCGCATGCGAGGGTGACGTGGCCGAACCCGGACCATGCACATGCGAAAATTCTCGGTTTTTGTGCCCCGAACTTCAAAAATTCATAACTTTTGCGTACGAGTTCCATTTTCGACGTTCTTTATATGCACACGTAGGTGAGATTATACTCTACGACTTTCAATTAGACTCCGTTGGCTAATTTTGACTTTATTTTTAATATTATTATTTTTAACAGACCGGGACAGGAAAATCCGTTAAAAATTCATAACTTCTTCATCCGACGTCCGTTTTCGTCTGTCTTTTTACCGTTGTACTACTATTGACGAGACCTTCGATTCTCGTTTAGGTTGTGTCAGATAAAAATTACTCGATCTTTATTTCGAGTTTTTAGCTGTATACTGCTATACCGAAACTTAGAAAAATCATAACTTCCTCATACTAAGTCAGATTTTGACGTTTTTGTATGAAAATTCTCGGATTAACGAATACTACGACTTTCATTTAGATCACTAAAGCTAAAAAGTAGTTTATCGAAAACTCACTTTTTACGCTAAATAGTGTTTTGTCGGTTTTGTCGCGGATCTTCGATTGGTCATAACTTCTTCGTTATAACTCGGATTTCGATGAGGTTTTCGCCTAAATGTTTCTAACGAGATAATCTACAACTTTCAATAACATTATTTTTATTTATTTCCAAATTTATATTTTTGTTAATTTCAATCGTTGACGTTTGATTGGAATCTCATAAGACTTCCAATACTTCCCGAATGATTCTAAACATAGTCTTACTTCAATTCTTCATAAAACTATATTTTTAGAACTCAACACTCAAAATCGTATATTAAATAATATTCATTTTTTAAACAAAACACGATAACTGAACGTGTATGTTACAAATACCTCCTCCTTTTGTGGATTTCATCCCCGAAATCACAACGATTAAAGCAAATGGGGATATTTCGTTCTTATCTTGTTCTTATTTTTCCAAGTATAATTTGGGCCTCTATGGTGTTTCCACTTGACAAGCACCAACTCCACTTCTTTATTACGTAGATTAGTCGTTCTTTTGTTTACGATCTCTTCAGCCTCTTCTACATATCTTAACTTATTATCCAGTTTCACCTCGGATAACGGAATCGTTTCATCATATATGCTTAAACATTTACATAGATAACTCACATGAAACACATCATGAATACGTGCCAAATCTTCAGGCAATTCCAAGCGGTATGCTTGTTTACCAATTCTCTGGATGATTTTGAAAGGACCAATAAATCTAGGATTTAGTTTTCCTTTCTTTCCAAATCGCATAATGCCTTTCCATGGGGATACCTTCAGCATTACAAAATCACCCACATGGAATTCTATGGGTCGTCTTCTCCTTTCTGCATAGGACTTTTGTCGATCTTGGGTCGCTTTCATTCTTTCTCGTACAATTTCAATCCTGTCAATGGTGTCTTGAATCATTTCCGGGCTACTAAGGGCTTTCTGTCCTACATCATGCCAACATAATGGAGTATGACATTTACGCCCATATAGTGCTTCATATACCTTCAGTATATTTTCTACTTTTTGGATTGTTCTCTTCTTCTGACCATCTGTCTAGGGATGATAAGCTGTGCTAAGAGTAACACGAGATCCCAATTCACATTGCATACTTTCCCAAGAATGAGAAGTGAAGCTACTATCACAATCGGAAGTAATTCTTTAGCGGCACACCATGTCTCGCAACAGCTTCATCCAAGTATACTTGTGCGTATTTCTCTATTGGATCTATCCGGGGTAGTCTAGGCAAATCATCGGGGAAAGCGTCAGGATTTGAGATATCAACTGTATAGGCTAGATAAGTAGAATACCCCTTCGATATAAGTTTACGGGATTTTAGGAAAAAAATTATTTTTAAGATTTTAAGTCTTTGTTTACCGTAGACATAAATAGAATTTTTCCTTTCAATAGGGATGCGTACCATCTTTTGGTAACACAAGAGTTTTACATGGTTCTTTAATAATCAATCCATGCCGAGAATAATATCAAAGTTGGGCAAGGAGATAGAAATCAGGTTAGCAAGAAAACTATAACTTTCAATTTCTATGACACAATATCTATAGACTTTATTAAGCGAGTAATGATATACTTCCCGCAGTATCTACATGAAAATGATTGGGCGAATGTATAACAAGCAATTTGAAAAGAATGCGTAATTTCATGAGACACAAAAGAATCTGAGGCATCAGAATCAAATAATATGTGAGCAGGTCTAGAGTTGACGAGAAATGAACCAGTCATAACATTTGAGTCCTTGCGTGCCTTTTATATGGTAATCTGAAATGTACGGCCTTTAACTAAACGATTTTCAAACTCTTCAAACTTCTTAATTGATGGCGGTGCTCAAATCTGCACTCGCTCTTTGTTCTCTATTGGGCTTTCGGTCCTAATATCCGAGTTAAAAACTCAATTCTCATTGCAGACTCTTGCTCCTTCTTAAATTTGATTTATAGACTCAACCCAAGATAAGGTCTTCACTTTGCTACAACAACAACTCGAATGGTCATATTCTAACTGACCTTTGATTTCATAATACAGAAGACAGACAATGAACCATACTGTTATTTCTATTAGTCAAACACTATCATAGAAGAAACCTTCCTTCATGTTCTAATGTGATATGATATATTCATAACTAGTAGCATTTCTAGATAATAGTTGATTAATCCTTTAATGAAGGTTGTTATACTTTTATTGACTACCTCAATCATCTCCTTCTTCAATCTTCTGACTGAAGTTTCGTCGCTACATAAAACATGGTTCTCTGAACCAGTCAACTCACTTCGTAGATTTATATTAATTAGACTCGATTCTTTATGACCACTAAGGTCTGAACGAAAATCATCTTCTTAGTCATCACCGAAACGAAGGTAATGATATACTTGAACAAAAACGGAATCAATTACTAGCTTCTTGGTAACCTTGTGACTTTCCGTGATCCAAGTGTGAGTCCTGTGCTTCCAGTAGTATAGGCCTCTACTACTAGTCACACCTACTCATACTCGTCCCAAGTATTGTCTCACAGTTCCCAAGTCACTATTCAAAAGTTTTCACAAAACAACTTTTCACACCTGAGTGTGTTCAAACAAGTACATACAACAATTTCTCCTAGACTCAACTAGGGATTTCACGTTTCTATCAAACATATATTGGATTTCTTAAATTCACATTCTAGAATCATTTTATGCATAAGCTCGATCTAGCATATCCTAATATTTTTTTTAGGTCGATAGGAATTTCACTTCCAAATTCTTCATATAAATTCTTTCTCAGGTAGTGTCTACTTTACAAGATATACTACACCAGAATTTACTCCAGTAGTGTGGAGACAAACGGTCTCTAACTATTTGTATCATCTTCGAACTCATGCAAGTCACCATGCACATTTATTCATTTCATTATCCTTTCATGACATCGTCATTAATCTTAGAATGTATGCTTCTTATTTATATATCTTTCATGTCTACTTCATAAGAGTCAATCCTAGGAAGTCTGCATTTTAGTTGTATCTCAGCATGTTCTACTAGCTTCAACTTGATTCTCAGTCATTCCTAACAGCAACATTTCTTCTCATACAATACTATGGGTGTATATCTTCTTCAACCATATACTCTACCTTACTCTAACTAGTAAGTTACTCAGCCTTTTACCACCCAATAACTTATTTCACCACCCTAATCTTGTATGTTAAAGTCGGGTTAACATACTATGGAACTTTCATAAAGATGTGATAGAAATCAATTGTCACTCGGTATTATTAAATACTAAGTCTGAGCATATTGTATAGGGTTGCATATCAGCTCTTACTGCATACTACATCACAATGTTTGGCAAGGTATTGGCCTATTGAGTCTGAAAACTTTGTTAGCCTTTCCTTTGATCTTCATTGAATTCTTTTAAATCTTGCGTAACATCATTTCGATATTGCCGAAGTGTTTATCACCATTTTCAGCTCTTCTAACTCTGTAAACAATCACTGCTTCAACCTGGTCAGCGGTGGAACAACTTCATGGATTACACTAAAACATTCGTCTCGTCTGGATGTACTTTGAACACACAACATTCCTCCAAAGGTGTTATTATTTCATTAAACATAGCTTAAATGTACAACACCACTCTATAGGTATTAATACACTATTTACGGTATCACTTGATATATTTTATTTTATGATATCCCTCAGCCGTGAAGTTTTCGATGTCAACTATCGTAAGTCTCCTTATCACCTCGAAAAGTTTCATGCCGATGGAATAGAAGAAATAGAAACAGTTCTATCAATACGTGGATACTTCAAAAGAGAAATAGTGACACTACGTATCTCCAAGTCGTGTTCGCGCTTTCGGGTATTTTATTTATCTTTTAGCACATAATAGCATATAAGGCATCTCCCTTAAAGTATGTTAGTGCACACTATAGAAAGTGAGGTATTCAACCTAAATTATACTAGCCACACATCGTACCATCATTACTTAGCAATTCAAGTTTAAGCCTAAACATCCTTACAATTCCTAGTTCGCTTAAACTAATGCTCTAAAATTTTTGAAGTAGCTTATCATTATCCAATACTCCACTTAATTCTTTCCTATGGTTTGTATCCATATACTCCTAATGAATCCATTCATATATTGAACTTCTGACGGTTTAAGTCTAAATACCAATCTGTGGTATTTAGTTCACTTAAACTACTGCTCTGATACCATGATTGAGAGAACCCCTCTCTAAAACAACATCATATTACTCTAAAACATGCTACATGCATATTCATAAACAATATTTTACATTGATAGTTTAATTACAAAAGACTAGATACAAACCGACTAAGTTTTAGTATATTACATAACTACCCAGGAAATTATAAATTTTTACATACACGATCACTAAATATAAAAGTAATATTATTAACTATTCTAAAACTTCCAACAGTATGTGTCTATACTGGATCCTTATTACATGCAATAGTTAAACGCTGAGAGGGATAAGCGGTGACGCTTAGTGAATTTAAAAATAGATACAATATAACGTTATGTCATATATATATATATATATATATATATATATATATATATATATATACCAATATGACAGAAGAAAAGAGGAACAAAGAACAACAAAGGCATATATGAATCATGTGACAAGCTTTCCATATCAACAAATGATATGATTCAAAGATTTACAATCAATGAGATACAACAATTTCAAATTGATATACATCAATAAGACTTTAGCCCAAGTGGCACAGAAAATAAACGATTTATGAATTAACATTTTGCTAGAATTTACAGGCTTCCAGCCCTATCTAGCATTCTGCCAGTGCCAAAGTGATGCTTACTCATTCACTTCATGGTCAAAGGCTACATACCAATACCCAAGTGATGCTTAGTCATTCATTTCGTGGTGAAAGGTATAGCTCATTATCATATTAACATGGGAAAGCATATTGCACATATAACACATAACATACAATTGTTCCTATAATTTGAACTCACTGTGAAATAACCGGAGGTTAAAATAGTAATTTGGACAGCACTTCGTTGCTAGAAAAAGGCTTTATTGTTGAAAACCGGGATTTGCGAGGTTCGGGTTTCGAAACCGAAAGACTCTTTTCTTGCGGACTTCTGGTGCCTCGGGATGTTCTTTGGGTGTTGGATATGATACCGGGGCTTCGGGGGGTTGTAAGGAGGTTTGTGGAGGTGAAAAGTGTGAAAAGTATGAGAAAGTGGGCTAAAAATGGTGAAGGAACTGGGTAATCTCACACCTCCTTTTATACCACACGAGGGTTCTCGGCCGAAGGGATAAGAAGGACACGCGGAGGCTTCAGATGCGAGGGGGAGGGACAGTCGTCGGTCTCGGAAGTTGCACACGCGTCGCCTTCGGACGCCTCCATGGATGCAACATGCATAGGAACCTGCTTAGGCCACGCATCGAGTGACTCAGCAGCTTGGACACGGGGCAGGCTCGCATGCGAGGATGACGTGGCCGAACCCAGACCATGCACATGCGAAAATTCTCGGTTTTTTTGCCCCGCACTTCAAAATTTCATAACTTTTGCATATGAGTTCCATTTTCGACTTTCTTTATATGCATGTGTAGGTGAGATTATACTCTACAACTTTCGTTTAGATTATGTTGGCTAATTTTGAATTTATTTTTAATATTATTATTTTTAACTGACCGGAACAAGAAAATCCGTTAAAAATTCATAACTTCTTCATCCGACGTCCGTTTTCGTCTGTCTTTTTACCGTTGTACTACTATTGACGAGACCTTCGATTCTCGTTTAGGTTGTGTCGGCTAAAAATCACTCGATCTTTATTTCGAGTTTTTAGCTGTATACTACTATACCGAAACTTTAAAAAATCATAACTTCCTCATACGAAGTCAGATTTTGTCATTCTTTTTATGAAAATTCTCGGTTTAACGAATACTAAGACTTTCATTTAGATCACTAAAGCTAAAAAGTAGTTTATCGAAAACTCACTTTTTACGCTAAATAGTGTTTTGTCGGTTTTGTCGCGAATCTTCGATTGGTCATAACTTCTTCGTTATAACTCGGAATTTGATGAGGTTTTCGCCTAAATGTTTCTAACGGGATAATCTACAACTTTCAATAACATTATTTTATTTATTTCTAACTTTATATTTTCGTTAATTTCAATAGTTGACTTTTGGTTGAAATCTCATAAGACTTCCAATACTTCCCGAATCATTCTAAACATAGTTTTACTTCAATTCTTCATAAAACTATATTGTTAGAACTCAACACTCAAAATCATATATTAAATAATATTCATTTTTAAACAAAACACGATAATTGAACGTATATGTTACATTTTGATAATAGATCTTGGAATTAGGCCCAATTAGGGTGTTGGGCCCAATTTGGTAAATTGGCCCAATAATGGGCTTTGCATAAGGACTTTCAAGGCTACAGACTTGGAATTGGGCTTGGCCCAATAAAGAGAATGGACATGATGAATTGTGTGGACCCTTAGTCAAGACTGTTATGTGGTGTATTGACTTGGTATTTATTATGTGATTGTTCAGGATTTCCGGCGAGACAGCAATCAGAGGTTTTCGGTACTTGTCACACCCCCCAACCGGAATGACGGAAACGTTCGGGGGTGGATGACGTCATATGTAGTATCACAACAATTGCAACATAGTAATCATAGTAAACACAACCATTACATTGGATATATATAAAAAGTACTTACATCTGTTTGATTAGAATTCATATACATCAAAAGTATAACGAATGAAAAGAAGCGTGACTCTATACGCTCCGTCTTCTCCAAAAGCTGCGGAAGGTAGCTGTCTACTGATTTCCTGAGAATACAAGCGGTTTTGAAAAGAGAATCAACATTAAGCTGGTGAGTTCATAAGCATGTTTCTGTAGTGAAAACCTGTTTGTAAATTTGTCAAATGTTTGCATGTTCTCAAGAAAATCCAATATTTTCTTTAGTATATGTATGATTAAAACCAGTTCCTTCTTTAACCCCTTAGGTCGTTACTATATTCTGTACAAAAACCGTTGTATAGTATATTCTGTTTGAAAACCCATGCTACCACCAGTATGTATAGTCTGTTCTGTTTGAAAACCCTGGCTACCACCAGTATGTATAGTCTGTTCTGTTTGAAAACCCTAGCTACCACCAGTATGTATAGTCTGTTCTATTTGAAAACCCTGGCTACCACCAGTATTTATAGTCTGTTCTGTTTGAAAACCCTAGCTACCACCAGTATGTATAGTCTGTTCTGTTTGAAAACCCTGGCTACCACCAGTATGTATAGTTTGTTCTGTTTGAAAACCCTGGCTGCCACCAGTATGTATAGTCTGTTTTGTTTGAAAACCCTGGCTACCACCAGTATGTATAGTAGTTTCATTACTTAAAATAAAACTAATGAAAAATGAAATCCCATAAACAAATAGTAAGTTTATAATAGTGTGAGTCGTATAACCATACTTGATATGACCTAGTGACCTTTTCGACGTTCTTCAAGTGTCGGTTAAATGACATTTGTCACCCCAGGCATGCCTGCCTAACTGTAGCTAGCAGTTCAGGTGTGGGATTGTCAGTCCCGAATAGATGTATTCACAAATCTCAAGCTCTCCCTCCAGGAGACTATGGTTATACTATGTTAGGATTTAGTTTAGTACTCCGAAGGGTACAAAGTGAAGTAGTGTCTCACAATCTCATATCGACTAGTTTACTTGTTGTTTAGTATTGTTCTACTGTATTTAAACCCGTGTGTATACTCTATAGAGGGAAATAATTATACTTAAATTATTATTTATTGTTGTAATCTTGATGTCCAATTATAGTAGTGTATTTCATAAACTAAATCTTTCATAGTTTATATGTTTTGCCATGTATAACTCTGAATTCATGAAACTGTGTATTGAAAACCCCAAACTATACCTATTATAGTTTGCATGTATGTTGTGTGTTTGGTTCGTGTATCGATTTGAAAACTATGTAATTATAACTATATATTGAAAATGTCCCTCATGCTCAGCGCGTTACAAAAGGGATAAAATATCTAAATATTTTATAAAACATGAAAATCCTTTGGTTGTATCAATTGCATAAGTTTTGAAATTCTTTTGTATAAGTTCACAAAATCATTTGTGTTTGGCTTGTATCCCCCCCCTGAAAACCTTAAAAATTGTAACATCCAGATTCCCAGGTATCTTATTTTATGTATTTATATTGAGTTTTGGAGAGGGACTCGGCGAGTAGGCGCTCAGACTCGCCAAGTAGGATCGTGCATGGTTGGACTGGTTTAGTGACGGACTCGGCGAGTCCATACGTGGACTCGGCGAGTCCACGCTGTTTAATGAAACCCTAATTCTCGGGGCCTGGGCCCTATTTAAGGACCTTTATAGCCACCATTTGCGGCTATCAGACCCCTGAGAAACCCTAGAGAGCAGAGAGAAGGCTTGTAGTGCAAGAGGAGGGCTATTTCATCATTCTAAGTGTGATTTTGCAAGAAAGAAGGAAGGAGGACAAACAAGGAAGGTTATGGAGCTCAGATCTATCATCCATTTCATCAGAGGAGGCTACTAGAGGTACTAGTCTGTGCTCAAACTCGTGTATTTGGTGTTCTAGCTGAATCTAGGGTTTCCTTGTGCCTTCTTTGGCTTGGATTCAAAGTATGTGAGGTCCCAAGGTGGAGTTCTTTATAGATATGGACCTTAAGAGGTCCAGAGAGTCCTATTCACATTGCTTTTTGCTACTCCATTAGAGATATGGCCCTAGGTTGCCATTTTAGGGGTTATTTCACCCAAAGAAGCTTTTTGGTCATTGCATGAGTGTAAAGGTCAGACCTTTACGTGATTATAGTGGTTGAGAAGGCCAGATCTATGGATTAGAGGAACAGATCTGACCTCAGAAGGTCATTTGAGTGTGAGCATGGAATGAACTCGCCGAGTCCATGAACGGACTCGACGAGTTGAGTCGGGTTTCCCCGCGACTCGCGATCTGTGACGACCCATTGAGTATAGGGCTGACTCAGTGAGTCAAGAGAGGACCAGGGGCGAAGAGGGCAGGCGTGTACTCGCCGAGTCACCCTAGTGCACTCGGCGAGTAGGGTCAACTGTGGCCGTTGACTTTCGTTGACTTTTAGGGTTTCGGTTAACAGTTGGACTTTTGAGTCAAGGAGGGGTAAAATGTGTTGGGTTTTGAGCATTCTAACACTTCCTAAGTATACATGAAACCCTATTAAACCTTGGATCTATGTTTGTCTAAGATACATGCAAAATATTATTTTCCAAGGTTTATAACCTATCTAGCATGGCATGGGGTACTTTTAACCATAAAAGAACTAGATGAATTACATACCTTTTGTTGATTGTTGATTCCTTGGAGTTTGAGAGCCAAGCACCAATAATGTGAATGCCTCAAATGGAAATCACAAATCACCACAAACTTGGAAAATATATGAGAGAGTATACTAACTCTTGATATTGGCCACCACACTTACACACACATTAGTGTCTTTTTCATGCAACATAGGCTTGTTTATATAGTGTACATGGTTAGGGTGAAACCCTAATAACCCATGTCTTTTCCTATTCCAAGGATCCATGGGTTAAATGCTCCATGGATCATCCATGGACTTCCACATAAGCTTAGCCCATTCCAAATGAGTGTTAGCCCACACCATATAAATATAATAGCCCATGATTTAATTAGTCTTCCTTTTAATCACTAAATTAATTCATAATCAATTCAAGATTAAAACTAATTAAGTAACATGACTTTATATTAATATATTATAACTTATAATATATTAATAAATCGTAAGTATACAATTCTCATAAAACTATCCATAAATCGTTTGGGTGAAGTGCAACCCAAATGGACCATGCCGGGTCGGGTCAAGTATATACCAAATAAGTTATGGACTTAGACACCTTATTCAACAGACTCCCACTTGGATAAGTCTAGTAACTGTATTTGCCTATATTACTTCAGGAACCAACCGACAATCGTAGCTCTCGAAAACTCTTGTGAACTATGAAGCGCCATTTTAGATAAGTGATCATATAATCCTCTGCTCTCATGATATCAGCCGGACAAATACATGGAACAATGTCTTACTTATTGTCTAGCAGTTGTTTCTCGATTTCCGATTTGTTTGACAAAGAACTTAACTGAACACATCAATTTAGTTCTGACCGTGCCCGGTACATGGGTCAACACAAAATCATCGAGGGGCCCAGATATCGCTTCTATTTCTAGAAGGAACAGATAAACTTCGACTCATATGCTTGTTCTACTACTTGTTGAATTGTACACAAAGGCACGTTTTATAACATCAAGTTACTGATGCGTTTACGTGCAATCAATGCACAACCAACTCATAGGTAACAACTCATATCTCTAGGTTTGAAGACTTATAAGATATTACCGTCTCACGATCACTCGAGATAAATTCCATGAAGTGATACAAGTGAGCGTGGGTTTATTCCAATACTCATAACTTATGAGCACTCATGAACGTTGTAGCAACCATTGCTATGTCTAAACACCTTTAGCCATCTACAAACCCAATTCATGACAATCTTGATTCATACCTACTTCCGACGTATGACTGATTGTGGAAGTTTGAATAAATTAATTATTCTGGAAGTCAAAACATGCAAAACTGAAACAATAGTAAATAATTGACAATGATAGTAACACTTTACTCATAAATAAATCACAAATTTTATTCATCATCAAACGTCAATTACATTTTACAAGTTTCAGAAAAGGCTATCTAATCTGTAAAACTAATATCGTCCCTCAGCCCGATGCGCCTCGCATGCTGCAAATGCTTAACCCTCGTCAGTCCCTTCGTAAGGGGATCCGCAGGGTTCTCATATGACGATACCCTCTTTGCCACGAGGAGTCCCTCTTCTATCTTGTGTCTTATGAAGTGATATTTTCTGTCAATGTGTCGGGATCTGCCATGATCTCTTGGTTCCTTGGCTAAGGCAACCGCACTATTGCTGTCACAGAAAATCTCCATAGGCTCCTTAATAGCTGGTACAACTCCAAGGTCTCCGATGAAGTTCCTCAGCCATATCGCCTCCTTTGCCGCTTCACTCGCTGCTATGTACTCTGATTCACAAGTCGAATCAGCTACAGTCTCCTGTTTGGAACTCTTCCAAGAGATTGCCCCTCCATTTAGGGTAAAGACCCAGCCCGACTGAGAGCGGAAGTTATCCCTATCAGTCTGAAAACTAGCATCACTATACCCTACTACTCTCAAGTCATCACTCCCACCAAGGGTAAGGATCCAATCCTTAGTCCTCCGCAGGTACTTGAGAATATTCTTTACCGCAGTCCAATGAGCCTTGCCAGGGTTCCCCTGATATCTGCTGACCATGCTCAAAGCGAAGGCCACATCAGGACGGGTACAAGTCATAGCATACATGATCAAACCAACAGCGGAAGCATAAGGTAATCGAATCATCTCAGCTATCTCATCTTCTGTACTCGGGCTCTGAGCCTTGCTCAGTTTGGCATTGCTTTGGATCGGTAATTCTCCTTTTTTGGAATTCTGCATGTTGAACCTTTTCAACACCTTATCCAAGTAGATATTCTGACTAAGTCCAATTAGTCTTTTACTCCTTTCTCTTAATATCCTTATCCCTAGGATATAGGTAGCTTCTCCAAGGCCCTTCATAGCAAAGCACTTCCCAAGCCAGGACTTAACCTCCTGCAAGGTTGGGATGTCATTTCCTATGAGTAGTATGTTATCCACATACAGTACCAAAAAACTAACTATACTCCCACTAGCTCTGACATACACGCATGACTCATCTTCACTTCTTAAGAAACCAAACTCTTTGACCTTCTCATCGAAACAAAGATTCCAACATCGAGATGCTTGTTTCAATCCATAAATGGACTTCTCAAGCTTGCACACTCTATTGGGGTACTCTGCACTGACAAAACCTTCTGGCTGATTCATGTAAACATCCTCAGCCAACTTTCCGTTAAGGAAAGCGGTTTTGACATCCATTTGCCATATTTCATAATCATGAAATGAAGCAATGGATAGCATAACCCTAATAGACTTAATCTTTGCTACTGGTGAAAAGGTTTCATCATAATCAATTCCCTGAGTCTGAGTAAACCCCTTCGCAACCAGTCGAGCCTTATAAGTGTGCACCTTCCCATCCATGTCGGTCTTCTTCTTGAAGATCCATTTGCACCCGACTGTCTTACGACCTGGTACATTGTCAACCAAGTTCCAAACTTGATTGTCATACATGGACTGTATCTCGCTGTCCATAGCCTCCTTCCATTTAGCAGACTCTGGGCCTACCATGGCTTCCTTAACACTGTTAGGTTCATCCAGATTTACCAGTGTACTGTCACTGATAATTGTATCACCTTCCGTAGTAATATGAAATCCATAATAAAACTCATGTGTGTTCCTAACCCTTGTGGAACGCCTCGGAGGTACAGACTCGTCAGCTGGATCAACAGGAATTTCCTCCTCAAGTTGATTGCTAGTGTCTGAGGTTCCTTCACCAATTGAGTCTTGAATTTCTTCAAGGTCAATTTTCCTCCCACTGTCTCCTTGGCTTATAAATTCTCTCTCTCGAAAGACCCCTCTCCTAGCCACAAAGACCACATTCTCATTGGGTCTGTAGAAGAGGTAACCAAAGGATTTTTGTGGGTAGCCGATGAAAATACACCTTTCACTTCGAGGTTCGAGCTTGTCATGAGTCTCGCGCCTCACGAAAGCCTCGCAACCCCAGATCTTGATGTGGTCTAGATTGGGAACTTTCCCAGTCCACAACTGATGAGGTGTTTTGGCAACCTTCTTTGTAGGGACTAGAGTAATGATGTGGGCGGCAGTCTCTAAGGCATACCCCCAAAAAGAGATTGGTAGCGAAGCTCGACTCATCATAGAGCGAACCATGTCCAACAAAGTTCGATTGCGCCTCTCAGCCACACCATTCAGCTGTGGTGTCCTGGGAGGTGTCAATTGTGAGACAATCCCACACTCCTTAAGATAGTCGAGGAACTCAGTACTAAGATACTCACCACCTCGATCGGATCGAAGCATCTTAATGTTCCTGCCCAATTGATTTTCTACTTCCTGTTTAAACTCTTTAAACCTTTCAAAAGATTCTGACTTATGTTTGATTAAGTAGACATAACCATATCTACTAAAATCATCAATAAAAGTCACATAATAGCGATTAGCATCCCTTGTGGCGGTTTTGAATGGTCCACATATATCAGTATGTATAAGGTCCAACAAACCCTCACCCCTTGCACAAGTACCAGTGAAGGGTGATTTTGTCATTTTTCCAAGTAGACAAGACTCACAACTATCATCCGACTTGAGGTCGAACGACTCCAGAACTCCATCCTTTTGGAACTAGCTTATGCGTTTCTTGCTTACATGTCCAAGACGACAATGCCACAACGATGCTTTATCCATGCTAGTAGAAGAATCAATACACAATACATTATTCCCTAAATTATCTACAACCGATACAGCTTCATACACACCATCACAAGGTAATGCTTTAAAATAAAGAATATTATTAAAGAAAGCATTAATACTACCAATTTCATTATCAAAAGAAAAGGTAAAACCTTGTTTGTACAAAGCATGAAAGGAAATAATATTCCTCGCCATTTCAGACGAGTAAACACATTTATTCAAATCTAACTTTAACCCACTATCTAGCAACAAAGTATAAACTCCAATCTTGGTAACAGGTGTAACCTTCTTGTTCCCCATGATTAAGTTTATCTTTCCGTGCTCCACATCCTCACTTCTTCTTAGGCCCTGCAAGTCACAACAGATGTGAATACCTCAACCTGTATCAAGAACCCAAGAATTAGAATATGGTGAGTTATTAGACAATATAGTCTAAATACCTGCATGGGATGGTTTCACTTTCCCATCCTTGACATCCTGCAAGTACTTTGGGCAGTTTCGCTTCCAGTGCCCCTTATTTTGACAGTAGAAGCATTCAGCATCCTTAGGGATGGCAGAAGGAGTTATAGAACCACCTTTGGTTCCAGATGAGGAGCCTTCAAGGGACTTTCCCTTGGTACCCTTCGAAGGGTGCTTCCTCTTTTTCCCTTTGCCTTGCCCGATAGCCAAAACAGGGGTAGTAGTAGGAGTAGGAGTAGCAACCGACTTACTCTTAAGACCACTTTCGGCAGTCTTCAGAAGTCCTTGAAGCTTACTGAGTGTGACTTTCTCCTTGTTCATGTGGTATGTCATACGAAATTGATCATAACACGAGGGCAAGGAGTGCAAAATGATATCAATTGCCAACTCCTCAGGGAAGTTCACATTCAGTTTCATTAGACGGTCCACATACCTTTGCATTTTCTGCATGTGGCTCGTGATTGGTTGGCTATCCTTCATACGGGTAGTGATCATGGAGGAGATTATTTCATACCGCTCTTGACGAGCACTCTGATGGTACCTTTCCATCAGATCCTGATGCATCTCAAAAGGGTAATAGTCCTCATAGGACTTTTAGAGTTCAGCTGTCATGGTGGCCATCATGATGCATGCCACCTTGGTGACATCTCTTTCATGTGCCTGATACTCAGCGACCTCCTCAGGAGTAGCAGTGGACTCATCAAGCTCCTTTAGCTCCTTATCAAGGACATATTCCTTGTCCTCGTAGCGAGTGACCATCCTGATGTTCCGGATCCAATCCATCAAGTTGGAACCATCAAAGATGACCCTCCCACAAAGGTTCATGAGGGAAAAGGAGCTAGTAGGGTTAGAGCCCGAAGCATTGTTGTTGGAAGACATCTGAAAAGAAGAAAACAAGTTTAGATTAGATATATCGAATCCTTAATAATACACCCAAATGTAATATTAAGGCTAGGATCCAACACAATATATTATAACTTAGAAGAGGGATGCCGTAATCTTAGCTATAACATATTTGAAGGTAGGTGAATGACGATTCACCAATTTCCACCATGAAAACGAAATGAATTATTAGATTTAATTGGTTTTTGAAATTCCTAGATTCTTTTGAGATTCATTGAACTTTTCAATGGCATGTTTCAATCTCGATTGTGCCCTTCAAGTTTTGTGACTGGGATGCCGAGGATCACAAAACAAGGTGTGAATAACCATGCAAATTCACTTGGTACCCTTAATATTATCACCTAATCAATGTGCCGGTTAACCACACACGCTCCACCGATCTATGATAAACATTAAGTCACCCTTCGTGATCCTTACTAGTCCAAGTTAGTGTGCCGGTTAACCACACACGCTCCACCAACGACTTGGTAAGGTACAAAGTGTGAATTTCATGGGTTAGCACCACATTCACATTTTCCTAAAGTAACTAAGATTGGGAATTTATAAAAGATTTAGTTACTTTATAATATTCATCATACTTTTAATGAGAATTTATAAGTCCTTGTCCTACCCGTTCGGCTAACGACCCTCCACCAGTCAAGCAAGCGGTGGGTGAGAGTGGACACCCATTAAGTTGCCATTTTATAGGCAACAACCTTATACCCACCTTATAGACTGGCTTCGTGAATGAGGCCTACTAACGGTAAAACGACTTAATCTTATACATATATATAATAATTAACCATTAATGTTATAAATAGTATAAGGGTTGAATTTTAACTTTTAAAACTCTAAGGGTTTGGAATTAAAGTATATTAAAGTGTGTGTAACTTTACAAATTCCAAAACTTGAGGACAAGTTTTGAAACTATTCAAAACTTTTCATTTCATAACTTATGAATTAAAGGTTCATAAAAATGAAGACTCTTCATTTCCATGTAACTTATGTGTCTTAAGTGTGTGTTTAAAAGAAGTGACCTTTGGATATCCATAACTTGAGGACAAATTATGGACTCCATTAAAACACATAAATGATCAAGAATTAATCCTAAACAATTCAGCAAATAATTCCTATCATCTTCTAAATTCATAAGAACATGAACATGATCACCAAAGTTTCAAGAATTATATGAACACATACAAAACATGAAATTTTGATATATGCTGTTGTAAATGGATTAGAACAACCATTACACCAACTAAAACAAGTTTTAAAACACCAAAATAGTTTAGGGTAATATTTCTAGTCCATTTCCAGCAGCAAAAGTCGAAAATCTGCATTCTGAGGCTCCTACTCGCCGAGTGCACGAACCTACTCGCCGAGTAGGATGAGTTTACACATGAACTCGGCGAGTCCCCCCATGGACTCGGCGAGTTCATCAGTCAGACAGCAAAAAAACGACTTTTAATCACTATTTTGCATCAAGTATCAAACAAACAAGCCTAGGCTCTGATACCACTGTTGGGTTTTGAGCATTCTAACACTTCCTAAGTGTACATGCAACCCTATTAAACCTTGGATCTATGTTTGTCTAAGATACATGCAAAATATTATTTTCCAAGGTTTATAACCTATCTAGCATGGCATGGGGTACTTTTAACCATAAAAGAACTAGATGAATTACATACCTTTTGTTGATTGTTGATTCCTTGGAGTTTGAGAGCCAAGCACCAATAATGTGAATGCCTCAAATGGAAATCACAAATCACCACAAACTTGGAAAATATATGAGAGAGTATACTAACTCTTGATATTGGCCACCACACTTACACACACATTAGTGTCTTTTTCATGCAACATAAGCTTGTTTATATAGTGTACATGGTTAGGGTGAAACCCTAATAACCCATGTCTTTTCCTATTCCAAGGATCCATGGGTTAAATGCTCCATGGATCATCCATGGACATCCACATAAGCTTAGCCCATTCCAAATGAGTGTTAGCCCACACCATATAAATATAATAGCCCATGATTTAATTAGTCTTCCTTTTAATCACTAAATTAATTCATAATCAATTCAAGATTAAAACTAATTAAGTAACATGACTTTATATTAATATATTATAACTTATAATATATTAATAAATCGTAAGTATACAATTCTCATAAAATTATCCATAAATCGTTTGGGTGAAGTGCAACCCAAATGGACCATGCCGGGTCGGGTCAAGTATATACCAAATAAGTTATGGACTTAGACACCTTATCCAACAAAATGGTCTTTTACCCTTCCGAGGGATCGTAGAAGGGGGTTTAATCTAGCACTTGAGAGCCATTACTTATTGAGGACATTTTGTATGTGATTAGGCGGGGGCTAGATCAGTAGATTCGTGTGCGAGATCATCCGAGATACCCGAGGTGAGTCTTCTCACTATAGGTTACCTAGAGTGGTATTTATGTGTAGACCAGAGGGTCTTGTATGCTATGAGTATGTATGAGTTTATGTGCATTCTGTTATATGTATGCTATGTGATGTATAGACCGGACCGGTGGGTCCAACGATATAGACCGGACCGAAGGGTCCAACGATAGAGACCGGACCGAAGGGTCCAACGATATAGACCGGATCGAAGGGTCCAACAAGCTATGACCGGACCAGAGGGTCCAATGAGCTACGGGACTGGAAGGTACCGTTGAGACACATCGGACCAGAGGGTCGTATTATTGTTGGATTAATGTCTAAGTCCATAACTATAATTGGTAAGACTTGACCTGACCCGGCATGGTCCATTTGGGTTGCATGACATCATGCATTTGGATAGACTATAATGAGAGAAATAACACTTAAGGTTGGTTAACATATTATAAGTTCTAATATATTAATAAGGTTATTTAATTAGTATTGATCAAGAATTAATTTGGAATTAATTAAGTGATCAAAAGGAGACTAATTAAATATATGGGTTGATTGTGTAAATCATTCATTCTTATATATGTGGGCTTGTGATCAAGATTCCTTATGTTGGACTAAGTCCATGGGGTGAACCATGGATACTCCATGGAGCATAAGGAATGGGTAAAGTTATGAGTTACATGGTGTAACCCTAATAGCCACCATATAAAAGAATCTCATGGCTCAAGAAATCGTGCACTAATGTGTGAATATGAGGGCTAGACGATTTCAAGGAGTGTTCCATTTCTCTCAAGTCATTCCATGTGCGTTTGGTGTTGTGTGAACCATTTGAGGTGTCACACTTGGGGCACTAGGCACTCAAGCTTCATGGAGACAAGCTACATCAAACAACGGTATGTATTCTATCCATTTGATTACCCAAGTATCAAGTATTGTATACTAGATAGGGTAATACCTTGGAAAGTTCATAATTGCATGTATAATAGAGAAAACATAGATCCAAGGTATTTAGGGTTGCATGTACACTTAGGAGTGTTAGAATGCGCAAAACCCATCAGTGGTATCAGAGCCAAGGCTTGTTTTCTTGTTATACTTGCAAAATTAGCTGAAAAATCGAATTGTATTAGTTTAAAAGTTATGCTAATTACTTGAAAAAAAATTTGATGTGAATTATCTTTGTTCATATGAGTTTATTAGATTAATAGAAAAGTTAATTGATTATGTGTTTTCAATCCATTTTAATCTAAGAGTTGATTCTAAAATGTGTTTTTGTAACTTGTCCTCAAGTTAAATGAAAAGTCACATTTAAGTTTCATAAAACTCATAAAAAGTTGGCAATGGTTACAAAAATGAAGAGTCTTGTCCTCATTAAATGGTTTTATGACTCCATAACTTGTCCTCAAGTTATGGAGGTCCAAGAGTCACTTCATTAAATGATAAAATGTGTAAACTTAATTAGTTCCATAAGTTACAAAAATAAAGAAAAGTTACATTCTTTTATTAGTTTAAAGTCTTCCATAACTTGTCCTCAAGTTATGGAACTTGAAGAGTTTTTTTTAATTAAAACTACTTTAAACACATAAGTTATGGAATTAATTAGTTTTGAATATTTTCAAAACTTGCCCTCAAGTTTTGGAATTTGTAAAGTTTTCCCCATGAATACTTTAATTCCAAGTTAGCCCTTAGAATTTTAAAAGTTAAAATTCAACCCTTATACTTTATAGTATTATAAGTTAATAACAAATATATGTATAAGAGCAAGTCAGTCTTACCGTTAGTAGGCCTCATTCACGAAGCCGGTCTATAAGGGGGGTATAAGGTTACTGACTATAAAATGGCAGTTTAATGGGTGTCCACTCTCACCCACCGCTTCCTTGACTGGTGGAGGGTCGTTAGCCGAACGGGTAGGACAATGACTATAATTCTCCCTTCATTAAAAGTATTAATGATAAATACTAAGTAACTAAACACTTATAAATTCCTAATCTTAGTTACTTAGGAAAATGTGAATAAGGTGCTAATCCATGAAATTACACTTTGCACTTTGTTTAAGCTGTTAGTGGAGCGTGTGTGGTTAACCGGCACACTAACCTGGACTTAACAAGGTAGGCAAAGGGTAACTTAATATTTATCATAGTATCGGTGGAGCTCGTGTGGTTAACCGGCACATCGATTGAGGGGTAAATATTAAGGGTACCAAGTATATTTGCATGGTTACTTCACACCTTGTTTTGTGATCCTCGGCATCCCAGTCACAAAACCTGAAGGGCACACTCGAGATTGAAACATGCCATTGAAAAGTTCAATGAATCTCAAAAGATCTAGGAGTTTCAAATCCATTTAAAAACCTAATTACATTATTTCGTTTTTCATGGTGGAAATTGGTAAATCGTCATTTACCTACCTTCAACTATTTTATAACTCGGATTACGGCATCCCTCTTCTAGTTATAAATAGGTTGTTGGATCCTAGCCTTAATATTTCATATTGGGTGTTATATTAAGGACTTTAGATCAACTATCTTGAATATCTCCCAAAAGATGTCTAGTTCAGACATCTATGATCTTCCCAAATCTCTTGGAACTTTACTTCCTCCACCTCCTCCAATTATTCTCCCTAACCCACAAGTTCAAGGTCACTCAAGCCCTAATGGCAAGCAAGGTCTATGTGTGATCACATCTTAGAGATGAAGTCACATATTGACAAGCTGGGAGAGTTGGGTGTCAAAGTCTTGAGAAAGTTGGATGTTCAATCACTTTCTAAGTCACATAGTGAGTTCCTTTGGGACTACTATGAAACAGACTATGACATGAACCTTAATGATCATATCTATTTGCTTGGTGCTGCTGAATCAGCAATGATTTGGAACGATAGTAAAGCAAATTTGATTAGAAGATCAACTTCCCAAAAACTTTATGGACAGTGACAATGGTGACACTGGAAATCCAGAAAAAGCATTCTCTTCCCAATGGAAAGGGATTAGCCATAGTCAACCCGGTTGACCAAATGATAAAGAGAAAGGCTAAGTCTGAGATAGCCCCATTACCAAAGGGTCCATATGTTTATTTTGCCAAAGGAAGGGGCATTGATTGCAAAGCTGCCAAATTTACCTAAGGATGTTAAAGTCAATAAGTTTGACTCTACATCAGGTAGAGCTCATTATCTAACTCTGTTAAGTTCTATTCTGAGATCCTCATTACATGATGTGACTGGGTCACATGTTGATGTTTTAAGAATCAAAGAATATAGAGAAAGCTTAAAGGAAGTATATGCTGATTCTGATCGCGTAGGTGGATTTCGATCGCATCAGAATTTTGAAGCTGTTACTTAGGAGTTATGATATATTGCTTAGGAATAGATAACAACAAGTTTTTCCGTATGCATTTGCACTATAAGGATAAGTTTTTTCCGCAAAGTTTTGAAATAAAATAAAAGTTTTTAATTTTATATTTATTTTAAATATCCTTACAAGTGGCATTTGTGAAAAATGGTTGTTTATATGATTCCATTGATAGAAATATTTGAAAAAAAAATGGACTTGATTCTTTCGTTTGTGGTAGTGTCATAATTTATCAAATAAGGAAAGATTCTCATTCCCAAGGCTTCAGTTGGATAGAAACTTGGAATCATGCAAGTTGAATAGTATGATGAATGAGAACTTTCAAGCATTGGAAAATTAATTACTTGTTCACATAGATGTGTGAGTCAAGTGAAGGACTAAAGGGATCGAGTACACATTCTTGTGCACTGGTCATGTCCACCACAAAGCTCGTTAAGACTATTTGATTTACTAAAGTTTAGTAAATATGGTTATACTTACAAGTTTAAGTATAATTCTGAAACATTGGAAAAGTCTCAATGTATGGCAGAACGAATGGGAAGAATCAAATTAGGCAGAAAAATAAAAGTTTCTCAAATCTGAAAAGATGGGAGAGTACTTTAGTATCATGTTTGTGATCATCTTAATGATTTAGAAATCATATCACAATTAGTCCTCTAAAGGTCATCTTAGTGCATTCTTATGACTAAGAAGAGGAGTCATGAATTGTTGAAATGGTTAGATCAGGAAGACGAGTCATACTTCGTTCCAAAACAATTCTTAGAGTCATACTCTAAGATTGTAACTTGAGTGATATATCTTAAAGAAAGGTTTAAAACACTTGTCAAATGTAAGAGTAAAAGTGTCCTACTCTTGTACATTTGAAATTGGTAAGTTGTGATGTTTTGGATAAAACAAAGACCAACTAAGGCCAATTGTGTGAAGTGTTTGTCTTGATAAAGAATCCGCACTATCTCTTGAATATTTGTCAAGATAGTCTTATATGTCAAGAGGATAGTAGGAGTCTTAAAGATCCTAAAAAGAATTTCAAGAACTAATCAAGAATAAAACCTGAGGTTCTTCACTAGCACACGACTTGAGGTTTATAACCTATCATGTTGACATATTCTGTGCCCATTCCAGTTAAAGTTGGCTTTGCATAGGAGTTATGAAAGTTCTCAATTGGTTGCATAACAACTTGGAAGCAATGGCAGGCCCTATACTGCCAGGTGGCAAGAAGTTAAGATTGCATAAGTTCAGTCCATATGAGTTTGGATTTGTCATTATCCTTGTCTTGTGACTATGGTTTTGACGATTCACATGGATAAGAACACATACACCATAAAATCTAAGGGTCATAAGGTTTCTCTCCGATTCATGAAAATGATGGTGAGGAAACACTTCCACCAAGTAGATTTGAAGCAGATGGCGAAAGGTCTAAACAATTGAGACTATGATTACGGCATCCCTTTTCATAGTTCTGAAATTGTTTAGATACACATGCATGCTATCTAAGGAAAGGTGTATGATTTTGATAAAGTTTTATCAAAGCATCTCGTATCAGAAATCTGAACTTTGGTAAGGAAGTCAATAAAGTATTGATTTCTAGAAGTCCAGCTGATTTCTGAGTACATGTCAAAGCTAGTGGGAGCATAAGTGTTATGCTAATAATCATCATGTAAGTGGGAGCATGATAATTATTGTTAGTGTTGCAAGTTAGCAATGTTAATTATAGAAAACAAAAGTTTCAATTCGTGAGGCTGTAGGGATTGAAAAAGTTGTTTTGCTATAATTAAGGGAGAGGATATACTTCATTTCAGTTCTAAAGGCTTAGATTGAGACCTTAATCATCTTTAGTCAAGAATATATATATGAATTTCATGTTGGATTGGTTCAACTTAAGGAAATTCTATATATTGCGTTCTCAAAATTCGATTATGATTACGGCATCCCTCTTCATAGTCAATTTTTGAAAAAACATGGCAAATAAAAATATTGTAGCAAAAGACTGGTCTAGAATCATGTCTTTATGTGAGACATCATGAATCGTGTACCATTTGCTTTGGGTACAGGATCGATTGCATGTGCTATAATATTTGTCATTTCTAAATTTTTCCAAATGCCAGAGGCATTAAGAAGGGAAAAGGTCTAGAATTGGATATGACTAAAATGATTAAGCAATTATCGAGGACAATCTGAGGTTTACCAAAGATTGGTTGCTTAGGGACAGTTGGAAGTATAGTGCTAATTTTGGAAGGACCATATTGACATATTCTGAAAAGAGGCATCTCTTATTCAGAAGTGATAGTCAAAATGAGAATATGGAGTTGTCTCCATAGGTGGAAGTTATCTGTGTAAGATTAGAAAACTTAATGCAAGAAGCATGTCAAAAGCAATGTACTTTGAATATGAGACTTAGTTTCCATGGAGTTGATCTCCATTGGAATACCTTATAATGACTGTTGACAAGTCTTTGTGACTTTGTACATATTCATTACAGGAGGGTCAGTGCATATAAGTTTAAAATCTAAACAGATTTCGATAAATGATAGGAATTTGAAATTCTTACATTTTTCGATAAGGATTTGGGAGTGTGAAATTAGAATCATTGAAATTATGTTCAATTGGTTTATTTCACAAAGTAAGGATCATAGACAAACATAGAGTGCATACTTGGTGTATGGCAAAGCTATTGTTTAAGAAAAACATAGTGTACATGCTTGGAGCATGGGACAACTAGTGTTTTTAATTCAAGTATAAAGTTGATAAAACCGAAACAATGAATAATGAGTAATCAGTATGGTGATAAATAAAAGTGTTTATTTATATTCATAGGGTTTGATACCATATTTGATTCATTTATTCTTGTGTTTCACTTTGCATGTTTTGACTTCCAGAATAACTAAGTCGCTCTTCCTGAATAATTAAGTTATTCAAACCATCCACAGTCGGTCATATGTTGGAAGTAGATATGAATCAAGACTGTCATGGGTTGGTTTGTAGAGGTCCAAGTTGGTGGACAAAGTGGTGCTACAACACTCATGAGTGCTCATAAGTTCTAAGTATTGGATTCAGCCCGCGCTCATTTGAATCACTTCATGGATTTTATCACGAGTGATCATAAGACAATAATATCTTATATTCTTCAAACCTAGAGATATGAGTTGTTACTATGAGTTGGTTGTACATTGATTGCACGAAAACGCATTCGGTAACTCGATGTTATAAAACGTGCCTTTGTGTATGATTCAACAAGTAGTAGAACAAGCCATATGAGTCGAAGTTTATCCATTCCTTTTACCTTCGGGATAAAAGCGATATCTGTGGGCCCCTCGATGATTTAAAGATGATACATGTGAGTGCTTGGCCAAGCCAGGACTGATTTGATTTGTTCAATTAGTCAGTCATCATGAATCGGAAATCGGGAAACAACAAATGGACAGAGAGAATGATTGATAATCCATGTCTCAGTCCATATGATATCTAGAATGGAGGAATATATGATCCCTTATCTAATGGACAAGTCATTGACAAAGGTCAGAGTTCATCGACAAGGTCAGAGTTCGACAGAAGCTTTTGAGAGCTACGATTGCTGATCGGTTCCTGAAGTCATACGCAATAATAGTTTTAGACTTATCCAAGTGGGAGACTGTTGGATTAATGTCTAAGTCCATAACTATAATTGGTAAGACTTGACCCGACCCGACATGGTCCATTTGGGTTGCATGGCATCATGCATTTGGATAGACTATAATGAGAGAAATAACACTTAAGGTTGGTTAATATATTATAAGTTCTAATATATTAATAAGGTTATTTAATTAGTATTGATCAAGAATTAATTTGGAATTAATTAAGTGATCAAAAGGAGACTAATTAAATATATGGGTTGATTGTGTAAATCATTCATTCTTATATATGTGGGCTTGTGATCCAAGATTCCTTATGTTGGACTAAGTCCATGGGGTGACCCATGGATACTCCATGGAGGTTAAAATCCATGGAGCATAAGGAATGGGTAAAGTTATGAGTTACATGGTGTAACTGTTGGATAAGGTGTCTAAGTCCATAACTTATTTGGTATATACTTGACCCGACCCGGCATGGTCCATTTGGGTTGCACTTCACCCAAACTAGTTATGGATAATTTTATGAGAGTTGTATACTTACGATTTATTAATATATTATAAGTTATAATATATTAATATAAAGTCATGTTACTTAATTAGTTTTAATCTTGAATTAATTATGAATTAATTTAGTGATTAAAAGGAAGACTAATTAAATCATGGGCTATTATATTTATATGGTATGGGCTAACACTCATTTGGAATGGGCTAAGCTTGTATGGAAGTCCATGGATGATCCATGGAGCTTTTACCCATGGATCCTTGGAAGAGGAAAAGACATGGGTTATTAGGGTTTCACCCTAACCATGTACACTATATAAACAAGCTTATGTTGCATGAAAAAGACACTAATGTATGTGTAAGTGTGGTGGCCAAAATCAAGAGTTAGTATACTCTCTCATACATCTTTTCCAAGTTTGTGGTGATTTGTGATTTCCATTTGAGGCATTCACATTATTGGTGCTTGGCTCTCAAACTCCAAGGAATCAACAATCAACATAAGGTATGTAATTCATCTAGTTCTTTTATGGTTAAAAGTACCTCATGCCATGCTAGATAGGTTATAAACCTTGGAAAATAATATTTTGCATGTATCTTAGACAAACATAGATCCAAGGTTTAATAGGGTTGCATGTACACTTAGGAAGTGTTAGAATGCTCAAAACCCATAGTGGTATCAGAGCCTAGGCTTGTTTGTTTGATACTTGATGCAAAATAGTGAAAAAAGTCGAATTTTTGTTGTCTGCCTGATGAACTCGCCGAGTCCATGGGGGGACTCGCCGAGTTCATGAGTAAACTCATCCTACTCGGCGAGTAGGTTCGTGCACTCGGCGAGTAGGAGCCTCAGAATGCAGATTTTCGACTTTTGCTGCTGGAAATGGACTAGAAACATTACCCTAAATTGTTTTGGTGTTTTAAAACTTGTTTTAGTTGGTGTAATGGTTGTTCTAATCCGTTTACAATAGCTTATATCAAAATTTCATGCTTTGTATGTGTTCATATAATTCTTGAAACTTTGATGATCATGTTCATGTTCTTATGAATTTAGAAGATGATAGGAATTATTTGCTGAATTGTTTAGGATTGATTCTTGATCATTTATGTGTTTTAATGGAGTCCATAATTTGTCCTCAAGTTATGGATATCGAAAGGTCACTTCTTTTAAACACACACTTAAAACACATAAGTTACATGGAAATGAAGAGTCTTCATTTTTATGAACCTTTAATTCATAAGTTATGAAATGAAAAGTTTTGAATAGTTTCAAAACTTGTCCTCAAGTTTTGGAATTTGTAAAGTTACACACACATTAATATACTTTAATTCCAAACCCTTAGAGTTTTAAAAGTTAAAATTCAACCCTTATACTATTTATAACATTAATGGTTAATTATTATATATATGTATAAGATCAAAGTCGTCTTACTGCTAGTACGCCTCATTCACGAAGCCAATCTATAAGGTGGGTATAAGGTTGTTGCCTATAAAATGGTGACTTAATGGGTGTCCACTCTCACCCACCGCTTGCTTGACTGGTGGAGGGTCGTTAGCCGAACGGGTAGGACAAGGACTTATAAATTCTCAATTAAAGTATGATGAATATTATAAAGTAACTAAACCTTTTATAAATTCCCAATCTTAGTTACTTTAGGAAAATGTGAATATGGTGCTAACCCATGAAATTCACACTTTGTACCTTACCAAGTCGTTGGTGGAGCGTGTGTGGTTAACCGGCACACTAACTTGGACTAGTAAGGATCACGAAGGGTGACTTAATGTTTATCATAGATCGGTGGAGCGTGTGTGGTTAACCGGCACATTGATTAGGTGATAATATTAAGGGTACCAAGTGAATTTGCATGGTTATTCACACCTTGTTTTGTGATCCTCGGCATCCCAGTCACAAAACTTGAAGGGCACAATCGAGATTGAAACATGCCATTGAAAAGTTCAATGAATCTCAAAAGAATCTAGGAATTTCAAAAACCAATTAAACCTAATAATTCATTTCGTTTTCATGGTGGAAATTGGTGAATCGTCATTCACCTACCTTCAAATATATTATAGCTTAGATTACGGCATCCCTCTTCTAAGTTATAATATATTGTGTTGGATCGTAGCCTTAATATTACATTTGGGTGTATTATTAAGGATTCGATATATCTAATATAAACTTGTTCTCTTCTTTTCAGATGTCTTCCAACAACAAAGCTTCGGGCTCTAACCCTACTGGCTCCTTTTCCCTCATGAACCTTTGTGGGAGGGTCATCTTTGGTGGTTCCAACTTCATGGATTGGATCCGGAACATCAGGATGGTTACTCGTTACGAGGACAAGGAATATGTCCTCGATAAGGAGCTAAAGGAGCTTGATGAGTCCACTGCTACTCCTGAGGAGGTCGCTGAGTATCATGCACATGAAAGAGATGCCACCAAGGTGGCATGCATCATGATGGCCGCCATGACAGCTGAACTCCAAAAGTCCTATGAGGACTATTACCCTTTTGAGATGCATCAGGATCTGATGGAAAGGTACCATCAGAGTGCTCGTCAAGAGCGGTATGAAATAATCTCCTCCATGATCACTACCCGTATGAAGGATAGCGAACCAATCACGAGCCACATGCAGAAAATGCAAAGGTATGTGGACCGTCTAATGAAACTGAATGTGAACTTCCCTGAGGAGTTGGCAATTGATATCATTTTGCACTCCTTGCCATCGTGTTATGATCAATTTCGTATGACATACCACATGAACAAGGAGGAAGTCACACTCAGTAAGCTTCAAGGACTTCTGAAGACTGCCGAAAGTGGTCTTAAGAGTAAGTCGGTCGCTACTCCTACTCCTACCACTACCCCTGTTTTGGCTATCGGGCAAGGCAAAGGGAAGAAGAGGAAGCACCCTTCGAAGGGTACCAAGGGAAAGTCCCTTAAAGGCTCCTCATCTGGAACCAAAGGTGGTTCTATCACTCCTGCCATCCCTAAGGATGCTGAATGCTTCTACTGTCAAAATAAGGGGCACTGGAAGCGAAACTGCCCAAAGTACTTGCAGGATGTCAAGGATGGGAAAGTGAAACCATCCCATGCAGGTATTTACACTATATTGTCTAATAACTCACCATATTCTAATTCTTGGGTTCTTGATACACGTTGTGGTATTCACATCTGTTGTGACTTGCAGGGCCTAAGAAGAAGTGAGGATGTGGAGCACGGAAAGATAAACTTAATCATGGGGAACAAGAAGGTTGCACATGTTACCAAGATTGGAGTTTATACTTTGTTGCTAGATAGTGGGTTAAAGTTAGATTTGAATAAATGTGTGTACTCGTCTGAAATGGCGAGGAATATTATTTCCTTTCATGCTTTGTACAAACAAGGTTTTACCTTTTCTTTTGATAATGAAGTTGGTAGTATTAATGCTTTCTTTAATAATGTTCTCTATTTTAAAGCATTACCTTGTGATGGTGTGTATGAAGCTGTATCGGTTGTAGATAATTTAGGAAATAATGTATTATGTATTGATTCTTCTACTAGCTTGGATAAAGCATCTTTGTGGCATTGTCGTCTTGTACATGTAAGCAAGAAACGCATAGGCCAGCTCCAAAAGGATGGAGTCTTGGAGTCGTTCGATCTCAAGTCGCATGATAGTTGTGAGTCTTGTCTACTTGGAAAAATGACAAAATCACCCTTCACTGGTACTTGTGAAAGGGGTGAGGGTTTGTTGGACCTTATACATACTGATATATGTGGACCATTCAAAACCGCCACAAGGGATGCTAATCGCTATTATGTGACTTTTATTGATGATTTTAGTAGATATGGTTATGTCTACTTAATCAAACATAAGTCAAAAACTTTTGAAAGGTTTAAAGAGTTTAAACAGGAAGTAGAAAATCAATTGGGCAGGAACATTAAGATGCTTCGATCCGATCGAGGTGGTGAGTATCTTAGTACTGAGTTCCTTGACTATCTTAAGGAGTGTGGGATTGTCTCACAATTGACACCTCCCAGGACACCACAGCTGAATGGTGTAGCTGAGAGGCGCAATCGAACTTTGTTGGACATGGTTCGCTCTATGATGAGTCGAGCTTCACTACCAATCTCTTTTTGGGTGTATGCCTTAGAGACTGCCGCCCACATCCTTAATCTAGTCCCTACAAAGAAGGTTGCCAAAACACCTCATGAAATGTGGATTGGGAAAGTTCCCAATTTGGACCATATCAAGATTTGGGGTTGCGAGGCTTTCGTGAGGCGCGAAACTCATGACAAGCTCGAACCTCGAAGTGAAAGGTGTATTTTCATCGGCTACCCACAAAAATCCTTTGGTTACCTCTTCTACAGACCCAGTGAGAATGTGGTCTTTGTGGCTAGGAGAGGGGTCTTTCGAGAGAGAGAATTTATAAACCAAGGAGACAGTGGGAGGCAAATTGACCTTGAAGAAATTCAAGACTCAATTAGTGATGGAACCTCAGACACTAGCAATCAACTTGAGGAGGAAATTCCTGTTGATCCAGCTGACGAGTCTATACTTCCGAGGCGTTCCACCAGGGTTAGGAACACACCTGAGTTTTATTATGGATTTCATATTACTACGGAAGGTGATACATTTATCAGTGACAGTACACTGGTAAATCTGGATGAACCTAACAGTGTTAAGGAAGCCATGGCAGGCCCAGAGTCTGCTAAATGGAAGGAGGCTATGGACAGCGAGATACAGTCCATGTATGACAATCAAGTTTGGAACTTGGTTGATAATGTACCAGGCCGTAAGACAGTCGGGTGCAAATGGATCTTCAAGAAGAAGACCGACATGGATGGGAAGGTGCACACTTATAAGGCTCGACTGGTTGCGAAGGGGTTTACTCAGACTCAGGGTATTGATTATGATGAAACCTTTTCACCAGTAGCAAAGATTAAGTCTATTAGGGTTATGTTAGCCATTGTTGCATTTCATGATTATGAAATATGGCAAATGGATGTCAAAACCGCTTTCCTTAACGGAAAGTTGGCTGAGGATGTTTACATGAATCAGCCAGAAGGTTTTATCAGTGCAGAGTACCCCAATAGAGTGTGCAAGCTTGAGAAATCCATTTATGGATTGAAACAAGCATCTCGAAGTTGGAATCTTTGTTTCGATGAGAAGGTCAAAGAGTTTGGTTTCTCAAGAAGTGAAGATGAGTCCTGCGTGTATGTCAGAGCTAGTGGGAGTATAGTTAGCTTTTTGGTACTGTATGTGGATGACATACTACTCATAGGAAATGACATCCCAACCTTGCAGGAGGTTAAGTCCTGGCTTGGGAAGTGCTTTGCTATGAAGGACCTTGGAGAAGCTACCTATATCCTAGGGATAAGGATATTAAGAGAAAGGAGTAAAAGACTAATTGGACTTAGTCAGAGTATCTACTTGGATAAGGTGTTGAAAAGGTTCAACATGCAGAATTCCAAGAAAGGAGAATTACCGATCCAAAGCAATGCCAAACTGAGCAAGGCTCAGAGCCCGAGTACAGAAGATGAGATAGCTGAGATGAGTCGATTACCTTATGCTTCCGCTGTTGGTTCGATCATGTATGCTATGACTTGTACCCGTCCTGATGTGGCCTTCGCTTAGAGCATGGTCAGCAGATATCAGGGGAACCCTGGCAAGGCTCATTGGACTGCGGTAAAGAATATTCTCAAGTACCTGCGGAGGACTAAGGATTGGATCCTTACCCTTGGTGGGAGTGATGACTTGAGAGTAGTAGGGTATAGTGATGCTAGCTTTCAGACTGATAGGGATAACTTCCGCTCTCAGTCGGGCTGGGTCTTTACCTTAAATGGAGGGGCAATCACTTGGAAGAGTTCCAAACAGGAGACTGCAGCTGATTCGACTTGTGAATCAGAGTACATAGCAGCGAGTGAAGCGGAAAAGGAGGCGATATGGCTGAGGAACTTCATCGGAGACCTTGGAGTTGTACCAGCTATTAAGGAGCCTATGGAGATTTTCTGTGACAGCAATAGTGCGGTTGCCTTAGCCAAGGAACCAAGAGATCATGGTGGATCCCGACACATTGACAGAAAATATCACTTCATAAGACACAAGATAGAAGAGGGACTCCTCGTGGCAAAGAGGGTATCGTCAGATGAGAACCCTGCGGATCCCCTTACGAAGGGACTGACGAGGGTGAAGCATTTGCAGCATGCGAGGCGCATCGGGCTGAGGGACGATATTACTTTTACAGATTAGATAGCCTTTTCTGAAACTTGTAAAATGTAATCGACGTTTGATGATGAATAAAATTTGTGATTTATTTATGAGCAAAGTGTTGCTATCATTGTCAATTATTTACTATTGTTTCAGTTTTGCATGTTTTGACTTCCAGAATAATTAATTTACTCAAACTCTCCACAGTCGGTCATATGTCGGAAGTAGGTATGAATCAAGACTGTCATGAATTGGGATTGTAGATGACTAAAGGTGTTTAGCCATAGCAATGGTTGCTACAACATTCATGAGTACTCATAAGTTATGAGTATTGGAATAAACCCATGTTCACTTGTATCACTTCATGGAATTTATCTCGAGTGATCGTGAGACGGTAATATCATATAAGTCTTCAAACCTAGAGATATGAGTTGTTACCTATGAGTTGGTTGTGCATTGATTGCACGTAAACGCATCAGTAACTTGATGTTATAAAACGTGCCTTTGTGTGCAATTCAATAAGTAGTAGAACAAGCATATGAGTCGAAGTTTATCTGTTCCTTCTTGAAATAGAAGCGATATCTGGGCCCCTCGATGATTTTGTGTTGACCCATGTACCGGGCCCGGTCAGAACTAAATTGATGTGTTTAGTTAAGTTCTTTGTCAAACAAATCGGAAATCGAGAAACAACTGCTAGACAATAAGTAAGACATTGTTCCATGTATTTGTCCGGCTGATATCATGAGAGCAGAGGATTATATGATCGCTTATCTAAAATGGCGCTTCATAGTTCACAAGAGTTTTCGAGAGCTACGATTGCCGGTTGGTTCCTGAAGTAATATAGGCAAATACAGTTATTAGACTTATCCAAGTGGGAGTCTGTTGGATAAGGTGTCTAAGTCCATAACTTATTTGGTATATACTTGACCCGACCCGGCATGGTCCATTTGGGTTGCACTTCACCCAAACTAGTTATGGATAATTTTATGAGAGTTGTATACTTACGATTTATTAATATATTATAAGTTATAATATATTAATATAAAGTCATGTTACTTAATTAGTTTTAATCTTGAATTAATTATGAATTAATTTAGTGATTAAAAGGAAGACTAATTAAATCATGGGCTATTATATTTATATGGTGTGGGCTAACACTCATTTGGAATGGGCTAAGCTTATATGGAAGTCCATGGATGATCCATGGAGCTTTTACCCATGGATCCTTGGAAGAGGAAAAGACATGGGTTATTAGGGTTTCACCCTAACCATGTACACTATATAAACAAGCTTATGTTGCATGAAAAAGACACTAATGTGTGTGTAAGTGTGGTGGCCAAAATCAAGAGTTAGTATACTCTCTTATACATCTTTTCCAAGTTTGTGGTGATTTGTGATTTCCATTTGAGGCATTCACATTATTGGTGCTTGGCTCTCAAACTCCAAGGAATCAACAATCAACACAAGGTATGTAATTCATCTAGTTCTTTTATGGTTAAAAGTACCCCATGCCACGCTAGATAGGTTATAAACCTTGGAAAATAATATTTTGCATGTATCTTAGACAAACATAGATCCAAGGTTTAATAGGGTTGCATGTACACTTAGGAAGTGTTAGAATGCTCAAAACCCAACAGTAACCCTAATAGCCACCATATAAAAGAATCCCATGGCTCAAGAAATCGTGCACTAATGTGTGAATATGAGGGCTAGACGATTTCAAGGAGTGTTCCATTTCTCTCAAGTCATTCCATGTGCATTTGGTGTTGTGTGAACCATTTGAGGTGTCACACTTGGGGCACTAGGCACTCAAGCTTCATGGAGACAAGCTACATCAAACAAAGGTATGTATTCTATCCATTTGATTACCCAAGTATCAAGTATTGTATGCTAGATAGGGTAATACCTTGGAAAGTTCATAATTGCATGTATAATAGAGAAAACATAGATCCAAGGTATTTAGGGTTGCATGTACACTTAGGAGTGTTAGAATGCGCAAAACCCATCAATTATAGCCTCGAGTGGCGTATGTGTGGTATGTGATATTTTGGGGAACTCACTAAGCATTTATGCTTACAGTTGTTGTGTGATGTGTTTCAGGTACTAGCGAGGATCGCGGGAAGGTGCCGACATGATTCGTACACACTCAGGATATTATGTTTTGAGATTCTGGGATTTGTTATGTGACGATGACATTTGATATATTTTGTTGGGATATTGTTTTTGATGAATGAAAGTATGTTTTGGAAATGAAAAATTATTTTGAAAATCCACGTTATTACAAGTTGGTATCAGAGCCTTGGTTTGAGGGATTCAGGTGCATCTTCGGATGGATCTAAACTCAAACTGAGGAATTGAGAAAGTTTTTCATAAAATAAACAATTTTTCTAAAAGGCAGAAGGAAGCAGTGTGTACGATCAGCCAGCGCCCGAACGGTGATTTCCCAAAATACCCTTACATTATGTGTTATGAGATATGATATGATATGCATGCTAGAGTTGGCTAGGTATTCATATTAGGACTAGAGTGGCCTGATTTTGTGATGCCTTAGCGTAGGAAGGATTTTGCTGCTATGTGATGCTTGAGAGCGAGTAGGTAGCAGTGAGGAGCTGATGAGAGGCCTACCGAAGGGTAGCCTATGCCAGTGAGATATAGAATGCTTGTGATCTGGGATCCAAGGAGGAGGACTTAGAGTGAATGCTGATGCGGTGTGGACGGTAGTACAGGGCCCGTACTACTGAAGACACCGGAGCAGTGCGCACCCTAAGTAAGAATCCATTGCGTACTAAGGAACAAGTGGGGTTGAGTTATCGAATGCGAGTATACTCGAGCGAGTCTCTGATATTACTGTGTTGTATTTCAGAGACATCATGGTTGGGACATGCCACAGACCTGAGGCGAGCGGCATGAGTGACGAGGAGCTTCGTCAGATGATTCACGATGAGGTGGCGGTGGCGATTCGGTCCGAGATTCCGGAGATGTTTGGGTCTATCTAGACCATGCTGATTGAGACTTTCGACGAGCGGTACGCCGTGGTGACTGAGGCTGCTGCTGCTGCAGCTACTGCAGCTGTGGCTGCTGCCAGACCTCGGGGAGGTGACTCGTTGTTGCTTCGAGAGTTCAGCAACACGAAGCCACCAGAGTTTAATGGGACGCAGGATCCGATCGATGCGATGAGATGGATTGCTGATATCGAGGGATGCTTCTACACGTGTTCTGTCTGGAGCATCTGAGGGTATGGTTCGCGTTGAACCAGCTCCGCTTGGGAGCGAAGGATTGGTGGAAGTTCGTGACGGCGAGCTTCACTCTTGTAGAGATTTCAGCGGTGACCTGGGAGAGGTTTACCACTATGTTCAGAGATGAGTATGTTCCCCCGGTGGAGAGGGAACGGTTGGTTCAGGAGTTCTTGACCCTCAAGCAGGGTACTGATTCGGTTACTGTGGTTACCAGGAAGTTTCATGAGAGGGCGATGTTTTGCCCTGAGCAGGTGTCTACCGAGCAGGCATGCATGAGCCGGTATTTGGGCGTTTTGAGGAGGGATATTCGAGAGTTCGTGTCGAACTTGACTTACCGGACATTTGCTGAGCTCCAGGCAAATGCCCGAAAGAGGGAGATTGAGCTGGAGACTCAGGCCAGGGAGGAGGCCGAGTCTCTGAGGGTGGATCGACGGCCAGCACAGTCTCAGCCGGCAGCCAAGCGGATAAAGCCCGCTGATTCGAGGACTGGGGGTCCGAAGGGCCGCACTTGCGGGAAGTGCGGTAAGAGCCACGAGGGAGTGTGCAGAGTTGGGGTGTGTTACAAGTGTGGGAAGGAGGGCATTATGCGAGGGACTGCCCCAAGGGGTTCACGGTTTGCTTTCATTACAACCAGACTGGCCATCGGAAGGCCGAGTGCCCACAGCTACTGCAGGGATCAGCGCAGGGATCTGCGCCTGTTGTTCGAGCTACTGAGACCCGGCTAGCGAAGGTCGAGGCACCGAGGGCTCGCGGGAGAGCTTTCCAGTTGACAGCGGAGGAGGTCCGCGCAGCGCCTGATGTGGTGGCTGGTATGTATTTCCTTATTTACTTATGTTGAGTTAAGATATTATGCTTATATGATGATATGCGTAGGTACTTTTCTTGTGAGTTCTGTACCTGCCTTAGTGTAATTTGACTCGGGTGCGAGTCGATATTTTGTGTCGATAGCGTTTAGTCGGCACATCAGTAGCAGACGAGAGGCGATGAGTCGACCTCTGCGAGTTTCCATAGCTGACGAGCGAGCGGTATATGCTACGGAGGTGATACGAGGATGTGTACTCGAGATCTACGGTGTTGAGTTCCCGATAGATCTAGTCCCGATAGCGATGGGGGACGTGTGTGTCATAGTAGGCATGGATTGGTTGAGCCGATTTGGGGCTGTGATAGACTGCGAGCGACAATTGTTGACGATACGAGATCCCAGTGGGGGAGTACTTATGGTGTATAGCGAGGGTACCCGATGTGGGTCAGCGTTCTGTTCGGCTGCCAGAGCGAGACAGAGTTTACAGTAGGGCTGCAGTGGGTTTGTAGCCTATGTGATGGACACACGAGAGGCCACTGTGAGGCCGAGTTCGGTGGATGACGTTGCGATAGTGCGTGAGTTCCCGGATGTTTTTACCAAGGAGTTGCCGGGTGTGCCTCCCGAGAGGCAGGTAGAGTTCCGCATTGATTTGGTTCCGGGGGCAGCGCCTATCGCCAAAGCGCCTTATCGCCTTGCGCCGCCAGAGATGCAGGGGTTATCCTCGCAGCTTCAGGAGCTGCTGGGGAAGGGGTTCATTCGACCGAGTAGCTCGCCATAGGGAGCGCCGATCCTTTTTGTCAAGAAAAAGGATGGTTCACACCGGATGTGCATTGATTACCGGGAGTTGAACAAACTGACGGTCAAGAACCGTTACCCATTACCGAGGATCGATGATTTGTTCGATCAGTTGCAGGGAGCGTCTTGGTTCTCCAAGATTGACCTGAGGTCTGGATATCATCAGATGAGGGTGCGTGATGAGGATATCCAGAAGACGGCGTTCAGGACTCGTTATAGGCATTACGAGTTCGTGGTGATGCCTTTCGGGCTCACCAATGCACCAGCAGCGTTCATGGATCTCATGAACAGGGTGTGTAGACCGATGTTGGATCGTTCGGTGATCGTGTTCATCGATGATATACTGGTGTATTCGAGATCTAGAGTGCAGCACGAGGAGCATCTGAGAGAGATTCTCGGGGTATTGAGGACGGAGAGGCTTTATGCCAAATTCTCCAAGTGTGATTTCTGGTTACGAGAGGTCCAGTTCCTGGGACATCTCGTTAATCAGAATGGGATATTGGTCGATCCGGCCAAGATTGAGGCGGTGATGAGTTGGGAGGTGCCGAGATCTCCCACCGAGATCAGGAGTTTTCTGGGATTGGCCGGCTACTATCGGAGATTTATCATGGATTTCTCCAAGATCGCCATGCCTCTCACCAGGTTGACCCGGAAGGGCGTTACTTTTTCATGGGGTCCGGAGCAGCAGACCTCATTTGAGACACTTCGCCAGAGATTATGCGAAACTCCTGTGTTAGCCCTCCCGGAAGGGATGGAGGATTTTGTGGTGTAGTGTGACGCATCGATATCGGGGTTGGGTGCGGTGCTTATGCAGAAAGGGCATATGATAGCGTATGCATCGAGGCAGTTGAAGCCTCATGAGATGAGATATCCCACCCACGATCTGGAATTGGGGGCAGTGGTGTTCGCCCTCAAGATCTGGCGTCACTATTTGTATGGGGTTCGGTGTACCATATACACGGACCACAAGAGTTTGAAGTATCTGATGGATCAGCCCAACCTGAACATGCGTCAGAGGAGATGGTTGGATGTGGTGAAGGATTACGATTGCGAGATCCTGTACCACCCGGGCAAAGCTAATGTTGTAGCCGATGCCCTGAGTCGTAGGGCGGAGAGTGCCCCTATACGAGATGTTTGTTTGAGATTGACCGTGATGACTCCGGTGTTGGACACCATTCGAGAGGCCCAGGCAGGGGCCGTGATACCGGAGAACCGCAAGAGGGAGCGGGTGATCGGGCAGGTGTCCGAGTTCGTGACGGATAGCTGAGGGCTGATGACCTTTCAAGGTCGGATTTGGGTGTCGTATGCAGGCGGGGCACATACCACTTTGATGGAGGAGGTGCACAGGTCGAGGTTTTCGATCCATCCCGGGGCCACGAAGATGTATTTGGACCTGAAGAAAGATTATTGGTGGCCCTGTATGAAGAGGGATGTTGCGTGGTTTGTGGAGAGGTGCTTGACCTGTCGCAGGGTTAAGGCCGAGCACCAGCGTCCGCATGGCAACTTACAGCCGCTCGAGGTTCCCCAGTGGAAGTGGGAACATATTTCCATGGATTTCATCACCAAATTGCCGAGGACCGCGAGGGCTGTCGATGCAACTTGGGTGATCGTCGACCGGATGACGAAGAGTGCGCATTTCCTTGCTATCAGCGAGAGCTCTTCTGCCGAGAGGTTGGCAGAGTTGTATGTGAGGGAGGTGGTATCGCGTCATGGGGTACCGATCTCGATCGTGTCAGATCGAGATGTACGTTTCACTTCCAGGTTCTGGAAGAAGTTCCACGAGGAGTTGGGTACGAGGTTGCATTTCAGTACCGCCTACCACCCCCAGACGGACGGGCAGAGTGAGCGGACGATCCAGACGCTCGAGGACATGCTTCGAGGATGTGTGTTGGACTTCGGGGGAAGTTGGGACACGTATCTACCATTGGCTGAGTTTTCCTACAACAACAGTCACCATTCTAGTATTGGGATGCCTCCCTTCGAGTTGTTGTATGGTAGGAGGTGCCGGACTCCCATTTGTTGGGGAGAGGTAGGGCAGCGTGTGATGGGCAGCACTGAGATAGTGCTGCAGACGACAGAGCAGATACAGCAGGTTAGACAAACACTACTGACGGCTCAGAGTCATCAAAAGAGTTACGCGGATCGGCGAAGATCCGAGTTGGAGTTCCAGGTGGGGGACTTCGTACTCCTGAAAGTATCTCCTTGGAAATGAGTGATCCGATTCACGAAGAGGGGCAAGCTGGGGCCCCGGTACATCGGTCCATTCAGGGTGACCGCGAGGGTGGGCAAGGTAGCTTATCGGTTAGAGCTACCTGCGGAGTTGAGCCAGATTCATGATACCTTCCACGTGTCCCAGTTGAGGAAGTGTATAGCCGACGAGTCGGCGGTAGTACCACTGGAGGATATTCAGGTGGATGCGAGCCTGAATTATGCGGAGAGGCCAATCGCGATCCGGGATCGGAAGATCAAGGTTCTGAGGAACAAGGAGGTGTCACTGGTTCAGGTCTAGTGGCAACATCGGAAAGGGTCCGAGCTAACCTGGGAGCCGGAGTTGGAGATGCGGGAGCAGCATCCGGAGTTGTTTGTCGAGCAGGACTTCGAGGGCGAAGTCTGATTCTCGTGGGGGAGAATTGTAACATCCGAATTCCCAGGTATCTTATTTTATGTATTTATATTGAGTTTTGGAGAGGGACTCGGCGAGTAGGCGCTCAGACTCGCCGAGTAGGATCGCGCATGGTTGGACTGGTTTAGTGACGGACTCGGCGAGTCCACGCTGTTTAATGAAACCCTAATTCTCGGGGCCTGGGCCCTATTTAAGGACCTTTATAGCCACCATTTGCGGCTATCAGACCCCTGAGAAACCCTAGAGAGCAGAGAGAAGGCTTGTAGTGCAAGAGGAGGGCTATTTCATCATTCTAAGTGTGATTTTGCAAGAAAGAAGGAAGGAGGACAAACAAGGAAGGTTGTGGAGCTCAGATCTATCATCCATTTCATCAGAGGAGGCTACTAGAGGTACTAGTCTGTGCTCAAACTCGTGTATTTGGTGTTCTAGTTGAATCTAGGGTTTCCTTGTGCCTTCTTTGGCTTGGATTCGAAGTATGTGAGGTCCCAAGGTGGAGTTCTTTATAGATCTGGACCTTAAGAGGTCCAGAGAGTCCTATTCACATTGCTTTTTGCTACTCCATTAGAGATATGGCCCTAGGTTGCCATTTTAGGGGTTATTTCACCCAAAGAAGCTTTTTGGTCATTGCATGAGTGTAAAGGTCAGACCTTTACGTGATTATAGTGGTTGAGAAGGCCAGATCTATGGATTAGAGGAACAGATCTGACCTCAGAAGGTCAATTGAGTGTGAGCATGGAATGAACTCGCCGAGTCCATGAACGGACTCGACGAGTTGAGTCGGGTTGCCCCGCGACTCGCGATCTGTGACGACCCGTGGAGTATAGGGCTGACTCAGTGAGTCAAGAGAGGACCAGGGGCGAAGAGGGCAGGCGTGTACTCGCCGAGTCACCCTAGTGTACTCGGCGAGTAGAGTCAACTGTGGCCGTTGACTTTCGTTGACTTTTAGGGTTTCGGTCAACAGTTGGACTTTTGAGTCAAGGAGGGGTAAAATGGTCTTTTACCCTTCTGAGGGATCGTAGAAGGGGGTTTAATCTAGCACTTGAGAGCCATTACTTATTGAGGACATTTTGTATGTGATTAGGCGGGGGCTAGATCAGTAGATTCGTGTGCGAGATCATCCGAGATACCCAAGGTGAGTCTTCTCGCTATACGTTACCTGAGTGGTATTTATGTGTAGACCAGAGGGTCTTGTATGCTATGAGTATGTATGAGTTTATGTGCATTGTGTTATATGTATGCTATGTGATGTATAGACCGGACCGGAGGGTCCAACGATATAAACCGGACCGAAGGGTCCAACGATAGAGACCAGACCGAAGGGTCCAACGATACAGACCGGACCGAAGGGTCCAACGAGCTATGACCGGACCAGAGGGTCCAACGAGCTACGGGACTGGAAGGTCCCACTGAGACACATCGGACTAGAGGGTCGTATTATAGCCTCGAGTGGCGTATGTGTGGTATGTGGTATTTTGGGGAACTCACTAAGCATTTATGCTTACAGTTGTTGTGTGATGTGTTTCAGGTACTAGCGAGGATCGCGGGAAGGCGCCGGCATGATTCGTACACACTCAGGAGATTATGTTTTGAGATTCTGGGATTTGTTATGTGACGATGACATTTGATATATTTTGTTGGGATATTGTTTTTGATGAATGAAAGTATGTTTTGGAAATGAAAAATTGTTTTGAAAATCCACGTTATTACAAAAATAGTAAAAGAATAGGGGTATGAACTCACTGTTAGTTGTGTACAAGCGTCGAATCAACGAACTGAAATGAAGACTCTCAAGTTGTAGTATGTGGTACTTAACAGAATCCTAATAACAATTAAATACATATATGTATCTAAATTAGCGATTTCATTAGATAATGTGTTAGAAAAACACTTGCTTTAGGTTAAGGAATGTTACCGGGACTTGATTGAATCGAGGAAAACGGGTTTTCAGTCTAATTCACTGCTTAAGGAGAGTTTGCGGCCGTGAAGGGGGTTTACGGCTGTGAACTGTTTACGGACGTGAACAGCCTCTTGAAGGGTTTACGGCCTTTGGAGATTTGATGAGTGTACGACCGTAAACGGGTTTACGGCCTTTGAAGATTTGAAGATATGAAGTGTGTACGACCGTAAACTCAAGAACAAGGATGCTGGATTCGATGAAAACGTGTTTTAGATGCTCCTAAACAACCTCCAAAAGTGTTTCTTGATGATTTTTCGGGAGAAATGAGGGTGTTTTTGGTGTTTATGGTCAAGAGTTTAGAGAGAGAAGTAGAGAGTTTTCGGCCAGAAAAATGTAAATGAGGGGTAGGGACTCGTATTTATAGGGGGTTTTCATGGTCGGTGGTGGGGTCCACCTGTCATTGGCCATAAACGAGTGTACGACCGTAAACGAGGTTATGGCCGTGAACTTAGGTCAGGCCGTGAATGGTTGTTTTGATCGAAGGAAAACTAAAAATTTTACGTAGTTTTGGTCCCGACTCATATATAAAGTTCAATTATGTGACTAAATGACCTTTCAAACCAAAGGAATTCGACAGGACTCAATAAAATTCAAATTTTATTAATGGAATTTGGATAATGGTAACGGAAGAAGGTTCGGGTTGTCACATCATCCCCCCGTTAGAGGGAATTTCGTCCCGAAATTCAAACTCAGAATACAAATCATGGACTCGGAAAAAGATGAGGGTATTTCTGTTTCATGGAATCTTCTCCCTCCCAAGTGAATTCAGGTCCTCGCTTGGCATTCCAGTGGACCTTCACTATCGGTATGCGACTTTGTTTTGTTCGTTTGACTTCCCGATCCATGATTTCAACTGGTTCTTCCACGAAATTGAGGTTCTCATTGATCTCAATCTCATCAAGAGCTCGTCGGACAAACACTTTTTAAGGTTCGAGACGTGGAAGACAGGATGTACGTTGCTAAGTTCTCGTGGTAGACGAAGTTTGTATGCTACAGGACCAATCCTAGCGAGGATCTCGAACGGTCCTATGTATCTTGGATTCGGATTTCCACGCTTTCTAAAGTGTATCATGCCCTTCCAGGGTGAGACCTTCAAAAGAACACGGTCACCAACCTTGAATTCCAAGGGTTTTCGTCTCTTATCGGCGTAGCTCTTTTATCTATCTCTTGAAGTTTTCAGTCGTTCCCAGATTTTATGATCTTTTCTGTAGTTTCTCAGATGATCTCTGGGCCCGTGAGAGTGCTATTGGGGACTTGACCCTTAGCTAACTGCGTGTCGCCTACCTCAGCCCATCACAGAGGGGATCTGCACTTACGGCCATAGAGGGATTCAAACGGCACAGCCTTGATGCTGGTATGCTAGCTGTTATTGTAGGAAAATTCGACCAAGGGCAAATGAGTGTCCCACGACGTGCCAAAGTCGATGACGCAGGCTCTCAACATGTCTTACAATGTTTGAATAGTCCTCTCACTCTGCCCATCGGTCTGTGGATGGTAAGCTGTGCTCATATCCATCTTAGTTCAAAGAGCCTTCTGTAGTGACTGCCAAAATCTCGAGGTAAACCTGCTATCCCGGTCGGAGATAATGGATACAGGTACACCATACAGGTGGACTATATCTCGAAGGTAGATCCATGTCAGTCTCTCCGATTTAAAGTTTTCTTTGATTGGCAGGAAGTTGGCGGATTTAGTTAGTCGATCGACAATTACCCAGATGGCGTTGTGCCCACTCAGAGACTGATAAGTCTATTTTATGAATGTACTAAATTGTCATAAATCTGTTGAATTGATATATAATTGTCCAAGAATGACACTACTTTGATGAAATGTTACACATTATGTGCAGGCAACTACTTAGTGCTAAAGTAGGCGGAACCCGCAAGAAAAACGAGCAAAAGGAAGTTAACAAGCATGGGAGATGAATTGCTAAAGGAATGAAGAAAAATGGTGCTGAGAAATTTGACCACTCTTCAATGTTTTGATCATATCTCAAGATCTAGAGCTCCAATTGACATGAAGAAAGAAGTTTCGGAAACTAGACAAAATTTCCTACAACTTTCATGTTTTGCATTTTTACTGATTCTACCGTTTTAATCACCAAAAAGGGGGCAACAAAGATGAGAGACGTCCTATAACGCGTCAAAGACGCCCCCTAGGACGCCTAGCCGTTTTAGGCCATTTTCAAGTGCAAATCAAGGACGACAAAAGACATGTAAAACGCCACGAAGGACGCCCAGACGTCCTATATGACGTCTAAGACGCCTACTAGGACGCCGACAGGGAAACAGCTCCGAAAATCAGTTTTTCAGCACCTATTTAAAGGAGATTTAACCCTAATCGAAATTGGACTTCTTCCCTGCGATTTTCCCCAGTTTTGGAGGTTCCAAACACGTTCAAAGCTTCTCCAAACATATTTTTTATCATCAATTTCCAAATCAAAGCCAAGAAATCATCAAGTACACAATCATTCGATGTTTGAAGATCGTTCAAAGGGTGGATCTACTTCAATTCTATCAAGTTCCAGAATTTATTACTTTCTCCCCAAGGTCCCGTTGTTCTATGCTTTAATGATTGTAAAACATCATTAGCTTTATGATTTTTAGTTTTTTTGTGGATCTTACATTAGATTTCATTGTTTTTATGCTAGTTGTGTGTTTTGTGAATATTACGGAAGATTAAATCATTAGGGTTACTTCCGGGAATGTTTAGGATGATTTGATGAACGTGTTTTGATTATTACTTCTATTCCAATCAACTTTGGTTATTATATGTTCGTAAATTTATGATTTCTATTAGTGATAATTGAAGTTGGGTTTTATTCAGGTGTTTAATTTTACAATTAATATAGTTTATTGTCAATTCACTAATCATGCCAAATTCATATAGTTTAGGAACTAAGACGATCGGTTGAATCAACATATACTATTCCAAACTTGTGATTTTAAATGCTAAACATGGTAATTGGTAATCATAAGACACAATATTGCCAAGCCACTCATTGTTCCTAATCCATTTAGACATAGGGAGTAAGACAATTAGTAGGAATAACATATTGTGTGCCCAAAGTTATTTATTGCATGTTAATTGACCTTAGTTATGTTTTCATAATTAAATTGGAATTTAAGGGAAGATAAACACGTGTGTCTTAATCATCCAACACTGAACCTGAAGTAACCTTGTTTTTCTCATTGGTAATCGTTTGCAATATAAAGTTTCTAGTTTTTTTTTTAAATCTTAGTTTAAATCTTTTTTCGTGATAATTGCAAGCATTAGTTCTTTTTCATTGACTACTATAGCACAAAGTTTGACCACAAACCCCTTGTGGATTCGACCCGACTTACCCTGTCTACTTAGGTTAGTTGGCTTATTTTTGATTGAGACAACGACCTCGATCAAAATTTGGCGTAGATGCCGGGGAGATTGTGCGCTTAAACTATTGTGTTGAAGTAGTCACTAAATTTTATTTTATTTGTTTTTATTTTTAGTTCAGAATCTTCACTATTTTACTATTTTTGTGTAGGGACGGTCGTGAATGGAGGAATACACTTACATGAATCAAGATATGTGGTGGGAGAGAGAAAATCCGAGTCCATATCAATATTATAATGATCCATTCAATGATTCATATAATGATGATCGATATGATGATGATTGTTGGTGGAATGACGATTCGGTTCAAATCCAACACCATGGATCACCATGTTTCCTAGACAACCAAGAATCAGACAAATCTTCATTCAGCAAGAAGTTGGATCAAATGTTGGAAATGTTGAATGAAACCTTCTACAAGGAGGAAGAAAACTCCAAATCAATTTCTACGCTTGAAAGACAAATTGAAAAAATAAGAGAGAAGCTAAATCAACAACTACCAGACAATCTTTCAGACACTACACAAGATAATGAGGTAACAATTTTTGGTAGTGATAAATATTTTGATAACAAAGTGCATACTCCTACACTACCCGAACTTGAGGTTGTGGTGGAGGATTATGTGCCTTTATATGAGAATAATACTGAAAGGATAATTGAAATAAAAGAAGCTGTAATCGAAAAGGAAAAATATAATGAAGAGTTTCATGTGTCAGAAGTGACCAAAGTTGGGGAGGGGTCCGTGGAGGTTAATACCACCCCTTACCCAATAATTTTGAAAAAACCTGAAACACAACTTTTTGTTCTAACGGATTCTAAAATAAATTCCAAATACAAACAAACTGTAACATCCCAAGTTCGGAAGCAAGAAGTTGAAGGGTGCTAAGTGAAAATAAAGGAAGGGACTCGGTGAGTCGGGCTAGAGATCAGACTTTGAGTCGCGTAGTAACTCGGCGAGTCGCATGGGTGACTCGGCGAGTCTTATGATGATGAGCTTGGACTCGACGAGTTGGAAGAACAACTCGGCGAGTCTATTGAAGATTGTCGTGGACTCGGCGAGTCTGTTCTTGGACTTGGCGAGTCTGGTCACAGAACCCCTAACCTCTTTTGGTTAAGACGCAGATCAGTGAGTCGAGGGGTGACTCAGTGAGTTGGACAGGATGGGACTCGGAGATCGTTGGACTCGACGAGTCTTGGGGTGACTCGGCGAGTAGACTCGTGTTATGGGAAATTCTGAGTATAGGGACTCGACGAGTCGACGGGTCGACTCGGCGAGTAGAGTCAGTCAGGGAGGTTGACTTTGACTGAGGACTTTGACTGAGGACTTTGACTTTGACCAAGAGTTGACCAGTTTGACTTCCAAGGGTATTTTGGTGATTTTGGTATTTATGGAATTGGTTCTTTGGTAGTGTTCGGTGGTGGAGTTCGTGTCGGTGATCGGAGCAGCTGATCTTATCCTTTCAGTCGGCAATTTCGAGGTGAGTTATCCTCACTATATCGACAGGGTCTACGGCACCAAGGCCGGCCCTTTATCGGATGGAAATCCGGGTATTGTTTGTTATGTTATTGTTTTGCTAGATCTGCATCCTGGTATTTAGGAGGTGTTATGTTAGTGACCTGGTTAAGGTCGGTACCCGGGATATAGGGTAATGTTATGCTAGTGACCGGTTAGGTCGAAATCCTGGTTAGGATGTTGATATGCTATGTGATCTGTTAGACTGTTTGTCTGGTTGAGGATTGTTATGTGATTAAATGTTGTATGTGCACATGGTTGTTTGACGGGGGTTGGGTTGAGGCGTGTCCTGCTTTGTGCTGTAGGCCAATATACCCAGGGCGGACCGGATGTTCCGAAGGCCCAACGAGCGGTCCGGATAGGCTGAAGGCCCCAAGAGGGCGGACCAGACGTGCCGAGGCTCGGAGAGTGGACCAGATAGACTGAAGGCCCGGTGCGGGCGGACCAGTCATATTGTAGACTCGGAGAGTGGACCAGGTGGACTGAAGGCCCGATGCGGGCGGACCAGTCACACTGTAGACTCGGAGGGAGAGTGGACCAGGTGGACTGAAGGCCCGGTGCGGGCGGACCAGTCACACTGTAGACTCGGAGAGAGAGTGGACCGGGTGGACTGAAGGCCTGGTGCCGGCGGACCAGTCAAACTGTAGACTCGATATGCATGGCTGTTCTATTTATGATATGATATGAGTATGATATGTGTGGTTGGTATTTTGGGGGTAACTCACTAAGCTTTCGGGCTTACAGTTTCAGTGTATTGTTTCAGGTACTTCAGGAGATCGTGGCAAGGCGAAGGCGTGATCGTACCGCTCCTCATGTTTTATGATTTATATGATAGGGTTCTGGGGGATACTTTGATGTTTAAACTATTTTGAAAACGAGTTGTATGAACGTAATGGTTTTTGAATGATTTAAAATGTTTTAATTTGGCTTAAATTTTATGGGTGTTACAAGTTGGTATCAGAGCCTTGGTTTGAGTGAATTGGAGGAACATTCGTGTGAATCCAGTCTCAAATCAAGGAGGGATTTTCAAAATGGTTTTCAAAAGGTTTTCGAAATAAGTAAAGGAGGATGCAGAGGGTGCGATCAGCCAGAGCCAGTAAGTAGACCCCAAAATACCATACAAGTTATTTGATTATGTGATATGTTAGAACAGCATGCTAGTACTAGGCTAGGGATCTTCAGGAATTGCATGATAGAATTGCCTGATTATGTGATGCCTATTAGCCTAGGGTTTTCCTTATTTGAGATATGCAGCTCTTCCTCTAGGAGTGAGGATTGAGCGGGTGTGTGTATATATGGTTAGAGTGTTGTGGTGATACTTGAGACAAATATGGGTAGGTGTGGAAGGTAGTATGGGCCCGTACTACTGAAAGCACAGGACCCATACGCGTATCAAGGAAGTCACAACTCTCTAGGGTATCGGTTATGAGATAGTTCCCCGGGTGAATATGTGATGTGTCTAAGGGTCTCGTTGGTGTATTGCAGTATGGCGATTACGAGACGTTTCGGGGCAGGATCCGGTTCGGGATCAGGATCGGGAGAGGGTGTCAGGATGGGTCAGTACCACCCGAGGTCATTGGTCAGATGAGTACGGACGAGTTGGATGCCAGGATTCGTGAGATCCTGCATGATGAGGTTGCTGCTATGTTCCGGGCCGAGTTGCCGGAGATGTTTGGGTCGATCAAGACCGCCATGGCCGAGTACTTTGATGAGCGCTATGCAGCTCTTGCAGAGACGGCTGTCGCGGCAGCTGCAACGGCTGTAGCAGCGGCAGGTGGAGGAGCCAGTCGAGGTTTTCAGTATCGGGCCTTCGATAATACGAAGCCCCCTACTTTCGATGGAGTTCAGGATCCGATCGTTGCTATGAGGTGGTTGTCAGACGTGGAGGGATGTTTCTTCATGTGTTCATGCCCTGCTGATCAGAGGGTGAGGTGTGCTCTGAACCTTTTGAGGCTCGGAGCGAAGGATTGGTGGAGGTTGACTACGAGATCTTATTCTGACACGCAGCGGGCTGCGGTTACGTGGGATCAGTTCCGGGAAATGTTCAGTACCCGTTATGTTCCACAGGTTGAGAGAGAGAGGTTGGCTCAGGAGTTCCTGGAGCTGAAGCAGGATTCAGAGTCGGTGACGGAGATCACCAGGATGTTTACTGAGAGGGCGATGTTTTGCCCAGAGTTTGCTTCAGAGCAGGCTCAGATGTCCCGATATCTGAGTATGCTCAAGAGGGACATCATGCAGTTTGTGTCCACGTAAAGGTGTGATACCTTGTTAGAGCTGCAGGAGGCCGCCAAGCGGCGGGAGTTAGAGATGGAGTTGCAGTTACGAGAGCAGAGACAGGCCCCGGTGCAGTCGCAGCCGGCGCCGAAACGGTCCAAAACCATTGACTCCAGGATTGGGGGTCAGAGCAGCCACACTTGTGAGAAGTGTGGGAAGGGTCATACCGGAGTTTGTCGGTCCGGTGGTGTGTGCCGCAAGTGCGGGGGAGAAGGGCATTATGCGAGGGATTGCCGTCAGTCGGCCCCGGGGCAGGATACGAGAATTTGTTATCATTGTCATCAGATTGGACACTTGAGGGCCAACTGCCCACAGTTTGCTGTAGGAACGGTGCAGGTTCCAGCACTGGCCACTTTGAGGATTACGGGTGGAGGTCAGGGTGGAGCGGAGCCTCCGAGGGCTCAGGGACGTGCATTTCAGCTTACAACAGAGGAGGTCAGGGCAGAGCCAGATGCAGCTGCGGGTATGTTTCCATTGTGATATCTTGTTATCTTTTTGATTGTGTAGTATGGTAAATCTGTCTGCCTTGTTCTGCATGTTTCATAGTATTATTGAGGATCTTAGTAGCTAGGAGTGGTAGTTAGTGTTCAGGAGGATTCTTGGTCGAAAGATAAGGTATATGATCTCGTTGCTTGGAATAGCGACTGCGTTGCAAGGAGTGTTCAGTTGAGATTCGAACTTCCTTGGAGTTCAGGTGTGCGATGGCGAGAGGGTTATACGGCGAAGGTTACTCACTCCCGAGGGAGTTAGTTCATGGATAAGAGGGAATATATGGAGTAAGGGCGATTGAGCCATGCCGGTTTTGGGAACGGTGGTTAGTAGTCGATGCACTAAGTGGGCGAGAATTGGAAAATTCTCCGGTGGAACAACATGCATCCAGGGATGGTTAGCTGTTGGATTTCAGCGTTGTGTTTGCTGAGAATGTGGAGATAGACACGTGGGGCAGGGAACAGACCATGGTTTTCAGAGAAAGTGATTGATTGTTGAGAGGCCTGGGATCAGGCCGGGGTAAAAGATTCATAGAACGGATGTGGAGTTCGGAACCCCTAGAGGGCTAGAACAGACTGCATGGGAGGGATTCCCGGAAGGAATGGTTCAGGGTGATGTGCGACGGCATTTGAGCGGTCCGGATAGACTGAAGGCCGGGAGGCGTACCAGTCAGGCCGAAGGCTCGGGGAACGGTCCAGACAGGCTGAAGGCCCAGGAGGGCGGTCCAGACATGCTGAAGGTTCTGAGAGTGGTCCAGATAGGCTGAAGGCCTGGGAAGGCGGTCCAGTCATGCTGAAGACTCTGTATGTGTTCATGGATCGATAGGAGGAGAATGAGTTAATAAGTCACCATGCAATAATAATCGATATGTTCTGGCCCCAAGTATTGATCATGATGATGGAGTCGGCCGGAGGTTCAGGGAACGGTCCAGACAGGCTGAAGGCCCAGGAGGCCGGTCCAGACATGCTGAAGGTTCTGAGAGTGGTCCAGATAGGCTGAAGGCCTGGAAGGGCGGTCCAGTCATGCTGAAGACTCTGTATGTGTTAGTGGATCGGTAGAGTGGAGTTTAGCTCAGTGGCACTTATAAGTGCAGTTATGGTTGTGGAGTAGACTTCCTGGAAAGGAAAGGTATGTAACTCCAGAAGGAGTGTGGGTCCTCTAAAAGGGAGGCAGTGAAGTAAATGGATGATCGAAAGTGCTTCGGTTATTGGTAGTAAGCACTAGGATTGTACCAGATATATGGAAGCACATACGGGTTGGATGCCCGTTGAGGTTGTGGCAATGTTGGATGATGCGCAGGCATGTTTTCGGTCTCCTTGGAAGAGGAGGAGGATAGTGGTTCCAGATCGGGGAATGGGACAGAGGAAGGTGATTCAGTAGGATAACAGACTCGGGAGCAGTCTGGACCGGTGCTGAGGACTGCATAAGGATATTACAGTCGGAGGTCAAGGACCTAGAGATCGCGATAGGGAAGTGTGGGTGGATTGCACTCCGTTGTGTCGAACCGAAGGGTTCGAGGGTGACGCAAGGACAAGGTCCTTAGTTCCGAGTATGGTTGTAGGCTTGGGTTATGTATATGGAGGTATTCCAACCAGGGGTATTCCATCATGAGGATTCGTTCCAGGTTGCTAGTTGTCAGGATTATCGCCAATCTTGGCTAAGGAAGATGAATTAGTGTCTTGGCGGAGCTCAGTGGGTGTTGTGGTATCCAGTTTTCGCAGGTTGCGAATGAATGCGTAAGACAGAAATAAGGTAGTGTCTTCAGGTGGCACTTAGTTGATGAGTGTTGTCATCAGAGAAAAGAAGCCGATGGCCGGCTTGAAGCAGTTGATCAGGACCCTGCAGGGGAAGAGATGGATTTTAGGGATTCGATAGCAGTGATTGAAGGAATCTTGGCCGGTTTGAGATCAGTGGATGCGTTGTGGGAGTATCATCCGGAAGTTCGTGTTGCCGCAGGCTTCGAGGACGAAGCCTAATTTAAGTGGGGGAGAATTGTAACATCCCAAGTTCGGAAGCAAGAAGTTGAAGGGTGCTAAGTGAAAATAAAGGAAGGGACTCGGCGAGTAGGTCTCTTGACTCGCCGAGTCGAAGCGGGTGCATGGCACGAGGTTAAGTGGCCTGACTCGGCGAGTCGGCGGCTGGACTCGACGAGTCAGTGCTGGTCGAGGAAGAACCCTAATCTTCGGGGTTGCACCCTATTTAAAGGACTTAATGTCCTCCCCTCAGCTCCCTTAGCCCCCTTTGAGACCCAAAAACCCTAGAATCGTGAGTGAGAGCCATTGGAAGCAAATTGGAGCATTGTTAAGTGTTTTGTGAAGAGATCTTGAAGATCAAGAAGCTTGGATCAAGGAGATTTGTGGAGATTCAGATTACTCTTCAGCAGGAGGTCGTTTTGGAGGTAATGAAACGTTATCCTTGGCTTTCCCCTTTCTAGATCCATTTTCATGGAAGTTTTAGGGCTTGTTTGGAGATGATATGATGAGATCTTGGTGTATAAGTTAGATCTGGAGTTGAAACTCCAGATCTGAGCTATATTTGGATCAAAGATGCAGAAAGCCCTTTTGGTTGCTATGCAAAAGCCTTTCCCCAAGAGTTAAGTCTCTTTCTAGCTTGGTTTTTGGTATTATGGGGCAAGAAGCACGTAAAGGTAGCAACTTTATGTTGCTAATGGACTCTAGAGACCCCGATCTATTGTTTGGAGCAAAGGAGTAGCTTTGTGACTCGAGATTTTGGGAATGCACGTATGGACTCGACGAGTCTGGGAGATGACTCGGCGAGTCGGGCTAGAGATCAGACTTTGAGTCGCGTAGTAACTCGGCGAGTCGCATGGGTGACTCGGCGAGTCTTATGATGATGAGCTTGGACTCGACGAGTTGGAAGAACAACTCGACGAGTCTATTCAAGATTGTCGTGGACTCGGCGAGTCTGTTCTTGGACTTGGCGAGTCTGGTCACAGAACCCCTAACCTCTTTTGGTTAAGACGCAGATCAGTGAGTCGAGGGGTGACTCAGTGAGTTGGACAGGATGGGACTCGGAGATCGTTGGACTCGACGAGTCTTGGGGTGACTCGGCGAGTAGACTCGTGTTATGGGAAATTCTGAGTATAGGGACTCGACGAGTCGACGGGTCGACTCGGCGAGTAGAGTCAGTCAGGGAGGTTGACTTTGACTGAGGACTTTGACTGAGGACTTTGACTTTGACCAAGAGTTGACCAGTTTGACTTCCAAGGGTATTTTGGTGATTTTTGTATTTATGGAATTGGTTCTTTGGTAGTGTTCGGTGGTGGAGTTCGTGTCGGTGATCGGAGCAGCTGATCTTATCCTTTCAGTCGGCAATTTCGAGGTGAGTTATCCTCACTATATCGACAGGGTCTACGGCACCAAGGCCGGCCCTTTATCGGATGGAAATCCGGGTATTGTTTGTTATGTTATTGTTTTGCTAGATCTGCATCCTGGTATTTAGGAGGTGTTATGTTAGTGACCTGGTTAAGGTCGGTACCCGGGATATAGGGTAATGTTATGCTAGTGACCGGTTAGGTCGAAATCCTGGTTAGGATGTTGATATGCTATGTGATCTGTTAGACTGTTTGTCTGGTTGAGGATTGTTATGTGATTAAATGTTGTATGTGCACATGGTTGTTTGACGGGGGTTGGGTTGAGGCGTGTCCTGCTTTGTGCTGTAGGCCAATATACCCAGGGCGGACCGGATGTTCCGAAGGCCCGGCGAGCGGTCCGGATAGGCTGAAGGCCCCAAGAGGGCGGACCAGACGTGCCGAGGCTCGGAGAGTGGACCAGATAGACTGAAGGCCCGGTGCGGGCGGACCAGTCATATTGTAGACTCGGAGAGTGGACCAGGTGGACTGAAGGCCCGATGCGGGCGGACCAGTCACACTGTAGACTCGGAGGGAGAGTGGACCAGGTGGACTGAAGGCCCGGTGCGGGCGGACCAGTCAGACTGTAGACTCGGAGAGAGAGTGGACCGGGTGGACTGAAGGCCTGGTGCAGGCGGACCAGTCACACTGTAGACTCGATATGCATGGCTGTTCTATTTATGATATGATATGAGTATGATATGTGTGGTTGGTATTTTGGGGGTAACTCACTAAGCTTTCGGGCTTACAATTTCAGTGTATTGTTTCAGGTACTTCAGGAGATCGTGGCAAGGCGAAGGCGTGATCGTACCGCTCCTCATGTTTTATGATTTATATGATAGGGTTCTGGGGGATACTCTGATGTTTAAACTATTTTGAAAACGAGTTCTATGAACGTAATGGTTTTTGAATGATTTAAAATATTTTAATTTGGCTCAAATTTTATGGATGTTACACAAACAAATTTAATCATTGATCGTCCCTCCTTGGCAACCATCTATGCTCAGATTGGTTGTCAGGAAGGTGCGATTGATAGGATATTTGGAAACCATAAGGTGAGATGTCTTGTGTTTGGACCTACTAATGATTCTCCAATCAGTGGTGACTTGTGTGTAATCAATACTATTCATGATTATGTCTATGAGCATACCGCAAATATGCTCTCTAACACCACCCTCGATTTGGAGAAAATTTTCTCATGTAACAGGTCAAAATCATTGGATAATAGTGGGATTCAACACATGGAAAGAAAGTTGTGGAATAAAAAACATGATGCAACACGTGCCCACAAATCAAAAATGAAGGTGTTACATGATATGAAGCATCGATTAAAGAAGTTTACTAGATGGAAAGATGCATGGCTCTTCAAAACAAGGTTTAAGCATCATCATGGAAAGATTAAAGGCAACAGGGTTTATTTATACAAGGTCAAAAATGGCATGCCACACGATCTGGTCATTCAGGTTAAGGTCAACAACAAGATGGTTGACTTTCAAAAAAGTTCACGAACATATGATCCTCCATAGACATCACTCGAGGTAACTCGTCCCACTAATGACGTTAAACTTGGCAATTTTGGAACTTTGTGGGTGTGTTCACTGCAAACCCTCACGAGACTTCACTTGTCCACTAGGGGTAACCTAGGGGTTTAAAAGGCTTGTTGCACGTGCTAAGTGTAATCGTGGACCCCGACGAATTTAAGGGCTAGTTAGTGTAGTTTATTTTTATTTGATTTGATTTGTGTGCTTGTAGTTGGTTTTTTTATTATTTTAGGAATTTATCTTTTGATGCATCGGGGACAATGCAAGACTTAAAGTTGGGGAGGGGTTGTACACAAGAAAAGATGGAGGATCGAAAAAAAAGTGATTAAAAATATCATAATTCTTCGATGTTTGTTCGGGCATAACGAAACATTATGAAAATGCCTCAAGTTAGTGATGTTTTTCAAGAATCAAAACCGCCTCTACCACCGGTACCATCAGGTGTGTCGTCCTCCATGTTTTTAATTTCTTTTACATTAACTTTGATGATTTTTTTTGGATAATCAACTTACGATGAATGTACTGCTATCTTAAACTCTAGCGTTAATTATCTTATCCTGAAGTTGGTCACCATGAAATATGTGATGAGTTAGTAGCTTCTCTATATATTGAATGTAACTCATCAAGATGGAAAATGATAGGAGTTTCGTATATCGAGTCATAATATATATTAAATATTGATTTTGTGGGTTGCTCAGCCGGTTTGGGAATATTTATATTTATTTAAAAAATTGTTATGTGAAATACCCAAGGGTTTGAAAAATGAAGGTTTTTGGCTCGAGCCTACGATCTATTAATTGAGGACCCAACCGAACAATATGTGTCATCACGCTCTGAGTACTTGGTCTTACTTACTCCTGGGCCTTTGGGGTTGGGAGGGGACTATTATTGTTTTCACACAACCAAAAAGCATCAAAAGACATTAAAGAACTTCCAAGTATCTATATTCAAGCTCAAGTCAAGTACAAAGATGATCAAATCCATTGAAGCTATCAAAGAACTTGAAGAATGCACAATCAAGATTAATATGAAGACAAGTTCAAGTTGAAGACATTGTGTGAAACAATATGTGACCCCTCGATAGCGGGAGTGTATGGGTTGGTCCATTAAGTGTTACTGACCGCGCTAACTATGTTAGTGAACCTTGAAAAGGGGACTTTGGCAATGAGTTCAACTGATTACTCATGAGGTTGATTATTAGAAAGAGTTCAAAAAGTGAAGGGTTTCAAACAACAAAGTAAAATAAGCATAACATGTGTTTTGGGTTTAAAAGTCTAGATAAGAAACTAATCATCCCCGAAATCAATATATTGTGCTATTGAAAATATTGTGATAAAAAGTACGGAATTCTTGATTCCATTGAGTTTTTCTTAGGATAAGAGAGTAAGACTACTCTTATTATTTCAGGCCAATCTCGGGACGAATTTGGAATAAAGTTGGGGAGGTTTGATAAGTCTATTATATGAATGTACTAAATTGTCATAAATCTGTTGAATTGATATATAATTGTCCAAGAATGACACTACTTTGATGAAATGTTACACATTATGTGCAGGCAACTACTTAGTGCTAAAGTAGGCGGAACCCGCAAGAAAAACGAGCAAAAGGAAGCTAACAAGCATGGGAGATGAATTGCTAAAGGAATGAAGAAAAATGGTGCTGAGAAATTTGACCACTCTTCAATGTTTTAATAATATCTCAAGATCTAGAGCTCCAATTGACATGAAAAAAGAAGTTTCGGAAACTAGACAAAATTTCCTACAACTTTCATGTTTTGCATTTTTACTGATTCTACCGTTTTAATCACCAAAAAGGGGCAACAAAGATGAGAGACGTCCTATAACGCATCAAAGACGCCCCCTAGGACGCCTAGCCGTTTTTGGCCATTTTCAAGTGCAAATCAAGGACGACAGAAGACATGTAAAACGCCACGAAGGACGTCCAGACGTCCTATATGACGTCTAAGACGCCTACTAGGACGCCGACGCGGAAACAGCTCCGAAAATCAGTTTTTCAGCACCTATTTAAAGGAGATTTAACCCTAATCGAAATTGGACTTCTTCCCTGCTATTTTCCCCAGTTTTGGAGGGTTCAAAACACATTCAAAGCTTCTCCAAACACATTTTTTATCATCAATTTCCAAATCAAAGCCAAGAAATCATCAAGTACACAATCATTCGATGTTTAAAGATCATTCAAAGGGTGGATCTACTTCAATTCTATCAAGTTCCAGAATTTATTACTTTCTCCCCAAGGTCCCGTTGTTCTATACTTTAATGATTGTAAAACATCATTAACTTTATGATTTTTAGTTTTTTTGTGGATCTTACATTAGATTTCATTGTTTTTATGCTAGTTGTGTGTTTTGTGAATATTACGGAAGACTAAATCATTACGGTTACTTCCGGGAATGTTTAGGATGATTTGATGAACGTGTTTTGATTATTACTTCTATTCCAATGAAATTTGGTTATTATATGTTCTTAAATTTATGATTTCTATTAGTGATAATTGAAGTTGGGTTTTATTCATGTGTTTAATTTTACAATTAATATAGTTTATTGTCAATTCACTAATTGTGCCAAATTCATATAGTTTAGGAACTAAGACGATCGGTTGAATCAACATATACTATTCCAAACTTGTGATTTTAAATGCTAAACATGGTAATTGGTAATCATAAGACACAATATTGCCAAGCCACTCATTGTTCCTAATCCATTTAGACATAGGGAGTAAGACAATTAGTAGGAATAACATATTGTGTGCCCAAAGTTATTTATTGCATGTTAATTGACCTTAGTTATGTTTTCATAATTAAATTGGAATTTAAGGGAAGATAAACATGTGAGTCTTAATCATCCAACACTGAACCTGAAGTAACCTTGTTTTTCTCATTGGTAATCGTTTGCAATATAAAGTTTCTAGTTTTTTTTTTAAATCTTAGTTTAAATCTTTTTTCGTGATAATTGCAAGCATTAGTTCTTTTTCATTGACTACTATAGCACAAAGTTTGACCACAAACTCCTCATGGATTCGACCCGACTTAGCCTGTCTACTTAGGTTAGTTGGTTTATTTTTGATTGAGACAACGACCTCGATCAGAGACTTAGGCAACTTAGTGATGAAATCCATCGTAATCATTTCCCACTTTCACTCAGGTATTTCTGGTTGCTAGAGTAGACCTGAGGGCTTTTGATATTCCACCTTCACCTTGGCGCAAGTCAAACACTTGCCCACTAAGGTAGCGATCTCTGCTTTCATGTTCAGCCACCAATAGAGTTGTTTAAGATCCATATACATCTTATCTGAACCTGGGTGAACGGAGTATCTAGTCTTGTGAGCTTCGTTCATGACAGTCTCCCTGTAACCGCCGTACTTCGGGGTCCAGATCCGGTTCATGAAATAGTAAACTCCGTCTCCTTTGACCTCTAAGTTCTTTTCCATCCCCCTCAAAGCTTCACCCGACATCTTTTCTGGTTTTAATGCTTCCAGCTGAGCCTCTCTGATTTGAGCGGATAGATGGGAATGGATGGTCATTGTCAGTGCCTTCACTCTACGACCTGAATACTCTTTTCGGTTAAGGGCATCCGCTACCACATTTGCCTTGTCGGGATGATAGCGTATTTCGCACTCGTAATCACTGAGTAGCTCTACCCATCGCCGATGTCTCATGTTCAACTCTTTCTGATTGAAGATATGTTGTAGGCTCTTATGGTCGGTGAAGACAGTGCACTTGGTTCCGTAGATAATGTCTCCATATCTTTACCGCAAAGACCACTGCTCCCAACTCCAAATCGTGAGTTGTATAATTGACCTCGTGTGGTTTCAGCTGTCTCGATGCATAGGCAATAACCTTTCCCCGCTACATAAGCACACATCCTAGGCCTTGATTGGATGCATCGCAGTAGACAACGAAGTCCTCAGTCCCTTCGGGAAGAGACAAGATAGGTGCGCTACATAAGGCCTACTTCAAGGTTTGGAACACAGTGTCTTGCTTTTCTCCCCAACTAAAGGATACACCTTTCTGCGTCAGGGTGGTTAAAGGCTTAGCGATTCTGGAGAAATTCTGAATAAATCTGCGATAATAGCCAGCGAGACCCAAGAATTGACGGATTTCTGTGGGTGTCTTCGGTGCTGACCAATTCTCAATCGCCTTGATTTTGGAAGGGTCCACGTGTATGTCTTCCTCGCTAAGCACATGACCAAGGAAGGTTACTTTTCTGATCCAAAATTCGCACTTTGAAAACTTTGCATAAAGTTTCTCCGCCCTTAGTGTTTCCAGCACTAGCCTCAAGTGCTGTTTGTGATCTTATTCACTTCGGGAGTAGACAAGTATATCATCAATGAATACTATCACGAACTTGTCTAGGAAAGGGCGGCACACCCGATTCATCAGGTCCATGAATATTGCGGGTGCGTTGGTTAGACCAAAGGGCATTACTACAAACTTGTAGTGACCATAGCGAGTTCAGAATGCTGTCTTGGGAACATCACTCTCATGAACTCGCAACTGATGGTACCCTGATCTCAAGTCTATCTTCGAGAAATAGGCTGCTCCTTGGAGTTGATCGAAGAGGTCGTCGATTCTGGGTAGATGATAACGGTTCTTGATGGTTAACTTGTTCAATTCACGATAATCTATTCACATCCGAAAGGATCCATCTTTCTTCTTCACGAATAAGACCGGGGCTCCCCAGGGTGACGAAATTGGTCTGATGAATCCCTTGCTGAGCAGTTCATTGAGCTGGCTGGATAAATCTTGCATTTCTTCCGGCGCTAGGCGGTATGGAGATTTAGCTACCGGAGTAGCTTCGGGGATCAAGTCAATACGGAACTCGACTTGGCGCTCGGGAGGGATTCCGGGAAGATCTTCGGGGAAAACATCAGGAAAGTTGCAGACTTCGGGGATGCTCTCGAGGTCCTTAACTTCCTGTTTCTTGTTAACCACATGGGCTAGGAATGCATGGCACTCCTTTCGCAGAAATTTCTAAGCCTTGATGCATGAGATGATACGGAGGTTCAAACTGTGTTTATCGCTGTAAACTATGATAGCTTCGCCCGAGGGCAGATTGAGATGGATGGCTTTTTTGTAATAAAGGATATCAACACGATTGGGGCTCAACCTATCCATGCCAATGATGACATCGAAGCTTTTTATGGAAACCAACATAAGGTCGATTGGGAAGGAATGATCGTTTAGGGTAAGGGTACAACCTATGTACACGTCGTTAGTGCTCTCTTTCTTTCTGTTAGCCATCTCAACGGTAAATGTTTTAGTTAAGGGTTGAGATTTACATTTGAGAAGATGCTTAAATGCATGACTAACAAAACTTCTCTGTAACACCCGTCAAAATTAGGTCAATAACAATCACATGTGATTATGCCAATCATGTAATGTGATTTTGTTAAACTAGTAATGTGATAAACTTACTATTTAATTCATGTTAAAGTATGAACTTTCATACATAATTTATAGTATAAATCAAAGTATATGTCCATACGATTCCAAAAATATAGAGAACATCTAAATCTGACTTCGCGTGAAGAAGTTATGATAAACCAAACACTATAAATCTCTATAAAAAGAGGACTTTAAAATAGACTTAGAATTATCTATTGGAGTCTAAAATATAGTTGTAGTACTTGTAAATACCTACGCGTGGATATAAAGAACGTCAAAAACGGAGTTCGTATGTGAAAGTTACGACCTTCCAAAGATTCAGCTGTCAGAAACCCTAATTTGATTGAACTCACAACGTGAGGAGTAATTTTGCCACATTTCGGATCTAGAAGGTGTGTGACGAGGCTACGAAGTGATAAGATCCAAATTCACGACGTGAACAAGGAGTTTTTCACGACGTGAGGAGTCATACGGCCACCTTCGGAAGCTAGAAGACGGATGGCAAGTCTAGGAAGAGATAAGTTCCAAACTCACGACGTGAACAATGATTTTCTCACATCGTGAGTGTCCAAAATCCTTCCTATAAATAGAAGGTCCGACCTTGACACTTCCTTACACCATTTCCCTTTCTCCTCTCTCCTTTGCTGAAGCCCTCTTGCATCCCGAGCCCCGACGACCTCGTACCGCTGACCGTTTCTGCTTAGATTACATAAAATCACAGTACTAAGGTGAGTTTCACAGCCCCACTTTCTAATATTTCGGGGGAAAACGCATGCTAAATATTATATATACATTATTATTATATCTATATGATAGTATATTACTATCAACGTAGATAGTTATAATAACCGGGATATAGTTATTTCGTATTTGAAAGTATACAACTATCGTAAAGTTGTTGGCATGTTATTGGTATAGTAGTATACTAATGTAGATCTTGAGTTATACTTAGGATTCTATATATATGTTGTGTGCGATATAGTTCTGAAGTTATATTCGAAAGTTATATATGTTAATTTATAAAGTACGTTGTTATTGTTAGTTTTATGACAAGATAAAACTTGGTATGTTATATGTTGTTGTTGTTATTGGTTTTATGTCAAGATAAAACCTGGTTTTACTTCAAGCCATAGCTGTTATACTGCCTAAATGTTATGAAGTTAGGAGTAATGTTTAAAAGCATAGTCTAGTAACTTAGGGTTTTAGACATGAAGATGCTTTTGTTGTTAGAGCTATAGGAAGCCGTTGAAGTCTACATGAGTAATTGTATTCATCAACTAAGATTGGGGATCTTAGCAGAAATCCTCTGAACTGTATTTGTTAATCCCGTGTGAGCGAGGAAGTCGTGTATAATTAGTATATGGGTTGACCACCCGACTTGTGACTGTTAGCTACAGTCAACCATAAGCAAGTGATGAACTATCCTTTTACTTGTTATTGTTCCGGCGTCGATGAACCCTGCGGTGTTCCTCATGTAAATCATGAGTGGGTTTTCCTCATGTAAATCATGAGTGGGTTTTACCAGAGGTATTATGTCATAGCAGCGGTTACAGGCTCATGGTAGCAAATTGTTAGAAACATTATACTTTGTCATATACAAGTATTAATGTTAAGTATAAGTTTCCCCCTACTTATACCCTAGGTACTACTTGTATATTAAGTAGATAATTATACCTAACACACATACTCGTATAGAATTGAAATAGATTTATACGTAGCGGTTTTACTCGTATAGAATTGAAATAAGATTTATACGTAGCAACTTTCGTTTGTATGGAATTACAAACACTTATATTCATAGTATATGAGACTTATAGGTAAACTACTTATTTGGTAAGTAAACTTTTATACCTAGGATATATATACTAAACGTTGGAGAGTTAAAATGATACTTTCAAAACTATACTTTTGAACTTGGAAAATGTATTATTTTTATATGGAGTCAAAACCTGTGGACTCACCAACTTTGTGTTGACGTATTTTAAATTGCATGTGTTTTCAGGAAGTTGATAACTATGATACGAGAAATGACGTTACACCGCCCGGTGTTTCTGCCGACGGCCAGGGTGTGACATTCTCTCCGCACCAGAATCGAAAAGAATGCATGCATAAGAGTTTTCGAGGAGGAACGTATCCGTAACAGGCTTGACCTACACCCGCGCTAGGAGCCTGATTGGTTGGTTGGGCTGGTGTCTTGCAGAACCGAGCTGTGTGACCCTTCTTGCCACAGCTATTACATTGCAAATCACGGCAGGGTCCGTGATGATGAAAGTTGCACTTGTTGCACCGAGGAAGGGTACCAACATACCTACTACCAGGTGCTGGAGCTGCAGGAACTGCGACAGGAGTAGTGGCAGCGTGGACTGTCACTGTCTGTTGTTTCTTGGAGGGCTCCTGCGAGGACTGGCCCTTTCGCTTGTTCCAGAACTTCTTTTTCCCACCACTTGCCTTCGGTGGTTCGGGAGCGGCTATTACTTCATCAAGATTAGCCCCGTGATCTATCAGGGTCTGCGCGAGGCACTTGGCGCTGTCGAAAGTGGTAGGCTTAGCAGCCAGGACATTTCCTTGAGTCGGGGGCGTCAATCCCCAAATATACCTTTCAATCTTCTTGCTTTCCGGGGTGACCATTCTCGGACAGAGGAGAGCCAGATCGCAGAATCTAGTTGTGTAAGTGCCAATGTCAGAACCCTTCATCTTCAGGTTCCAGAGCCCGTGTTCCAACTTCTGCATCTCGCCCCTAGGGCAGTATTTAACATGCATGAGTTCTTTCAAACTCTCCCAACCCATGATATTGGCTATTGGTAGGGTTAAGGATTTGACTCGGCTATTCCACCAAGTCAATGCTCTGTCGGTGAAGGTGCAAGCGGCAAACTTCACCTTGTTGGCCTCCGAACAAGTGCAAATTTCGAAAATCGATTCGATCTTCTTGAACCATCGAGTTAGGGCAATGACTCCCCCATTTTCGTTGAAAGGTTTGGGTTTTGCATTCATGAAGTCTTTGTAGGAACACTCCTTCTGGTGTCCCTGACCACTCTCCAGAATTTGGGGATGAGTACCACTTCCTGGTCCGCTTGAGCCACCAGGATTAATTTGTGCCATCACGGCATTCACAGCGGCTGTAACTGCTGCCTGGAACATAGCAGGATCGAACTGAGGAGGTGGTGGTGTCGGATCTGTCGGGGGATTGTTGTTCTTTCTGTTGGGTCTTTTCTTCAGAGGCATCTTGTTCTAAAAATAATCAGGAAGAAGCGGATGGTAAGTCCCCTAGATTTTTGAATCAAGAGATATAACACAAGATATATCTCAGGTTGGATGATAAAGTGTTCTACTAAGCGATAAACAAGAAAAGTTACCAATACAAGTAACTATCTCTAGGAAGAAATAAGTAGCAACATTTGGAACGAATCTGTACATTGTATTCGGCTCTAGCTAAAATACTCCTATAGTATTTTAAGTTGTATGCACGTTCTATCGATATTTTGTTGTATATAGCTTGGTAAGTTTTAGGCTTGCTGCAACGCCACAGTCACTCCCAAACACATGTTGGTCATGTCTCAAATAAATATAGTTGATCAGGCTATATTGATCCCAGACATGATTACATAACTGTCCAGGTTTAACCGCAGTGTTCAACATCCAAATACTTTTGTTTTGTTCTACTTATGATATTGTTTCTGGTACGTACGTATACTTGCATACTTCTTATAAAATACTTGTATTTTAAAATGTATACTTTTAGTTCAAATCACTTCGGCCCCTTAGTGTTTATAGTTGTATACCATGTAGGGTTCGATATACTTAGTTCACTATAAACAATAGCTCTGATACAAATCTGTCACACCCCGAAACCGGAACGGCGGAAACGTTCGGGGATGGATGACGTCATATGTAGTATCACAACAATTGCAACATAGTAATCATAGTAAACACAACCATTATATTGGATATATATATATATATATATATATATATATATAAAGTAGTTACATCTGTTTGATTAGAATTCATATACATCAAAAGTATAACGAATGAAAAGAGACATGACTCTATACGCTCCGTATTCTCCAAAAGCAGCGGAAGGTACCTGTCTACTGATTTCCTGAGAATACAAGCGGTTTTGAAAAGAGTATGAGCATTAAGCTGGTCAGTTCATAAGCATGTTTCTGTAGTGAAAACATGTTTGTAAATTTGTCAAATGTTTGCATGTTCTCAAGAAAATCCAATATTTTCTTTAGTATATGTATGATTAAAACCAGTTCCTTCTATAACCCCTTAGTTCATTACTATATTCTGTACAAAAACCATTGTATAGTATGTTATGTTTGAAAACACCGGCTACCACCAGTATGTATAGCCTGTTCTGTTTGAAAACCCCGGCTACCACCAGTATGTATAGTCTGTTCTGTTTGAAAACCCTGGCTGCCACCAGTACGTATAGTCTGTTCTGTTTGAAAACCCTGGCTACCACCAGTATGTATAGCCTGTTCTGTTTGAAAACCCTAGCTACCACCAGTATGTATAGCCTGTTCTGTTTGAAAACCCTGGCTACCACCAGTATGTATAGCCTGTTCTGTTTGAAAACCCTGGCTACCACCAGTATGTATAGTGTGTTCTGTTTGAAAACCCTGGCTACCACCAGTATGTATAGTCCGTTCTGTTTGAAAACCCTGGCTACCACCAGTATGTATAGTAGTTTCATTACTTAAAATAAAACTAATGAAAAATGAAATCCCATAAACAAATAGTTAGTTTATACTATTGTGAGTCGTATAACCATATTTGATATGACCTAGTGACCTTTTCGACGTTCTTCAAGTGTCGGTTAAATGACATTTGTCACCCCAGGCATGCCTGCCTAACTGTAGCTAGCAGTTTAGGTGTGGGATTGTCAGTCCCGAATAGATCTATTCACAAATCTCACGCTCTCCCTCCAGGAGACTCTGGTTATACTATGTTAGGATTTAGTTTAGTACTCCGAAGGGTACAAAGTGAAGTAGTGTCTCACAATCTCGTATCGACTAGTTTACGTGTTGTTTAGTATTGTTCTACTGTATTTAAACCCGTGTATATACTCTATAGATGGAAATAATTATATTTAAATAATTATTTAGTGTTGTAAACTTGAAGTCCAATTATAGTAGTGTATTTCATAAACTAAATGTGTCATAGTTTATATCTTTTGCCATGTATAACTCTGAATTCATGAAACTGTGTATTGAAAACCCCAAACTATACCTATTATAGTTTGAATGTATGTTGTGTGTTTGGTTCGTGTAACGATTTGAAAAATATGCAATTATAACTGTATATTGAAAACGTCCCTTATGCTCAGCGCGTTACAAAAGGGATAAAATATCTAAATATTTTATAAAAGATGAAAATCCTTTGGTTGTATCAATTGCATAAGTTTTGAAATTCTTTTGTATAAGTTCACAAAATCATTTGTGTTTGGCTTATATCCCCCCACCCCCCCTGAAAACCTTAAAAATAGTAAAAGCATAGGGGTATGAACTCACTGTTAGTTGTATACAAGCGTCGAATCAACGAACTGAAATGAAGACTCTCGAGTTGTAGTATGTGGCACTTAACGGAATCCTAATAACAATTAAATACATATATATATATATATATATATATATATATATATATATCTAAATTAGCGATTTCATTAGATAATGCGTTAGAAAAACACTTGCTTTCGGTTAAGGAATGTTACCGAGACTTGATTGAATCGAGGAAAACAGGTTTTCAGTCTAATTCACTGCTTAGGGAGAGTTTGCGGCTGTGAACTGTTTACGGCCGTGAACGGCCTCTTGAAGGGTTTACGGCCTTTGAAGATTTGAAGATATGAAGTGTGTACGGCCGTAAACTCAAGAACAAGGATGCCGAATTCGATGAAAACGTGTTTTAGATTCTCCTAAACAACCTCCAGAAGTGTTTCTTGATGATTTTTTGGGAAAAATGAGGGTGTTTTTGGTGTTTACGGTCAAGAGTTTAGAGAGAGAAGGAGAGAGTTTTCGGCCTGAAAAGTGTAAATGAGGGGTACGGACTCGTATTTATAGGGGGTTTTCATGTTCGGTGGTGGGGTACACCTGTCGTTGGCCGTAAACGAGTGTACGGTCGTAAACGAGTGTATGGCCGTAAACGAGTTTACGGCCGTGAACTCAGGTCAGGTCGTGAATGGTTGTTTTGATCGAAGGAAAACTCGAAATTTCGCGTAGTTTTGGTCCCGACTCATATATAAAGTTCAATTATGTGACTAAATGACCTTTCAAACCAAAGGAATTCGACGGGACTCAATAAAATTGAAATTTTATTAATGGAATTTGGATAACGGTAACGGAAGAAAGTTCGGGTTATCACAGTACTTCAGCACATTGCGAGGTGAGTTATCCTCACTATACTCAAGGGTCTAAGGCACCAAGGTCGGCCCTTTGATTTGTTATTTGTAATTTTGACTGTTGTGATATGTTAGCTTGATATCCTGGTAGATAGGATGGTTATATGCTAGTATGATCTGTTTTTTTTAATGGAAAATACAATAATATACTAAGCTACTCCTAAATTATTCCACCTATGTCCACAGTAGGACTTGAACCCTCGATCTCAAGGAGGGAGGGCAACACCGGATACCGCTGCGCTAGAAGCCCTTTGGTAGTATGATCTGTTAGATCGGTATCCTGATAGATAGGATGTGGTTATGCTTAGTGATCTGTAGTTTGGTCTGACTGTCTGTATGCTGGTAGGGGATTACCTATTATATGTGCACATGATTGATTGGTAGTTGAGGGTAATCCATCCCGAGGATGATAGGACCCTAGTATGTTGTCTTTATAGACCGTTATATGATTATCTGATATAAGTGCACATGTTTGAGTGGTTGTGGGCATTCCAATCCGACGGTTGTGGGCCGAGAGTATTCTATCCCGATGGATGATTGGACTCGTAGTATGGGGCATTCCAACCCGATGGTTGTGGGCCGAGAGTATTCCATCCCGATGGATGATTGGACTCGTAGTATGGGGCATTCCAACCCGATGGTTGTAGGCCGAGAGTATTCCATCCCGATGGATGATTAGACTCGTAGTATGGGGCATTCCAACCCGATGGTTGTGGGCCGAGAGTATTCCATCCCGATGGATGATTGGACTCGTAGTATGTGGGCATTCCAACCCGATGGTTGTGGGCCGAGAGTATTCCATCCCGATGGATGATTGGACTCGTAGTATGTGGGCATTCCAACCCGAAGGTTGAGGGCCTGGGGTATTCCAACCCGATGGTTGATTGGACCCATAGTATGTTGGCATTCCAACCCGATGGTTGAGGGACCTGAGGTATTCCAACTCGACGGATGATTGGACCCATAGTATGTTGTTTGTTATTATATGTGTATTATTGTGTGTATGGGTATTTTGGGGGTAACTCACTAAGCCTTCGAGTTTACATTTATTGATTATTGTTTCAGGTACAGCGGATGACCGCGGGAAGGCGAAGGCGTGAGCGTACACTTCCTCGATTTATGATTATGATTTCTGGGAACTCTGATGTTTAAACTATTTTGAAAACAAATTGTAATAACTGAATGGTTTTAAAAGTTTTAAATTGGCTCGAATTTTATGGATGTTATAGTTTGTAACATGTGTAATCCTCATAGCACGTGGCCCGTCATCCTCACCACTTACAATCTTCCACCATGGCTATGCATGAAAGAGTCCTCCTTCATGTTGACCTTGTTGATTCCCGGCCCCAAAGCACCCAGGAAGGACTTGGATGTGTTCCTTAGGCCGTTAGTGGATGAGTTGAAGCAGTTATGGAGTTTTGGCATACATACTAAAGACGCAGCGAATACATTCTTCAATATGAAAGCCATGTTGTTATGGATAATAAACGACTTTCCAGCTCGTAGTAATTTATCCGGTTGGACCGGACAAGGGTACAAAGCTTGCCCGACTTGCAACGAAAACACTCCGTCATACCGAGTATCAAATAAAGTCGTATATGTTGGTCATCGTCGGTTCTTAGATGCTGACCATCCATGGAGAAAAAGTTGGTCTATCATGGCAAACACGAGACAAAAGGCCCTTCAAGACAGTTCAGTTAGGAAGAAATACAAGTGCAATATGCTCATCTATTGTTTCGTCCACTGGGTAAAGTAGCTGCTCAACGAGCTGGTATTAAGAGAGATCGTGAGGATTTCGAGTTAATTTGTTCTAAAAGAGCATATTATTTGAACTTGAGTATTGGTATTCTCTGGAGTTGAAGCACAACTTCGATCTTATGCATATTGAAAAAAAAATGTGGTTGAGAGTCTTTTGGGTACTTCTCTGATGAATGATAAGTCTAAAGAAACATCAAATGCTCGGGCGTACTTGAAAAAACTGAACATTCGGAAAAGTCAATGGTTGAAAAAGAGTGGCAACAAGTTCCTTAAACCCCATCCACCTTACTCGTTCACGAAACCTGACCGCATTATTTTTTGTAAGTTTATAAGAGATGTGAAACTGTCGGATGGGTTTGGATCTAACATCAGTAAGAAAGTGAATGAAACCAATAATAAAATTATTGGGATGAAATCTCATGATTATCACATTCTTATGAAACGTTTGATACTCATTGGAGTTAAAGGGCTTTTAGGCAAAGGTGTTTATACACCAATAGTAGAGCTTTGTACATTTTTAAGCAACTTTGCTCAAGAACGCTATCGATGAAGGATATGAAAGAAGCAAAAGCAGTCATTATTAAAATATTGTGCAAATTAGAAGTGATCTATCCTCCTGCATTTTTTGACATTATGGTTCATTTAGTTTTGCATTTACCTGAAGAAACAAAGTTATGGGTGTTTCAGTCTAAGTGTAGATCGGCTAGCGCAAAGAAAATGAAAAATTTAAGTCTAGAGAAGAGAAAACATCTACAATGGTTTGTGCTTGATAGTTGTGACGAAGTCAGAAAGTAAATTGCATAAGTGTTCTTATATTTTATTTAATTTTCTGTTTTTAATTTCTCATTTTTTACTAAATCTATATATTTTTTCATCAATGTAGTGAATTCAAATCATTACATCCTGAAAGTGATGAAAAAACCGAATTCGCTAAATGGTTCCTTCACAAGGTCTATGATATGCAAAAACAAAAATCTCCAGATTTTAAAAAGGAGTTATCGGCTCTTTCAATTGGTGCACATGCGAATGCCTTTACTTATACAACTTGCATAGTGAATGGTGTTAGGTTTATGATGCTTATGTGTAACGCCCAACGATCAAAACAAAACTCGGGGGTTCTAACTGAGGGAGAGAATAAGCATAAATATTATGGTCAGCTAGAAGAGATTATTGAGTTGCATTATCCTCATAAATATTCCACTGTACTTTTTCGTTGCAAGTGGTTCGATACTGCAGGAGTGAAATCTCATCATAATTTCACTAGTATCGACCCACAACGCGAATTGAGCAGCGAAGATCAACTCATATTTGCTACGCAGGCCAAGCAAGTATTTTACATCTAAGAACCTTCTCGAAGTGACGGAAATGACAACCAATGGTGGGTTGTGGAAAATGCTAATCATAGAAGAATTTGGGATCTACTGATGAACGACGTCGACGATGATCCCATTGAAAATGTCGAAAATGATTCAACCGATGTTATTCTTAGTAATGCTTCTTCTAATTTCACTCTTTCAATCGAATTTAGCCAGTACTTTCAAAATTCGCAATCGGTACAAGATGATATTGAAGTTGGTCCACCAATAGGTATCATCAATAATGTGTTTGATTGCGAGACTGATTATGATGAGGAGGATTCCGATTATGATAGTGATGTGTCAGCAGACACTGAAGTGTTTGAGGGTGAGAATGATTAAAAAAAACTTTACATTTGACTAGTAAAAACTTTATATATATATATATATATATATATATATATATATATATATATATATATATATATTAATATTGTGTTATAATTTTTCAGGATGTCATATTTTTCAAGATGTCATATATATATATATATATATATATATATATATATATATATATATATATATATATATTCATATTGTGTTATAATTTTTCAGGATGTCATATTTTTCGATTACAGTGCTCCATCTCATGGCTGTTGTGATGGGCCATAGAGGTTATTAGTTTTTGGCAATTTTCGTCTCTATTTAGGTACTTTTTTTTTACAATTTCTACCTCCTGTTGGCCTCTTTAACGTGGCAGTATATGGCGTTATTATAAAGTTGCTTAGTTATCACTCAACGTGGCACCACATGATTGGCTCACCATCGTTTCCTCCAATAAGATTTCACCTATCCACCGCTTTCATCATCATGGCTTTTAAACAAAATAAAAATATTATTTTCTTTCTTTGTTCCAATCAAAAGGCACTAAAACCACCCCACCTCCATTAATTTTTCTACTTATTGCTCTTCTCCATCTTCACCATCGGTCTGTTGATGATTTCAGTAAGTTCATCGTACATCTATATCCCTATCTCGCAATATACACACATCAGCAGGAGTTTTAGACTTGATGAAGGGGCGACATTCGAAGAGATTGTGGAACGATTGATGCTCTATCCTTGTAATCATATTAATGAGTTCCAGTAAGGTGATGCCTTGGGGAAAAGAGAAGCCACTGCTCAAACAGCTCATGTGGAGAAAAGTCGATTAGAAGCCATGAGGAGCATAAAAATTAGTCCAACAATCGATAATATTATGTGGAATTCGGAACGGAGAATCTGGATAGGTTTAGTGACTGATATAAAACTCACAGTAGATAATTTACCTTTTGCATTTGCACAACGTACAAACATTATCCTCTCTCAAATTTTGTATTTATGCAACTATTAGCTACAATAATCCTGATTTTGATTCTCTTTTACAATTGAATGAGTTCTAGGATGTCGTATTGATTGATGTTAAAATCCATGATTGTTTTTGATTTACATCATCTGGTTCTTTGGTGGATTTCTGCTCAAACATCATGCAAGTGATCATAATATTTTCCTCTTTTAGCTGTTCATATGCTTCATACATATCTTATTTTTGTCATCTCCTATCTCCAGACTAACCTGATTATCATTCATCCAGGGTACCATAGGATGTTGTAGCAATAGGTGGCAAATGCTAAGTTTTGAAATGGGTCACATGCTATTACTTAACAAATGAAACAAACTCTCATAAGTGAGTCGATTAAGTGACCATGTTCTTGCATTATTTGTAACTTCCCCTTATAATTCTTTTTCTATTATACAACCATAGGCTCAAATGAAGGCCATGAAAGAGAAACCAATTGACTCAAAAGCTGTAGAACCCGAACCAGAACCCACTACCGAAGTTCTTTTTCTTTGAAGCTATGAGGGTTGTGAGAAAACACTCATTGATACTAGAGCTTTAAGGAAGCATTCTCATGTTCATGGAGAAAGACAATTTGTTTGTCATTATGAGAATTATGGAAAGGTAAATCTTCGCTTGATAGTATCTCTTTATCATAATTTATCGACACTTTAATCAAATATTAATTTCATTACATGGTTTTCTTTGGTTAATCCATCAGACCATTGAAACTTTCGACTTATTTTGCAGAAATTTTTGGATATCTCAAAGTTAAAGAGATATTTTCTAATACATACAAGCGAACGATATTTTATTTGTCCACATGAAGGTTGTGGTAAGTTAATCACCATTTTTTCCCATAAAGAACAGTCTCAGACCTCAATACAAAAGCAATACAATTGTCATCTCAGTACAGTGCATGCCATGTTCTGTCTAAAATTTACTACTCAATCATTCTTCCAGGCTTGCTCATTGGATTTCAACTTAAGGTCACACATGAAAACTCATTCTCAAGAAAACTATCACATATATGGGTAGAGAAATAAATAAAAATATACAATCGTGGAGTTGATAATGGTACATTTTAGGTGTATTTTCAATTACGAGGATGAAAAGAGCATTGTCGTCTTTTTGCTACATACACAACTGAAGTCTTCATGTGTTTCAGAAAAGAATTTTGGTCTTCATCAAATTACATCCATTGGATCCACAGATATAGTTGATACATGGGAACCCTTAGAGGAAGGCTTACTCCCGTAAGATAAACTTTTAAAAAAAATCAATATTTGAATATTTTACACATTAAACTATGTTTTTATTTTGTACTAGTTTATAACCCGTGCCAACCACGGGTTATAAAATTAATTAAACTTTCATAATAAAAATTTATAATTATTAATCAATTATTTTAAATAAATCATTTTAAATAAATTATTAATTAAGAGATATATCAAATTTTTAAAGTTATTATAACTTCAAATTTAACTTATAATTAGAAAATGTAAATTTGAATTTTGAAATGAGTTGCCTAATATATCTACATGACACATGACATATTATTAATGAGGAGTTGTATTAAAGTAACACTTGCCAAAAGGAGATTAAAACTATTCATTTATTAGAATATGAATTTTTATACAAATTTTGTGTTCATACAGTCTAGAAACCACAAGACATGTTTCTTTGATAATTGTAACTCTTTCCATGAAGGATCTCAATACATCATCTATCAGGTTAGTTTAAGCTTTTAAAAATTATTTCCTATAAAGGTATTGTACTTTGAAAAATATATTATTAATTTTTTTAAAAAAAAGTGTAATGCTATAATCGATGATTCATACATCTAACATGGTCTGAGAAATTGCCAGGTATCAGCCTCCATTGCTAGTTGACTGAGTGAAGGTGGGACCCGAATTTGAGTATAAAGGAGGTATGTCATTTCATTACTCAGAGATCTATTAGATAAAATGCAAGAAATAACAACATACTTTCATTTTATTGCTATAGTTTGGTAGATTTTTCAAAGTATATTATTGTATTTATAAAAAATAAAACCGAAGAACAATGTTGTATACAGAAATATTCTAAGTATCTTTTTAATCAATCGATACAAAAACCCTTTTGCTTTAATAGCATGACCATTCAAACCTGTGCAATTGGTGCGAATGGCCTTCATCTAGTTTAAAATTATGTTTTAAAAACTACTTCAAATTAGTTTACAAGTTGGTGTTTCAAGATATATAAATTTTTACCAACTACAAATACTATAGAGACCATTTAGTCATACATATTTTTTTTATATTTAATAAACTAAAATGGAAAAAATAAACATATATTAATTATTTTTAATGGTCACTATACAAAGAGTGAGAAGGCAAACGGGCAACAAGCTGCACCGCTAAACCTTTTTGTATGATAAAACCAACTATTTTGAAGACTACATCTATAGATCTAGGGGACATAACGTTGCTATGCATGATCCGTTGTACTCTATGAAGAAGCTCTACTACATTCGGCGCGAAGAAACCAAACGTATCAAACGAGAATGGTATGAACATGTGTTGATTTTCCATGCACGACTTCTCATGTTTGGTGACTTTACATGTAGCAACTTTTAAAGTAACATGTCCCACTTTAAAATCCATTGCCCTCAATCCCACCAGAGGGATACCCCTGTAAGGCCCATACAAGCGTGTTTCCCTCCAACCTATCTAAAAACCAAAACGTGGACTGATCTAAGGGTTGATATTAATTTTTTCGGGTCTGTCAAGAAATTCACAAGAGCCTCATACTTAGTGGAAACCCTGGTACGCTTAAATATGTAAAACAAAACATCTCTAACCATATTATATCGTTATTTGAACCCTGAGAACTCTTTAAAATGGATCGTAGGCTCCCCAAATGAGTTCAAACAAGCCTTGCGAATCACCAGACATATCTCGTCAACCAGGAATATTGGGATCATAAGTCGATATTTAAGAATAGTGTGATTCTCCACATGAGACATATGTTAGCCAAACCCATCTATGGGGATAGCTAGAAGAAATTATTGAGCGTGTGGTGCTCGTAAATACTCGAAAACTGCTCTCTACTGAACCGTCATATCAAAACTCACTTTCATGTCTTGAACAATTTTACTAAAAATGGCACCCGCCAAGGTATGTTGGGATTTAAAGGGGGGGGTGTCCTTATTAGTGAAACTGCTAAAGTCAATGCTCGAAAGCGTGGTACGAAGAGAAGTCAAAGCACAAGTATAATCATCATCCATACAACATATGTCGTTATCCCGTAAGATGTGGTCTAAAATACAATTAACTATATAGATAATAAGAAAAAAAAATATGATTATGGCTCTATTTGGTTTGGTATGTATAAACTAGTTTATAAATTAATTTATTTTTTAAATTTATTGTAATTTAATGTTTTATAATAATACAAAAATAGTTTATAAACTGATTTATAAATATCATTTTAATATAAGTTAGTTGAAATAATTTATTGATAAATTAAACTTAAAATTTAAAATGTTAACTTTTAGTTATCACCTAAAAGACAACTTAAAAGTATCAATGAAATGAGAAAGACGTCATTGAAGACAAAATAATAAATAAATAAAAAAAAGCATCTGGGATTTCATAAAATTTATTTCGCTCTTTTAATAATATCAAGCTGCTCATATAAAATTGGAAAATGTTATTAAAGTACATAAAAGGTTATCGGTAGTGGGTAAGGCGTGCAACGAACGTGGATGCATATGTTTACACATTGCAATTTTTGTGTTTAGTATAATTTTATATAATTACTTTATACCAAATCATGACATAGTGGTATCTATCAAATTTAGTTATTAAGTAAATTTCATAAATGGTCTATGTGGTTTAGGTTAATTTGTATAGTTGGTTTCTAAGGATTTTTTTTTTAAATTGAGATTATTCTTATATTTTGCTTTTGTTTCAAACTTAAAATGACATTTATATCTTTTTATTTATTTATTATTACTATTGGATTAAATAAATCAACTCTAATAAATAAAGTTTTTTTTTTTTCATACGTCACTTTTATATTAACTTTTATATTAACTTGGACACATATCATTTTTTTAGTATTTTTGAATATATATTTTTTCGATTTGTCATTTTCTCTCTTTTTATCATTTCTTAATTAACAAATCAAATTTATATATCAATTAATAATTGTTTTAATTAAAAATAAATTATAATATGTTTCCTTTTAAATTCAAATTTCAAATCTAAAATCTAAAATTTAAATATATTTTTGTTTAAACCTTCATATATATTTTTGTTTTACCCCTCCATCCCTACCTTTCCTGGATATATCTTCCTTCTCTAAAAAACCCTAAGCATGGAACACATCCAAATCAGTCACTATCGGCCGGAAACTTTACTAAAATCATCATCGATCTCCTACCATGCACCACCACCTTTATACTCTGCCGGAAGCCTTTTTTCACTATGGACCACCGATCCACACTCTAAAGTCATCTTTAACCATCGACCGTTGATATCCGCTACACCTTTCTTCTACGCCAGAAACGTCTCTAGAGCCACCACCAAGCGTCGATCTACACTTTAATGCCACCATCATGAAAGGGTTGGGGTTTCAAACATTTCGATTTTGATTTCTAATTTCTAGGTTTCACTTTTTTTTTCTGGTTTCATCTCATTTATGCTTCAGGTTTTAACGTCTTATTGCTTATTTAGGATCATATTTTAAGATAACAGTGGAATAGAATGAGACTAATGAATTAGATCTCTTTAGATTTATGGTCTTTATTTTGCAATTTGTTATTGGGTTTATGGTTATGGTTATGCATCTAGTTTGGATCTATGATTTTGATTTTGTGTCTAAGGTTCTTACTGAGTGGTGGTGATGACCAGAGGCTAGCGGCAATGGTGGCCAGAGGTGTTTTTCGGTGACTGAACATAAGAAAGGAGACGAGTGGGGTGAGGTGAGTCATTTTAATTTATTTATTGTTTAAATTATAAATAAATAACAAATTAATTAAAAACGAAAATAGGTGATGGCAAAGTAGTATACTAGTATTTTTACGTTGGTAAGGACCAAAGACGCAAAAAGCCTACTATAAGGAATATCAAAGTCAAAAAAAAAAAAAAAAATTAAAGACCAAAATGCAAATTATACAGAACCATCGAGACTATTTGTGTAATTTATTCTTATTTATATCATCTTGTTCCCTTGATCTAATATTTATTTTAATATTAATAACTCTCTCAAAAAGATGTTAAACTCACGATATATTAGTTTGTCTTTTAGCTTATAAAAGTTATGCCTTTTATTTTAGACCATCATATAACATAATAATATAAGAGGTGTTTTGTCCGACAAAAGGTATTTGAAAAAAAAAAACATGTAAAAAATTGAAAAAAAAAAACATGTAAAAAATTGAAATCTAAATGAATTAGAATATGTTATGCCTAATGTCTCTAGATAACACATAGAAATGCAATATGTTTTTCTAGATAACATATAATATAGTTTTTTTTTTCTTTTGTGTAGATTTATGACATAAATTGAAAAGTAAATAATGTAATACGATCAAAATATTATATTATTAATTTTTATAATTTATTATTATTTTTAACAAAAATGATAAAAATTCACTTAATTAAAAAAAAATTCATTTATTAAACTCTTATTAGCGCAAACTTGTGTTCTTTAATAAATTTGCCTACTATATGTAAAGAAAAAAAGATGGTCTTACAAAACGAAAATATATATAATTGCATTTTATAAAACCAAATAATTGGTATATTTCTTTGGGGTTAGGTCTAGTGATACTTAGTCATGAGATCAGTGCATATATAATGAGGTAAAGAAAGGAGAAAAAATATGTATGTGCACGGATATGTGCTTTTATGGACATCTATGGACATAATCATTTGCGTAGTATATGCATGTAGGTATGGATATGAGTAATGTTCATCGACATGAGCTTATGAATGTAGACGTGGACGTGATCATATATGTGTGGGTGTAGGGGTGGGGGTAGGTGAGGTGGTGGTGGGTGTACGTAAGGGTGTCCAAAACCAGATATCCGGAAATCTGAAAATTTCAGATAATGAATTCTGATATCCGTATTTGTATCTGAATTTTCGGATATCTAGGAAATTCGAATATGAATACGGATACCAGAATCGAATATCCAAAATTCCAACCACTTTATTTTTTTAAAATATTCAACCATTAAACAATAAATATTAAAGTAACTACATGAATCAACTCAAAACCAAACACAGTCATTAAAGCCATATACAAATCATTAGATAATAGTATAATACTTACATTATATTTTCCAAACAAAGAATACAACCTTTAGATAATATTGAAGTTATATAAAAATTCTATGTACTTGGTGTTTACTATATAGCCATGATATTAATAATTAACAAAAGAAAATGTGCAAAAGAGAATATGGCATGCACTTCACAGTAGCAAAGAACACTCCAAACCAAGCACTTAAGTCCATAAGTCTTATCCATATTTACCAACAAAAAAAAAACTTAAGTCCATAAGTCCATATTTACCACCAAAAAAACTCCTGAGTTCCATACTACACAACTACTATTTAGTCTTATCCATATTTACCAACAAAAAAAAAACTTAAGTCCATAAGTCCATATTTACCACCAAAAAAACTCCTGAGTTCCATACTACACAACTACTATTTAAAGCTGCAATTTAGAAGAAATAGAAATCAAAATTAGAAACATAAATATGTATAGAATAACAAATTACATATTCAAATAAAAAAAAATAGTTTGGCATAATTTAAATAGTTGAAGTGGAACATCTAAATATTTATATACATCAAGTCAGATCAGTGATTCCAGATGTTTCATCAACCGTTTCATCAATAATGATAATCGGTCGTTCCAAAGTTGAGTCATTAAAACCTATATGTCAAAATAAAAAGAAAACATTAAAATTATATATTGAAAGAAACTCAATAGGCACAAGTACAATTAGACAAACCTAACCTTCCTCGATTTTCTCTATTTCAAGTAGTAGATCATCAACCATAACAGGATTATAAAAAGTACGTGTCCAATCTTGTGTGCACACCAATTCTTCCACCATTCTTGGACTTAAAGCAGTCCATAAACAATCAAGTACATTTAAGTATCATTTAAGATTTTGTCATGTTTATTTACACATTCAGCTACAAAAACATCATAAAGAAAGAATCATTTTTATTTACACATATAGCTACAAAAATATATAGCTACATGTAGTATAGTAGTAGACTAGTAACAAAACGAAAGAAAAGCATTACATAACATGTGTAGACATGTACTATACTAGTAGCTAACCGGTTAAAAAAGGGATGAGTCGAACTCAGAAAAGAGGAAGATCCTTTTATTCGATCGTTGCTATGGAAGAAGATGAGAACTTAGTAATTGTGAAGCTTTGTGTCTAGTGTCAACAACTCTCGGAAAAGTTGAAGATTTGTCTATTCAATAAGTGAAGGTCTATTCGATAAGTGAAGGTCTTGAGGTCGAGTTGAATTGATCGCTTTGGTTTGAAAAGAACTGAGATTTCAAGATTTGTGACCTAACCCTATGAAGTACCAATAACGTCCCTTTTGGGTTTGGGTTTTTTAAAGTGGACCCTTCAAACTAGAAAATATTTAAAAATAGTTAATATATAGATTTCGGATGTCGGATATCTGAACTTTTATGAAATCGCTATCCGTATCCGAATCCGAATAACCAGATATCTGAATTTCGGATATCCAGATTTTCGAATACTTTTGAATTGGATTTTCGGAATTTTTGGATTGGATTTCCGGATATGGATATTTTTGAACACCCTCGGTGTAGGTTGGCGTCGACATCAATTTAAGCTTGTGGGCTTAGCTTATGCATATGCGTATCATTGTGGATGGGGTAGGGGCATGTTTTTTGGTATATATGTGGGATGAGATGGATAAAGTAATTTAATGTAATTATCAAGTTCTCTAAACACAAAATTTAATGTAATTTAAATAATTATAATTTCTTTAATTTTATCAGTAAAACTTAGTTTTTACTAATTTTACATTCTAATTTTATAAATTAGTTCGAACTTGTGCACCAAATAGACGCCGAAGATTTCCGATAAGACAAAGGTCAAATGTCTATTGGGTTAGTTGTTTTAATATATTTTTGAATATATTTCCATAATATTATTTTTATAGAATGTCTATTGGGTTAGTTGTTTTAATATATTTTTGAATATATTTCCATAATATTATTTTTATAGAAAAAAGAAGATTACTTCGTTGACGAGTTCATTTATTAATTTGTTAACGCCACCTTTTTACCAAATCAATTACGGATAAGATCATAATCGCATACTTTAAGAAACGACGTATTACACACGTGTATTTTCACATAAATTACGCAAAAATTGCAATTGGTGTGTTTGTCCGTCTGTCACGCAAATTACAAAAAAAAATAAATAAATAAAAACAAAATAAAAGATGAAAAAAAAGAAAAAATAAAAAATTCCATCTATAGCCAATGATAATAGAGGAGAAGGAGATTAATTGAATTTATTATTATAAAGATTTAGCAGAAATGAAAAGCTCTCTGCATTGATCACAAGGTTCTTTAACTTCTTTTTAGCAAACCCAATATGGCCGGAATACCAACTACACCTGCCACTTTTCCGATGAGTCTAGACAAACCAACGACGGTGATGGTGGCGAGGCCAGCAAAGAAGGAAAGAGAGGAGGAAGAAGAAGTATTGGTGATAGAAGGGATAGAAATCAATAGAGATGAGTTTGTGAAGTTTGATGTGTTCATTAACGATGAGGATGAGGAGGCAGCGGCTGGTGGTGGGGCTGAGAAAACTGAGTGTGCCGGTAGCTTTGTGAACGTGCCACATAAGCAAAGGAACGGACATAGTGGTGATGGTGGGAAGGTGAAAAAGACACAGTTGAGAATTGGAATAAGTGAGTTATTGGAGGATTTGGGTGTTGAAGAAGATGACGAAGATGTGGTGGTGAAATTGGTGCCAAGGTGTGACAATGTTCATGTCACAGTTGGTGGTATCAAGATTGAGAATGAGTGATTAATTAATTAATTAATGAGTTCTTATCGTAGTTATTTTCTTTTGTTTTCCGGTGGTTTATGATACTTTACAATAAATGTTATACTCAATGTTGTTAAGATCCGGATTTAATATATGATTGTTTTTTCTTTTTGTAAGATCATTGATCGTAAAAACGAATTGAATCATAAGTCCTACTAAAAACATTTTTAAACATAAAAAATATTTTCATCTAACAATTAACCATTATAGTTAACAATAAATTGTTAAAACATTATATATATATATATATATATATATATATATATATATATATATATATATATAATTCAAAAGTAATATTTTAGATAGTTATTCAAAGAAAAAATATTATAATTAAAAAAAATAGTAACGATCCTACTATAAAGGGTGTGTTTAATTCATGGTTTTTTTGAACAATATAAAGGGTATGTTTGGGTAAAGCTGTTATCAACGAAGATTGTCATGTAATCTAAAATCTATGTCATCATTAATTCCCTATTTTATAAACAATATAAAGGGTGTGTTTAATTCATGGTTTTTTGGAAAAATCATTTTTTATTGTCTAATTTTACCTAAAAGGTTAGTTTTACTAAGCACTTTTTTAACTTATTAGTTTTTTGAAAAGTAAATAAACCAATAAGTCATTTTAAAAAACACTCACAAACACCCAGAAAATCATATGCCAGAAAGGTTATCCCTCGAAGATCAGTAGGTGGAAAGGAAGCAAACCCAATAAAATTGCCACCATATTATGGGTCATTGGCTGACCTAACAACATCTCCGACTAATCTGAACCATACTTATCGAGTGCTCTTCAACTTAGGAAAATCAAAGTATATCGTTGTTCCAACCTTCGTTGCAGATATGCAGTACTCTGTAACCACTACCATCTCCTCCAAAAGGATCCCATGGATCACTAAACGTGGTTATAAGTTGTAACTATACCGAAGATCTATAATGAAAAAGGAAGCAGAAGTCACATATTAATTTTCTTCGGCGAAACCAATTGAAATATGCCATTAGACACCATTTTCCATCATTATTTCCTTATTTTATAAATAACGTAAAGGGTGTGTTTGGGTAAGCTTTTAAACTCCTTATTGACTTTTTCAAAAAGCCAAGAATTCATGGTTTTTTGGAAAATCATTTTTTTTTCTGATTTTGTAACAACCCAAAAACAGTGGTACAATTTTCATTTTGAAATCCAATAGTTTCATTCATCAATTAGTTCAAAACCATCACCAAAAGTAATATCAAATACCATAGTACAAATACCCAAAAAGTACGGAAATCATAAAGGGATGATGTTGTGCCGTCACGTCGGGCCCTTCCCTTTCGTACCGAAAGTACCTAAAACCATAAACATAAACTGTAAGCTCAAGCCTTAGTGAGTTCAACCAAAGTACCACATACCAAACAAATAAATTGGGCCTAGCCCCGGGTATATTCCAACTCAATAAACAAATATGGGCCTAACCCTAATGTTTATTTCAACCCGATAGACGATAGTGGGCCCCGCCCTGGGGTTTATTTCAACCCGATCATACCATAATGGGCCCCACCCTGGGGTTTATTTCAACCTGATCATATAATAGTGGGCTCCTCCATGGGGTTTATTTCAACCCGAACATGCAAACATATATACAACATTCACATAACAGCTAGTATTCAACATAACAAGATAATGGGTCGGCATTGGTGTCTTCGACCCATGGATACAGTGAGAAGACTCACCTCATAGATAGAAAAAATAGTTGCAACAACACGCTGCTCCAAAAACCAACTTTACCGGTCACCTTTACAAATAACAGCGACCAAAACCCAGACTACAACTCAAAATACCCAAAATACCCATAAGTGAAACTTACTCAAATCCTGGTCAAAGTCAAAAGTCAACCCAACTAGTCGCCATGTCGTGGCCTCCTTGGCCCCGTCGTGACCACATACCGATAAAGCAGACAGGTCTTGACCAAGTCACCACGTTGTGGCAACTTCAACCATGTCATGGTGATGAGTATAGACAGCTTAAACCGATAAGTCATTTCCTTCAACTACAAGAGCTCCAAGGCTCAAATCTGGTCCTGCCCATGGTCTTGATGGGTAAAGTTTCCAACTTCATCCCTCAAACACTTCCATAAGCCAAAGTCCCAACTCTAACCACTAAGGGTAACTTAATGCATCAAGATTCTCATTAATCACCAATTCCTTAGAGTTGCACCTCCAAGGTTTCCAGAAAGATTTCACACTCTAAAGAGACCTTAAAATTGTGGCTTTATGGACTTGCATGTCCAATACATGCCTTTTCCATTTTAGGACAAAAATAGGGTTTAATGACTAAAACCCCCTGCATGACATCAAAACTTGATTATAATTCAAATCCAAGACACTAAATGCTCTATTTGACCTGGAGAGTCATAAAGTTGCATACTTTATCAGATATCATTACTTAAGTCCATCAAAACATGGAAAAAGGGGACAAAAAGAAGAGATCTAGCAACATGACAAGAAAAGGTTGAGTTTTGGCCACTCACCAAGGTCCAAGAGATAAGCTAGCTGAAGAAATGATGCTTGCCAAGTAACCACCTCACGAAAAGATTCCTTCTCCTTCTAAAATCACCAAAAAGCACCAAGAATGAGCTCACAACTTCAATGGAGGCTTGGGTTAGGGTTTCTGAGGTTGAGAGGAAGATGGAGGCTAAAACCTTAGCCTTAATGTTCCTTATATAGGGTCAAAATCCCGAAATTATGATTTTCACTAAAACACCTGCCACGTCGTGGTGCCCCAAGACCACGTCGTGGCAGGTCATTTAAATCCCGCGATCCATAATGTTCCGTTACGTCGTGGTGATGCTCCACCACCTTGTGGCCACCCCTTTTAAAGTAAATACAAGAAAGTTGATTCATACTTGGACTGGATTTTACAAATATTCCCCACTTGAATTATACTTCGTCCTCGAAGTCCTCATCTAAAAATAAATCAGGGTAGTACTCTCACATTTCCGTCTCAGGCTCCCAAGTCCATTCGGAACCTCTTCGATGCTGCCACTAGACCTTGACCAAAGATACCATCTTGTTGGGCAAGGCCTTCGTCTTCCTTTCCAAGATCGCAACTGGTCTCTCAACATAATTCAAGCGATCATTGACTTAAATATCATCCAAAGGAACAACCTCCGAATCATCAGCCACACACTTCCGAAGCTGAGAAAGATGGAAGGTGTTGTGGATTTGACTGAGCTCATCAGGAAAATCCAGCCGGTATGCAACCTTTCCCACCCAGGCGAAAATCCTGAAGGGACCAATAAATCGGGGCCCAACTTTCATTGAATCCAAAATCAGATGACACATTTCCAAGGTGACACCTTCAGAAGCACCAAGTCCCCCACCTGAAACTTGAGGTTCGAACGTCGTCGGTCAACATAACTCTTCTGTCGGCTTTGCGCGACTCGTAGCTTGTCGCACACCTATTGAATCAACTCAGTAGTCTTGAGTACCACCTCATCACTCCCCATGACCCGATGCCCGACTTCGCCCCAACAAATCGGGGTCCTGCATCTCCTCCCATACAACATCTCAAATGGTGGTCGGTTAATACTGGCATGATAATTGTTATTATAAGAGATCTCGGACAGTGGACGATAAGTATCTCAACTCCCTCCAAAATATTGATGGGTAATATTTCAAACATTATCCCTCAAACCCTTCCATAAGCCAAAGTCCCAACCCTAACCACTAAGGGTAACTTAATGCATCAAGATTCTCATTAAGCACCAAATCCTTAGAGTTGCACATCCAAAGTTTCCAGAAATATTTCACACTCCAAAGAGACCTTAAAAATCTTGCTTTTATGGACTTGCATGTCCAATACATGCCTTTTCCATTTTAGGTCAAAAATAGGGTTTAATGACTAAAACCCCATGCATGACATTAAAACTTGATTATAATTTAGATCCAAGACACTAAATGCTCTATTTGACCTGGAGATTTATAACGTTGCAAACTTTATGAGACACGATTACTTAAGTCCATCAAAACATGGAAAAAGGGGACAAAAACAAGAGATCTAGCAACATGGCAATAAAAGGTTTAGTTATGGGCACTCACCAAGGTCCAAGAGATAAGCTAGCTGAAGAAATGATGCTTGCCAAGTAACCACCTCACCAAAACCTTCCTTCTCCTTCTAAAATCACCAAAAGCACAAAGAATAAGCTCACAACTTCAATGAAGGCTAGGGTTACGGTTTTTTGTGGTTGGGAGGAAGATGGAAGTTGAAACCCTCGCCTTAATGTTCCTTATATAGGGTCCAAATCCCAAAATTAGGGCTTTCACCAAAGCACCTGCCACGTCGTGGTGCCCCAAGACCACGTCATGGCAGGTATTTAAATCTCGCGATCCAAAATGTTCCGCCACGTCGTGGTGATGCTCCACCACAACGTGGCCACCCCTATTAGAGTAAATTCAATAAAGTTGATTCATGCCTGGACCGGATGTTACAAATCTCCCCACTTGAATACAATACACTTGATTCATATCTGTCTTAGGCTCCGAAGTCTATTCAGAACCTTTCCGATGCTGCCACTGGACCTTTTCCAAAGATATCGGCTTGTTGTGCAAAGCCTTCGTCTTCCTATCCAAGATCAGCACTGGTCTCTCAATATAATTCAGGCGATCATCAACCTAAATATAATACAAAGTAACAACCGCCTAATCATCGGCCACACAATTTCGAAGCCGAGAAACATGGAAGGTGACGTGGATTTGACTCAGATCATCAGGAAAATCGAGTCAGTATGCAACCTTGCCCACCAAGGTGGTAATCTTGAAGGGACCAATAAATAGGGGGCCCAGCTTGCGCCTCTTCCAGAATCGGATGATAACTTTCCAAGGCGACACCTTTAGAAGCACCAAGTCCCCCACCTGAAACTCGAGGTCCGAACGTCGTCAGTCTACATAACTCTTCTACCAACATTTCATGAATCACAACCTGTCGCAAACTTGTTTAATCAACTCAATAGTCTTGAGTACTACCTCAGTACCCCGCATGACCTGATGCCCGACTTCGTCCCAACAAACCGGTGTCCTGCACCTCCTCCCATTCAACATCTCCAATGGTGGTCGGTCAATAATGGCATGACAACTATTATTATAAGAGAACTAAGACAGTGGATGATAAGTATCCCAACTCCCTCCAATATCTAATACGCACGCCCATATCATATTCTCGAGCGTCTGAATCATCTGCTCGCTCTGCACATCGGTTTGGGGGTGGTATGCAGTGCTGATGTGCAGCTGAGTACCCAACTCTTCATGAAACTTCCTCTAAGTCCCGACACTCCGAAGTTCCTGAGAAAATTATATTTTCGAGTCGAAACTCTGCCTGAGAAAGGCCCGGTTTTCAACAAAAATCTCCGTTTTCGTCACTGAAAGTCATTTTTAGAGTCGAAGTGCTGCCCAAATTAATACTTTAACCCCCGGTTATTTCACGGTGAGTTCAATATATAGGAACAATTGTATGTTATGTGTTATATGTGCTATGTGCTTTTCCGTGTAATCATCTCGTGTTATTATTTCCGCTATTATGATAGCAAAGTTGTACCTTTGACCATATGATCAGTGAAAGGACTTAGATTCACAGTGGTACTGGTATGTAGCCTCTGGCCATGTAAAGCATGTCTCGTAAGAGAATGACTTATATTCTATGGTATTAGCAGAAGGTTAGATAGGGCTAAAAGCCTGAAATATACCAAAATGTTTAATCAGAAATCGTATGTCTTCTATGCCATTTGTGCCAAAGTGTTATTGATGTATATCAAGTATTGAAATTGTTATGTCTCATTGATTGTTATGAAAAGCCTGTCGCATGATTCACATGTGCCTTTGTTGTTCCTTGTTCCCTTTGTTTCAGTCATATTGGTATATATATGACATAACGTTATATTGTATCTATTATTGAACTCACTAAGCGTCACCGCTTACCCCTCTCAGTGTTTAACAATTGCAGGTAATGAGAATCCAGTATAGTCATATATCATTGGAAGATTTAGAATAGTTTATACTATTATTTTTGTACGTGGGTTTATGTTTGTATAAAAGTTTAAATATCCTAGGTAGTTATGTAATATACTAAAACTTAGTCGGTTTGTATACAATCTTTTGTAATCACACTATCAATTTAAAAAAAACATATTTATAAATATGCATGTAACATGTTTTGGAGTAACAATATTGTGAAGTATGAAAGTTTGGGTCTTTCAGAAATACAAAAGTTTAGAAAGAGGTTCTTTCAACGTGACTATAAGTTGTATCTATACCGGAGATCTATAATTAAAAAGGAAGGAAGGGTCACATATCATTTTTCTTCGGTGAAACCGGTCACACATTTTCATGTGTATGCATGATTTAAGCAACAAGAAGGGCACAAAAATTTAAGATTTAAAAGTCTAAAACTTAGAGAGGAATGGAGACAATTTCAAGATGTAGCATTGCCTCTTCAGTTGTCGGTTACTACTGATGACGACAATATCAACAGTGAGACTATAGATGTGATAAAATAGGGCGTGGTCCGTGGTAGAGGTTTCCTTGGTGATCGGAAAAATAACTAAGGAAAATATGTTCCTTATACATGTGCCATTAAAACCTCCCACGTGGCTAAAACATGTCATGAAGGGAAGTTCCGGGTATCTTAGTAACATGTAAAAAAGGAATCCATGCCCCTATAACTCCTAAAAGAGAAAAATGTATGAGACATTTTAAACCATAACACAAATGCTGTGTAGGGTCTTAGTGATAGTATCCCTTGAAAATAATGCAACTAAGTTATCTGGTCGTGTTTGAAATGAGGAATTTGATTATTTACCCGAAATGAACTTTATATATTAATAATATAAATCAAAGTTTCTAATAAATAAGGGATTGCGTATTTTCGCTACTACGGATATAATGATATTTTTTTTTTTAAAATAAACATACATACCATCTAATCCTACTCCTAATTCTGCATAGTTGTCCACAATGAGACGTGATCCATCAAGCATTTAGGGGGGGGGGGGGGGCACATTCCTTACACACCTTGATACTGTTAGGCTAAAAATTCTTTGATGAACACAAATAACTAAATGAGTTAAATAGTTATATGAGTATTAATTTTAGAATTAATCACGATATGGTAATTTATTAAGTAAAGCTAAAAAAACATGTATAACCTTTTATTTATCGACGTTTTTTTTTCTTCCAACTCCTATCATATTAAAACTCATAAATATTGGGACTTTTTTGTTCGTTGATGTAAATAGGGGTGTCAAAAAAATGTAACCGATTCCCCCGATCAAACTTAACCCGAATAAGATAAATAAAGTCGGGTTTAGTAGGATCTAAAATTGAAATCAGGTTTATCGCTTCAACCGAAATAACCCCTAACATATATAGGGTTGGGTTTGGTTATATATCATTCAATTTAAATGGGTTCGGGTTAATCCGATTAACCCACTTAAGCCTATAATCTAATAAGCTACTATTTATATGTGTACTGTACAACACCCTTTAAGCTTACTAATGCAACCTTCTCATTCACACTTAATAAAAAACACCATGACTTATTTTTGTTTTTATGTCTAAGTAATATATACTTGTGTAAACAACATAAATCTCTTTAACATTTTGCATTTTAAAGGCATCTGCAATTCATTGAACTCTATAGAGCTCATTTGAATGTCACATCATTGATACATCATCCGGTATATATATATATATATATATATATATATATATATATATATATATATATATATATATATATATAGGGGATAGTTCTTGTAAAAACACATTATTGTGAGAACATTAGTATATTTTATAGCCATTATATTATTTAATTAGATGGTTATGGTAATTAACAATTTTCTATTTAATTAAAAAGGAAAAAAAGTTGAAAAAACACATAATTTAATTGATCATGGGTTTGGGAGAGAATATGTGTAAAAAACTAGGGTAAATAATTTAGGAAAGTGAGATTCAGTTCTAACTTCCGTCGGTGAATTCGTCTTCCCAATCGATACACAACTTCCACTTTCTACTGAAGATATTATCCGATTTCAACTTTGAATTTAATTTGAATAATGCAGATTCGGTAATCGAGTATAAAAATCTTCGATTGTTCAACATATCAGATTATGATGAATCTTCGATCAAACCCAGAAATGAGGGGCGACAAGTTCAACAACACCATTGAAGAAGCCATCGACCTTGATGACGATGATTTCGTGAACATTCATTTAGGTATTGCTCATTGATGTTCAAGTACAAGTAAGTTTAAGTTTAGTTTTTTTTTTGTTTTGTTTTGTTTTTTTTTTGTTTTGTTTTTTTTTTGTTTTAGGGTTTTGTTGAAGATGAAGACTGCTAGCTTTGTGTGTTTCAAGTTAATTTCTTTTTAATACTCATATTATATTCATACTAGAATTAAGAATGTAGGTGTGGTTGTATCAGGGAATCTAAATAGAATAATGTCTAGTTTTTTAGGGGTTTGATATAAGGAATAGTAGCTAGTCTGTTGTTTAAACAATTTTGTTTGTAATATTTTTGCAGGAGGTTCTAGTGTGTTGATGCCTAATACAGAACAGATTACAAAAAAGAAGGTGAAATGCCATATTGTAAAAGGTACTTCTTTTCTAAGTGTTAATGTGTTAGTTTTGTATGTGTTTGATAATGTGGTGTTGTTTGTTTTTTTATGTGTTAAATATTTTATGATCAACCACATGTATTCAATATTGAATACATTATGTTGTCTATTTTTTATGTGTCGAATATTCTATGAATAGCCACATGTATTCAATATTGGATACATTATGTAAGAATTCAATACAGAATATATATTTGTCTAAAATTAGTAAATTACTATGTAGAAGTTTTATCTGGGCTCTGTAGAGATTTTATTCTCACTAGCATGTTTTGTGGTAGTGTGTATATTTCAAAGTATTAGTTTAAGGTTTGATTTAGTATTCCATATGGAATGCCTTATGTATGCAATGCTTCAATATATAACACATTATTGTATAAAAAAATTTCTTATGCATTTTGTATCTGTTATGTGATCATTTAGTATCAGTTTAATATTTTGTATGTGTTTGGTCACGTGGTGTTGTTTGTTTTTTATTTGTCAAATATTCTTTGATAGCCATGTGTATTCAATATTGAATACATTATGTTGTTTGTTTTTTTTATGTGTCGAATATTTTATGATTAGCCATGTGTATTAAATATTGAATACATTATGTTGTTTGTTTTTTTATGTGTCGAATATTCTATGATTAGCCAAATGTATTCAATATTGAATACACTATGTAAGAATTTAATATAGTATATATATATATATATATATATATATATATATATATATATATATATATATATATATATATATATATATATATATATATATATATATATATATATATATATATATATATATATATATCAGTACGTATATATTCTGCACTGAATGTTGATATGACTAACATTATATGTTTATTACATTTATCTAAAATTAGTAAATTACTATGTAGAAGTTTTATTTGTGGTCTGTATAGATTTTATTCTCACTAGTATGTTTTGTGGTAATGTGTATTATTTCAAAATATTAGTTTAAGGGTTGATTTAGTATTCAATACAAAATACCTTATGTATGCACTGCTTCAATACTTAAGAAATTATTGTATAAAAAAATTTCTTATGCATTTTGTATATGTTATATGATCATTTAGTATCAGTTTAATTTTCCCACATACACACGTATTCTAAATATAACATTTATAATTGGGAATCTTCAATACAGAATACATATACAAATCAAATATGCATGATTCTTCTTGTTGTAGTATTAACACAATCATGCGTAGGTTATTTTGTGTTTGTTGTAGGTGAATCAACTGTTAATGTAAGTAAGAGAAACAAAAGGAAAGATGAACATTCTCAGGATACTGAAGCTGATCATGATGTGAATGTAAGAAGAAGTGCTGAGAAAAAAGCAAAAGTCATAAAAATGAAGTAGTGAAGGAAGTTGAAAATAAGAAAGGAATGAAGATAAAAAAGCTAAAAGAGGGAACGCAGAAGAAAATGAAGATAGAGGAGCTGAGGATGACACAAGTAATGAGTTGCAAAAAATAAGCTGCCATATGTCGCCAAAATCAATGTATATAGCGGTGAAGGGAATGTCATACACTCATAAGGAAATGGTGAAACGAATGGGTTTTGGTGCGTTTCATGATATGAAGTTAGATTCAATACCTTCTAGATTGTGAAGGGTCCAGTTAATGGTTTGGTCTAGGCTTACATTGTATTTGTTCTTTTGAGTCTTTAAAAGTAATTTTGTGGGTTGTTTAGCAGTTTACGGTCCAAAGGTGAGTTTACGGCCGTAAACCCAGTTTGCGGCCCAGTCGAGTATATATAGTGGTGGTGTAGGTCTTTGTCTAGTTGTTGATGCCAGAGAGTTTACGGTGTACTGTGATGAGTTGTACCAGACGTTTTATGCTATAAACGTGTGCAAGCTTGATTTCTTTTCTTCTTCTACTTCTATTGTGATTGTTTGTTGCTTGATCATTGGTAAAGATCCGTTTCAGGACCTTACAATTGGTATCAGAGCGAAAACCGGTGTCAAAGCTTCATTCAATCGAGTTCTAGGCTGTTTAGACTGACATTCTTATTGTTCGAGATTGGTTTTAGTGTTTTTGTGGTTAAAGGGATTGAATCTACTCCAAAATCGCGTTTTTGAAGAACTTCTGGGAGTTTACTGCCGACCGTAAACTCTGTTTACGGCTGTAAACTCAAGAACCTTAATCAACCGTAAACTGTGAATCTTCATTAACCGTAAACAAAGCTTCAATAATCGTAAACACTTAAACCGTAAACATCCAAATCGTAATCATCCAAACCGTAAACGCAGTTTACGGTCGTAAACTCTTTAACCATAAACCCAGTTTACGGTCGTAAACACCTCAACCGTAAACCAAGTTTACGGTCGTAAACTCATTAACCGTAAACCCAGTTTACGGTCGTAATCTCATCAACCGTAAACTCTTTTCTGACTTTAATTTGCTTTAATTTCAAATGGAATCTCAAAGTCAAACTCATTTTCACGAACTTGATACTGTCATGGGCACAACTACGCGTATTCCAAGATTAATGTTTGCAGATGGTTTTCCTGAGTGGAAATACAGGATTGAAAAGTACATTAAAATGAAGGACTTTAAAGTCTGGAGAAGCATTCTTAGAGGCCCTGTTAGAATCACTATGACGGTTGGAGGACAAGTAATTGACAAAGCTGTTGAGAATTACACAGATGAAGAGTTTGAAAAAGTGGAAGGACAGGAAAGGGCTTTAGCCACTCTAACCATGGCATTATCTCCCGATATTGCTCAAGGTTTCCGAGAGTACACTTCAGCTAAAGATTTGTGGGAAGCCCTAATTGAGGTATATGAAGGAAATGAAGATATGTAGGAGAGTCGCCAGGACATGTTGCGACAAAAGTTCAATATGTTCAACTACATTCCCGGAGAGACTCTTGAGTCACAGCTGCAACGGTTCACAACTCTCACCACTGACATGAATATATCTGGGATTTTCTTGACCAAGTCGGAGATTAACAAGAAGCTTCTAAATGCTCTTCCCAGGTCATGGGACATGAATGTTGTTGTGATTAAGAAGACCAAGGATCTAAATCGCCTCACTCTTGCTGAAATCATGGCGATCATCAAAGCTTGTGATATTGATGACAAACAGAGAGAAATTAACCATGTGAACTCGTTCTCTACTGCAAATCTTGGAATCTCATCCAACAATGCTCTCTCCTCAATCATGTCTTCCTCAGGTCAAGCTTTTGCTGCTCAACAACCTCAGATTCAGACCTTCGCTGCTGCATCATCCATTCCTTATTCTCAAAGCCAGCCATTTGTCACTCCACAAACTGTTCCCCCTGCAAATGTGCCAGTTGTAGCCTCTTCCTCAAACACGAAAGACACTGATGATAATCTGGCTCTAGCCACTGGGCTTGTTAACTGCTACAATGCCTTTGTAGTTGGAGAGCTTCCACCTCAACTGTCATTTGCTGACCTGGATCAGATTCATCCAGAAGACGTGGAAGAGATGGACATCACATGGCAGATTGCTATGGTTGTTTTCAGGGCCAAGTAGTTTGCTAAGAAGACAGGGAAGAACAACTGGGGCATGAATGCAGACAAGAAGGTGGGATTCAACAAGGGCATGCTGCGATGTTTCAACTGTCATGAGCTGGGTCACTTTGCTCGTGAGTGTCCAAAACCAGATCGTAGGACGAACAACAACAGGACGATGGTTGCAGTGGGAAACAACCGTGCAGGTGCTGCGGTTAATGGTGAGACTGCTATGGTCGCTCAGTCCTTTGACTGGGAGGACCAGATGCAGGCTTTGAATATTTCAGGGCCAGAAAACGCTCACCTAGCTCAAATTGATGATGATCCCCTGAAGAATGATGCAGCCGATCCTGAAGCAGAAATGATGGAGCTGCAGTTTGCTCTGATGGTGTCTTCTACTTACGAGCCCAGGAAGAATGAGGTAAATCTACCTTCTTGCTCTCAGGCATGTAATGAGTATGTTAAACTTCTTCATGATGAAATTCAATTATTAAGTAGAGAAGTAGAGGACCTTAGATATGAGGGCTATCAGCTTAGGAAAGGACAGAAACCCCTTAAGGCCCAGTTAGAGACAAAAATAAAAGATTTTAAAAAAATTCAGACATAATACAATGAAAAATGTGAGCTTTATGATTATGTTAAGAGACAAAATGATGAGTTAATTACCGAGCTTGATATATTAAAAAGAGAATTTGAAACTGCATGTTGAGAGAAAAAATTTAGAGACACACTTGAACAAATGTTAGAACAAGTGTATTGCGGAATAGTTAATCTCGAAGGATCTAAAAGCTCAACAATAATATTAATAAATTAGAGTTAGATAGTTAGAGAGTTAGTTGCGGAAAAGTAAAGAAATAGAAATGACAACAATTGTTATATCAAGTATACACATAAGTTGATTCATAACAAGGAATGCATTCAAACCGAGTTAATAAGGAAGACCAAACTTAGTGATTAAGTCACGAAAGACTTGCTCAGAAGAGAGGTTATAATCAGTTGTATTCTAGTAATATTTGAGAGTAAGAAGCGATGAGTGATAGAGAGATAGAAACGATAACTTCAGAGATGTGTATTCAGAATAGATAGATGCGTAAGTATGAATACAGGAGGATGAGCTCTATTTATAGAGACTCATGAAGTACACTAGATTACATCTCTAAGAGTAGCCATGAAAGGCATACTGGACAATAGAGAGTATTATAATAAAGACAAGTAAAGTAATCTAGTTAAGTGACTGCGGTAGGTAGAGACTCCGGATGCGGTTGCTGAAGAAGTGGCTTGACTGCGGGTGCTGGATGGCTGCGGTAGCTGAAGTTCAAGAGGGTCACTTTTTATGATTCAACAATTTCCCCCTAAGTGACCTCTTTAACTTTTGTTCAGCTGTCAAGTTTAAGGAACTTGATCAGGATCCACCATAACTTCCTGATGTTTTCCAACCAGATGATTCTCCTTAAGATCTCGAACTTGACTTCTGCGGTAGTGTGCTTCGATCTTTCAACTGCGGTTCGGCAGATGTCAAGTTGCTTCTTGGTGAGGCGATGCATGGCAGTCATAGGAATGAAATATTTGACGTTATCGATCTTCCTTTTGAAAATGACTCCAAGTTCAGGAAAGTTGGTTGTGCCTAAGGATCTTTCTTGATAGCCTTCGGTAGGCATTGGTGCAGGGTCAAGTGGTGGCATATCAAATTTCTTGGCAATGATGGGGTAGATGTTTGCGTCGATCTTGGCAAAATCACAGACTGTTTCCTTCAAAAAGGTATTAGCCCTTTCAAGCGCAATCTTCATTTTCTGGTGCTTCTCTGACTTGTTCTGGAACACCTTGGCAATGAGAAAGATTTCTTCCGGATTCATACAAGGGAAGTCTGCTTGGGTGCGGACATAGTCATGCTCCTTTCTAGTGAGGGTATAATGGATGTAGTCAACCTTCATGAACTTCCGAATCTTGTAGTTCTTGACTGCGGATGGTCTATCGTTAGACCATATCTTCTCAATGGGAGAGGCATGCTTAGCATGAAAAAGACTAAGTCTCTCAAATTCCATTGGCAGTCTTTTGTGATCTGGAAGGCTGCGGTCGAATTGCTCAAATATTGTGAAGTATTTGGCATTTGGAGATATTGGGACATCCCAGTAGCCATCAGTAGGGGGTTCAGCATAGGTGAGGTGGGGTCTGTAATCTTAGTCCAGCAGTCTGCGGTGAGGATTGATCCAAGAGTTTATCAAGGATTCGTCCATCATAGTATCAAAACCGCATTCTCTCCATATGAGCTCTGCAAGTTTGGCTGCCTTCCAATCTTGTTTCCTTTGGGTCGTGGCAGGAGAGTCATTTGAGCTTGGAGAGGACATGTGCTCAGCCAAGTTTTTGAAGTGAGGGGGAGTCTCTGGTTTCTCAGGAGTGACCTTCTCTTGTGGTGGAGTGTTATGAGGAGGTGGAGTATGATGAGATGGTTGCGGTGAGGGTTGCGGTGTAGGAAGTTTTTCCGTGATGATGGGGGGACTATGATGCTGTGAGGTGGAGTGATGTGAATGATGGACTTCTTCTTCACTTCCCCCTCTTGAGGAATGCAACCCAGGGGCTTCCTCAAGCCATTGACGAAGGCCATCAACTTTGGCAAACACGTTTTGAAATTGAGCTTTGAGGTCATCTGCCAGTTGTTGATTATTGGGGATAGTGGAGTTGAAGAGAAGTTTATGAATTTCTTTCGTGACCTGAAGAATCTCGGGACCATGGAAGTTAGAGGACAGGAATCGTTGCAGTCTATTGATCGTGGCTTGAAGAACTGAGATAGTGGACTCATACGCAGTGTGAGTCTCAGCTATCAGTTTTTGAGACTGTGTGGCTTGATCCGCAATGGCTTCTTGGAGATCCTTTTTGATTGTGGTCACCTCAGAGATGAGGCGTTCCACAGCAGCCATGAAGTCCTTGTGATCTGCTTTGCGGTTGTTGTCAAGGGACCGGATCCCCATTTCAACTTTGAGAGAAATTCTCTCAGCAGCCAAACGCTCACATGTTTCCAGGCGTTCTATCCGTTCGATCAGTGACTGCGGTCCAGGGGAGTCTTCTGGTTGCGGTTGGGTTGGCTTGACCGCAGCTAAGATTTGATCAACTTTTTCTTGTAAGCTCAGAAACTCCTTTCTCGTGACCGCATTCTTCTTCTTTTTCTTCTTCTCTTTAGGTTTGGAAGTTGAATGGTGAGAGCCACTGGATTCCTCTTCTTCATCGAACATCATCAGGTCATCATCAGAAGGACTGGGCTTATTTACCTCCTGAATGTCTTCATCATCAAGACCGAAGGTGGGAGCAGAACCGACTTCTATTGTGGTTCCTTCGTCTTGTGATTCATGAACTGTTGGAGTTGGAATTGGATTTGGAGTTGGAGTTGGAGTTGGAGTTACTCTGGAGGTACCTGCACCTTCACCAGTTGCTTGAGCTTTGAGGATTGTTTCAGCCATCTCGGTCATCCAGTCTTGAACCTTTAGAATGGTGGCTACGGTATTGGCATTATTGATTGCGTCTGCCCAATACTTTGCCACTGACTGGATTTCTTGCTCCTTTTATTGTTGTTGCTTGATCTGTTGTTCCTTGCGGGCTTGAAATGCCCTTCTGAAAGCGTCATATTTCTTGATTTCTGACTTAGTTACCGGAGTGTAGCGTAACCATGAGTCGTTTGATTCATCTCCGTCAAATCTTTGAAAACGCACCGAAGTGTCCTTCGGGTCCACGGATCCTTACACATTTGTGCTCACCGTGCCTAAACCACCTGTTGCGGATGTAAGCAAAGTAGAATTTCCTGAGCTTCCTTGGTCTCCTTGACCCGTGGTCAAGTTTGGCATCGGCTCAGTTCTGGCATGGGCGGAAGAAGTGCCCTGCGGTTGGGGAGGTGTTTGAAGTGTTTGGGTTACGTTCAAGAGGATGGAGCGCAACTCCTCAGGTGAAAAGAAATGCAGTCGGGAAGCCCTGGAGACCTTAGGGCGAGTACCAGTGTCATCCTCGTGGGAGTGAACTGGGGGGGGGGGAGTCTCCATGATGTGGTGAATCAGACTCACTTTCTGAGTCTGATTGGAAAATGATAGTGGTGTTGAATGGGTCTGCGGCCACCCAAGGACTACCGGAGCCTTTTAAGAGGCTTCAGTATCGGTCTGGTCACGCATTTGGCCAGAGGTATCGGTTTTTCTTTTCTTAAGGATAGCAATTGGTTGCCTATCCTCATCAGAATCACTATCAGGTGTGGTTGCGTTTGGTTTGATTTTACGTTTCTTGGTGGGTGCGGTTCGTTTGGGAGCATCCTTCTTGGGTGTTCTTTGTTTCTTCTTGGTGGCCAATTGCTTTCTTCTTTGAGAAAGATTGGGAGAGTAGTGGCAGAAGGGACTGCGGTACCTTCAGGGTTAATGGTTGCGGATGGATTTTAAAGAGGCGGGGTAGGAGGGTATGGGGCAATACCTTCCGTAGCCTCAATATGATCTGAGACATCAGCAGTCTCAAGACCAAGTGTGGAAAGAATGTGGGTAGGAAGTCTTCGAATTGGTCCAAAATTAGATTGATCAGAGGAGGGATTGTACCTTTTAAGATCCTTGGTGACAAAGAAATTGATGTCACTGCCCATGTCGATTCCTGCATCCGCATGAAGGTCTGAAATGCAGAGTGACCAGAACCTTGCAAAGGTGAGCTCGGTTGGGTTCTCCCTTGGGTTCTCCTTGGGAATGTATTGAAGAAAGTCGTCCCATAAGATCTGCCCGTAGTTTACATCGTGTCCTGTGAATGTACTCCATACCAGCTCCAGAAGCTTGAGTCCCATATTATCTGTGCCTCCGGTTCTGCCGGATAGACTGCGGATGATAAAGTGGCAAACAAATTGCCAGACCGCAGGCAATTGTTTTTTCTTGAATTCGCCAATTCCTTTAATCTTTTTCTGATATCCTATTTGGTAAAGGGCAGAGGTAACGTCCGCCATGGATGGAGAGAAAATCTTGATGGAGTGATGAACAAGGAGGTTTATGGCAGAAAGAAACTTTTCCTTGGACAGAATGACCAAAGAATCATTAACCAGGTTAAGATGAACTTCTTGGGGGTTTTCGATTGGGCGATAAGCGGAGAATGCACATTTGAGAAGGGTTGAGATTGGGACAAGATCTGTGAAAGCATCAAAGAGGCCAAACAGGGGATGATTCTTTAGAAACTTAATCATCAGCTTGGTTGGAGCATTGTAAGATGGATGATCTTCGAACACTGCTCTGAAGTTGCTTGATGCAATCGTGGGAGAGTCTGAACTAGTAGGGTTCACTGATCCTGAAGCCTTGGATTGTTTCTTGGATGCACCAGATTTCACCATTGTAGGATCTTGAGAGAAAGAGTAGAAAGACAGAGTTCTTGAAGGATTTGAGAGGGAAGGTTCAATGTTCAGAAAGCGTAAAGTAATTTTGGGGAAGAAGAAGGGTTTATAAAGGGATGAAATTTTTACCCTAGGTAAAAAGAAAGGATAAGGTAAAACGTCGTTTGGGGGGAATCTTTTGAATCGGAGATTAAATCTCAGCCACATAAAATGAAATGGTTTAAAAAGTTTTTTGAGATTTGTCAAAAGAGGGTTTGCATTTAATGAAAAGTCAGATGTACATCATCACGTCAGGTGATCGTGGGGTGAGGGGAAAGGAAGTTGTAACGGATGGGACGTTCTGGGTAAGCGGAAAAGACAAATTAAGGATGTGATTATGGAAAAACGTTCTTTTTGTCATCATACCTAAAAATAGGTCTGACACAAGGTTTATTCAGAAAGAGAATGAGACAGTTTCTCAAGGGAATGTTTTTTTTTGTTATTTAATGTTTTATTTAATGAATGATCATTAAATATCACACAAAAGATTCAAGGGTTGATGAAACAGTTGAGAGATTATCAACGTGATTGCGGATGGAAATTTCATTGCGGATGACCAGGTGTCATTACGGATGACCAGATGTCATTGCGGATGACCAGATGTCATTGCGGATGACCAGATGAATGTCTGTAGTATAGGAACTGAGAAGAACACTTGTACAAAAATTAGTAATAACAAACAATAAGGACCCATGAAAGATAAGTATGATATACGGTTGCGGTACCTAGACTGCGGTACCAAAACCATCTATCATAAGTAAATTTCAGTTAGAACCGCAACGGAGACCAAGGATGGTCTGCGGTATCTAACAATTCAAAAAGAATTGTGGGTATGGATTCATCATTCCTAACATTTGCAGGAAGGTGTTAAGTTTTGTGGAGTCGAGGGCTTTTGTGAACACATCAGCAATCTCTTCATGAGAATGAACAAAGATGAGTTCAATGTTACCTTTCAAGATGTGGTCTTGGATGAAATGATACCGTAGTTCAATATGCTTAGACTTGGAGTGCTGAATTCGATTGTGAGAAATAGCAATAGCACTTTCAGAGTCATAATAGATCGGTATCCGCAACATTCTGTATCAGTAGTCCAATAGTTGAGTTTTCATCCAAAGGACTTGAGAGCAACAGCTGGCTGCGGCCACATACTCAGCTTCTGCGGTAGACAGAGATACACAGCTTTGTTTCCTTGATGACCAGCTGACGAGTCTTCCACCCAGAAATTGACAACCACCTGAAGTGCTTTTTCGATCTAGTTTGCATCCGGCATGATCCGCATCTGTGAATGCTTGAAGGCTGAAATCGTTGCCTGCGGGGTACCATAAACCAAGAGACTTGCTTCCTTTCAGGTACCGTAGTATCTGTTTGGCTGCGGTCATGTGTGACACTTTTGGGTCAGCCTGATACCTTGCGCATACACCTGTTGCAAAGACAATGTCTGGCCTGCTTGCGGTGAGGTACATCAAAGAGCCTATGATACCTCTATAAGTCTTGTGATCCACAGATTCGCCTGAGGGATCAGCAGAGATCTTATATCCGAAAGCCATGGAGACCTTAGCCGAAGAACAATTGTCCATAGAAAATTTCTTTAACAGTTCAATGGTGTATTTCTCTTGATGAATGAATATCCCTTGCGGAACTTGTTTCACTTGAAGTCCTAGAAAGAAGTTAATCTCTCTATTCATGCTCATTTTGAACTTGTTGGTCATGAGCTTAGCAAATTCATCCACCATTCCTTGATCAGTCGATCCGAAGATGATATCATCCACATATATTTGTACAATCATAAGGTGGTCACCATTTACTTTTCTAAATAGAGTGGGATCAATCACTCCTCTTTTGTACCCGGACGAGACAAGAAATTCAGAGAGAGTCTCGTACCATGCTCTTGGGGCTTGCTTCAGACCGTAGACTGCTTTTTCAAATTTGTAGCAGTGGTCTGGGAATTCAATACTTTCAAAGCCTGGAGGTTGCTGAAGATAAACCTCTTCTTTTAGTTCCCCATTGAGAAATGCACTCTTAACGTCCATTTGGTGTACCTTGACGTTTTTGTGGGCTGCGTATGCTAAGAAGATTCGGATGGCTTCCATTCGTGCCACCGGAGCATACGTTTCATCATAGTCAACACCTTCAAGTTGACTGTAGCCCTTTGCAACTAGCCTTGCCTTGTTTCTGACTACCGCACCAGATTCATCCAACTTGTTTTTGAATACCCATCTAGTACCAACAATGGTGTGACCGTGTGGCTTCGGGACGAGCTTCCACACATTGTTTCTTTTGAATTCTTCCAGCTCTTCTTGCATTGCGGATATCCAATCAGGTTCTAGTAATGCTTCTTTGATCGTTCGGGGCTCAACTGAGGACATAAATGCTGCGTAGTGACAATGATCAGATAAGTCCTTGGAAGATCGAGTCTGGATACCTGCGGATGGGTTGCCAATGATTTGACCTGGTGGGTGGTCCTTCGTCCATACGTGAAGACGGGGTTGTAATTGATCAGCAGCTACGGTAGAGGGAATATCTTGAATATCAGAAGAATCTGCGGTTGGAGATGGCAGTTCCCCCTGGACTTGAGAACATCCTGCTGAGTCATCTTGGTTTGTTGGAACGAGAATGGAGTTTTCTTGAGCAGTTGGGAGAGGTTCCCCCTGGATTGCTGATGGGAGTTCCTCTGGAACATGAGAAGGTTCCCCCTGGACTGCGGATGGGAGAGTGATAATCCTTGGATCGGTTCTCGTGTCAATGTTCTCTATGAGTTCATCATCCGAATCCGAAGATACGTTTAATGGTAATGATTCTCTCCGGATAGGAACTTGAGCATCATCAAGTACTGGAACCTCGATGGTTGTTGCTAGATCCGGAGTAGAGCTTTCCCCCTCAACCGGAGAGGTGAAAGTATTGAGAGATGCTACTTCAGATAGAGATGGTCCAGAAACATCAACGTGTTGTTGTTGAGCTGCGGGTGACACAAGAACTTCAGATAGTTTCGCCATTTCAACAGGATCGAAAAGATCGTCATAATTGACTTCAACTAGATTTAAAGGACCTGAAGAGGCAGGAATATCGCTTTCCATGATTGCGGTAGTTTCAGTGGATGGAGGGGTGTTGCGGATGTGAGAATCATCAAATTTCACATCGAAGCTTTCAATGATCAGCCTTGTACGTCTGATGAGCACTCGATAAGCAACCTTGTTAGTGGAATAACCAAGGAAGATGCCTTCATCAGACTTCACTGCAAACTTGTTAAGCTGATCGCGGTTGTTGATCACGAAACATCTACACCCAAAGATATGAAAGAAGCGAACATTTGGCTTGCGGTTGTTAAGGCCCTCATATGGTGTTTTATTGAGGCGTTTGCACACAATGCTTCGGTTTTGTACAAAGCATGCGGTTGCTACAGCTTCAGCCCAGAAGTAGAGAGGAAGGTGTGCGAAGTTGAGCATGGATCTGGCTGCTTCTACTAGTGTGCGGTTCCTTCTCTCTACTACTCCATTTTGTTGTGGTGTATAAGGAGCTGAGAAGTTGTGAGTGATGCCTTTGGAAACCAAGAAACTGTTGAGAAGATGATTGGTAAACTCGGTTCCATTATCACTGCGGATATGTCTTACTGGAAGCTTGATCTGAAGTTCTATTTCCTTGATGAAATTGATGAGAATCTATGGTGTTTCTGACTTGAGTCTGAGGAAGAAAACCCATGTGAAGCGTGTGAAGTCATCTACTATAACCAATATGTACTTCTTGTGATGGAGACTGGCTACGGTTGATGGACCGCAGAGATCAATGTGTAAGAGCTCTAGAGGTTCAGAGATTAAAGAATCAATCACCATAGGGTGACTTGCTTTGGATTGATTCCCACATTCACATGCAGTGCATAGAGTATCGTTGCTGAATTTGAGAATAGGGAGACCTCTGACTAGTTCTCCGGTGACCAAATTGTTGATGTACCTGAAGTTGAGATGAGCTAGCTTGCAGTGCGATAGCCAGCTGACTTCGGATACGGCTTTGGATAGGAAGCACAACTGCGGTCTACCAATGATCAGAGAGACATCCAAAGGGTACATCGTACCTTCGGATCGGGATTTGATCAGACACGTGTTCCTATCACTTGTCATTACATAGCAAAATTGATCATCAAATTCAACTCGATGGCCTGCCTTACATAGTTGGCCAACACTGATGAGATTGTGTTTAAGGCTTTCTACATAAGCAACCTTTTGAATAGAGAAGTTCCCCGTAGTGAGAACACCGTAACCTCGGATGATTCCATTCGCATTGTTGCCGAATGTAACATTTCCACCATTGCATATTGGCCTGAAATCCCGAAGTTATTCTAACCTTCCGGTCATGTGCAAGGAGCAGGCACTGTCAATTAACCATTCTTCTTCTTGTTCCTCCTTGTACAAAGCCTGAGAATTACACGGTTAGTTTAGGCATCCAAACTAGTTTGGAGCCTGGGGCAATTGGTGAATTTTTGAAAGATGCATGGACCGAGGTTGCAGGGACGAGTCTCTTGTTAACTTTTATTCCTAGTCCTGGGTGTTTGTGCAGATTTGGAGTGTTGTGTTTTGTAAAAGTACGAGGTTTCTGACTATGATTAGATTTGACATAGGATGAATCCTTTTGACAACTACACTGACATTTACAAATGGAGATTTTGTCTTTTGATCTGACAATATGCTTGGTCAGCGGTCCATAGGATGAATTGGACTTGTTACCGGTCCGAGGTTGAAAAGATCTGACATGAGTGTTGTTTGGTTTCTGAAAAGTTTGTTTTGAACAAGCTTTAGTACGTGTAGATCTTTGAGTACTTTTTGGTGGATTTGGTAGAATACCCTTCCACTTGGGGAAATTTTGATGTGACTTTAAAAGTGTTGGTGTGGGTAAAATACCTTTCCATTTAGGATCATTTGAGGAATAGACCTGAAAACAATTGTTTTGAAAAGACTGAACACTCTTTTGGGTTGTGTCAGATGAAGTAGGAATGACTGATGAAATTTGAAATTCCTTTTTGTGTGTTTTCTTAAAAGGAGAGTTTTTTGAAAAGTAGTGTGAGAAAACAAATTTTTCTGGACTTTTGGATTTTGAAAATCTGACATGTTTCTTGTTTTTCGGAAAAATTTGTCTATTTGTGCCACGGGATCGAATTTCTTCTTTGAAAGCCTTTTTAGCTAAGGATTTTGGTGAACCGCAGTCTCTGTTGTTCAACTGCGGTTTCCTAGAATCTTTTGAAATTTTGTGAAAATGAGGGCTTGTTTCATCAGAACTTGAAGATTCAGGAATTTGAGAGCATTGACCTACTTCAAAGTTTTCTATGGGTAATTCGTGATGAATTGGTTGAAGAGTCACAGTTCCTTTTACTGATGACTGCGGTAGTGATGAATTGACTACCGCAGAGTAAGTTGGGAATGAAGTGGGACTTTTGTGGGACTTTTGGCTATAGTGAGAAACACTGCGGTCTGAGGACAGAGATCGAAAGTCTTTCGATACTTCGGGGCCCTCAATGACAATTTCTTCATCAACTACGGATGAGGTTTGAGAATTTGGATAAATGGTGCCACAGATAGGAATTTGATCACATGTGTGACCCGAAACCTTAGGCACAATTTCCTCAATGACACAACTATTGCTTAGACTATGTAGTCTACCGAAGTGAGTTTTGATATCTTCGGGAAAGGTCTTGTCATTGACTGGGAAATGAAATTCTCGGTCTGGAGAGACATACAGTCTGTCTTTATTGAACCGGGGTGAGGAATCCATTGCGGTAGGATATCCATTCGACCAACCCCAATTGTATGTATTGTCCACGGTTCCATTGTTTACCAAATTTTTAATAGCTTCACTTTCATTAAACAATTTTTCAATTAAGAGATTTAAGCGTACAATTTCACTCTGAGCTAAATCTCTCTGGTTCAAAGCTATCTCTAATTGGGTTTCACTCAACATTCTTGCATCTTTTTCTAACTCTAGGTCCTTCTCTAACATAGCCATTTTGAGTCTTTTGTTATCCAGTCGTCCTCTCACGTGGAACATCTCTTGGGACGCAATGTTCTTCTCATCTAAGGCTTTGTTATAGTCTGTAAGGACGGCAGCACAAGTGTCATTAAGATCATCTATGTAGGGCTGACAGTCATGCATGCTATAGTTTAGACTTTGGATCATAAGTTTTACCTGTTCGACGATGCTTAGAGTTCCATCCTTTTCCATGTAGCAGTAGTTCTTTTCCAGCTTTGTAGACCCATCATCATCCGCAGCTGCCAGCATGCAGATTTTCCCTTTTCATTTGACACTGCTGATGGCTTCATCTTCGTCTCCGGATGACCAAACTTGATGGTCTCTTTTGACATGGGCTACGTATGCCCTTGCTTTTTCCTTATCTTCCAACTCTTGAGCCATTCTAAGGTAGAATGCTCTGTCTTTTACTACATTAGCCTTACAATCTCTTGCAAAGTGATTCTCTTTGTTGCATTTGTGACAAATTACAACATCAGTCTTGTCTTCTGAGGCAGTACCGGAGTCAGTGGTTTGAGTAGACTGCGGTGCTTCCTTTGGTTGATTATTTAGAGATTGCGGTGGTGGATGAGAACTTTTGGAATATCGAGGATGGTTATTCTGGGAACCGTAGTTACGATTGAATGGAGGTTTGTTGAACTGTTGATTCTTGCGGAAGGAAGGAGGTGGTAGACGGTTGAACTGTTGGCTAACCAGAGCAATAGCCTTCTGAAACTCTTCTTCATCATCATACTCTGAATCAGCTTGTGCTACGACTGCGGTGGAGTGTCATACGATGGAGAGTAGAGTGACTGCGGTGGGGCTTGTGCTACGAGAGCAAGTTGTCCTCCGAAGTCAGCACAGTCTTTGAGTACGGTGGATTCTTGTGCTTGCAGCTCTCCATAGAGCTTGTAAAGTGACAAAGAGTGAATCTTTCTATCGCCCTGGACTATCATCTTAGCCGTAGTCCAATGTCTTCCCAAACCATTAAGAAACTGAAGATTTGTTTCATGGTTACTGCGGATGGTGCCCGCATTGGATAACTTGGTGACTATCAGGTTGAACCTTTTGAAGGAGTCTTCCAAACTTTCGCCAGTATGAGCTTTGAAGTTGTTGAACTCATTGAGTGCGGTAGTAAGCTTCTTGTCTTGTGCTTGTTCTGAGCCTTCGTACAAATTCTTGAGAACTTCCCAGATCTCTTTTGCTGATTTGCAATTTATGATAATATCGAAGTTGTCAGGAGCAACTCCACAGGAGATTTCATAAAAAGCAACAACATCATTTTCCATTTTATCGAGATCATCCTTGGTGGGACGGTTCATGACTGGTTGACCTCCTCCTAGTCTGGTTGTAGCGCCGTCAGTTTGGACTGGTGTAAGGTCTGGGACATGTGGTCCTTCTTCTACGGATCGCCATACATCTCTACCAAGTCTCCTTAGGTATCTTTCCATTCTTTGTGACCAGTGATGATATTCATTTGCTACCAGTATTGGGGCTCGATTAGAACCACCAACACTGTTGGAAACATTCAGAGATAACGATTGTACCATTTGGAAGTTTTTTTTTTAAGAAATGAGCTTTAGTGGTATAGAAGGCCCTTTGAAAATCAGAGTTCCGTTTTCAAAAAGCAGTCACTATGGCTCTGATACCAATTGTTGAGAGAAAAAACTTAGAGACACACTTGAACAAATGTTAGAACAAGTGTATTGCGGAATAGTTAATCTCAAAGGATCTAAAAGCTCAACAATAATATTAATAAGTTAGAGTTAGATAGTTAGAGAGTTAGTTGCGGAAAAGTAAAGAAATAGAAATGACAACAATTGTTATATCAAGTATACACATAAGTTGATTCATAACAAGGAATGCATTCAAATCGAGTTAATAAGGAAGATCAAACTTAGTGATTAAGTCACGAAAGACTTGCTTAGAAGAGAGGTTATAATCAGTTGTATTCTAGTAATATTTGAGAGTAAGAAGGGATAAGTGATAGAGAGATAGAAACGATAACTTCAGAGATGTGTATTCAGAATAGATAGATGCGTAAGTATGAATACATGAGGATGAGCTCTATTTATAGAGACTCATGAAGTACACTAGATTACATCTCTACGAGTAGCCATGAAAGGCATACTGGACAATAGAGAGTATTATAATAAAGACAAGTAAAGTAATCTAGTTAAGTGACTGCGGTAGGTAGAGACTCCGGATGCGGTTGCTGAAGAAGTGATTTGAGTGCGGGTGCTGGATGGATGCGGTAGCTGAAGAGGTTGCGGTAGCTGAAGTTCAAGAGGGTCACTTTTTATGATTCAACACTGCAAATTTTGATTGTAGAAAATTTGATGGATCAAGCGAGGTAGTTGCCAACATGATTGATCACTGTATGCAGTTCAAACGAAACCAACAAAAGGGTTTAGGATATGATAGTGTACCTCCTCCTTATAATCATACATATTAGTATCAACCCCTATCCAAGGATGAGATTGCCAACGAACCATTTATGGTTTATGGCAAACCATCTGGTTTCGTATCAGGAGGATTTATTAATGTTGAAAGTACTAACATTTCTACTTCCCCTGCAGATCAACCCTTAGATTAGGCAAAGCGTGAAGTTGGAGATTCTGTTTCTGTGTTCTGATTTTGATATTTTTGTTTCAAATGAAAAAGCTTTTGTTTCTGATGTTAAGACTGAGAATGTTTCGTGTGATGTTTCCACATCTGCTACTGTTGAACTTAATTTCTTTGATATGTTTGATGAACTGTTTGGTAATTCTGATGCTTGTGATTCTCATGAAAACCCATCAATTCCACAAGTCACACCATTTGAGGCACCCTCACTTATCTCACAACCTATTTCTCATGCATGTTCTTCTTAGAAGAGTAAGAGTGTCTGTCAAGAAAATAAATCTGAAAAATGCAGTACAAGTTCAAATAATAAATAGATTTGTTTTAATTGCGGTGTTGGTGGTCATATAGCTAGGAATTGTCAAAATAGGATCTTTGTGAACTATATGTCACCAAGAGGAGAGAACGAATCTCGAGAAAGGTCTTTAATTAGAAAATCCTCAAGAACTCGTTCTCGAAATGATGATTGGAAAGATGATCGAAGCAGAAAAAGGGCTGTTTTTCAAAATAATAAAAAGGTTTTTCGTAACAAAGCTCCAAATAGTTTGCCAAAACCGAACAAGGCTCCGCCAAGATCGGTTTCGTCAAAAAGCAATTCTGGATCTTCAACCACTTCTAGTAGAACATCCAGAAGCTCAGTGCAAACTAATAAGAAACCTATTTCAAAACCACCTGAGAATGTTATAAAACCTAAATATCATTGGATGCCCAAATCAATTTCCAATCCGTCATCATCATCCTCTGAAGTGATTAGGAATGAGGATCCTAATTTGAAAACATTAAAAGATAAATCAGAGAAAGCGAAAAGGAAACCCAGGACAGTGATGACCTGGGTTCCCAAATCTAAATGATTCCACTCATTTTGCAGGGACAGTTGCGGAGGAATGTCGTCCGTCCTTGGTACGTCGACAGCGGCTGCTCCCGGCATATGACAGGAGACATCTCCCAATTGAGCGACATTCAATCTTTTAATGGGGGGTATGTTTCCTTCGTGGGCGGAGATGGTGGCAAGATCACTCAAAGAGGAACCGTTACAAATGGAGTGCTAAGCTTTGAAAATGTGAACTTTGCTCCCGAGTTAAAGCATAGCTTGTTGAGTGTTTCCCAAATTTACGACAAAGGCTATTCTACCCATTTTATCGATAAAGAATGTATGATTCTCAAGCCAGGCATTGTCATCCCGGAAGAGTGGATTCTCATAAAATCTAAGCGGGATGGGAATGCTTACATTATTGACATGAACAGTAACATACCAGAACAAGTCACTTGCCTATTTTCAAAAGTGTCCGAAGAAAATGCAATGCTGTGGCACCGACGACTCAGTCATGCTAACGCGAAAAACCTGAATCGCCTTGCTAAGAATGAGATGGTCCGAGGCTTACCTGTCAGAGACTTTATTACATTTGAGAAGTGTGTGTCCTGTGCCCAAGGAAAACATCATAGAAAACAACACCTGCCGAAGCAAGTTAACTCAATCAGTCAGGTGCTCCAATTATTGCATATGGACTTATTTGGTCCGGTCAACGTCTTGAGCATCAACAGAAGTTCGTACTATTTCAAAACCACCTGAGAATGTTATAAAACCTAAATATCATTGGATGCCCAAATCAATTTCCAATCCATCATCATCATCCTCTGAAGTGATTAGGAATGAGGATCCTAATTTGAAAACATTAAAAGATAAATCAGAGAAAGCGAAAAGGAAACCCAGGACAGTGATGACCTGGGTTCCCAAATCTAAATGATTCCACTCATTTTGCAGGGACAGTTGCGGAGGAATGTCGTCCGTCCTTGGTACGTCGACAGCGGCTGCTCCCGGCATATGACAGGAGACATCTCCCAATTGAGCGACATTCAATCTTTTAATGGGGGGGTATGTTTCCTTCGTGGGCGGAGATGGTGGCAAGATCACTCAAAGAGGAACCGTTACAAATGGAGTGCTAAGCTTTGAAAATGTGAACTTTGCTCCCGAGTTAAAGCATAGCTTGTTGAGTGTTTCCCAAATTTACGACAAAGGCTATTCTACCCATTTTATCGATAAAGAATGTATGATTCTCAAGCCAGGCATTGTCATCCCGGAAGAGTGGATTCTCATCAAATCTAAGCGGGATGGGAATGCTTACATTATTGACATGAACAGTAACATACCAGAACAAGTCACTTGCCTATTTTCAAAAGTGTCCGAAGAAAATGCAATGCTGTGGCACTGACGACTCAGTCATGCTAACGCGAAAAACCTGAATCGCCTTGCTAAGAATGAGATGGTCCGAGGCTTACCTGTCAGAGACTTTATTACATTTGAGAAGTGTGTGTCCTATGCCCAAGGAAAACATCATAGAAAACAACACCTGCCGAAGCAAGTTAACTCAATCAGTCAGGTGCTCCAATTATTGCATATGGACTTATTTGGTCCGGTCAACGTCTTGAGCATCAACAGAAGTTCGTACTATTTAGTTGTGATCGATGATTTCTCTCGTTTTACGTGGGTCTTCTTCTTATCCAACAAAACTGGGGTTGCTGATCTGATAAAGAAGTTCATTGTGATGATTGAGAATCAAACCAACAATCAGGTGAAGGCGCTTCGTACTGACAATGGAACTGAGTTCAAGAATGTTGTTCTTGACCATTTTTGCGCAGAAAAGGGGATCGTGCGTCAATACAGCTCTGCTCACACGCCTCAACAAAACGGTGTTGCTGAAAGGAGAAATGGAACTTTAAAAGACGCTGCAAGGACAATGCTTTGTGATTCTAAATTACCTGTTTTCTTTTGGGCCGAAGCGATTAACACTGCTTGCTACGTGCAAAATCGTGTTCTAATCAACAAAGCTCAGATGAAGACACCGTATGAGATTCTCTATGGACATAAGCCTTCAGTCAGCCTTTTCCGTGTATTTGGCTGCCCTTGCACCCTTCTTCACTTGGAATCCAACCCTAAATTCAATGCCAAAGCCGATGATTGTTATTTCATAGGGTATGCTGCGCGCACCACATATAGGGTTTACAACAAGAAGACTAAGCAGATTGTCGAATCCTATGACGTGCACTAGTGGGTCCTGACTGGTTATTTGATTACACATCGCTTTTCAAATCCTTAAATGTGTCTTCAGATGGTTCAAATGGATCCTCTTCTGGTTCAAAGATTGTTTATGAAGACGAAGACGAAGAAGTTGTTACAGACCTCCAACGGTTGAGGGGGAGTCCTCTGCTCCATCTGAGGGGGAGTCCTCTACTCCACCTGAGGGGGAGTCATCTGATCGACTTGATAGTCCAGAGTCTAAAGTTCAAAATGGAACTCCTGATGCTGACGCTACACCTTTTACCTCTATTGAAAGAGAGTTCATGTCTAGAGATGCTTCCGCTGTCACTCCAACTTTTATGGAACTACTCTTTCCTGAAGAAATTTCTAATGAGTTTGTAGCAGATTCATCTAATGTGGATCAATCAGCAAATGATGGAGGTTTCAACATTCACACTCTTCCTGTTTCACTCAATGATATCAGCCAAGACATACCTTCGAGAATTCAACGCGATCATCCTATTGACAACGTCATTGGTCAGCTGGGTGATGGAGTTAAAACCAGAAGTCAGAGTGGAGATGTCAATACATGTCTCTACTCTTGCTTTATATCTCAAATAAAGCCCAAGAACGTTGACATGGCTTTGAATGAGCCCAGCTGGGTAGATGCGATGCACGAAGAGCTAAATCAGTTTGAAAAACTCGGGGTTTGGAAATTGGTTGAGTTACCAAAGGGAAAAAGGTCTCTTGACATGCGTTGGGTCTATCGTAACAAGCAGGATGATTCTGGTGTAATAGTGCGCAATAAAGCAAGGTTGGTGGTTCGCGGGTTTCGATAAGTTGAGGATCTCGAGTGGGTCCTAACTGGTTATTTGATTACACATCGCTTTTCAAATCCTTAAATGTGTCTTCAGATGGTTCAAATGGATCCTCTTCTGGTTCGAAGATTGTTTCTGAAGACGAAGACGAAGAAGTTGTTTACAAACCACCAACGGTTGAGGGGGAGTCCTCTGCTCCATCTGAGGGGGAGTCCTCTACTCCACCTGAGGGGGAGTCATCTGATCGACTTGATAGTCCAGAGTCTAAAGTTCAAAATGGAACTCCTGATGCTGACGATACACCTCTTACCCCTATTGAAAGAGAGTTCATGTCTAGAGATGCTTCCGCTGTCACTCCAACTTTTATGGAACTACTCTTTCCTGAAGAAATTTCTAATGAGTTTGTAGCAAATTCATCTAATGTGGATCAATCAGCAAATGATGGAGGTTTCAACATTCACACTCTTCCTGTTTCACTCAATGATATCAGCCAAGACATACCTTCGAGACTTCAACGCGATCATCCTATTGATAACGTCATTGGTCAGCTGGGTGATGGAGTTAAAACCAGAAGTTAGAGTGGAGATGTCAATACATGTCTCTACTCTTGCTTTATATATCAAATAGAGCCCAAGAACGTTGACATGGCTTTGAATGAGCCCAGCTGGGTAGATGCGATGCATGAAGAGCTAAATCAGTTTGAAAAACTCGGGGTTTGGAAATTGGTTGAGTTACCAAAGGGCAAAAGGTCTCTTGACACGCGTTGGGTCTATCGTAACAAGCAGGATGATTCTGGTGTAATAGTGCGCAATAAAGCAAGGTTGGTGGTTCGTGGGTTTTGACAAGTTGAGGGTCTTGATTATATTGAGGTTTATGCTCCCGTGGCTCGCTTGGAGGCTATTCGTATCTTCCTTGCATATGCTTCCTACATGAAATTCACGGTTTACCAAATGGATGTCAAGACTGCCTTCTTGTATGGCAAGGTGAAGGAAGAAATCTACGTTGATCAACCCCCTGGGTTCGTTAACTCAAAGTTTCTTAATCATGTCTACAAGTTGGACAAGGCGTTGTATGGGTTACATCAAGCTCCTCGAGCATGGTATGCGACTCTCACAAAGCACTTGCTCGAGCATGGATACTCTTGCGGTACTATTGATCAAACTTTATTCATCAAGCATGTTGGTAATGATCAGATTCTAGTCCAGATTTACGTTGACGACATTATCTTCGGGTCTACCAGTCCACAGCTATGCAAAGAGTTTGAAGGCGTGATGAAAAAGCGGTTTGAGATGAGTTCACTGGGTGAAATGACCATGTTTCTGGGGCTTCAGGTCAAACAAAATTTAACCGGAATCCTGCTACATCAAGCCAAGTAGGTGGAGGATATTCTTGAGAAGTTCGGGTTTCAAGACGCAAAACCTGCATCGACACCAATGGCTGAAAGACCCCTGCTGAATCCAGATATTCATGGCGAATCCGTAGATCAGACACGCTACAGATCAATGATCGGATCGTTGATGTATCTTACTGCAAGTCGTCCCGACATCCTGTTTGCAGTTTGTCAATGTGCTCGCTATCAGGCTAATCCTAAACTTTCTCATCTTATTGCTGTCAAAAGGATTTTTCGGTATATCAAAGGTAGCCCAAAATTGGGTCTTTGGTATCCGAAGAATTATGAATTTGATTTATATGCTTTTGCTGACAGTAATTATGGAGGCTGTGAGCTTGACAGGAAATATACATCAGGAGGGTGCCAATTCCTTGGAGATAGGCTGGTGTCGTGGCAGTGCAAGAAACAACATACTGTCTCTACCTCAATAGCAGAAGCAGAATACGTTGTTGCATCTGCTTGCTGTTCTCAAGTTATCTGGATCCAACATCAGCTGTTGGACTACGGTTTGAATTATCTAGAAACCCCCATTCACTGTGTTAATGAGGCCGCAATTCAAATTACTAAGAATCCCGTCCAACATTCCAAAACCAAGCACATTGATATCAAAATTCACTTTATCAGAGATTGTTATGAGCGCTCGCTCATCTGGCTGGAACAAGTTCCCACTGCTAATAATATGGCGGATCTGTTCACCAAGCCTTTTAACAAAGCTCGATTCGATGTGCTTGTGGGATTTTTGAAAATGATTCGTTTTGAGGATTAAATTTTTGTTATTGGTTAGGTTAGTTTAAATTTGCGCATTTTAGTGATTTCATTCTCACCCATGCACAAATTTAGGGGGAGAAATAAACAAAAATCCAAAAATATTTTATTTCTGTTTTATTTTTTTCAGAAAATAAGAAAAATCCAAAAACATTATAAAACAAATAAAAAAAACAAAAATATGTTTCTGTTAGTCTTGCTTGTGGATGTTATACTGGGAAGTGATATTATCAAGTGATAACAGGCAATCTGAGTCTGCGTAACGTACCCAAAATTAAGTTGTCTATGCTCTGTGTTTGATGCGCTGGTAGGCACGAAAGATTCTAAAAGGACTTGACTAGGCAGAGTTGAACTTAAGGAATTCATAGACTTGACAAATCTTGACCTAGTTAGATCCGTTTAGCCCGACAATACGACGCTTGGATAGGTTGAGCAGGGAGATAAATATGGGAATCTACTGGTCACATTAAAAGAACCCGTATCTGGAACCGTGGATTAACTTTTCCTCGATGTGCGGATTCTGTCCTTAATTCCGGTATTGATGGGGTGACTGGTGAATTCCGATAAATTAGATCTGTAGAAAATTGTTTTCTCTCTATCTGTCTGTTAGTCATATATTGCTTCCTTTGCGTGATCGAGAGATCCGACCTGGACTATAACATATGCAACTCTATTTCTCTGCATCCTCTATCTATGCAATTCTTTCTATCTGTTAGCCATATACTGTCTCCTTTGCGTGACTCACAATCCGACCTGGTACACAGTATATGCATCATTCTTTTCTCAATCCCTCTAAAAACTTCAGTTAGTCATATGTTTCACCCTCTGCGTGATTGGAAGAGATCCGACCTGGGTGTAGAGCATATGCATTCTAAATCTATCTTCTCTCTTAATAATTGTCTGCTCACCCGATGTAAGGAGTATTCTGGAAGTCCTTGATTACTGGAGCATATCAGGAAGCGGGAAACATGTTCTAGTACAATTAAAATTGAACACTTACAGATGGTCTATAGATCTCGCTGCTCAATTTAGGTGGACAACAATATCCCTGGTCGTCGTCAGCTGAATGGTCCTTAAGAAATATTATCTAGGAACTTAGGATCACTTTGTCTTATAACTAATGGTATGTCATAATTCTGTCACAATTTTTTGTGTTTAAGTGGACCACAATACCGACGATCGACCAGACAAAGACGTGAAGATAAAGGTACCGACAAGTGGATTAAGGCCGTCTAACAACTTTGATCCTAGTATCACAAGATTATTTTCAGTGACTTTTGAGATAAATTTTGCCTGCATTTATTTTATCTCATTTTTATTTTTCTTTTTATTTTACTTTTATTTTATTTTTATAATTGTCAAAATTTAATTTTTTTTAAATTCTTTAATTCTTAAATTTTAGAAATTATTTTATTTTATTTTTTGGTTTTATTTTAATTTTATTTTAATTTTATTTTAATTTTAAAATCCTCAAAAGGTTTTATTTTTGAAAATTTAATTGGGATTTGGACTGTGCCTTATACTGTGTGGGAGACAGGTAAAATTCAAAAGGGGTATAAAAGGTGGAGTTTACTGCTGTAAACTCTTTTCACCTCACTGTTCATCCTTCCACTCTCTCTCTCATCTTTCCGGCCGCAAATCCTCTCCACTCTCTCTCATCCTCGAAATTTTTTTTGTGTGTTTTTGCAAAATCGCTTAGTCCACATCAAAGGTATGCTAAAACCGACTGAGGAAATGGTGTTTGTTCATCGATTCGACTGAAACTGGGGGATTAATCGAGGTTTTACAGTTCGTCGGCGTTTACGGTTTAGGGAGGGCTTACGACCGTAAACGGTCTGAGCTTACGGTCTAGAAGCTTACGACCGTAAACTCCCTTTGAGGCTTATGACCGTAAACTCTTTTGGAGCTTACGACCGTAAACTCCGTTTACGGTCAGGAGATTACTTCAATGGGTTTACGGCCGTAAACCCAATTTGGACCGTAAACCCGATGTTGACCATTTTTGAGCGTAAACCCTATTTGAACCGTAAACTCAAATTTTGACCATGTTTGACCGTAAACTCAAAAATCTTGATGAAAATAATTTTTAAGGCTAAAAATGAAAGTGATTAATTAAGAGAACTTAAAGCTTTAACTGCTCAAATATTTTGTTTTCTTACTTGGCCTGGTTTAGTGCAGATCAATGGCGAGTTTGAAGTTTGCTGACATGCATAACCTGGCTATTGTACTGGATGATCCTCCTGCTGCTCATGGAGATTTCAGATCGATGATTTACAGGCTGAGAGAATGCTGCATAGCCTTTGCCATTACTGTGAACCCAGTCATTTATCAGAAGATTGTCAAGGAGTTCTGGCAGAATGCTAAGATGACAAAAGCTAATGGAGTGATTACCGTTGAAGCTGTGGTGAAAGGATGCAAGATTATGATAACTGAGCAGTACATCAGAGAAACATTGCTGATTAATGATCAACCTGATTTTCCTACTAAAATCGGGATTGAAGATGTGCAAAAGATTCTCAAGAAGATGGGGTATGAAGGCATCTACCCTCCCACGGTGAAAAAACTTCTACCACCCTACTGGTTCTTGGCGCATGTGTTCGTGAGCTGTATCTCGGGCAGAAGATCAGGTGCTGATGAAATCTCACTCAGGAACACAGGGGCAATTGTTTCACTGGCTGCTGGTATCAAATTCAACTTCTCAAAGTTCATTTTGGATGAGTTCTTGGTAAACATCAATGCTATAAGCCGGGAGACCAGAGATTCTTTCTTGCTGTATCCTAGGTTTATTCAGCTGTTCGTTGACAACCAATTTCCGAAGATGGTCAAAGAGGGAGACACGCTAGACATGAAGTTATTAGGCCCTCACACTATTGGTCTTATTAAGCAGAATCGCAAGGGCAAGGTCGTCTTCCAAGGATTACATCCTCTTGTGAAATTCGGAAAATTTGCTGAGATAAATGAATCCTCCGAATCTCATGGAACGTCAGACAAAATGTCATCTGAGCCCACTTCTTCTGAGAGAGTCATTTCGGAAGATGATGTTATTACAGTGTCAGATCGCGCTGAAGAAGAAGACACTCCAGCTCCTAATGCACAAGTAGCTGAGGAACATGAACTAACATCTATTTAGGTCCAAAGCGATTTTAACGAGGGGTCTTCTAAAACTGGAACGGAGACTGATTTGTATGAAGACCTCGATCTCACAGGGTTTGATAACGATGAAATTCCTTTAAATTTTGGTAGTAATGAAGACTTCATGACCGGTGAAAACCTCAACACGCTACTTGACAATATCGATCAAGTTGCTCAACCAGCAACAAAGATAAGGGAAAATGAAGACGTTCTCAAAGCCACGCCTCCTCTTACCAATCCAATGGCGGAAATAGCAATTCCTATGGTGACAGTGTCAGGGACTCCTCCCCTTGATGTTGTTCTACCTACTTCTGAGCCATTGGAAAGTGATCGCACAACTACACAGGCCTCTCAACCTCCAACAAAAAGACGAAGACTTGACCCTAGACAGGGAATTCCTGATTCGGGTGTATCTCAAAGCTTTACAACTCCACCAACAACTACTCCCGCCATTGTTTTATCTGAACCCGTCAGTGAAGGTCCTAGCACCTTCCATGAAGCTGGTGGCTCTTCCTTCCCCACAGGTTTCTCTCCTCCCAGGCCAGACCATGATGCTGCCTCTGTTAAGCTAGCCAGGTTTTTGGCCGAAGAACAATTCACAACGCCTCCCTCACATGGCAAAGGAATCTCTATTAGGGGTGGCAGCTCAGGAGAACAGAATCCTTCAATACTTCGATTTCAGAAGGAGATCGATGCTCTGAATCAGAAAAATATTGATTTAGATCAGAAAAATATTGAGCTGGATATCAAGGTTGCAGACCTTCAGACTGAAAATGCAAAGCTCAATATTCAAGTTGCCGAACTTATTGAAGATAAAACTCTGAAGACGAAGCAGATTACAGATCTTCAGACGCATTTCGGCTTATTGACCGCCAGCTACTACGATCTAAAGAAGAAGCTGGAAGAAGATTTTGGCGACAAATTCAAGTCATCTGTCGATGAGCCAAAGATCTATCTTCCTGATCAAGATGCTCTTATAGTTCCAGAACCTACAAGAACAACCACCATCGTTGATCGTTTTGACAAGGAACCGACACAAGCTCCGAGTGTAATGGCATTGAAACGTGCTAAATTGGCCAAGTCAGCTGAAAAGGGTCAATTTCTATTCAAAAGGAGCTCAGATCATAATGCTCCCTGGGATCAATCAAAGATCACATTTACAGATCTGGGAGAAAATCGTTTCAGAGACGTTTATGGTGATAGGTCAGGGATCATTTCGTGGGGATTCCATGACACTATGAACATGTGGATAGTGAGAAGAAAAAACAGCAATACTGAAATGTACAAAGATGCTCACGATTTTCACTCTTTTACTAGGGTTGATCTTACGGAGCTGTCTAATGCTCCTTTCTCAAATCCATCAAATAATCCCATGGCGACTCAGTTCAAGACATTTTTGGAAGATCAAGTGGCTAAGGGCTTTACTTCAATGAAGACTGCCGAGTCTATAATCAAGGTTTACCCGAGTGTCATTGATCCCAAAACAAATCAGCCACTTTGGTCAGTGATGTGGCCCGCTACTACTCAAGTAAAGCAGATTCCCGTTCTTCAAAATCATCCAGATGGTTCTCTCTCATCCATGCAATACTGGGTGTTTGATGAAACTACAACTTCTGCTGTCATCAAGCTTAAAGACGATTGTATCCGCTTGTATGACAAAAGGGATTTGCTTCAATTTGGTAAGTGGGATATACATCAGCTCTCCATTCATTAGATCAAGGTGGCTGAAGACATTTTTGAGTCCGCTGCAAATGAGTACACTTCAATGGGTGCTGAGATTATCGAGAAAGAGATGTGGAACGGAGCTATGGGAAAATATGATGTGCTGGTGATCGACAAAAACTGAGTCCAAGCTAGCACCAGACCAAGGGGGAGATTGAAGGGTCCAGTTAATGGTTTGGTCTAGGCTTACATTGTATTTGTTCTTTTGAGTCTTTAAAAGTAATTTTGTGGGTTGTTTAGCAGTTTACGGTCCAAAGGTGAGTTTACGGCCGTAAACACATTTACAGCCGTAAACCCAGTTTGCGGCCCAGTCGAGTATATATAGTGGTGATGTAGGTCTTTGTCTAGTTGTTGATGCCAGAGAGTGTACGGTGTACTGTGTCGAGTTGTACCAGACGTTTTATGCTATAAACGTGTTCAAGCTTGATTTCTTTTCTTCTTCTACTTCTTTTGTGATTGTTTGTTGCTTGATCATTGATAAAGATCCGTTTCAGGACCTTACAGATTGGCCTACTACCTGGTGGACAAATTCAGAGCAAGAACATTGATAAGACTAAGAAAGGGGAATAGTTATTAGAAAGAAAACGGTTGAAGAAATGTTTGGCTTGCCAAGTGAAGGTTTAGACTACAACCAGTTGGTGGAATGTGATAAAACAGATCCAACGGTTGATGCATGGAAAAGTCCATATCCAGGAGGGAAGTTCAATAATATAAATTATGAGTAGAGGATCAGACGATCGGAGGTGGTAGATGACATGTTCAAGCTTAATTTCCTAACATTATTCATAAACACGTTTACGGAGACAGAGATGAGTGGGGAAAGCTGGATTAATTATTTGGAGAAGTTAGCAAGGTGTGAAGATATTTAAAAGATTGATGGGTGCAAGCATATAATAGATTGTTTGGAGAAGGAAAAAAACAAATGGAGGCCAAATGACGCAAATTGTTACTACATCGGTCCACTAACTCTCTTACAGGTAAGTAATTGTAATTATTTGCATTTAGATTTGTATTATATTTAATTCTCTAATGAGAATAAGTAATGAGAACTCATTAATTATGGTGTTGCAGCTTACGTATGAGGACAAAGTAGCTTTGAATGGGTATAATCTTCGTAGATGAACGCCATTGATAAAACAAATTGACTCAATGGATTTGGTAATGTTGGAGTAGCATGGATTGCAAATGGGAAGATTTGGAACATTGAAGTTTCATGGAGATGGGGAAGTGGATGTAATTGATGTAAATGATGACGAGGATAAGCCGGTAAGTTATTTTATTTTGTAAGTTTTGTAATTTACTTAAAAATCACAATAGAATTCATCAGATAAATGTGTAACTGGTTTTACTAACAATGACAGGTGGAGGTGGAAACAATTGGAATGCTATATTGCAGGATTTGTGATGATAAGAAGAAAATTGAAGATCCAATTAAGAAGGGGTTAGAAAATGATGAAAATGATGAGGAGTTAAAATGGATAGGTTTGAAAGGATGAATTTGATTAAAGGTAAGAAAAAAGGAATTATAGGTGTCGTGCAGTAGAATGATTTGTGAAGAAGATGGTGGTTTTTAATTAGGTTTTTTAGTATTATGGAAGTCGATGATCGTTTATGAACTTTGAAGTGTTTTGTTATGTTGGTTTTTTGGAATATGGTAATTTTGTTTGGATTAATATATGTTTTGGACATATTCTAAGTAAAACTATGTGATGAGTCTATTTAATGTGTGAAAATATGGTTATTATAAGTAGTGTGTACCTAAAATTATTGCCTATATTCCATATGTAATATATGGTATATGACACTGAGCAGTATATCTGTTAGAAAAGGTCAATTAATATATGGAATATGACTCTTATCATTCTAAATCTATGTTTTTGTGGTGCATACAGTAAATACTATAAACCATGCTATAATTGTTACTTAAATAACTATTGGGTGAATCTTATGGTTAAATATATATAGATGTTAAAACGAAATACATGTTGTGATTAACTAAAATTTGATGGAAACATCAAATTCCTACTAGATTGTCATGGTTTATAAGACTTAACTTGGATTTGGAATTGTAAAAAGAATAACTAAAAAGTTTCTGTTTAGAATAATATAACACATCTTGGATGTGAAAATTCTAAATTGAATAACTAACATAATTCTAAATAAAATTATGTATTAAGTGGTATACTAAACAATTGTATAATGAATGAGACATATAATTTTTTTTTGAAGTGCATATGTTGATTTTTTTTGCATGTAAATAGAATAAGAGTGTATACTCACTTTAGAAATATGTGTAATGAATATGAAAGTTACATATTAATTGTGGTGAAGATGAATTTAGGAATCAAATGTATTTCTGGTTAGAATCATGTAACAAAGTTTGTTTTATAAATTATGAATTGAATAACTAACATAATTCTAGTTAGAAGTATGTAATATTTTGTGTATATAACAAGTATGTAATGAATAAGAAACATCTTTTTGAAGTGCATATATTGATTCTTAAATTTATGTTGTATACGTATAAGAATTTAGTAAGGGTTGGGATGGTTAAAAACCAAGGAATATGTGCATAAGTTTTAAAAAATATTTGAATAACACTTATTTAACCATGTATAACATATTTACATGTGTATTGGTTGTTTATATTAATTGCTAGTTATATTTGTCACGGTTCTTATTATATAAACACAGTTTGAAAGTTAATTGTAAAATGGATACACCAGTTATACTAACATAATACTGAAAAATGACAATTGACTAAGAAAGTAACAATTGTTTTACCATAAAGTAAACAAACCAAACAAATCAATATGAAATACTAAAAGACTGATAAAAAAGTTAGTGCTTCTTTCCAGGACGTTCTTTAAAAATGTTGTTCTTCTCATCTTCCTTTCTTGAAGGACAATTCCGCCAGTCATGATCGTTACCCTGACAACAGTAGTTACAACGTGATTTTCGAATTGCAATTTCTTGAGCACCTTTAACCCTTTTTTTAGTTCCAGACCCTTTGTTCCTAATTCTAGTGGGGTTTTGAATTTGAACATCTGTGAGTATCGACATACCAAGTCTATTTCTAAAGTCTATTGACTTGTTTGGGTGTTCATGGATAGTAACGCAAGAAATAAACTTGGTCTCCAATTCCTTAAGTGCATCATAATATTCTTTGAGTCTTTTTTTTGTTGGTGCTCAAAGAAGACATACAATTATCAACCGCTGAAATATGTCGATGGCTACTTTATGAATATTCTCAGCAAAATTTGAATACCGGAAACATCTTCATAACAATTCAGGTGGAATAAGATCCTTCTGCCACTACCTTAGATGATAATTTGCTAGTATGAATTGGATGTTGTAGGATTTCATTGTAGTAAAAATGTGGCGGCAAAGAATCCCAAATTGTTCAAACTTCATACAACTACAAACGAATGTGCCTTCTTTCTTGTCACATTTAACATGCACACAAAAATAATTCCATATGTATGCAAAATATAGTGTGAAAAAAATGATATAAGTGTTTAAATAATATTGTATATATACAGTCTCTTAGAAGCTCATCCCATTTATCATCATCATCATCACTCTCAATTCCCGAATCAGGTCCATTCGAGGTGGAATATCCATGTGGCCTAAATTCTTTTATGAGAAGCTCATGAACATGGTCAATGATGTTGTCATTTAACGAGAAACATGCAGTCATCGACCTGTACATTTCGTTCTGAAACTATCTAAACACTTTACGTGTGTAGAATAGAGAAGCATTTTCTTTTATTGCAAATGGTTTTCTCATGCTAGGGAATTTGTCTTTTTTTTAAAGTCCAAAGAGGATTGTGTATAATGTTGCTTCCCCATGGCAGATTCAAAAGAAATCATTAAGTTTTCTAGAGTGGATCCATAATGAGTGTTTTGATGAATGGCTGTGTTCTGACTCTCAAAACGAGATGATGTTCTCATGAGACCTGACATAGGGACTCTTTTGAAAAAGCCAAGAATCCCTGAATGTCTCAAGTTGTACATTCTCCTCAACCAAGTATTGTTTTTCAGATCATGTTCATCCAATAGTGCTTGCCATCCTTGTTCAAACTCTTTCTCTTCAAGCTTAGCATTCCAAATCAAGGAGTTGAACTGTAACTTGAATTCATCGTCGTTGACAATATCCAATAATACCTTACAACAAAAACATATGCAAAGTGTTAAAAAGCACAATCATTGAGTCAATACAGAATATATAAAGAATATATAAAGGCCAACGGTACTAACATTATTGAATGTATAATAATATTATACTACCAGTACTCAATATAGAACTATATGTTAGATATATAAAAGCACTATCAATGATTCTTTTCATAATATAAAGTAAAAATAACAATGATTCATAATAAATGCAATGTTGAGTGAAAGTTTATTAAATAAAAGATTGTAAACTTCAATGGTAATTTGGAAGTGATGTGCCACATACACAGCTTATGAATTGATTATGGGAAAACCTTGGCTATAGTGTTTTTCATCGACGGGTCTTCATCAGATAACACCAATATTGGTTGTTTATCAAAAGCTTTAAGAAAAGATTTGCTTGTCAAGCCGGCACCAAAAGTAACACACTTTTGGTGATTGTCGATTCTGGTGAAAGGAACAAATACCATGTCATACCTAAAAACTGGAAAAATTTACATTGAAAAGTTTAAGAAATTAAAATTAAAACATAAAGCATAAACATAGATTATACAGAACATGTTAGTTCGTAATGTGACATCGAAGGAGACTACATCCCCAAACTCTTTATAATTTATCTTTGATGTCTCGTATGCCCAAAATATAGCGTTGAGTTGCTTATTTTCAACTCTAAAGTCGAATGAAAAATTAGGAGCATTTTTTGTTCTGTTAGTTATCTTATCAGCTAACATCTGAGCAACAGTTCCACCTATGAAGCAATTAAGATCCCTCATCAAAATTTTAAAATCATCAATCGTGCCGCCAATAATATTGCATCCACCGTTAGTAGCAGTAAAGAGCCTGTGAGTTTGGGTGGCACCAACATTCTGATTAGAAAGATTAATAATGAAGGATTTCTGCCATGAATTAAGCTGTCTATGGTATCAAGAAAAAAACATGTTATCTTGAGACATAAGTTCATGATTATGTTTCTCTACAAACTCATATCGCAACCATGTAGATCTTCCTTTCATCATACTAAATCTGATACATGCATTGCATCAGTCCTTCTTTGAATCTTACTTTTCTTTTGGTTCGATGTCTGTAACACACAAGGTATGTCAATCTAATAATACCATGTACATCTTTTCTATTTGTGGTTTTCCTAACATCAAAACCTACTGCAAAAGCGTACCTGTAATACATATATGTTATATCTTCATATGACTTGTAATGGCCTTTGAGTTTTGGCTTAACTTCATCAGGTACCTTTGGAATCCAGTATTGTTTTCCATTAATAATCCCATGATGATGATTAGAATGTTAATGATTATCATTAGATTGATGAACATATACACGAAAAAACAATGAATTTACATTGTGATACCCATAATAGATTACTTAACACACAACATTTTGATATCAATTAACTAATAAAAATTCAAATTACCTGAACTGTCAACATTATCTTGATTTTTAATTTCATTGACCCTGTAATCATCATAAAATCCACCCAATGTATCGTTTTCAATTGAAATGATATCATCCTCACATAAATCGTTCGCATCTTCATCAATATTATCATAATTATCACAATAATCTTCTAAAAAGAAATGAAGATGAATTAATATAAAGTATACGAATGGAATAAAAAAAATGAAATTAACACTGACTAATAAGGGTAAGAAATTAAACCTGGATTTTCATTACTTTCATGTTGTTGTTCATCAAAGGAACTCTCATGATAAGTATAATCTATTCTGTCTTGCATTGAATTGAAATCAGCATATCATTGTTGATCCAGAATTGAAACTAAATCAACATGGCCGTCGTCTTCTGTATAACACTCCATATGGATGAATACAAGAATCAAACCGTTTCCAGAACGATATAATATATAACCAAAGTTTATCAAACGATTAAAAGAATAATAACAACAATAATACGATGATTATAAGAATAAGAATACGAAGTGAATTAGGTTTATTTAGACATATCTTTTGTCACTTTCAATTCTGGATTATGGAAAGATCAATTGTGGATTATGGAAAGATCATTTAGCATATTTTCAGGCAATTTGTATTGATTACTTCTTTAACTATTGTGCAAATTGACAGGTTTACCCTTTAAATTTTATTTAATTATTTTGTTAAATGATAAAATTTGATTGACTGTAAATTGTCCTCACGTATTCACATTAATTTACGTTTTTAAATCATTTAAAAAATTAAATTAATGTGAATACGTGAGGACGATATATATATATATATATATATATATATATATATATATATATATATATATATATATATATATATATATATATATATATATATATATATATATATATATACACACAACGTACCTTTAACACCCAAAATCTATTGAAAACTTATTATATATTATATACATATTAATAATTGTGGTGTTTAGGAACAATATATTTTTGTACTTTAGAATTTTGCGACAATACTTATGGAGATTAGTAGTTGTGGTCCCTGGTATGCTCTCATTGCCCACTGCTTCCAATAAAATGCATACAATTTCTCCACCGCCTTCATCACATTTAAACGAAGAAAACACAATTTGCTTTCTATTTTCCGATAATGTTCCATATGCTTACCTTCTATTCTCCGACTCCTCACACCTTTGTCTCTCTAACCTCTCATTGTTCCCGATAACCTCCACAACACCTATGTTCACCCTTCTCCACTCCTATTTTACCACCAAAATCATGACTTGTTTACGCAGGATAATGTTCAACACATGCATCCCAGTAAATGATGGTGATGATAATATTGAGGATGAGTTCACATTAGAAGGTGTGGAACCCAAAGTAAGTTGTTGATTCCCTAACTATTTTAAATAAATTCATACAATTTATTGAAAGATCTTAAATTAAAAGTGATGTCTTCGATTTCTCTTTAGCCCATAATTTAGATCAATCGGCCGCCTCTTTAGCCTAGGAGATGTGTAAAAACGTTCTCCAACAAGTGTTTGTTAATTTTGACTAAATGTTAAAATGTTTGCCCACTAGGTGTCCATTAAAAGTTTTTAGTAAATTTTTGTATAGTTTTGATAAGAGCTACACTAGAGGCGTTTATGGATAAATGAAATATCCAAGATCAAAAGAAATCACAAGGTTCGTTCAATAATTTCCATTAAAATTTCATTTTTTTTATCGTTAAGTAGAAGGTGATTGATATCACCATATTTGGTTATGTATTGTATAGGATATTTCAATGTTTCTAGCTACATTTAGTCTTAAATTAAATATAAAAGGTACTTATCATGTTAAAATTCTATTTTGTAGCAAAAAAGACATGCTCGAAATAAAATGAACAGAAAGACGGGTCAACAAAAGTCAACATTATGAAGATTTTGAAGTCCCACGTCATTGTCACTTTCTTCCCAAGTCGTGGTGGAGACTTTTTACCCGATAAACATATCAGAAGTTTACGTCAGAAGACTTGGAGGGTACGCAATGGAATCCGCTCTCACTACGTGGTAGTCTATTTTCCACGGCGTGGCGGCCATTATAAGGTAATTATAAAATTTGAGTTTTTTACTCTTTCTCTAACTTATGCAACAAGTTACTTTCAACTCTTTACGACCAGGAAGCTCTCTTAGAGCCTTTAGAGATCAGAGATCGATTACGAAGCTAGATTCGAAGAGATCGAGGGCATAATCACAGTTAATCATTCGGTTTGCGTTGATCTAATCATGCCTTTCAAAATTTACTATGTTTTTTTTTATTGTTTTTCTGCAGTAGTTATGGGCTAAAAACCCCTTGGTTTCGTTTAGACTAGATACACCTTGAACCTATGCGTTGATTTGAAGATTTCAGATACTTCTGTGTTAAAGTTCCAATCTTTTCAGGTTATTATTGTGTATTCTTAGGATTAGATAATATATCTATCTTGATGTTATTGAAATGTAACATCCGAAACATAGTAATTTTTTTTTCATTTTTTAACTTATTAAATCCATTCAAAGATTTGTTCCAAAACCAATTAGTGTCAATTGTTTTTTTCAAACATCTCAGTAGAACATTAATAATCAGTGCGGAAAAGCCATCCAGGGATGTTGTGCAGTCAAGCCAAGTCCTTCCCTCTGGAACTGGAAGTAGCTGAAAAATGTTTAAACCATAAACCATAAGCACAAAACTTAGTGAGTTCCTCAAAATACCACATACCATAAAACGGGCCGAGACCGACATTCAAATGGGCCCAACCCAACATCCATATCAATGCGCCCATCCTAACATGAAAATAGGCCCATCCCAACGTGTATGCTAATTAGCCTAGCCAAACATATCAATGCAAGAGTAACAAATACAGCTAGCATCCTATACAGTATAATGAGAAGACTCACCTGCCTCACAAAATCAGCTAAACCACAGCTCAATGCCCCACAAAATATACTACAACACTCCTATCACAAAATAAAAGGTCCAACCTTAGACTACACACAAAATCCATCAATCTTAACCAAAATTCAACCATACCCAAAAAGCAACAGTCAAGTCAAAGTCAACATCCAATAATATCAACCATTGAGCCTCACGTCGTGACCAACCCTTGGTCACATCGTGAGTATATACTCAACCCAATTCTAACTTATCTCGCTCCAATGTGAACATTCCTTAGTCACGTCATGAACATAACTATACAATATAGTCATAGATTCCTTCTTTATCACGTCGTGACATACTTTATGTCACGTCGTGACCACAGTCAGAAGCAACTGTTGGATTAGTGTCTAATCCATAACTATAATTGGTATGTACTTGACCCGATTCGCATGGTCCATTTGGGTTGCTTGGCATCAGAACAATTTGGATAGATTTTTGTGAGAAAAGGATATTTATGATTTGTTAATATATTATAAATTCTAATATATTAAGATGAAATCATATTATTTAATTAGTATTGATCAAGAATTAATTTGGAATTAATATTGTGATCAAAAGAAGACTAATTAAATATATGAGGATTGATTGTGTAATCATTCATTCTTATATATGTGGGCTTATGATCCATAGTTCATCATGTTAGGCTAAACCCATGGATACTCCATGGAGGTTTTAACCCATGAAGCATGAAGAATATGGAAAGACATGGGTTACATGGAGTAACCCTAATTGCCACAATATATAAGGACCCCATGGCTCATGAAATTGGCACTAGTGTGTGTACACATGAGGGCTAGCCGATTTGAGCATATGAACGTTTTCTCTCAAGGTATTCCAAGATGTTGGTGATGTTGTGTGAACCATTTGAGGTGTCACACTTGAGGCACTAGGCTCTTAAGCTCCATGGAATCAAGCTACATGAAAAGTATGTCTTGTAACTTGTTTATATTACCCAAGTATCAATAATTGTATGCTAGTTAGGGTTATACCTTGGAAAGTTCAAGTTTGCATGTATAATAGAGAAAACATAGATCCAAGGTATTTAGGGTTGCATGTACACAATAGGAGTGTTAGAATGCTCAAAACCCATCAGTGGTATCAGAGCCTAGGCTTGTTTTCCTTTATACTTGATGCAAAGTTGTTTTTCAAAACCAAAATCAGCCCAGACTGGAAAACTCGACGAGTTCTGACCAAAAACTCGTCGAGTTCATGTGTTAAGGCATGAACTCGACGAGTTCCTTGAAGAACTCGATGAGTTGAGCTTCCAGATTGCAGGTTTTCGTGTTTTTTGGCTAGAATTGGACAAGGAACATCACCCTAAGCTGTTTTTAAACTTGTAAACCTGTTTTTGATGTGGTAATGTTCATGCTAATCCAATTTCATAGAGAATTGTCAATAGATTCATGTTTTGTATTAGTTTAATGGTTAGGCTAATTACATGAAAAGTGTTTGATTTGAATTATCTTGTTCTTATGAGTTGATTTAGATTAATAGAAAAGTTATGTGATAATATGTTTTCAATCCAAATTAATCTAAAAGTTGTTCATATTATGTTTTTTGTAACTTGTCCTCAAGTTATATGAAAAGTCACATTTATGATTATTAAAACTCATAAGATTTCCATAAGTTATGAAAAATGGAGAGTCTCATTTTTAAATATTTTAAAGTCTTCCATAACTTGTCCTCAAGTTATGGAACTTGAAGAGTTTTTCTTTAAAACTACTTTAAACACATAAGTTATGGAATTGAAAAGTTTTTGGATAGTTCAAAACTTGCCCTCAAGTTTTGGAATTTGTAAAGTTTCCTCTAATGAATACTTTAATTCCAAGTTAAGCGCTTAGAATTTTAAAAGTTAAAATTCAACCCTTATACTTTATAGTATTATAAGTTAATAATATATATGTATAAGAACAAAGTTAGTCTTACCGTTAGTAGGCCTCATTCACGAAGCCGGTCTATAAGGGGGGTATAAGGTTACTGCCTATAAAATGGCAGTTTAATGGGTGTACACTCTCATCCACCGCTTCCTTGACTGGTTGAGGGTCGTTAGCCGAACGGGTAGGACAAGTACTATAATTCTCCCTTCATAAAAAGTATTAATGATAAATACTAAGTAACTAAACCTTTTATAAATTCCCAATCTTAGTTAGTTAGGAAAATGTGAATTTGGTGCTAACCCATGAAATTACACTTTGCACTTTACTTAAGTCGTTAGTGGAGCGCGTGTGGTTAACCGACACACTAACCTGGATTTAACAAGGTAAGAAAAGGGTAACTTAATGTTTATCATAGTATCGGTGGAGCGCTTGTGGTTAACCGGCACATCGATTGAGTGGTAAATATTAAGGGTACCGAGTATATTTGCATGGTTATTCAGACCTTGTTTTGTGATCCTCGGCATCCCAGTCACAAAATTTGAGAGGGCACAATCGAGATTGACACATGCCATTGAAAAGTTCAATGAATCTCAAAAGATCTAGGAGTTTCAAATCCAAATAAAACCTAATAAATTATTTCGTTTTTCATGGTGGAAATTGGTGAATTGTCATTCGCCTACCTTCAAATATTCTATAGCTTGGATTACGACATCCCTCTTCCAAGTTATAAAATATTGTGTTGGGTCCTAGACTTAATATTTCATATTGGGTGTTATATTAAGGACTTTAAATCAACTATCTTGAATATCTCCCAAAAGATGTCTGGTTCAGACAGTTATGATCTTCCCAAAACTCTTGGAACAAGCTTTCCTAGTGAAGATGATGTCCCGGAAATCATTCTTCACTCCCTCCACCTCCTTCAACTATTCTCCCTAACCCACAAGTTCTTGAATAGTTCAAGGTCACTCAAGACCTATTGGCAAGCAAAGTCTATGTGTGCTCACATCTTGGAGACAAAGTCACATATTGACAAGCCGGGAGAGTTGGGTGTCAAAGTCTTGAGAAAGTTGGTTGTTCAATCACTTTCTAAGTGACATAGTGAGTTTCCTTTGGGACTACTATGAAACAGACTATGACATGATCCTTAATGATCTTATCTATTTGCTAGGTGCTGCTGAATCAGCAATGATTTGGAGGACTGGTAAAGCAAATTTGATTCGAATATCAACTTCCCAAACTTCCATGGACATTGACAACGGTAACATTGAAAATCCAGAAAAGCTTTCTCTTCCCAATGAAAAGAGATCGGCCATAGTGAACTCGTTTGATCAAATGGTAAAGAGAAAGGCTAAGTCTGAGACAGTCTCGTGTACCATTCCCAAAGATTCCATATGCTTATATTGCCAAATGAAGGGGCATTGGTTGCAAAGCTTCCCTATTTACCTGAAAGATCATAAGGTTGGTCAAGTCAAAAAGTTTGACTCTACTTCAGGTAAGTCCACTATCTAACTCTATTAAGTTCCTATTTGGAGATTCTTATTACATGATGTGAATGGGTCACATGTTGAAGTTTTAAGAATCAAAGGAAAGAGAGGAAGCTTAAAGAAGAGTAAGCTGATTCTGATCGCGAAGATGGATTTCGATCGCTTGATTCGGTGATCAGATTTTTTGAGCTGCTGCTTAAGAGTTGTGATAGACAACAACATAGTTTTCATATGCATTTGCATTGTAAGGATAAGTTTTTCCGCAAGTTTTAAATAAAAAGAAAAGTTTCGTTTTTATTTATTTTAAATATCCTTACAATGGCATTTGTGGAAAAATTGTAGTTTATATGTTTCCATTGATTGCAATATTGGAAAATAGATTTGATTCTTTCGTTTGTGGTAGTGTCATAATTTACCAAATAAGGAAAGATTTTCATCACCCAAGTTTCAGTTGGATAGAAACTTGGAATCATGGAAGTTGTATTGTATGATGAATGAGAATTTTCATCTTTGGAAAAATTAAGACTAATTCCTTGTTCACATGTATATGTGAGTCAAGTGAAGGACTAAGGGATCGAGTACACATTCTTGTGCACTGATCAAGTCCACCACAAAGATCGATAAGACTATTCATCATGATTTACTAAATTTTGGTAAATATGGTTATACTTGCCGGTTTCAGTATAATTATGAAACATTGGAAAAGTTTCGATGTATGGCAGAACGAATGAGAAGAATCAAATTAGGCAGAAAGATAAAAGTTTCTCAAATCTGAAAAGATGGGAGAGTACTTTAGTATCATGTTTTGTGATCATCTTAATGATTAAGAAACCATATCATAATTAGTCCTCTAAGGACATCTTAGTGCATTTCTACGGCTAAGAAGAGGAATCAAGAATTGCTGAAATGGTTAAATCAAGAAGATGAGTCATACTTCATTCCGAAACAAGTCTTAGAGTCATACTCCAAGATTGTAATTTGAGTGATATATCTTAAAGAAGGTTTTTTAACACTAGTCAAATGTAAGAGTAGAATGTGTCCTACTCTTGTACATTTGAAATTGGTAAGTTGTGATGTTTTGGATAAAACAGAGACCAACTTAGGCCAATTGTGTGAAGTGTTTGTCTTGATAAAGAATCTGCACTATCTCTTGAATATTTGGCAAGTGAGTCTTGTATGTCAAGAGGACAGTGGGAGTCTAAAAGATCATGAAAGAGTCTAATCAAGAATAAAACCTGTAGTTTATAACTAGCACACAACTTGAGGTTTATAACCTATCGTGTTGACATATTCCTATTTCTGTGCCCATTCCAGTTAAAGTTGGCTTTGCATATGAGTTCTGAGAGTTCTCAATTGGTTGCATAACAACTTGGAAGCAATGGCAGACCCTTGTGCTGCCAGGTGGCAAGATGTTAAGATTGCACAAGTTCAGTCCATATGAGTTTGGATTTGTCACTAACCTCCCATTGTGGTTATGACAAATTCACATGGATAGGAACACATACACCATAAAATCTAAGTGTCATAAGGTTTCTCTCCGACTCATGAAAATGATGGTGAGGAAACGCTTTCACTAAGTAGATTTTAAGTAGATAGCAATTATGATATTTGCAGTCTCAAAGTCGTTAGTGGAGTGTGTGTGGTTAACCGACACACTAACATGGACTTGTGAGAAATGGCAAAGGTCTAAATAATTGAGACTATGATTACGACATCCCTTTTCATAGTTCTAAAAATGTTTAGACAAACATATGAGTTATCTAAGGGAAGATATATGACTTTGATAAAGTTTTATCAATGCATCTCGTATCAGAAATCTAAACTTTGGTAAGAAAGTCAATAAAGTATTGATTTCTAGAAGTCCAGCTGATTTCTAAGTACATGTCAAAGCTAGTGGGAGCATAAGTGTTATGCTAATAATCATCATGTTAGTGGGAGCATGATAATTACGATAAGTGTTGCAAGTTAGCAATGTTAATTATAGAAAACAAAAAGTTTCAATTGGGAAAAAGGTGTTTTGCTATAATTAAGGGAGATGAAATTATACTTCATTTCAATTCTAAAAGCTTAGATTGAGGTTTTAATCATCTTTAGTCAAGGATATATATATATATGAATTTTATGTTGGAATGGCTCAACATAAGGAAATTGTATATATGGGTCCATTATTTGCGTTTTAAAATTCGATTATGATTACGACATCCCTTTTCATAATCTAAATTATGAGAACTTGGCAAATAGAAATAGAAAAATTAAAGCAAAAAGACTGGTCTAGTATCATGTCTTTATGTGAAACATCATGAATCGTGTCCCATATGCTTCAGATATAGGATTAATTGCATGTGCTATAATATTCATCTGTTCTAAATTTTTTGAAATGCCTAGAGTATTAAGAGGGAAAAAGTACTAGAACTAGATATGACTAATTTGAGTAAGCAATTGTCGAGGACAATCTAAGGTTTACCAAAGATTGGTTGCTTAGGGATAGTTGGAAGTATAGTGTAAATTTTGGAAAGACCATATTGACATATTCTGAAAAGAGGCAACTCTTGTTAAGAAGTGATAGTCAAAATGAGAATATGGAAATGTTCCCATAGGTGGAAGTTATTCATTAAATCTGTGTAAGATTAGGAAACTTAATGCAAAAAGGATGTTCAAAGCAATGTACTTTGAAATTGAGACTTCATTTCCATGGAATGATCTCTATTGGAATACTCTGTAATGTCTGTTGACAAGTCTTTGTGGCTTTGTGCATAATCATTATAAGAGGATTGGTGCATATAAGTTTAGAATCTAACAGATTTAGGTAAATGGCAGGAATTTGGAATTCTTGCATTTGCGGGAAGGATTTGGGATTGTGAAATGAGAATCATTGGAATTATGTTCAATCGATCTAGTTCACGAAGTAAAGATCATAGACAATCTTAGTATGCATACTTGGTGTATAGAATAACTAATGTTTAGACAAACGTAGTGTGCATACTTGGTGTATGGCATGACTAGTGTTTAAAAAAAACATAGTGGACAAGCTTGGAGCATGGGACAACTATTGTTTTAATTCAAGTATAAATTCGATTGTTTGAAATAGTATGCAATGAATGATGGGTAATCAATATGGTGATAAATAAAAGGTGTTTTATTTATATTCATAAGTTCTGAGACCATATTGGATTCGATTATTCTTGTGTTTCACTTTGCATGTTTTGACTTCCAGAATAACTAGGTCGTTCTTCCTGAATGACTAAGTTATTCAAACCATCCACAGTCGGTCATATGTTGGAAGTATATATGAATCAAGACTGTCATGAAGCTAGATTGTAGATGTCCAAGGTATGGGACATAGCAAGAGTTGCTGCAACATTCATGAGTGCTCATAAGTTCTGGGTATTGGATTAAACCCATGCTCATTTGACTCACTTCATGGATTTTATCACGAGTGATCATGAGACGATAATATCTTATATTCTTCAAACCTAGAGCTATGAGTTGTTGCCTATGAGTTGGTTATACATTGATTGTACGAAAACGCATTGGTAACTCGATGTTATAAAACGTGCCTTTGTGTATGATTCAACAAGTAGTAGAACAAGCATATGAGTCAAAGTTTATCCATTCCTTTTACCCTTGAAGGGATAAAAGTGATATATGTGGGCCCCTTGATGATTTAGTGATGACACCCTGAAGTGGTTGGCCAAGCCAGGACTAATTTGATTTGTTCAATTAGTCGGTCGTCATAAATCGGAAATCGGGAAACAACAAATGGACAAAGAGAATGGTTATAATCCATGTCTCAGTCCATATGATATCTAGAATGGAGGAATATATGATCCCTTATCTAATGGACGCGTCATTGATTTGTTCAGAGTTTGACAACAACTTTTAAGAGCTACGATTTCTAGTCAGGTTTTGAAGTCATACGCAATAATAGTTTTAGACTTATCCAAGTGGGAGACTGTTGGATTAGTGTCTAAGTCCATAAATATAATTGGTATGTACTTGACCCGATTGGCATGGTCCATTTGGGTTGCATGGCATCAGAACAATTTGGATAGACTTTTGTGAGAAAAGGATATTTATGATTTGTTAATATATTATAAGTTCTAATATATTAATATGAAATCATATTATTTAATTAGTATTGATCAAGAATTAATTTGGAATTAATATTGTGATCAAAAGGAGACTAATTAAATATATGGGGATTGATTGTGTAAATCATTTATTCTTATATATGTGGGCTTATGATCCATAGTTCATCATGTTAGGCTAAACCCATGGAGTAACCCATGGATACTCCATGGAGGTTTTAACCCATGGAGCAAGAAGAATATGGAAAGACATGGGTTACATGGAGTAACCCTAATAACCACAATATATAAGGACCCCATGGCTCAGGAAATTGGCACTAGTGTGTGTACACATGAGGGCTAGTCGATTTGAGCATAAAAACCTTTTCTCTCAAGTTATTCCAAGATTTTGGTGATGTTGTGTGAACCATTTGAGGTGTCACACTTGAGGCACTAGGCTCTTAAGCTCCATGGAATCAAGCTACATGAAAGGTATGTCTTCTAACTTGTTTATATTACCCAAGTATCAATGATTGTATGCTAGTTAGGGTAATACCTTGGAAAGTTCAAGTTTGCATGTATAATAGAGAAAACATAGATCCAAGGTATTTAGGGTTGCATGTACACCATAGGAGTGTTAGAATGCTCAAAACCCATCAGCAACAACCTAATGTTTCGAGTCCTTAATCCATTTAGTCTTCAACTCATGCAAGGGTTCAATACACAACCAAATTCCAGATCTGAACCACCAAACACTCGAATGGTTTCAAGGATCCATAAAGTTGTCAAATTTATGGAATCCAATCACTTCAAATTGCTCAAACTGTAAGATAAAGGGCAAGGATGTAGATTTAGAAACCTAAAAGCATAAAGTTTGAATCTTGGACCTTAGAAATGTCCATAAAGTTCACAATATGATGATGATGAGGTTTCTTTGTTAGATCAACACTCTATAACTCTTTTTATTATTCCTCAAGATACCAAAAACACCAAAATGAGCTAAGAACCACAAATAGGGATTAGGGTTAGGGGTTTATGAGGTTTAAGGGTGATGGAGGCTGATAATCAACCCTAAAACCCAGCTAATGGGGTTTAGATATGAAGGGAACACTAAAAGATTATGGGATTAGGTTGTAGTCGTATTCACGTCGTGACCACCTACGTGTCACGTCGCGACCACAGTCTACATACGCGTTCCTCATTTTTTCTTGTCACGTTGTGACCAACCTATGGTAACGTCGTGTCACTCAGTTTTCCCTAAAAACCAAGATTTTGACTCCTTAATTCCCTAAAGCGAAGCATTTTTGAAAACAAATGCTACAACTCTCTCTCACTTAAATTAGATTTCGTCCTCGAAATCATTCCTTACAACATACTTTATCACACCAAACAACCCTGCCAGAACTTTTTGAATTCCGATTAGTACTGAAAATTCACCTCATACAGATGAATGCCTTCCAAAAATGTTATCAAATCCCAATCTTAGCAGAGATCACATACCCTCTCGAAGAATGAAGCTTACCACTCTGCCCTCCGTTAACAAAAGAAAACCCAACTGCTCTGCCCGAAAATTGAAAACCCTAAACTAAGTCCGACTTCCAGACAGACAGAACCATTCCAAACTACAGCCATAATGACTCCACTCCGCAACCCGACCCTGAATTATTTCACTGATCCTGGAAAAACAGAATCCCTGACCATTTGTCGCTGCTGAAACGTTGAACCCCAAAACAAAAAGCGACTCCCAACACGAGTCTCAAACATTGGTGCCAAACCAATACATAAATCACATTATGATAACCAAAAATTGACATATTCAATCTATCTGAGATCCCATGAATCCTCGTCGACCTTCTAAGAAAAAGCACATGTAGAATCCTTACCCGTTTGCTGAGACTGACAATATCCCACAAGGTCACACAATAAGACTCCACCCAATAGTCTAACTGATAAAGGCTACCCTGGCCTATTTGCCACACTGATCTAACCCACTAATCCCTAATATTCCCTACTCCAAACTTGCTGTAGCGCCCAAACCATACCAGGCACTACCATATCTCACCCGAATGAGTCACACTTACTGATTTACGATACACCATGATTCCGTTTAATCAAAAGAACATTATGAGCACATAACACCTTGATCTTGCCAACGTTCCATCACTAGCCTGGGGACTTAGTACCAATACCACATTCAATGAGCATAACCTCAAATGTTTGAATGGTCCGCTCACCCAAGATAACATAACCAATCGGACCTTGCCCATGGGTCTCATCCTAACTAGCGTAACCAAACGGGACTCATATACGTGTCTCACCCAAGCTAGTATAGACAAACGGGCATCGCCTTCAACCGGGAACTATACTATTATAACCACCAATATGGCTCTAACAGTCTTCCTACCTAAACACGGGGTGGAAACGAAACAATAACGAGCCTGACTCAACTTAAACGAAGGCTGTGATCCCTTCACACTCTTACAACCATTCAGACAATGACAAAAATCATCCTAGCGGATACTACGGTCCAACCCGTAGTCTTACCAGACATCCACTATAGCCGTCGGCCCAGCCCATGGTCTTTCCACTATTCCAAAAACCGAGCCAAAATCATCATGAACTGGAACCTTAACCTGCTGAAACCCAAAAAGATGTTCAGGTCTTGTTTTGAACAGCAAAGCCTTTATCATACAAGAACATGCAAAAAGGCTCTAACACAACCCTCAACTTGAACCAAACCATGAATCCATAAAGCGCCACTACCGATGCTTCACGACCTCAGATAAGATAACATGAATCCTCATCATATGACTCCCTGATTACAACCGAACAATGAACATTATTCCTAGCATAAACCCTGATTCATACCATAACCAGAACTGGCAGTCCACTTGCCCTAGAATATGAAACTCCTCATTGCTTCACACTTGGATATATTCCCATTAATCAAAATGGTTCACCCTCACTTAGATTCAACTGCACTCTGCCAACCTCATAACCATTAGGTGTGAACCACCTCACAACCTCTCCACTCCAAAATTATCATCCCGAGCTTAGCAAAACTAAGATTCTATAACCAACCAGTCTAGGGTATCCACACCCCAAACTAGATCAAACGTTTTGATACTCTTGATGCCGTATCCAAACCACCCTCCCCTGATACAATTCCAAGTCCTTGAACAACCTTAAATGATGGCTACTGAGAAAAACCCATATGGAAATTGCATCAACGATACCTGGAAGTTAATAGGTTACAACATCTCTTATGCTACTAGAGGTAGCAATCGATCCAACAAGATAACCAACCCTACCACTGACATCCAACCTAAGCAGCAACAAGCAACTCTGAACTCTATCTTCGTTGCCTCGGAAGGGACAACCGGCTACAATAAGATCTTTTCCTTGAGGCTTCCAATGCGAGAACCACACACATAACCCCTGAAGCATGAAGCTGATAGAAACTTACCCTGCACTAGTATTATGACCAATCCCTTATACCCCTCAATCATGAAAGATCTCAATCATCTAGAATTTCAAAAACATCCAATGTATGTACACTGTGACTTCCCCCGACCCATTGCTACGAAGTCATCAAAATAAGTATGACTGCAGATACTCCAAAAAGAACACTCAGTTCACTCCCACCTAGGGCTCACAAAATTGATGACCTTCACCTTTCGCACTGACCTCTACAACCCAATCACACAGATATCCTTCACACATGATCCTTGCTATGCAAAATATCATAAGACAAACCTTAATAACCAGCCAATCATAAAGAAACTACGATCCTTAGAGAGAGACTTAACTAAACTGAACATAGCGTATCATGCACATAATCATATGATCATAATCATAAATAATAAAGGCATGAAGAAAGCCTGTACGATATATACCTACAACAACATTTGGAGGAACTCGGTGTCCTTGGTATGCAACTAAAATGCTCGGATCCTCACCACTAGAGCTTCTGCCCTTCCCTCGTGGGCATCATTAATCCTCAATGTAGATGGAGTAGGTTCCCTCATCGGTTCTCTCAACAACCTCAGATAGTTGGCATTCTTGTGGACCACCTTATTGTAGTCAAAACAAATCGAACTCGAACCCCGAGGACAATCGCAGAAAAAATGACCAGCCTGGCCGCAACTGAAGCAACCCATTCCTTTCTCACAACAGCTCCCCTCGCGAGTACTCCCACACTTATCACAACAGCCCCTCGTGAGTCCTCCTAATCGTGAATCCTGAGGCTTGGGCCTCTTTGGCTAGCCTACTGCTGTCAAAACTTGCTCTGGCCCGCGCTTCGACCAAAGGTCCATCTTAATCTCCCGCTGATGGGCTGTAGAAATCATATCATCCAAAGTCTTACTGCTCAACAGGCTCACAAACTCCCGAATATCGTCTCACAAGTTACCGTGGCACCTCCACTTCTTCATCTCCTCACCCGCAGCGTACTGCAGGACCAACAAAGCCCTCTCCCTGATCTTAGAAGTGATCTCCGCCATGGTCTCTGTCATCCGGAAATGGTCTTGAAACTCCCTAGCCAACTGCTGCACCTCAATAGCTGGTACAAACTCTATCCTGAACCTCGTCCGAAAATCATCCCAAGACATGGCCGACATGGCCTCTATTCCCAAGGAGTGACCAACCTCATCTCACCAGTCGCGGGCTTCATCCCTCATAAGGCAAGATGAAAATCCCACCTTTGATCTCTCAAGCAAAATATAATACGCTAAGCATTCTCCATGTCAGCAATCCACCACCTACTATGTTGGGTATAAGTGTTGCGTCATTTGGGCTTATCTGTTTAGTCCATTTTGTAACCGGCTTGGGCTTGTACACACGTTATTTATTATTAGGGTTATAGTATATAAGGTGCATGCATGCACCGTATTTTGTATCTTTTGAAACAGTATTATAAACCCTACACAACCTCTACAGTAGCAATTCTTCATCGAGTTCTTATGAGGCTGTGACTTTTATTCATTCGACATATTGTTGATTCATATTCTGTTCTTTATTTGTTCTACTTGTTTGAATCTAATCGATCTCACGAGTTATTAACTCAACAATTGGTATCAGAGCAGGAGACTGTGTAATATATACACATCTATTCTGTTGAAAGAAGCTTTTAGGGTTTCTGCTATTATTGGATCTTGCTTCAGCCGTCATCATCGTTTGTTCAACTTTTGACATTGATCTTGATCTTAATATTACCCTAATCTTATTTACACATCTGGTTCATAAAAGTTTTGTTCGATAAACAAACATGCATTCAGAAGATTCTCACGTGAACTCGATAAATCTCTCAAGCGGCATTGGATCCACAACCAGGATTCCTATCTTATTCCCTAGTGAATATGAAGCATGTGTGTTGCATTTTGAAGACTACTTCCTTGGCCTAGAAGACAATGGCTATCTGATCTGGGATGCCATCATATTTGGGGCGATTGTTCATACTGGAACTAGGAGAACAATTAAAACTCAGGCTGACTATAACAAGCTTCTTCTTGAAATGAATGATGTTCCATAAGATGAGAAGGAAAAGTTAATTAGTAACATCAAGGAAATGAGGATTATTAAGTTTGCCCTACCACCAGACACGTTCCGTTTGGTTAGTTCATATGATACAACAAAAGCTATCTAGGATAGGCTTAAGGAACTGTACTCTACTAACGCTGATCTGGAGCATTTGACTCAAACTTTACTGCTGTTAGAGTTTGAAGCTTTTGTGCAAAAGCCTGAAGAAAGTTTAGATTAGTCCTTCAATCGCTACAACCATCTTCTCAGTAGGATGATGAAACATAAGATTGGATGTGAGCTTATTTAGCAAAAGGTCACGTTCATGAATGGTCTAAGGTCTGAATGGAAAGCTTTCGTTTCTACCGTTAAAGCACATGAGCAGTTCAAGAACTACACATTGGCTAAGCTTGTTGGTATCCTAAGGTCACATGAAGATGAAGTGACAAAAGAAGGAAATTTTTTTTCTGGAGTAGGTTCGCTGGCACTTGTAGCTAAGGGTAAGAAGGCTGCAGAAGATGATGATTTGGAGTTTGAGCTCTCCGAGTGTGAACTTTCTAAAGAAGAGTTCACAATGATGGTGTCCCACCCAAGGAGGTTCGCGAAGAAGAACTTCAACAGAAAAAAGAACCAAAACTGGCAGGGAAGCTACATCTATTTGAAGGTAAAAGAAGAAAGTGCAAACAACTCTCAGAAAGAAGAGGACAAGAAGGAGAAGAAACTCGCGGGTGACTTTGGCTATGATTCCAACTACTGTCATGGCAAAAACCACTTAGCCAAGGAGTGCATGCTGCGAAGATTAAATGAGAAGAAGGAAGGAGAAGACGATGAGACATACCATCTCCGAAAGCTCGAGGAGATCAAGAAGAAAAAGAATGCTGATAACTCTATGCCTGCTTTGATTGTGCAGGAAAACGATGCTGAAGATGAGTTTGGATGGGTTGAAGTCTGGCCCACAGATTCTGAAGATGAGGAGGTTCGCAGGCCTACTCATGGACGAATTTTCGTAACAAAGGAAGGAGATTCGCAGTTTGGAGGTAGATGCTTGATGGTGACAAATAATGTGTCAAGACTGCGAGGATATGCTACCGATGATGATCGTGTTTCTGACAGCTGCTTCACTTCAAAAACTGTTCCTGAGCAGATAAGCGAGTGCGAGCATGTCATCAACGAGGTAAACTCTATTCTCGAAAATCTAAATATACCCTTGTCTCGTTACGAACTAAATGATTTAAGATACACTTTTTCAAGTTTTAGTGACAGTTTAAAAAGAACTCTTTTAACAAACTCTAACTTAACCGATCAAATCAGCATGGTTTCGTCAAAGAGTGAGGAGAGATGCATATGGATAGAGAAGATAGAGTCTGATTTATCTAAGTCTAGGGATGAGTCGATTTACTTACAGAGGGATAATTTGAGTGTTTTAAAATAGCGTAATATTTTTTGTTTGATTGCGAAAAGACTTTATTTCAATATTACTCAGTTGCATTTAAATTGTGAGATTGGAAAGAAAATTCACAAAATGATTCTGCCATTTCTTGAGCTGAAAGAGGACGATGTAGATGCTGACTGTTAGAGGTGCGAATCCATCGTCTCATCAGACGAAACTTCAGATGCTTACAGGGTAGGACTTGACAAAATTAAATCTTTCATAAAGTCCAAAGATCACAAAAACATGATCAAACAACTTTTGGATGAAAAAGACAAAGAACAAATTAAGTGTTTGACTCACTAAGCACCAAGTTAAATTCAGAAAATAAACTTAATGTTGAAAATGTGTCTGAATTCGTCGATGAAAGTGAAATAAGTGAAATCTCTGTGGAGGATGAGGTTGACTGCTCTGAGTTTTTTAAAAGTGAACATGTTTCTACGAAAGTTCTAATTTTTGAAGATCCAGTTGAATTCGCACGTATTTCTAAAAACAAACCTGAAGTTTTAAAAGCCAAAGCAACTGTTTTTCCTAAATTCCACACTGTTCCTAACCAAGTTTTTGCATCTAAAGGACTGGCAAAAACCAAACAGCTGAATTAATGTCCATAGTTGATGATGACAACAAAGATGGATGTAATGAGTATTTCTGGTCTACTCCAATCGATAATGTAGACGAAACCAAAGTCCATACTACAAAATTCTATTTAGTTGACATACCTTTTGTTGTAGCTGGAAACCTTGGACCTTTAAGAACTTAGCACCAATAATGTGAATGCCTCAAATGAATCACAACACACCTAGAACAAATGATGACTTTTGAGAGAGTATGGTGTACATAAATCGGCTCAATGATCTCCAAGAACACTAGTGTTATTTTGGATACTAAGGGACTTCTTATATAGCGTGGCATGATTAGGGTTACACCATGTAAACCCTAATGGGCATGAATTTCCATATTCCTTAGGCTCCATGGGTTTAAGCCTCCATGGATCATCCATGGATTGTCACATGGGTTTAGCCTAACCTAAGGAATCATGGATCATTGGCCCACACCATAAGAATGAATGATTTACCAAATCAACCCCTTATATTTAATTAGTCTCTTTTGACCACAAGATTAATTCCGAACTAATTCTTGATCAATACTAATTAAATAATATTAAATAATATTAATATATTAAAACTTATAATATATTAACAAATCATGAATATCCTCTTCTCAAAAGTCCATCCTATCAAATTGTCCTGGTGATATGCAACCCAAATTGACCATGCTACTCTCGTGTCAAGTACATACCAATTATAATTATGTGCTTAGACACCTAATCCAACAGTCTCCCACTTGGATAAGTCTAATATCTATTATTGAAAATATGAATCCACAACCCGACTAGCAATCGTAGCTCTTAAAAGCCGCTGTCGAACTCTGACCTAGTCGATGACGCATCTATTAGATAATGGATCATATATTACTCCATTCTAGATATCATATGGACTGAGACATGGATTTTAACCATTCTCTCTGTCCATCCGTTTTTTCCTGATTTCCGATTTGTGACGACTGACTAATTGAACAAATCAAATCAGTCCAGGCTTCGCCAAGCACTTCAGGTGTCATCACTAAATCATCGAGGGGCCCACAGATATCGCTTTTATCAATATGAGGTAAAAGGAACAGATAAATTTCGACCCAAATGCTTGCTTGTACTGAGTCACCAAATTACACACAACAATATGTTTTATAACACCAAGTTACTGGTGCGTTTACATACGTCAATGTGCAACCGACTCGCAACTACAACTCACATGTCTCTGCTTCAAGAATATAAGATATTATCGTGTCACAATCACTCGTGATAAAATCCATGAAGTGATTCAGAGGAGCGTGGGTTGAATCCAATACTCGAATCTTATTCCCGGAGTACTCATGAACACTGCAACTATGTCTAAAACACCTAGACAAACTACATACCCATTCATGATCATCTTGCCTCAATATCTACTTCCAAAGTATGATCGACTGTGGATGGTTTGAATAACCTAGTTATTGGGGAAGTCAAAACATGCAAAGTGAAACATAATGATAATACTAATCATATATGGCCCAAAACTTTTGAGTCATATTGATTACTCATTATTCATTGTATAATGTTTCGAATAATCAACTTAATGCTTGAATTAAAACAATAGCTATGCCATGCTCCAAGCATGCACACTATGTTTGTCTAAACAATAGTTGTGCCATGCTCCAAGCATGCGCACTATGTTTGTCTATGGTCCTTACTTTGTGAAATAGATCAATTTAACACATCTTCAATGAAACTCATTTCACAATTCCAAATTTTTATCACCAGTGTAAGAATTCCAAATTCTTGTCACTGCCAGAATGTGTTAGATTCTAAACTATCATGCAATGATTCCTTTGTAATGTCTAGGTACCAAAAGTCACGGAGACTTGACCAACGATATTACAAAGTATTCCTTTGGAGATTGTTACAAGACAATTCCATGGAAGCGAAGTATCAAATCCAAAGTACATTCCTTTGAACATCCATCTTGCATAAAAGTTTCTAACCATTGATTCTTAATATCCAACACCCAATATGAAAACATTCCATATTTTCCACATGACAACTCATTATCAATAAAATCTTGTCTATTCATAATAATGTCAATATCGTCCATCAATTACTATACTTCTAACTGTCCTTAAGCGACTACTCCTTGGCTAACCTTAGATTGTCCTTAACAGTTGTTTAACCACTTTAATCATATCCGGTTCTATTCCTTTTTCCCTTTTAATTCCCTAGGCATTTGGAAAATTTAGAACGCGAGAATATTATAGCATATGCAATTGATCCTATACCCGAAGCATATGTGACACGATTCATGATGTCTTACATAAAGACATGATACTTGACCAGTCTTTTTCTATAATATTTCTATTTTTCATGTTCTCATCATTCGAATTATGAAAAGGGATTCTCTAATCATAGTCGAATTTTGAGAATGCAATTAACACATCCATATATAGAATTTCCTTATGTTGAAACATTCCAACATAACATTCATATATATATATATATATATATATATATATATATATATATATATATATATATATATTTGACTAAATCTGATTAAAAACCAATCTAATCTTTTAGATTTTGAAATGAACTATGAATTCCTCTCCCTTAATTATAGCAAAACAACTTTCCGAACCCTGCAACTTGTGAATTCAAACTTTTGTTTTCTATAATTAATATTGCTAACTTGCAACATTCATCATAATTGATTATGCTCCCACTAGCATAATAATCATTACTTTTACTAGCATAACATTTATGCTCCCACTAGCTTTGACATGTACCCAGAAATCAGCTAGACTTTTAGAAATCAATACTTATTGACTTTCATTACCAAAGTTCAGATTTCTGATACAAGATGCTTTGATAAGACTTTATCTAGGCTTCTCAAAATCATACACCTTTCCTTAGATATCTCACATGCGTGTCTAAAAAATTTAAGAACTTACAACAATAAGTCTCAAATGTTTAGACTTTTTGCCATTCCTCACAATTCGAATTATGAAAAGGGATGTCGTAATCATAATCAAATTTGAGAATGCAAATATCATAATTGCTAACTATTAAAATCTACTTAGTGAAAGCGTTTCCTCACAATTATTTTCATGAATCAGAGAGAAACCTTATGACACTTAGATTTTATGGTGTATGTGTTCCTATCCATGTGAATTTGTCAAACCATAATCAAAAGACAAGGTTTGTGACAAATCCAAATTCATATGGATTGAACTTGTTCAATCTTAATTTCTTGCCACTTGGCAGCACAAGGGCGTACCATTGCTTCCAGGTTGTTATACAAACAATTGAGAACTCATAGAACTCACATACATAGTCAACTTTAACTGGAATGGGCACAGGAACAAGAATATGTCAACACGATATGTTACAAACCTCAAGTCGTGTGCTAGTGTTTATAATAGGTTTTCTTCTTGATTAGTTCTTGAAACTTGTCAAGATCTTTAAGACTTCCACTGACCTCTTGACATATAAGATTCACTTTGTCAAGGAACATTACTTTACAAACAAATATTCAAGAGTTTGTGTGGATTCTAATAAGGACTAACACTTCAAACAATTGGTCTTAGTTGGTCTTTGTTTTATTTAAAACATCACAACGTACCAATTTCAAATATACAAGAGTAGAAAACATTTTACTCTACATTTGATAAGTGTTATAAACCTTCCTTAATTTAGTGTCACTCAACGCACAAGCTTGGAGTATGAATCTAAGACTTGTTTTTGGAACGAAGTATGACTCATCTTCTAGATTTAACCATTTCAACAATTCACGATTCCTCTTCTTAGCCATACAAATGCACTAAGATATCCTTAGAGGATCAATTGTGATATGGTTTCATAATCACTAAGATAATCATAAAACACGATACTCAAGCACTCTCCCATCTTTTCAGATTGGAGAAACTTTGATCTTTCTGCCTAATTTGATTCTTCTTATTCGTCCTGTCATACACTGAAACTTTTCCAATGTTCAGAATTATACTTAAACTTGTAAGCATAACCTTATTTACTAAACTTTAGTAAATCATGACGAATAGTCTTATCGATCTTTGTGGTGGACCTGACTAGCGCACACACAGTGTACCCGATCCCCTAGTCCTTCACTTGACTCACATATTCATATGAACATGGACTTAGCCTTAATTTCCCAAAGACAAAGGTTATCATTCATCACACACTACAAGTTACATGATTCCAAGTTTCTATCTAACTGAAACTTGGGTGATGAGAATCTTTCCTTATTTGAAAAATTCTCAACACTACCACAAACAAAAGAATCAAATTCATATTGCTTACATAGAAACATACAAACATCAATTTTTCACAAATGTCATTGCAAGGAAATAAAATAAAACAAAATTTTATTTATTTATAAAATACGGAAAATTTTTTCCTTACAATGCAATTACAAGTGAAAACTATGTTTCTAAATATTTCTAACTAATCTATCATAACTCTTAAGCAGCAGATCAAGAATCCGATCATCGAACCATGCGATTGAAATCCATCTTAGCAACCAGATTCAACATACTCTTCCTTTAAGCTTCCTTTCTCTTCTTAGATCCTTCAAAACATCAAAATGTAATTACATTACATCATGTATTAAGAATCTCCAAATAGGAACTTAATAGAGTTAGATAGTGGACTTACCAGAAGCAGAGTCATACATTCTGACTTTACCATCCTTGTGGTCCTTCAGGTAGATACGACAGCTTTGCAACCAATGCCCCTTCTCTTGGCAATAGAAACATATTGACTCTTTGGAATGGTACACGGGACTATCTCAGACTTAGCCTTTTTCTTTACCATTTGGTCAAATGACTTGACCATGGCCGATCCCTTTCCATTGGGAAGGGAAAGCTTTTCTGGACTTCCAATGTTACCATTGTTAATATCCATGGAAGTTTGGGGAGTAGATCTTCCAATCAAATTTTCTTAATTAGTGCGCCAAATCATTGCTGATTCAGCAGCAACAAGAAAATTGGCAAGATCGATAAGGGTCATGTTGTGATTTGTCATATAGTAGTCCTCAATGAACTCACTATACGACTCAGGAAGTGATTGAAGAACCCAGTCAACATCCAACGTCCTCGAGACAATGACACCCAATACTCTCAGCCTGTCAATATGTGACTTCATCTCCAATACGTGAGTACACACAGACTTTCCTTCCTGCCAATAGGGCTTTAAGTGACCTTGAACTTGTGGGTTAGGGAGAATTATTGGAGGAGGTGGAGGAAGTGAAGTTCTGTTGGATTAATGTCTAAGTCCATAACTATATTTGGTATGTACTTGACCCGACCCGGCATGGTCCATTTGGGTTGCACTTCACCGGCACAATTTATATGGATAGTCTTTTGAGAATAGTATATTTATGATTTATATTAATATATTATAAGTTCTAATATATTAATATGGAATCATATTATTTAATTAGTATTGATCAAGAATTAATTTAGAATTAATTAAGTGATCAAAAAGAACTAATTAAATATGGACTCTTATATATATGGAATGAGCCAAGTTCATTTAGGTTGGGCTAAGCTTTCATGGATGGTCCATGGAGCTTTTAACCCATGGATCCTATGTAAATGAAAGGTCATGGGTATTAGGGTTTACATGGATGTAACCCTAATCCTCCATAATATATAAAGGGGTCCTTGGCTCACAAAATTGGCACAAGTGTGTGAAAATAAGAGTGGGCCGATTTTAGTGTGCATACATATTCTCTCAAGTTCTTCCAAGGTGTTTTGGTGATTTGTGATTCCATTTGAGGCTTCCACACTACTATTGGGGCTAAGCTCTTAAAGCTTGAAGACATCAAGCTACATCGAAAGGTATGTCATCTAACTAGAACTTTGTAGTATAGGTGCTTCATAATATGCTAGTTAGGATGAAACCTTGGAATAGTTAATATTTGCATGTATAATAGAGAAAACATAGATCCAAGGTTTATAGGGTTGCATGTACACCATAGGAGTGTTAGAATGCTTAAAACCCAACAGTGGTATCAGAGACATGGGTTGTTTTCTGTTATATTGATGCAAATGTTTTATTTTCAAGTTGGAAAAAAAAAGACAAAAAAAACATGACGTTTGTCAAATTTTAAGATAATTACTTGTTTTGTGAAAAACGAATTATTTGTAAATTTTGAATCATTTGTTATATGAGTTGAATTAGGTCAAATTTAGTAAAAGATAAAATGATATGATTATGTTATTAGTTTTAAAAGTTTGATCCAAATGTTTTAAGGAGTTACAAATTTTGTCATAAAATTTTGGAGCTCAAAAGTTTTTTTAAAGTTGTGATCTTAAGGGTTTTTGAAACTTTCATAAGTTATGGATATGAAAGTTTTTTTTAAAAAAAAAAAAAAATTTGATTCAAAGTTTTTATGGAGTTACAAAATTTGGTGTTAATGTTTTAAAGAATTCCATAACTTGTTCATAGGTTATGGAACATGGAAAGTTTCATCATAAAACACCATTAATTCCATAAGTTATGGAATCCAAAGGTTTTCAAGAATTACAAAACTTTCCCTCAAGTTTTGGAATTTGAGAAAAGTTTTTTATGAAAAAAGAATTGAATTCTAAAACTCTTGGGTTCATAACTTAAACAATTAATTAAATGGTTTTAATCTTGACTTTAATAATTGGAATTATGATGTTTTGTTGAATAGTTCAAATTAACTCTTATGGACTTTATTAATAGTTAATTATAGCGTTTAATTAAAAGACTATTATTAAATCCATAAATATATGGTTTGAGTTTAATTAAATTAAAAGTCTAGTTTAATTAATAGATTAAACCATCAAGTATTTTAAATGTCTAAAATACACCCTTGTACTATTATAATATTAAAAGTTTAATATATTATATGTATAAGAGCAAGTCGTCTTTCCATTAGTAGGCCTCATTCACGAAGCCGGTCTATAAGGGGGGGTATAAGGTTGTTGCCTATAAAATGGCAGCTTAATGGGTGTCCACTCTCACCCACCGTTTCCTTGACTGGTGGAGGGTCGTTAGCGGAACAGGTAGGATAAGGACTATAATTCTCCCTTCATTAAAAGTATTAATGATAAATACTAAGTAACTAAACCTTTTATTAATTCCCAATCTTAGTTACTTAGGAAAATGTGAATAAGGTGCTAATCCATGAAATTACACTTTGCACTTTGTTTAAACCGTTAGTGGAGCGTGTGTGGTTAACCAACACACTAACCTGGATTTAACAAAGTAGGCAAAGGGTAACTTAATATTTATCATAGTATCGGTGGAGCTCGTGTGGTTAAACGACACATCGATTGAGGGATAAATATTAAGGGTACCAAGTATATTTGCATGGTTACTTCACACCTTTCTTTATGATCCTCGGCATCCCAGTCACAAAACCTGAAGGGCACACTCGAGATTGAAACATGCCATTGAAACGTTCAATGAATCTCAAAAGATCTAGGAGTTTCAAATCCAAGTAAAAAACCTAATTAAATTATTTCGTTTTTCATGGTGGAAATTGGTAAATTGTCATTTACCTACCTTCAGCTATTTTATAACTCGGATTACGGCATCCCTCTTCCAGTTATAAATACGTTGTTGGATCCAAGCCTTAATATTTCATATTGGGTGTTATATTAAGGACTTTAGATCAACTATCTTGAATATCTCCTAAAATATGTCGAGTACAGACATCTATGATCTTCCCAAATCTCTTAGAACTTTACTTCCTCCACCTCCCCCAATTATTCTCCATAACCCACAAGTTCAAGGTCACTCAAGCCCTAATGGCAAGCAAGGTCTATGTGTGATCACATCTTAGAGATGAAGTCACATATTGACAAGCCGGGAGAGTTGGGTGTCAAAGTCTTGAGAAAGTTGGATGTTCAATCACTTTCTAAGTCACATAGTGAGTTCCTTTGGGACTACTATGAAACAGACTATGACATGAACCTTAATGATCATATCTATTTGCTTGGTGCTGCTGAATCAGCAATGATTTGGAACGATAGTAAAGCAAATTTGATTAGAAGATCAACTTCCCAAAAACTTTATGGACAGTGACAATGGTGACACTGGAAATCCAGAAAAAGCATTCTCTTCCCAATGGAAAGGGATTGGCTATAGTCAACCCGGTTGACGAAATGGTAAAGAGAAAGGCTAAGTCTGAGATAGTCCCATTACCAAAGGGTCCATATGTTTATTTTCCCAAAGGAAGGGGCGTTGATTGCAAAGCTGTCAAATTTACCTAAGGATGTTAAAGTCAATAAGTTTGACTCTACATCAGGTAGAGCCCATTATCTAACTCTGTTAAGTTCTATTATGAGATCCTCATTACATGATGTGACTGGATCACATGTTGATGTTTTAAGAATCAAAGAATAGAGAGAAATCTTAAAGGAAGTATATGCTGATTCTAATCGTGAAGGTGGATTTCGATCGCATCAGAATTTTGAGCAGTTGCTTAAGAAGTTATGATATATTGCTAAGGAATAGATAATAACAATTTTCCATCTGGATTGTAAGGATAAGTTTTTCCGCAAAGTTTTAAAATAAAAGAAAATTGTTTAATTTTATTTATTTGAAGTATCCTTACAATGGCATTTGTGGAAAATTGTTGCTTATATGATTCCACTGACAGCAATATTGGAAAATGGATTTGATTCTTTCATTTGTGGTAGTGTCTAAATTTACCAAATCAGGAAAGTTCCTCATCGCCCAAGTTTCAATTGGACCGAAACTTGGAATCATGCAAGTTGAATAGTATGATGAATGAGAACTTTCAAGCATTGGAAAATCAAGACTAATTACTTGTTCACATGGATGTGTGAGTCAAGTGAAGGACTAAAGGGATTGAGTACACATTCTTGTGCACTGGTCATGTCCACCACAAAGCTCGTTAAGACTATTTGATTTACTAAAGTTTAGTAAATATGGTTATACTTACAAGTTTAAGTATAATTCTGAAACATTGGAAAAGTCTCAATGTATGGCAGAACGAATGGGAAGAATCAAATTAGGCAGAAAGATAAAAGTTTCTCAAATCTGAAAAGATGGGAGAGTACTTTAGTATCATGTTTGTGATCATCTTAATGATTTAGAAATCATATCACAATTGGTCCTCTAAAGGTCATCTTAGTGCATTCTTATGACTAAGAAGAGGAGTCATGAATTGTTGAAATGGTTAGATCAGGAAGATGAGTCATACTTCGTTCCAAAACAATTGTTAGAGTCATACTCCAAGATTGTAACTTGAGTGACATATCTTAAAGAAAGGTTTAAAACACTTGTCAAATGTAAGAGTAAAAGTGTCCTACTGTTGTACATTTGAAATTGATAAGTTGTGATGTTTTGGGTAAAACAAAGACCAACTAAGGCCAATTGTGTGAAGTGTTTGTCTTGATAAAGAATTCGCACTATCTCTTGAATATTTGGCAAGATAGTCTTATATGTCAAGAGGATAATGGGAGTCTTAAAGATCCTAAAAAGAATTTCAAGAACTAATCAAGAATAAAACCTGAGGTTCTTCACTAGCACACGACTTGAGGTTTATAACCTATCGTGTTGACATATTCTGTGCCCATTCCAGTTAAAGTTGGCTTTGCATAAGAGTTCTGAAAGTTCTCAATTGGTTGCATAACAACTTGGAAGCAATGGCAGGCCCTGTACTGCCAGGTGGCAAGAAGTTAAGATTGCATAAGTTCAGTCCATATGAGTTTGGATTTGTCATTATCCTTGTCTTGTGACTATGGTTTTGACGATTCACATGAATAAGAACACATACACCATAAAATCTAAGGGTCATAAGGTTTCTCTCCGATTCATGAAAATGATGGTGAGGAAACACTTCCACCAAGTAGATTTGAAGCAGATGGCAAAAGGTCTAAACAATTGAGACTATGATTACGGCATCCCTTTTCATAGTTCTGAAATTGTTTAGACACACATGCATGCTATCTAGGGAAAGGTGTATGATTTTGATAAAGTTTTATCAAAGCATCTCGTATCAGAAATCTGAACTTTGGTAAGAAAGTCAATAAAGTATTGATTTCTAGAAGTCCAGCTGATTTCTGAGTACATGTCAAAGCTAGTAGGAGCATAAGTGTTATGCTAATAATCATCATGTTAGTGGGAGCATGATAATTATTGTTAGTGTTGGAAGTTAGCAATGTTAATTATAGAAAACAAAAGTTTCAATTCGTGAGGCTGCAGGGATTGAAAAAGTTGTTTTGCTATAATTAAGGGAGATGATATACTTCATTTCATTTCTAAAGGCTTAGATTGAGACCTTAATAATCTTTAGTCAAGAATATATATATGAATTTCATGTTGGATTGGTTCAACTTAAGGAAATTCTATATATTGCATTCTCAAAATTCGATTATGATTACGGCATCCCTCTTCATAGTCAAATTTTGAAAACATGGCAAATAAAAATATTGTAGTAAACGACTGGTCTAGAATCATGTCTTTATGTGAGACATCATGAATCGTGTACCATTTGCTTTGGGTACAGGATCGATTGCATGTGCTATAATATTTGTCATTTCTAAATTTTTCCAAATGCCCAGAGGCATTAAGAAGGGAAAAGGTCTAGAATTGGATATGACTAAAATGATTAAGCAATTGTCGAGGACAATCTGAGGTTTACCAAAGATTGGTTGCTCAGGGACAGTTGGAAGTATAGTGCTAATTTTGGAAGGACCATATTGACATATTCTGAAAAGAGGCATCTCTTATTCAGAAGTGATAGTCAAAATGAGAATATGGAGTTGTCTCCATAGGTGGAAGTTATCTGTGTAAGATTAGAAAACTTAATGCAAGAAGCATGTCCAAAGCAATGTACTTTGAATATGAGACTTAGTTTCCATGGAGTTGATCTCCATTGGAATACCTTATAATGACTGTTGACAAGTCTTTGTGACTTTGTACATATTCATCACAGGAGGGTCAGTGCATATAAGTTTAAAATCTAAACAGATTTCGATAAATGATAGGAATTTGAAATTCTCACATTTTTCGATAAGGATTTGTGAGTGTGAAATTAGAATCATTGAAATTATGTTCAATTGGTTTATTTCACAAAGTAAGGATCATAGACAAACATAGAGTGCATACTTGGTGTATGGCAAAGCTATTGTTTAATAAAAACATAGTGTACATGCTTGGAGCATGGGACAACTAGTGTTTTTAATTCAAGTATAAAGTTGATAAAACCGAAACAATGAATAATGAGTAATCAGTATGGTGATAAATAAAAGTGTTTATTTATATTCATAGGGTTTGATACCATATTTGATTCATTTATTATTGTGTTTCACTTTGCATGTTTTGACTTCCAGAATAACTAAGTCGCTCTTCCTGAATGATTAAGTTATTCAAACCATCCACAGTCGGTCATATGTTGGAAGTAGATATGAATCAAGACTGTCATGGGTTGGTTTGTAGAGGTCCAAGTTGGTGGACAAAGTGGTGCTACAACACTCATGAGTGCTTATAAGTTCTGAGTATTGGATTCAACCCGCGCTCATTTGAATCACTTCATGGATTTTATCACGAGTGATCATGAGACGATAATATCTTATATTCTTCAAACCTAGAGATATGAGTTGTTACTATGAGTTGGTTATACATTGATTGCACGAAAACGCATTTGGTAACTCGATGTTATAAAACGTGCCTTTGTGTATGATTCAACAAGTAGTAGAACAAGCCATATGAGTCGAAGTTTATCCATTCCTTTTACCTTCGGGATAAAAGCGATATCTGTGGGCCCCTCGATGATTTAGCGATGACACATGTGAGTGCTTGGCCAAGCCATGACTGATTTGATTTGTTCAATCAGTCAGTCATCATAAATCGAAAATCGGGAAACAACAAATAGACAGAGAGAATGATTATAATCCATGTCTCAGTCCATATGATATCTAGAATGGAGGAATATATGATCCCTTATCTAATGGACAAGTCATTGACAAGTTCAGAGTTCGACAACGGCTTTAAGAGCTATGATTGCCAGTTAAGTTTTGAAGTCATACTCAATAATAGTTTTAGACTTATCCAAGTGGGAGACTGTTGGATTAATGTCTAAGTCCATAACTATATTTGGTATGTACTTGACCCGACCCGGCATGGTCCATTTGGGTTGCACTTCACCGGCACAATTTATATGGATAGTCTTTTGAGAATAATATATTTATGATTTATATTAATATATTATAAGTTCTAATATATTAATATGGAATCATATTATTTAATTAGTATTGATCAAGAATTAATTTAGAATTAATAAAGTGATAAAAAAGAACTAATTAAATATGGACTCTTATATATATGGAATGGGCGAAGTTCATTTAGGTTGGGCTAAGCTTTCATGGATGGTCCATGGAGCTTTTAACCCATGGATCCTATGTAAATGAAAGGTCATGGGTATTAGGGTTTACATGGATGTAACCCTAATCCTCCATAATATATAAAGGGGTCCTTGGCTCACAAAATTGGCACAAGTGTGTGAAAATAAGAGTGGGCCGATTTTAGTGTGCATACATATTCTCTCAAGTTCTTCCAAGGTGTTTTGGTGATTTGTGATTCCATTTGAGGCTTCCACACTATTGGGGCTAAGCTCTTAAAGCTTGAAGACATCAAGCTACATCAAAAGGTATGTCATCTAACTAGAACTTTGTAGTATAGGTGCTTCATAATATGCTAGTTAGGATGAAACCTTGGAATAGTTAATATTTGCATGTATAATAGAGAAAACATAGATCCAAGGTTTATAGGGTTGCATGTACACCATAGGAGTGTTAGAATGCTCAAAACCCAACAAGTTCCACTATAGCACAAAGAAGGGATTAATCTTTCACCTTGATTGCCTGGTGGAAAATCATCTCTATAAAGAAAGTTTTTTTTAAAAAGATTTGGGAAGGACATAGTTGTCCGAACTTAGACATTTGTGAGGGAGAAATTCAAGTTTAGTTGATTTAAGTCCTTAATATAACACCCAACATGAAATATTAAGGCTAGGACCCAACACAATGCTTTACAATTCCAAAGAGGGATGCTGTAGTCCAATTGTAAAATATTTGAAGGTAGGTAAATGACGATTTACCAATTTCCACCATGAAAAACGAAATTGATTATTAAGTTTTAAATGGATTGAAACTCCTACATCCTTTGAGATTCATTGAATTTTTTCAATGGCATATTTAAATCTTGATTGTGCCCTTCAAGTTTGAGACAGGGATGCCGAGGATCACAAACAAGGTGTGAATAACCATGCAAATTAGCTTGGTACACCCAATGTTACAACCACCTAGTGAATGTACCGGTTAACCACACACGCTCCGTTGATCTATGATTAACATCAAGCTACCCTTTGCCACGCACTGTCAGTCCCAGATTAGTGTACCGGTTAACCACACACGCTCTACTAACGACTTAACAAGGTGCAAAGTGCAATTTCATGGGTTAGCACCAAATTCAGATTTTTCCTAAGTAACTAAGATTGGGAATTTATAAGTGTTTAGTTACTTAGTATTTCATTATCATTTTATTGAGAATTTAAATGTACTGTCAAACCCGTTCGGCTAACGACCCTCTACCAGTCAAGGAAGCGGTAGGTGAGAGTGGACACCCATTAAACTGCCATTTTATAGGCAGTAACCTTATCCCTCCTTATGGACCGGCTTCGTGAATAAGGCCTACTAACGGTAAGACTGAGTTTACTCTTATACATATATATAAATATTAAACCTATAATATTATAATAGTATAAGAGTTGAATTTTAAACTATTTAAAACTGTAGGGTTTGGAACTAAAGTATTCAAAAAGTGAAACTTTACAAATTCCAATACTTGAGGCAAGTTTTGAAACTTGTCAAAACTTTTCAAATCCATAACTTATGAGTTTAATATATGTTTTATGAAAAGACTTTTGACATTCCATAACTTGAGGACAAGTTATGGAGTTCATAAAACCATTTATGGGAAAAAGACTCTTCAAGTTCGTAACCTATGATTTTAATGATCTCTTTAAAAGGAAAACTTTTCATTTTCCATAACTGGAGGACAAGTTATGGAATTCATCAAAACCATTTACATCAAAAAATTCTAACAAGAAAATCAAAAGGTTTGTCTAAAATCTAAATTAAACTCATATAAACCATTCATGTAATTAGCCTAACCATATAAACTAATACAAAACATGAAACTTTGACAATTATCTTTTAAATTGGATAAGCATGATCATTATCACATCAAAAACGGGTTTATAAGTTCAAAAACATTTTAGGCTAATGATCCTAGTCCAATTCCAGCCTTAGAACTCGAAAATCTGCATTCTGGAGCACCAACTCGTCGAGTGCATGAACTGACTCGGCGATTTGATCAGATTTGTGAGGGGACTCGGCGAGTCCACTGTCCAGAAAGCAGAAAATTGATTTTTTTAGCTTTTGAAAGCAAGTAGCATCAAGTATATTGGAAACCAACCCTAGGCTCTGATACCACTGTTGGGTTTTGAGCCTTCTAACACTCCTATGGTGTACATGCAACCCTAGATGCTTTGGATCCATGTTTTCTCTAATATACATGCAAACTTTCAGAATTCCAAAGCATCATCCTAACTAGCATAGAATGGAGTATCTATACTTAAAATTATAGTTATTTACATACCTTTTGTTGTAGCTGGAAACCTTGGACCTTTAAGAACTTAGCACCAATAATGTTAATGCCTCAAATGGAATCAAAACACACCTAAAACAAAGGATGACTTTTGAGAGAGTATGGCGTACACAAATCGGCTCAATGATCTCCAAGAACACTAGTGTAATTTTGGATACTAAGGGACTTCTTATATAGTGTGGCATGATTAGGGTTACACCATGTAAACCCTAATGGGCATAACTTTCCATATTCCTTAGGCTCCATGGGTTTAAACCTCCATGGATCATCCATGGATTGTCACATGGGTTTAGCCCAACCTAAGGAATTATGGATCATTGGCCCACACCATAAGAATGAATGATTTACCAAATCAACCCCTTATATTTAATTAGTCTTTTGACCACAAGATTAAGTCCAAACTAATTCTTGATCAATACTAATTAAATAATATGATTTCATATTAATATATAAGAACATATAATATATTAACAAATCATGAATATCCTCTTCTCAAAAGTTCGTCCTATCAAATTGTCCTGGTGATATGCAACCCAAATGGACCATGCTACTCTCAGGTCAAGTACATACCAATTATATGTTGGATTAGTGTCTAAGCCCGTAACTATATTTGGTATGTATTTGACCCGGTTGCGTTCACCAAAGCAACTTCATAGGATGATATATGGAAAAAGAGAGGTCATTATGGTTTATTAATATATTATATGAATAATATATTAAAAGAGAAATCATATAATTTAATTAATATTAGACAAGAATTAATTCTGTGGCTAAAAGACATTAATTAATAAAAAGGGACTAGAACTGTCAATTGTGTGATAGTTGATATTGGGCTGAGAATCCTTATGGATTAAGGGTTGGACGAATTCAATGGGGAATCCTTCTTGAAATCGTCCAAGGGGGCCTTATTCCAGAAGGTTCTCAAGTTACTTAGGGCCTAAGTCATCCAATTAGGGTTTTGACTAAAACCCGAGAAGCTCAAGTATATAAGGACCCTTAGGGCTAGTAAAATCGAGAACTTGTTCCCTTGGAAGCTTGGAGCCGATTTTTCCATCTAATTCTCTCTCCTGCACATCATTCTCTTGCTTGTGGTGTTTGTGAGCCTTTAGAGGTGTTACACTTGTGACACTAACCCTCTTGAAGATCAAAGGATTCTTGCAATCTAAGAAAAGGTATCATCTAAACTAGTTTATTACATATTTCGATTTTTGTATATGCTAGATTAGGGTTTCAGGTCTTGGATGAATTGCATGTACAATAGAGAAGCCTAGATCCAAGCTTTAGGGTTTTATATGAGCACATAGGATTGTTCTTTTGTCCAAAAACCCATCAGTGGTATCAGAGCCTTGATTGGCTTCTATTTTATTTGATGCTTTGTGTTTCATTCTTGCTTGAAAATCGATTTTTTTACCCCCTGACTGACAGACTCAGCGAGTCCCAAAGTGGGCTCGACGAGTAGGATGAAATCGACGAGTCCATAAGGGGACTCGGCGAATCGGGCCGTCAGACAGAGGGATTTTCATGATTTTATGCGTATTTTTCTGTGGGATAATTACCAAATCGTTTTTAACTGATAAAATACAAATTTTATTAATATTGGATGATTATCCTTGCCAAAATAAAATATATTTTCAAATTAATTGATTAATTAATTCCTTATATGATAAATGTTGATTAATTAAATTTATTTGATCATTATCTTGCATAAAATTGGATTAGGTCAAAATTAGATAATCACCATAATTAATTGTTTAATTATTTATTTGAATCTTGATCTAGTTAGTTTTGAAATGTTTCAAAACTTTCCCTCAAGTTTTGGAGTTTAATTTTTGGATTAAAAGTTTAATTTTGAAATAATTAAATTCCAAACCCTAGAATTTTACAAGTTTAAAATTCACCCTATACTATTATAATATTATAAGAATAATTATCATATATGTATAACTTTAATGCTAGTCTTACCGTTAGTAGGCCTCATTCACGAAGACGATCTATAAGGGGGGTATAAGGTTATGGCCTATAAAATGGCCGTTTAATGGGTGTCCACTCTCACTCACTGCTTCCTTGATTGGTGGAGGGTCGTTAGCCGAACGGGTAGGATAGGGCAAACCTTTCCTCATTAAAAGTATAATGAATTTATAAAGTAACTAAATGTTTTTACAAAATTCCCAATCTTAGTAACTTTAGGCAAAAGTGAATTTGATGCAATTCCATGAAATTACACTTTGTACCCTTGCTAAGACGTTAGTGGAGCGTGTGTGGTTAACCGACACACTAATTGGCTCTGAGCAAATGTTGCAAAGGGTGACTCGATGTTTATCATAGATCTATGGAGCGTGTGTGGTTAACCGACACATCGATTAGGTGACTGTAACATTGGAGGCACCATGTACATTTGCATGGTTATTCACACCGGTTTGTGATCCTCGGCATCCCAGTCACAAACTTGTGGGGCATATCGAGATTTAAACATGCCATTGAAAAGTTCAATGAATCTCAAAAGATCTAGGAGGTTTCAATACATTTAAAACTTAATTCTCTTTTGTTTTTCATAGTGAAAATTAGTGAATCGTCATTCACTTACCTTCAAATTATTTTCAATTTAAATTACGGCATCCCTCTTTTAAGTTGTAAATAATGTTGTTGGATCCTAACCCTAATTTCTCATTTGGGTGTTTAATTGGGGATTCTTATCTAATCAAACTTTGTCTATTTTCCTTTTTAGATGTCGAACGGAAACAATTTCAACGATTGGATCCGTAACATAAGGATGGTCACCCGCTACGAGGACAAGGAATATGTACTCGACAAGGAGCTGAAAGAGGTGGGCATGAACACTGCTACTCCCGAAGAGATCACTGCCTTTGAGGCCCATGAGGGTGATGCCACGAAAGTCCATTGCATCATGCTGGCGACCATGACCGCTAAACTCCAAAAGTCCTACGAGGACTTCTATCCCTACGAAATGCATCAGGACTTGGTTGAAAGGTATCACCAAAGTGCGAGGCAGGAGAGGTACGAGATCATCACCTCGATTATCACGACCAAGATGAGAGATGGAGAGTTTGTCACTACTCATCTTCAGAGGATGCAAAGGTATGTTGACCACCAGCTGAAGTTAAATGTTAAATTCAATGATGAGCTAGCGATTGACATCATCCTTCATTCACTGCCACCCTGCTTCAACCAGTTTCGCATGACCTACCACATGAACAAAGAGGAGGTCACGTTGAGCAAGCTGCAAGGTCTATTGAGGACTGCAGAGAGTAACCTCAAAGATAAGTCCATTGCACAAACTCCTACTCCTACTGCTGCCCCTGTTTTGGCTATTGAGCAAGGAAAGGGTAAGAAGAGGAAGGATCCCTCAAAGATCCACCATAAGGGAAAGTCCCATGATGGCACCTCTTCTAGTGGAACCAAGGCTGGTCCTACTAAACCCAACTCCAACCCCAAGGATGCAGAATGTCATCACTGCCACAAAATAGGGCATTGGAAACGAAGTTGCCCGAAATATCTGCAAGACATCAAGGATGGGAAGATCAAGCCGTCCTACGCAGGTATTTACACTATTCAATCTAATGATTCATCACATGCTATTTCTTGTGTACTTGATACAAGATATGGTTTTCACATTTGTTCTGACTTGCAGGGCCTAAGAAGAAATAGGGATGTGGAGCATGGGAAGATAAACTTAATCATAGGGAACAGAAGATCGTCGCCTGTCACCAAGATTGGAGTTTACTCTTTAGTGCTTAGTAATGGATTAGGACTAGATTTGAACAATTGTTGCTATTCGCCAGATATGGCAAGAAACATCATTTCTTTTCATGGTTTGTATAGATAAGGATTTAGATATTCATTTGATAATCAAAATGGTTCTATTAATGCTTATCTTAATGGTGTTTTCTATTTTGAAGCATTGCCTTGTAATGGAATATATGAATCTGTGATGGTTGTAGATAACTTAGGAAATGATGTATTGTGTGTTGATTCTTCCAATAATTTGGATAAAGCATGCTTGTGGCATTGTCGTCTTGGAGATGTCAACAAGAAGCGCATAGCCCAACTCCAAAAGGATGGAGTGTTGGAGTCATTCGACCTTAGCGACGATGACGTGTGCGAGTCTTGTTTACTTGGAAAGATGACCAAGTCACCCTTCACTGGTTCTTGTAAAAGGGGTGAGGGTTTATTGGATCTCATACATACAGATGTGTGTGGACCCTTTAGATCCACCATAAGGGATGCGTGCCACTTCTACATGAATTTTACCGATGATTATAGCAGATATGGCTATATCTGCTTAACCAGGCATAAGTTAGAAACCTTTGAAAAGTTCAAAGAGTACAAGCAAGAAGTGGAAAATCAGTTGGGCAGGAAAATCAAGATGCTTCGATCTGATTGAGGTGGAGAGTACCTTAGTCTTGAATTCCACGACTACCTCAAGGAATGCAGAATTGTTTCGCAATTGACGCCGCCCAGGACACCGCAGTTGAATGGTGTAGCCGAGAGGCATAATCGAACCTTGCTGAACATGGTTCGTTCCATGATGAGTCGTGCTTCCCTACCAATCTCATTCTGGGGGTATGCCATAGAGACTGCCACCCATATCCTTAACTTAGTCCCTACGAAGAAGGTTGCTAAACCTGTTGGATATTGTGTCTAAGTCCATAACTTTATTTGGTATGTACTTGACCCGACCCGGCATGGTCCATTTGGGTTGCATGGCATTGCAATACTTGGATAGACTAGATGAGAGAATAAGGCACTTATGATTATTAATATATTATAAGTTCTAATATATTAATAATAGTATTATTTAATTAGTATTGATCAAGTATTAATCTAGTATTAATTTGGTGATCAAAGTGAGACTAATTAAATATATAGGGTTGATTATGACAATCATCAATTCTTTTATGGTGGATTAATGATCCATGGTTTATGGGTTTGGTTATAACCATATGGAGCTCCATGGATAGTCCATGGGAGTTACAAACCCATGGGTCATGAGAAATCAAGAGTTATGACAATTAAGGGCATTCATGTGTAAACCCTAATTGTGACAACACTATAAAAGGAACCCTATGGCTAGCAAAATGGTGACCTAGTGTTACTAGAGAGGGCATAACCGATTTTGAGTGCTAGAAGTATTCTCCCAAGTTATTCCAAGTTTTGTGGTGTTGTGTGAAGCATTTGAGGCACAACATTTGGGGTGCTAGGCTCACAAAGTCTTGAAGGAATCCAAGCAACAACAAGGTATGTATTTCTACTAGTTTTATGTTTTATGTAATCCCCATGCCATGCTAGTTAGGAAATAACCTTGAAAAGGAAATTTGCATGTATATAGAGAAAACATAGATTCAAGGTTATTAGGGTTGCATGTACACTTAGGAAGTGTTAGAATGCTCAAAACCCATCAGTGGTATCAAAGCCTAGGATTGTTTTCTGTATACTTGATGCAAAACTGCTTAAAAATCGAAAATTCTGCACTCTGACGACTGGACTCGCCGAGTCCATGGGGAGGACTCGCAGAGTCCATGAACAAATTCATCCTACTCGACGAGTAGAATAATGCACTCGGCGAGTAGGAGCGTGCTGGGCAGTTTTTTCGAGTTTTGTTGCTGGAAATGGATTAAGATCATTATCCCAATCTGTTTTGGACTTGTAAAATTTGTTTTTCAAAATGATAATGATTATGTTAACCCATTTTACATGACTTTTATCAATTTTCAAGTATTGTATATGTTTATATGATTTTCTTGAAATTGTTTGATATGAATATTTGTTCTTATGAGTTTTTTAGAAGATCATAGGAATTTTGTGTAACTTACATGCTTGTTTAATTCATGATCTTAATGCTAATGATGGTGTCCATAACTTGTCCTCAAGTTATGGATAACCAAAAGTCACTTCTTTTAATTATGATTAAAGAACTAAAGAGGTTTCATAAAATGAAGAGTCTTCATTTTATGAACCATTAAAACTCATAAGTTACAAATTGAAGAGACTTGGAATAGTTTCAATTCTTGCCCTCAAGTTTTGGAATTTGAAAAGCCTTACACTTTAATTCCAAATTGAACTCGTAGAATTTTTTAAAGGTAAAATTCAAGCTTTATGGACTTCATTAAATTAATTAAAGTGTTTAATTAAAAGAGTTAATAATTCCATAAAGACATGGTTTAAGTTTAATTAAATTAAGTATAGTTTAATTAATAGATTAAACCACCAAGTATTTTAAATGTTTAAAATACACCCTTATACTATTATTATAATTTTAATTATATAGATATGTATAAGAATATGTCATTCTTACCGTTAGTAGGCCTCATTCACGAAGTCGGTCTATAAGGGGGGTATAAGGTTGTTGCCTATAAAATGGTGACTTAATGGGTGTCCACTCTCACCCACCGCTTCCTTGATCGGTGGAGGGTCGTTAGCCGAACGGGTAGGATACGACTTTAAATTCTCATTAAAAGTATAATGAATTATAAAGTAACTATACATTATAAATTCCCAATCTTAGTTACTTTAGGAAAATGTGAAATTGGTGCTAGCCCATAAAATTACACTTTGTACCTTACCAAGTCGTTAGTGGAGCGTGTGTGGTTAACCGACACACTAGCATGGACTAGTAAGAGTGGCAAAGGGTAACTTGACCTTATTATAGATCGGTGGAGCGTGTGTGGTTAACCGGCACATCGATTAGGTAATATTGTGGAGGGTACCAAGTCAATTTGTATGGTTATTCACACCTTGTTTGTGATCCTCGGCATCCCAGTCACAAACTTGAGAGGGCACAATCGAGATTCAAACATGCCATTGAAAGTTCAATGTATCTCAAAAGATCTAGGAGTTTCAAATCCAATTAAAACTTAATTATATTTCGTTTTTCATGGTGGAAATTGGTAAATCGTCATTTACCTACCTTTAACTATTTTATAATTTGGATTACGGCATCCCTCTTCCAGTTATAAATAGGTTATTGGGTCCTAGCCTTAATATTTCATATTGGGTGTTATATTAAGGACTTTAAATCAACTAACTTGAATTTCTCCCATTATAGATGTCTAGTTTAGACAGCTATGGTCTTCCCAAATCTTTAGGAAGAAGCTTTCTAATGAAGATGATATCCCGAATGGCAATCAAGGTGAAAGATCAATCCCTTTGTTATACATTAGTGGGACTGAAAATCATACTTCACTTCCTCCACCTACTCCAATAAATCTCCCTATCCCACAAGTTTCAAGACATGATAAGTTCTAAGTCACTCAATCCCTATTGGCAAACAAAGTCTATATGTGCTTAGGTCTTGGAGATTAAGTCACATATTGACAAGCCGGGAGAGTCGGGTGTCGAAGTCTCAAGGTAGCTGGCTGTTGACTTGGTCACTCCCTGATAACAGATCACGACATGACCCTTAATGATCTTACCTATTTTCTTGATGATGCTGAATCAGCAATGATTTGGAGCATTGGTAAAGCAAAATTTGATTGGAAGATCAACTTTCCAAACTTCCATGGACATTGACAATGGTAACATTGGAAGTCCAGAAAAAACTTTCTCTTCCCAATTGAAAGGGATTGGCCATAGTCAACTCGGTTGACCAAATGGTAAAGAGAAAGGCTAAGTCTGTGATAGTCCCGTGTACCGTTTCCAAAGAGTCCATATGTTTCTGTTGCCAAAGGAAGGGCATTGGTTGCGAAGCTGCCAAATTTACCTAAAAGTCCATAAGGATAGTAAAGTCAAATGTTTGACTCTACTTCAGGTAAAGTCCATTGTCTAACTCTATTAAGTTTCTATTCTGAGATTCTTATTGCATGATGTGACTGGGTCACATGTTGATGTTTTAAGAATCAAAGAAAAGTGAAGAAACTTAAAGGAAGTATATGCTGATTCTGATCGCGAAGAGGGATTTTGATCGCATGGTTCGGTGATCAGAATTTTGAGCTATTACTTAAGAGTTGAGACATATTGCTTAGGAATAGATAACAACAAGGTTTTCATATGGGTTGTAAGGATAAGTTTTCCGCAAAGTTTTAAAATAAAGAAAAGTTTTGATTTTATTTATTTTAAGTATCCTTACAATGGCATTTGTGAAAAATTGTTGATTATATGTTTCCATTAATAGCAATATTTGAAAATGGATTTGATTCTTTCATTTGTGGTAGTATCATAATTTACCAAATAAGGAAAGATTCTCATCGCCCAAGTTTCAGTTAGATAGAAACTTGGAATCATGCAACTTGTATTGTATGATGAATGAGAAGTTTTCGTCTTTGGGAAATTAAGACTAATTCCTTGTTCACATGTACATGTGAGTCAAGTGAAGGACTAAAAGATTGGGTACACTTGGTTGTGTGCTGGTCAGGTCCACCACAAAGGTAGATAAGATTATTCGTTATGATTTACTAAAGTTTAGTAAATATGGTTATGCTTACGAGTTTAAGTGTAATTCTGAAACATTGGAAAAGTTTCAATGTATGGCAGAATGAATAAGAAGAATCAAATAAGGCAGAAAGATAAAATTTTCTCCAATCTGAAGAGATGGGAAAGTACTTGTGTATTTTGTTTTATGATTATCTTAGTGATTATGGAACCATATCACAATTGATCCTCTAAGGACACCTTAGTGTGTTTGTTGCCTGAGGAGAGGAATCGTGAATTGTTGAAATGGTTAAATCAAAAGATAATTCATACTTCGTGCCAAAAACAAATCCTGGAGTTATACTCCAAGATTGTAACTTGAGTGACATGGTCTTTAGAAAGTTCATAACACTTGTCAAATGTAGAGTAAGATGTTTCCTATTCTTGTACATTTGAGATTGGTAAGTTGTGATGTTTTGGATAAAACAAAGACCAGCTAAGACCAATAGTGAGAAGTGTTTAACTTGATAAGAATCCGCACTAGTTCTTGAATATTTGTATTGTCAAGGAATGGTTCTTGACAAAGAGAAGTCTTATATGTCAAGAGGATAGTGGGAGTCTAAATGATTCTGAAATAGTTTCAAGAACTAAATCAAGAGTTTTGTTAATCACTAGCCCACGACTTGAGGTTTGTAACCTATCGTGTTGACATATTCTTGTTTCTGTGTCTATTCCAGTTGAAAGTTGATTATGCTTGTGAGTTCTATGAGTTCTCAATTGTTTGCATAACAACCCGGAAGCAATGGTGGGCATTGTGCTACCAGGTGGCAAGAAATTAAGATTGCACAAGTTCAGTCCATATGAATTTGGAAGTGTCACTAACCTAGTCCTGTGATTATGGTTATGACAAATTCACATGGATAGGAACACATACACCATAAAATCTAAGTGTCATAAGGTTTCTCTTCGATTCATGAAAATGATGGTGAGGAAACGCTTCCACCAAGAAGATTTTAAGTAGATAGCGGTTGTGATATTTGCATTCTCATATAGTTAGTGGAGCGTGTGTGGTTAACCGGCACACTAACTAGTGAGAATTGCAAAAGGTCTAGACAAACATGTGAGTTATCTAAGGAAAGGTGTATGTTTTTTGATAAAGTCTTATCAAAGCAATCTAGTATCAAAAATATGAACTTTGGTAAGAAAGTCAATAAAGTATTGATTTCTAGACGTCCAGTTGATTTCTGAGTACATGTCAAAGCTAGTGGGAGCATAAAGTGTTATGCTGGTAATCATTATGCTAGTGGGAGCATGACGATTATGTTAAATATTGCAGGTTAGCAATTTTAATTATAGAAAACAAAAGTTTCAATTTGCTTTGAAAAGTTGTTTGCTATAATTAAGGGAGAGGATTTTATACTTCATTCCAATTCTACCAGCTTAGATTGAGTTTTATCAACTTTAGTCAAGGATATATGTGAATGTTATGTTGGAATTGTTCAACATAAGGAATTTCTATATATGTTGCGTTCTCAAAATTCGATTATGATTACGGCATCCCTCTTCATAGTTCGAATTATGAAAACATGGCAAATAAAAAATTTTATAGCATAAATCATGTCCCATATGCTTTGGGTATAAGTTTGATTACATGTGCTATAATATTCATCCATTCTAAATTTTCCAAATGCCTAGGGCATTAAGATGGAAAAAAGGAATAGAACTGGAAATGACTAAAATGATTAAGCAAAATTATCGAGGACAGTTTGAGGTTTACCAAAGATTGGTTACTCATGGACAATTGGAAGTTACTCTTTGAATCTGTGTAAGATTAGAGAACTTAATGCAAGAAGGAATATGGAATTGTTTCCATAGGTGGAAGTTACTTTTTGAATCTGTGTAAGATTAGAGAACTTAATGCAAGAAGGATGTTCAAAGGAATGTACTTTGAATTTGAGACTTCATGGAATTGCTTTAGATTGAAATATCCTGTAATGTCTGTTGTCAAGTCTTTGTGACTTCTGTGCATAGTCATTACAAGGGGATCATTGCATATAAGTTTAGAATCTAACAGATTACAGTAAATGGCAAGAGTTTGGTATTCTTTCATTTACAACAAGGATTGGAATTGTGAAATGAGCATCATTGGAATATTGTCAATTGATCTATTTCACAAAGAGAGGACCATATGTAAACATAGTATGCATACTTGGAGTATGGCATAATTGTTGTTTGGAAAACCATAGTGTACATGCTTAGAGCATGGGACAACTAATGTTTTAATTCAAGCATAAAGTTGATTAATCGAAACATAAATAATGAGTAATCAATATGGTGCTTAAATAAAAGGTGTTTTATTTACACTTAAAGTGTTGGGGCCATATAAGATTAGTATTATTCTTGTGTTTCACTTTGCATGTTTTGACTTCCAGAATAATTATGTTATGGTATATATCATATTATTCAAACCATCCACAGTCAGTCATATGTTGGAAGTAGATATGAATCAAGACTGTCATGAATTTGGCTTGTATGATTTGTCTAAAGTGCTTTAGACAATGCAATGGTTGCTACAACATTCATGAGTACTCATAAGGGCTGAGTATTGGACTCAACCCACGCTCACTTGCATCACTTCATGGAATTTATCTCGAGTGATCGTGAGACGGTAATATCATATAAATCTTCAAACCTAGAGATATGAGTTGTCGACTATGAGTTGGTTATTCATTGATTGTACGAAAACGCATTGGTAACTCGATGTTATAAAACGTGCCTTTGTGAATAATTCAACAAGTAGTTAGTACAAGCATATCAGTCGAAGTTTATCTGTTCCTTCTAGAAATAGAAGCGATATCTGGGCCCCTCGATGATTTGGTTTTGACTTATGTACCGGGCCCGGTCTGAACCTAATTGATGTGTTCAATTTAGTTCTATGTCGAAACAAATCGGATATCGAGAAACAAATGCTGGACAATAAGTAAGACCATGTTCCATGTGTTTGTCCGGCTGATATCATGAGAACAGAGGATTATATGATCACTTATCTTAAATGGCGTATCATCATCATCTCAGTTCCGAGAGACTTTGAAAGAGCTACGATTGCTAGTCGGATTTTGAAGTCATATTTGCAAATATAGTTATTAGACTTATCCAAGTGGGAGACTGTTGGATATTGTGTCTAAGTCCATAACTTTATTTGGTATGTACTTGACCCGACCCGGCATGGTCCATTTGGGTTGCATGGCATTGCAATACTTGGATAGACTAGATGAGAGAATAAGGCACTTATGATTATTAATATATTATAAGTTCTAATATATTAATAATAGTATTATTTAATTAGTATTGATCAAGTATTAATCTAGTATTAATTTGGTGATTAAAGTGAGACTAATTAAATATATAGGGTTGATTATGACAATCATCAATTCTTTTATGGTGGATTAATGATCCATGGTTTATGGGTTTGGTTATAACCATATGGAGCTCCATGGATAGTCCATGGGAGTTACAAACCCATGGGTCATGAGAAATCAAGAGTTATGACAATTAAGGGCATTCATGTGTAAACCCTAATTGTGACAACACTATAAAAGGAACCCTATGGCTAGCAAAATGGTGACCTAGTGTTACTAGAGAGGGCATAACCGATTTTGAGTGCTAGAAGTATTCTCCCAAGTTATTCCAAGTTTTGTGGTGTTGTGTGAAGCATTTGAGGCACAACATTTGGGGTGCTAGGCTCACAAAGTCTTGAAGGAATCCAAGCAACAACAAGGTATGTATTTCTACTAGTTTTATGTTTTATGTAATCCCCATGCCATGCTAGTTAGGAAATAACCTTGAAAAGGAAATTTGCATGTATATAGAGAAAACATAGATTCAAGGTTATTAGGGTTGCATGTACACTTAGGAAGTGTTAGAATGCTCAAAACCCATCAAAAACACCTCACGAGATGTGGACAGGGAAAGCTCCCTCATTGGCACATATCAAGGTTTGGGGTTGCGAGGCTTTCGTAAGACGAGAGACTCACGACAAGCTCGAACCTCGTAGTGAGCGATGTATTTTCATCGGCTACCCGCAGGAGTCCTTTGGTTATCTCTTCTATAGACCGAGTGACAATGTTGTTTTCGTTGCGAGGAGAGGGGTTTTCCGAGAGTGAGAACTCATAAGCCAAGGAGACAGTGGGAAACAAATCGATCTTGAAGACCTTCAAGAATCGAACGATGAAGGAACCTCTAACGCTGGCGCTCAACCTGAGGAGGAAACTCCGGTTGAACCGATTAACGAGTCCTTACCTCTTAGACGTTCTAGTAGAGTTAGTGTTCCGCCTGTTTTGTATGGTTTTCATATAACAAGTGAAGGTGAAACGTTTATTAGTGACAGTACACTGATAAATTTGGTTGAACCTAACAGCTACAAGGAAGCCATGGAAAGCCCGGAGTCTGAAAAATGGAAAGAGGCTATGGACAACGAGATTTAGTCCATCTATGACAATCAAGTTTGGAATTTGGTTGACAATGTGCCAGGTCGTAAGACGGTCGGGTGCAAATGGATCTTCAAGAATAAGACCGACATGGATGGGAAGGTACACACTTATAAGGCGCGATTGGTTGCGAAGGGCTTTACTCAAACTCCTGGAGTTGACTATGATGTAACTTTCTCACCAGTTGCAAAGTTAAAGTCTATTAGGGTGATGCTTGCCATTGCTGCATTTAATGACTATATGACAGATGGACGTCAAAACCGCTTTCCTCAATGGTATAACATGAGTCAGCCAGAGGGTTTTGTCGATGCGAAGCATCCTTATAGAGTGTGTAAGCTTGAGAAATCCATTTATGGATTGAAACAAGCGTCTCGCAAACGAAATAATTGTTTTGAAGAGAAAGTCAAAGAGTTTGGCTTCCTGCGAAGCGAAGTTGAATCATGTGTATATGTCAAAGCCAGTGGGAGTATACTAAGATTCGTCGTATTGTATGTCGATGACATACTGCTCATAAGAAACGACATCCCGACACTGCAGGAGGTTAAGTCCTGGCTTGGGAAGTGTTTCGCTATGAAGGACCTCAGAGAGGCTGCCTATATTTTGGGAATAAGGATAGTGAGAAACAGAAGTAAGAGACTATAAGGACTTAGTATGGAGAATTCTAAGAAAGGGGAATTACCAATCCAAAGTAATGCCAAGTTGAGAAAGACTCAAAGTCCGAGTACTGAATTCTAGATAACAGAGATGATCCGAGTACCTTACACTTCCACAGTGGGATCAATCATGTATGCTATGACTTGTACTCGCCCTGATGTGGCCTTCACTTTGAGCATTGTCAACAGATATCAAGGGAACCCTGGCAAAGCACAATGGACCGCAGTCAAGAATATTCTTAAGTACCTTCGGGGGACCAAGGAATGGTTTCTAGTCCTCGGTGGGAGTGATGACTTAAGGGTGCGAGGGTATAGCGGCGCCAGTTTTCAAACCGACCGAGACAACTACCGTTCGTAGTCGGGCTAGGTCTTTACCATGAATGGAGGAGCAATGACTTGGAAAAGTTCCAAGTAGGAGACCGTAGCTAATTCAACGTGCGAATCAGAGTACATAAAAGCTAGCGAAGCGTAAAAGGAGGCAATATGGTTGAAAAACTTCATCGGAGACCTTGGAGTTGTGCCAGCCATAAAGGAGTCTATGGATATATTCTGTGATAATGAAGGAGCGGTTGCCTTGACGAAGGGAACGAGGGATCATGGTAGATCTCGACATATCGACAATAAATATCATTTTATTCGACATCAGGTGGAAGAGGGACTCCTTGTAGTGAAGAGGGTATCGTCATAGGATAACCCAGCAGATCCCCTTACGAAGGGTTTGAGTAGGGTTAAGCACTTGCAGCACGCTAGGAGCATCGGGATGAAGGACGATATTAGTTTAGATTAGATAACTTAGAACGTGTAATAGATAAATGTAATTGACATTTGATGATTAAATAAAGGAGAATTATTTATAAGTAAAGTTACTGTCTTATGTTAATTGTTTACCTATTGTTTCACTTTGCATCTTTTGACTTCCTGAATAATAAGAGTATTTGAAAGGTCCACAGTCGCTCATACTTTGGGAGTAGGTATGAAAGAAGATTGTCATGAATTGGTTTGTAGATTGTCTAAAGTGTATTAGACATAGAAAAAGTTTGCTGCAAGGTTCATAAGTGCTTATGAACAGGATTTGAGCATTGGATTAGACCCGCGCTTGCTGGTATCACTTCATGGAATTTATCTCGAGTGATCGCAAGACGATAATATCATATGGTCTTAAAACATAGATATATGGTTTATTGTTTGCAAATTGGTTGTGCATTGATAATGCGTAAACGCATCAGTAATTTGATGTTATAAAACGCATTCTTGTGCATAATTTGATGAGTGAATGGTAAATGCATATAAGTCAAAGTTTATTTGTTCCTTTTATCCTAAGAGGGTAAAAGCGATATCAGGGCCCCTTGATTATTTGGTTTGACTTATGTGCCGGGCCCGATCAGGACTGAGTTGATGTGTTCAATTAAGTTCTTTGTCAAACGAATCAGAGATCGAGAAACAAACTGTTGGACAATAAGTATGACTATGTTCCATGTGATTGTTCGCACGATATCTAGAACAGAGGACTATACGATCCCTTATCTAATGGACAGGTTACTAATAAGATCATAGTTCAACAGCATTTTTGAGAAATACGATTGCTAATCGGATTGTACTTGCACTATAGTTACTAGACTTGTCCAAGTGGGAGACTGTTGGATTAGTGTCTAAGCCCGTAACTATATTTGGTATGTACTTGACCGGGTTGTGCATGGTCCTTATGGGTTGCCTTCACCAAAGCAACTTGATAGCATGATTTATGGAGAAAGAGAGGTTATTATGGTTTATTAATATATTATATGAATAATATATTAAAAGAGAAATCATATAGTTTAATTAATATTAGACAAGAATTAATTAAGAATTAATTTTGTGGCTAAAAGACATTAATTAATAAAAAGCGACTAGAACTGTCAATTGTGTGATTGTTGCTATTGGGCTGAGAATCCTTATGAATTAAGGGTTGGACGAATTCAAGGAGGAATCCTTCTTGAAATCGTCCAAGGTGGCCTTATTCCAGAAGGTTCTCAAGTTACTTTGGGCCTATGTCATCCAATTAGGGTTTTGACTAAAACCGTAGAAGCTCAAGTATATAAGGACCCTTAGGGCTAGCAAAATCGGGCGCATGATCCATTGGAAGCTTGGAGTCGATTTTTGCATCTCATTCTCTCTCCTACACATCATTGTCTTGCTTGTGGTGTTTGTGAGCCATTAGAGGTGTTACACATTTGACACTAAGCTTCTTGAAGATCAAAGGATTCTTGTAATCTAAGAAAAGGTATCTTGTAAACTAGTTCATTACAGATTTCGATTTCTATATATGTTAGATTAGGGTTTCAAGTCTTGAATGAATTGCATGTACAATAGAGAGGCCTAGATCCAAGCTTTAGGGTTTTTTATGAGCACATAGGATTGTTCTTTTATTTAAAACCCATCATTATAGTTATGGGCTTAAACACCTAATCCAACAAGGATTACTGTTTTTAAAATCACAAAGAAAGATAAAACAACCTTGATAAAACGAACATATTTGGTTGATCCTTTTGTTACTTTTCCTATGAAAATATCACAAGGGCCCAAACAACCTTGGGTTCCTAAATCTGCTTAACTTTCACATGTAATTCGTGATGGGTAGTTTGACTCAGAATGGTACATCGACATTGGCTGCTCACGTCACATGACAAGTAGGAAGGAGGAATTGCGAGAATACAGAGAACTGAAAGACGGAGGAAGAGTGAAGTTCGGAAATAACTCACTTGGAGAGATTAAAGGATATGGGATGATTACTAATGGAGAATTTTCTATTCGCAAAGTGGCATATGTTGACGTACTGCAACACAATCTTATAAGTGTTTCGCAGTTAGTTGTTGGTACAGGATTGAAAGTTTCATTTGATGACGAAGGATCATAAATCATTGAGAAAAAGACAAAGTCAATACTTCTAAAATCAAAACGAAAAGGCAAAATGTACCCACTAAACATGAATATTATCTGAGGGAAGCCTGCCATCTGCCTACTGACGAAAGCACCTACAGATGACAATTGGCTATGGCATCGAATACTTTCGCACCACTACTTCAAAGATATCAACAAGCTTGTTCTTGGTGATCACGTGCGAGGACTTCCTCTCATAAAATACGACAAGGATCATCTCTGTGTTGCATGCGAAATAGGGAAGCAAAGCAGGAAGAGTCATCGAACTGTAGTGAATACGAAAGTCATTGAACCACTCGAACTTTTACACATTGACCTGCGTGGTCCTTCTACGATTGAAAGTATTGGTGGTAATAAGTATATTCTCGTTATTGTAGATGATTTTTCTCGTTTTACTTGGGTCTATTTTCTTAAGCAAAAATCTGAAGCCACTCCAGAGTTAAAAGACTTTATAAATCAGATTGAGTTACAATTGCGAAAGTTGGTTCGCAACGTTCATAGCGATAATGGGTTGCAATTCAGAAACCAATTTTTTTGAAGAATTTCTAATTGCAAAAGGAGTAACACACAACTTTTCTGCTCCTTATGCACCACAACAGAACGGGGTCGTTGAAAGGCGAAACTGCTCACTGTGTGAAGTTGCGAGAACCATGTTATCTTTTGCGAATCTGCCACTTTACTTCTGGGCAGATGCGATTGGAACTGCATGCTTCACCCAAAACTGTTCAATCCTAAACAAGCGATTCTATGTCACTCCTTATGAAATCATAAACAAACGAAAATCTAATGTAAAGTTTTTCCATGTGTTTAGTTCTAGATGTTTCATCTTCAACTCTAAAGAACAAAGGAACAAATTCGATGTGAAAACTGACGAATGTATCTTCTTGGGATACTCGCTGACCTCAAAGGCATATAGAGTTCTTAACAAAAGATCCAAGAAGATTGAAGAAACATGCTATGTCACATTCGACGATAATTATTTAAAGAGGTTTCAGAAAGCTGATCGTCAAACAAAGCAGATCTTTCCACAAGCGAATGCAACAACAATTCCTCTCTATACTCTCTACGACGAGTTCATGAATCTTTTCGATGAACCAGAAAAAGCGATTTCGTCCGAATCCAAGGAAGCCGACAACAAAGTCGACGAATTAAAGAAAATCATTGATGACGCTGCGAAAGATATGAATCAAGATCCTCGAAGTGCGCATATCCCTCAGGATACAAACACATCGGTCTAGGGGGAGAGTTCGTCTTCAACCACAACAACGAATGCTACTGTTCCGGGAGAGAAAGAAACCCACGAAACCCCTGATGTCAACTTAGAGCCACCTTTGCAGGGGAGAATCCGAATCCATAAGAAAACATATATACCTCATTCGAGGGGGAGAATGGAAATGCGAATGATGATTCAGACGTACAATCAGAGTTTGAAGAAGTAAATGCATAATTGGATCCCTCATATGATCCAAATTACCCTCCTTTAGTTAAATGGACCAAAGATCATCCAAAAACTCAAGTCATAGGAGAATCGTCTTCAGGCGTTCTGACGATAGCTCAACAAAAGGCGAAGCGAACTACACTACACTAACGAAACAAGGTCTGGAGACTTATTCCCACTCTAAAGGATGCATCTGTTGGTGGTCTTAAATGGGTTTTTCGCAATAAGATGGATAAAAAGGGTAATGTAATACGAAATAAGGCACAACTGGTTGTCAAGGGGTATTCCCAGGAAGAAGGCATCGACTACGAAGAAACCTTCGCACCAGTTGCAAGGTTGGAATCTGTTCGTATCTTCTTGGCTTAAGCAGCACACAAGAACTTTGAAGTTTATCAGATGGACGTCAAGTGTGCATTTCTAAATGGGGAACTCGAAGAGACAGTGTATGTGGAACAACCACCTGGGTTTATAAATGAAAAATATCCCAACCACTGCTATATTCTGGATAAAGCGGCTATGGTCTGAAGCAAGCTCCAAGAGCCTGGTAAGAAACTCTTACTCGCTTTTTAAACATGCTAAGTTTAAACAAGGTTCGGTCGACCCAACCTTCTTTCACAAGAAAGATGGTGACCACTTAATGATCGTCCAAATATACGTTGATGACATCATTTTCGGATCAACTAACCCAAGCTTAACTGTTGAGTTCTGAAAACTGATGGAAACGAAGTTTGAGATGAGCTCCATGGGTTCGATTAATTTTTTGCTTGGCTTGAACACAAGGCAGAGTCAAGCAGGAATCTTCATAAATCAGGAAGCTTATACGAAGACCTTTCTTGCTAAGTTTGGAATGGTGGGAGACTCAAAAGTGAAGGTTCCAATGGCATTCGGAACGGAAATTACTTCATCTCTGGAAAAACCGGCTGCAGATATGACACTCTATCATCCAATGATATGTTCGCTAATGTATGTAACTACTAGTCGACCAGAGATCATGTTTTCCGTTTGTTATTGTGCTAGGTTTCAAGCTAATCATCGAGAACCTCACATGATCGCTGTCAAGAACATATTCAGGTATCTTAAACGAACATCTTCACTTGGAATATGGTACCCCTCAAAGTATGGTTTCTTTGTGCAAGCTTTTTCTGATGCTGATCTTGGAGGTTGCGGGTTAGATAGAAAGAGTACAACTGGAGGAAGCCAATTTCTTGATGGCAAACTTGTTAGTTGGTAGTCCAAAAAGCAAACTTATGTTTCCTTATCAACAGCTGAAGTCGAGTACATGGCTGTTGCCTCTTGCACTTCTCAAGTCATATGGATTCAAAGTCAATTTTGTGATTATGGTCTGAACATGAAACGAATCCCTTTATATTGTGACTCTGAAAGTGTCATTCACATTTGTCACAACCCAGTGCAACACTCAAAGACGAAACACATCGTACTAAGGTATCACTTTATCAAAGATCATATGGAAGATGGAAACGTTGAGATACATTTTGTAAGATCCACTGATCAGGTGGCTGGCATATTCACAAAAGCCCAACCTGAATCAACATTCAGTTATATTCTTCAAGGCTTAGGAATGATGGAAGTTGAATCAGTTCCAAAACCACTTTCTCTTTCATAATGACACTTTCGCTTTTAGTTACACTTTCTCTTTTGCAGTTTATAGAATGTCATGCGAATTGATGCGAACGCTCGCAGTAATTCGCAGTCACATTTGTATCATGTGAATCGGTGCGAACGCTCGCAATAATTCACAACACTCTTTTATCTTGCGAATCCATACGAATGTTCGTAGTGTCTCACGATCAACTGTTCACTCTTGGTTTGAAACTTTTTATATCCTTTTGTAAATTATGTATTTATTTGTTTGTGTTTTATTTCTTTCCGGAAAATTAAAAATCCAAAAATATTTCTTTCTATTTTTATTTCTTTTTTAGAAAATCAAAATTGCAAAAATATTTTCTTTATTTTTTTTTCTTTTATTTTACTTATTTCAAAATACCAAAAATATCAGATAATTGAGCAAGTCTCACATCACGAATCTTGATGATCGCAATTAAGAATGATGGGGTAGGTATAAACTTTCTTATCTATGTACGAGTTACATGTCCCTAGAAGCATGCTGTTGCACGTTGTCCGAAGCCTCAATAACTATATGTTGAAGCCCTAATGATCCGATGACACCAATTATTTCTTTCCAATTAGGCTGTTATTTTAGATAAGTCTTGAGTTACCTTAGTCTTCTAATTATGAGTTAAGAGTTCACTGCTTGGTCATTTTCGCATAGCAGAGGTACACTATTTTCTTTGGAACCACCTCATATTCTTCTCCATCACTTTCACATTCACCATTGTAACCCTCGAGACTGTCAGGTATTACCATCGAGGTTTATGGTTACACAACTTATGCGTTTATGATTTCTAATTCGTTATCCCCACGAATTGAGTGAAACCCATAATCCTCCACACCTATACGAATTGAAGGTGAACAATATACATGTTCTAGACTTTTCACCATGAACTTAACGAAACTCCACTTTCATGATCTGTACCAAGAAATCTCTTTTTCTTTTGCGAGATCTTAATGAAATGTTCTAGACCTATGACGTTTCTACCCCATAGATCCAATTTTTATTTTTTGAGATTTCTATGCGAATCCCTGTTGCTTAAAATAATTCAAAAGCTTACTTGTTCAATTGACTACACTGGTCAAACAAGTACTCCACTCGAACTTTCGGACTTATATCAAGTTTCGTAGTTTCGTTGGAGATAGAACCACCATATAAAGCCTTTTAAAAGACGCCTTTCACTATTTCTTAATAAACAGATGATCGTTGTTCAACGGGAAACCACACAGACACTTCTTAGTCTCTCTTGACTTCGAAGGAAGAGATCGTTGCCCGGGATCCACTGTTTTGTGTCTTAAACAAGACATCACTTAAATCCCACACATAAGTTTTGTTTAATTTCTTTATCTTTGGAACACTCTCACACGAAGATCCTTGTGATTTTCCAAAAGTATGGTGCATGGCAGTTACATTTATTTTCAGTTTCGCAGTTCCACTGGGGTTTTTCTTAAAAGCGAAAGTCTGTATCTACATGCGAATGCTGGTATGTATCTATACTGCGAAAGGGAGATATTAAAGAGGAAATCCTAATTGATAAGATTTCAAATAGGCGCGTGAAATTTGAATCGACGCTTGATTTTCCGCCGCCTGACACCTTTTTTTGGCGTTACAGTTGTCACATCACGTCATTTTAGGCGACGTTTTAGAGGAGAAAATGCAACTGTCACCGTTCTCAAAAGATTTGATAAACCCTCAGTAGATTTTTCTCTATACTGTTCATCATCTTCTTCAACAAGCTTCCATGGCCGCCTCATCGGAAACCCCCTCTGTTCAAGATCAATCTGCAAAATCGTCGCTTCTTACCATCAAGTCCAATCAAAACTGGATTCTGGATCTTGATCCTCTTAAGTATGACAGCCTCATGCTACCCATTGTCGAATGCTTGAAATATTATCCTCTAGTTAAATATTTGAGCACATCGGAGATTGGTGCGATGTCTCTCCTGTCAAAGGCCTATTTGTCTACTTGCTATATCAAGGAGGAACAAAGAATCACCTATGAAATTCACAACCAGAAAACCTCGATCACCAAGTCCCGATTTTGCTCCTTACTAGGGCTCGCTCAGAACGATGATTTGGTTGACCCTTATTCCATCTCCATTGCCGCCATAATGGAGATGTTTTACCAAATGGGGTATAAAGATACCCTAACCACTATCTCAAAATTCAGGAAACCCAATCTGCCACCTCAATGGAATGGGCTTTTTACCCTATTTTTCAAGAGTTCTTCTGAGCGTGTGACTCGCTCAGATTATGCCAGTAAATTATTCATAACCATCATGTATGGGATCTACACGGGGATCAACATTGATTTCGAGGCTGTTCTTTGGGCTCAATTGGTCCAAAGTACACATTCTACAACTCGACACAGTGAAATTTCCTGTGGTCGATTTTGGACAATCATTGTTCAAAGGGCAATTGAGAAGCTTCAGATTCCAGTGATACAAGAATACTTCATGTTTACCATCTCAATCTTTCACACTACAAACATCATCCTTGCTGACAATTCCAAGTTCTCATTTGTTGTCTCTAGTCCTGAAGCCATGTTTCGTGATATCCCTGCAGTAAGAAAGATTCTTGAAGCCTACAAAAAACTTCCCGTTTCATGCTTTCGTCCTTTAACTCCTAAGATGTAATTGATTATTGATGAAGTTGACAAACCAAAGAAAGGAGGTCAGAAAGGTCGTAAGAAAGGAGAAAAGAAACAAGTTACTCAAGAGGGTCCGTCTGACCTCACTCAAACTCCCAGGAAAGGAAGAAGTACTTGGTGGCTCATCTGGAGCAGTTCCAAATCCCACAAAGAAGCGAAAGATTAAGAAGGAAGATCGCAAACCTAGCTCTCCAAATCCAAGTGAAAACGAAGGTTCGTAGTCTATCACTCACTCTGATGTTCGCATTCCAGATGATGACACGGTACACAACGAAGACACTGCAGCTACTTCACATCCTGAGGTTTCGCAGCCCATTTCTATGAACACTGAGGTAACCATCGATATTCGTATCTCAGTTCCTATAACCAATGATTTATTTGAAGATGTTTCCATTCCCTCTCCTACTGCCACTATTTCCACACCCATTACTATTGATCCATGCCCACCTGTCTCATTGGGTGTTTCGCAATCCCCACCTATTTTCACCGATTCCACTACCACACCAACAACAACTGTTGAGCCACTTGTTACTGTTAACGCATTTAATGCGGTGGCAGGAGCTTTAAGTTTCGCAACTGGTCATTCCACACCACCCATTTCACCTCTTCACCAAAATGACCCGGATATGATTTACAGTGATGATGACGAAGACTTCGTAGGATTCACCTACAGCCCTTTCATCATGAGGACTGAAAGTGATGACGAAGCTCCCGTCACGAGAATGCAACTCAAGGCACAACATGAAAGACTGGATTCATTGCTTCAAGCTTCAAAAGCATCATCCAGCGATGATTATTCCCAAGCAATGTTCAAGTCCCTTCTTGAGACCCTTACGAAAGAGCACTCCGCCAATCTTGAAAAGATGAACGAGGCGGTAGATGCTTCTGCTTCTGTTTCAACAACACAACCGAAAAAGTCGATAAACTAATTACAGATTCACGGGCATTCATGGAGAAGTTCTAGAGTTCTTTTGAGTCCAACACTGCGAAGGCTAATGAAGTCATTTCTAGCCTGGGCTCAACCCTTAAAACTGAGAAGGCAAAACTTCAAGAGTTTCGCACAGGTCTTAAAACGGCCATGATGAGTTCAATTCATCCATCTCCTCGTAGATCTCTAAGCTTCAGGACGAATTAGCTATGGAGAACAAAATAATGGATGTTCTTGCCATAAAGACTGTGTAAGGGTCGAATTGTTGTAATTAGTCGAAATATATTTTGAACTCTTCGAATGTTTTGTAATCTATTTTACTGAGGCGCTTTTATTCGAATGCCTTAGTATATTTTTTGTACGCTTTCAGTTCCCTGTAAATAGGGATATTTACTAGATTTAGATAAGACTTTTTTTAGACCTGTCTTTGTACTCTGTAAAGATTCGAAAGCGTAATAGAGCTGAAACAAGATCATATTTACATCTGGTGTTCAATCTTGCATTCTTAATTGATTTCATACTCTGATTCGTTTTATACTTGATTCTTTGATTCATCAATTGGTATCAGATCAGGAATCACATCTGTGATCTGATTTTCATCCATTCAAAAAGTTTTTGAATCAAATTTTTGGTTCAAAAGTTTCCGCACTTTTTGATTGTGAAATTTTTGTCTAGATTTTAGTTTGTGATTTGATTCTACATTTGAATTGTTGAATCGAGTGTTTTTCTTGCAATTCCGATTTGAATCAACTAGTTTGTTTTCAAATTTCCAAATCTTCTTAAAAATTTTCAAATTCAGCTTCCGTACAACAATGGCGAGTTTCAATCTCAATTCGATGACTTCGTTTTCTCATCTGTTAGGATCATCAACCAAAATTCCAATGCTAATCCCTGAATATTATGATCAGTGGGCTGATCTTATGCAGGATTATCTGAATGGTCTTGATGAAGAATTATGGTCATGTATCACTGGAAATGTCAATGTTCCAGTGAATGTTCAACCAATTGGATCATCTTCTACAAGTTCTGAAGTTGATAATCAAACTGATCGTCTGAAGAAACTGGAGAAGAGGTGTATGAGAGAATTGTGAGGAGCTTTACCTCCAGTTGTGTACAATTATATAAGGAGTTGTACAACTACAAAGGAGATCTGGAACAATCTGAAAGATAAGTTTCAAGGAAGTGAGAAGACGAAAATCAATTCAGTCAAACAGTGTTTGGTTGAGTTGAAAGATTTCAGACAAAAAGAAGGTGAAACAATTGAAGTCTACTATGATCGACTGAACGAATTAATATATCGTTTTAATCGCTATGGAATTACCAGGACTTCAATGGAATTCAATCTCATGTTTGTGATGGGTCTTCGAAAAGAATGGAGAAGCGTAAGTATGATGGTGAAGAATCAGCAAAGTTTTGATACATCAACTCTCAATGATTTGTACAATCATATGAAGACACATGAAACTGAGGTAAATGAAATTGCTGAAGAGACGAAGCTAAATTTGGGACCATTAGCACTTGTGTTAAAGATATCTGAGAAAGAAGCAGAAAATGGTGATTCTGAGGAAGAAGAAGGATTCATCATGAATTCGGATGATGAGGCAATAGCTTTTTACTCGAATAATCGTGTTAAGAAGTTTTTTAAAAAGCCGTTCAATCTGAAGACTAAGCTTGCTGAGGTAAAAGGAAGTGCTGTGAGTAAAACTGCTGATGAGGAGAAAAAGAAAATTGAGAAGAAAAATTAAAAAATGTCTGAAGGAAAGATCGAGAAAAAGCTGAAAGGTGATGCTGGTATAGATTGTCATTATTGCAACGGAGCTAATCATCTTTGCGAATGATTGTATGCTTCGGAAGAAGGATGAGAGGAAGAATAAAGTTAAAGATGAGGTGTATTATGCAGAAAGGCTTAAGGAGGTTCGTGCGAAAGCCAAAAACATGTCATTGGTTGCAAAAGGTGAACAAGAAGATGAAGATGGAACGTATCAAATCTGGTCATCCGGATCAGACGATGAAGAAATGAGGAATCCAACACATGGAGCAATGTATGCGAAAATGGAGGAGGACTCAGATGATGAGGAATTCGAAGTGAAAGGACAATGCTTCGTATCCAAGACAGCAGATAAATCTCCAATGACAACAAATGTACGTAAAATTCTCGAATCTTTTAATATTCCTACACATGCTTATGATTCTGAACTAATAACCTTTGATGAGACGGTTACTTATTTTGATTCAATTGTTGTGTCTGCTAGCAATGAGGCCAACAAGTTGTCAATGGAGTTGTTAGAGATCAAAAAGCGATTAGACATGAAAATAAGTAAAATTAATTGTTTGGAATTACAAATAAAAAATATAATGTGTGATAGGGATACTTTGTCAAGTGAAGTCAAACTTTTGCTAGCTCAAAGAAACATTTATTGTAATTCAGCTAAAAGACTTTATGGAAAATTAACTGATTTACATCATTCATGTGAAATAAGTAAAGGGCAACATAGAAAATTACTACCTTTTCTAGCATACGAAAGAGCCAATGTAGATAATATTTCGTATGATTGTGAGCAAATAATAGCTGATTTTGAGAAGATTCCTGATGATAGATATAAATATGGAATTGTCAAAATTGATGAATGTCTTGATGCAAATGAATTAGTTAACATAGTAAATGATACTTTGACTAAATCTGAACAAATTCAAATTTTGAAAAAGACTGAAAATTCAACATCTGATTCTCAATCTAATTTTGCTGATATTGAAGATAATTCTGACAATATTAGTGAAATTAGTGAATTTGAGGATGTTGATTGTTCCCAGTTGTCTGTTGTTAATGTTGCATCAACATTTAAAGGGAAAGAAAAAGTTAAGGATTTGATGGTTGAGAAAGAAACTGATATACCTTCAACTTCGAAAGTTTGTGATATGAACTTCGTGGATCTCAAAGACAGTCAAACTGATGATAGCGATGATGAATATGAAGAGACAATTTCGAAGGGAAAGAAATCTTCAAAGGAAGAAGAAACTCCACGAATAGTGGTTGATCAAGTGTATGGTGATACACAAAAGTTCGAAAAAGTAACGACTGAAAAAGGTGAACATTACCTTGAAACGAATACTGTGGTTTATCCAAATTTCAAGTGTACAGATGATGTCATTTTTCCAAATCAAGTTTTCGTAACTACTGGAAATGTTGAGAATATCAAACCAGAATTAAAGAAGTTAGTTGAGGAGGATAATTCAAAAACAACTGATGAAGGTTTTTTCGCAAATCAAAGCACAGTTGAAAACAACTTAACAAAGAATTCATATGTGTTTCAACGTCAAAAACCGCAAAGAAAATGGGTTGAAAAATCAAAAACTGAAAAAGAGAATTCAAAACAAGTTGTAAAGGAAAATGAAAAAGTTGTCAAACTAAACTCCAAGGAATTCAAAGATCAAATTGACAAATTTTCAAAGGAAAACAACATTTCAAAAAGACAAGCAAGGAAGAATATATTTTGGTAGAGTATTGAGTCTCAAAAGATGTCTGAATCACAATCACCCAAAAATGTTTTCAAAGCTAAAAATTCCTCTTTTTCAACAAAAACTCAACATTCATCACAATCAAATCATTCCAGGTCTGAAGTGAATAAACAACCAAGGTTTTCGAAAGTTTCAGAAACTAATAATTCAAGAACATTTTCAAATAAATCAAATCCAAATCAAAAATTCTTTCAACGTCAACATTTTAAATCAACAGTTGATACATCACATGCTCAATCTTTTCTAACAAATCCAAAAGTTGATTTTGTTCCTCAAAAGCCAAATTTTCCTAATCATACGAAGAAAGGAACTATGAAAACTTCATGTGAAAAAGGAATGACTTCAAGGAAGAATATTGATCATTGGCTTGAAGGCAAAGGAAAGATGTATCAGTCGAATACATTTTCAAAGGAGCAAATTCACGTAGCATATGAGAAGTATGTGAATACTCCATCAAACGGCAGTTCATCTTCTAAGGATTCGAACATATCAGTCAAAGCTTGGAAACCAGTAATAAAAGCAAAGAATGTCCATTCACAAACTCAGAATTCGAAGAATAGTGTCAGTGAACAATCGAAACCATCAAAATCTTATGTTTCGGTTTCTTTAAATGAAGATGTGAAATTAATTGATAGTCTCAAAACTAAAGTTTCGGTTTCTGTTCATGTTGATGCTGATCCATCTCAAACCACTGAAGATGTCTCTTCATTACCAATAATGAAGATTCAAGCGACAAACTATTACTTGGAGGGTGATGTTTCTCAATACCCGGAAGAATTGAAGATGCTAATCGTTGCCTTGAAGAACTCCGTTTTGTCTACGGCAATGTTCAATTCATTCTCTGTTCCATTGTCCTGGCTTTCTCAAGAAGGATCAACTGCTACTTACAACAAAGCTTCTGACACAATTACTTTCCATCTGGTGAATGACAAAAAGGTCAGGCTATCCAAGAAACTCTTTTGCAAAATTCTTGAAATTCCGAATTCACCTCCATATGTTGCTTTCACATTCCCTCAAATTGTTAATATGTTTAATGAGATGGGATATCAGCCTCCACTATCAAAGATCAGTGATTTTAAGAAATCTGGTCTTCCACGACTATGGAATTTCTTATTCGGTATTTTTCTAAGATGTTTAACTGGGAGAACAGTTGGTCTGGATAAAGGAAGAATGGAGGTGTATGCAATGGTTGCTGGTATATATTATGATCTTCAAGTGGACTATTCTACACAATTGTGGAAGGAATTCCAAAAGAGTGTAGAACACACGAATGCTATTCATGGTATTTCGTGTGCAAGATACTGGAGCTTGATTTTGCAATACTTTTACAACAAGGAAGGGATTTTGGTACCCAATGATGAGGAAAAAGTTGTTTTTCAATCGTATCACTATCCGAAGGAAGTCACAGATAGTGCTCAGGATTTTCCATTTGTTGCTCGTATTCCTGATGCTATGCTCAAAAGAGTTGATCCTTCGAATTCAGTCTAAGTGGTATATTTGCAAACTGTTGATTCTACTGTTCCAACTGGGAAATTATTGCCAAGGGACGAAAAGAAATCTAAACGATCAAAGAAGCCTGAACCGGATTCTACTGAAAAGCACACCAAGGATTCGCAATCTCTGAAATCTCCAAAGAAGAAGCCAGTTACAGTTGAAGAGTCTGTGGTTCAAGAAGTGTCAATTGCAGAGACTCAAATAATTAAACATGTTGTTCCTGAGTCTCAAGAGAAAGTGGTTATTCCTTTGAAGACTGGTATGTTTCGAAGAATCAAAAAGATGTCTTCGCATCTACGTAAGTCTCCAACATCTCATGTAGTAAGAAAGCCTCAGGTTACTCATCAAGGTGTTTTGATTCGAGAAATGTCAGCGCCTGTTTCTCCATCATCAAAGAAGCGAAGGGCTATAGATATGGCTAAACACATATCTAAGAAGAAGAAGAAGAAGAAGAAGAAGAAGACACGAAAGCTTATGCTTTCTACTGAGTCTACAGAAGATGATGATGAAAGAATTCCTGAAACACCAGACATCACTCTTCATGTACAAAGTTCAACTCCTGAGCAGACAGTCGTCATACCACCCGAAGATTCGGTTGCCAAATCAGTTTCTGAGGAGGTACGAACTTCAGGCATCCCTGCAAACGTATCTGATACAGATACAAATGTCAATATGGGTGTTGGAGATGCGAAGAATGAAGCTCAAGGTCAATCTACTTCTGCTCCCTTCGAAAGTATTGTTTCTTTACCACAACCCACTACTCCCATTACGTCAACCACAGATTCTCCTACCTTCGAAAATATTATCAAGCAACCATTCACTTCTATTTTTTCTTCTCAATCCACTGACACACCCAAACCTAATTCGACTGATCAAGAAACCATTTTTATGGAGACAGAAACTGATACTGTGGGGTTTGGAGGCATGTTTGAGGAATTGGAGTTTCATGAAGATGAAGAGGCGTTTCCAGATCATATGCTGATGACCATGAAGCAATTCAAAATTCTGAATCAGAAGTTGAATTCTATAATTCAATCTCAAGCTGATCTGGGGAGTGGTTCGTCTGTTTCAAGTTTGGAGGTTGAGTCTATGTTGAAGTTGTTCCAAAGCCAGAGTTATGAGTAAAGTATCTGGGATGCTTACAGACTCTGAATCACGAATTTTGGAAAAGATTGATCATAGTGATCAAAATAATAAACTAAGGATCAACTCTCAAAATTCGAAGTTTGCCAGTGAGGTGAAAGAATTGAAGAATGTCACAAGGGAAAGACATGTTCTATTTGTTCAAGAAGCGAAGAAAGTGAGGGAAGATGTAAATTTGCAAATTCGTGAACTCCGCGAAGATATGTAAAAAGAGATTTCAAATGTTCAACAAGATTATGCATCTCTGAATCAGAAGGTTGATATTATTTGTGACGCAGTCACAAGATTTGTCAAATTATATGAAAGTTTGAGTCCTCAAATTACTCAACTTTCAACAAATGAAAATGCCAACTTTTTGGAAGTGATTACTTTGTTAAAGGAGTTAAAAGATCTATCAGTCCAGCCGGTTTCTTCTTCTCTGATTACTCCTGAATTTTTATCTCAAAAATTCTTACAATTCGAAGCACTTCTCAACAAGCAACTTGCTCCTATATTTCGCATTACAAGCCTTCTTCCAACAAAATATGCCCCACCTGTTTTCACAGGGGTGCAAGAGGGAGAAAGAAAAACTGGTGGGTCGAAGGTGAGTGATGATGATGCGAAAGTTGTAGGAATAGTATTTTCTTCAAAGATCCCAACAACAAAGCCAGTTATAGTTTCTGCTGGGTTGGTTACTTCAACAGTCGTTACAACGATGCCTATTACAAGACCTATTTCGAAAGGAATTGTGATTGGTAAATCTACGGAGACTGGTGAGAGTGTTTCGAAACCAAAAGAGGTAATTGATAATTCAGCCTTGAAAGATAAAGGGAAATCGATTGTTGTGGAAAAGTCGAAAGAAGAAAAGAAGGCTGAAGCAGAAGCTGAAATCGAAAAACTTAGGTTGATTCAAAGCATTATGACTCAGCGTGTGTGACAACCGTCAAATTTTGGTCAATTCAAAGTCAACAAGTCAAACCGGTCAACTCCAATCACCCTTGTATGCTAGGGTTTACGTTATGTAATCACTATACAATTCGCTATTTTAATGAGAAATCATCATTTGGAAAGTTCATGTGTTTGATTTTCCTTAGCCTTAACAAGTGCTAAACAACGAACCAAAGCGATAAAACACTATTACACAATCATCGGGATTGTGTAAGACACTAAAACACAGTTTAATGGGGTTTACGAACCTTGCGTTGTGAAGCCGGACACTCAAATTAAGCACAAACGAAACCTCTCTAAATCGTTTTCACTCTATCTCTTTCTATTTGAAATCTCTCCCAAATCTCACTCAAAAGTTACTTTAACTTTTTGTAATCATTTGGGTCATCTCGACCCTTGACCGGGTCAAAAATCGCTTGAAACGGAGTAAAAACGAGTAAAATAGCTTTAAGGATCCGAAACCTAAGCTTCTGGACCGAAGCCTCGCATCCGAAGCCTCGCATCCGAGGCCTCTGATCTGAAGCGAGGGTCCGAAGGTCCGAAGGTCCGAAGCCTCGCAGACAGCTCCTTTTTACCGGTTTTTCGACTACGACTTCGTTTTAACTCCGTTTTTCATTATTTTAACGTGAGATTTTCACCCAAAACTTTATTTTATAAACTAAGGCCCCAAAATATATAAATCTCCAGGGTTTTTATAAAATATATTAAAAGAATTGGTGATTGAACTAATTATTGAGGGAATATTTGCTTTTCCTTAATTTATGGCAAAAGCAAACCACCACCACCTCACTCTATGATTAGCCATTCTTTCCCACTACCCCTTGTCTCCTTAGTGGACCTTTACAGCCAATCTCCAGCTCTTCCCACGTTCTAAGAGCTGGAGGATTGATCCTCTCTCCTCATTCTCCATAAAACTCTTTCATTCTACACTTAGCAACCAAGAACACTCTCCAAAATTCTCTCATCTTTTCTCTCAACTTCAAGAACTTCAAGGCTTTCTCCAGGGATTTCTTTCTTCAATTAGTAAGTATCTTCATCATTCACATAATTATTAAACTCCATTCTACTCAAATCATTGATATCTTACACAAGTTCCATCTTATTCGGTGTTAGATTCTCGAGTCGTCAAGACATCTTCTTAGTGTTCTTGGGTTGAACACTTCCTCTCTCTCACTTTCATCTACTGAAACCACATAAGGTGAGTTCATACCCATACATTTACATGTTTTCTTAAGTTTTAAGGGGGGGAATACAAGTAAAATCATCAAGAACACAATTAAACTTTTCCTAACAGATTACATCAGAAAAGATGGACGTTAATCACGGACTGTTTTGGTCAACTTAAATATTTTAGTTTTCAAAACTGTTTCAGGTGCAAGTAGTTCAAACTCTTAGCTTTAAAATGGCTACTTGCACATCTCCATATGATTGTTCTACAATTTATGGTGATTTTTACAAAACTGCCTGTCATTTCAGAGGCAAACCCGGACCAGTCTGTGATTATGAACATTTTCACCTCTGTTAGAGATCACTAAAAATCATGATAAAATTTACGAACAAACTAGACTCATATTCCAAACTCTCAAAATTTGCGGATTTGGATTTAGAGCTTTGATGATTTTTCTATAAATTTTCTAAGAACGGTTACAGAAACTGTTTTTAACGAAAAGTTGCTGTTAATTTCATTTCACCTTGTAACATGTTGAGCAAGGTGTATATCTTTATGTGATTATATGTTACTGCAATATATGACATTTTATCTTAATATTTAGACACACATCAGTTTACAACTGGATTTGGTCATATAAAATATAAAGAATAACAAGTGATTATAATCAAAGTACAATCGATACATTCAAACATTAAATAAACTATTTTGAATATAGTTTGCATGCATTACCACGTACTACCCTTGGTTGATAAACTATAATAGGTATAGTTTATGATACATTACATAACACATACATTTAAAAAGGGTACATTTATACAAAGGATATTTTCATTAAGCAAGGTACGGCCATACGGTACCAAGTTTTCATAACACGTAATTCCGTTAATGACTTTGTGAGACATTTACTTCAAATTACCATTAAGTCCTGTATTGTAACCAGAGTCTCCTTGAGGGAGAGCGTGATACTTGTGTATAGATCTATATTGGGTTTGACAAACCCACACCTAAACTGCATGCAATAGTTAGACCGATAGGTCTGGGGTGACAAATGTCATAACATTTCCGACGCCTGAAGAACGTCGTTTTAGGCAACCTTGGTCATAGTATGGTTATAATAAACTCACATAAAGTATTAACAAACATTGGAAATTACGGGAACTTCATTAAAATTTAACGAGTTTATGTCGATTTAAACTTGCATTGTTTTACTATAAATATGACAAATTACTTGTACATTTCGGTCTTTGGGTTTTAAGACTACATTTACACATTAAGGAAAATATTGGATTTTTCTAACACAAATACTACTTTTACAAACGAAAAGCTTATGAACTCACCAACCTTTGTGTTGACACTTTTTCAAACAACTTGTATTCTCAGGAAATCATTAAACAGGTAATCAAGTGCTTTTGAGGATGGGACGCTAAGGCGTCTACTATTTCATATTTTATCAACATATTGTAATTGATTCGTAAACATGTAATTCATACAATGATGTAATTTTTTTCAATTATATATATGTTGGTTGTGTTTGCTTGAATTACTATTACAATTGCTGTTATGATACTATACATGAAGTCCTCCACCCCCGGACGTTTCCGCCATCCTTGGTTTGGGGGTGTGACAGCGTGCTAGTGATCCGAAGGGAATGGACAAAGGTGATCCATCAAAACACTACAATTACGAAACAATTGAGGCCAAGGTAGCGTATAATCACATGTATTTGTTTGAGAAGAAATCAAAACAAAGTTATTTGGTCACGAATACTGATGCAAGCCAGCTGCATTTTCCAATAAACGAAATGATGTTCATCATGCCTCAGTTCAAAGCAGAAGGAAATTTTAAAGAAAAGGATGAAGGTACACACATGAAAATTCGATTTCATGCTGTTCTTGCAAAAGCCCCTGAGGAAGTTTGGTATTTGATAAAGATCAAGAAAGTTATTAGTGTGAAAAAGGATGTGGTGTTCGAAAACACAGTCCAGAACATCAAGTATGTGGTTGCCAGGGCAAATGGAAATATTTCCAAATTTACTATTGCAGATTTTCCATTAATGAACTTGTATGATCTTATACAAGTTGCATTGATTTTGAAAGATAAATCCTTTTCGTATCTTCAAAACACTGAACTGGATGAATTCAAGCTTGGGGTTGCTCACATCAAGATTTTCATCGAAAATTATTATGAGTGCTTGGCACTAACAGATGTGGAGTTAGCTACAACTAAAGGAATGGAAATAAAAGTACCAATGGCTCCTACGAAGACTCAAGCATATTTGAAAAAGTATGATGATGGTGAAATCTGTTTGAAGCCTTTTGGAATGGTCTTCGCAGGAAAAGACAAAGCTGATAAAGCTAAACGATTCTTATTTCAAGCATGCGAAGTGGAGAGGTACTCAACGTCTCAATATACGAACTTAATTGTTCGTATGAATCATTGTAGGAAGAATAATGAAGGAGATAAGAAAGAGTTGAAGAAGATAATCTCCTGGTACACGGAGATTCGAAGAGTGTTGCTGTATTCCATCACGCTTCTTACAAATTAAGAATTTCGACTATGATTACAAAGGGGGAGATTGTAAGGGTCGAATTGTTGTAATTAGTCGAAATGTATTTTGAACTCTTCGAATGTTTTGTAATCTATTTTACTGAGGCGCTTTTATTCGAAGCCTAAGTGTCTATGCCTTAGTATATTTTTTGTACGCTTTCAGTTCCCTATAAATAGGGATATTTACTAGAGTTAGATAAGAGTTTTTTTCAGACCTGTCTTTGTACTCTGTAAAGATTCAAAAGTGTAATAGAGCTGAAACAAGATCATATTTACATCTGGTGTTCAATCTTGCATTCTTAATTGATTTTATACTCTGATTTGTTTTATACTTGATTCTTTTATTCATCAGACTGAAAAGGTGAAAGTCTTGACGGTCAAACTTGAGAATGCTGAAAAACAAGTTAATGATTTGTTATCTGAAAAAGCAGCTATGAAAAGTTGTATTGAAGATGTAAATGTTTTGTTGTCGGATATTATTGAGACTCGTGACTCAATGATCACAATCACAGTGAAGAAGGATCTTTCTGAGAAACTCAGTCCTGTCTTCGCCATGCTTCACAGACTAGAAGGTGTTCCTGAATCAAGCTCTATTCCGAAACAAGGGGAGAAGGGATGGCATCAAAGAAAGAAAACCTTGAAACTTCTATCAAGCATACTGTCAAAAGAGAATCTGAGCCTAAAGGCAAAGAAAAACTTTTCAGTAACGAGCCAACTATTAACAATAGCGAAGATAAAGAGCCTGATGAGATTGAGCTGGAAGGAAGAAAGGAACAAGAGGCTGAAATAGATGAGCATTAGAGAATAATTCGCGCGGCTGAAGCGAAAGAGAAAGCTGAACGTGAAGCTCAGGTCACACTGGAAAGCCGAAAGCTTTTATTTATAGAGTGGACTCTTAAGCGAATCCAAAATGAAGCTGTGGATATGCCGAGTCAATATTGGCTCGAACCAGTTGTGTCATTTGATCTTCAAAATACACAAGATTTGCAGCTGGACTTGCCAATTACTCTGAAAGCCTTCAGGTTTTGCTCCTTCATGAAAGTTGTGAATGTCCCATCCGCTGATTGCGGTGCAGATCATTTACTCTTTTCTTTTTATCTCAAGCATATGAAACCACAATACGAAACGTGGAGTGCTAGCAAGTTTACTACTGTGAAGGTTACTGGTCTAATCAAAACCGACATCTTCCCAAATGCGAAGTTCAAGGTTGAGAGGTTCTTCCAGTCAGGTCCACGAGTTCACTCTCGTAGATCTTCCTTGCCTCAATCCTTATGAATGGATCATGCTTTACAAATTATTGCTGAGAGATGGACAGAAGCATGAGCCCATTATTGCTCACCTCAAACAGATGCTAGTTTCGTATATTCAAGAGGTAGGCAAGATGGATGTCGAAATTGTTGCCGTTCTGCGAAAGAAGCCCTCTGTTCTCCCTAAAGAAGTCCCAGAAGATTTTGATAAATTGAAGCTTGGGAATATACACAAGGAAGGTTGGTATGTGGCATTTCAGATGCGAGAACGAAAGGATCCAGACTTTCGTAAACCTTGCTTCTTCCTCCCCGATAAGCATATGTTCACTACTTTGTGCCTGGAGCATGTTTTGGACATGGTCAACAAGTACAAGGGCAACGGAAAATGTGACAAGAAGTGTTTCTCAGATATGATTCTATGGTATATCCAGTTTCGCAAGGTTCTCCTAGGAGTAATTCCAAAAGTTTTTGAAGTGCAGAAGCGTACTCATCCTTGAAGAACTCTCGCCTCAATCGACGCAAAGGGGGAGATTGTTGGGTATAAGTGTTGCGTCATTGGGCTTATCTGTTTAGTCAATTTTGTAACCGGGTTGGGCCTGTCCACTAGTTATTTATTATTAGCATTATAGTATTTAAGGTGCATGCATGCACCGTATTTTGTATCTTTTGAAATAGTATTGTAAACCCTACACAGCCTCCACAGTAGCAATTCTTCATCGAGTTCTTATGAGGCTATGACTTTTAATCATTCGAAATATTGTTGATTTATATTTTGTTCTTTATTTGTTTTACTTGTTTGAATCTAATCGATCTCAAGAGTTATTAACTCAACATACTAGTAATAAGATCCTTCTTCCCGAAGAACTCTTGGGCTTCGCAAGCTTTGAAGTCCCGAAAAGAGGGAGTTCAAGCCCCCAACAGACTCGCCATAATCTCATCACGGAAAGCCCTAAGCCGCTCATCAAGAAGCTTCATGATCCCCTCTTTGATGGTACCAAACATCAGAGGGGTCGCATCCAAAAATACCGCGAGTGATCTCAGACAAAACAAACTTGCGAATCCTTTCATCAATTGGCTCAACACTAGAGTCTGAAACTGAACTAGGACCAGAACCTCCTATATGAGTGCTTGTCACCATTCTAAAAAGTAACTATAAAATGATCAGAACATGCCCAAAGAATCCTCATTCCACAGGCTTCTTATTTATCTTGCGACTTTCCTTGATTCGAGTACGGATCCAATGATTTCAGTAGTACGGGCCCAATACTACCTTCCACACCTATCCACGCTTTCCTCAAGAATCATTTCGAATCCTCTAAGTCACCTTCTCAAACTAATACTCCCCATACCCACTAAATAGTGTACCACTCGCACTAAAGCACTTCCTAGGCTCCCCCACCTCACCTTCCCATTAGCTGTTGAAAAACTCCTACTAATGTCAGCTAACTACTTCAAGAATATAATTACATGCAACTAAAACTTAAATAATCATTCAAATAAAAGACTCAACCCTAAAACGGACTGACTCAAGTGAGAGCTTTGTAATAGGGACAAATATATAACTTTAAAATTATTTAACCTTCGCAGCATGTAACTTTACAAATTCATGTAATAATTAACTTACATCAATATTAGTCCTACAAAGCACAAGCCAAGCAACATTTAAGCAGTAGAGATCTATAACCCTCAAAGCATCAATAGGCATCCTTCCTAATAGGCATCTATCCTAATAGGAATTCTATCATGCAACCTTGAACATATCCTTATCATAACTTCTAGCATGTAAAACTTAACAACATGTATCAGTATTTTGGGATCACTTACTTGAGCTCGATTGATTGCACACATTGCACCCTTTTCTTTGTAAATGTATTTTTAGAAAATTTTATTTTCTTTCAAAAAGATTACCAACTCCTTAGTTTGAGTTCACACACACCCGAGAGTGTGCCCGAATCCTTCAAACCAAGGCTCTATGTAACACCGTAAATTTTCAAACAAAATTTTCATTTTAAAATTTCATAATTCTCATTAACCCATTTCACAAAAACCACAAAGTGTCAAATCATCAGAAACATAAATCCATACATATTTAATAAAAATCTAGGATCCTCCAACATAACTCCATCTCGTGTGTACAATCAAACCGGCGCCTTCCCGTGATCCTGAGAAGTACCTAAAATACATATCACATAACACGGTAAGCACGAAGCTTCGTGAGTTCCCCAAATATACCACACACATCTCATTAGCCTCTCATGAATATGGACCCCCTAGTCATGTGTCTCAGTGAAGACCCTTCGGTCTCACAGTTCGGGTCGGACCCTCCAGTCCTGTATCTCAGTGAAGACCCTCCGGTCTTACAACTCGGTTTGGACCCTCCAGTATTAACTCAGTAAGGCACAAAATAATATAGCATATATCACAAAGACAAGATGCATAATAACACATAAGTCAATATTATCACATAGGACCCTCCGGTCGACAACTAAAATAAGACCCTCCGGTCACTCAGTAGGTATAGTGAGAAGACTCACCTAGCAGAGTAAAGCAATGTATCCCACACTCGAGCTGCTGGTCTAATCCCTGCCCCTCCATGGCTTCTAAAATCCACAGTTGACCAGAACCCTGAAGTCAACGGAAGTAAACAATCAAAGCTGACCCAAATCTAAAAGTCAACAGAGGTCAACACTCAAGTTAACAGTCCATGTTGACTCAACTCGCCGAGTAAAGCTCATGAACTCGTCGGGTCCCTCAGAGCTCAGTATATCGCGATAACCCGAGTCTACTCGCAGAGTTTCTAGCCAACTCTTCGAGTCCATGCAGCTTCCATAAGATCAGGAAAACCCTACCTACTTGTCGAGTTGTCTCATCAACTCGTCGAGTCCACTCTGAATCCAAATACGGGTAAAACCCTCTCAACTCGTGGAGTTATCTGATCAACTCGTCGAGTCTGTAACGTGTCCAAACCATTGGACTAAACCCTAACTGACTCATCAAGTCGGCTCACCAACTCGTCGAGTCCCTTCAGTCCAATTCCTCATTCAGAAAATTTTGGACAGAAATAAGGTCTCATACTCTGGATCTAGCCTCCTAAGGCTGAATCATCACGTAAAGCTGCAAGCTTTACGTTCATGCATGGCATATAGGGCTCAAAATGCCAGAATAAGCTCTATAAAGGTGTTCATGCATGGAGACTTGCCCAGAGCTTGATAAAGTTTGGATCCTTGGGCTCATAGGGACTTATATAGCTCAGATCTGGAGTCTCAACCTCCATTACCAGCTCAACAACTCAAAATCCAAAAGATGGATGGAAATAAGCCCGAAAACTCCCTAGAAAGATATCTACCACAAGAGATGCCCAAGGTGGTAGCTTTTTACCTCCAAACTGAAGCTAGCATAGAGGAACACTTGATCCACAAGCCTCTTCTCGTTCCAAGGCTTGATGCTCTTCACTCTTTTTCCAAAAATGCACTTGAACACAAGATCTTTAGCCTTTCTCTCTCTCACAACGATTGTAGATAGTGTAGGATTTCTCTCAGTGTGACTAAATGATTAGGGAGGCGGAAATGAGGGATTAAGGTCCTTTAAATAGGGTTCAAGCCCTAAAAGTAGGGTTTTCTAAACAAAGACTCAAATCTTCGGGTCCATCCCTTCGACTCGACGAGTTGGCTTCATAACTCGCGCGGCCAGCTCTGCTCGTACACGACGAGTCGGGAGCAACCAACTCGTCGAGTAGGTCCTACAATATGCATAATAATTCTCAAGTTTCACATCCAGGATTTGGGGTGTTAAAATTCTCCCCCACTTGAATTAGATTTCGCCCTCGAAATCGCTCCGTAACAGCATATAGATCGAAACCAATAATCCGAGAAGCACCACCGAAAGATATCATATCATACAACAATCTCCCTCCCAAGACACCCGAACCCAAACAGAAACTCCCATTCCCAAAGAAGGATGGGCCCCTCTGCCATTGCGGTACCAATTCTGACTCTCCAGATCCTGGAAACTCTAGTGGTCTATCTCTCCGACAGACCGCCCATGCAAAATATCATCATGTTAAGCACTCATCGAATAACAGATCCTGATAACACACTGCCAACTCTGATTTTCTTGTTGCAACTGATGGAAACAACATCATTGACCAATAATTGACTACCGATCACTCATGTCAAATGTACCAATCGATCCAGATCATAGCTCAAAAGGAACGAAAGGGTCACATCCCACTAAGGACCCATCGCCTGTACTGCTATCAGAACTCGTCTGAAAAGAAAATGAACCTAAATAATCTGTCCTCAAGCCCAAGAAATAATCATGCCCGCTCCAAACTATCCTCTGACATCTATAATCATAAGCCCCGACTTCTTCTCAAATATCTCTTCCAACACCGACCACCAGGTCAGCTCTCGACCCAACAATTGAACCTCCAAGGCTACCCCTTGCACACCTAATAAAATGACTTTACGGACTTCTTCTCACAATAGCTATCTCAACTCGTCATGACACACAAAGTCACAAAGTTCGCTTTACCTCAAGTGAATACTACAACCACATCTGAAGTCGCCTCACCTCCGACCTCTGTTTTCTACCACTCACTAGTTGCATGCATCTCGTGGTCCTTTGCACACTAATGAGCTGACCCACTCTAGTCTAAGACATCAGATGGAAACCATTTCCTCTCAAAATGAAATCCATCTCAGAATCCGGAATCTCATCCTACCTACTCAATACACAACTAGAGTCGAACTCAACCTCGAGAGTTTGATTCAACAACAGAATTGGAAGCACACATTGCCAATCTGATACTCATCTCGGGACCCGAGATCCGCGAATTCATGCCTACACCACTTCTCCAATTCCTTCCGATTTCGATAACCCCTCCCTAACTCGAGATATAACGATTCCCGACCATCACGGAGACCCCAGTCTCGCCCCTGGTCCGGCCACCAGGTTCCCAAAAGACTCAATTGATAAGGCTACCCAAGCCTAAGAACCCCTATGCGTCATGCTCTGACTAGTGAATACTACGGCTCCCCGTAGTTACAACATTCTATCTTATTGAATAATGAGTGCTATAGCTCCCTGTAGTCTTAAGACACTCCCTCACTGACTCGTGAATGTTACAGCTCCCTGCAGGCTTACGCCACTCTCTTACTGACTCATGAATGCTATGGCTCCCCGCAGGCTTACGACACTCTCTTACCGACTCATGAATGCTACGGCTCCCCATAGTCTTATGACACTCTCGTACTGACTCGCAAATGTTACGGCTCCCCGCAGGCTTACGACACTCTCTCACTCGCCATGGGCTCACCCCATGGTTTTCCCCGATAGTCCCAAGTGATTACTCCCACCTGGATCCTTCCACTCTCTTATCACCCCACAATCTCATCATTAAGCCATCAATATAATACGTTCACTAAACTCATGCTCCGCGCTCCATCATGGATAGGTACACCCACCCATCCAGATTAAGCATCACTACTCCTGGCGACAATCGCCGTAACAAAACACTTTCTCTTGCTACAATTCACATTCTTGGACAATCTCGTCCGATGACAGTTAGCTGAAGGGTTCCCACTGGAACAATAGTCACCCGGTACTCCACTTGCCATCTCACAACTCGAGTCTCGAAATAATCCAAAAATTTAGGGCATCATACTCGGATACGTCGGTACATCATCACAGAATCTCACGATGTCTTGCCTCAACCACTGATCTTTCACTCTCACATCATACTCGGATACCGCAATACACCCTCTCAGAATCTCACAATGTCTTGCCTCAACCACTAATCTTCCACTCGCATAAATTGTAACCTCGAAATACTCCAACTCATAATTTGAAACACGGAGGAAACGTCAATGACTGAGAACACGTTAACAACAATCCGGAACCCCATCCTCTACTGATCCAAACCCGTGCGAGAATACTCATACCGACTCTGAAGTTGGTTGCCAAATCAACTGCTACCCTTCCCGTAGTGCAGATAACAATCCATACGTGGAACTGCCAACCTTTCGGGTTCGAATCTTGACCTCAGCAACCCAACTGTCTCGAAACTCAACATTGTCGTACTCGAAGAATCACAAACTATAATCAGAGTCCTATCCAATGGCCACCTGTTGTGAAGACACTCACTCTCTCCTAAACATGTTCAACATGCATCCTCTCGCTCTGTACATTGCCTTGACTACCACATGGCCCTATCTTCGTATATTCGGACCGCAGATCCCCGTAACCAGTCTTCTACCGCACTTGAACATATTACTGATCCTCTCAATAGAATACCCAGTTCTCCCCCACTCAAACCATCACCAATTGTCATACCAACAGTCTACTCCACAGACTGTTTCACCAGGTACGTCAAACTTGACTCTTGTAACGTACCACGTAACACTCGATGATCTTCCCGATAGAGACCAAGCAATTCCAAATATACCGAATCTCAGATGAAATCCTCGGAACTTCCCAACGTGATTGCCACTAGTCATCGAAAATCTCATACCAACACATCACCGGACATCTCGACTGTCCCGAATTAGTTATAAATCGCACACCTGAGGATAATGAACTATCAGACACACCTCATCTATGATTTCTCAACCAACATTCCATCGTGTGAATTATCATAGAGGCAAGAGACCTCACTATCACAGTCGATATACAATGTAAACAATATGGGCCGCCGCCCCGATATAATCCTCTTGATTACCTGGAACTGCTGCAAAATATGCCTTTCTATACTCATCTAAGGCATATCCGTGTCCCCATCCATCTCAGTCCCCTCTGATGACTCTCATCACGATATAAGAATACCGCAGCAGACATACGACACATACTCTGGTGAAAATATCTCAACTATATGCTACCCCACAGGGTTTAGCTCCAAACTCTGAAACCAAAAGCTCATTATCTCCTTCGCTCCACACTGAAAATGGAAATAGTGTAATTCTCATCACAAAAAATGGCATCTCAACCATCGGCCGATCACTCAACTGGAACCGCAATCCTCCATAGCGTATCATCTCCACTTTTCCTCAAGTCTTGCGACTCTAACTGGCAGCTCTCCAGTCAAAATCCTCGGGATCTAAACTCAATTTCCCTCGCAAATTACACTTTATCGAAGCTCAAACGACATGGCCCTCTGGCCCCACAGTTTACCATATCTATTCTCAGTCTGAACATCCACCGTCGGATAACTGGTAAAGACAGAATCGTGGTACCCGAACCATGTTATCTCCCCTCAACCTGCTATTTAGAACCTCTGGAATTCTCCCTGTTTCGAGTATGGGTTCTCTGCTTCCAATAGTACGGGCCCATACTACCTTCCACATCTATCTTCCACATCTATCATACTATCCACACGGATCGTCCGAGATTTCCTAAGTAGCTGATTAACCTTCTCGATCTCCAATCTCATTACACTTGTTCGCTCTCCAGCGAATACTCATATCTTAATAGCGTACTCGTCGAAATACAATTACTTCCTAGGCTCTCCTAGGTTCTCACACATCTCTACCATCAGCTGCTGAATAACTCCTCATGATGTCAGCCATCTACCTTCTGAATATCGTCATATTCACTTAGTAGCTGACTCCCATCATTTCAAGAGTCCCGCAAAGCACAAAGCAAGCAACATTTGGGCATCGAATAACCCCCACGACCACATGGGGCCACTCTAGCATACAACTCCACTTGCTCTATCCACAACTCAAAAGGCATTACCGAACTCAGGCAATCCTACCTATTATGGGTATCTAACTACTCTCTCAATAGATTCCTCAAATGCATATCTAGGTATCTCTCCTAGATCCCTCCGTTACTCAAAGCTCTCTCTAAAAGATTCCAACTAGGTACTCCTACTCAGCACATACATAGAGCACATAGTAGATAATATCATTCAATAGCATCTCCTAGGCTAAGGCATCATGAATGAGGCAACTCTAGCTCTAAATTCCTGAAATACCTAGCCTATCCTCTAGCATGCAGTGCTAATATCTCATAAATAAAACTAGTAATGGTATTTTGGGAAATCACCGTTCGGGCTCTGGCTGATTCTACACACTACTCCATCTCCTATTTCTCTTAAAAACTCTTACTTGTTTTAGAAAAATCATTTCTCTTTTAAATTTTTTCTCAAATCCTCATTTTGAGTTCAGATATACCCAAAGGTACATCGGAATCCCTCAAACCAAGGCTCTGATACCAACTTGTAACACCATAAATTTTCAAACAAATTTTTCATTTTAAAAGCTCATAATTCTCATTAACCCATTTCACAAAAACATAAATCCATAATTATTTAATAAAAATCCAGGATCCTCCAACATAACTCCATCTCGTATGTACAATCAAGCCGACGCCTTCCCGCAATCTTGAAAAATACCTAAACACATATCACATAACACGGCAAGCACAAATCTTAGTGAGTTCCCCAAATATACCACACATATCTCATTAGCCTCTCATGGCTATGGACTCTCTGGTCATGTGTCTCAGTGAAGACCCTTTGGTCTCACAGCTCGGGTTAGACCCTCCAGTCCTATATCTCAGTGAAGACCCTCCGGTCTTACAACTCGGTTTGGACCCTCCTGTCCTAACTCAGTAAGGCACATAATAATATAGCATAGATCACAAAGACAAGATGCATAATAACACATAACTCAATATAAGCACATAGGACCTTCCGATGGAAAACTGAAATAAGACCCTCCGGTCACTCAGTAGGTATAGTGAGAAGACTCACCTCACAGAGTAAAGCAATGAATCCCACACTCGAGCTGCTGGTCTAATCTCCGCCCCTCCATGGCCTCTAAAATCCACAATTGACTAGAACCCTAAAGTCAATGGAAGTCAACAGTTAAAGCTGACCCAACTCAAAATAGTCAACAGAGGTCAACACCAAAGTCAAAAGTCCATGTTAACTCAACTCGCCGAGTACAGCTCATGAACTCGTCGGGTGCCTCAGAACTCAGTAAATCGTGATAACCCGAGTCTACTCGCTGAGTTGCTAGCCAACTCGCCAAGTCCATGCAGCGTCCATAAGACCAGGAAAACCCTACGTACTCGTTGAGTTGTCTCATCAACTCGTCGAGTCCACTCTGAATCCAAGGACGGGTAAAACCCTCTCAACTCGTCGAGTTGTCTCATCAAGTTGTCGATTCTGTAACGTATCCAAACCATCGGTATAAACCCTAACCGACTCGTCGAGTCGGCTCACCAACTCGTCGAGTCCCTTCAGTCCAATTCCTCATTCAGATATTTTTGGACAGAAATAAGGTCTCATACTCGGGATCTAGCCTCCTAAGGCTGAATCATCACGTAAAGTTGCAAGCTTTACGTACATGCATGGCATTTAGGGCTCAAAATGCCAAAACAAGCTCCATAAAGGTTTTCATGCATGGAGACTTGCCCAAAGCTTGATAAAGTTTGGATCTTTGGGCTCATAGGGACTCATATATCTTAGATCTGGAGTCTCAACCTCCATTACCATCTCAACAACTCAAAATCCAAAAGATAGATGGAAATAAGCCCTAAAACTCCCTAGAAAGAGATATACCACAAGAGATGCCCAAGATGGTAGCTTTTTACCTCCAAACTAAAGCTAGCACTGAAGAACACTTGATCCACAAGCCTCTTCTCGTTCCAAGGCTTGATGTTCTTCACTCTTCTTCCAAAAATGCACTTGAACACAAGATATTTAGCCTTTCTCTCTCTCACAACGACTGTACCTCATCTAGGCTTTCTCTCAGTGTGTCTAAATGATCAGGGAGGCAGAAATGAGGTCTTAAGGACCTTTAAATAGGGTTCAAGCCCTAAAATTTGGGTTTTCTCAACATAGACTCAACTAGTCGTGTCCAGTCCTTCGACTCGACGAGTAGGCTTCATAACTCGCGCGACCAGCTCAGCTCCTACACGACGATTCTGGACCAACCAACTCGTCGAGTAGGTCCTATAATATGCATAATAACTCTCAAGTTTCACATCCATGATTCGGGGTGTTACACTCTAATACCAACTTGTAACATCCCAAAAATAGTAGAAAATGTTGTATTTTTAAATCATTAAATCCATTCAAACATTTGTTCCAAAACCAATAAGAGTTAATTTTATTTTTCACACATTAGAGTAAAACATTAATAATCAATGTGGAAAAGCGTGAAAAATGTTTAAACCACAAACTGTAAGCACAAAGATTAGCGAGTTCCCCAAAATACCACATACCGTACAATGGACCCAGCCCGACATACAAATGGGCCCAACTCAACATATTCATAGGCCCATCCTAACATGGAAATGGGCCCAGCCCAACGTACATACCAATGGACCCAACCCAACATGCAAATAGGCCTAGCCCAACATGCAAACCAATGGGCCCAACCCAACATGAAAATGGGCCGAACCCAACATATCAATACAAGAGTCACAAAGACAGCTAGCATCCTACTCAGTATAGTGAGAAGACTCGCCTGTCTCACGAAATAATCTAAATCACAACTTAATGCCCCACAAAAGATGCTACAACACTCCTATCAAAACATACAAGGTCCAACCTTAGACTACACACTAAATCCAGCAACTTGACCAAAAGCAAAACATACCCAAAATATCAACGTTCAAGTGAAAGTCAATAGCCAATAACATCAAACATCGAGCCTCACGTTGTGACCGCCCCTTGGTCAAGTCGTGAGAACATGCTTAACCCAATTCCAACACGTCTCGCTCCAACTCAGCCAACTCAGTCATTACCAACCCAATCAGCCAGTATCCTAACTTGAACACTCCTTAGTCACTTCGTCAGCATAACATGACAATATAGTCGCATATTCCTTCTTGTTCACGTTGTGAAATCCTCTATGTCATGTTGTAGTCTAAAGCAACACCCTAATGGTTTTAGTCCTTAGTCCATTGATTCTTAAACTCTCACTTTCCAAAAAGCTTTTAGGGACTCTAATGTTAATAAAAAATCCAACTTTATAGACATGAATGCTCCATGCGTGTCCTCTATCCAGTCTACGTTAAAACCAAGAAAATGACCCACCACTCATGCAAGGGTCCAATACACAACCAAATTCCAGATATGGACCATATAACACTCAAGTGGCTTCAATGATCCATAAAGTTGTCAAATTTATGGAATCACATCACTTCAACTTGCTTAAACTAGAAGATAAAGGGACAGTGACTTAGATCTAGAACCATAAATGCATAAAGCTTGAATCTAGGACACTTACAAAGGTCCAGAAAGTGCACAAGAGGATGATGATGAGGTTTCTTTTTTGGATCAACACTCTAAAACTCTTCTTATTTTTCTTTAAGCTACCAAAAGCACCAAAATGAGCCAAGAACCACCAATAGTGATTAGGGTTAGTGTTTTCTGAGGTTTGAGGGTGATGGAGGTTGATAATGAAACCTAAAATGCAGCTAATGGGGTTTAAGTACGAAGGAAACCCTAAAAGATCATGGGCTTCGGCTACAACCGTCTTCACATTGTGACCACCTATGTGTCACGTCGTAACCACAGTCTAGATACGCGTTCCTCATTTTTGCTTGTCACATTGTAACCAACCTATGGTAACATCATGACACTTAGTTTTCCCCAAAAACCAAGTTTTTGAATCGTTTATGCCCTAAACCGAATCATTCTGGAAAAACAGGTGTTACATGAATCTTATGATTTTATGAAGTATAAAGTTGTAGGACTAGAGTTTTGACCCAAAATCTAGGCTTAAATAGAAAAGTTGGTAACTTTAATGTGTGAGTGAATATATGATGAATATTTATATATAAAATTGCTATTTACTACCATTAATATAAATTTAGCATTCAGTGTCTTACATAATTCAAATTCAATGATGATTTATTTGATTATTTGTCCACTTGATCATTAAATAGATAGTCTTATTAAATCAAATGATTAGTAATTTGATTATCATTGCTTGTCATCTTAGGAATCGGTAATCGAAGAAACTAAATCCATTGCACTATCTATAAAATCAACCATATGGAAAAGGTAAATAGAATCCAAACGAATGTACTTTAAATATTGTTTCAAAACCGTTATATGCTTAGTTTTTAGTTTAAGTTATTGTTTTTTTTAAGTTGTTTAAAAATTAAAGTTTTAAGTCTTCTAAACTTGCAAAATCAGAAAAAAAAATCCCCACCTATAGTTTATTTTAATTAGTTAACTTTTAGTAGATACTTTTAACATAGAATCATTCTCATTCCCTAAGTGTTCGACAAGACTTTCTTTCGAAAACTATATTATTTCGCGAATAAGTACACTTCCTAACAGTGGTTTAACTAGTTTAGATTTAATAGGTTATATAAATTAAAAACTAGTATATAAAATACGAATAAAGTTTTCGGCGTCGTTCTCGAGGAACAATTTAATTTTAGTTGAACTTATCTGCCATTAGTTGAACTATCCTTTTTTAGGGTAAAATCCATAGAAAGTTAATATATGTTTTGTTTTCTACCTTTTTACAGTCCTCACGATGTGGCAAATCTATTGCCACACTGTGGTTAGAGCTTCATTTTATTTTTATTCCATTTTTGTTCATTTTACACGCATTTTCTTCTTTTGTTTTAGTACATTTTACATGCTAATTTTGATCTCTATATTGCTTTAATCTTCATTATTTGATAAAGGGAAATTTTATGGTGATAGAACGAAAGATTCTTGGAAGGACATACTCAAACAACATGCATCAGGCGGCAACATGAATTAGGCCATCTTCTGAACCAAACAATTTTTTTACATTTAAAGTTACTTAAAGAAAAATTTCTCATTTTGGTTCTTTTCAAAGGTTAGTAGTCAATAAACTTCTATTATTATTATTTAGACAGTTCAAAATGATCATATCTTAACTTATAATATATTATTGTTTACCATGGAAAAATGGAGTTTTGAGGACATACTGACCTTCAACCAAGATGTGTGGAGATGTCGATGGTTTTAGGGGAATTAATGTTCGAGCAAGATCCATGGTTTTTGTCCCATATCTAAAACTAGTTGAGGAATTCAGTTCATTCATCAGCCACTGGTGGAAAGTTAATCACAAGGTATTTTCTTTACCCTTTCGTTTTTCTTTTAAAGTTTAGATTGTAGGTAAACACCTAAATAAGATTCTTTTTTCATGTATTACAACAAACACTTGTGGGTTTTCCAAAAAACTAATTGTGTTTAGTGGCTTATGAAGATGATACTCTATAAAATATTGATTTCGGGAATGATTTATGCAATTTATTGATGAAAAAGAAGAAAGGGTTTAAGTATCCAAGTATAATCTTTCAAATATTATCGCATAAGGTTAGGGATACTAATGATAATTCATTACGTGCTCAAACAAGCTGTGGAGAAATAGGTAAATTCTTTTCAATATCTGGAGGTTAGTAACATTCCACATAATGAAGATTCACCTATCTCTACGCACTTTCTTTGACCGTGTAATGAATATTCATTATTATCCCTAACCTTCTGTGATAATATTTCAAAGATCTTACTTGGATACTTAAATCCTTTCTTCGGTGTCATCAATAAATTGCATCAATCATTCACCAAAAACAAAAAATTGCTAAATTTGTACATGCAAGCTGGGTTGTAAATAGGTGATTGTGATTGAATTAGTGCATTCAAGATGGGAATATAGAGTACAACAATGTTACTTGATATTGCTCTAGTGATTCATATAATTCATACAATATATTGGTATTTTTAGGTACATTTGGTCTTCATTATAGATAAAGGTGCTTATAATTTTTAAAATATGTTATGTAGCAGTGAGGACATGTTGGGGAGCAAAAGAATGAAATTTTGGAGCTAGAGTGGGATTGCTAGAATCGGTCAATAAAGTTAGAGTATAAGGATTTTGAAGATCTCACAACATAGACATATGTGTCCCACGATATGGGGAATGAGGTTTTCCCATCTAAAATCTGTCAGACGAATTGCGATTGATGACATATAAAGCATGCGTATAAGGCTTTTCCACAGAGTGGACATTTAATTTACTTGGCTTGGAAGCTGTTTTGGAAACTATATAAAGATCATGTTTGCCTCTTAACCTAACTTATGCAACAAGTCTCTCTCGTCCATAGAAGACCACATAACCCTTTTAGGAGCTTTGGAGATCAAATTCGTTCGGAGAAGCGAGTTTTGAAGAAATTGAAGACATAATTACGTTTAATTACTTAGTTTAGTTTGTTTCAATCATGAAGTTCAAAGTTTACTTTGTTTTTACTTTGTTTTTTGTCAATAATTATGGGCTAAAAGCCTTAAATTTCGTTTAGCGTAAAGAAGCTTTGAACCTATGTGTCAATTCAATGATTTTGAATTTTAATCTAGTTGATTATTTGTTATGTTAGCTTGTTAAAAGATCCTTATGTGTTGAAGTTTCAATCTTTTCAGTTTATGGTTGAGTATCAATAGGATTAGCTGACCATTCTATCTTGATTATTTGAATTATATGAATCTATGATCATTAGGTTTGTATGATTGTGCCTTTGATCATAAGCCTAGGGTTAAATAGACAAGTTGTTAAATTTAATGTGTGAGCCTATATGTGATAGGTATTCATGTATATAAATGATATTATGATCATTAATGTTAGTTTATAATTCAAGTCTTGCATAATTCAAACTTAATATTGATTTATATGATTATTCGTTCACCTGATCACTAAGTTGATAGTTGTGTTAAATCAATTGATTGGTAATATGATTATTATTACTTGTCATAATAGGAATCGGTAATCAACGAAATTAGATCCGTTGCGGTATCATTAGAATCAACCGTAGGGAATTAGCTAATCGAGCCTAAACGGAAGTTCTATTTAATTCTTGTCTTCGATTCCGTTTTTCTGCTTGTCATTAGTTTGAATTACTTTATGTCTTAAGAAAGTTGAATGTCATTAAGTTTTCTGAACTTGAAAAATCAAAACCAACCCCCAATTTAATTATTTAATTAGTTAACTTTTAGTAGATATTTTAGTCTATAATCATTCCTGTTCCCCAAGTGTACAACAACCTGTACTTACCATCTCTATATTATCAAACGAATAGATATACTTGCCTAATTAGGTAGCAATTTTAGTGGATAATAAATGTAATTTATAAATATAAAACGAGTATATATTTTTACACATCACTAGCCAACATGAAATATTTGAATAAATGGCTAAAGGCAAGAAATAACAATGTGCTTTCATTAATTTGTGTATTAACATCCTACTTTCATATCTTTTTATTACATCATTATACTTCAAGTTTAAAATCCCCTTATTCAAATATGTCATGTTCGGCAATATTTTTGTACTCTATAATCCCTTCTTGAATGTAAAAATTCAGTCATAATCACATAATTACAAGCCAACTTTCATATACAAATTTGTAAATATTTTTATTTTTTTATTTTTGCATTTATATGTTTACTACAGTAAAAGCTAGATGGAAAATAATGTATGGTTTTTAGAAAACCAAAAAATTAATTATAATTTTTTTAAACTGCAAACTAGATTTTGATATTTTACAGTTTAGGAAAAGCATTGCTGACTATTTTCCTTATGATGTGTTATATGTCTATTATTATGTCATAAGTCAACCCATGGTTGGATTTCATCCTGTGGAATATATATATATATATATATATATATATATATATATACACTACTGCAAATCAAGAAAAAGATTAACCAAAGCAGGATTGGAGTCACCTCAAAGGTTATTAATTGTGTTACATTAAAAAACACTCCTTAGAAAATGCAAAGTAAAAAAGGTATATGTATTTTACTTGCTTACACCATTCAATAAAAGATAGAGTCTTTAATGTGGATTAAGTCGATTTCTAGGCAAATTTTATTTTTCGACTGCAATAAGCGAGCCCTAAAAAGTTCTTTGGTACACAAAATGTTTTTGAAAAGAACAAAATATGTGTTTTATTTGTTGTGTGACTCTATCTTTGTACTATTTAATTCAATGTTTTTTGGATTTATTCTACTAAGAAAAGGACGGAACAAAAATATACATCTTTCATATGCATTTGTTCTTTCTTTTGTTATTTTACGGTAACCAGTTTATTAATTTATTTAGTTGCTTCTTTAACTGTTGTTTTTGGTACCTAGCCAATACAATTAAAAAAAAACCTCCATCCAATAATGAAGCACGAACATATCTCTGTGTATATATTAAAAGTCATTGTGCTTATGGACATTAAAGTTCATAAGCAGGCTACAACTCCTTGCCTCATGGCTTATTGTGCTTCTCTCTGAGCATCTATCACCATCTTTTCTTCCAATCAGCTTTCATTGCTTTCCCTTCACTTTCGACTATCTGTATTTGTCTCTCACTACAAGAAAAATGCTTAATAGCTACGGAAAGTTGCTACGGAATCAAAATATGTAGCTATTATACTACGGAATATGCTACAGAATGTCTTGTCGTAGCTATATTGCTACAGAAATGGTTATGGAATTGCATTCCATAGCTAAATCCTAAATAGCTACGGAAAGTTGCTACTGAATCAAAATCGTGGTTATTTAACTATGAAATATGCTACAGAATGGTTGGTCGTAGCTATTTTGCTACGAAAAGGGCTACGAAAATGCATTTCGTAGCTAAATCCTAAATAGTTGTTACGAAATCAAAAATCCGTAGTTATTTTACTACAAAATATGCTACAGAATTGTTGGTTATAGCTAGTTCGCTATGAAACTTGTTATAGAATTCATATATGTAGCTAGTTAGCTACATAACCAGCTACAAAATTAAAATTTGTAGGTAGTTGGCTACGAAATTGAAATTCGTAGCTAATCTACTATAGAACTTTTTACGAGAATCTTAACCATAATTACCTGTGTATACAACTTGTTTTTTGAATTTGTAAAATAGCAACGGAAACATATTTCGTAGTCAAGTAGCTGCGGAATATGTTTCCATAGCATAAAATAGAAAATTGTTTTTAACGGCAGTTATAAAAAGAGAAAGTACTCATGATAGATTAAAGAGGATGGTCTCCACAAGCAAACTAGTAATATCACTTAACAATATTGGGTATTTTAGTTGGAGAAATTAAATATCCTCCTACATTTTAGTCCTACTATCCTCCTACCCACATTAAATGGTGACAAGTGGACTAAAATATTATCAATTTCCTTAAATGTGTCATTAAATGTGACACATGTCAACATTTGATATGATAGGAAGATAAGTAAGAATAAGATGTAGGAGAATATTTAATTTCTCTTTTAGTTGATAAATGTTTTATAAATCGTACCACTTCCATTTAGGAACTGTGAGTTACTGAAAATATAAAAACATTTGAAGGGTAATTTAGTAAATTAAGTATTAAGGCGCTTAGAGTAAAGATGAGAATATAAAGGGCTTAAATTAAATAAATGGAATCAAGTTTGGTAATGCTCAGACTACTTTCTCGTGTTCATAAGAGAGACTCTAGATCTAGGGAAAACAGAAGCAACGCCATTTCAGACCACACACGATGAAGAGCTAACTATTTTCGGTCCCTAGCATGGATTGATTCTATGAGGTTTTTCCGGCAATAACACTCCCGCGTGGCTGAAGTAGCTTCAATATAAAGAGAGAGAGAGAGAGAGAGAGAGAGAGAGAGAGGGAGAGAGAGAGAGAGAGAAAGAGAGAGAGATTACGAGAGTGTGATGAAGAGGAAGAGAATTAGACATTCATTGCTCAGATTTCCGGCGAAGGTTTGGTGATTGAATGAAGTGCTCCAGTGAAGTAGTTACAAAGGATTTCATCTATTTGATTACAGAGGTCGGAAGTTGAGTCGATGGTAGGGACTAGTCTAATCTCCAATGTATCTAATAACCGAAAAGCAGTAACTTCGACGAAGAAACTAGGTGGATCAAGTTTAATCTAGATTCGGATCAGTACATATGTGTAATTGTCATGTATACGAATTGATTAGTTGCGGTATTAGCTAAGTTAGTGTACATAGACCGTCTCTCAGTTTTCTGCAACATTAACCCTATGTGCTTCTCTTGAGAGGCATCCATTGTGTTGGACGACAGTGAGATCTGTGGTGGAGTCCGGCGTGACTTATAGACCGTCTCTCATACAGGGAAAGTTCCATTCAACTTCAAAATTGACTTCCATTGATGAGATTTCAGGAATAAATTAGAGGACGCTAATAAGCATTCCGACATGAAATACAAACATCCTCTGCCATGCTTCACCCCCAAATCATGTAAATCCTCTTGTCTGCTCCGTCTATAGCCCCTGCTCCTTCAATCGCTAGGTACGTTCCATCCACATTTTCAGCAAGAATGTTAAGTTCTAGAAGATTTGCTAATTACTTATTAAATTGAGTGTTTGTGATGTCTAATTTCAGTAAGTACTATTATTATAGAGTAGTTTTGTCCATTTGAGCAATTTTCGAGTAATTGGTTTTATAAATTAGATCCACTCGAACAATGTTTAGCTTTTGAGAACTATGAACTCCATAGTAGCTTCGCTAAATGTTGTGGTAGAGTTAATTAGTTTAAGGGAGAAAAAGTTCACGACACATTTCGTTTGATTATTGTAGTGTTAATTGGCTTAGTGCTCGGTATTAAAAGAACCATCAACATTACAAATCATACCAAAAAGATAAAACATAACTCAGAGAAAATATATAAGGTTCACATAAATCCATATGCATTCATTAAATAGTTCAATTATCATATTTTTAACTAGCAACATGTTATTTGACTGAGATTATTGATTGCTTGCTTGGAGTTAAGAACTAAACATACCCTGATAAAAAACCACATGATGCAATCCTAATCAAGAAACCATAACTAAATAGATTATACAATCTAAAACTTGAAACAAATGATATCCATCTAATGATCTAAATCAGAAGTCCAAAAAAAATTTATTTTTTTGTGTAATATACATTAAATCACAATTGGCAGAAATTAAAGAAATTCTTCCATTTCTTTAAGGCACATGTTGTTATCTAATAATAGTTCTAGCATTATCATAAAAATCATGTCTTTTTGGCTCCAACTACTGGAGAGATAATCCACTACACCACCATTGTAATTGTTACTATATTCCACAAGATTTTGAGTTCCTGATATGCCATCTCCTAAGTTGCCTCATCCAAGATTCTTCTTGGCTACACGTAGACTCACTTGTAAAGGCTAAAAGCACATAAAGGAACATCTAATCATTGAGACATGGACTGACTGTAAGATTTATTTAAAAAAATACTGTATTTAAGAAAATAATATGATTATAATTTCTTTATAAATGATGCAAGCGGATTGCAGGAGTGATGATGGTGATGATGGGGCATTGAGAGATATTGATCTTTAATATGATATTGCGTTGATTTCTACCGGTTTCACTGTGAGTAATTACTGCGATTTACATTTTTGGTTGCTTTGTTAAAAAGGTTGAATATAACTACAAAAATGGAAATATTTAAGTACGTTTTGTTTTGGTCATTATTAACATACAACGTATTGATTTTTAATTAAGATTATTTTAAATTTGATTTTGCAGGTTCTGCGATTTTGGTTGAGATTATCAATTTCTGGATTGGAGTTAACTAGTTACGTGTTGACTTTAGCTCATTTTCTAGTAATTCGTTTGATATGAGTCAGGTATATAATTTTTTCGAATATTGTCGAAGTGTCTAGCATAATTCTAACCACTCTCATAAGAATCTAGAAGCTCTAATTCTGGTTCAGCTTCAATGGTTCAAATCTGGGTAATAACATTTTAATTCTATTTATGTACTCTGTATGCACGTTGTGGCATTTAAGGCCAACTTTACTTCCATCTCACTCTCGAACCAGCCGTAAGGTTATATATTTCATCTTCTGTCGAATTTTTGTTGTGGGTTTTCTTAACAACAAACTTTGGCCCCTCTCTAATTTCTATTTGATTAAAAAAATCAATATAATAGAAAATACTTAACTTATATACTTCTCAACTTCAGTTTTACCTTTAGCCAACACCTCTAGTACTTTGTAGATCTCTATGCTAACCAAAAATATTGTCCACATCTTCGGATGAGACATACTTCAACTTCAGCACCATTAGTTTAGGGTTTAGATATTTAACCGGTCACTTTCAACTTCCTGGGTTCATAATCCACCACCATCACCTCAATATAATAGAAAATACTTAACTTATATACTTCTCAACTTCAGTTTTATCTTTAGCCAACACCTCTAGTACTTTGTAGATCTCTATGCTAACCAAAAATATTGTCCACATCTTCGGATGAGACATACTTCAACTTCAGCACCATTAGTTTAGGGTTTAGATATTTAACCGGTCACTTTCAACTTCCTGGGTTCATAATCCACCACCATCACCTACCCCAAAACCAGTCAAATGTAATTTGTATTTTGTAACTTAAAACCTCTAAAATGATGATGTGGCACTGCCACACCGGTTGCTGTCATGTCATCGTCAATGTGAAAATAGTTGCCTATATCAGTAAGAAATGATAGCTTGTTGCTATTATGGGTATAAATATTAGTACATTGTCTTGATTGGTATAAGTACATAAGTACATTGGTATCTCTTGTAATTTGACATCCATTTATTTCAGGAAAGATGTCACAATTCATATTAAGAGGCATATGGTGATAATCAAAGGAAAACAAAGGTGCTTAAACATTGCAGTGAAAGCAACATACAAATATGGTGATAGAATATTATGTATCGAATAATGTTTTTCGTTAAATTTAAGCGAGTTTTGATTTTGAAATATGTATCTTTTGATGTGATGGATATATCTTTTAGTTTCTATAGAAATACTTTGTTATTTTTGGTTTTATATTAATTGTATTTTTGTAAATTGATATAATAAGTCAAATTAAATAACCGAATTTTATAGAAAAAATGGTATGGAACGATTGTTATGAAATTGACTACAAAAAGTTGTTACCAAATTTGCTACGAAACGAATGGCTACGAAATTTTCTACGGAACAATTAGCTACGGAATTTACTATGGACCAAATGGCTACGGAATTTGCTACAGAATTACATCATTTTGCTACTGAATTTTTCTGTAGTAAAATCGAAATTTTCTTGTAGTGTCTCCATTTAAAAAATTGAGCAACGATTTGTCAATGATTGGCATGGCTGTCCAGCTGCATGGAGCCACCAACGGTCCATTCGATAACCCACGCTCCATACTCATACTTTGTAACCCAAAACCCTTATAGAATTGTAAAAGCATGCACGACGACGACCATTACTTCCTCTCCTCGATCTCCGGCTACTGAAGTATCATCGAAGGTCGAAAAGAAGATAAAATTTTGCTTAAACATGTATAACCCTATGTTCTTAATTTATTTTAAATTTCAGTTTCCTCATGGTTATGTATGCTTCTAGATGTTTTTTTATTGAATTTCTAAAGTTTTCATACCCAAGACTCCATTCACTAGCCTGATTCCGGAGTAATTGAACGTTGCTTGTACATCATACCAACAAGACGAATCAAGCAGACAAGCACCATTACTTGTGATTTCAATTTTACTTTTCTTCATCCTATTTTCAACCCTACATCTGATCAATTTTAAATCTATGTGGGATATACATTATTAGTTATTACGAAAGAAGTGTCTCACAGATATATGCCTTAATCTTTGAATCTAAATAAGAAATGTTTTTTTTCTTGAATTGCTAAAGCTTTCATACCCAAGACTCTATTGGCGGGCCTGATTCTAGAGTAGTTGAACATCCCTTCCACATCATACCAAATCAAATCCTTCCACTGGCACTGATACACAATTTCCATATATAGCTTTCCCATATTTCAAAATACAACACATGTGACGCATCATTGTAGTTGGCTAGCTCTTATTCTCCAATTAAAATGTGTTTTTTTTCTTTTTGTTAGGGTCCAACCTCAACATACACTATATATACCTACATTATCTTCATAGTTTCTCACTCCCTTTAATGTCACTATTGGCTCTAAAGCTTATCCGGTAGGTGGAACATCAAATGGAAATTAGCATTTGGGAAATTCCACTGATTTATAAACTCGAGCCCAGGATGATGTGCTAAGTGAACACGTATGGCCAAATAGACCTTCATACTTGACTGCTTAATTTTTTTGTTCTCACTTAACGTTTTTTTTCTACTTTAGGAAATAATTGGTTGTATTTTTAGGACATTATGATTCAGAAAGTCATAGTTGATCAAATGTAAATTTTATTTTGTTCTCTTCATTGTAAATATTTTTAACAAAAAATGGCAACATTTAACAAATAAAGTACATTGATTATATTGGTAGAAAAAACTCTTACTACGAGGGTAAAAATAAAGTAGATTGCTTATACCGGTAAGAATGATAAAAGTACCTTGCTATTTTCAACAATTTGCTTTTTCTTTTATACCATTTTTTTTGCTTTTTCAATGAATCTGTTGTTATGTTTTTGTGTATCTTAGGAAAAAATGTGCAACGCATGGATCCTAAATTTACATTGTTGAAAAGGTTGGATAGTGGTACTTCCGCAATTAAAGTCCAATGTATTAATAGAAAAAAATGAAATTACAAGGAAACAATAGAAAGTAATGAAAGTAGAATGCTATAAAAACAACTAAACGAAAGTAGGTTTATATTTCTTGTAATTAGCCGTATAATATATATGAACTTATTTCTTTTTGTATCCCCTACAGGTGAATATAGTGAACCAACACGTGACATATTTCTCATCGTTGAAAATAGTTGTATAAAGTTTGAGGTTTTATTTGTTTTCCTTTTTTTTCAAGGTCATTACAAAGTGCCTGAGATAAGTGTACTATGCCTCTCTAAGGAGCAAACTGTCGGAACGGTATGTATTTTTATTTTTCAAAACTAATTATTTGTTTCTTTTAATACCGATTTAAAAATGTCATTACTTTATTCAAATACTTATGTCTTGACAGCTTTTGAGACAAACAATGTAACATCCCAAAAATACTGATAGAAAGTTCTATTTTTAAATTCATCAAACCATGCATCATGATTTTCATAACCAATCATAGTACAATGTATAAAAATCATCAGAGTAAAATAATCATCAATGCAAAAATCATAAGGTAATGTTGTGTAGTCAAGCCTGGCCATACCCATTTGCAACTACAAGTACCTGAAAATGTTTAAACCACCAAACCATAAGCACAAAGTTTAGTGAGTTCCCTGAAATACCACATACCATACATAACATTGGGCCTCACCCACATATCGGGCCCCGCCCATCATAACGAGCCCCATCCAATATATAAACGGGCCCCACCCATCATATATAACGGGCCCCTCCTAACATACATAACGGGCCCTGCCTAACATACAAACAATACCCGCCTAGCACACAATGCAAGAGTAACAAGCACAAATAACATCATACACAATATAGTGAGAAGACTCACCTGACTCATGAAATCGGAAAAACCTCAACTAACAGCCACGAGGCTGGTGCTACAACACACTGAATTATCAAATAAGGTCCAAACTTAGTCTATGCCCAAAGGTCGAACCTAAGTCAAAAGTAAATGTTCAAAGTCAATATTAGTCGACGTCCATGTCGTGGCCATCCCTTGGCACGTCATGGCTAATGAGTCCATACCCGATTAGAATCCCAACCAATACAAAAATAGCTTCAAAAAGCCTCCACGTCGTGATCATACCTTGGCCACTTCGTAGGCACTAAATGTCAAAACAGTCAGCTGCTTCCCTAGTCGCCATGTCGTGGCAGCCTAAAGGCCACATTATGGGAACTGGTATGAGTAGCTTAATCGAGCTTAAGCAGTTTTCTTCCTAATCCAAGAGCTCTAAATCCTAGATATGGTCCTTCCCTAGGTCCTCATGAATAAAGTTTCCAACTTTATTCATTAAGGCATCCTAAAGATTCAAGATCTCAAACCTTAAGCCCTTAATGGCAATCTTAAACATGAAGTCACCCATTAAGCACTTAATCAACCAAAGTCACTTCTCTTAAGTTCCAGAAGGGTTTTCCACACCTGGTCGACCATAAACATCATGTATTTATAGACATGCATGTCTAAATTAGGTCATATAGATGAGAAAATGAACCCAACTTTGTGTATGAATCAAAATAAGACAAGAAACTTCAGATCTAAACCATACAACCTCAAAGGGACCATGAGGACCCATAAAGTTGCCAACTTTATAGAATCCATCCTTCCAAACTTTTACAATATGAAGATCAAATGACAAGAGGCTTACATCTAAGAGCAAGCAACATAAAGCTAGGATCTTGGACACTTACAAAGGTTTAGAGAATGCATAAGAGAAAAATGATGAGGCTTACTTGCTAAATCCACATACTATTACACTTATTCTTCTTCTTCTTCTTCTTCTTCTTCTTCTACTTCAAACCACCAACAACACTAAAATTGACCAAGAATCACCAAGAAAGGCTAGGATTATGGTTTTGGAGTTCTTGAGAGTGATGGACGCTGAGGGTGAGAAACTCTAGCCCACACTTTCCTTTAAATACCAGAAAATTAGGGTTTTCTCCTAGTATGGTCGCCACGTCATGGCCAACATATGTCATGTCGTGGGGATCAGATTATGGTCCATGGACATTCTAGACGTGCCACGTCATGGTGATGCCTCCACCACGTCTTGTAAACCCAAAACTCAAAATTAAATTAAATAAAATACCTCAACGAATCCGGATGTTACAACTCTCCCCCATTTGAATCAGACTTCGTCCTCGAAGTCCGACACTACAAATAACTTGGGGTAATGCTCCCTTATCTCCTCCTCGGGTTCCCATGTCCATTCGGAACCCTTCCGGTGCTGCGATTACACCCTCCCTTATCTCCGTCATCCATCTTCAGGAGGTATAAAGTTCCTATCTTGATGTCATTTTATGCTAAATCTAGCTTTTTTTTAGGTTTTCATGCTTTTTGTCCCCATAACCATGGTGTATATGAGTATGAGCTACTCCAGACCATTGGAGTGTCATTTATAGACATATTAGTCTTGATAAGTTATAAAAATGAGATCTTGGTCATTCTCATTCATCCATGCATGAGTTATGGAGCTTTGGGTGACTTTTGGCCATAGATTATGATCTTGTGCCTTTGGTAGGCAGGCAAATGGATAAAGTCTCAGGCTTTATCCATTAGGACGTTTGGGAGAACAGAGATCTGGAAGTTGGAATAGACATTTGTCTAATTAACGACTTAAAGATTAAGTTGAAGTTTCTGGGAGTACGCGGGGCGTAACTTCCCTTACGTGGGGCGTAGAGCCATATTTCCCGTAATTGCCATCTTAGTCTCTAAGTTGGCCGTACTCGGGTTGAATTTTGACTTTTGATTTTTTTACTTTTCACTGTTGAGTTTGAACAAGTTTGACTTTAGGTCAAATGGGGTAATCTGAGTAGTAGATTGAGGCTTCGTCCATGTTTGATGTCTAGGTGACCTGTAGAGACGATATTTGGAGCAATTATCAATTTAGCTATCTTATAGACTTTGAGGTGAGTTTTCCTCACTATCCTCATGGTTTGGAAGACACCAATGTCGACCCACTAAGTTGTGTTATGTATCCTGATATATATGTAGGATGTTCCTATGTTGTAGTGACGTGTTAGATTGGTAGATCTGTATAATTACATGTACTTGCTACATATTGATTATCTGTTGCATATGTCGACATATTGGTGGTTGGGTTGAGGCAGGACGCCAACAAACCCTAGATGGTGGGCTGATGTGGTACTTCTCCATGAGGTAGACCAACAAACCCGTGATGGTTAGGTTGAGGATATAAGCCAACAAACCCTGGATGGTTGGGTTGAGGCAATATGCCAACAAACCCTGAATTGTTGGGTTTAGGCAATATATCAAGAAACCCTGGATGGTTGGGTTGAGGCCACAGGCCAACCAATCTTATATGCACATAATGTAATTGTTATTGTATTATTTTCTGGAGTATTTTTGGGGGAACACACTAATCTTTTGCTTATAGTTGTGGATTTCAGTGTTTTAGTATTTCAGATGATTGGGGGAAGGCAAAGGCTTAATCGTACACATCACCCTATGAACTTTTATAATTTGAGAGATGCCTTGATACTTTGATTTTATGACTATGATTTGGAAACAATGTTTTGTATGATGTCTGGTTTATGAAAATGGCTTATGAAAAACGAAAAATTTTATCATGATGTTTGGGATGTTACAACAACTAAACCTAGCACAACTCTAGTCAACATTGAAAAAAAATACAAAATATAGGGTTACATACCTTTTGATTTGGTATTGTAAAGAAAACACACCAAGACTTCTTGTTGTTGGACGTGGAAAGATTACCACCAAAGAGATGATGCCTCTAATGGTTTGTAACCAAACCCTAGCATCAAGAACACAAGAGGACAGAGGAGAGGAGAGCAGAAATTCGGCTTTTGAAGGCTTGGAAGAGTGGAAGAAAAGTAGATACCCTAGGGTCCTATTTATGGCTGATAAGGAAGCCTTGGATAACCCTAATTTGAATATAAAAATAATATCTCAAATATGAAAATTATCCAACTCCTTAATTATCAATAAGAAGCATTCTAGAAACCCTAAACCACATACCCAAAATTGGCCATGCTAGGGAGTTTCTTGAATCCCTCTCTTGTTTAACTATTAAATAATTACAACTCAATCCCTGTACTTCCAATTAAATCTAATTAATCCCAAAATTAATTCTGATTAATTTTTTATTAATTTTAAATTAATAATTACTATTTCCAGTTAATATATTAATCTTATAATATATTAATAAATCATTTATTTAAATATCAAATTAATTTATCATTCATATTATAACTAGCAAATTATCCTCTATTTCCAAATGCAATTCTTTTCAGTTGTTAGTTCTGAGGGCAATCCAAAAAGGTCTTCTCTTGTAATTCAAGAATATATCAATTTAGTTATTGTCTTAGACACCTTAATCCAACAAAAACCACAACCCCCAACTCCAAATCGTGTGTCGGGTAATTCAGCTCATGAGGCTTTAACTGCCTCAAAGCGTATGCAATCATATGAACCCTTTATACAAGCATTGCTCCCAATCCTGAAATCGTGTGATGCAATAGACTAAAAAATAATACATGCCTTTGGGTAGAGTGAGAATCAAAGCCTTGCATAATCTTTGTCTCAGGGTCTCGAGGGCTTGCTGTTGACCAAGCCCCCATAGGAAAGTAACATTGTTCTTCGTCAAGAGGGTCAGAGGTACATCAATCTTGGAGAAATCCTGAATCAATCTCCAATAATAACCAGCTAGACCAAGGAAACTCCAGATCTCATATGGTATCATCAGAACCTCCCACTGCATCACTTCCTTAATCTTGGCCAGATCGATCAATATACCCTTCTAGTTAACGATATGACCCAAAAACTTCACTTCTCACAACCAGAACTCACATTTGGAGAGCTTGGTATAAAGCCTCTCCCTCCCTAAGGTCTCCAAAACTCCCGTAAGTGCTTCTCGTGGTGCTCATTGGTCTTGTAGTAGACCAAAATATCATCCATAAACATAATCACCGACTGATCCAACATCGGTCTGCATACCCGGTTCATGAGGCCCATGAACGATGCTGGTGCATTGGTGAGGCCGAATAGAATCACCGTATACTCGTAATAACCAAAATGAGTCCTGAAGGCCATCTTCTGCACATCCTCGTCTCTGGCCCTCGTCTAATGATAACCTAATCACAAATGAATCTTGGAGAACCATGATGCAGGTTGAAGCTGGTTGAATAAGTCATCTATCATCGGGAGCGGATAACGGTTCTTCACTGTCAGCTTGTTTAACTCTCCGTAATCAACGCAACTCCGATGTGAATAATCATTTTTCTTTAAAAAAAGGATCGACGCTCCCCACGGAGAACTACTCGGTTTAATGAATCCCTTGTGTAACAGTTCTTGAAGTTGTGTAGACTACTCTGATGGGTTTTATAGGTTAAAATTAAAACATGTGGCGGAAAAACTTAAACCTTACATTCACATGCAACCTATTTGAATCTAAGTTTTCTCTATTGATAGCAACAATCTATGAACATCAAGAACCCTAAATAAACTCTCCTATAATCGAAAATGAGAATGGATTAGGTTTTAGACACCTCTTGATTATTATTGCAAATAATCAACTAGATCCTTCTTCAAAAACCTCATAGAAAGCAAGCACTAGAAATCTAATGCCTCTTATGCTTTGTGCCCAAACCCTAGCAATTATAACACTTGAGGAGAGAGGATAGGGGATGATATTTTTGGCTATTCTTTTGGTATGTGTGGTGGCCGAAAAAAAGGAGCCAAAGGACTCTAATTATAGCTTACACAAGGAGCCTTGGAAACCCTAATTTTAATATAATATTAATATTTTAAATTAGGTAATTGTCCAAATCCCTAATTATCCTTAACGAATATTCCAGAAACCCTAATATTCCCCTCAAAATCATCCAAGGGGTTGGAAGGTTTTGAAATAACTTATTGTTCAACTATTGAACAATTACAGCTTAAGTCATTGCACTTTTAATTAATCCAATTAATCCCAAAATTAATTCCATTTAATTGCTAATTAATTATTAATTAAATAATACTATTTCTAATTAATATATTAATATCATAATATATTAACAAATTATTTATTTCTATTTATTAATCATATAATAAATCAATAAATTAGTCTCTCTCTCCAAAAGTCATTCTAGTCAATTATTACTTTTGAGGGTGACAGATCCTAAATTTTACGGCCAGAAAAGACCAATTTAATTATACTTAATTCATTTCAGAGTATCCTTTTGAAAGAATTATAATGCGGAATTTGTTCTCAATAATGTGCTGATATTATTACCAATCATTTCCGAAGAAATGTGTTTCATTAATAACTTCGGGATGTCATCGTCATAACAGAAACATAAGCATAACGAAAATATTACAGGCCATACAATATCTTATTATACTATAGCCTACAATTATCCGTAAATCATTCAACATCCTTGGGCCTCCGTGCTTTTTCTTATGAAACAAAGAAACCGAGTGGATTAGGCTTGGGTGTCTGGTAAGCACATTGGGTTTTCAACCCACAATAATTAAGTTTTTAATTTATATAATTTACATAATTTAATTCACCCGATTACCCGGTCTCGTTGTTCTCACATACTGATTCTAAATAATGATCTCAAGGGAGCTATCTTAAGGATCATCATCATGAACGGGTAGACAATATTGCTTTGGGGATTCCTATAGCAATATGTGTCAATATGGCAACCATGGGGGGATAGATTACATCAATGGACATATCGTTCACTAACACTTACAGGTTGCGAGCGTGCCAGTTTTTCCGTCGGATTGTCTATAATAGTCTGTGGTCGTCATCTATACTCTGCTAGATGACTGGTTTATCAAAAGTTAAGTCCTCTCATCATTATTTCACCATTTTCATTGCCCACTACTACCCGATTTATTATATATATATATATATATATATATATATATATATATATATATATATATATATATATATATATATGAAAATACATATATGTTTAACCAAGTAAAATCATATAATTTATTTAACACAAAGATCACGTCATTCAGATAATAGGCACACATATCATTTACTCATCTAGACACTTTACATCTTTGTGTAACTTGAAAGTAGCAATGCACTCGCTTGATAAAGTGATGACATGAAAATCGGAAAGTGCTTCGATTTAGCACTTGGATTTTCCTTTGATGTGACCACGGCTCAATTATCACTAATTCTTAGTTTATTTTTTATGACTAATTAATGGTCTAGATTCCTCAATAATTGCAATGTCTACTGATCTATAGTTGATAATAGACAAACATGTAGGATCATATCGAAGGTAGGTTCCATTTGTTATATAAAGTATACTGTTTGGAAATCCCACTTTAAACACCTCACAAAATCCAGCAAAGACATCTTCCGCGTAAGTAGATCAATCAGTAATATCACGTTGGAGTCACTAACTAATCTTATTTAGAAATTCATAATAATGATTATGAATATAATATATAAATTACAGTTAAAATAATACAGAGTGTAATTTAACTTAAAGAGATTCCCTAGACAAAAGTATAGAAATTGCACTGGCAGAGCTCCTACTCGATGGCTACTACTTTCTGGGCACTCAGGGGTTGCCGGGCCTCGCTGGTATACTATAAACAAAGGTAAACCCGCTATAAGTCAAGGGATATCGAGAGAGAAAGGTCGTAGGGGTGTGAGGACGAAAGCTTATACGGAGGCGAGTATATATAGATGAAAAAAGGAATGTACGTTGCGCATCCTATCGGGGTGCGTTGCGCACGATGTCGGGAGTGGTGATGTGGCTTTCATCTATTGGTGACAAGTGTCGCAATCTTATGGGTTGCCGATGAACACCGGGCATGTTGTCTGTGTGTGCGATTGTGCACCGATCTTTATAAAATATTAGAAAACTCAAAACTTCTTCATACTAGCTCCGTTTTGGATGGGTTCTATATCCACACGTAGCTACCGACGAGATCTATAACTTTCATTTAGACTCTATCGGCTAATTTTGATTTATTTTAAAATTTATATTTTTAATCGGTTTAGATTGTTAAATTTTGTTACAAATTCATAACTCTCCCGTCGGACGTCTGTTCTCGACTGTCTTTATATCAACAGACTCCTATTAATTAGATCTCCGATTCTCGTTTAGATTGTGTTGGCTAGAAATCAATCAATCTAAAACTCGATTTCTGAGTTGTATACTGCTACACTGAATCTTAGAAAAATCAGAACTTCCTCTAATGAAGTCTAATTTTGACGTTCTCTATATGTACGCTCTCGGTTTAATGACTACTTCGACTTTCGTTTAGATCACCGAGGCTAATAAGCGATTTATCTCCAACTCACTATTTATGACACTTGATGCCTTATTGGGTTGAACGTGAAATTTCAACGAATCGTAACTCCTTCGATATACGTTGGATTGGAGCATTCCTTATATCTTCGGAATCCTCATCACGACTACTTTCTCTTTCATCAAGGATATTCGGCCTAATTATTATTATGTTTTGGACGTATATTTTATTCCTTATTTTTTATTATATTATTTTAAGCACGTATACTACATGTGAATCACATAATACTAAAATAATTATCTTTATTTACTTCATAAATGGCTAGAATGGTTGACCGTTACAATTACATCAGTTTCTAAATGCGAAGCGAGAAACGTAGGCATTACAGACGGCAACCCAAAACGACTTTGCTTTTAATTCAAGTATATACCAAATTATTTATTAGATTAGACACCTAATCAAACAATCTCCCAATTATATAAGTATATAACTACAATTGAAAGTATAAAATCTAAATCAAACAGCAAAGTGTGTTTTCCAAAGCAACTGCTAGACTATGATATGATCAGACATCGACTCTAAGATAAGTGATCAAATATTCCTTCATTCTTCAAGATATGGTTTGGAGATGAGACATGGATTGCAATCAATCTATTGTCCAAAATTTTGTTTGCCGATTTCTTTATTTGTGATGTCCTCATAAGACTACTTGAACACATCAATTCAGTCCTGGCTGGGCCCAACACTATAATGTAAACACCAAATCACTGAGGGCCCAAAGATATCGTTGTTCGCTTTAGGGAAAAAGGAACAAATAAACATCAACTTATGTGCTTGTATCTTTTACTCACCAAATCATGCATGACGCTATGTTTTATAACATCACGTTACTAATACGTTTACATACCACCAATTCAAAACCGACTTGTAAATTACAACAATCTACGTGTTAAGAATAAAAGATATTATCATTTCAGAATCACTTGTGATATAATTCATGAAGTAATTCTTTGAGTGTGGGTTTATCCAATACTTAAAATCTCAGGCTTTTAAGTACTCATGAACATTTTAGCAAATCTTATTGTTGTGCCTAACTCCCATATACAATATACAATTCAATTCATGACTATCTTGATTCACTACTTACTTCCAAAAGTATGAGAGACTGTGGACTTTCGAATAATCAAATCATGTAGGAAATAAACATGCAAAGCGAAATACAAGAATAAACAATTGAAAAAGGCAGTAACCATACTTATAAATAATCTGTAAAATTTAATGACCAAAATCAATTACATTTATTTTGTTACGAGTTTCAAACTACCAACTAACTACTAAAACTAATATCATCTCTTAAACTTATGTTCCTAGCATGCTGGTTATGATTAAACCTACTCTGAGCCTTCATGAAAGGATATACAGGATTATCTTTTGAGGATACTCTCTTCACCTGGAAATGACCTTCTTCAACCCTATGTCTGATTTAATGGTACAATCTGTTGATATGATTGGGTCTACCATGAATGATACTTGGGTTCTTTGGGAAAATAAACTGCACCTTCGTTATCACATAAAAGTGCAAATGGATATTGAATGGTTGGGACTAATCCGAGATCATTGATGAAGTTCTTCAACCAAGTCACTTCCTTTGATGCCTCACTCGCTATGATGAACTATGATTCACAAGTAGAATCGGCCACGGTTTCCTATTTGGAACTCTTCCAAGTAACCACTCCACCGTTTAACAAAAAGACCTAGCTCGACTGAGAACATAAGTTGTCTCGATCTGTCTAAAAGTTGGCATCACTATATCATTGCCACCAAGGACTAGAAACATTTCCTTTGTCTTTCGCAAATACTTAAGAATTTTCTTTACTACAATCAAATGAGCTCTGCCAGCATTACCCTGAAATCAGCTAACCATGCTCAAAGCATAAGACACATCAGGGCGAATCATGTCATAACATACATGATCGATCCTATAGACGAAGCATATGGGAACCGACTCATGTCAGATATTTATTTATTTGTACTAGGGCTTTGAGTCTTACTGGACTTGACATTATGTTGAATAGGCAGTTCCCTTTTATTGGAATTTTCTATACTAATATGTTTTAGTACCTTGTCCAAGTATGTACTTTAACTAAGACCAATAAGTCTTTTGTTTCTATCCCTCAAAATCCTTATCCCAAGAATATAAGTTGCTTCCCCCAGATCCTCCATCGTGAAACACTTCCCAAGCCAAGATTTCACTTCTTACAAGGTCAGAATGTCGTTTCCCGTAAGGAGTATGGCATCAACATACAATACTAGGAAAGTTTCTATACTCCCACTAGCTTTGACATACACACACAACTCATCCTCACTCCTAGAGAAACCAAATTTTTTGAGTTTATCATGGAAGAAAATATTCCAGCTGCGAGATGCTTGTTTCAATCCATTAATAGATTTTTCAAGCTTACACGCTCTATGAGGAAACTTTACATGTACAAAACCCTCTGGCTAGCTCAAGTAAACATCCTTAGCCAACTTCCCATTGAGGAAATCAGTTTTGACATGCATCTACCATACTTCATATTAATGAAAGGCAGCTATGGAAAACATTATCCTAATAGACTTTTCTTAGCCATTGGTTAGAAAGTCTCATCATAGTCAATCTCTTGGGTTTGAGAAAATCCTTTTGTGACCAGTCGTGCCTGGAAAATGTGTACATTTCCATCTATGTCGGTCTTCTTCTTGAAGATCCATTTGCACCTAACTGTATTTCGACCTGGTATATGATCAACCAAATTCCAAACTTGGTTGTCATATGTGACAACCCAAAACTTTTATCCTGTACAATCGATCTTTATATCAACATTAAACTCGATTTCGTTACCTTTTAACGTCATTTAAGGGTCCGTTTAAGCATTTTAAGCTTGAGTACAGTTGGGTATGAGGTTAGGAATGAGTCAACATGTCGTTTAGAAGCAAAATCGGGCCATACACCCTCATGAGAGGCGTGTACGGCCGCACACACGGGTGTGCGGCCGCACACCCACCCTCCAGCCGCACTCACCCTTGTATATATATAAGGGAACCCCCTTCACTCATTCCTTTCCTTTGGCTGCACTCTACTTTCTCTCTCTAAAAACTTCATCCAAGAAACTCTAAAGGCCTAAAAATCGTGAACCACTTCATCATTCAGCTTGCTATCTTGGTAAGACACCCGAATCTAAGCTTAAAACTCACAGTGTTCTTCGTGTTCTTCATCCTTTGAAGGTGTACGGCCGCACACCTTTATAAGGTGGCCGCACACACACTAAACTCTCCAAAGTGAAGAGTTTGGCCCCTAATTGCTAGTTGGACTTGGTATTAACACTAGAATGTCTCAAAAACACCTCAAAATCAACGTTTCGGACACAAAAGAGGAGTGTACTCCGCACACTCTTGTGTACGGCCGCACACACCCTCTGTACGGCCGCACACTCCTGTGTGCAACCGCACACACACCCTGGCCGCACACACATAAAAGTCGAGATTGGTGACCTTACACTGAAATCTAAAGCCCTACACTCATTGGGGACTTCAATAGGTGTTTGTAACACCTAATTCTAAGTGTTTTCATGTCCCTAAGATGTGTCCATGTGTCTAATAGTGGCTATATAACCTAAGTGTAATCATATATGTGTTATTATATGTTACTAGGATCCACTTGAGTGCGAAACCTCAATTGACACTCAACAACTCGTAACCGATCATCCGCTCTAATCATCCATCAAACAGTGAGTTCATACCCCTACGCTTTTTCCGAGTTTTTCATGTTTTCAGGGGGGGAATACAAGCAAAAGTACAAGGAAACTTGTGCATAGTTATATTATTTTGTTTAAAATAATTACATGTTCAGTATGCTTTCAAACACAGAAAACCGTTTTACCACCCGATTTAGAAATCAACTCGTAGAAACTGTTTTCAAAACTAAAGCACGAAACTTATGAATCTTGTCATAAATTGTGATATTTTACAAAGGATTCATACCAACCATAAACAGGATTTTCTATATTATTACTTGTAAATTTGTTAGTTTAAGGATTGGAGACACGTCCTTGGTAACACTCCACCGGATTCGTGAGTGTAGGACCACCCTTGTAACCAGAATCTCTTGGAGGGAGAGCGCGACTATTGTGTATAGATCTATACGGGACTGACTATCCCGCACCTCGCTGCTAGCTACAGTGGGACCGTCAGGTCTATGGGTGACAAAGTCATAAAATGATACTGGCCACCGTATGTGCTATATCTAGTTTAATCAAACATCTTTTATAAGAAAATATGGGATTTTCTTGGTAAACACTTTTCAAAGGATCAAAGAAAACTTTCTTTCACCAGAACTAAACGCTTATGAACTCACCAGCTTTATGCTGATATTCTTTAAAACTGCTTGTATTCTCAGGGCAACAATAGTCAGGTACTCCTGCCAACTTTTGGAGAAGATGGATCATTCTGAAGTCTCGTCTTTTACTTTTGCTTTTACTTTTGCTATATACTGTTATATATAAATCATGTTTTTGAACAATGTAAATATTCATATTATAATGTAATGGTTGTGTTTACTATGCTTACTATGATACAACTGTTGTGATACTACGCATGACGTCACTCCGCCCCGGAACGTTTCCGCCTTCGGTTTCGGGGTGTGACAGATTGGTATCAGAGCTATTGTTTATAGTGAACTAAGTATACCGAACCTTACATGGTATACAACTATAAACACTAAGGGGCCTAAGTGCTCTAAACTAAAAGTATGCTTTCAAAATATAAGTATTTTTACAAAGAGTATACAAGTAAACCCGTACTCCAGAAACCGTACCGTAAGTAGAACAAAACAAAAGTATTTTGGATGTTGAACACTACGGTTAAACCTCGGCAGTTATGTAATCATGTCTAGGTTCAATATAGCCTGATCAACTATATTTATTCGAGACATGACCAACGTGTGCTTGGGAGTGACTTTGGTGTTGCAACAGGCCTAAAACTTACCCCGTATCCATATAACTTAAAATACTATAGGAGTATTTTAGTCAGAGCCGAATACTTCGTAGAAATTCATTCCAAGTGTTGCTACTCATTCTTCTTAGCGATAACTTACTTGCATCAGTAATCTTTCTTTGCTTATCGCTTAGTAGAACACTCTAACTATCATATTGAGATACATCTTGCTTTATATCTCTTGATTCGATTCCAGAGGACTTACCATCCTCTTCTTCCTGATTGATTTTAGAACAAGATGCCTCCCCGTAAAAGACCCATCAGAAGAAATGACGATGCTCCACCACCACCACCGTCCCCTCAGTTTGATCTCGTTATGTTCCAAGCAGCTGTTACTGCTGCTGTGGCAGACGCAATGTCACATACGAACCCTGGCGGATCTGGTGGTCAGGGAGGTGGTATGCATCCCCAAAATCATGAAGGTGGTCAGGGACACCAGAAGGAGTGTTCCTATAAAAACTTCATGAACGCAAAACCCACATCCTTCGATGGCACTGGAGGTGTCATTGCCCTGACTCAATGGATCGAGAAAATTGAGTCCATTTTCAAAATATGTTCCTGTTCGGAAGTCAACAAAGTAAAGTTCGCCGCTTGCACTTTCGCCAACATGGCACTGACCTGGTGGAATGGTCGGGTCAAATCCCTAACCCTACCGGTGGCAAATGCTATGGGTTGGGAGAGCTTGAAAGAGCTCATGCTTGCTGAGTACTGCCCACGAGGCGAAATCCAGAAACTGGAGCACGAACTCAGGAACCTAAAGATGAAGGGTTCCGACATTGCCGCCTACACATCTAGGTTTGAAGACCTAGCGCTTCTCTGCCCGGGAATGGTCACCCCGGAAAGTAAAAAGATTGAGAGATACATTTGGGGACTGACCCAACCGACCAAAGGAAATGTCCTGGCTGCTAGGCCAAACTCCTTCGACAGCGCTAAGTGTCTGGCCCAGACCTTCATAGATCATGGAGTCGATCTTGATGAAGTGTCAGCCACTCCTGAACCGGCTAAAGGGAGTTGTGAGAAAAGGAAATTCTGGAAACAGAAAAAGGGTCAGTCTTCGCAGGAGCCCTCAAAGAAACAACAAACTGTGGCAATCCACGCTGCTACTACTCCTGCTGCTACTCTTGCCGTGCAAGCACCTACCAGTAAATATGTTGGTACCCTCCCTCGGTGCGACAAGTGTAACTACCACCATAAATCCTGACCCTTAACCAAAACATTTACCGTCGAGATGGCTAACGGTGAGAAGGAGAGCACTAATGAGATATACGTAGGGTGTACCCTTACCTTGAACGATCATTCATTTCCCATCGATCTTATGTCGGTCTCCATAAAAAGCTTTGATGTCATCATCGGCATGGATTGGTTGAGTTCCAGTCGTGCTGATATCCTTTGCTTCGAAAAAGCCATCCGTCTCAATCTTCTCTCCGGAGAAACCCTCGTGATCTACGACGATAAACTCAGTTCGAACCTCCGTATCATTTCATGCATCCGAGCCCAGAAACTCCTACGAAAGGAGTGTTATGAATTTCTAGCCCACGTCATTAACGAAAAAAAGGAAGTTAAAGACCATGAGAGAATTCCCGAAGTCTGCAACTTTCCTGACGTCTTTCCCGAGGAGCTTCCGGGAATCCCTCCCGAACGTCAAGTCGAGTTTCGTATCGACTTAGTCCCCGGAGCTACTCCCGTAGCCAAATCCCCATATCGCCTAGCACCCGCAGAAATGCAGGAGCTATCAAGTCAACTCAATGAGCTGCTCAGCAAAGGGTTCATCAGACCGAGTTCCTCACCCTGGGGAGCCCCGATCTTGTTCGTGAGAAAGAAGGATGGATCCTTTCGGATGTGCATTGACTATCGAGAGCTGAACAAGCTCACTGTCAAAAACCGTTACCCTCTTCCTCGAATCGATGACCTCTTCGACCAACTTCAAGGAGCCAGCTACTTCTCGAAAATAGACCTAAGATCAGGGTACCATCAGCTTAGAGTCCATGAGAATGATGTTCCTAAGACAGCATTTCGGACTCGATATGGTCACTACGAGTTCATAGTAATGCCCTTCGGTCTAACCAACGCCCCAACAGTGTTCATGGACCTAATAAACCGGGTGTGCCGTCCTTTCCTGGACAAGTTTGTTATCGTATTCATCGACGATATACTTGTCTATTTAGAAAGTGAGGAGGACCACAGACAGCACTTGAGATCGGTGTTGGAAACCCTAAAGAAGGAGAAGCTTTACACAAAATTCTCCAAGTGCGAATTCTGGATTCGAAAAGTAACCTTCCTAGGTCACGTGGTAAGCGAGGAAGGCATACACGTGGACCTTTCCAAAATCAAAGCGATAGAGAACTGGTCAGCACCGAAGATACCCACAAAAATTCGCCAATTCTTGGGTCTCGCTAGCTATTATCGCCGGTTTATACAGAATTTCTCCATAATTGCCAAACCTTTAACCACTCTGACTCAGAAAGGTGTACCCTTTTGTTGGAGTGAAAAGCAAGACTCCGCGTTCCAGGCTTTGAAACAGGCCCTATGCAGCGCACCTGTCCTGTCTCTGCCCGAAGGGACGGAGGATTTCGTTGTTTATTGTGATACATCCAATCAGGGTTTGGGCTGTGTGCTCATGCAACGGGGAAAAGTTATTGCTTATGCCTCGAGACAGCTGAAAGTACACGAAGTCAACTACACAACGCACGACCTGGAGTTAGGAGCAGTGGTCTTCGCATTAAAGATATGGAGACATTATCTCTACGGAACCAAGTGCACTATCTTCACTGACCATAAAAGCGTACATCACATTTTCGACCAGAAGGAGCTGAACATGCGACAATGGCGTTGGGTCGAGCTACTCAGCGATTACGAGTGCGAAATCCGCTACCATCCCGGCAAGGCCAATGTGGTGGCAGATGCCCTTAGCCGAAAAGAATATTCAGGTCGCAGAGTGAAGGCACTGACTATGAGTATCCATTCCCACTTATCCGCGCAAATCAAGGAGGCTCAGCTGGAAGCCTTAAAACCAGAGAACATGCCAGGTGAAGCCTTAAGAGGAATTGAAAAGAACATGGAGATCAAGGGAGACGGAGTCTATTACTTCATAGACCAGATCTGGACCCCAAAGTTCGGTGGTTACAGAGAGGTTGTAATGAACGAAGCTCACAAGACCAGATACTCCGTTCACCCCGGTTCGGACAAGATGTACCTCGATCTCAAAAAGTTATATTGGTTGCCAAACATGAAAGCGGAGATCGCTACATTCGTGGGCAAGTGTCTGACTTGTGCCAAAGTGAAAATCGAATATCAGAAACCCTCAGGTCTACTCCAACAGCCAGAAATTCCCGAAAGGAAGTGGGAGAGAATTTCTATGGATTTCATCACCAAACTACCCAAGTCTCCGAGTGGGTATGACGCCGTTTGGGTAATAGTCGATCGACTGACTAAATCCGCTCACTTCCTACCGATCAAGGAAAGCTTCAAAATGGAGAGGCTGAAACGAATCTACATCCAAGAGATAGTCCGACTGCACGGTGTACCTGTGTCCATTATCTGCGACCGAGATGGCAGGTTCACTTCGAGATTCTGGCAGTCCCTACAGAAGGCTCTTGGAACTAGGCTGGACATGAGTACAACTTATCATCCTCAAATAGATGGACAGAGTGAGAGAACCATCCAAACCCTGGAAGACATGTTGAGAGCATTTGTCATTGATTTCGGTAAGTCGTGGGACATCCATTTACCCTTGGTTGAGTTCTCCTATAACAATAGCTACCATACCAGCATCAAGGCTGCGCCTTTCGAAGCCCTCTATGGCCGCAAGTGCAGATCTCCTCTGTGCTGGGCTGAGGTGGGCGACACACAGTTAGCCAAGGGGCAAGTCCCCGACAACACTCTCACTGGTCCAGAAATCATTTGCGAAACCACATAAAAGGTCGTCTAAATCCGAGAACGATTGAAAACCTCTCGAGATAGACAAAAGAGCTACGCCGATATACGACGAAAACCCTTGGAGTTCCAGGTTGGAGACCGCGTTCTGTTGAAGGTCTCGCCCTGGAAAGGCATGATACACTTTGGGAAGCGTGGAAAGCTAAATCCAAGATACATAGGACCCTTCGAGATCCTCGCTAGGATCGGTCCCGTAGCCTACAAACTCCGTTTGCCTCAAGAGCTTAGTAACATTCATCCCGTCTTCCACGTCTCGAACCTTAAAAAGTGCTTATTCAATGAGACTCTCACTATTCCTCTCGATGAGATTGAAATCAACGAGAATCTAAACTTTGTGCAAGAAGCAATCGAAATCATGGATCGGGAGATCAAACGAACGAAACAAAGTCGCATCCCTATAGTGAAGGTTCGCTGGAACGCCAAGCAGGGACCGGAATTCACTTGGGAGCGCGAAGATCAGATGAAACAGAAGTATCCGCATCTCTTTTCTAATCCATGATTTGTATTCTATATTCAAATTTCGGGACGAAATTCCCTCTAACGGGGGGATGATGTGACAACCCGAAACTTTTATCCTGTACAATAGATCTTTATATCAACATTAAACTCGATTTTGTTACCTTTTAACGTCATTTAAGGGTCCGTTTAAGCATTTTAAGCTTGAGTACAGTTGGGAATGAGGTTAGGAATGAGTCAACATGTCGTTTAGAAGCAAAATCGGGCCATACACCCTCATGAGAGGCGTGTACGGCCGCACACACGGGTGTGCGGCCGCACACCCACCCTCCAGCCGCACTCACCCTTGTATATATATAAGGGAACCCCCTTCACTCATTCCTTTCCTTTGGCTGCACTCTACTTTCTCTCACTACTTTCTCTCTCTAAAAACTTCATCCAAGAACACTCTAAAGGCCTCAAAAACGTGAACCACTTCATCATTCAGCTTGTTATCTTGGTAAGACACCTGAATCTAAGCTTAAAACTCATAGTGTTCTTCGTGTTCTTCATCCTTTGAAGGTGTACGGCCGCACACCTTCATAAGGTGGCCGCACACACACTTAACTCTCCAAAGTGAAGAGTTTGGCCCCCAATTGCTAGTTGGACTTGGTATTAACACTAGAACGTCTCAAAAACACCTCAAATTCAACGTTTCGGACACAAAAGAGGAGTGTACGACCGCACACTCCTGTGTACGGCCGCACACACCCTCTGCACGACTGCACACTCCTGTGTGCAACTGCACACACACCCTGGCCGCACACCTGGCCGCACACACATAAAAGTCGAGATTGGTGACCTTACACTCAAATCTAAAGCCCTACACTCATTGGGGACTTCAATAGGTGTTTGTAACACCTAATTCTAAGTGTTTTCATGTCCCTAAGATGTGTCCATGTGTCTAATAGTGGCTATATAACCTAAGTGTAATCATATATGTGTTATTATATGTTACTAGGATCCACTTGAGTGCGAAACCTCAATTGACACTCAACAACTCGTAACCGATCATCCGCTCTAATCATCCATCAAACAGTGAGTTCATACCCCTACGCTTTTTCCGAGTTTTTCATGTTTTCAGGGGGGGAATACAAGCAAAAGTACAAGGAAACTTGTGCATAGTTATATTATTTTGTTTAAAATAATTACATGTTCAGTATGCTTTCAAACACAGAAAACCGTTTTACCACCCGATTTAGAAATCAACTCGTAGAAACTGTTTTCAAAACTAAAGCACGGAAGTTATGAATCTTGTCATAAATTGTGATATTTTACAAAGGATTCATACCAACCATAAACAGGATTTTCTATATTATTACTTGTAAATTTGTTAGTTTAAGGATTGGAGACACGTCCTTGGTAACACTCCACCGGATTTGTGAGTGTAGGACCACCCTTGTAACCAGAATCTCTTGGAAGGAGAGCGTGACTATTGTGTATAGATCTATACGGGACTGACTATCCCGCACCTCGCTGCTAGCTACAGTGGGACCGTCAGGTCTACGGGTGACAAAGTCATAAAATGATACTGGCCACCGTACGTGCTATATCTAATTTAATGTATGGTTATGAAACTCGCAACCTAGATAACAGAGATTTACTTTAGTAATAATGAATCTAGTGAACTAACCTCAAAGTAATAACCGATTTGATTACTAGAGGGTATTGATAATACCCTTAGGATCTAGTTCACTACCTACTTATTAGTTCTATTTTTGTAATAAGACTAATACATCTCACGGAGAATAAACAGGGTTTTTCAAGGAAACTACATCTAACAACACAAGTATGGTAGATACTTGTACTTCTCTTTCAGAATCGATAACCAAACATCTTTCATGAGAAAATATGGGATAACTCAAACTTTCATAAACAGGTGATTTATAATATAACTAATGGGAAATCAAACATTTTTTATAAGAAAATATGGGATTTTTTTGGTAAACACTTTTCAAAGGATAAAAGAAAACTTTCTTTCACCAGAACTAAACGCTTATGAACTCACCAGCTTTATGCTGATATTCTTTAAAACTGCTTGTATTCTCAGGGCAACAATAGTCAGGTACTCCTGCCAACTTTTGGAGAAGATGGATCATTCTGAAGTCTCGTCTTTTACTTTTGCTATATACTGTTATGTATAAATCATGTTTTTGAACAATGTAAATATTCATATTATAATGTAATGGTTGTGTTTACTATGCTTACTATGATACAACTGTTGTGATACTACGCATGACGTCACTCCGCCCCGGAACGTTTCCGCCTTCGGTTTCGGGGTGTGACATCATACATAGACTGGATGTCGCTATCCATTGCCTCTTTCCTCTTGGCAGCCTCAGGGCTTGTCATCGCTTCCTTGTTTAGTTGGCTCATCCAAATTTATCAGTATACCATCATCGATAAACGTGTTACCATCTGATGTTATATGGAAACCATAGAACGTAGGTGGCATGTTAACCCTACTGAATCGACAAAGAGGTAATGAATTGTCAATGGGCTCAACAGGAGTCTCATCCTCTAGTTGAGAGCTAGTATCTTCTAACTCCCACTGTCCTTTTTGAATATGAGATCTCTCTTGCAAAAGACGCCCCTTCGAGCTATAAAGACCACGTTCTCACTAGGTATGTAGAAAAAGTATCCAAAAGACTTCTGTGGGTAACCAATAAAATCACAACTTTCACTTCTAGGTTCTAGATTCTCATCAGTCTCTCGTCTAATGAAAGTCACAGATCCCCAAACCTGAATGTGAGCTAGAGAGGGAACTTTCCTATCCATATGCCGTGAGGTGTTTTGGCAACATTATTAGTAGGGACAACATTAAAGATATGGACGACTATCTCTAAGCCATACCCGTAGAAAGAAATAGGAAGAGAAGCTCAAATCATCATGCAACGAACAATGTCTAACAAGGTCCTATTACGCCTCCCAGCCACACCATTAAATTGTGGTGTCATAGGAGGAGTCAATTGTGAAAGCATTCCACATTCCTTAAGATAGCCTTGGAACTCGATACTAAGATAATATCCACCTCTGTCTAATCGGAGCATCTTTATCTTCCTACGCAATTAATTCTCGACCTCGTGTTTAAGCTCTTTGAAGTTTTCAAAGGTTTCTGATTTATATTTAATTAAATAGATATATCCATATCTTCTAGAATCGTTCGTAAATTTCATGTAGAATCGATCCGCATCCCTTGTGGTAGATCTGAACGATCCACACACATATGTGTGTATGAGATCCCACAAACCTCTACGTCTTTCACAAAACCCATTGAAATATGATTTTGTCATCTTATCCAAAAGACAATACTCACATTCATCATCTACCCTTAAGTAAAATGATTCCAACACTCCATCCTTTTGGAGTTGGGAGATGCGTTTCTTGTTAATGTGTCCAAGATGACAATGCCACAAGCATGCTTTGTCTACGACATTAGACGACTCGATGTGAAGATTGCCTATTCCCCATACACACCATTACAAGGTAAATCTTTCAACATAAAAACACCATTTTTATAAGCTAAAATTGACCCATTCATATCATCAAAAGAATATCGAAAACCTTGTCTAAACAATTCATGAAAAGAAATAATGTTTTGCGTCATTTCTAACGAATAGCAACAATTAATTAAATCTACTCTAACATCAACACCTAGCTCAAGACCATAAGTTCAAATCTTGGCAACAAGTGAAGATCGCCTATTCCCCATGACCAGATTTATTCTTCCATGTTCCACCTCTTCACTTTGTCTTATCCCCTACAAATCAGAACAAATGTGAAAACCACATCATGTATCAAGGACCCAAGAACGAGCAAGTTGTGAGTTATTAACTTGAATAATGTATATACCTGTCGAGGATGGCTTGACTTTGTCATCCTTCAAATCTTGCAAGTATTTAGGGTAGCTTCTTTTCCAATTCCCTTTTTCATTACAGTAGTAGCAAGTAGTCTCTTTGGGATCACTAACAACAAGAATATCCAAATTGGGCTTTGCCTTTGACCCAATGCTAGATGATCCAACATGGGCCTTTCCCTTCCAATTCGATTAAGGATTAGCTTCCTCTTCGTTCCTCTAATTTTCTTAATGGCAAGGATGGGAGCACTTGTAGCAGAAGGGACCTGATATTTCTTTATCCCTGATTCAACTGTCTGCAACAAGTTGTGGAGTTGGGTCAATGTGGTCTCTATGTTGTTCAAATGATAAGTTAAGATAAACTGATCATAACTGGGAGGTAAGCAGTTTAGGACCATGTCTGTAGCCAACTCCTTGTCAAAAGACACATTGAGTTTTTCCAAATGCTCCACATATCTCTGCATTGTTTGCATGTGGTTATAGAAATATTCTCCCTCCTTCAACTTGCAAACCATTAACGGCTTGAAGACGTCATACCTTTCTTGACGTGCTTTCTTATGAAACTTTTCCGCAAGCTCCAAGCACATCGCGTATGTCCGATAGTCATCATAGAACTTTTGCAACTCAGGTACCATGGTATCAACCATTATGCAAGCCACCTTTGTTACTTCGTCATAGTGTTTCTTGTAGGTGGCAAGCTCTTCCGGAGTAGCAGTTGACTCATTGATTTCGAGTAGAGGTTTATCGAGTGTATATTATTTTCCCTCATATCGAAGAGTCATTTTGATATTTCACATCCAGTCCAAGTAGCCTGGACCAACTAATTTCTCTTTGGAGAGGATTGACAGTAGAGTGAAGTTGTTGTTGGTTGAGGTTTGAGCAGTAGTGGCATGACCATTGGAAGTAGACATCTATAGCAGAAGAAAAGTTTTAGTTAGTTGATATAAATTACTTAATATTTAACCCATAGTAAATATTCAAGGCTAGGATCCAATATTACAATTCACAACTAAGAAGAGGGATGTCGTAATCTCATTGTGATTTTAGGAAGGTAAGTAAAACAGTTCACCAATTTAACTGTATGAAATTTCTAGATCTTTTGAGATTCATTGAATCTTATCAATGGCATGTTTGGTATTAGATTATGCTCTTCTATTTATGACCGGGATGTCGAGGATCACAAAAAGATGTGAATAACCATGCAAATACGCTTAGCAACCTCGATGTCTTTTATCATCTCTAATTAGTGTGACGGTTAACCATACACACTCCATTAACAATGATAATTTTCGAGATGCCCATCATTTCTCCTTAAAGTCCCTATTAGAGTGCCGATTAACCACACGCTCCACTAATTACACATTAAAGTATGATGTGTATTTTCATAGATTAACATACTTTTCATATTTTTCCGAAAGTAACTGTAGTAGGATTTTTAAAGAAGGTTCTAGTACTTTTATATCATTATACTTTTAATGAAATTATGTCTTATCAAACCCATTCGGCTAACGACCCTCCACCATACAAGGGAGCTGTGGGTGAGAGTGGACACCCAATGATGGTTATTTTATAGGCAACTTCCTTATACCCCCTTTATAATATGGCTTCGTGAATGAGGTGTACTAGCGATTTGATTGACTTGTCTTATACATATAATATATTAAACTTTTAATAGTATATTTAAGGCGCATTTTAAAACGTTTCAATATACAAGGTTTAAATATTAGTTATCTAAATTAAACCTTTTAATTAATTAATATTACAATTACGATTTATCTTTATCTTTTAATTTAACAATTAATTAAATCGTGTAGGGATTAAATAATTATTTAAATTAAACAATTAATAAAATAATTCAAATTTAATCCTAATACAAACCCTTCTAATTTTTTAAAATTAGGTTTGGGTTTATGAGGTTTTAATTATTCAAATTTCAATGCACAATCAAATAGAAAACTATAGTTTTGATACCAGTGATGAGTTTTATAGTTTATAATTAAAACATGTGATGGAAAAACATAATCCTTAAGTTCACATGCAACATATATGGATCTAAGTTTTATCTGTTGATAGTAACAAGCTATGAACATCAAGAACCCTAAAGAAACCCTACTATAACTGAAAATTACAAGGTATTATGGTTTACATTTCTTTTGATTATTATTGGAACTAATCAACCAAATCCTTCTTTAAAAAGCTTTTAGAAAGAAAGCACCATAAATCTAATGCCTCTGATGGTTTGTACCCAAAATCTAGCAATTAGAACACTTGAGGAGAGAGGAGAGGGGATGAGATTTCCGGCTATTACATTGGTATGTGTGGTGGTCGAAAATAAGGAGCCAAAGGACTCTATTTATAGTTGACACAAGGAGCCTTGGAAACCTAATTTGAATATAATATTAATATTTCAAATTAGGTAATTATCCAACTTCCTAATTTTCCTTAAGGAATATTCCAGAAATCATAATATTCCCCTCAAAACGTCCAAATGGTTGGAAGGTTCTGAAATACAAATTAAGTCCTTACACTTTTAATTAATCTAATTAATTCTAAAACTAATTCCAATTAATTTCTGATTAATTGTTAATTAAATAATACTATTTCTGACTAATATATTAATCTCATAATATATTAACAAATTATTTATTGCTATTTATTAATCATATAATAAATCAATAAATCATCATCTCTCTCTAAAAGTCATTCTAGTCAATTACTAGTTTTGAGGGCAACCCAAAAGGACTTTGCTTTAAATTCAAGTATATAACAATTTAGTTATTAGCTTAGCCACCTAATCCAACTTAATCATGCATCTCTGAAGGTGCTAAACGATAGGGCGCCTTAGATGTCGGTGTCACGCCCGGAGTCAAATCAATGCAAAAGTCAACCTGCCTCTCAAGAGGCACTCCTGACAAATCCTTAGGAAATACATGAGGGTATTCCTGAATAATGTTTTGAGGTATGAAGTCTTGTCCAACATGGAGCACTTGGATGGAGCATTTTGAGTTCATTTGGAGCACTTAGAACTCAATGGAGAACTTGAGGTTCATGGAGCATGTGACAAAGGAATGGATCCTCTAAGAAGGGAATGCATCGTTTGGGAAAGGAACATATCAAGTGCCAAAGGAATGGATCATATAGAAGGGGGTTTGGAGCACCTGGAAGACGTTTGGAGCACTTAGGAGTGATATGGAGCAACAAGGGGACGTTGTTGCGCCATATTATAAAGGGATGGGCCAAGAAGCATGTTGTTGTTCCAAGGGAACTCCTTCTTGCGCCAAACTACTTCCTCTTGCTCCATGAGGTACCTCTCTTGCGCCACGAAGTACTCCTGTTGTGCGATGGAGTATGTTGTTGCACCAAGCATGGACTTGTTGTGCCATGCATGTTGTTGTTGTGCCAAGATGGTGATGTTGCTCCAACCTAGATGCTCTTGTGCTACACTTGATGCCTCTTGCACCATCCATATTCCTGTTGCGCCATGATGGTGCAAAATGGACCATCTTTGCCCTTGATGAGCCAAGTATGCTATGAAGTCCTCAATGATTCTCAAGATTGTTCAAGGATGCTCAGAAGTTAGTATTGCTCAAGATATACACCATGTTTTTCCACCATGATATTTGTTGGACCATTTGTGTTCATGATGCGCCACTTGTGCATCATGATACTCCAATATGGTCAAGGTGGTCCATCATGTGTGCCGCTGATGCTCATGGGTTGTATGACATGGAATGATGTTCTAAAAGATGTTGCATGGCGGAATATGATTGGTTGTCACCATTCATGGGCCTATGGGCCAATGGGCTTGACCCATTTGGGTTTTAGGACTAATTCCACATGTATAAATAGGCTAATATCTCCATCATTGTATGTGTGTAGAAATTCGAAAAGAGTAATTACTGTGAGGTTGAGAGCACTCCTTTGGATCAGTGATTAAGAAAGAGAGATTATTTTGTTTTGAGAGCTCAAGTGAGGTGTAACCTTTGTGTGTGATTGTATTTGTTCTTGGAAGTTAATAAAATCCTCTCTCTCTCTCTCTCTCTCTCTCTCTCTCTCTCTCGTTCCCTCGTGGATGTAGGTCATCTTGACCGAACCACGTTAAATATTGTGTTCACTTGATTTACATTCTTAGAAGTTTTATTTCCGTAAATTCGACGAAGTTTGGTTTGATATTTCTCTGAAGTGCTTAACTTGTTTTGTTGCCACCCAAAAAACTGGTACAGTGCTTTGGTTGAATACATGAGAGTTAAGATCGAAAAAATTAATGGGCACGATTTCGATTTCTAGAAAACGCAAATCAAAGACTACCACTACCTGAAGGTTTTACATGATTCATTGTCCAAAACTAAACCTGAAGAAATTAAGTAGGTGGATTGGGAATTGTTAGATCGGAAGGCACTTGGTGTGGTGATATTATCCTTGGCAAAGAATGTAGCTTACAAAATTATCAATGTGAAGACTACTCGTGAGTTGATCAAGGCACTATCTAACATGTATGAAAAACCTTCAACAGTAAACAAGGCTCACTTAATTCGACAATTAGTAAATTTGAAGATGAGGGAGGTTGGCTCAGTGTGTGATCATGTTAATGAATTTAGTTCAATCCTATCAAGGTTGATGTCGGTTTATATTAAATTTGAAGATGAAGTCATGACATTACTATTATTATCATCTTTCCCTGATAGTTGGTTCGGTACAGTGATAGCAGTTAGCAGCTCAGTTGGGGTGCTAAATTGACATTTGAAGGCATTCGCGGTTTAATCCTTAGTGAGGACGTACGCAAACAGAGTGTTGGAGAATCTTCCAATAGTCTTCTAAGTACTGAAGATAGAGGAAAGGGGTCCAACAGAGGATGTGGGGGTAGTGGAAAATCGAAGTCGAGAAGGAGAGGTGGACAGAACAACGTGAGGGACGTGACCTGTTGGAATCGAAAAGATAGTGGTCATCTCAAAAGTCATTGCCCAGTACACATAAAAGCATTTTAGGTATGTTTCCTAAAATAATCTAGTACTTGTGTCTAAAATGTAGCAGACACTCATCTCACAATCATCACATAGCATTCTAAGTTAAATCTAGAAATCCTACAAATTCCTAGTTCGCTTAAACTAATGCTTTGATACAAACTGTGACATCCCAATTTTCACGGCCAGAAAAGACCGATTTGTTTATGCTTCATTTTTAAAATCAGAGTAAACTTTTATAGAAAAGTGTTGGGGAATTTTGTTCCCAGAAAACATGATAAACATGTTATCAAAGCATTTCCTAAGAAATGTATTTTATTCTTTTTTTTTAACTTTGGGATGTCAATGTCAATACAGAAACATAAGCATAAACAGAACTTACAATCATTTACACTAATGATCTACATCTCTTTAATATCTCAATGTAGTGTAGCTTTATATCGACACCTGTGATACAAATAAACTAAGTGGGTCAGGTTGGAAAACCTGGTGAGTACATAGGGTTTTCAACCCACAATAATATAGTTATTATGTTTAAACATCAAACATTCAACCCAATTACCCATCCCCATTATCTTCTTTATTCTTAAGGATCTACCCTAAGAATCAGCTATCCTTCATTCATTCATTCCTAAGGTTTATCCTAGGAAATACGCACGAAGTCCATTACTGCTAATATCATTTATTAGGCACAGCTGCCAATATTATCCTTTAGGCGCAACTGCTAGGATTGTGTTGCTCTCAACTAGGCGCAACTGCCAATGTCATCTATTAGGCGTAGCTGCCAGAATTATGATGTTCTCTATTAGGCGCAGCTGCCGATATTATCCTTTTTGCGCAGCTGCTAGGATGTTTAGAGTGCATCGTAGTTCGAAAAACATCTAGAGGATGTGATGCAGCTTCCAATATTCATCTATATCATCTTTCATACCTCATCATTTATCTACCCAACATATTTGTAGAAAAGGTTTAGATCTGAAAACAAAATACATCTACAGTCTAGATCTGAAGAAAAAGGTTTAGATCTGAAGACAAAACACATCTACAACTTAGATCTGAAGAAAAAGGTTCAGATATGAAAACAAAATACATCTACAGCTTAGATCTAAAGAAAAAGGTTCGGATCTGAAAACAAAATACATCTACAGTTTAGATCTGAAGAAAAAGGTTCAGATCTGAAAACAAAGAAGTTTGAATATTCCATCTAGCACAGATCTCAAGTAAATATGCACACATAGCACATAATTTATATAAAATACTTCATATCTATATGTAAGATGAAAGTAACTATTCACTCACCTGATAAGGTGGTGATTCGGACAGAACTTCGCTTCTTAAAATGATATTCTTTGACGAAACCGGGAAGTTTGCTTGAAAATGGGGCTCTACGGGGGCAGAGTTTTTAAACCGAAAAACTCTTTTTCTCTGAGTCCTCGTGCGCTCCGGTGCTTTCTTCTAGTGTTAGGGAGGTTTCCTAGGCTTCGGGGGTGTTTGGAAAGTTTAGAGAGATGTTAGAGAGAGAAAGAGATAGTGAATTGGTGAAGAAAGAAGGAAGCCCTCGCAACACTTTTATATGGTGCAACCCTCGGTACGCTGAGCGTACAACAGCTCTATGCGGGGTGTACTATGAGGTTCGTACAACACGTGTCAGAGTCTTGGTGGTGCATCGTGGCTCATTTCGGACCGCAGAAGAGAAAAGACCATGCAGCGTACCCATCTTCGTACACGGGGCGTACTTTGGTACGCAGGGCGTCCGAAGGTACGCGGGGCGTACCCCTCACATCAGCTCACATTTTCTCATCTCGACAACAGCTCTATGCAGGGTGTACTATGAGGTTCGTACAACACGTGTCGGAGTCTCGGTGGTGCATCGTGGCTCATTTCGGACCGCAGAAGAGAAAAGACCATGCAGCGTACCCATCTTCGTACACGGGGCGTACTTCGGTACGCAGGGCGTCCAAAGGTACGCGCGGCGTACCCCTCGCATCAGCTCACATTTTCTCATCTCGACTTCTAAAATTCATAACTTTCGCATACGAGCTCCGTTTTTGATGTTCTTTATATCCACGCGTATGTGAGACCGTACTCTACAACTTTCGTTTAGACTCTGTCGGCTGATTTTGAATCTATTTTTAAAGTTATATTTTTAACAGGCCGGGACATGAAAGTCTGTTTTCGTCTGTCTCTTTACCGTTGAGCTACTATTAAGGAGACCATCAATTATCGTTTAGTCTGTATCGGCTAAAAATCGGTCGGTCTAATATTCGAACTCCGGGTTGCATACTGCTAAGCTGAAACTTAGAAAAATCATAACTTCCTCACACAAAGTCAGATTTGGGCGTTCTTTTTATGCACACTCTCGGCTTAACGAACACTACGACTTTCGTTTAGATCTTTAAGGCTAAAAAGTCCTATATCGCAAATTCACTATTTACCTCTCATAGTGTCATGTCGGTTTTGTCACAAAACTTCGACATGTCATAACTTCTTCGTTATAATAAGGATTTCGGTATTCTTTATATCTATGGAATCCTTTTCACGACCACTACGACTTTCTTCATTGATATCGGGCTTATCTAACATTTTATTTTTTACGCTTATTTTTAATATATCTTTACAAACAAATATATAATCACATAATTCACATAATATTCAAGTAATTCATCTTTATTACTTTAAAATAGGTTACAACGGTTGACCTAGACTATTACATCATCTCATCAATGCTTAGCCTAGAAACACAGGCGTTACATCGCACGTGATCATTGTGGATTCATCCAGAAGTTTCCACGTGTCACTTCCCTACTTGGCTATGTCACTCGCAATCTACTCGAATCCGGTGACATGTGCACGACGGGCATAGGCGCGCACCTCGCGTGCACGAAATGATTTTGTAAAAATTATAACTCTTTCATGCAATCTCCGATCTAAGCCCTCTTGATATCTACGTGATGATCTCAAAGAGTACTACGACTCTCCTTCAGGTTGCTTTAGCTAGTTTTGAATTTCATTTTTATGTCTAACGGGTGTAAAAATAAATTATATTACAAAGTTTATATCTCTCATACGGATCCCGTTTTTGGCATTCTTTATCCTAAAGTTTATATCTCAAGGAGTACTACGAATCTCCTTTTCGTTCTTTTAGTCAAAAATCAACCAATCTCTAAGTATTGTTTTGACGTAATTAACTTTAATTACGTGGTTGATTTTTACTTTTTACTAACTCCGTAACTCTTCCATTTGGAGTCAGATTTTTTTGAATTTTGTATCCTTGAGATAACGTCAACGAGCACTTTCTACGTACGACTTTTTCGATGCTTATTTTTTAGCCTAAAAGTCGATTTAATCATAAATATACGACATATTTGATTTTATTATCTCGTAAATCAAACGTTATAATACTAAGCTATTACATTTATTTTCCTACTCTCTCTTAACGATGGCTGGTGATGGAACTTTCCCGGTTGTCACATATACTTTCAGGAATCGTATGCTAGAATTGCATGATTTGTGTGATGCCTCATAGCCTAGGGGATTGGACGCTATGTCTAACTCGGAATTTATATCGGATCCGTTAATTTCTAAGTGTATGCTTTAAAAATTGTATACGATTAGGATCATATAGCCCTAAAATGGTTGTTTTGGCCTTAATTCATGTTCCTTGTTTCGTTGTGGGCTTAGGGTAGAATCATTTAATCGACAATCTATCTGATTACATTTTGTGTACAATTTGCGTGCATAAGGCAACCATCGGTGTTGGTTGAGGTTCTTAGTATTGCAGAGGCTTACGGGTTGACAATTCCTAGGAGAGCCTAGGAATACCACAGAGAGGATATATATATATATATATATATATATATATATATATATATATATATATATATATATATATATATATATATATATATATATATATATATATATATATGCTGCTTAGCAGAGGGACTATGTGTGTAGGGTTTTAGTGGGGTGACATAGAGGATTCGAGATGGTTCTTGAGGAAAGTACAGATAGGTGTGGAAGGTAGTATTGGGACCATACTACCGAAAGGATAGGATCTGTACTTCAGTCAAGGATGGTGTCAGAGATTTTAAGGAAACTGCAGAGTGGAAGTTCCCTTGATTTTATTTTGGTCCTTTTTATGTTTGTATTTCAGTATGGTGACCACTCGAGGAGGAGTTTCTGGTTCTGGTTCAGGCTCTGGTGAAGAGCGGTTGCATGATTTTATCACATCAGGGATTACTCGTGGTATTATGGATGCTACCCCTGTGATTTTCGGTACCATTAAAGAGGAGATATGGAGCTTTTGGATGAGTGAATTGCGACCTTTCGGGCCGAGATCGTAGCAGGACAGTTAGGAACATAAACTCCCTCTTTTTAGGAGTTCAATACCTATGGAGCTCCAGAGTTCTTTGGGGTTAACGACCCCATTGCTAGCCGTCCATCGATCGCTGACATGGAGAATGCTCAGTGGACGAGTTTCTACCCTAAGGGGTCGATGGTGGGATTTACATCCTGCCTTCTGAATGATAGAGCCCATGCTTGATGGGAAGAGGTTGGTCGTGCATTGGGATCTACGGTGGTGGTGGCCATAACTTGGGAGGAATTCATGACGAGGTTGTAGGAGGATTTTGCACCGACAATTGAGGTGTAACAACTGGAGAGGGAGTTTCAGTACCTTCACCAGACCACAGAGACTGTGGCGGAGATTATTGCCAAGTTTCGAGAGAGAGCTCTATTGGTTCCACAATATGTAGTTGTGAAGGTTTGTGTCGATCGAATACAATTCAAGTAATACAAATAAGAACAAAGTTACTAAGCAATTAAAGAACAGAAAAGTAAATAACACAGAGGATTCACTAAATTGTATTTTACCAAGAAAGGGGTTGTCACAAAGACGATTACGACATCATGTCATGGATTACATTAGGGTTTCACGCTAATGTTGAATATATACTAATCTACACAAGTATATCCCTCGATTGAAGCGATTATATCAAATATATACTAATAACCAATCCTTATCACAAAGATGTCGGATGTGCTATCTATTCTATACTTATCTGTATCATTACCTAATATACAAAGGATTACATAGAATAACTATCTTCACATTGACGCTGATAGACTTGATACGTTGACGCTACTGGTGATGTCGATGCTGACGCTGACAGTTAGCGCATAGAGTATTTGAATCATCAGATCATAAGGTGTGACCTTACAATCTTCCCCTATCTGATGATGTAAAAACTAATCTTCTTCTTCAGAGTCATCAGAAGAACCATTATAGAACTTGTCAGCTTCTTTCAAGATCTCAGGCTTAACCCATCTGGATTCATCAATTTGAAGCTCTTCCAATCTTTTACTAAGCTCCAGATATATCAGCACACGATATCTTTTTCCATTTTAAAATGACAAAGTCCTTCCAAGCAAAGATGAAACAAATGTTCAATGGGAGCAGCAAGAAGATCATTAGTGCATTGAAAGCACATGTGATTTTAACTGTCAAGATAGAAATGCCATGCTCTCGTTCTCGAATGAACATGTACTAAACTGGTTCAACACCTGCTGGTAGGTCGGTATTGATGTACCTAGTGCTATAAGGAAGAAAAAACTTGGTATTCTTAGATTGTCGGCGAGCGCTTGTTCTTCCTGAGGAGGATGGTCAAGATGGACCAGCTAATGGCAGAAGATTCAGTTTCTTGACTTTGTTGAGTAGCTGTTTGTGACAACCCAGAAACTTCTACCTCGCACGCTTAGTCAATTCAATCAACGTTAAACGTGTTTTGTTTACTTCTTACACTATTTGTGGGTTCGTTTAAGTGATTCTAAACTTGAGTATGACCAGGGTTGAGTTTAGGAATGAGTCAGCAAGACGTATACTGTCAAAACAGTGCCATACACACCCTTAGAGGGAGTGTACGGCCGTACACATGGGTGTGCGGCCGCACACACACCTCCGGGCAGCACACTCCCTGTTGGGTTTTGAGCATTCTAACACTCCTATGGTGTACATGCAACCCTATAAACCTTGGATCTATGTTTTCATCCTAACTAGCATATTATGAAGCACCTATACTACAAAGTTCTAGTTAGATGACATACCTTTTGATGTAGCTTGATGTCTTCAAGCTTTAAGAGCTTAGCCCCAATAGTGTGGAAGCCTCAAATGGAATCACAAATCACCAAAACACCTTGGAAGAACTTGAGAGAATATGTATGCACACTAAAATCGGCCCACTCTTATTTTCACACACTTGTGCCAATTTTGTGAGCCAAGGACCCCTTTATATATTATGGAGGATTAGGGTTACATCCATGTAAACCCTAATACCCATGACCTTTCATTTACATAGGATCCATGGGTTAAAAGCTCCATGGACCATCCATGAAAGCTTAGCCCAACCTAAATGAACTTGGCCCATTCCATATATATAAGAGTCCATATTTAATTAGTTCTTTTTGATCACTTAATTAATTCTAAATTAATTCTTGATCAATACTAATTAAATAATATGATTCCATATTAATATATTAGAACTTATAATATATTAATATAAATCATAAATATACTATTCTCAAAAGACTATCCATATAAATTGTACCGGTGAAGTGCAACCCAAATAGACCATGCCGGGTCGGGTCAAGTACATACCAAATATAGTTATGGACTTAGACATTAATCCAACAGTCTCCCACTTGGATAAGTCTAAAACTATTATTGAGTATGACTTCAAAACCTAACTGGCAATCGTAGCTCTTAAAGCCGCTGTCGAACTCTGACCTTGTCAATGACTTGTCTATTAGATAAGGGATCATATATTCCTCCATTCTAGATATCATATGGACTGAGTCATGGATTATAATCATTCTCTCTGTCCATTTGTTGTTTCCCGATTTTCTATTTATGATGACTGACTGATTGAACAAATCAAATCAGTCCTGGCTTGGCCAAGCACTCACACGTGTCATCGCTAAATCATCGAGGGGCCCACAGATATCGCTTTTATCCCGAAGGTAAAAGGAATGGATAAACTTCGACTCATATGGCTTGTTCTACTACTTGTTGAATCATACACAAAGGCATGTTTTATAACATCGAGTTACCAAATGCGTTTTCGTGCAATCAATGTATAACCAACTCATAGTAACAACTCATATCTCTAGGTTTGAAGAATAAAAGATATTATCGTCTCATGATCACTCGTGATAAAATCCATGAAGTGATTCAAATGAGCGTGGGTTGAATCCAATACTCAGAACTTATGAGCACTCATGAGTGTTGTAGCACCACTTTGTCCACCAACTTGGACCTCTACAAACCAACCCATGACAGTCTTGATTCATATCTACTTCCAACATATGACCGACTGTGGATGGTTTGAATAACTTAATCATTCAGGAAGAGCGACTTAGTTATTCTGGAAGTCAAAACATGCAAAGTGAAACACAAGAATAAATGAATCAAATATGGTATCAAACCCTATGAATATAAATAAACACTTTTATTTATCACCATACTGATTACTCATTATTCATTGTTTCGGTTTTATCAACTTTATACTTGAATTAAAAACACTAGTTGTCCCATGCTCCAAGCATGTACACTATGTTTTTATTAAACAATAGGTTTGTCATACACCAAGTATGCACTCTATGTTTGTCTATGATCCTTACTTTGTGAAATAAACCAATTGAACATAATTTCAATGATTCTAATTTCACACTCCCAAATCCTTATCGAAAAATGTGAGAATTTCAAATTCCTATCATTTATCGAAATCTATTTAGATTTTAAACTTATATGCACTGACCCTCCTATAATGAATATGTACAAAGTCACAAAGACTTGTCAACAGTCATTATAAGGTATTCCAATGGAGATCAACTCCATGGAAACTAAGTCTCATATTCAAAGTACATTGCTTTGGACATGCTTCTTGCATTAAGTTTTCTAATCTTACACAGATAACTTCCACCTATGGAGACAACTCCATATTCTCATTTTGACTATCACTTCTGAATAAGAGATGCCTCTTTTCAGAATATGTCAATATGGTCCTTCCAAAATTAGCACTATACTTCCAACTGTCCCTGAGCAACCAATCTTTGGTAAACCTCAGATTGTCCTCGACAATTGCTTAATCATTTTAGTCATATCCAATTCTAGACCTTTTCCCTTCTTAATGCCTCTGGGAATTTGGAAAAATTTAGAAATGACAAATATTATAGCATATGCAATTGATCCTGTACCCAAAGCAAATGGTACACGATTCATGATGTCTCACATAAACACATGATTCTAGACCAGTCTTTTGCTACAATATTTTTATTTGCCATGTTTTCAAAATTTGACTATGAAGAGGGATGCCGTAATCATAATCGAATTTTGAGAACGCAATATATAGAATTTCCTTAAGTTGAACCAATCCAACATGAAATTCATATATATATTCTTGACTAAAGATGATTAAGGTCTCAATCTAAGCCTTTAGAACTGAAATGAAGTATATGCTCTCCCTTAATTATAGCAAAACAACTTTTCAATCCCTGCAACCTCACGAATTGAAACTTTTGTTTTCTATAATTAACATTGCTAACTTGCAACACTAACAATAATTATCATGCTCCCACTAACATGATGATTATTAGCATAACACTTATGCTCCCACTAGCTTTGACATGTACTCAGAAATCAGCTGGACTTCTAGAAATCAATACTTTATTGACTTTCTTACCAAAGTTCAGATTTCTGATACGAGATGCTTTGATAAAACTTTATCAAAATTATACACCTTTCCTTAGATAGCATGCATGTGTGTCTAAACAATTTCAGAACTATGAAAAGGGATGCCGTAATCATAGTCTCAATTGTTTAGACCTTTTGCCATCTGCTTCAAATCTACTTGGTGGAAGTATTTCCTCACCATCATTTTCATGAATCGGAGAGAAACCTTATGACCCTTAGATTTTATGGTGTATGTGTTCTTATCCATGTGAATCGTCAAAACCATAGTCACAAGACAAGGATAATGACAAATCCAAACTCATATGGACTGAACTTATGCAATCTTAACTTCTTGCCACCTGGCAGTACAGGGCCTGCCATTGCTTCCAAGTTGTTATGCAACCAATTGAGAGCTTTCAGAACTCCTATGCAAAGCCAACTTTAACTGGAATGGGGACAGAATATGTCAACACGATAGGTTATAAACCTCAAGTCATGTGCTAGTGAAGAACCTCAGGTTTTATTCTTGATTAGTTGTTGAAATTCTTTTTAGGATCTTTAAGACTCCCACTATCCTCTTGACATATAAGACTATCTTGCCAAATATTCAAGAGATAGTGCGGATTCTTTATCAAGACAAACACTTCACACAATTGGCCTTAGTTGGTCTTTGTTTTATCCAAAACATCACAACTTACCAATTTCAAATGTACAAGAGTAGGACACTTTTACTCTTACATTTGACAAGTGTTTTAAACCTTTCTTTAAGATATGTCACTCAAGTTACAATCTTGGAGTATGACTCTAAGAATTGTTTTGGAACGAAGTATGACTCATCTTCCTGATCTAACCATTTCAACAATTCATGACTCCTCTTCTTAGTCATAAGAATGCACTAAGATGACCTTTAGAGGACTAATTGCGATATGAATTCTAAATCATTAAGATGATCACAAACATGATACTAAAGTACTCTCCCATCTTTTCAGATTTGAGAAACTTTTATCTTTCTGCCTAATTTGATTCTTCCCATTCGTTCTGCCATACATTGAGACTTTTCCAATGTTTCAGAATTATACTTAAACTTGTAAGTATAACCATATTTACTAAACTTTAGTAAATCAAATAGTCTTAACGAGCTTTGTGGTGGACATGACCAGTGCACAAGAATGTGTACTCGATCCCTTTAGTCCTTCACTTGACTCACACATCCATGTGAACAAGTAATTAGTCTTGATTTTCCAATGCTTGAAAGTTGTCATTCATTATACTATTCAACTTGCATGATTCCAAGTTTCAGTCCAATTGAAACTTGGGCGATGAGGAACTTTCTTGATTTGGTAAATTTAGACACTACCACAAATGAATCAAATCCATTTTCCAATATTGCTGTCAGTGGAATCATATAAGCAACAATTTTCCACAATTGCCATTGTAAGGATACTTCATATAAATAAAATTAAACAATTTTCTTTTATTTTAAAACTTTAGAAAAACTTATCCTTACAATCTACATGGAAAATTGTTGTTATCTATTCCTTAGCAATATATCATAACTTCTTAAGCAACTACTCAAAATTCTGATGCGATCGAAATCCACCTTCGCGATCAGAATCAGCATATACTTCCTTTAAGAGTTCTCTCTATTCTTTGATTCTTAAAACATCAACATGTGACCCAGTCACATCATATAATGAGGATCTCAGAATAGAACTTAACAGAGTTAGATAATGGGCTCTACCTGATGTAGAGTCAAACTTATTGACTTTAACATCCTTCGGTAAATTTGGCAGCTTTGCAATCAACGCCCCTTCCTTTGGCAAAATAAACATATGGACCCTTTGGTAATGGGACTATCTCAGACTTAGCCTTTCTCTTTACCATTTGGTCAACCGAGTTGACTATGGCCAATCCCTTTCTATTGGGAAGAGAATGCTTTTTGCTGGATTTCCAGTGTCACCATTGTCAATGTCCATAAAGTTTTTGGGAAGTTGATATTCTAATCAAATTTGCTTTACTATCGTTCCAAATCATTGCTGATTCAGCAGCACCAAGCAAATAGATATGATCATTAAGGTTCATGTCATAGTCTGTTTCATAGTAGTCCCAAAGGAACTCACTATGTGACTTAGAAAGTGATTGAACATCCAACTTTCTCAAGACTTTGACACCTAACTCTCCCGGTTTGTCAATATGTGACTTCATCTCTAAGATGTGATCACACATAGACCTTGATTGCCATTAGGGCTTGAGTGACCTTGAACTTATGGGGTTAGGGAGAATAATTGGAGGAGGTGGAGGAAGAGAAGTATGACTTCCATGAGCCAAACTCGGGAATTCATATTCATTAAGAAAACTTGGTTTGGGAAGATCATTGTTGTCTAAACCAGACATCAACAATGGGAGAAATTCACGTAAAGTTGATTTAAGTCCTTAATATAACACCCAATATGATATATTAAGGCTAGGACCCAACAAACTATTTTATAACTTGGAAGAGGGATGCCGTAATCCAAGCTATAAAATATTTGAAGGTAGGTGAATGACGATTCACCAATTCCCACCAAGATAAACGAAATGTATTATTAGGTTTTAATTGGTTTTGAAACTCCTAGATTCTTTTGAGATTCATTGAACTTTTCAATGGCATGTTTCAATCTCGAGTGTGCCCTTCAGGTTTTGTGACTGGGATGCCGAGGATCACAAAACAAGGTGTGAAGTAACCATGCAAATATACTTTGTACCCTTAATATTTACCCCTCAATCGATGTGCCGGTTAACCACACACGCTCCAACGATACTATGATAAACATTAAGTTACCCTTTGCCTACCTTGTTAAGTCCAGGTTAGTGTGCCGGCTAACCACACACGCTCCACTAACAGCTTAAACAAAGTGCAAAGTGTAATTTCATGGATTAGCACCTTATTCACATTTTCCTAAGTAACTAAGATTGGGAATTTATAAGTGTTTAGTTACTTAGTATTTATCATTATACTTATAATGAAGGGAGAATTATAGTCCTTCTCCTACCTGTTCGGCTAACGACCCTCCACCAGTCAAGGAAGCGGTGGGTGAGAGTGGACACCCATTAAGCTGCCATTTTATAGGCAGCAACCTTATACCTCCTTATAGACCGGCTTCGTGAATGAGGCCTACTAATGGTAAGACGACTTGCTCTTATACATATAATATATTAAACTTTTAATATTATAATAGTATAAGGGTGTATTTTAGACATTTAAAATACTTGGTGGTTTAATCTATTAATTAAACTATACTCTTAATTTAATTAAATTTAAACCATGTCATTATGGAATTATTAATTCTCTTTTAATTAAACACTTTAATTATCTATTAATAAAGTCCATAAGAGTTAATTGAATTATTCAATAAAAACATCATAATTCCAATTATTAAATTCAAAACTTAAACCATTTAATTAATTGTTTAAGATATGAACCCAAGAGTTTTAGAATTCAATTCTTTTTTTATCATAAAAAAACTTTTTTCAAATTCCAAAACTTGAGGGCAAGTTTTGTAACTCTTGAAAACTTTTGGATTCCATAACTTATGGAGTTAAATACTTGTTTTATGATGAAACTTTTCATGTTCCATAACTTAAGAACAAGTTATGGAATTCTTTAAAACATTAAGACCAAGTTTTGTAACTCCATAAAAAACTTTGAATCAATTTTTTTAAAAACCTTTTCATATCCATAACTTATGGAGATTTCAAAAAACTCTTTAGATCAAACTTTTAAAACTAATAAAATAATCATATCATTTTATCTTTTACTAAATTTGACCTAATTCAACTCATATAGCAAATGATTCAAATTTTACAAATAATTAGTTTTTCACAAAAACAAGTAATTATCTTAATATTTGACAAACGTCATGTTTTTTTCCCTTTTTTCCAACTTGAAAATAAAACATTTGCATCAATATAACAGAAAACAACCCATGGCTCTGATACCACTGTTGGGTTTTGAGCATTCTAACACTTCTATGGTGTACATGCAACCCTATAAACCTTGGATCTATGTTTTCTCTATTATACATGCAAATATTAACTATTCCAAGGTTTCATCCTAACTAGCATATTATGAAGCACCTATACTACAAAGTCCTAGTTAGATGACATACCTTTTGATGTAGCTTGATGTCTTCAAGCTTTAAGAGCATAGCCCCAATAGTGTGGAAGCCTCAAATGGAATCACAAATCACCAAAACACCTTGGAAGAACTTGAGAGAATATGTATGCACACTAAAATCGGCCCACTCTTATTTTCACACACTTGTGCCAATTTTGTGAGCCAAGGACCCCTTTATATATTATGGAGGATTAGGGTTACATCCATGTAAACCCTAATACCCATGACCTTTCATTTACATAGGATCCATGGGTTAAAAGCTCCATGGACCATCCATGAAAGCTTAGCCCAACCTAAATGAACTTGGCCCATTCCATATATATAAGAGTCCATATTTAATTAGTTCTTTTTGATCACTTAATTAATTCTAAATTAATTCTTGATCAATACTAATTAAATAATATGATTCCTTATTAATATATTAGAACTTATAATATATTAATATAAATCATAAATATACTATTCTCAAAAGACTATCCATATAAATTGTACCGGTGAAGTGCAACCCAAATGGACCATGCCAGGTCGGGTCAAGTACATACCAAATATAGTTATGGACTTAGAAATTAATCCAACACTCCCTTCTAGGCAGCACACCCACCCTATATAAAGGGTAGACCCCTTTCCTTTCATTCCTTTGACACCTTGGAAGCAAACAACACCATTTCTCTCAAGCTTCTTCAACCACAAACCCTCCAAGGCTTCAAGAACGTGAGTGATCCATCCCTTAACTTATGGTGCTTGAAGAATCACTTGATCTAAGCCTTTAATCATCAAGTCCCCACTTGTTCTTCATCTCTTTGAAGGAGTGCGGCCCCACACCCCTTGTGGTAGCCTCACACTCCTAAAAGACCCTCCAAAGTGAGAGTTTGGCTTCCATATTCGAGATAGATGGGACCCTAGCCTTGTTGCACCTTGGAAATGGCATTTTGGACATTTTTGTGTGGGGTGTACGACCACACACCAGTGTACGGCCGCACACACCCTAGTGCGGCAGAACACTCCAAGTGTTCGGCAGCACACCCTAGTGTGCGACCACACACCCTAGTGTGCGACCTCACACTCATTCTAGGGCCACAAACCCACTTCTAGGACCCCTAACTTGCACTACAATTGAGTATAGGCCTAGGACACTTCATGGATTGCAAGTATGGACCTTGAAACATGCCAAGAACACTTTCCAACATGAGTGTACGGCCGCACACTCCTTGGGCCGCACACCCATGGCCACACACATCTTAAAGGTGGCCATACTCTCCCCTCATGCAATCCTTTAAGGTTCTAACACTTAGTGCAAGTAGTACCAAGTCACTAGAGTGGTTCTCCATCACAATTAGTGGTGAAATACTTTCATTTGACTCCTTTATGTGCCATTACATGTTATCTAGGATCAAATCGTATTCAAGGCTTCACTTGAACATCCAACATTTCGTGCCGATCCTTCATTCAAATCACCCGAGGTGAGTTCATACCCCTACATTTTCCGTGTTTTTAACGCTTTCAGGGGGGAATACAAGCAAAAGCATAAGGAAACTTGTGCTCAAAATGCGTTATTTTGTTTAAGATAATTATATTTTCAGTATGCTTTTAACAAGGAAAACAGTTTTACCAACCGATTAAGAAATCAACACGTAGAAACAGTTTTCCAAACTAGGGTAACGAACTTTTGAATCATATAGTAAAATGTATTATTTTATAAAGGATTCATGCAGAGCATAAACATGATTTTCAGTATTATTACTTGTAGGACTAGCACTCGTGACCAGAATCTCTTGTAGGGAGAGCGTGACAGTTGTGTATAGATCTATACGGGACTGACAATCCCGCACCTCACTGCTAGCTACAGTTGGACCGGCAGGTCTGCGGGTGACAAAGTTATTAAGGATATCCGTCGTTGCGGGCCATATCCAGTCAGTTATGGTCATGAAACTCACAACCTAGATAGCAGAAATTTACTTTTGTAATAATGAATCAAGTGAACTAACCTCAAAGTAATGACCGATAGATTACTGGATGGTATTAATAATAATATCCTCAGGACTTAGTTCATCACAGTTTTCTTTTATTTAGTTTTTAAGACTAATATACCTCTCTGGGTGTAACCAGGGTTTTTAAAAGAAAACTGCTTTTATAGACACGAGTATGGTAGATACTTGCAAACCTCAGTTTAAAACGGATAATCAACCATCAAAACTTTAGGGAAAATATAGGATTTTCCCGGGATAAACCGGCTATTCAAACTGGATTGTTTTACAACCAACGGATATTCACATTCATTCCACGACTCATTGGATTGTACATATCCTGTACAAACCTGGAAGTCATGGAAGGAATGGGCTTTCAAAAACGTTTTTCATAAGAAAATATAGGATTTTCTTGAGGAACACTTTTCAAAAGGACCAAAGAAACCTTTCCACCAAAACTAAACGCTTATGAACTCACCAGCTTTATGCTGATATTCTTCAAAACTGCTTGTATTCTCAGGGAATTAGTAGACAGGTACAACCAAGAGTTCGGAGAAGTCGAAGCGTTAGAGTCACGTCTTTACTATTTTACTTTTGATATGAACAAAACTATGTATAAAAAAAATGTAAACCCTTTTCATATATGTATTCAATGTCTGGTTGTGTTTACTATGCTTGCTATGATACAATTGTTGTGATACTACGCATGACGTCCTCCACCCCGGGACAATTCCGCCATCACGGTTTCGGGGTGTGACAGATTGGTATCAGAGCCCTTGTTTATAGCGAACTAAGTATACCGAACCGTACATGGTATACAACTATAAATACTAAGGGGCCTAAGTGCTCTAGACTAAAAGTATACTTTCAAAAATATAAGTATTTTTATATCAAAGTATATAAGTATACCCGAGTACCAGAATCCTTGTCATGAGTAGAACAAAATAAAAGTATTTGGATGTTGGACACTGCGGTTAAACCTGGGCAGTTATGTAATCATGTCTAGGGTCAATATAGCCTGACCAACATGTGCTTGGGAGTGACTGTGGTGTTACAGCAAGCCTAAAACTTACCTAGATACTAGAGGAGTTCTAGAGCCAAACATAAGGATTAAAATACTATAGGAGCATTTTAGGATGCTATAACGACTAAGCCGAAAACTTATCCAAGGATCCATTCTTCAAGAATCAAGCATGTAGCCATGATACATTGGAAGTATTATTAGATTCGATGCCTATTAACAATTCCTTTACCATCACCGCACGTAGATAGCATGGCTGGATTCCATCTTCCTGGTGACCAGTATTTTCCCAACCAAGGAGATGACGGATGGATCGAGCCAGAGCCAGAAGGAAACCATGAAATTCCTTTGGACGATGACTTTGCCGAACCATTTCCTGAAGAGACTGACTCGGAACCCGAAGTCGAGAATCTACCTCAAGTGACCCCAATACCAAATCCTAACCCTCAAGTTGGATTCCAAGGTCCAACACCTATGTGGGTCAGGAGTTTGAATAGGTGGAAGCAAGAGCAAGACCCACCCCTCCCATACGAAGGAAACCGCAACTTCTACAATCTGAACGAGGGAGACCCTGCAGACAGGGCCCTTCCAATCTTGATAAGCCAAGTGGCTCGTAATGTGGAGCTAGGTATGGCAACCCTTCAGCAAACAGTGGAGCTCGAAGTTGATTCGGACACCAGCACGGACCGCATCCGTCGCTTCGAGATTGCTCATGCGAGGGCCGAAAGGAACAATGAAGCTCTGCAGCGAGAGTTAGCTACAACCCGAGCCGAGGTCATAGAGCTCCGAGCCCGCCAGTCAGAGTATGAAAGACGCCTGCTTGACGTGGAGCGACAACTGGCCGAATTGTGGTTTCACTTGAGGAGTGCCCGTCGCCAATAGAGGAACACTCTACTCATTCTTCCTTTCTGGTCTAAGGAATAACTTTCATATCTATGTTCTGAGTAGCTCTTTTCCATAAATGTCTCTGTCATTCATATCGCCAAAATTTTCTCTTTGTTATTAGAACTTAGACCTATTGTTAGGTCATGAGTTCCGAAATATGTAATCTTAGTTTCTGTTATGATGACAACAATTGTATTTCAGTTAAAGCATGTATCATAGGATGTGCTCTTACCTTAGACGATCATTCCTTTTCCCCATCGATTTCATATCAGTCTCTATGAAAAGCTTCAATGCCCTAATCGGCATAGGACGATTGAGCCTCACATCATGCCGATATCCTTTGTTTCGAGAACGCGATTCGTCTCAATTTTACCGTTGGTGAAGTCTGTTCGAACCTTCGTATCATTTCATGCGTCAAAGCCTAGGAGCATCTACGGAAGGAATGATATGCATTCCTGGCTCATATTGTCAATGACGCAATAAGTTAAAGACCTCGAGAGCATCTCCGAAGTCTGCAACTTTCCCGATGTCTTCCCTAAAGACATTCCAGGGATTTCTTCCGAGTGTCAAGTTGAATCCCATATCGACTTGACCCCCGGAACTACCCTTATAGCTAAATCTCCATATCGTCAAGAGCCGACGAAAATGTGAGAGTTACTCAGCCAGCCCAATAAGCTGAGCAACCAGGAGTTCGTAAACTTATTGTATGTGAACGTTGTGTGCTCAAATATTTTCTATCCTTGCTAAGACCACATCATGGGGATGTGGGTCGAATCAATGAGAGTTAGATAGCAAAACGGGAAGAATCTCAATGCATAGACAAATATTTAGGATACAACCAGAGGCAACCATTGTTGCTCACAAACTCTTTTCTTGACATATAACAGATCATGCCTCCGAAGAAACGTAACCAACCCACCGGTAAGACACCGATCCTCCAAATGGACCCAGCTACATTCCAAGCTACTGGCACAGCAGCCGTAGCAGCCGCCCTAGCTATTCTTAACGCCAACAACACAAATGCGGGTGGAAGTGTGAATGGCAATCCAAACCTTGGTGTTAACCAATCTCAACAACAAGTGCCTACTAGAAAGGACACACCTGATCTCCGACCTAACGTCCTGAAATGAAAGTTCGAAGGAAGTTGTTCAACCCAAGGACCTACTGAAAGGCAGCGAATTGGGATAGTCAATACCCCAGTCAGCCCCATTGTTCCGACCCCAACCACATCTTACTTCGGAAACCACCCGCACTGCAGCAAATGCAACTACCATCATCATGGTGTCTATCGAGTGCTGCATTGCACCAGATGCTATAGGAAGGGGCACACCTCCAGCAGATGTAGGACCCTAGTCGAGTTCGTCAGTCTGAATGCCAATGTTGGGGCTAGTCCAACCTGCCACCTCTGTGGTACTGAATGACATTTCAAAAGAAATTGTCCAAGGGCTAAGGATGGCAAGGAAGCTCGCTTCGCGAAGACCCCGACTCAACACATTACTGCCACTACAGATGCTAGCATAGTTCAAATATGTTGTGCATGCGGCGAAATGGGACATTTCAAAAGAGACTGCCCAACAGAGAAGAACGATGAGGAGACCGGAGGAGTCTGACCTCAGAAGATGGGAAGCATCAAAGAACCCTACAGTGTTTTGGGTACGTTTTCAAAAACCTCAATAATTATTCATAATCGTGATTTCTTTCCCGTCCGAATTAAATCACCACTTACTTTTAAAAGTTGATACCCTAATGGGTAAATTATGGTAGCCTAGTGTATACATTGGATTCAGTTGTGTTTATACATGACTTGTATACGCCAAGCAATCATAGGAAAATCTAGTGAGAACCATTCCATCGAGAGTTATAATTTCAAAACATCGGGACCGTCGTATTAGTAGTAACCACCAAGTTCAAGTCAAACACCAAAAACACCATAAACGTTCATCTAGGGACACCAGTGTGCTAACAAAACGATCCTCCCAGATTAACTTAACGCACGATTCTACGACGACATCCTGTTTAGCCCCACTGGGTCTATGTCATATCAAACCCTTTTGTCTTAAATCGCTCGATCGCGAAACTCTCGTCGCTCGTGACGACAAACCAGATGCGAACTTCGAAAAATTCATCTCTCTTCGAAACCCGAAAGTATTCATACGAAGAGTATCATCCACAAAGCGAAGGACAAAGTAAGGGAACCATCCGGACAATTGAAGATGCGTCGTGGGACACACACCTACCCTTAATTGAATTTTCTTGCAACAACGGCAACCTTTCCAGTAGCAAGGTTGCGCCGTTCGAAGCCCTTTATAGCCATAAGTACAGATCCCCTCTGTGTTGGGCTGAGGTGGACGACACGTATCTAGTCAAGAGTTAAGTCCCCAACAGCACCCTCACGAGCCCTGAAATTGGTGGACGTGTCCCTTGAAGGTCTCACCCTGGAAAGTCCGGATACGCTGCAAAAAGCGTAGAAAGCTAAATCCAAGATACGTTGGACCATCCGAGATCCTTGCTAGGGTCGGTCTAGTAAACGTACGAACTCCAGTTACCTCGAGAACTTAGCAAATTCCATTCCGCTTCCCACGTATCGAATCTAAAGAAGTGTCGGTCCGATGAGACATTCGCAATTCCCATCGACCATATCGAACTAGACGAGAGTCTACACTTTGTGAGAAAATCATCTGAGCTCACGGATCGAGAAGTCAAGCGAACAAAATAACGTCACATCCCGATAGTGTAGGTCCGATGGAATGTCAAATAGGAACTTGGATTCACTTGGGAGCACGAGAGTCCCATGAAACTTAAGTACCTCCATCTTTTCCAAGGCCATGCGTTATATTCTTATTCTTGAATTTCAGGATGAAATTCCCTCTAACCGGGGGATGATGTGACAACCCAGAAACTTCTACCTCGCACGGTAAGTCAATTCAATCAAAGTTAAACGTGTTTTGTTTACTTCTTACACTGTTTGAGGGTTCGTTTAAGTGATTCTAAACTTGAGGATGACCAGGGTTGAGTTTAGGAATGAGTCAGCAAGACGTATACTGTCAAAACATGGCCATACACACCCTTAGAGGGAGTGTACGGCCGTACACATGGGTGTGCAGCCGCACACACACGTTCGAGAAGCATACTCCCTTCTAGGCAGCACACCCACCCTGTATAAAGGATAGACCCCTTTCCTTTCATTCCTTTGACACCTTGGAAGCGCACAACACCATTTATCTCAAGCTTCTTCAACCACAAACCCTCCAAGGCTTCAAGAACGTGAGTAATCCATCCTTTAACTTATGGTGCTTGAAGAACCACTTGATCTAAGCCTTTAACCATCAGGACCCCACTTGTTCTTCATCTCTTTGAAGGAGTGCGGCCGCACACCCCCTTGTAGTGGCCTCACACTCCTAAAAGACCCTCCAAAGTGAGAGTTTGGCTTCCATATTCGAGATACATGGGACCCTAGCCTTGTTGCACCTTGGAAATGGCATTTTGGACATTTTTGTGTGGCGTGTACGACCGCACACACCTGTGTACGGCCGCACACACCCTTGTGCGGCAGCATACTCCAAGTGTGCGGCAGCACACCCTAGTGTGCGACCACACACTTATTCTAGGGCCACAAACCCACTTCTAGGACCCTAACTTGCACTACAATTGAGTATAGGCCTAGGAAACTTCATGGATTGCAAGTATGGACCTTGAAACACCCCAAGAACACTTTCCAACATGAGTGTACGGCCGCACACTCCATGGGCCGCACACTCATGTCCGCACACACCTTAAAGGTGGCCATACACTCCCCTCATGCAATCCTTTAAGGTTCTAACACTTAGTGCAAGTAGTCCCAAGTTCCTAGAGTGGTTCTCCATCACAATTAGTGGTGAAATACCTTCATTTGACTCCTTTATGTGCCATTACATGTTATCTAGGATCAAATCGTATTCAAGGCTTCACTTGAACATCCAACATTTCGTGTCGATCCTTCATTCAAATCACCCGAGGTGAGTTCATACCCCTACATTTTCCGTGTTTTTAACGCTTTCAGGGGGGGATACAAGCAAAAGCATAAGGAAACTTATGCTCAAAATACGTTATTTTGTTTAAGATAATTATATTTTCAGTATGCTTTTAACAAGGAAAACAGTTTTACCAACCGATTAAGAAATCAACACGTAGAAACGGTTTTCCAAACTAGGGTAACGAACTTTTGAATCATATAGTAAAATGTATTATTTTATAAAGGATTCATGCAGAGCATAAACAGGATTTTCAGTATTATTACTTGTAAATTTGCTAGGCTAAGTTTGAGACACGTCCTTGGTAACACTCATCACAAGAAACAGAGTGTAGGACTAGCACTCGTGACCAGAGTCTCTTATAGAGAGAGTGTGACGGTTGTGTATAGATCTATACGGGACTGACAATCCCGCACCTCACTGCTAGTTACAGTTGGACCGGCAGGTCTGCGGGTGACAAAGTCATTAAGGATATCGGCCGTTGCGGGCCATATCCAGTCAGTTATGGTCATGAAACTCACAACCTAGATAGCAGAAATTTACTTTTGTAATAATGAATCAAGTGAACTAACCTCAAAGTAATGACCGATAGATTACTGGATGGTATTAATAATAATATCCTCAGGACTTAGTTCATCACGTTTTTCTTTTATTTAGTTTTTAAGACTAATATACCTCTCTGGGTGTAACCAGGGTTTTTAAAAGAAAACTGCTTTTATAGACGCGAGTATGGTAGATACTTGCAAAGCTCAGTTTAAAACGGATAATCAACCATCAAAACTTTAGGGAAAATATAGGATTTTCCCGGGATAAACCGGCTATTCAAAACGGATTGTTTTACAACCAACGGATATTCACATTCATTCCACGACTCATTGGATTGTACATATCGTGTACAAACCTGGAAGTCAAGGAAGGAATGGGCTTTCAAAAACGTTTTTCATAAGAAAATATAGGATTTTCTTGAGGAACACTTTTCAAAAGGAACAAAGAAACCTTTCCACCAAAACTAAACGCTTATGAACTCACCAGCTTTATGTTGATATTCTTCAAAACTGCTTGTACTCTCAGGGAATTAGTAGACAGGTACAACCAAGAGTTCGGAGAAGTCGGAGCGTTAGAGTCACGTCTTTACTATTTTACTTTTGATATGAACAAAACTTTGTAGAAAAAAAATGAAAACCCTTTTCATATATGTATTCAATGTCTGGTTTTGTTTACTATGCTTGCTATGATATAATTGTTGTGATACTACGCATGACGTCCTCCACCCCGGGACGATTCCGCCATCACGGTTTCGGGGTGTGACACTGTTGAATTGGCAAATTTACCTCCTGAGCATGAATACCCTTGTGTTTGTCAATAATTTATTCATTTTTCATCCACTCGCTATAGCCAAATTTGACTAGCTCACGAGCTAATACAACTTCAGTGTACTCATACTCAGTCTTCTTCCTGACCAAGTGAAGCTTTAGAGACTCATTCCTTGGCTTGGTGCATCGCACCCTGATAATGGGATCAGGCTTTCTTCTTCGATCTAGAACATCTCCAAACTTCTTTCGACTTATGTTGTTGTTAAACTCCGAAAGCGTGTTTTTTTTGTCCACACTATTATTGAATAGCTAATTTTTCTTGACTTGATCATTAGTTCTATGAACATCAACACATTCTTCAGCGGAAGCAAGAGATTGAGCAAGTTTGGCAGACATACATTCTCCTTTTCAAGCTTATTTCTTTTTTCGAATAGCAACATTATTCTCTATCATGATTTCTCTTACTTCATCAACAGGGTTACCCCATATTTTAGCGAATTCATTCAGATAAAAAAGGAGCTTGCTTTTCTTGGAAGGAGGAGGTGATGAAGGATCATCCAACTTCAACATCATGAGCTCCCCCTAATAAGGAAGCCTTCCTCTTTCAAGGACTGTGTTGATCATTATCAGACTCAATGTCAATATAAGTTCCTTGAGGATCCTCCCCCTCAAAGTATGAATCAGTGTAGACAACATTCAAAGGAACAACAGGAACAGTAGCTTGTGGCATGAATCCAAGATCAAGAAATCCTTCATAGTCATTGATCTCTAATTGATCACAAGTGTATAGAATGGGCAAATCATCAGTTGTTTCATGAACATTTCGAATGTCAACAACAACAATTTCCTTTTGAAATTTAGCTTCGCCCCTTCCTGTTTCAGACATCTTAGGCTGAGATGCATTTAGTGCAATCACCACCATTTGCATGTGCTGATCAGGTCTCTCTTGATTATTCTCCCCCTTTTTGCAGCATCATATTGGGGAGGAGAACCAAGAGGTGGTGAAGGAGTGAGAGGAGGAGGATGAGATGGTGGAGGTAGATTATCACCTGGAGAGTTTGGTGGGGTGTCATCAACAACCATATCATCAACATCATCATCAACCAAAGCCATAAAACGCTTCATATCAGCCACATCCTTCTCTACTTTAGTCAACATTTTTCTTAGTGATTGAGTTAACCGTACAATTAGTAAGAGTCGAGAAAGCATAGCAGTTTGAAAGTCGGAGCAGGATTCTTCCTGATCATCCTGATGAAAAAGCAACAGTCTTAATAGGAGTTGGTATAGCAGGAACAGTCTCAGCTTGAGGATAAGGAGACACTAATCTTGGAGAAATGTCATCTTGGATAATTAGCTCAGCGGTTTCTAGTGGTAGTGGGGTTGATCCATGTTGTACAACAGGTGGTGTTGATCCACGTTGTGTAGCATCATCTGTTGAGGGGGTGAATGAAGAGGTGGATGGAAATTGTCACACCCCCAAACCAGAATGGCGGAAACATTCGGGGGTGGATGACTTCATGTACTATCATAACAGTTGAATATTTGTAAAGAAAGTAAACACAACCATCATAAATATAATTAAAAAGTTACATTGTTGCATGTGATACATGTCTCAAAAATAAATTACAATATGATGATTTAATAAGTTTGAAAACTGACGCCTTAGCGTCCCTTCTCCAAAAGCTGATGTTTTACCTGTATTACTGAATCACTGAGAAATACAAGTAGTTTTGAAAAAGAGTCAATAATTAAGTTGGTGAGTTCATAAGCGTTTTTGTACTAGAATTGTATGTCTTTCTGTATAAAATAGCTGAGCTTGTTTCTAGAAAATCCAATATTTTCCAAAGACTGAAACGCATGAGAAATTTTCATACCTAAAATAGTGTAAGTAGGTTTATATATATATATATATATATATATATATATATATATATATATATATATATATATATATATATATATATATATATATATATATATATATATATATATGATCATTAATGCATTTGATAGCCCTGTAAATCAAAATGTTTTGATACTCCATGTGAGTTTTATAACCATGCTATTGAGCAGACTGCCTGTGACAACGTTCTTCAAGCGTTGAAGTCTTATGACGTTTGTCACCCCAGACCTGCCGGTCTAACTGTAGCTAACAGTTTAGGTGCGGGATTGTCAATCCCGTATAGATCTATACACAAGTATCACGCTCTCCCTACAAGAGATTATGGGTTACAATACAGGACTTGAAATGCGTACTGGAAAGTACGGTGAAGCCAAATGTCTCACAAAATTTAGTATCAATAGATTTACGAAACGAAAAAAGTCCATTTTCCTTGTAAGTGTAAGTATTTCCTCTTTATAGTGTTTAAAGTATGTAAAATCTCACAAATAAGTCGTAAACTATACCTATTATAGTTTTTCGAAAATGTGTTCCGTTAAGATGATAAAACTTGGTGTATTACTAACTTCGCATGTAAAGTGTGACACTGGTAGTAATACTATTTAACATTTATAAATAAAAATTTAGATGAAGCATCTGAAATCCTAAGTAACGTTTTCTATTTTCACATAAGTTTTTCTTGTGTTTCACTTGTATTTACCCCTAAAGTATAGTAAAAACGTGAAAATATAGGGGTATGAACTCACCTGGAAAGTGTGGTGATTTGAAGAAAACAGGATTTTTCTCGGGCAGCACTTCGACCGGAAAGTGGTAAATTTTTCGGGAATCTCGGAGCCGGCACCCTCGCATCTTTATTTATAGTGGTGGAGGCAGCCTCGTATGCTGGGCGTACTCCGAAGTACGTGGGACGTACCTCGTCCGCAGCTCGTACGCTGGGCGTACCCTCGTATGCGGGGCGTATGTGACATCCCCTAATTTCTCGGCCAGAAAAGACCGATTTAATTTATGCTTTTTAAAATAAAATCAGAGAATCTTTTTTTAAAAGATGTTGCGGAATTGGTCCCCAAAACAACATATGATAAAAGTTTATCAAACCCTTTCTTTAAGAAATATATAATTTCCTTTTTATATTAAAACCTCGGGATGTCATGTTCCGATACAGATCAAAAGCATAAACAAGACATTATAAGCCTTAAAACAGTTATTTATAACTACCGGCCTATAATCCATAAATCACTCATCATCACCATCCGACTATGCTCGGGGTCCACTACCTGTAATCATAAAAAGCTGAGTGGCTCAGGCTTGGAAGCCTGGTGAGCATATAGGGTTTTCAACCCACAATAAATAAATTTATTGTACTTAAACATCAATCAATCAACCAAATTACCCCAACCCCATTATCTTATTTATTTCTTAAGGGTTTACCCTAAGAATCAATTATCACTCCTTCCTAAGGATTCATCCTAAGGAATAGACACAAGGTCACACCATCACCAGGGTTTATACAAGAGGGGCTAAATTCATAGCTCTTATTTATTGACAGTATTATTGACAGTATTCAACCCTGTCATACATGTTAATGGGTTTTTAGAGTACTCCAAATGAACATATAGTTCATTACACCTACAGATTGCGGGCCTGCTAGTGTTCCACAGACCATCTAGAATAGTCCATGGTTGTCATCCCTACTCTGCTAAATGACGAGGGCCAACATTTTGGGTAAGTGATTCTCTCAAATTTCACCACTCACCCTCAACTCATGATCAATATTACTGATCATCTCCTTTATCCAACTCACCTTTCATCACACACTCATTATTTCATCTACCCATGTTTTACCCAACATTTTTTTAGATAAAAATACATATACAGTTTAAATTATTTAAGAACATGTATAAATCACACCTTCAACATCCAACTCAAATAAACAAAGAATAAATATTCACACAGCACGTATTTTATGTAAAATACTTCATATCTATGTGTAAGGTGAAAGTAACTACACACTCACTTGATTCGATGAAAATTGGGCAGCAATTCGTTTCCTAAAACGTTCGTTTCTAATAAAACCGGGAGTTTTATTGAGAAACCGGGCTCTGCAAAAGTCGGGCTTCAAAACCGAAAAGATAAATTTTCCGGGTCTTCGGGCACTTCGGGGCGTATTCCGAGGGTTATAATCGATACCGGGGCTTCGGGGGACGTGAAAGTAGCCAAAATATTGAAAAAGGGGCCAAAATTGCCAATTTCTAAATTCTAGCCGGGAGGGTTCGCATACCCTTCTATTTATAGGGTCTGAAGCTGTTGATCGGACGGTCATGAGAGAAGCCACGCGGCAGTAGATCCGAAGGAGGCAGCACCCGCTCGCACATGGGTTGCGCATGCGAGGGCCTCGCAGGAGGGCTCTGATTGGACCGAACTTCAGATCCGAGGTGGGTGGCTCGTGGCTCATGAGAAGGCTTCGGATGCGATGAGTTACTGTACACACGTCGGATGTGCGAGGGCCGAGACTTCGGTCGAATCGGGAAGTGACACGCGACTGCCAGCTGCTCGGATGACTCGACCATTTCGGACACGTGGCACATTTTAGGCGAGGGTGACGTGGCAAAAACGTGACTATGCGAATTTTCTCGATTTTTGTGCAAAAACTTCTAAAATCCATAACTTTCGCATACGAGCTTCGTTTTTGACGTTCTTTATAAGCACGCTTAGGTAAAATTACGCTCTACAACTTTCGTTTAGACTTCGTCGGCTAATTTTGACTTTAATTTTTATATTATTATTTTTAACAGACCGGGACAGGAAATCTGTTAAAAATTCATAACTTATTAATCCGACGTCCGTTTTCGTCAGACTTTTTACCGTTGTGCTACTAATGACGAGACCTTCGATTCTCGTTTAGGTCGTGAAAATCACTCGATCTAAAATTCGAGTTTTTAGCTGTCTACTGCTAAGCTGAAACTTTGAAAAATCATAACTTCCTCATACGAAGTCAGATTTGGGCGTTCTTTTTATACATACTCTCGGTTTAACGAGCACTATGAGTTTCGTTTAGATTACTAAGGCTAAAAAGTAGTTTATCAAAAACTCACTTTTTACGACATTCGGCACCGTGTCGGTTTATCGCGAAACTTCGACAGGTCATAACTTCTTCGTTATAACTCGGATTTCAGCATTGTTTATATATCCGTAATCCTTGTCACGCCCACTACAAGTTTCTTAATAGATATCGGCTTTATCTAAAATTTAATTTTTGACGCTCATTTTTATTCCTAATTATTTAAACCCTAATAATTAAGCATAAAACACATCAAACACATAATATTCACATAATTCCTTTTCATTTCTCCAAAATGAGTCACAAAGGTTAACCTAGACCATTATGTCAATATTAATGCCTATCCTAGAAACACGGGCGTTACAACTCTCTCCCCCTTAGGATGATTCCGTCCCCCGAATCACACAACGACAAACAACTACGGGTAGCGACTCACCATGTCACTCTCCGTTTCCCAGGTGAGATTTGGCCCATTTATATGTTTCCAACGCACAAACACTAAATCGACTATCTTACGTTACAACTTCTTAGTCTTACGGTCAACGATTGCCTCAGGTTTTCCAATTAACCTCTTGCTCTCATCCAACCTTAATTCAGAAATGGGAATTATGTCGGGCACACCTCCCGTGAACTTCCTCAAATAACAAACATGAAATGTGTTATGAATACCCTCCAGTTCTTCCGGTAATTCTAGCTTGTAAGCTTGATTCCCGATCCTCTGAAGAACTTTAAATGGTCCAATAAACCTTGGACTTAACTTTCCCCTTCTACCAAACCTTATAAGTCCCTTCCACGACGAGACTTTAAGTAAAAACCGAATCTCCAACTTCAAATGATATCGGTTGTCTTTTCTTGTCAGCATAGCTCTTTTGAGCAGCTAACATCCTTTCCCTAATCACTTTCAACTTTCCAGCAGTCTGATGGACTATTTCAAGTCCCATAAGCTGCTTTTCCCCAGCTTCCAGTCAACATGACGACATTCAACACTTTTCCCCATACAAAGCGTGATAAGGTGCCATCTTGATGCTTGAGTGGAAACTATTACCCTAGAAAAATTCTACTAAAGGCAAATGTTTATCCCAGTTACCTTGGAATTCCAGGGTACATGTTCTCAGCATATCCTCCAATGTTTGAATCGTTTATTCGCTCTGACCATCGGTTTGCGGATGGTAAGCCGTATTCAAACACAACTTGGTACCCAATTCCTCTTAAAGACTCCTCCAACACCTTGAGGTAAAACGGCTGTTACGATCGGATACAATCGTTAATGGAACACCGTGAAGCCTCACACTTTCTTTCACATAAGAATTCGCAAGTTTATCCATAGACCATTTCTCGTTGGCTGCTATGAAATGCGCACTCTTAGTGAAGCGATCAACGACCACCCAAATCATGTCGTGACCGTTCCTTGTTCTGGGCAGTTTAGTCACAAAATCCATAGTGATACCTTCCCATTTACCCATGGGTACAGGAAAAGGTTCTAAACACCCATACGGTTTCTGATGTTGTGCCTTAACCCTAGCACATGTTACACACTCGGCCACATACTTAAAAACATCGAGCTTCATCGTCGGCCATCAGTAATAGGGTTTTAGGTCCCTAATACATTCTTATACTTCCGGGATGAATCGAGTACATGGTCTTGTGAGCTTCTTCCATCAGAAGATCTCTTATTTCTCCCATCTTAGGTACCCAAATCCTATCTTTGAATACCTTCAATTTTTGACCGTTTGTATCAAACACTAACGTTTTATCCCAAACGTTCCTCCTTTCGGTCATTTTCTCTAAAGCTTCCTCCTGAGCTTTCTTTTATACTTCCCATTTGTAGAGACAACTTCAATTCTCAATGCTCTTGGCCTCTTCCTTTCAAGATTTACCTTCCGACTGAGAGCATTAGCAACAATACTTGCTTTACCAGGGTGGTAAAGTATCTCACAGTCGTAGTCCTTGAGTAACTCTAGCCAGCGCCATTGCCTCAATGCATACGCTATCACTTCATCCCTTTGGTTCAGAATACAACCTAACCCAACTTCTTTAACAACGAACGCGATACTTTTATTGATCGCTTTGATCAGCCATTAGTTCAATTCGGCTTAAGTCAACTGCTACATCGAACTTGGTTCTCTGAACCACATAACAAACTCATCGTAGTCGGACTCAATTTGATATGACCACTAGGGTCGGAATAACAATCATCTTCTTAGTCATTACCGAAACGATGGTAACGACAGACTAGAATAAGACGGAATCAATTACGAGTTCCTTGGTAACCTTGTGACTTTCCCTGATCCAAGTGTGAGTCCTGTGCTTCCAGTAGTATAGATCTCTACTACTATTCACACCTACTCATACTCATCCCAAGTACTGTCTCGCAGTCCCCAAGTCCTAAAATCACAAAACAATTTAACACATACGAATGTGTCCAATTAATCATAAAATTTTCCTAGACTCTACTAGGACTTCTTCCATGCGTATCTTCAGTCATCAATTCTACTTCAACTTGGTTGGTGATGGAAATTTCAGACGATGGGACAACTTCAAGAATTACACCAACCATTCATCATCCTGCCAATCGGAGGTGTACTTCAGACGTACCGTACCCCTCTAAACGTTCCGTTATTTTATTAGACATATTCTAAAGGCAAGATACCACTCTTACGATATCTTCTGACAGGTATCATTCACTATCATAAGCTTTTCATTTCCTCCATCTACTTAATTCTCTACGAGTCTTCACCATAATGTTTTGTACACCCAAGCAAACGTTCGGTGTACCGGGCGAGAATTTAAGATAAGAAAGCTTTAATTAAGATAAACGTATAAATCTCCTTATCACTTCGAAACGTTTACATGTTAGTTCTAATCTCGTAATCATACGCTTAGAATCCTACACACATAAGGTTTCCAGATCCGGTCGGCAACAGACCATAGATCCGAACAAATAATAGCATCATTATAGCTATAACACAAAACATTTAGCACATAAAAGCATTTTACACATCCTTCCTAAAATAAACTAGTGCTCGTGTCAATTTAGGTGTACTACCTGAAATATAATAGACACACTCAACTCACAATCATCGCTTAGCATTCTAACTTTAAGTCTAGAAATCCTACAAATTTCCTAGTTCACTTAATCTAATGCTCTGATACCAACTGTGACATCCCCTAATTTCTCGGCCAGAAAAGACCGATTTACTTTATGTTTTTTAGAATAAAATCAGAGAATCTTTTTTTAAAAGATGTTGCGGAATTGGTCCCCAAAACAACATATGATAAAAGTTTATCAAAACCTTTCTTTAAGAAATATGTAATTTCCTTTTTATATTAAAACCTCGGGATGTCATGTTCCGATACAGATCAAAAGAATAAACAAGACATTATAAGCCTTACAACAGTTATTTATAACAACTGGCCTATAATCCATAAATCACTCATCATCATCATCCGCCTATGCTCGGGGTCCACTACCTGTAATCATAAAAAGCTGAGTGGCTCAGGCTTGGAAGCCTTGTGAGCATATAGGGTTTTCAACCCACAATAAATAAATTTATTGTACTTAAACATCAATCAATCAACCAAATTACCCCAACCCCATTATCTTATTTATTTCTTAAGGGTTTACCCTAAGAATCAACTATCACTCCTTCCTAAGGATTCATCCTAAGGAATAGACACAAGGTCACACCATCACCAGGGTTTATACAACAGGGGCTAAATTCATAGCTCTTATTTATTGACAGGATTATTGACAGTATTCACCCCTGTCATACATGTCAATGGGTTTTTAGAGTACTCCAAATGAACATATAGTTCATTACACCTACAGGTTGCGGGCCTGCTAGTGTTCCACAGACCATCTAGAATAGTCCATGGTTGTCATCCCTACTCTGCTGAATGACGACGGCCAACATTTTGGGTAAGTGATTCTCTCAAATTTCACCACTCACCCTCAACTCATGATCAGTATTACTGATCATCTCCTTTATCCAACTCACCTTTTATCACACACTCATTATTTCATCTACCCATGTTTTACCCAACATTTTTTTAGATAAAAATACATATACAGTTTAAATTATTTAAAAACATGTATAAATCACACCTTCAACATCCAACTCAAATAAACAAACAATAAATATTCACACACCACGTATTTTATGTAAAATACTTCATATCTATGTGTAAGGTGAAAGTAACTACACACTCACTTGATTCGATGAAAATCGGGCAGCAATTCGTTTCCTAAAACGTTCGTTTCTAATAAAACGGGGAGTTTTATTGAGAAACTAGGCTCTGCAAAAGTCGGGCTTCAAAACCGAAAAGATAAATTTTCCGGGTCTTCGGGCACTTCGGGGCGTATTCCGAGGGTTATAATCGATACCGGGGACGTGAAAATAGCCAAAATATTGAGAAAGCGGCCAAAATTGTCAATTTCTAAATTCTAGCCGGGAGGGTTCGCATACCCTTCTATTTATAGGGTCGAAGCTGCTGATCGGACGGTCAGGAGAGAAGCCACGCGGCAGCAGATCCGAAGGAGGCAGCACCTGCTCGCACGTGGGTTGCGCTTGCGAGGGCCTCACTGGAGGGCTCTGATTGGACCGAACTTCGGATCCGAGGTGGGTGGCTCGTGGCTCATGTGAAGGCTTCGGATGCGATGAGGCACTGTACACGCGTCGGATCTGCGTGGGCCGAGACTTCGGTCGAATCTGGAAGTGACACGCGACTGCCAGCTGCTCGGATGACTTGACCATTTCGGACACGTGGCACATTTTAGGCGAGGGTGACGTGGCAAAAACGTGACTATGCGAATTTTCTCGATTTTTGTGCAAAAACTTCTAAAATCCATAACTTTCGCATACGAGCTCCGTTTTTGACGTTTTTTATATGCACGCGTAGGTAAAATTACTCTCTACAACTTTCGTTTAGACTTCGTTGGCTAATATTGACTTTAGTTTTTATATTATTATTTTTAACAGACCGGACAGGAAATCTGTTAAAAATTAATAACTTCTTCATCCGACGTCCGTTTCGTCAGACTTTTTACCGTTGTGCTACTAATGACGAGACCTTCGATTCTCGTTTAGGTCGTGTTGGCTAAAAATCACTCGATCTAAAATTCGAGTTTTTAGCTGTCTACTGCTAAGCTGAAACTTCGAAAAATCATAACTTCCTCATACGAAGTCAGATTTGGGCGTTCTTTTTATACATACTCTCAGTTTAACGAGGACTACGAGTTTCGTTTAGATTACTAAGGCTAAAAAGTAGTTTATCAAAAACTCACTTTTTACGACATTCGGCACCGTGCCGGTTTATCGCGAAACTCCGACAGGTCATAACTTCTTCGTTATAACTCGGATTTCGGCATTCTTTATATATCCGTAATCCTTGTCACGGCCACTACAAGTTTCTTAATAGATATCGGCTTTATCCAAAATTTAATTTTTGACGCTCATTTTTATTCCTAATTATTTAAACCCTAATAATTAAGCATAAAATACATAAAACACATAATATTCACATAATTCCTTTTCATTTCTCCAAAATGAGTCACAAAGGTTAACCTAGACCATTATGTCAATATTAATGCCTAGCCTAGAAACACGGGCGTTACAGCGTACGTCAGCAATGACGTCATCATCGGTCGCCGGTCTTCGGATGAGACGGGAGTAGAGTAGCATAAGGGAGACGTGGCTGATCTGAGGCCTTGTATCGGGTACGCTGGGCGTACATCCGAAGTACGCGGGGCGTAACCCTTCGGATAAGCCTCGAAGTGTGTGCCCAAATCTTCTAAAATGCGTAAGTTTCGCATACGAGCTCTTTTTGGCGTTCTTTACATGCACGCATAGGTGAGATTATACTCTACAATTTTCGTTTAGACTCCGTTGGCAAATTTTGACGTTATTTTTAATTTTAAAATTTGTAATAGGCCGGGGCAGGATAAATCCGTTAAAAATTCATAACTTCTTCATCTGATGTCCGTTTTCGTCTGTCTTTTTACCTTTGTACTACTATTGTCGAGATCTTTAATTCTCGTTTAGGTTGCGTTGGCTAAAAATCGTTCGATCTTTATTTCAAATTTTTAGCTGTCTACTGCTGTTCTGAAACTTAGAAAAATCATAACTTCAACATATGAAGTCAGATTTGGACGTTCTTTTTATGTACGCTCACGGTTTGTTATTATCTACGACTTTCGTTTAGATACTTAAGGCTAAAAAGTATTTTATTGAAATTTTACATTTTACGCTTAACAGTGTTTTACCGGTTTTGTCGCGAATCTTTTATTGGTCATAACTACTTCGTTATAACTCGGATTTGAGTGTTCTTTATTTTTCTGAAAACCTTGACACGATATCTAACATTTTATGTATCCCAATTGAGACTTTTGAACATTTCATTTTTGACGCTATTTTTATTTATTCCAAAAATAGATTATAATATTTGACATTTTGAACATTACATTGACTTGGAATATCGGGTTGTCACATCATCCCCCCGTTAGAGGGAATTTCGTCCTGAAATTTATTCTACATTTAATTATTTATGGACTAGGGAAAAGATGTGGGTATTTTTGTTTCATTTGATCTTCGCGCTCGCAGGTGTATTCAGGTCCTCGCTTGGCATTCCAACGGACCTTCACAATGGGTATGCAACTTTGTTTTGTCCTTTTAATTTCCTGATCCATGATTTCTACTGGCTCTTCTACGAAGTGAAGACTCTCGTTGATTTCAATTTCGTCCAGAGGGATGACGAGGGTCTCATCGGACATACATTTCTTTAGGTTTGACACGTGAAAGGTAGGATGTTCGTTATTGAGTTCCTGTGGTAATCGACGTTTGTACGCTACTGGGCCAATCCTGGCAAGGATCTCGAAGGATCCGATATACCTTGGGTTTAGTTTCCCACTTTTTCCAAAACGTATTAATCCCTTCCAGAGGAGACTTTCAATAGTACTCGGTCCCCAACCTGGAATTCCAAGGGTTTCCGTATTTTGTCCGTATAACTCTTTTGTCTGTCTCTTGAAGCTTTTAATCGTTCTCGGATTTGGACAATCTTCTCGGTAGTTTCCCTTATGATTTTCGGGCCAGTGAGAGTGCTGTCAGGTACTTGTCCTCTAGCTAGTTATGTGTCTCCCACTTCAGCCCAACATAGAGGTGATCTGCACTTACAGCCATAGAGGGCTTCGAATGGAGCAACCTTGGTGCTAGTGTGATAGCTATTGTTTTACGAGAACTCAACCAATGGTAAATGGGTATCCCAAGCCTTACCAAAATCGATCACACAAGCTCTTAGCATATCTTCCAAGGTTTGAATGGTTCTCTCGCTCTGGCCGTTCGTTTGTGGGTGGTAGGCGGTACTCATGTCTAGCCTCGTTCCTAGAGATTTTTGTAGTGACTGCCAGAACCTCTAGGTGAATCTACTATCTCGGTCCGAGATAATGGATATTGGTACACCATGCAGTCCTACAATCTCCCTGATGTACGTTCTAGTTAGTTTCTCCAGCTTGTCCGTTTCCTTTATTGGTAGGAAGTGTGCGGATTTCGTTAACCTGTCGACGATCACCCAGATAGTGTCAAGTCCACTCGCTGTCTTGGGTAACTTGGTTATGAAATCCATGGTTATCCGCTCCCACTTCCACTCGGGTATTTCCAGCTGTTGTAACAATCCCGAGGGCTTTTGGTACTCTACCTTGACTTTGGCGCAAGTCAGACATTTGCCTACAGAGGTAGCGATTTCAGCTTTCATGTTTGGCCACCAATACAGTTTCTTGAGATCCAGATACATCCTGTTTGAACCGGGATGTACGGAGTATCGAGTCTTATGGGCCTCATTCATGACAACATCTCTGAATCCGCCAAACTTCGGCGTCCAGATCCGATTCATGAAGTAACGAACTCCGTCATCCTTGACTTCAAGATTCTTATCCATTCCTCTTAAGGCTTCACACGCCACATTTTCGGATTTCAAGGCTTCTATTTGAGCTTCCTTGATTTGTCTGGACAGGTGTGAATGGATCGCCATGGTTAAGGATTTCACTCGGCGTCCCGAGTATTCCTTTCGGCTGAGGGCATCAACTACTACATTAGCTTTTTCGGGATGATAACGAATTTCGCATTCGTAATCGATTAGTAGTTCTACCCATCGTCTTTGCCTCATGTTGAGTTCCTTTTGATTCAGGATGTGCTGAAGGCTCTTATTATCGGTGAAGATTATACATTTCGCGCCATAGAGATTGTGTCTCCAGATCTTTAGAGCGAAGACGACTGCTCCCAGTTCGAGATCGTGCGTAGTGTTGTTGACCTCGTGCGTCTTGAGCTGTCTTGAGGCATATGCGATGACCTTTCCTCGTTGCATTAGGACAGATCTAAGTCCCTGGTTTGACGCATCACAGTAGAGCACAAAGTCTTCTGTTCCTTCTGGAAAAGATAATATAGGTGCGCTGCATAGAGCTCACTTCAGTGTTTGGAACGCAACGTCTTGTTTTTCTCCCCAACTGAAGGTTACACCCTTCTGAGTCAGGGTGGTAAGTGGTTTAGCAATCTTTGAAAAGTTTTGTATGAATCTTCGGTAATACCCAGCAAGGCCCAAGAATTGTCGGATTTCCATTGGAGTCCTTGGAGTTGACCAGTTCTCGATTGCCTTGATTTTGGAAGGGTCCACGTGTATCCCTTCCTTGCTGACCACGTGACCCAGGAAATCTACTCTCTGAATCCAAAATTCACACTTTGAGAATTTCGCATATTGCTTCTCTGTCCTTAATGTTTTCAAGACCTGTCGGAGGTGTTGGCTATGTCCCTCTTTACTTCTTGAATAGATGAGTATATCATCTACTAACACGATCACAAATTTGTCCAGGAAAGGACGACATACTCGGTTCATCAAGTCCATGAACACTGCCGGTGCGTTTGTCAATCCGAAGGGCATCACTACAAACTCGTAGTGACCATAGCGATTTCGGAATGCCGTTTTGGGAACGTCTCCTTCCAAGACTCGCAGCTGGTGATACCCATATCTTAAATCAATCTTTGAGAAGTAGCTTGCTCCTTGTAGTTAGTCGAACAGATTGTCTATTCGGGGTAAGGGATATCGGTTCGTGATCGTGAGCTTGTTTAGTTCCCGGTAATCGATCCACATGCAAAAAGATCCATCCTTCTTCTTTACGAACAGAATCGGTGCTCCCCAAGGTGAGAAGCTCGGCCTGATGAATCCTTTGCTGAGAAGTTCGTTCAGCTGGCTGGATAATTTCTGCATTTCTGCCGGTGCTAGACAGTACAACGATTTTACTACTGGGGTAGCCCCGAGAATCAAGTCGATTCTGAACTCGACTTGACATTTTGGTGGAACTCCTGGAAGATCTTCAGCGAAAATTTCGGGGAAATTGCATACTTCCGGAATGTCTTTAATGTCTTTCGTTTCTTGTTTCTTATCTACTACGTGGGCTAGCAAGGCATGATATTCTTTACGCAGATATTTTCGGGCTTTGACGCAAGAGATGATTTGTAAATTGGTACCGGGTTTGTCACCATAAATGACAAGAGTTTCGCCACTTGGCAGATTAAGGCGAACGACCCTTTCGTGACATAGTATATCGGCATGGTGAAGGCTTAACCAATCCATACCGATGATGACATAAAATCTTCTTATAGTGATCAGCATTAGATCGATTTAGAAAAAGTGTTCATTTAGAGCTAGTGTGCAGCTTACATACAAATCGTTTGTGCTTTCTGTTTTACCGTTTGCCATTTCTACTGTAAATATCTTATTGAGTGCTTGGGGTTTTTGATTAAGTAAGTGTTTGAACTTATGGCTCACGAAACTTCTCTCCGCACCATAGTGAAAGAGTATGCATGCATAAATGTTGTTGAGGAGAAACGTACCCGTAACCACCGTGGGATCGACTATTGCTTCATTCTGCCCAATTACCAGCACTCTTCCTACGCCGCCAACATTCTTTTCCTTAGGGCAATCCCTCTTGTAGTGCCCAGTTTCCCCACACCCATAACATACCTGGCTCACTCCGGCACCAGGAACTTGGGTGATTGGCCGCGCCGGTGCCTTACAGAAACGGGCTGTGTGCCCTTTCCTGTCGCAGTTTTTACAGTGCATCTCCCGGCAATTTCCGGTGTGATGGTAATTGCATTTCTCGCACTTTGGGAGGTTCCCATCATATTGCTTTGTCGGTGTAGGGGTAACCGGAACAGCTGTGGGGGCAGTAGCGGCATGGACTTCCACTATTTGTTGTTTCTTGGAAGATTCTTGCAAAGATTGACTCTTCCTTTTATTCCAAAACTTCTTCTTCTTGTTGTTGTTGGCATTGTTGTTATTGTTGTTGCTTCCTCCGGTTGGTTATGGGATGACGGTCACGACGTCTTGGCAGATTCCATGGTCAACAAGAGACTGTGCCAGTTGTTTGGCACTATCGAACATAACGGGCTTGGAAGCTAACATACTTCCTCGAAGCTAGGGTGACATTCCCCAGATATACCTTTCTATCTGCTTGCTCTCTAGTGTCAACATCCCCGAGCAAAGTATTGCTAAGTCACTGAACCTATTTGTATAGGTTGTGATGTCCGAGCCCACCATAGTAAGGCCCCAAAGCTCTTGTTCGAGCATCTGAATCACGCCCCTTGGGCAGTACTGTCGCACCCCCAAACCAGAACAGCGGAAACGTTGGGGGCGGAGGACTTTAGGTAAGTATCACAACACATGTAACATAGTAATCAAAGTACAAACAACCATTGCATTAATAAGTATAAGTTTTACATAAGTGTTTAAACATTACATATTCAAACACTAAAGTAGGTACAGTAGAAGATAAGAGTCGCGGTACGGTACTAGGTAGTCTTCTCAAACTTCGGGAGTGTACCTGTCTACTGGATTCCTGAGAATACAAGTTATTTGGAAAGAGTAGATCAGCATTTAAGCTGGTGAGTTCATAAGTATTTTAATTCTGTTAAGTATACCCTAAGTTCTTTGAATAAGTTCACTCGTTTCTCTAGGAAATCCTATATTTCCTGAGGTGCTAGATTGATAACCTCAATAGTTTCCCTCTCTAATTACTTAGTTTATACTGATTATACATAACATAATATCGAATGGACAGTCAACTGGGTGTATCTGCCCTAAGCCTACAACCAAACAAGGAACAGGAAGTAAGGCGGAAGTCATACACTTTACTGTCAATCGGACATTAATCATGTATAACTATGATGTAATAACTAAGGAATTATAGAATTAACCACTAAAGGTCTTTTATGTTATACTAGTTTACCGAGATTGAGTGACTAAGTTCCATTGGATAAGTGGTTTAATCCCATAAACCGTTCTCTTTGTATTACTGTTTTGTATTTGTATTCCTTTATGAAAACTTGAAACTGAGAGTGTGCCTGGCTCCACCAGGTGTTAATGAAAACTGTATTAAACCATTGTATTTTGTATTCTATAAACTGGTACTTTGAAGGTGTACTTTTGTTTATTTATTTATACACTAACGTATTGTTAATATCTTTTTAATGAGTAGTTATTATAACCATACTATGACGGATGACCTGAAACAAACGCTTTGTGGGCGTTTAAACTGGTGATAACAATTGTCACTCATCGGCGTATATGCCGGACTGTACCTAGCAGCCTGAGTGCGGGGTTGTCAATCCCGATATAGATCTACACATACTTGTTTCGATCCCCGACTGGAGATTCTGGTTATAATGTCAGGACTTTCCTATGTTGTCTAAAATAAATTAAACAAACTGAATATAGAGTCTCATAAAAAGCATATTAAATGTTACATGTATATTAGTTTTGAAAACCCAATCATTCTGAAATAATGATTGACAGTATATTCTTAGTTTTCCAAACATGTATTTGATAAGTGTAAACCCTTGATTTGTTCTGAGTGAAAACCCTGGTTTCTTGTAAAACAGTGTATTCTAGTATACTTGAATCATTAATTATTACCTTGTGTTTGCTAACTCTGGTACTCTGTATAGTACCATTGCTAATGCAAACCCGGAATTATGTATTATTACCTCGTGTTTGCTAACTCTGGTACTCTGTATAGTACCATTGCTAATGCAAACCTCGAATTATGTATTATTACCTCGTGTTTGCTAACTCTGGTACTCTGTATAGTACCATTGCTAATGCAAACCCGAAATTATGTATTATTACCTCGTGTTTGCTAACTCTGGTACTCTGTATAGTATCATTGCTAATGCAAACCCGGAATTGTGTATTATTACCTCGTGTTTGCTAACTCTGGTACTCTGTATAGTACCATTGCTAATGCAAACCCGACATTACCCCATGTTTGCTAACTCTGGTACTCTGTATAGTACCATTGCTAATGCAAACCTGGTATGATGTATCTTTACTTCTTTAATATGTTGTTTTTATATTAAAGGTATTATACATATCTTGGTATAGTTGAATGTATTTTGGTAATTTCCTTGGAAAGTATACAGTCGTGAATCATACTTCTATATTTAGTTTTGAATCATAAAATATACCTATTATAATTTATATGTTCTATCTGATTAGCATGAATTCTCATGGAATATCACCTTTGCTCAGCCTGATACAAATGTAATGATACTAAAAGGAGTAACCTTTTAGACTCATATATGGATCATATATATATAATTAAGAAGGAAACGACCTTCAAACAAATAACACAACCTTAATTCCACATCCAAACAAGGAAAAGGATATAAGATAATTCATTAGTCCTAAGCCCTTCAAGTCTTATTTAGATATTTATACATATATAAACATGATTTTGGCATTTATAATTTGAAATAGTTTATAAAACATTTTTCAAAGAATTTAACATGGCTTTACGTTATTTTGGAAGTATTTGGTAATTCTTAAAAGCATACGGAAACTTTCTGTGTGATTATTATCACACACAGTTATTAACACAATTTATTATTGTGTTAAACTTCTATCCCCCCCCCCTAAAAAGCATTTAAAAATCATTGAAAAGGTAAATTATAGGGGTATGAACTCACTTTGATAAGAGGTGATTCGGGCAGCGTTTCGTTTCCCATAAAGAGTTTATTTAACGAGAAACCGGCTCAAACCGGGCAGAGTTTCGATAGGAGAGAGGATGAATTCTCGAGAATTCCGGGGCTCCGGGGCTTGCTTCGGGCTTTAGACACGATACCAGGGCCTTGGGGGGTCGTGACAAAGTCGAGGGGGTTAAAATGTGAATTTTGGGAAGTTTTGGGGTGAAAAAGTCCTCTTAGCCGAGGAGTCTCGCACCCTTTATATAGGGGTGCGAGTGTGCGGTCCGAGATGGTGAGTCAGCAGCCACCTGGCGAGGGCGAGGAGTCAGAAGGACACGCGTCGGACATGCGGAGTGTACACGTGCAAGGCTCGGACCCAGTGGCGAGGCGGTGGCTTCGGTTCGGACAGTTGGAGGCTTCAGACTGGACCGGACTTCAGTCCAATGGGAGGAGGCCACGCATGCGAACGGTCATCCGAGGAGTGTCTCATGCGAGTGCTGTTCGAAGCTTATTGGACCTCGGTTGCGGTCCAGTCAGAAGGTGACACGTGAACTACGGTCCAACCAGAAGATGACACGTGGAGGTTCGCACATGATGATGACGTGTCCGAAGAGTGACATGCGAAATTTCTCGGTTATCCACAATTTCTCGATTTTTGTTCCAAAAACTTGCGAAATTCATAACTTTCGCATACGAGCTCCGTTTTTGACGTTCTTCATATGCACGCGTAGGTAAAATCCTACCCTACAACTTTCGTTTAGACATCGTCGGCTGGTTTTGAATTTATTTTTAATATTATTATTTTAAACAGACCGGGACGGGAATCCGTTAAAAATTCATAACTTCTTCATCCGACGTCCGTTTTCGTCTGTCTTTTTACCATTGTGCTACTTTTGACGGGACCTTCGATTCTCATTTAAGTTGCGTCAGATAAATATCGATTGATTTATATTTCGAATTTTTAGTTATCTACTACTAAACCGAAACTTCGAAAAATCATAACTTCCTCTCACGAAGTCAGATTTTTACGTTCTTTTTATGAACGTTCTCGGTTTAACATATTCTACAACTTTCATTTAGATTGTTAAGGCTAAAAAGCCTTTTATCGAAAATTCACTTTTTACACTGAACAGTGTTTTGCTGGTTTTATCGCGGATTTTCGATTGGTCATAACTTCTTCGTTATTACTCGGATTTCAGTGTTCTTTATGTTTTTGGAAACCTTGTTACAAACTCTACCACTTGGTTCATCCCAATTACGATTATTGATCAATTTATTTTTGACCAAAATTTGACTGGTGTCACATTATCCCCCCGTTAGAGGGAATTTCGTCCCGAAATTAAGTCTAATGTGATACTCATGGACTAGGTCTAATCTTTCCTTTCCCAAGTGAATTCAGGTCCCTGGTTTGTAATCCATCAATCCTTCACTAAAGGGATAAGACTTAGCGTGGTTCTTTAGATTTCCCTATCCATGGTTTTTCATTGGTTCTACTACAGAGTGTAGACTTTTATTTAACTTGATTTCATTGAGTGAAATAACAAGTGTTTTGTCGGATAGACACCTCTTTAGATTAGATATGTGAAAGATGGGATGAATGTTATTAAGTTTTTGGTGGTAGTTTAAGTTTTAAAAGTACAAGACCGATTCTGGTAAGAACCTCAAATGGTCCTATGTACTTTGAGTTTTGTATTTCACGCTTTCTCAAGCGCATCTTGTCCTTCCTGAGTGAGACCTTCATATGACAGGGTCATCAATCCTGGAATTCCAAGGATTTTCTTTTGTCGAAGCCGTAGCTTCTCTGGTTAACTCTGGAAGCTTTATGGCGTTTCCCGATTCGAATTTTATTTTTGGTAGTTTCTCGGATGAATTCCAGATCAGCGAGGGTGCTGTGTGGAAATTGGATCTCTAGCTAGTTGCGTATTACCTACTTTAGTCCAGTGCAGATAGAATCTTTACTTGTGACCACAGAAGGTTTCGAATGGAGCAACTTGAATGCTAGCGTGTTAAAGGACTAGACTAATTGGTAAATGGATATCCCATTCTTTACCATAGCCGATCCCATAGAATCATGACTACTCTGGTTCCTAGAGGTTTTTGAGTGACGGCCTGAACTGGGAGATGATTCTATTATTTTAGTGAAGATAACAGATATTGGCATACCGTGCACTGACACGTTCTAGTTATCTTCTCTACTTGCCACATTTTCAGGTTTCAAGGCTTCCTGTTGAGCCTCCTTACTTTGTGTGGAGAGATTTGAATGGGTTATCATAGTCCATGATTGGCACTATGACCTGGGTACTCTTTTCGACTTAGGGTGTCAGCTACTATATTGGCTTTGTCGAGATGATAACAAATTTCAAATTCGTAGTCGTTTAGTAGCTCAACCCACTGTCGTGGTCTCATGTTGAATTCTACCTGTTAGAATACATGATGCTGGCTTTTGCTCCGAAGTTCATGATTAGACTCATACTTGGCTTATCCACCAATACCTCGTGTATACAAGTCATATATAATTTAGATTTCACAAAACATTCAGATGGGTGACTCTGCCCCAGGTCCACAACCAAACAAGGAATAGGAGATAGGGCGGAAGCACACATCCTTAATCTTGTTAAGTCTAACTTATATACCACCCTTGTGTATACACTTAGCAGCGATAGATTAACTTAATGAGTTCTTAGTCTCTATTCTTGAACTTGACCTGCGGTACAATGATTTTCCTATGAGGTCTATTGAGGTACTTCGGTAGTTACTGACTTCTAAGACTACTTCGGTGCTTTTCGTTTGAAGTTTCCTGTCTACTGAGTAGGCTAGAATGGCGTGGTACTCTTCGCATGGGTACTTCTGAAGTTTTGAAACAAGGGACAACCTAAGGGTTTTGTGTTATGGATTGAAAGAATTTCATCTTACGGCTGATTAAGGAAAAAGTTCTCTTATACAACATAAGAATTTTCATATGGTAAGGGCCAAGCCAAACCATGTCGAATGAGGATGTCGGAAATTTTCTCCATGAAATAGATATTAAGTCGTTCTGGGACGAATGATTACTAGGGTGATATCTTATGTACCTAAGTTTTCTGCGCTTCAGTTGTTATTCTGTTATTATCACTACAAACCCCTTTTTGATTCGAAATTGGCGGGTACTACTAATACGAGGGTTCTGATAATTTAAAATTATGAACTTTCATGAAACGATCCTTACTAGGTCTCTCTATAATCGCTTGGTGTATACAAGTCATGTATAATTAAGATTGGTAAGACCTTTGACTGAGCAACCCTGCCCTAAATCCACAACCAAACAAGGAACAGGAAATGAGGCGGGATTACTAACTCTAAGTCTACAAATCTTAATTATAAATGACCCTTATGTATACACTAAGTCATCATAGCTTACCTGTTAGGGTTTCAAATTTTTATATAAGTGTTATGATTTAATTTGAACGGAAGAGTAATCATAATTATAGATAATTATCGGGGTTTGGAAGCGTACCAAAATATAGCAGGGTTCTTTGATGCTTTCCCATGTATTGGGATCAAAATCCTCCTGCTCCCCCGTCGTTCTTCTCTGTTGGACAATCCCTCTTGTAATGTCCTATTTCACCACAAAGGTGACATATGGAAATGGTTCCAACATTGGTAATTGAAGTGATGAACTCAACTGGAGTTCTACAGATGCGGGCGGTATGCCCCTTCAAGTTGCATGTATTGCAATGCAGCTCTCGGAAAACTCCATGATGATGGTAGTTGCACTTGTTGCAGTGTAGGAGGTTTCCTAAGTACGGCTTGGTAGGTGCTAGAATAACATGGCTGATGGGGGTATTGACTGCCCCTGTTCGTTGCCCTCTGTTAGGTTCTTGAGTTGAACAACTCCCTTTCATGTTATCGAACTTTCGTTTAAGTATATTAGGCTTAAGGTTCGAGGTGTCCTTACAAGTAGGTGCTCGTTGTTGTACTTAGCCATCACCACGATCGGGGTTACCGATAGCATTACTACTAACATTTGCATTGTTAGCATTTAGGTGTGCCATGACAGCTACTACAGCTGCTGTGACCGCAGCTTGAAACGTAGCCGCATCTATCTGAAGGATTGGTGTTTTGCTGGTAGGTTGGTTACACTTCTTTGAAGGCATGATTCTGTTACATGATAAGAAAATGGGCTCGTGAGCGACTATCGTGTCTCTAGATGTATTCTAACCATTTATATCTATGTATTAATCTTTTGTTTTGTTATATTGTTCTCAATGATTCGACCTGCATCCCTATGATGCAGTCCTAGTAAGGAACATAATTAAGTTTCTAGAATGGTTAGGAACCGAGTATCATCTGAACTAAGTTACATTCGTTTGGTGGATATCGTTTCCCAACTTTCGAAAATATTCGAAAACAATTCATAACAGTGTCTATATAAAATAGACTTATGATTTTGAGAAGTAATCACTATCAATTAAGATTACGTGATCTGATTTATTGTTATTAGCCGTTACAGGAAAAGAGTATAAGCTCCAAACCTAATGTGAGTAATGAAATCATTAACTCACTAGGTTGAACCGATTTACTAGTTATTGCTTAGATGAAAAAGTGCTCGAACACTTCACATGAATCATGCGTGGTTTTCCTCTGTTCTATTTTGGGTGGTAATGATTTGTTCTCTCCTGGTATCTATAGGGTGTCCTTCTCCTCTGTAGGTATATTGAATTCTCGGGCTGTCTTACTTCCGATTCTGACACCGATCCCCATTACTTCGTAATGAAGATTTTGAATCTCGGAAGTTCATGTGAATCTCTCATTGGTGTCTTTAATAAGGTAAGGGCACTAAATGATTTCTATAGTTTATGTACTTCTCATATGTTTCTTTCTTGGGATTCTCCTAATGAAATTTTGTTGGATCCTCCTTGACTCTTCTATTGATTGTTGGAGTAACTATGTTTATCTAACGGGTTTATACGAGAATGGGAATGTCTAAAGAATCTATGAGAAAATTTGAATTTTTACGAAGGTGATTCTTTCTGGTCCTTCTATAATCACATGGTGTGTACCGATTATATATAATCCAGATCAAATAGACCTTTGAATAAGTAATCCTACTCTAAAACCACATCCAAACAAGGAAAAGGAAGTAGAGTGAAAATCACATATTCTAAGTCTATAAAATCTCGGCTATATATAACATTAATGTATCCACTTAGTAATTATAGACCTATCAGAAAAGATCTTTTTAACATTTCCCCAGAGGTATGTAACATACCTCCATGTTATTTTAGTTATGAGTTTGATTCTTGGACTTCTAGATACAAGAACTTAACAAGTTTTCAGTTTCCTTGTTATAGCATCCTAAAATACTCCTATAGTATTTTAGTCTTTGGTTCTAGAATTCTTCTGGTGCTTACATAATTTTAGACCAGTTGCAACACTACAATCACTCCCCTAAACACATGTTGGTCATATTTCGGATGAATATAGTTGATCAGGCTATATTGATCCTAGATATGATTACGTCACTATCTAGGTTTAACTGCAATGTCCAACATCTAAATACTTTAGTTTTGTTCTTCTTGTGATACTCATTCTGGTCAATATACTCTGCATGTACTTATACTTTTATAAAATATTGATATATTTTTAAAGTATAACTCTTGGTCAGAGTGTTTTTATCCCAATGGGTTTATAGTTGTATATCTTTTATGACTGATATACTGAGTTCACTATAAACATTGCTCTGATACTAATCTGTCGCACCCCCAAACCAGAACGGCAGAAACGTTCGGCGGCGGAGGACTTTAGGTAAGTATCACAACACATGTAACATAGTAATCAAAGTACAAACAACCATTGCATTAATAAGTATAAGTTTTACATAAGTGTTTAAACATTACATATTCAAACACTAAAGTAGGTACAGCAGAAGACAAGAGTCGCGGTACGGTACTAGGTAGTCTTCTCAAACTTCGGGAGTGTACCTGTCTACTGGATTCCTGAGGATACAAGTTATTTGAAAAGAGTAGATCATCATTTAAGCTGGTGAGTTCATAAATATTTTAATTCTGTTAAGTATACCCTAAGTTCTTTGAATAAGTTCACTGGTTTCTCCAGGAAATCCTATATTTCCTGAGGTGCTAGATTGATAACCTCAATAGTTTCCCTCTGTAATTACTTAGTTTATACTGATTATACATAACACAATATCGAATGGACAGTCAACTGGGTGTATCTGCCATAAGCCCACAACCAAACAAGGAACAGGAAGTAAGGCGGAAGTCACACACTTTACCGTCAATCGGACTTTAATCATGTATAACTATGATGTAATAACTAAGGAATTATAGAATTAACCACTAAAGGTCTTTTATGTTATACTAGTTTACCGAGATTAAGAGACTAAGTTCCATTGGATAAGTGGTTTAATCCCATAAACCGTTCTCTTTGTATTACTGTTTTGTATTTGTATTCCTTTATGAAAACTTGAAACTGAGAGTGTGCCTGGCTCCACCAGGTGTTAATGAAAACTGTATTAAACCATTGTATTTTGTATTCTATAAACTGGTACTTTGAAGGTGTACTTTCGTTTATTTATTTATACACTAACGTATTGTTAATATCTTTTTAATGAGTAGTTATTATAACCAAACTATGACGGATGGCCTGAAACAAACGCTTTGTGGGCGTTTAAACTGGTGATAACAATTGTCACTCATCGGCGTATATGTCGGACTGTAGCTAGCAGCCTGAGTGCGGGGTTGTCAATCCCGATATAGATCTACACACACTTGTTTCGATCCCCGACTGGAGATTCTGGTTATAATGTCAGGACTTTCCTATGTTGTCTAAAATGAATTAAACAAACTGAATATAGAGTCTCATAAAAAGCGTATTAAGTGTTACATGTATATTAGTTTTGAAAACCCAATCATTCTGAAATAATGATTGACAGTATATTCTTAGTTTTCCAAACATGTATTTGATAAGTGTAAACCCTTGATTTGTTCTGAGTCAAAACCCTGGTTTCTTGTAAAACAGTGTATTCTAGTATACTTGAATCATTAATTATTACCTTGTGTTTGCTAACTCTGGTACTCTGTATAGTACCATTGCTAATGCAAACCCGGAATTATGTATTATTACCTCGTGTTTGCTAACTCTGGTACTCTGTATAGTACCATTGCTAATGCAAACCTCGAATTATGTATTATTACCTCGTGTTTGCTAACTCTGGTACTCTGTATAGTACCATTGCTAATGCAAACCCGAAATTATGTATTATTACCTCGTGTTTGCTAACTCTGGTACTCTATATAGTATCATTGCTAATGCAAACCCAGAATTGTGTATTATTACCTCGTGTTTGCTAACTCTGGTACTCTGTATAGTACCATTGCTAATGCAAACCCGACATTACCCCATGTTTGCTAACTCTGGTACTCTGTATAGTACCATTGCTAATGCAAACCTGGTATGATGTATCTTTACTTCTTTAATATGTTGTTTTTATATTAAAGGTATTATACATATCTTGGTATAGTTGAATGCATTTTGGTAATTTCCTTGGAAAGTATACAGTCGTGAATCATACTTCTATATTTAGTTTTGAATCATAAAGTATACCTATTATAATTTATATGTTCTATCTGATTAGCATGAATTCTCATGGAATATCACCTTTGCTCAGCCTGATACAAAGGTAATGATACTAAAAGGAGTAACCTTTTAGACTCATATATGGATCATATATATATAATTAAGAAGGAAACGACCTTCAAACAAATAACACAACCTTAATTCCACATCCAAACAAGGAAAAGGATATAAGATAATTCATTAGTCCTAAGCCCTTCAAGTCTTATTTAGATATTTATACATATATAAACATGATTTTGGCATTTATAATTTGAAATAGTTTATAAAACATTTTTCAAAGAATTTAACATGGCTTTACGTTATTTTGGAAGTATTTGGTAATTCTTAAAAGCATACGGAAACTTTCTGTGTGATTATTATCACACACAGTTATTAACACAATTTATTATTGTGTTAAACTTCTATCCCCCCCCCCCCCTAAAAAGCATTTAAAACCCATTGAAAAGGTAAATTATAGGGGTATGAACTCACTTTGATAAGAGGTGATTCGGGCAGCGTTTCGTTTCCCATAAAGAGTTTATTTAACGAGAAACCGGCTCAAACCGGGCAGGGTTTCGACAGGAAAGAGGATGAATTCTCGAGAATTCCGGGGCTCCGGGGCTTGCTTCGGGCTTTAGACACGATACCGGGGCCTTGGGGGGTCGTGAGAAAGTCGAGGGGGTTAAAATGTGAATTTTGGGAAGTTTTGGGGTGAAAAATTCCTCTTAGCCAAGGAGTCTCGCGCCCTTTATATAGGGGTGCGAGGGTGCGGTCCGAGATAGTGAGTCAGCAGCCACCTGGCGAGGGCGAGGAGTCAGCAGGACACACGTCAGACATGCGGAGTGTACACGTGCGAGGCTCGGACCCGGTGGCGAGTCGGTGGCTTCGGTTCGGACAGCTGGAGGCTTCGGACTGGACCGGACTTCGGTCCAATGGGAGGAGGCCACGCATGCGAAGGGTCATTCGAGGAGTGTCTCATGCGAGTACTGTCCGAAGCTTATTGGACCTCGGCTGCGGTCCACTCAGAAGGTGACACGTGAACTACGGTCTAACCAGAAGATGACACGTGGAGGTTCACACGTGATGATGACGTGTCCGAAGAGTGACATGCGAAATTTCTCGGTTATCCATAATTTCTCGATTTTTGTGCCAAAAACTTGCAGAATTCATAACTTTCGCATACGAGCTCCGTTTTGGACATTCTTTATATGTACGCGTAGGTAAAATCCTACCCTACGACTTTCGTTTAGACTTCGTCGGCTGGTTTTGATTTTATTGTTAATATTATTATTTTAAACAGACCGGGACGGGAATCCGTTAAAAATTCATAACTTCTTCATCCGACGTCCGTTGTCGTCTGTCTTTTTACCGTTGTGCTACTTTTGAGGGGACCTTCGATTCCCGTTTAAGTTGCGCCGGCTAAATATCGATTGATTTATATTTCGAATTTTTAGCTGTCTACTACTAAACCGAAACTTCGAAAAATCATAACTTCCTCTCACGAAGTCAGATTTTTACGTTCTTTTTATGAACGTTCTCGGTTTAACATATTCTACAACTTTCATTTAGATTGTTAAGGCTAAAAAGCCTTTTATCGAAAATTCACTTTTTACACTGAACAGTGTTTTGCCGGTTTTATCGCGGATTTTCGATTGGTCATAACTTCTTCGTTATAACTCGGATTTCAGTGTTCTTTATGTTTTTGGAAACCTTGTTACAAACTCTACCACTTGGTTCATCCCAATTACGATTATTGATTAATTTATTTTTGACCAAAATTTGACTGGTGTCACAAGTACTCTTGCATCAGCATTTGCATCAGGTTCTCCCAACCCATGGAGTTAGCCACTACCAGAGTTAGTGACTTGACATGGCCATTCCACCACGTTAGGGTTTGTTCGGAGAAAGTACTGGCAGCAAATTTTACTTTGCTCCCTTCTGGGCATGAGTAGATCTCGAATACGGCTTCTGTTTTCTCTATCCATTGGGATACAGCCATTACTCCCCCAGTTCCATTAAAGGGTATGGGTTTGCTGTTGGTGAAGTCCTTGTAAGTACATTCCCCGGAACGACCCTGGTTTTGACCATTAGTAGAGGTATTTATTCCTCCTCCTGATCCGTTGTTACTTATTTGTGTTAGGAATTGAGACAGGGTAAACGCAGCGGAAACACACTGTCACACACTCACAAACTCACGAAAAATAAAGCAATAAAGAACACAAGGATTTTACGTGGTTCGGATTCGGTGTAAATCCTACGCCCACGGGCTGCAACTAGATTTTCTTATTAACTTAATAAGATTACAATTTATAACTCTACAAGTTATATTTGATGCACACATACAAAGGGTTACATCGCACATATATATATAGGAGAGAGAGCCGTACCTTTCTTTTGTTTACACAAATTGCTGTCCAAAATTTTCTTCAATTCACATATCGTGAATATAATATTGCAATATTGCGGCCGTCCATTACCGAATGCATAGTCAAAGAAATATTAAATAATTGATTTGCCGACATGTACGTCCATTCAATATTAAACAATTGAATTGTTTAATAATTGTCAAGTTACATTTATGGCCCTTGAACTCTTAGGAACTTGTCAATTTGTTCAAGACTCCATAAATCTTAACAATCTCCCACTTGGAGGCTTGAACAAATTAGTCTTTCTCCGCCATCCAACTCTTAATTACTCCAGTAATCTTAAAAAAACAACCAAGTCCTTCAAGCTTCCAGTTCCAAAGAACAAGCTAAAACTTAGTCTGATTTCTCTAGTTGCAGCCGCCCCTCATCATCAATTACTAGAAGGGCCAGTTGAAGCTCCCACTAGCTCCAACTCAGCCGTGGCTAATCCCACCACCAACTCATCCTCTGTCTCAACCGGTTTGGACACTCCACCAGATCCAGAGATACACCGAGGACCACTAACACTCTCCCAACTTTGCAAACATTCAACATGAGAGAATTTTTCAGTCTTAGTCTTCAAAACCCAACGTCTCTTTGTAACTGTACCCGAAACACGTCCCGTGCTCCCACTGTCATAGAATCCCCTGAATGGTTTAGACTTTCGAACTCGTTCAGCTAACATCCCTTTGGCTTCAGACTTCATGTTTGCAAAATGAAGTCTCTTAGCACTAGATTTAGCGAACCAGATTTTGTCTTGCTTAACAGGGACGGTCATACTTCCCTCAGCAGGTACCTCAACCATATACAATGACCCACACTTCATACCATGAGGAATCACCAGATTATCATTGACCACCCTCCATTTAGCACTACCAAACCTTACTTCCAATCCTTGTTTATCCAGCTGACCAACAGAAATCAATTTCTTCTTCAGCTCCGGAATTACCCTGACATCCTTCAGGCTCCATGTAGTTCCTAATGAAGTAACCAAATCAATATCTCCCATGCTCGTTACCTGAAGCATCTCGTCATTTGCCAAACGTACCTTTCCAAAATCTCCTTCTTTTAGATTCACCATCGTTTCCCCGTTGTCCATGGCGTGAAACGAAGCCCCTGAATCCATGACCCAAGAGTCTACAGAACTTTCCATACTGAGTATCAATGCATCATCCTCAGACACACTCTCAGCACCGGCAATGTTCAATTCTTTCTTTGGACATCGACTCTTACCATGTCCCACCTCCTGGCAGTTCCAGCACTTCACATTCTTTTTAGTTCTAGATGAACTTCTTCCCCGACTCCCACTGCTTCCACTATTCCTGCTATTCCCTCTACCTCTTCCGACATTTAATAAATCAGAAGAGGAAGATCCACCTTGATTCTTACGTCTGATATCCTCGCCTAGAACCAAATCTCTAACCCCTTCAAAAGTCATACCAATGGTCCCCACGGAACTCGTAACAGCGGTAACTGTTCCGGACCAGCTATCAGGTAGAGAAGCTAGTAGCAGTGATGCTTGAGTCTCGTTATCAAATTTAATTCCCACAGATGATAATCTGGACATAATTGAATTTAGATTGTTAATGTGAACCGTAACTGAGCCTTCGTCATTCATCCTTGTAGTGAACAACTCCTTCATCAAGAACACCTTGTTAGCCGCCGATGGTTTCTCATACATATTTGAGAGAGCCTCCATCATACCACGTGCCGTGGTTTCATTCATGTTGTTGAAAGCAACTCTCTTCGTCAACGACAATGTAATAACCGCCTTGGCTTTCTTGTCCTTTGAGTTCCACGCATCTTCAGCAGCTTTTTCCATTTTCTCCTGTTTGTCTCCGAGTACCATGTCCAAGTCTTTCTGACATAACAATGCTTCTAATTGCATTTTCCACCAGCTAAAGTCAGAACCGTTGAACTTCTCGATTATCACCTTGTCTTCAGCCATTATGACAAACAAGATACAAATCAGGTACACTCGTGCGTGATAAAAAAACGATCGTACCCTCCAAACCTCGCTAATCTGGCTCTAATACCAGTTGTTAGGAATTGAGACAGGGTACACGCAGCGGAAACACACTGTCACACACTCACAAACTTACGAAAAATAAAGCAATAAAGAACACAAGGATTTTACGTGGTTCGGATTCGGTGTAAATCCTACGTCCACGGGCTGCAACTAGATTTTCTTATTAACTTAATAAGATTACAATTTATAACTCTACAAGTTATATTTGATGCACACATACAAAGGGTTACATCGCACATATATATATAGGAGAGAGAGCCGTACTTTTCTTTAGTTTACACAAATTGCCGTCCAAAATTTTCTTCAATTCACATATTGTGAATATAATATTGCAATATTGCGGTCGTCCATTACCGAATGCATAGTCAAAGAAATATTAAATAATTGATTTGCCGACATGTACGTCCATTCAATATTAAACAATTGAATTGTTTAATAATTGTCAAGTTACATTTATGGCCCTTGAACTCTTAGGAACTTGTCAATTTGTTCAAGACTCCATAAATCTTAACAATTTGTGCCATTGCTGCGGTCACGGCAGCCGTTACAGCAGCTTGAAAGGTAGAAACATCCATCGATGGAGGTGGTTTTGGTGCTCCTGTAGTATTGAAGCGTCGGGGATTCCTTCTTGGCGGCATGATTCTGCCATAAGTTAAGAGATGAATTCTTGATAAGTCTTCAGAAATGATTATGGAAAGTCTTAGTATTATATGTTTTGCGTTCCGAACATTACCGGATTTTGTAAGTTAATGGAAACTTACAATAATAAGTGTATGATTTCCTTAGTATTTTAAGAACTTAATGGAATACTCAAAGGAATAATAAATGCATGTCAATCTCATTGATATTAATATTAGATACAACGATCAAGAAAAATTGACCTTACATAGGTCTAGGGTACATCAATGAAAGCGGGAAAATTTTGACAGCATTCAGACCCTCGAATTGTGTACTCACAATCCGTCGGGTTTACATTTATAAAAGAAAGAGTAGCACCAACGTTTACTCGATAAGTATATACATAGAGCCAGAATTTCGCACTCTACTCCGAGCGGGTGGTACGTTGCGGACCATGGTATGTGGTTGTGGAAGTCTGAGCTCGGGCTACTTGACGTTCAACCTCGATGACGCGCTTTTCCATTGCGGCTTGGCTTTTACGGAATTCCCTCACTTCGGCCCTAGCACCAGTAATGTCTTTCTGAAGGGAAAAGGTGTGCTCTATTGTTCGCTCATGCTCTTCGTCCAGACGACAAAGACGTACTGCAGTGACTGTAGTGGTGGCGCCAATGTCCAAGAGTCGGTCGGCGTTCACTCTTGCTTGTTCGCCTTGGTTGGCGATGCGCCGAACCATGACAAGGAGAGCCCTGTCAGCCGAACCTCCGTTTTTGAGGTTATAAAAGCCTCGTCCCATGCTGTAGGGTGGGCGTTGTCATTGTTCCCTACTCCATCGTTTTAGATCCACAGCCCAGCGGGGCGCCGGGCCCTGAATGTTCCTTCGGGGATTTGCTGCCCCTCGGGGAGGATTGTAGACCTCTGGTTCCGAGTCAGTGCTCCCACCATCTTCTTCCTCTTCTGAATCCTCGTCTGGGTCTTCATCGGGATCCTCTTCGTAATCCTTTTCTGGCTCATCCTCGGGAATCTCTTCGGGATCTTCTTCTTGGTCCTCCTCAATCCATCCTCCATTACCCTTGTTAGGGTAGTAGGGATCCCCGGGAATGTGAAATCCTGCCATTTCGTCTGATCGAGAATAGAGGTAAGAGGACTATATATAAAACTTGAGAGTAAAAAGATATTTTTTGATAAGCATAATTCTATTTATTTGACGATTCCTAGTTTTAACTAAATATCGAGGTTCACACGATTATTACAGTTTTTATAGTACTATAAAATACTCCTATAGTATTTCAAATTTGTAAGTTTGATTCTAGTATTTTCTTTGGTAAGCTTTTGACTCGTTGTTCACTATGACTATTCCTCGACATACGTTGGTCACATCTTGGATAAATATAGTTGATCATGCTATATTCATTCTTGATCTGATTAGATACTCTGAGGCCTAATCGCAGTGTCCAACTTGTCTTAATACTTTTGTATAGTTTTGACTATGATACTAGACCGATGCATGCATGTACTTATACTTTTTTTTTAAAAAAACTAGCATTTTAATTTATTAAAAGTACAGTTTGTGAAAACGTTTTGTCAGAGGGTTTTAGTCCCTTTTCATTTATAGTTTGTATATCTTATGTGGTTCGATATACTTAGTTCACTATAAACAATGCTCTGATACCAATCTGTCACACCCCCAAACCAGAATGGCGGAAACATTTGGGGGTGGATGGCTTCATGTAGTATCATAACAGTTGAATATTTGTAAAGAAAGTAAACACAACCATCATAAATATAATTAAAAAGTTACATTGTTGCATGTGATACATGTCTCAAAAATAAATTACAATATGATGATTTAATAAGTTTGAAAACTGACGCCTTAGCGTCCCTTCTCCAAAAGCTGATGTTTTACATGTATTACTGAATCCCTGAGAAATACAAGTAGTTTTGAAAAAGAGTCAACAATTAAGTTGGTGAGTTCATTAGCGTTTTTGTACTAGAATTGTATGTCTTTCTGTATAAAATAACTAAGCTTGTTTCTAGAAAATCCAATATTTTCCATGTATGTGAGGTAGCTTGAAAAGTTCCAAAGATTGAAACGCATGACAAATTTTCATACCTAAAATAGTGTAAGTACATTTGATAGCCCCGTAAATCAAAATGTTTTGATACTCCATGTGAGTTTTATAACCATGCTATTAACCAGACTGCCTGTGACAACGTTCTTCAGGCGTTGAAGTGTTATGACGTTTGTCACCCCAGACCTGCCGGTCTAACTGTACCTAACAGTTTATGTGCGGGATTGTCAATCCCGTATAGATCTATACACAAGTATCACGCTCTCCCTACAAGAGATTATGGTTTATAATACAAGACTTGAAATGCGTACCGGAAAGTACGGTGAAGCCAAATGTCTCACAAAATTTAGTATGAATAGATTTACGAAACGAAAAAAGTCCATTTTCCTTGGAAGTGTAAGTATTTCCTCTTTATAGTGTTTACAGTATGTAAAATGTCACGAATAACTCGTAAACTATACCTATTATAGTTTTTCGAAAATGTGTTCCATTAAGATGATAAAACTTGGTGTATTACTAACTTCGCATGTAAAGTGTGACATTTGTAGTAATATTATTTAAGATTTATAAACAAAAACATAGATGAAGCATCTGAAATCCTAAGTAACGTTTTGTATTTTCAAATAAGTTTTTCTCGTGTTTCACTTGTATTTCCCCCCCTAAAGTATAGTAAAAACGTGAAAATAAGGGGTATGAACTCACCTGGAAAGTGTGGTGATTTGAAGAAAACAGGATTTTTCTCGGGCAGCACTTCGACCGGAAAGTGGTAAATTTTTCGGGAATCTCGGAGCTTCGGACCTTCGTCGGGACTTGGATACGTAACCGGGGCGTCGGGGTAGTCTCGAGGGGCTCGGAAGTGAAAAAGTGGGAGAGAAATGGTATGAATTAGCAAATGGAGCCGACACCCTCACATATTTATTTATAGTGGTGGAGGCAGCCTTGTACGTTGGGCGTACTCCGAAGTACGCGGGGTGTACGTCGTCTGCAGCTCGGACGCTGGGCGCACACTCGTACGCAGTGCGTACGTCAGCGATGACGTCATCATCGGTCGCCGGTCTTCGGATGGGACAGGAGTAGAGTAGCATAGGGGAGACGTGGCTGATCCGAGGCCTTGTATCGGGTATGCTGGGCGTACATCCGAAGTACGCGGGGCGTAACCCTTCGGATAAGCCTCGAAGTGTGTGCCCAAATCTTCTAAAATGTGTAACTTTCGGATACGAGCTCCGTTTTTGACGTTCTTTATATCCACGCGCAGGTGAGATTATACTCTACAATTTTCGTTTAGACTCCGTCGGCAAATTTTGACTTTATTTTTAATTTTAAAATTTTTAATAGGCCGGGGCAGGATAAATCCGTTAAAAATTCATAACTTCTTCATACGATGTCTGTTTTCGTCTATCTTTTTACCGTTGTACTACTATTGTCGAGATCTTTAATTCTCATTTAGGTTGCGTTGGCTAAAAATCATTCGATCTTTATTTCGAATTTTTAGCTGTCTACTATTGTTCTGAAACTTAGAAAAATCATAACTTCCTCATACGAAGTCAGATTTGGACGTTCTTTTTATGTACGCTCATGGTTTGTTATTATCTACGACTTTCGTTTAGATACTTAAGGCTAAAAAGTATTTTATTGAAATTTTACTTTTTACGCTTAACAATGTTTTACCGGTTTTGTCGCGGATCTTTGATTGGTCATAACTACTTCGTTATAACTAGGATTTGATTGTTCTTTATTTTACTGAAAACCTTGACACGATATCTAACATTTTATGTATCCCAATTGAGACTTTTGAACATTTCATTTTTGACGCTATTTTATTGATTCCAAAAATAGATTATAATATTTGACTTTTTGAACATTACATTGACTTGGAATATCGCGTTGTCACAGATATCGAATGTGTTTGTTAATCCTTGGAGGAGATTTATTCCTTGAGCAATGTATTTCCCCTTATTAATGGTTGATTCATCATTACTAGTTTCTTCTTCACTATCATCCTCATCATTCGCTTCATCAGTGCCTTCTTCACTATCATCCTTATCATTCTCTTCTTCAGAGTCTAAGGATTAAACAACATAGGGTTTGTCAATCCATTTTTGCATCCTCACAGTAATATGCAAATCATCCTCAGTAGGAGGAGTATTAATGATCTTTGAGGAGAGGGCAGGAATTGGAATGATAATCCCATGAGTTTAAAGATAGCCTTCTTTACAATCTAAGATCAGTCCAAGCCAACGGGGATAGGGAACATACGATTGCTTGTTATTCCCAGTGATGCAATCATCCACTTGATCAAGAAAAAGTTGAGGAAAATCCAGTTTTTTGTTGTACACAATAGAAAATAAGATACTTTTCTCAAAGAGATTCAATTGATCCAAACTCCCAGTCTTATGTCCAAGTCATTTGCCAATGAAACCTATTAAATATTTCCATCCTACACTAAAACACTGACGAAGAGTGTTTTTGTATGGATCACGAGTGGTTCCCTGAAGATTGAAATTATACCCTAATTTGTCACACCCCCAGCCATCGGCGGAAACACCGGGTGGTGTAACGTCATTATTCGTATCACAATTATATAACATACATTGAACAGTACTAAAGAAAATACATACCTTTATTGATAACTGAAAGTTACATAACTGTTTTTCTAGGACCTATTACATAATATCCGACTATGGCATACTTCTTAATGAACAGAAAGGTAGTAGTAAAACTTCTTCTGTTCGAATACATACCAGCTTTTCAAGTTCCTGAAAACACATGCATTTTAAAATACGTCAACATAAAGTTGGTGAGTCCACAGGTTTTGACTCCATAAAATAGTACATTTTCCACGTTCAAAAGTATAGTTTTGAAAGTATCATTTTGACTCTCCAACATTTAGTATGTATATTAGGTATAATAGTTTACTTATCAATTAACTGTTATACCTAAACATTCCTTGAGCCTAAGGTATAAGTAGGGGGAAACTTATACTTAAAATTAATACTTGTATACGACAAAGTATAATGTTTCTAACAATTTGCTACCATGAGCCTGTAACCGCTGCTGTGACATAATACCTTTGATAAAACACACTCATGATTTCCATGAGGACAACCCACGCATGATTTCCATGAGGACAACCCACTCATGATTTCCATGAGGACAACACCGTACGCTTCATCGACGCTGGAACAATAAAAAGTAAAAAGGATAGTTCGTCACTTGCTTATGGTTGACTGTAGCTAACAGTCACAAGTGGGGTGGTCAACCCGTATACTAATTATACATGACTTCCTCGCTTACACGGGATTAACAGTTACAGTTCAGAGGATTTCCACTAAGATCCCCAATCTTAGGTGATGAATACAATTACTCATGTAGACTTCAACGGCTTCCTATAGCTCTAACAACAAAAGCATTTTCATGTCTAAAACCTTAAGTTACTAGACTATGCTTTTAAACATTACTCCTAACTTCATAACATTTAGGCAGTATAACAGCTATAACTTGAAGTAAAACCAGGATTTATCTTGACATAAAGCCAATAACAACAACAACATATAACATACCAAGTTTTATCTTGTCATAAAACTAATAATAACAACATATAACATACCAAGTTTTATCTTGACATAAAACCAATAATAGCAACATACTTTATAAATTAACATATAGAACTTCCGAATATAACTTCGGAACTATATCGCAGACAACATATATATAGAATCCTAAGTATAACTCAAGATATACATTAGTATAATAACATGCTGACAAGTTGATAATAGTTGTATATATTCAAAATATTATATTTAGAACAACTATACCCCGGCTATTATAACTATATACTATCATATAGACATAATATATATACAATATTTAGCATGCGTTTTCCCCCAAAATATTAGAAAGTGGGGCCGTGAAACTCACCCTAGTAGCGTGATTTTATGTAATCTAAGCAGAAACGGTCAGCGTACGAGGTCGTCGGGGCTCGGGATGCAAGATGGCTTCAGCAAAGGAGAGAGGAGAAAGAAGTTTAGGTGTAAGAATGGCTGAAGTCGGACCTTGTATTTATAGTAAGTATTTTGGACCCTAACGTCGTGAGTTTGGATCTTATCCCCGTAGACTTGCCATTTGCGTCCCTAGCTTCGGAAGGTGGCCATCTGACTCCTCACGTCGTGATATACCCTTGATCACGTCGTGAGTTTGGATCTTATCCCCTCGCAGCCTCGTCAAACACCTTCTAGATTCCGAGATGTGGCAAAATGACTCCTCACGTCGTGAGTCTCTGTGCTCACGTCGTGAGCTCAGTCAGATTAGGGTTTCTGACAGCTGAATCTTCAGAAGGTTATAACATTCACATACGAACTCCGTTTTTGACGTTCTTTTTATGCACGCGTAGGTATTTACAAGTACTACAACTCTCTTTTAGACTCCAATAGCTTATTCTAAGTCTATTTTAAATTGCTCTTATTATAGAGATTTATAGTGTTCGGTTTATCATAACTTCTTCATGCGAAGTCAGATTCAAACATTCTCTATATTTTTGGAATCCTATGGACGTATACTTTGAGTTGTATCATAAAGAAAGTTCATATTTGTATTAGAATTTATCATGAAATACATGGCACTCTTATCACATTACTAGTTCAACAAAATCACATTACATGATTGGCATAATCACATGTGATTGTCTATTGACCTATTTTGACTAGTGTTACATAATTTTTCATGAACAAACTTGCACTTTTCTTCCGAGGGAGGCTTAGAGTAATTTTCTAATCTAGGAAGATGAAGTGCATTTCGAAAAGCATCCACATTAATAGTAACCCTGTATTGACCATCTCCACTGGTTCCGATAATGGTTTGAGAATAAAAATCAACAAGGCATGAATAGTAGAACTCACATACTTATTTAGGGTAGAATGGGTCTGGGAAGTCCCAGAATGCATATCTAAGAGGAAAACTCTTGATATAGTCGACAAAATCTTCGATTCTTGAGTTTCCAAACTGCTTTGGGATGTCATCAGAGAATGCCACATTATTTTCTTCAATGATGGTGGGATACTCATGGGCATGAGGGCCTTTGACAACATTAGCGCTGGGGACAAACTCGTACAGGGATTTTGTCATGGTGAAGGCTTTGAGGAAGATGAAGGTTTAGAGCCATTTTCGAGAGAGAAAATCAATTGCTTGAATAGCTTGTAAAAGTGAACTAGGATGGAGTATTCCCAATTTATACCAAAAAGTTTCTTCCTTTTTACGTAATCATGAGTGAAGAGAGATTCTCTGTAAAAATATCGTATCCCAAGATAATGATGGACCTTTTAATTGTCATCCAAAATGTTACCATTGAGATAATGAAGTTACATCAGTGAGATACGACATCAATGGTAATGAACATCAGCGTAAGTGATTACCGTGTGGCTTATGATGGTCACCAAGTAAGTTTGTGATGTCTCCTGATAGTGTGGGCTTAAACTACCATTCACTGGAATAGTATTGTGAGATCTCATCGGCTTGTGGTTTTATATACTGACTCATTAATCACTTTTTTTAGAATAAAAAGGGCAAGAGTGGTATGATGTGTGTAATACATTCCGGTATGAAATGTACCCATCGGCAAAGAGTGTCGAAGTTTTATCAGTGTATGGCTAATACAGTGAATCATTAACTTTTTAATAGAAAAACTATTGGCAAAAAGGGTAGGTGTGTGTAATATATCACATACAATGATATAACCATCGACATAGAGTTTAAAACTTTTATCAATGTGCGGCATATCACATTGAATCGTCAAGTTTTATTAAGAAGATATAAGCAAAAGAATGGATTATTTCAGTCACACTAAGGTGATATAAGTGTGAATCATAAACGGTGTTAACTCGTTAATAAGAAGTGGTTTAACTTCCATATCATATAGTTAGTTGCAGCCTAGAATCAAGGATTCCCCGTCAATTCAGTATGGTACCATGTCATACTTAAAACTACGTGGTCAGGGACATGAATAACCCATTGTCATTTAAGGACTAGACAAGTAACTCTTCTGATGTTGACTATGCAATTAGGGTAAGCCATTGGGTTATGCTCAATGTTTCAGCAGAACATGAGACTTGATGCATACGGCAAGCATACTTCAAGGGACGAAGTCAGGTAAGAGATAACTGAATAAAAGTGGACACCCAGGCCTTACTAGAATTTTTAAGTTGGACCAGGAAATCTCACTTTGAAAGCTTAGACTATGCTATAGAATCAGCGTGAGTAGGTGACTCAATGTTCTTAGTAGATGGTCTCGCTGATGAGATACTTAGAGAGATTTAGGCTCATACATCACTATGCTTCTAGGCACGATAAATTTTTAGTGGTTACATACTTTGCTTGAGAAGTGCCACCATCAACCACAATAAGAATGGTACAAAATAATAAATAACAAATAGTATAATGATACAAACAAAATAGTTAGTCAAACGAGGAAATATTCTAAAAGAGAAATATGTATAACTTTTTCAGAATGATGATAAAGACTTGATCCATCAAATCTTTTGAATTGAATGGCCATAAATGAACTTCCATTTTCCGATATATCTACCCCTTGACACTATCTATAAAACAGAGCAAAGAGGATTAAACAAATCAAGCAAAAACATAATTTAGAGTAAACAGAGAGAGAATGCTTTTAATCGTTGAGGTTTTGCAGATTGATTCCAAGCTTCATGTTCACCAAGTATGAAGGAAGAGCATGAACCAGTCTTTCTAACCAACGAGTTAAGAGGATCTAATCTTTGTAACCTTCAAGTTATAAGAGTCACCAAGATAAAACTCGAAGGTTCCACTCATTGTGATCCTTGAAGGAAGAGAAGGTGGGACCGCTATCTAGTTGAAGACGCCTTTAGATCTCTGAGGGGATGGTGTTCTAGTGATAGCGTCAATGGAAATTAAACGTTATATGTCACCTAACTTCAATTCATCCCAATGAAACAGAAATAGGATGTTAAAGACAGAAGGGACCTATGCCCAGAAGAGCACTTAGTGGCATAGTTCTCTCCTAATGGGTCTTATCAACATGATGCAACTAGTCAATCAACATGGCCACCCGTGTCAGTGAGAGAGCCGTTGGTGCTGAAGAAAAGATTTAGAGTCAACGTCAACTAGCTCCACAAGGAGGGTGATGCATTCAAGGAATGACACGCTGATCTAATTAGTCAAGATCAATGTCGAGATAGAGACATAGGATCCTGAGACATTTTAGAAAGTGAGAGAGAAGATCACACATAGATAATGTTAGTAGCAAAATGTACAATGTATACTTCTTCGGTAAAATTAAAGGTTAAAAATAATTTTCTTTTAAGCAAAAAGTCATAGAAAATCGAAATTCTAGTAGCTTATATTGAGAAGTTTAAAAGTAGCGAAGCATAAAGTCCAAAAACACAAAATAGCATTGTCTAAACAAATAAAATCAAAACATATAAATATTGTTGTCCCTGAGTGCAATAAGCACAATTTTGTTTTTAGAGTCAAAGACCTTTCCTTCATGGCAATCGAAAAGAACTTTATAACCAGTGTCACAAAGTTGACTGATGGAGATAAATTTCCTTTTAGACCATCGACATAAAACACATCCTTCAGCTTGATCGTCTTGCATTCAAATGTCCCAACACCCATAACAACTCTTCCACTATTGTCACCAAAAACCACCATTGGACCATCCTTCTCAACAAATTTTTATAAGAAATACTTGAAACCAGTAATGTGTCTAGAGCATCCATTGTCTAGGTACCAAATATGTTCCAAATTTTGACTTGATCCTTGGACAACATGATAGGTATTAGCGTCACACATGATATGATTATCATTAGGGGAATCATATCAATAGCCATTAGACCCTTAACATTCAGCCCCTCATCTTTAGATGTCTCCACTTCTTCCACCCATTCTTCATGATCCTCTTGTTTTGCATTGAAGGCCTTTGGAAGAGAGATCTTTTCCTTCTTCATGTGGTCCAACAGCTTCTTGTACAACACTTCGTAGTTCTCAGGACTTGGAGCTTCTTTATTCTCTTTGCAGTCCATGGAAAAATGGCCAGGGTTTGCACAGTTAAAGGAATTACCTGAGTTCTTCTTTTCTGAAGTGGATCTCCTTGCTGATCTGCTTCCCTGAAACCGAGCTCTTCGACCCCCATTTGATCTGCTTTCTTCATAACACTTGACAATAAGTAAAATGTTGGCTACAAGTTCATCAGTGAGATCTTCATCACTCTCTACAACCTGATCGAATTTATCTGACTTGCTGATGTGCTTCATTGCTTCCTTTCGAGAAACCAAGGCTACATACTTTTCCTTGCTTGAGTCCTTCATGATCTCTTTATGAAGAGCTTTGGTCTATTCGTAATTTCGCAGGTTTCCAAACAAGGAGTTTAGATCCATGGTGTCGATCTTTTCACTGTTTTTAAGAACATCAGCGTAATGTTCCCAGCCTTTTCCCAGAGGGTCCAGGAACTTCAGAACTAACTAAGAAGAGTGTTTGACAACTCCTATCCTATGCATATAATTAACCTAGCAGTTAAATGTTAAATATTTAGGTTAGTGATTCAGCTTGTTGTGACCTGTACTTCCACAGTGCCTTCATAAGCCAATGTCAACGTTTCCATCTTGAGTTGAGTAAAAAGTTTTCAAACGATGATACACATGATGAGGAAGAGAGTTTCCTATTGCAGCTCTGGCTTTGACACCAAGATTAATCAGTCTCAGGTCATAGTCTTCATAGCTAGTCTCTGGTTTTTGCTTCAATGGATCAACGAGAGCATTATTGGCCAGAGGTTGATACATTGGAATGTGAGGACCTTTTTCAACAATTTTACTCATCTCATCATCCATGGTTTCAAGAACAACCATGGCCTTAGTTTTCCACATGGAGAAGTTGTGCTCGTCAAAAGGTGGAATTTTTTGAAAACCAAAGGATTTGGGATTATTCGAAGTCGACATGATTACTTGATTGTATAAAAACCCTCTCTAATAACAATTGAAGGTTTTTGATGATCGGATACACTTCAACTAAAACAAACAAGAACAAAGTATCTAAGAAATTAAAGAACAAAAAATTAAATAACACAGAGGATTCACCAAATTGTCTTTCACAAAGAAAGGGGTTGTCACAAAGACGATTACGACACCAAGCCATAGGTTACATTAGGGTTTCACCCTAATGTGAAATATATATTAATCAAAACAAGTATATCCCTTGATTAAAGGGATTGTATCTAATCTATGCTAAGAACCAATCCTTATCACAAAGATATGGGATCTGCTATCTATTCTACAATTATATATATCATTACATAATATACAAAGGATTACATAGAATAATTGTCTTCACATCGACGCTGATAGACTTGATACACTGCCGCTGACAGTTAGCGTATAGAGTGTTTGACTCATCAGATCATAAGGTATGGCCTTACAAGATGACGAGGAAATGTAAAAGAAGAGGTACCATGACATATTGAGGGATGGCATCCATGAGTTTGTGAGTTTATCAGGGTGAAAAACCCTGAATGATATGATTTCTAGATCTCGGGAGAGGGATATCGATTTGGAGCTTCTAGGCACTATCATCGGAAGGTCGGGCTAAGAGGCCCAAGATTGATGACTCGAGATCGAGGGGCCATCAGGGTCGGGGCTGTTGTGCCAAGTATGTGATGAATCATGAGGGAGGATGTCAAGTGAAAGGAGGAGGATGCTTCAGATGCGGCCAAACCCGCCATTTCAGTAGAGATTGCCCCCATGGAGCATTGATTTGTTTTCTCTACAATCCGGCATGCCACAAAAAGGTCGATTATCCGAGACTGGTGGGAGGAGCAGTGGCGACGCCTATGCAAACCACTTTGAGGATCACTGTTGGCCACTAGGGAAAGGCGGAGGCACCTATGGTGAAGAGCTGGGTGTTCCAGTTGACTACCGATGAGGCTCGAGCAACACTAAATGTGGTCACTGATACGTATCTTTACCATACCTTTTACTGCTTTCTTTATTTATTCTTATGTTTTATTAATCATGTGTTAGGAATTTCTTAGTAAATGGTATGACGGCTCACGTTCTGTTTGATTCGGTCGCTACCTGATCTTTTGTATCTCTTGCGCTTAGCAAGAAATATAGCGATGCTCCCAATATTTTGGATTATCCAATGGAGGTTGAGATTGCAGATGATCGGTTAGTGAGTGTTTCGAGGGTTCACGGAGGATGTGTTCTGAACATGTTCAACAGGAGATATTGAATTGATTTGGTTGTGATCCCTTAACGTGACTATGATTGATTGCGGCCACTAGTTAGTGAGATTTCGAACCCCAAGTGGGGGAGAACTGGTTATTTATGAGGAGGGTGCTCAGCACGGACCAAATCTCTTTTCAGACGTGAGAACTCGGAGATATCTTCAGCAGGGCTCTTCTAGATTTTTGGCCTATGTGTTGGATACTCGAGTTCGGGGCACGATGATTGTGAGTGATATGCCCATCCTTTGGATTTTACTCGAGTTCGGGGATCTTCTAGTTTTTGATCCACCCAGGGGCCACGAAGATGAATAGGGATATGAGGTTGAGTTACTGGTGGTCCTGTATGTAGAAGGAGGTAGCGTGGTTTGTGTAGAGGTGCTTGACTTGCAGGAAAATCAACACCGAACATCAGGGACCCCACGACAATATGCAGCCGTTACCCATTCCTTTGTGGAAATGGGAGAACATTACCATGTATTTCATCACAAAGTTGCCATGGACGACACTGGGGTTGACTCGATCTGGAGCTTTGTTAATATATTGACCAAGAGTACTCAATATATACCTATCGCTGATAGTATATCTGCTGAGAAGCTTGCCAACGTCAACATCCTGGAGGTGGTGGTTCGGCAAGGGGTGCAAGTTTTGGTGGCTTCAGATCGAGATGTTCGCTTCACCTCTAGGTTTTGGAGGAAATTTAATGAGGAGTTGGGTACTCAGTTGCATTTCAGTACAACATACCACCCCAGACCGATGTAGAGAGTGAGCAGACTATTTAGACTCTAGAGGACATGCCTAGACATGTGTTTTATATTTTGGCGGGAGTTGGGATAATTATCTTCCATTAGCAATGTTCTCATACAACAATAGCTACCACACCAGTATCGATCGAATACCTTTCGAGATGCTTTATGGGAGGAGATGTCGGACCCCTGTTTGTTGGGGTGAGGTCAGGCATCGAGTTACAGGGAGTACTGAGGTAGTACTCATGACTACTGAGTTGATAAAATAGGTGTGTGATCGGCTGTGAACCACATAGAGTCGCCAGAAGAGCTATGCGGACCGGTAATGTTCGTACCTCGAGTTTAAGGTCGTAGATTTTTGTGATTCTGATGGTGCCACCTTGGAAAGGTGTCATTCGGTTCCTAAAAATGGAAACTTCGGCCCTCAGTTTATTGGAACCTTCAGGATTATTACCCAGATGGGCAAGGTTCCATATCGGTTAGACCTACCTAACAAGCTAAGTTAGATCCACAACACTTTTCATGTCTCTCAGCTGCGGAAGTGTATAATGGATGATTCGGCAGTGGTTCCCTTGGATGACATTGAGGTTGATGAGCGCCTGAACTATAAAGACTCTGATTTTTTTTAACAGAAAGACGAAGACCCTATGCAACAAAGTGGTGAACTTGGTGAAAGTACCATGGCAGCATCAGAAGGGTTTTGAGTGGAATTAGGAATCTGAGGTGGAAATGAGAGAGTAGTATATGGAGTTATTTGTTGCAGCGGACTTTGATGATCAAGTCTGATTCAAATGGGGGAGAGTTGTAACACTCGTTCCTCAGCTACACTTCATTGTGTTATGTAAGTCTAATATGTTGAAAATTTTGGTTCTACGCGGGTCGTAGATTACAACTTACGTAGGGCGTAAGTCATTAAGTGCATGCGAGGGACTCACACCATATGCAGGGCATAACTTTGGTTACGAAGGGCATAGGCGCACAGGGTTCAAACCCTAACTGAGGGGTTGTGAGCCCTATTTAAAGGATCTAATCTCTTGAGAGCATCCTCATGCTCAACCTCTGCCCTTTCCTTCTTTAACCTCGAAACCCTCGCCCTTGGTGTGATCCTTGAAGCATTTTGAGTAACCTTTTGTATTTTTTTGGTGATGAAGGAGGCCTTTGAAGGAACACTTCGAAGTCTATAGCTTACTTATCCTGATTCTACTAATCCACAACATCCTCCAAAAGGTATAAAGACTAAATCTTGCTGATCCTTTTGTTAGATCAAGTTAGTTATGAGTTTTTATTAGTTTATGTCCCTTAATCATGTATCTAGTGAGTATGAGCAACTCCAAACCTCATGAGTGGTTTCTCTTATCATTTCTGAGCTTAGTGAGTCATAAAAAGGGGATCTTGGGCACTCCCATTTATCCATACATGAACATTTGATCTTTTAGGACATGTTTAGGATTTAGGGATTGGTTTTTGGGTTCGCTAAAGCCATGAAAAGGCTTAAAGTATAAAACCCTATCAACTACAATGCTTATTAGATTCATATCTAAGTCATGGACGTTTGGTCTTTATGAATTAAGAACTTAATAAAAAGTTGGCAAGGAGCGCCTTATGTAGGGCGTAATCTGGGCTAAGCATGGTGTGGCCTGATTTTCCACAGATTGGCATCAACTGTTATACACAAGGCATAGAGCATGTGGTATGTGGGCTGAGGGTCAAAAATGGAATTTTGGGCAAAATTGGATTAAAGGCCAAGTAGAGTGGGCCCTAGGCTTAGAAGGGTAAAATGGTCCTTTACTCCAGAAAGAGTAAGAATGTTATGATTAAGACCCTCAAGTATGATTAATTACCTTGATATATAATTACGGTCTTATTAGGTATTGTTTACAGTGGGGAGTTCTAGTTTTAGCAACCATGTGTGAGGATTATTTGTCGGGTGATTGAGGTGAGTCTTCTCACTATGTTAGTAGGTCGAAGGAACCAATGTCGGCCCACTGGATTGTGTTAGTTGTTCTTTGTGACTCTTGCAAGTGTAGGTTTGGGAAAGGCCCATTTGTATGTTGCACTGTGCCCATTTATTATTGGGTTAGGCCCATTTGTTATGTGTAGGGTTGGGCCCTTTTTTTTATGGGTTGGGCCCATTAATTTGGCATGTGGTATTTTGGAGAACTCACTAAGCTTTGTGCTTATGGTTTTGTAGTTTAATGTTTTTAGGTAATTCCAGCTCGAGAGGGAAGGGATCGACATGATTGCATTGCATCCACTAGAGATTTCACACTTATGATTTGATGATACTCTGATGTTCCTTTTGAAACATTGTTTGAAATTGATGATCTTTTATGATATATATTGAATGTTTTCCTATTTAAAAATGAAAAATTTTCTATGATTTTTAGGACGTTACACCATAAGCAAGGGTTAAAAAATGGATCATTGATTGAAGTGAAATGTACCATCTAACCATAAGCTCAAGATTATATCATTGCTTGGGGCATCAAATTAAATTTGAAGAAGGGCTTGAAAACCTATCAAACTTCCTCCAATATCATAAATATCACAACCATTTGTTGTCTAGAGCTTGGAGATGGATCAAGAAGTCGAATCACATCAATTATTTCACAACAAAAACACAATTTAAGCATGAATTTGGATTTTACCAATGATCGTTAAGGAAACTCATCAAAACAACTTCTATCTCACAAATCACACAACCATTTGTTGGTTGGAGCTTGGATATGGATTAAGGAAAGGAAATACATCACTAAACTCATATAAACATCACCAATAGAGTATGAAATTCCAATTTACAATTTCATCAAAACCCTAATTCGAATTTGGAGAAAAAGAGAAAGAAGAATTACCTTTGATGCAATATTTTGGAAGGCTTTTAGTAAAGATTCATCAAGCAATTCAAATCAACAAAACACCATGAATTTAAGGTGTAAAATCATTAAAATGGGAGGATAATGGATGAATACGTGATTTAGGGTAAAATGAGGAAGAAAATGACTTCAAATATACTCATCTTTGGTCACTTAGGCAACTTTGGTGTGCAGAGTCAAGTGAACTTATCCAGGAATTATATCAAATAGTTGGAAGCCATGGACAAAATAGAGTTCTCTATTGAACAAGTTTAGCAATTTCATTAAATAACAGAAGTAGATCGAACGTACCATTTTTATCAATCTTCCACATCGATCTGAATTGTATCTCTGCTTCATCCAATTGTCCTTACATAGACAAAAAAACATTTGAGTCCGTATAAAGGTATTTGAAGATCGGCAATCACCTTTGAATTCGTCCCGATCCCCATAGCCTCAAAAACCACAACCACACATAGGCAAATTAAAGGTCGATGAAGGTTTTCTGTAAATAGAGCTCATGGAAGAATGAACCTAAATCTATTAAAGGAAGTACCTACAATCGATTATGATCAGATGAATGAAACGATGGAATTAATTGAAATTGATTGTACCCAAATCAGAACACTAGTTGTGAACAAATGATCTGGTGGACTTAGCTTAGTGGTTTCCTGGCTAATGATGGAAGTGGAGACATCTCCGATCAGAACTGGATAACGGGTTCTCAGTGAGGAGTATTAAATGGTGGTTGTCATTTGGGATGGTCGTGGGTTTGTGGACTTCGACGTAGAAGAGGATCGCAAAGGGGATGATGCAACAAACTAGATCAGACAAAGATAAGGAGTCGAGTGGAGGGAGAAGACATGATGAGGTTAGGGTAGTTACCGGAGGAATTGGTGGTAGAATTTTGTGGTAGTCGTTGGATTAGGTGTCTAAGGCTATAACCATAATTGGTATAAACTTGAATTGATAGTAACACAGTCCTTCGGGGTTGCCCTTAAACCTAGCAATTGGACAGGATAACTTTTTGGAGAGATAAAGGTTAATTTATTATTGGATTAATAAATTGAAATGAATAGTTTATTAATAGATTATGAGAATAATATATTAATTAGAAATAGTAATATTTAATTAATGATTAATCAGAAATTAATTGGAATTAGTTTTGGGATTAACATAATTAATTAAAAGTGTAGGGTCTAAAGTGTAATTGTTCAATAATTGAACAGAAGGCTCCAGAACCTTCCAGGTATAAGGGTGGATGGTTTTGGATGGGATATTCTAGGTTTTCTAGAATATCCCATTGGAATAATAGGGAAGTAGATAATTACCAAATTAGAATTAATATTATATAATTCAAATTAGGGTTATATAGGGTTTCCTTGTACCACTATATAAAGGAGATTAGCCTTGCATTTTTGGCCACCACATATCATTCCAAGGGATAGCCAAAAATCCTACCTCCCCTCTCCTCCTTCCTCAAGTCATCTTCTTGCTAGCTTGAGTGTGATTCCATTAGAGGCACGGCATTTGTGGTGCTAGCTTCCAAGAGATCTTTCAAAGGGAATTTCTAGTTGTTTTGTAGCACCCGATTCCTGGTACGTATTTAAATTCAAGAAATGTTGCAATTTACTCTGGGACTTGGCGAGTTGGAGGCCCAACTCGTCGAGTAGACTCGACTATTGATCGGGGGGCTTAAGTGACCTACTCGACGAGTCGGAAGACCGACTTGACGAGTAGGAGCTGTCTGGACAAAACCCTAATATTCAGGGTATGCACCCTATTGAAACACTTATCTCGTTCCAAACCAACCACCATCACCCTCCCAACTCAGAGAAACCCTAGATTGAAACCCTAAACCCTTTTTTGAGTGATTTTGAGCTTATTGTGCCATTTTGAAGAGAAGAAGAAGGAGCTTGGGATTTCAGAAGGAGCAAGGAGATCCAGAGGTTTTGCTTCATTTCCTATTTATAGAAGGTAAAAAGTCCAGACCTTGCTTCTTCATTCATTAGATACTCTTTTTGGAGTAACTTAGGGCTTTTGGAAGCCATTTTGGAGCCATACTTGGATGCAACCACGATTTTGGGATAAAGACTTCAGATCGGGAGCCATTGACGGTTTCCATGGCATAAAGGTGCCAACTTTATGGCCATGGGAGACCCATGCATCATATAAACCCCTTTTTCTCCACGCATGTACATCAAGTTTGAAGCTTTACGTATAAAATGGACCATAGGAGGCCAGATCTATGGTTTTGACGTGTTAAGACCCATTATCATCGACTGTATAGTTTTGGACAAAGAGGGACTCGACGAGTCACTTGGGTGACTCAGCGAGTCGGGACGCTTTTCCCCCAAAACGACTTCTGGAAATGGTTTTGGTTGAGTGAAAGGAACACTCAGCCTCCTAGGGGTTTGTTTTGGAACTGGAAATCATAGGACTCGGCGAGTGTAAGAGCAGACTCGGCGAGTCCAAGGCAATATTCCAACTCATGAAGAGGGACTCGACGAGTTGTTCATAGAACTCCGCGAGTCATAGACTGGACATATTCATAAGACGAAGATGAACTCGACGAGTTCAAGTATGAACTCGACGAGTTCAAGGATGAACTCGGCGAGTCGGTTGAAGATGGTCCCGATGCTATGGTTGAAGGAGAACTCGCCGAGTTCTTGATAGACTCGACGAGTAGAGTCGGGGATTGTATCATTTTGAAAGGATAGGGACTCGACGAGTTGGTGGACTAACTCGGCTAGTCAAGTCAACTGGATGTTGACTATGACCATGGTTTGACCTTGACTTTGACTTGGATTTCGATTGACCCTTGTAAGGGTTATGAGTATGCAATAGTAATCGGAAAAGGTTGTTGTGTAGGGATTGGGGAGTAGAGACGAGTCGATTCCTGTGCCGAGTACCATGCAAATACTACACGACATCGAGGTGAGTTACCTTCCAGTAGCGGTGGGTCTATGGCCACAATGCCGGCCCACTAGTAGGAGTTGTATGTTAGGTGATTGTCTTTGTGATATTCATCTAGGGTTGCTACTACCTGATATGTTTATGTGCTAGCATGATATGCTATATGTGATCGTGGTAGTAGGGAGGGAATAGTCCCCAAGTTCGGTTGTTAGGACCGAAGGGTAGGTCGGGCACCCCAGATATGCCTGTCAGTATGTTATGTTATGATATATGTGGTAGTACTAGCAGGGGGTGAGATAGTCCCTAGGGTTCGGTTGTTAGGACCGACGGGTAGGTCAGCACCCCAGAATGGCTTGACATGGGTAGGTCAGCACCCCAGAATTGCTTGACAGGGTAGGTCGGCACCCCAGAATGGCCGGACCGGGTAGGTGGAGCGCCCCAGAATTGCCCGGTAGTATGTTTTGTTATGAGATTGTATGGTATGTGGTATGATGGGGGAACTCACTAAGCTTCGTGCTTACAGTTTTCAGTTATGTTTCACGTACCTCTTCAGCGAAGGGGAAGGAGCCGGCGTGGTGGCGGCACATCACACACACGCAGGATTTTGGCACTATGAGATTTCTTGGGATTGTACTCTGACATTGTTACTATTTTTACAATATGATTTTGAGACATGATATTATGGTTTTTATGAAATGATATGACTCAATTATGTTTTCTTATAAATGTTTTGTTATATCAAAAATGAAATTTTTGGTCTTGAAATTTGGGATGTTACAAGTTGGTATCAGAGCCTTGGTTTTAGGGATTCGGGCACGCTCCCGAGTGTGTCTGGACTCAAACTGAGGACTTGGTATAAAAAAATTTTAGAACAAGGAAATCATTTTTATGAAAAGAGGTTGAAAAGAGAAAAGAACTTTGAAAAAGAACAAGATGTGTGATGTGCGCGACCGGCCGAGCTCAAGTAAGTTTTCCCCAAGATACCCATACATGCTATGTTACGATATGATTGGTATATGAGAATTGCATGCTAGATTATGGCTAAGGATCTAGGAATGATGTCTTATATGCCTGTTGTTGTACATGAGAACTGCATGCTAGATTAGGGCTGAGGATCTAGGAAGATGCCTGATATGCCTGTGATATGTGTTTATTGACCTGCAAGATAATACTGATTAGTCAGTTATAAGATAGCTTGGATAGAGTAAGTTTGATTGGATTACTTAACGCCCAAATGCTACTTGCTTTGTGCTAATAGGAGTTCTAGTTATCTTTACCTAACTAATAATCGAATACATTACATTACATATTGTGAGGATTAAATAATTTTAGAAGGTTAGGTTTAGCCCTATTGCGCAGCTCTTGTTTGAGTCCAACCGTTGTAGGGCAGAACCTCTCATTCGAAGAATTATCTAGTCTTAGTGATATGTGATGGTATTTGCAAGTTAGTTAGGTGAAGGTAGTAGGGACTTCTTATGCAGCTGATGTCGGAGGGTGGGTTGGAGAGTTACCCTAGGGTAAGCCTAGGATGAGATTAGTGCAGAGAAAAATAGTAGTAGAAGGGACTTGGTGAAGTCGAGGCAATCCTCGAGGAAAGTACGGATAGATGTGGAAGGTAGTATGGGCCCGTACTACTGAAAGTAGTGGATCCGTACTCGAGTCAAGGAGGGTCGAGATGGAACCAGGAAACTTGTAGAGTGTATGAGACCTCCCGAGGTTTATGTATGATTCTGACGATTATGTGTTATGTTTCAGAATGGTGATGATCACACGTCATGGAGGGGGAGGTTCAGGATCAGGATTCGGTTCAGGATCGGGCTCGGGGGCAGGTTCCGAGCCAGTGGACGAGGGACTACGCGATTTCATCGCATCTGAGATCATGAGAGGTATCCTTGAGTCGACCCCGATGATTTTCGGGTCGATCAAGGAAGGGATCATTGAGCTGATGGAGGATCGCCTCTGGGCATTCGGGAGCGATATGGCATTCAGTCCGTCAGGATCACACATACTGTCCTTCAAGGACTTCAGGGGCAGTGGTGCGCCCGATTTCCATGGGGCTAAGGACCCCATCGTAGCCAGTAGATGGATTGCAGACATTGAGTCTGCACAGTTGACGAGCTTCTACCTGAGGGGTCGAAGGTGTGATATGTCACAGGTTGTTTGAGAGATAGGGTCAGGGATTGGTGGGATTCGGTTGGTGACTCGTTGGGAGCCTCGACTATTGAGGCAATGACTTGATCGGACTTTGTGACCAGGTTCAGGGCTGAGTTTACTCCAGCTGTGGACCTTCAGCAGTTGGCCAGGGATTTCCTTAATATGAGGCAGACGACAGAGAGGTGGCTGAGATTACCTCCAAGTTCCAGGAGAGGGCATTGTTGGTGCCCCAGTATGTGGGAGATGAGGATATGCGGAGGACCCGCTATCACGACATGTTGAGAGCTATCATTCGGGAGCATGCCAGCTTTACAGCATGTCCGACCCTGGAATCCATGATTGCCAGGGCGAGGGAGAGGGTGATTGATCTGGAGCACATTCAGAAGAGGAAGGCTGAGACAGAGCAGGCTACTGGGGCTTCGGGGAAGAAGCCCAAGGGAGCAGACACTAGGCCGAAGGGCCAGGGCCACTGCAGGAAATGCGGTAGACCACATGAGGGAGCTTGTAGATTGGGAGCGTCTGGATACTACAAGTGCGGCAAGACAGGGCACTTCAGCAGGGATTTTACCGCCCCTGCGCCCACTTTCTAGACATTAGAGTTGCTGTGTTTCCACTGCAACCAGCGAGGCCATAAAAAGGCGAATTGCCCTCAGTTGACAGCAGCAGGGCCAGTGAAGGCGCCAGCTCTAGCGACCCTGCAGATTACTGATGGCCGGCAGGGCAAGACAGAGGCTCGAGTGGTGAGGAGTCGAGCCTTCCAATTGACTACCAAGGAGGCACGCGTCGCACCCGATGTGGGGACGGGTATTATTTCTTCTCCCTAGCTTTTATTTTATGTGGCTTATGATATTGATGCGCCAGGTGATATGTCTTTTTTAGGATCGTTCCATGTGAACGGTATCCCAGTTCAGGTGTTGTTTGATTCCGGTGCTACCTGATCATTTGTCTCTCTTGCGCTTAGAAAGAGGTTCCCTGTGTCTTCGGTCATGTTGGATTGCCCCCAAGATGTCAAGATTTTGGACGACCGATCGGTACGAGTGTAAGTGGTTTTCAGAGATTGTGTTCTGAGGTTATTCCGTTGCGTGGGAACAAGGTGATTATAGGCATGGATTGGTTGAGCCCCAACGGGGCAGTGATCGACTGCACACAACAGTTGGTTCGGATCAGGACCCGGAGTGGGGGAGAGTTGGTGATTCAAGGCGAGAGGCCACAGCGCGGGCCAGCACTATGTTTAGCAGTGAGGGCTAGGCGCTATCTTCAGCAGGGTTGCACTGGGTATGTCGACTATGTTATGGATACGCGGGAGGCAGGAAAGGCGACGGTGAGCGATGTTCTGGTGGTGCAAGATTACGCGGATGTATTCCCAGAGGAGCTGCCTGGGATACCTCCAGAGCGGCAGGTGGAGTTTAGGAGAGACCTAGTCCCTGGTGCGACTCCGATAGCCAAGGCACCATATCGGTTGGCTCCTCCCGAGATGCAAGAGTTGTCTACGCAGCTACAGGAGCTGTTAGACAATGGATTCATCAGGCCGAGTAGTTCGCCTTGGGGAGCCCCGATCCTGTTTGCCAAGAAGAAGTATGGGTCGCATCGCATGTGCATAGATTACCGGGAGATGAACAATGTAACAGTGAAGAACCGTTACCCGCTCCAGAGGATAGATGACTTGTTTGATCAGCTTCAGGGAGCATCTTCGTTCTCCAAGATTGATCTACGGTCAGGATACCACCAAATGAGGGTTACAGAAGAGTATGTACAGAAGACTTCTTTTCGAACTCGGTATGGCCATTACGAGTTCGTGGTGATGCCCTTCGGGCTCACCAATGCTCCTGCCGCATTCATAGACCTCATGAACCGCGTGTGCAGACCGATGTTGGATCGGTCTGTGATAGTTTTCATTGATGACATCTTGGTTTACTCCAAGACGCATGAGCAGCATGAGCAGCATCTGCGAGTGGTTTTGGATACCCTGAGGAGGGAGAGCTTGTATGGCAAGTTCTCCAAGTGCGAGTTCTGGTTGCGCTAGGTGCAGTTTCTGGGGCACCTTCTCAACCAGAACGTGATATTGGTCGACCCAGCCAAAATGGAGGCCGTGATGAGATGGGAGGTTCCAAAGTCTCCATCTAAGATTCGAAGTTTCCTCGGATTGGCGGGCTATTACCGGAGATTCATTCAGGACTTCTCCAGGATAGCCGTACCTTTGACCCGACTGACGAAGAAAGCCGGTGTGTTTCGACGGGGGCCCGGGCAGCAGACGGCATTCGAGACACTGAGACAGAGACTATTCCAGGCGCCAATCCTCGCCTTCCCGAGGGCGTGGCGGATTTTGTGTTATATTGAGATGCGTCCATTTCGGGTTTGGGCGCAGTTTTGATGCAGAGAGGGCATGTCATCGCCTACACCTCGAGGCAGCTAAAGCCTCACGAGGCAAACTACCCGACACATGATTTGGAGTTGGGGGCGGTCGTCTTCGCCGTCAAGATTTGGCGACACTAACTCTATGGGGTCCGATGTACCATCTACACGGACCACAAGAATTTGAGGTACCTCATGGATCAGTCGAATCTGAACATGAGGCAGCGTCGGTGGTTAGACGTGGTGAAGGATTACGATTGTGAGATCCTTTACTACCCGGGGAAAGCCAATGTTGTGGCCGATGCGCTTAGCCGCAAGGTAGCATCGATTAGAGATATATGCTTGCGGATGACCGTAGTGACTCCACTTTTGGACCATATCCGAGAGGCCCAGCTGGAGGCCATGAAGGAGGAACATCGGAAGAGCGAGCGTATTGTGATTCAGGTTTCCTCCTTCGATTATGTCAGCCGAGGGTTATTGACACTACACCGCAGGGTGTGGGATCCATATTAGGGGGTGGCGCCAGGTTCTGATGGAGGAGGCACACAAATCCTGATTCTCGATTCATCCCGGGGCGACGAAGATGTACAGAGATCTTCGACCCGATTACTGGTGGCCCTGCATGAAGCGGGACGTCGCCTGGTACGTAGACCGGTGCTTTACCTGCAGGAAGGTCAAGGCCGAGCACAAAAGGCCGCACGGCAAGATGAAACCGCTAGACATTCCCATGTGGAAGTGGGAAGATATTACTATGGATTTCATCACCAAGCTTCCCAGGACTACACGGGGAGTGGATTCGATTTGGGTCATCGTGGATCGGTTGACCAAGAGTGCTCACTTCATACCGATCCAGGAGAGCATCTCGACCGAGAAATTGGCCGATATCTACATACTAGAGGTAGTGGCTCGGCACGGGGTGCCAGAATCAGTGATTTCGGACCGAGACGTGCAGTTTACTTCCGGATTCTAGAAGAAGTTTCACGACGATTTGGGTACTCGTATGCACTTCAGCACTGCTTTCCACCCGCAGACGGATGGTCAGAGTGAGCGGACCATCCAAACTCTGGAGGATATGCTGCGGGCGTGTGTTTTAGACTCTGGAGGTAGTTGGGATACTTACCTTCCTTTAGCTGAGTTTCCCTATAATAACAGCTATCATGCGAGTATTGACCATCCTCCCTTTGAGATATTGTATGAAAGGAAGTGCAGGAACCCGATCTGTTGGGGTGAAGTAAGACAGAGGGTCATGGGGAGCACCGAAGTGGTGCTCAAGACGACAGAGAGGATTCAGCAGGTTAGGAGTAGGCTTCAGACTGCTCAGAGTCGGCAGAAAAGCTATGCCGACAAGCGCCGTTCGGACTTGGTTTCCAGGTCGGGCATATGGTCTTCCTGAAGGTGTCGCGTTGGATAGGCATCATTTGATTCAGGAAGCGGGGCAAGCTGGGCCACATGTATATTGGACCCTTCAGGGTTGTCGCCCGAGTGGGCAAGGTGGCATATAGGCTGGACGTGCTAGTCGAGCTCTGACAGATTCATAGCACGTTTCACGTCTCCCAGTTACGGAAGTGTCTGGTGGACGACTCGACAGTAGTACCCTTGGAGGATATTCACGCGGATGAAAGCTTGAACTACATCGAGCGGCTAGTGGCGATCCTCGACAAGAAGTCGAAGGATCTGAGGAACAAAAAGGTGGAGCTGGTGAAGGTTCAATGGCAGCACCACAAGGGGTCGGAATGGGGGAGATTTGTAGCACCCAAGCCGGAGGAAGAGATGAGGGAGCATTACCCCGAGCTTTTTCCAGATTCAGCAGCAGACTTTGAGGACGAAGTCTAAAATAAGTGGGGGAGATTTGTAGCACCCGATTCCTGGTACGTATTTAAATTCAAGAAATGTTGCTCGTCGAGTAGACTCGACTATTGATCGGGGGCTTAAGTGACCTACTGGACGAGTCGGAAGACCGACTCGACGAGTAGGAGCTGTCTGGACAAAACGCTAATATTCAGGGTGTGCACCCTATTTAAACACTTTATCTCATTCCAAACTAGCCCCTATCACCCTCCCAACTCAGAGAAACCCTAGATTGAAACCCTAAACCCATTTTGAGTGATTTTGAGCTTGTTGTGCCATTTTGTGCAAGTTAGAAGGTTGAAGAGAAGAAGAAGGAGCTTAGGATTTCAGAAGGAGCAAGGAGATCCAGAGGTTTTGCTTCATTTCCTGTTTATAGAGGGTAAAAAGTCCAGACCTTGCTTCTTCTTTCATTATATACTCTTTTTGGAGTAACTTAGGGATTTTGGAAGCCATTTTGGAGACATACTTGGATGCAGCCATGATTTTGGGATAAGGACTTCAGATTTGGAGCCATTGAGGGTTCCCATGGCACAAAGGTGCCAACTTTATGGCCATGGGAGACCCATGCATCATATAAACCCCTTTTTATGGCTTTTTGAGCCAAAGGCCCCATGCATGTACATCAAGTTTTTGAGCTTTACATATAAAATGGACCCTAGGATTCCAGATCTATGGTTTTGATGCGTTAAGACCCATTATAATCGAATGTATAGTTTTGGACAAATAGTGACTCGGAGAGTCACTTGGGTGACTCGGCGAGTCGGGATGCTTTTTCCCCCGAAACGACTTCTGGAAATGGTTTTGGTTGAGTGGAAGGAACACTCAGCCTGCTAGGGGTTTGTTTTGGAACTGGAAATCATAGGACTCGGCGAGTATACGAACGGAATCGGCGAGTCCAAGGCAATCATCCAACTCATGAAGAGGGACTCGACGAGTTGTTCATAGAACTCGGCGAGTCATAGACTGGACATATTCATAAGACGAAGATGAACTCGACGAGTTCAAGGATGAACTCGGCGAGTCGGTTGAAGATGGTCCTGATGCTATGGTTGAAGGTGAACTCGTCGAGTTCTTGCTAGACTCGACAAGTAGAGTCAGGGGTTTTATCATTTTGAAAGGATAGGGACTCGATGAGTTGGTGGGCCAACTCGGCGAGTCAAGTCAACTGGATGATGACTTTGACTAGGTTTTGACCTTGACTTTGACTTGAATTTGGATTGACCCTTGTAAGGGTTATGAGTATGCAATAGTAATCGGAAAAGGTTGTTGTGTAGGGATTGGGGAGTAGAGACGAGTCGATTCCCGTGCCGAGGATCGTGCAGATACTACACGACATCGAGGTGAGTTACCTTCTAGTAGCGGTGGGTCTATGGCCACAATGCCAGCCCACTAGTAGGAGTTGTATGTTAGGTGATTGTCTTTCTGATATTCATCTAGTTTGCTACTACCTGATATGTTTATGTGCTAGCATGATATGCTATATGTGATAGTGGTAGTAGGGAGGGAATAGTCCCCAAGTTCGGTTGTTAGGACCGAAGGGTAGGTCGGGCACCCCGGATATGCCTATCAGTATGTTATGTTATGATATATGTGGTAGTAGTAGCAGGGGGTGAGATAGTCTCTAGGGTTCGGTTGTTAGGACCGACGGGTAGGTCAGCACCCCAGAATGGCTTGATGTGGGTAGGTCAGCACCCCAGAATGGCTTGACATGGGTAGGTCAACACCCCATAATGGCTTGACATGGGTAGGTCAGCACCCCAGAACTGCTTGACAGGGTAGGTCGGCACCCCAGAATGGTCGGAGCGGGTAGATCGGGCGCCCCAGAATTGCCCAGCAGTATGTTTTGTTATGAGATTGTATGGTATGTGGTATGATGGGGGAACTCACTAATCTTCGTGCTTACAGTTTTCAGTTTTGTTTCAGATACCTCTTCAGTGAAGGGGAAGGAGTCGGTGCGGTAGCGACACATCACACACACGCAGAATTTCTGCACTATGAGATTTATTGGGATTGTACTCTGACATTGTTACTAGTTTTACAATATGATTTTGAGACATGAGATTATGGTTTTGATAAAATGATATGACTCAATTATGTTTTCTTATAAATGTTTTCTAAATTGTTATATCAAAAATGAAATTTTTGGTCTTGACATTTGGGATGTTACCTGTTTGCTATAACAACTAAAAGGTATGTAATCCTAACCCTTTTCTTTAGAACTTTCAAAAATATAGTAGGGTTCTTAGGGTTTCTTTTGATGTTAGTTATATGTTCAATAGATAAAATATAGATCTTGATTTACGTTGCATGCACACTTAAGAGTTTTGAGTTCGTTTGTTATGTCTAAAACCCATCAGTGGTATCAAAGAATTTGGTCTTTTTTCTGTTGAATAGCTATAATAGAAGAATAGATCAATTAGGTTTATAGAAATTAAACCCTAAAAGGCCACAATTTCTACTAGGGATAGGGTTTTCGAAATCCTAGCCTCCACCCCTTGGATTTCGAAATTAGGGCTAGGGTTATGAAACCCTAGCCTTCCTCCCCAAGTAATTTCGAAAATAGTAGGTTGTTAGGGTTTCCATATTTTAGATAATTATTCGTTTAATTTGATTAAAAGGGATAATTATAAAATTTGGATAAATCCTATAACCTAATTTTCGAAAATTAGTGGGGTAAGGATTACGATTAATTTAATTGTATAATCCTTTATTGATTTAATTTATTGATTTAATTGTATAAACCATTATTATCTTATTTTAAATTTAATTAATTGAATATTAATTTCGAAATTTAAAATTTGAAAATTTTAAGATACACCTTATATATTTTATTATTAATTTTTAATATATTATATGTACAAAACTAAGTTAGTCAAGTCGCTAGTATGCCACATTCACGAAGCCATACTATAAGGGGAGTTTAAGGAATTGGCATATAAAATGACCCCCATTGCGTATACACTCTTACCCACCACTCTCTTGTATGGTGGAAGTTCGTTAGCAGAAAGGACTTGATAGGACATTAGTTCTCATTAATAAGTATAATGATATAAAGTAACTAAACTATTTTATAAAATCCCATTCTTATTTACATTAGGAAAATGTGAAAGGTATGCTAACTCATGAAATTACACAATGCACTTTAGAAGTCGTTAGTGGGGCGTGTGTGGTTAACCAGCACACTAATAGGGCTAATAAAGAGTTGTAATGGGTATCTCATAAATTATCATTGTTGATGTAGCGTGTGTGGTTTACTAGCACATCAATTGAGATGATAAACGACATTGAGGTTACCAAGCACATTTGCAAGGTTATTGACATCTTGTTTGTGATCCTCGATATCGCAGTTACAAATAGAAGAGCATAATCTAAGATTAAACATGCATTGAATAGTTTCAATGAATCTCAAAAGACCTAGAAATTTCATCAAACTTAATTTCTTTTAAAATTTCATTTTCCATTGGGGAATTCGTAAATCGTCATTTACCTACCTTTATAAAATTATAGTTAGATTACGTCATCCTTTTTCTAAGTTGTGAATTATATAGTTGGATCCTAGACTTAATATTTAATATTTGGGTCGCTACATTAAGGATTATTCTTATCTAGCTAAAACTACCTTCTTTTTACAGATGTCTACTCCAACTGGTGCTTCTACTTCCTCCTCCTCCGATCACCACAACTTCTCCTTGCTCTCAATCTGCTCCGAAGTCACATTGGATGGTTCCATTTACAACGATTGGATGCAGAACATTAAGATGGCCCTTGGATTCGAGAACAAAGAGTATGTTCTCAAGAAACAACTCAATGAAATCGACGACAAGAAGGCCACTCCTAAATAAATTTCCACGTACAAGACATACTACAATGATGCAACAAAAGTTGCTTGCATCATGGTAGTCGCCATGACCCCTGAGCTGCAGAGATTCTGTAAGGACTGATGGCCTTATGAGATGATCAAGGACATTATGGAAAAGTACCATAGGTGAGCTCGTCAAGAAAAGTACGAAGTGCCCAAGTCCATCATAGCAAGCAAGATAAAAGAGGGATAATTTGTTAGTATCCACGTGTAGAGAATACAACGATACGTGGATCGCCTTATTAGGCTAAATGTGAATTTTGATGAGGAGTTGGCTATTGACATAGTCATAAAATCCTTACCAAGTTCTTATGATTAGTTCATCTTGACCTATCATTTGAACAACATTGAGACGAACTTGGCTCAATCGCACAACCAAATGCAGACTACTGAGGCATGATGAAGGGTACGATCTCAAACCTTAATGCTGCTAATGCTCCCGTTCTGGCCATTGGTCAAGGAAAGGGGAATAAGAGGAAAGGTCCTCCCAAGCAAAACTAGAAGGGCAAGGCTAATGTTGAGTCATCTACTAGTGGCCCAAAGGCCAAGCTCATTTCTGACATTCCTCATACCTCTTATCCTATGGAGGCCACTTGCTTTTATTGCAAAGATAAGGGGCATTGGAAATGAAGTTGCCCAAAATATCTGCAAGACATGAAGGATGATAAAGTGAAGCCATCTTCTAAAGGTATATACAATATTTCATTTAATAACTCATCATCTTCTCGTTCTTGGGTCCTTGGTACTAGATGTGGATTTCACATTTGTTCTGATTTCCAGGGACTAAGAGAAAGAGAGGAGGTGGAGCACAAAAGAATGATGTTGATCATAGGGAATAGGCGGTCTTCACCTGTTACCAAGACTGGAGTTTACAGTCTAGTGCTTAGTAATTGTGTTACTTTAGATTTAATAAATTATTGTTACTCGTCAGAAATGACTAGAAATCTTATCTCTTTTCATGCATTGCTAAGACAAAGAGGTTAGATATTCATTTAACAATTTGAATGGTTCTATTTCTGCTTATAAAAATGGTATTTTTTATTTTGAGGCTTTACCTTGTGATGGTGTGCATGAAACTATAATGTGTGTTAATAATTTAGGAAATAATGTTTTTCATATTAATTCTTCTAATGGTAGAGAAAAAGCGGGTTTGTGGCATTGTCGTCTTGGACACATTAGCATGAAACGCATCAACCAACTCCAAAAGGATGGAGTGTTGGAATCATTAGACTTAAGGTCAGATGATACATGTGAATCTTGTCTTTTGGGAAAGATGAAAAAATAACCTTTCACTATATCTTGTGAAGGAGGTGAAGGTTTGATAAATCTCATACATACAGATGTATGCGGACCTTTCAGATCATCCATAAGGGATGCTAATCAATTCTATGCGAATTTTATAGACGATTATAGAAGATATGGTTATATCTAGTTAATCAAGCATAAGTCAGAAACCTTTAAAAAGCTCAAAGAATTCAAAAAGGAAGTCGAGAATCAATTGGGCAGGAAGATAAAGATGCTTAGATCCGATAGAGGTGTAGAGTATCTTAGTATCGAGTTCAATGACTGTCTAAAGGAATGCGGAATAGTTTCACAACTGAATCCTCCTAGGACAATACAGTTAAATGGTGTGGCTGAAATTCATAATCGGACCTTCTTAGACATGGTTCGTTCCTTGATTAGTTGTGCTTCACTTCCAATTCACTTTTGGGGGTATTCCTTAGAGACAGCCGCCCACATCCTCAATATTGTCCCTAAAAAGAACGTTACCAAAACACCTTCCCGAAATGTGGATAGGGAAAATTACCCCGTTATCACATCTCAAAGTATGGGGTTGTGAAGCTTTTGTAAGACATGAGAAACATAAAAAGCAAGTAGCTACAAGTGATAGGTGTATTTTCGTTGGTTAGCCAATGCAGTTATTTGGATATTTGTTCGACATACCTAGTGACAACATGGTCTTTGTAGCACGAAGAGGAGTCTTTCAAGAAAGAGAGAGCTCATATTCAAAGAGGACAGTGGGAGTACCATTGACCTCGAAGAAATTCAATAATCAACGAGTGATGGAACCTTAGATGATACTAGAACTCAACAAGAGGAATAGATTCTTGTTCAACCGATATACCAGTCATTACCTCTTAGACATTCCAGTAGAGTTAGAATGCCACATGTGTTCTATGGCTTCCATATTACTACAGATGGTGACACGTTTGTCAGTGATAGGACACTAATAAATTTGGATGAGTCGGCTAGCTACAAGGAAGCAATGGTAGGCCTTGAGGCTGCAAAATGTTAAGAGGAAATGGGCAGCGAGATCAAGTGCATGTATGTCAACAAAGTTTGGAATTTGGTTGATAATGTACCAGGACGAAAGATAGTTGGGTGCAAATGGATCTTCAAGAAGACCAACATGGATGGAAAGGTACACACCTTCAAGGCTCGACTGGTTGCGAAGGGCTTTACTCAAAACCCAGGGGTTGACTATGATGAGACCTTCTCACTAGTAGCCAAGATAAAATCTATTCGGATAATGTTCACCATAGCTGCATTTCATGAGGATGAAATTTGGAAGATGGATGTCAAAACTGCTTTCCTTAATGGGAAGTCGGCTGAAGATGATTACATGAGTCAGCCAGAGGGTTTTATAGATGCAAAGTTTCCAAATAGAGTGTGTAAGATTAAGAAATCCATCTATGGATTGAAACAAGCATCTCGCAGCTGAAATCTTTACTTCCATGAGAAAGTCAAAGAATTTGGTTTCTCTAGGAGTGGAGATGAGTCATGTGTGTATATCAAGGCTAGTGGGAGTATAGTGACTTTTCTGGTGTTTTATGTCGATGACATACTAATCATGGGAAACAACATTCCAACTTTTCAAGAAGTTAAATATTGGCTTGGAAAGTGTTTTTCCATAAAACACCTTGGAGAAGCAGCCTATATTCTCGGGATAAGAATCTTGAGAGATAGAAAGAAAAGAGTAATTGGACTTAGTCAAAGTACATACTTGGATAAAGTGATAAAGAGGTTTAGTATGGAAAATTCCAAGAAATGAGAGCTACCTATCCAGAGCAATACCAAATTTAGTAAGACTCAAAGCCCTAGTACAGATGAAGAGATAGTTGATATGAGTCGGGTGCCTTACACTTCGGCTGTAGGGTCGATCATGTATGCTATGACATGTACTTACCCTGATGTGTCCTTTGCCTTGAGCATGTTCAGTCGCTATCAGGGAAATCCCGGTAAGACTCACTGGTGTAGCCCGCAGATTTGGGCTAATCAATTTAGAGATAATAAGCGTTAAAATGACTTTTTGATAGAAGATTATTTAGAATAAATAATCTTAACCAAAGTATAGTATCTGTCACAAGGATTATGTACATATAAAGATTGCTGAAATCCGAATTATAACAAAGAAGTTATGCCCCGTCGAAGTTTTGCGACAAAACCGACACGTCTCTACGTATCGTAAAAAGTAATTTTTTGCAAAAAATAGTTTTTGGCCTTAGAAATCTAAATGGATATCGTAGTATATCTTAAACCGAAAATGTGTATATATAGAACGTCAAAATCTGACTTTGTTTGAGGAAGTTATTATTTTTCTAAGATTTAGCGTAGCAGTATACAACCCACAAATCGAATTTTAGATCGATCGAATAGTAGCCGACACAACGTAAATGAGAATTGAAGATCTCGTTAATATAAAAGACAGTCGAAAACGGATGTCGGATGACAAAGTTATGAATGTTTAACAGATATTAACGGTCTAAGCCTGTTAAAATATAAGTTAAAAAATAAAGTCATAATTAGCCGACGGAGTCTAAACGAAAATTGTAGACCACATCGCTACCTACGCATGGATATAAAGAACGTCAAAAACGGAACTCGTATGCGAAATTTATGAATTTTAGAAGATAATTAGTTTTTGGAGTAACCAGCAAGTGACACGTGGCACGATCTGAGCCACTGCTTCTTCCCCATGCCTTGCCACCAAATGGTGACACATGGACACCGAACGCCCAACATTCAGCTTGGGAATGCCCAACGTTCGTCCATCAGACAGCCTATAAATAGAGGCGCAAATCACTTCATTTCTTCACACCTTTCTTAACCATTCTCTCCCAAACACTTCCAAACCCTCTAAGTTTTTACCAAACAGCCCCTAGGTGTTAGAAGCGAGTCCCGGAGCGCCGGAAAGCCCCGAGAAGAAGATCCTTCAGCTTAGACGTTCTTCCCACACATAGCCCAGTTCCTTGTTGAACCCCCTTGTAAGTGAGTTATGCTTACCCTACTTTAAGTATAACTTATGTTTGAGTTCATTATCGTTATTATGAACCTATAAACAAGATTTATCAATGATTCCATGTTGTAATACTGATTGATCTACTTACGGAGATGATGTCTAGATTATGATTTAGTGAGGTGTTTATAGTGGGATTTCCAAATAGTATAGTTTGTATACTAGACGGACCCTATCTACGACATTATCTTACCTGGTTATTCCTTACTTGATAGATCGTGAAGTAGACTTGGAGTTAATGATAAATCTGTTGGATTAGGTGTCTAAGCCCATAACTATTTTCGTATGTACTTGATCCGATTACGAGCATGGTCCTTTTGGGTTGCCTTCACCATAGCAACTGATAGGATGAACTAAGGAGAAAGAGGATTAATTATGATTTATTAATATATTATATGAATAATATATTAAAATAGAAATCATATTGTTTAACTAATATTAGTCAAGAATTAATAAGAATTAATTTTGTGGGTAGAAGAGATTAATTAAATATAGGGGAATGATACTATAATTATAAGATAATTGCATAAATTGGGCTAATGGACTCCATAGAAGTTGGAGTGGACGAAATCTATGGGGAAACCCATTAGAATTCGTCCAAGGCCTCTAAGGAGGGAGTTCATGGGCTGCTTAGGGCCTAAGTAGTCAGATTAAGGTTTCCTGGTTGAAAACCCTAATAGCCTAACTATATAAGGAACCCCTAAGGCCCCAAAAACGTGTGAAAGGAATCCCTAAGGGTTCTTAGACGGCTTGTGCCTCCTCCTCCTTCTCCTCAATCATCTTGTTGCTCATGGTGTTTATGGCTCCATTAGAGGTGCAACACTTGAGGCACTAGGCTTTCAGAAGTCAAGATCAAGAAGGATTGTGATTGTTATTACTACATAACAATCAAGGTAAAATCTAAACCCTAATTTCATATGTTGTATTCGAAATTGTATGCTAAATTTAGGGTTTGCAAGTCTTGGAAGTTTATTACATGTACAATTAGAAAAACTAGATCCAAGCGTTAGGGTTTGCATGTACACCATAGGATTGATGTATTGAACAAAACCCATCAGTGGTATCAGAGCCTAGGGTGTTCTTCTATTGTATTTGATGCAAAATTAAGTTTTCAAAGCTGAAAATTTGCAAATTTCGAATCTAACATGATTCACGTCGTGAACACAGTGTGTTCACCTCGTGAATTCAGTCTGACAGCAGATTTTCGAATTAAACCAGACTCATGTCGTCAACACAGTGTGTTCACCTCGTGAATTCAGTCTGACAACACAATTTCGAAATTTTTGCCTTAATTTGCTTAGGATAATTACCATAAATTGTTTTTTCAAATTAAAATAATATTTTTCTATTATGGTAATTGATATCCTAATCAAATTAATGGATTATTGTCATAAATAAGATAATTACTTGTTTTATAAGATAAATTTAATTATTTGTACTTTTTATTTGAATTATCTTTAAAGGAAATTGAAGTAGGTGAAATTTAGATAATCACCAATTATTTGATTAATTGTATTATTTGTAATTTGATCTATAAGGTTTTGAAAAGTTTCAAAATTTGCCCTCAAGTTTTGGAATTTAGATTTTTGATTAAAAGTTTTGATTTTGAAATATAAAATTCGAAAACCCTAGTATTTGAATAGTTCAAATTGCACCCTTATGGTTTTATTAAATTAATTAAGTGTATAATCAAAAGAGAGTTAATAAATCCATACTGATATGGTTTATATTTAATTAAATTTAAAGTATAATTTATTAAATTAGACCACCTAGTATTTTAAAAGTATAAAATACACCTTATACTATATAACATTTAAAGGTTTAACATATTATATATGTATAAGTAAAGATTCAGTCTTACCGTTAGTAGGCCTCATTCACGAAGCTGGTCTCTAAGGGGTGTTTAAGGAAATTGCCTATAAAATGGCGATTGAATGGGTATCCACTCTTACCCACCGCACTCTTGATTAGTGGAGGGTCGTTAGTCGAACGGGTAGGATAGGACACAACCTTCCATTATAAGTATAATGAAATACGAAGTAACTAAATGCTTTTATAAATTCCCAAATCTTATTTACTTTAGGAAAATGTGAATTTTATGCAATTCCATGGAATTACACTTTGTACCCTTGCCGAGACAATTAGTGGAGCGTGTGTGGTTAACCGGCACACTAAGTTGGGATTGGCATTGGTGGCAAAGGGTGACTCGATGTTTGTCATAGATCGATGGAGCGTGTGTGGTTAACCGGCATGCCGATTAGGTGACTGTAACATTGAGGGCACCACGTACATTCACATGGTTATTCACACCTTATTTGTGATCCTCGGCATCCCAGTCACAAATGAAGGGCATAATCGAGATTAAAAATGTCATTGAAAAGTTCAATGAATCTCAAAGGATCTAGGAGTTTTAATTCATTTAAAACTTAATCCTTCAATTTTTGTTTTTCGTGGTGGAAATTGGTACTCGTCATTTACCTACCTTCAAATGTTCTGCAATTTGGATTACGACATCCCTCTTCCAAGTTGTAGAATATTGTGTTGGGTCCTAGCCGTAATATCTCATTTGGGTGTTTTATTAAGGACCCAATCAACTAACTTGAATTTATCCCATTTGTAGATGTCAAAGTCTGACAACTATGGTCTTCCTGAATCCGTTGGAAAAAGTTTTCAACATGAAGATGATGTTCCACGATTGGATTTTGGAAATGGAAATCATGCTTCAATTCCTCCACCTCCTCCAATAATTCTCCCTGACCCACGTGTTCGAAGACTTGAAAAGTTCAAGGTCACTCAAGCCCTCTTGGTATAAAGAAACAAAGATTGAAAGTATGTATGTGCTCATGTCTTGGATATGAAGTTGCATATTGATAGATTGGGAATGTTGGGTGTCGATGTCTCAAGGAAGTTGGCTGTTGACTTGGTTCTTCAGTCACTTCCCGAATCATATGGTGAGTTCATTAGAGAGTACTATATGATGGACCACGACGTGACCCTCCTTATTTGCTTATTGCTACTGAATCATAAATGATTTGGCGCACTAGTCGATCAAATTTGTCTGGTAAATCAATATCCCATCCTTCTATGGGAAATGGCAACATTGGAAGTCCAGGAAAGCTTTCTCTACGCAAGAGAAAGGCTAAATCTGAGATAGTCTTGTGTACCATCCCAGAAGAATCCATATGTTTCTACTGCCAAGAGAAGGGGAATTGGTTGCGAAGCTGCCCTGACAACCTGAGAGATCTAAGAGATGGGAGAGTCAAGATGTATGACTCTACTTCAGGTAAAATCCACTATCTAACTCTATTAAGTTCCTTTTTAGATTCTTAATACATGATGTGATAAGATTACATTTGGTGTTTTGTAGGATCGAAGAAAAAGGAAGCTTAAAAGAAAGAAGTGAGCTGAATCTGGTAATAAAGAAATGGATTTCGATCGCATGATTCAAATATTGGATTCTTTAGCTGCTACTTTAGAGTTAGAACAAATTGCTAAATAATATTTACATAGTTTTCATTTGTAATCGCATTGTAAGGACAAGATTTTTCCGCAATAAAATAAAATTTGATTTTGTCTTATTTATGTTTCCTTGCGATGGTTTTATGAAAATTGGTGTTTGAATGTTTTTATTGTTAGCAATATTGTGAATGGATTTGATTCTTAGTTATGTTATTTGTAGTACTGTCAGAAATTTACCAATTAAGGAAAGATTCTCATCGCCCAAGTTTCAATTGGACAGAAACTTGGAATCATGCAACTGGTATTGTATGATGAATGAGAAACTTCGTATTTGGGAAATTAAGACTAATTCATTGTTCATATAAGTATGTGAGTCAAGTAATGGACTAGGAGATCTAGTACACATTGTTGTGCACTAGGTCAAGACCGCCACAAAGAACGATAAAATATTCGTCATGATTTGCTAAAAGATTAGTAAATAAGGTTATACTTAAAAGTTTAAGTATGATTCAGAATCATTGAAAAGGTTTCAATAAATAGCAGAACGAATAAGAAGAATCAATTAGGGAGAAAGATAAAAGTTTCTCCAATCTGAAAAGATGGGAAAGTACTTAAGTATCTATTTTATGATTAACTTAGTAATTTGAAACCGTATCACAATTGATCCTCTAAGGACACCTTAGTACACTAGTATGGCTAAGAAGATGAATCGGCAATTGTTGAAATGGTTAAATCAAAAGGTGTATCATACTTCGTTCCAAAATCGAGTCTTAGAGTCGTCCTCCAAAATTGTGATTTGAGTGACATCATCTTCAGAAATTTTAACACACTCATCAAATGTGAAGTAGGAAAATGTTTTCTTGCTATTGCACGTTTGAAATTGGTAAGTTGTGATGTCTTGGATAAGACAAAGAATAATTAAGACCAATGTGTGTAGTGTTTGTCTTGATAAGAATCCTCATTAACTCCTGGATATTTGTTTATCAAGAAATGTTTCTTGACAAGAGAAACTTATATCTCAACAGGTCAGTGGGAGTCTAAATGATCTTGAAAAGTTTCAAGAACTAATCAATGGTAAACCTATTGTTAAACACTGGCACACGTCTTGAGGTTTGTAACCTATCGTGTTGACACATTTTTGTTTTTGTGCCATTCCAGTTTAAGTCAACTATGCATATGAGTTCTATGAGTTCTCAGTTGATTGCATAGAGGCAAGGCATCCTGATCAATGGAAAGTACATTGATAGGTAGGGGTGAGCCGCTCAAAGACTTGGAAGCAATGGTGGGACCCTTGATGGCAAGAAATAAAGAATGAACAAGCTCTATCCATAAGAGTTTAGATTTTTCACAAACATTATCTTATGATTATGCTTATGACAGATTCACATGGATAGGAACACATACACCATGAAATCTAAGTGTCCTAAGGTTTCTCTCCTTCATGAAAATGATTGTGAGGAAACGCTTTCACTAGGAAGATTTTAATGAGATAGCGATTATGTAAATTGCATTCTCAAATTCGATTATGACTATGTCATCCCTCTTCATAGTTTGAATTGTGAGATTTGGCAATTAGTTTGAACATTTGAGACTTATTGCTATAAGTTCTAGAATTGTTTAGACACACATGTGAGCTATCCAAGGAAAGGTGTATGAGTTGTTTTCTAGAAGCTTAGATAAAAGATTGTCGAAGCGTATCGTATTAGAAATATGATCTTTGGAAATCAATAAGTATTGTTTTCTAGAAGTTTAGCATATTTCTGAATACATGTCAAAGCTAGTGGGAGCCTAAGTGTTATGTTGATAAGGATATAATCATCATGTTAGTGGGAGCATGATTATTATTTTAAGTATTGCAAGTTAGCAATATTAGTTATAGAAAACAAAAGTTTCACTTTGCAAAGTTGCAGGGGTTGAAAAGTTGTTTTATTATAATTAAGGGAGAGAATATTATACTTCGTTTCAAAATCTAAAGGCTTGGATCGAGAAATTTTAATTAAATTTAGTCAAAGGACATATATGGATGTTATGTTGAAAAGAATCAACATATGGGAATCCTATATATGGCAATATTATAGCAAGAAACTGGTAAGTATCACGTTTTTCATTATGAATCGTGTCACATACGCTTCGGGTATAGGTTCGATTGCATATGTTGTAATATTTGACTATTCTAAAATTTTCCAAATGCCTAGGGCATCAAGAGGGAAAAACGACTAGAACCAGATTTGACTAAAATAATTAAACAACTGTCAAGGACAATCTAAGGTTCGCTAAGGATTGGTTGGTTGTGAGTAGTTGGAAATATAGTAGTGAATGGACCTTTATGACATTATTATGATTAGATATGATTCTATTAATAATGAGTTGTCGTATGGAAAATATGGAAATGTTTCCATATTGGGAGTTGGACGTTAATAATTTATGTCTAGATTAGAAACTTTTATGCAAGAAGAATGTTCAAAGGAATGTACTTTAAATGTGAGACTTCATATCTATGGAATTATCTTGTAACAATCTCCAATAGAACACTTCGTAATTTCATTGGCAAAGTCTTGGTGACTTTTGTGCAATAAGATTACAAAAGGATCATTGCATAAAATGTTAGAATCTGACATATCCTAGTAGGGGCGAGAATTTTGTGTTCTTACACTATTGATAAGGATTAGAAGTTATGAAATGAGCATCATTGGATGTGTTTTCAATTGATCTATTTCACAAAGTATGGACCATAGGTAAACAGAGTGTGCATGCTTGGTGCATGGGACAACTGCTGTTATAATTCAAGTAATAAGTTGATTATCCGAAACATTATACAATGAATAATGTGTAATCAATATGGTGACTAAATAAAAGGGTTTTATTTATACTCAAAAGTTTGGGGCCATATTGGATTAGATTATTATTGTGTTTCACTTTGCAGGTTTTGACTTCCCGAATAATAAGATTATTCAAACCATCCGCAGTCGCTCATACTTTCGAAGTAGGTATGAAAGAAGACTGTCATGAATTGGCTTGTAGATTGTCAAAAGTGTATTACACATAGCAAAAGTTTGCTCCAATGTTCATGAGTGCTTATGAATTAAGATTTGAGCATTGGATTAAACCCACGCTCACTTGCATTGCTTCATGGATTTTATCACGAGTGATTGGTGAGACGATAATATCTTATATTCTTGAAACCGAGACATGTGAGTTGTAATTTACAAGTTGGTTGCACATTGATAATATGTAAACGCACCAGTAACTTGGTGTCATATTGTTGTGTGTGATTTGATGAGTAGGTACAAGCGAGCATTGAGTCAAAGTTTATCCATTCCTTTTACCCAATGTGGGATAAAAGCGATATCTGTGGTCCCCTCGATGATTTAGTGAGGACACCCTAAGTGCTTGGCCAAGCCTGGACTAAGTTGATGTGTTCAATTGTAGTCTGTTGTCAGTCGTCATAAATCGGAAATCAGGAAACAACACATGAACAGAGAGTATGACTAAAATCCATGTCTCAGTTCATACGATATCTAGAATGGAGGAATATATGATCCCTTCTCTAAAGGACACGTTTCTGATAAGATCAGAGTTCGAAAGCGGCTTTTGAAAGCTACGATTGCTGATCACGTTCTGAAGTCATATGCATAATATTTATTAGAGTTATCCAAGTAGGAGACTGTTGGATTAGGTGTCTAAGCCCATAACTATTTTGATATGTACTTGACCCGATTACGAGCATGGTCCTTTTTGCCTTCACCATAGCAACTGATAGGATGAACTAAGGAGAAAGAGGATTAATTATGATTTATTAATATATTATATGAATAATATATTAAAACAGAAATCATATTGTTTAATTAATATTAGTCAAGAATTAATAAGAATTAATTTTGTGGCTAAAAGAGATTAATTAAATAAAGGAGACTTATACTGTAATTATAAGATAATTACATAAATTGGGAAAATGGACTCCATAGAAGTTGGAGTGGACGAAATCTATGGGGAAACCTATTAGAATTCGTCCAAGGCCTGTTAGGAGGGAGTCCATGGACTGCTTAGGGCCGAAGCAGTCAGATTAGGGTTTCCTGGTTGAAAACCCTAATAGCCTAACTATATAAGGAACCCCTAAGGCCCCAAAAACGTGTGAAATGAATCCCTAAGGGTTCTTAGACGTTTTGTGCCTCCTCCTCCTTCTCCTAAATCATCTTGTTGCTCATGGTGTTTGTGACTCCATTAAAGGTGCAACACTTGAGGCACTTGGCTTTCAGAAGTCAAGATCAAGAAGGATTGTGATTTTTATTGCTACATAAAAATCAAGGTAAGATCTAAACCCTAATTTCATATGTTGTATTCGAAATGGTATGCTAGATTTAGGGTTTGCAAGTCTTGGAAGTTTATTGCATGTACAATTCAAAAAACTAGATCTAAGCGTTAGGGTTTGAATGTACACCATAGTATTGATGTATTGAACAAAACCCATCAAAATCTAGACTAATAATTAGTCGCAATAAATATTAGACTAAAAACTTAGCCATAATAATGCTATATTTCGTCAAAGGAAACGACGACCGTTAAAAGCGAAGCGCTGCCCGAATTACGAATCATCACTTTAACAAGTGAGTGCATAGTTACCTTCATCTTACACATAGATATGAAGTATTTAATATTAGTACATGCTATATGTGCTTTTTATCTGTGTTCCTGATATCTATGCTAGATGAACGATTTATACATGTTTTATGTGATTTAAACTGTATATGTATTTTTATACATATAAATATATTAAGTAGAGATGGGTAGATGAATGATGAGAGATGAAAGATGATATAGATGATGAGAAGCCTTGACTTTAACGATGATCCAGTCATCTAGTAGACTATAGATGACAACCACAGACTATTCTAGACAGTCTAGAGGAACGCTAGCAGGCTCGCAACTTATAGGTGTTTGTGAGCAACGTGTTCATCAGATGTACTCTAAAAACCCTGGCAGCTATGGACTTAGTGCCTTATAAATGAACGTTGGTAGCTATGGATTTAGTGCCCTATATATGAACATTGGCAGCTATGGACTTAGTGCCTAATAGATAACATTAGCAGCTATGGACTTAGTGCCTAATAGATAACATCGGCAACTATGGACTTAGTGCCTGTTGGATAAACCCTGGCAGCGATGGGCTTCATGCCTATTCCTTAAGACAATCCTTATAAATGAATGAATGTAGAATATATGATTCTTAGGGTAGATCCTTAAGAATAAAGAAGATAATGGGGATGGGAAGTTGGGTTAATTGTTTGATGATTAAACATAATAATTATATTATTGCGGGTTAAAAACCCTATGTACTCACCAGGTTTCCCAACCTGACCCACTCAGTTTATTTGTATCACATATGTCGATACAAAGATACAGTACACTGATAGATTAAAGGATATGTAAATCATTAATGTAAATGAATGTAAGGCCTGTTTATGCTTATGTTTCTATATTGACGATGACATCCAAATGTTTTAATATAAACAAAATACACTTCTTCAGAAATGATTTGACAATACCTTTATTATGTTTTCTGGGAACAAATTTCTCAATATTATTCTTTAAAATGGATACTCTAATTTTTAAATATGCATAAGTAAATTTTTTAAATTACCGTGAATTTGGGGATGTCACAGTCGGTATCAGAGCATTCGATTAAGCGAACTAGGAATGTAGGAAATTTCTAGACTTAAACTTAGAATGTTAAGCGGTGATTGTGAGATGAGTGTCTGCTATATTTTGGATGTATGCCTAAATAGACACGAGCACTAGCTTATTTAGGGGAGATGCTTAAATTGCTTTTTTGTGCTAAATGATTTATGTTATAAGATGCCTTATATGCTTTATGATGCTATCGTTCGATCGGATCTATAGTCTATTGCCGACCGGATCTGGAAATTTTATGTGTTTAGATTTCTAAACGTTTAATTACGATATTAGAACTGGCATGTAACTTTTCGGAGTGATAAGGAGATTTATACTTCTGTCGTAAATAAATATTTCCATATCTTAATTCTCTTCGTTGTACACTGAACATCTGCTAGAGTGTATAGATCGATATGGTGAGAACTCACAGCGGATTAGGAAATGCTAATGGAAATCGTCAGCCTGAGCCACAAGTGATTAAGCGTACACCAGCAGCTACAACCGAGCCAATCACGATGACAGCAGTCCAAGCAATGATTCGGGCTAAGATGGCCGAACAAAGGGAGGAGATGAGGAAAATGTTTATTAATAGGTATGAACCTACTGTACCCATTGTACAACCTGAACTGAACATTGAATAGTCAGATGAAGGAAACTATAGTCAGACTGTCAGCCAAGCTGAGCCACGAGTGGTTATTAGAAACCAACCCAATGGAGGAAATGATGGACGTAGATGTAACTATAAGGATTTCATGGCATCGAGCCCACCAAGTCTTTCTAGAAGCCCAACACCGGTGGAAATTATGGATTGGATCTCCAAGGTGGAGATGATGTTTGAAACTTGTGACTGCAGCAACAAACAGAAGACGACTCTCGTGGTTACACTGTTGAAGACTGGGGTATTAAGCTGGTGGAAGCTACTAGATGACACCATGCCCAAGGGAGAAGCTAGCAAGATGTCTTGGGAAGACTTTTTGGTGCAACTGAAAACGTAGTACTGCTCTGAGCAGGGTCTTCTAGAGATCAACAACGAGTTTCATAATCTAAAGAAGGGAAGGATGAGCGTCAGCGAGTATGCTACAAGTTTTACGGAGAAAATGACGCTTGTTCCTTATTAAGTTCCAACTGAACTCTCCAAGGTCAACAAGTTTTCCAATGGATTACCAGCAGACTCTGATCCAATGGTCAAATAAGCAACCACCTTTAAAGCCACCATCTTGGCAGCTAATAATGTAGAGATCTAGATAAGAGAAAAGGGTCTAGAAAAAGATAAGGTAGGAGAAAAGAGGAAGCTTGAAGGATCCTCAAGATCCAATAAGAAAGGAAGATTCTCGAAGTCTAACCTGGATGACCAAAAGTATGGAGCCAAGTGGTGTGAAAAGTGCAAGAAGAAGCATTATGGGAGATGCGACGGAGAAGTGACTTCGTATAAGTGTGGGAGGATCGGTCATTATTCTAGGGATTGTACGCTTAATGATAAGGTATGCTATGGATGTGGAAACAAAGGGCATATGTCAAAAGATTGCCCGAAGAAAAAATGAAGCAACAAGACTGAATATGCCAAAGCCTAAGGCAAGAGCATTCCAGATGATCCTTAATGAAGCAGGCGATGATGGAAGGGATCAGGAGTAAGGATCTATATATATATATATATATATATATATATATATATATATATATATATATATATATATATATGAAGATCGAGATATAAAGTAGCCATATAGATAGTATCATGTGGTGTAGCCTAATATAAGAGGCATAGTATAGGGTGAGCTTGAACATCTATGTAATCATTTCAATAATAATATAAACCTTAGTTATGTAATTGGATGCGTTAAATGACTATGTGAAATTCTTGTATGGTGACTTGGAGAACTGTGAGACAATACTTGGGACAAGTATGAGTAGGTGTGAAAGCTAGTAGAGGCCTATAATACCAGAAGCACAAGACTCACACTTGGATCAGGGAAAGTCGTATGGTTAACAAGGCACTAGTAATTGATTTTGTTTTGGTTTATATTTGTCGTTATCATCTTTCCGGTAATGACTAAGAAGATGATTGATATTCCGACCCTAGTGGTCATATCAAATCGAGTCCGACTAAGATAAGTATGTTACATGGTTCGAAGAACCAAGTACGATGTAGCATCTGACTTAATCCAGAAGATTGAATTGAAAGATAATCGAAGCGATCAGTAGAAGTATCGTGATCATTGTTAAAGTAAGAAGCTGGTAGCTAGAAGTGCTACATGCTAGAATGTGATTATATCACATTAGAACATGAAGAAAGGTATATTTCATTCTAGAATTTGGCTTAAAAAGACTTGAGACTATGTGTTGCATCATACGATGAGAGGTCATTAGAACATGACCCATCGGTCTGTTATGATAATCGAAGTAAAGAGCTTCTCATAAGTTAAGTTTGTTTAAGAAAGAGCAGGAGTCTCCAATAAAGATCGAGTTTGTAACTGGATGGTTACGATTGAAAGTCAAACATAGTACGAAGAGAGGGTGCAAGATTAAGCATCGCCGGTAAATAAGAAGTCCACGAGTTAGATACTCATTTGAAATGACATAAGAGTAACGGTTATTACCTAGGATGAAGAGATAATGTATGGAGTCATTATAATGATTCTGGGACTTAATCATTCGGAGGGGGAGATAATTGTAACGCCCGCAGATTTGGGCTAATCAATTTAGAGATAATAAGCGTTAAAAATGACTTTTTTGATAAAAGATTATTTAGAATAAATAATATTAACCAAAGTATAGTATATGTCACAAGGATTCCGTACATATAAAGAACGTTGAAATCCGACTTATAACGAAGAAGTTATGACCCGTCGAAGTTTTGCGACACAACCGATACGACTCTGCGTATCGTAAAAAGTAAATTTTTGACAAAATACTTTTTAGCCTTAGCAATTTAAACAAAAGTCGTAGTATATGTTAAACCGAGAGCGTGCATATACAGAACGTCCAAATCTGACTTCGTTTGAGTAAGTTTTGATTTTTCTAAGATTTAGCATAGTAGTATACAGCCCGAAAATCAAATTTTAGATCAATCGAATATTAGCCGACACAACCTAAATGAGAGTTGATAATATCGTTAATAGGAGATCAATGATATAAATACAATCGTAAACGGACGTCGGATGACAAAGTTATGAATTTTTAACGGATTTCAACTATCTAAGCCTGTTAAAATATATCTTTAAAAATAAATTCAAAATTAGCCAACGGAGTCTAAATGAAAGTTGTAGATCACGTCGCTACATACGCATAGATATAAAAAAACGTCAAAACGGAGCTTGTATGCGAAAGTTAAGGATTTTAGAAGATAATTAGTTTTTGGAGTAACCACCGAGTAGCACGTGGCGCGATCTGAGCCATTGCTTCTTCCCCACGCCTTGTCACCAGATGGTGACACATGGCCACCGAACGCCCATCGCTTAGCTAGGGAACGCCTAACGTTCGTCCATCAGACAACCTATAAATAGAGGTGCAAATCACTTCATTTTTTCACACATTTCTTAACCCTTCTCTCCAAAACACCCTCAAACCCTCTAATTTTTTTTTCCTAACACCCCCTAGGTGTTAGAAGCGAGTCCTGGAGCGCCGGAAAGCCCCGAGAAGAAGACCCTTCCGCTCAGAACTTCTGCCCGTGCAGAGCCCGGTTCCTCGCTAAACCCCCTTGTAAGTGAGTTATGCTTACCCTACTTTAAGTATAACTTATGTTTAAGTTCATTATCGTTATTATGAACCTATAAACATGATTTATCAGTGATTCCAAGTCGTTATATTGATTGATCTACTTACGGGATGATTTCTAGGCTGTGATTTAGTGATGTGTTTAAAGTAGGATTTCCAAACAGTATACTTCGTACACCAAACGGACCCTACCTCTGATATGATCCTACATGGTTGTTACTTACGTGATAGATCGCGAAGTAGACTTAGAGTTAATGATAAATATAAACTAATAATTACTCGCAATAAATATTAGACTAAAAACATAGCGATAATAATGCTAGGTTTCGTTAAAGGGAAAGCCAATCGTTAGAAGCGAAACGTTGTCCGAATTACGATTCATCACTTTAACAAATGAGTGCATAGTTACTTTCATCTTACACATAGATATGAAGTATATAATATTAGTACATGTTATATGTGCTTATTATTTGTGTTCCTGATATCTATGCTAGATGAACGATTTATACATGTTTTACGTGATTTAAACTGTATATGTATTTTTATACCTATAAATATATTGGGTAAAGATGGGTAGATGAATGATGAGAGATGAAAGATGATATAGATGATGAGAGGTGAAAGATGATGAGAAGCCTTGACTTTAACGATGATCCAGTCATCTAGCAGAGTACGGATGACGACCACGGACAAATGTAGACAGTCCAGTGGAACGCTAACAGGCTCGCAACCTGTAGGTGTTTGTGAACGACGTGTTCACCAGATGTACTCTAAAAACACTGACAGCTATGGACTTAGTTCCTTAGAAGTGAACGTTGGCAGCTATGGATTTAGTGCTCTGTAGATGAACATTGGCAGCTATGGACTTAGTGCCTAATAGATAACATTGGCAGCTATGGATTTAGTGCCTAATAGATAACATCGGCAACTATGGACTTAGTGCATGTTGGATAAACCATGTGAGTAATGGACTTCGTGCCTATTCCTTACGACAATCCTTAGGAATTAATGAATGAAGAATAGATGATTCTTAGGGTAGATCCTGAAGAATAAACAAGATAATTAGGATGGGAAGTTGGGTTAATTGTTTGATGATATGAAGATACATTACACTGAGAGATTAAAGGGGATGTAAATCATTAGTGTAAATGAATGTAAGGTCCGTTTATGTTTATGTTTCTGTATTGACGATGACATCCCAATGTTTTAATATAAACAAAATACATTTCTTCGGAAATGCTTTGACAATATCTTTATCATGTTTTCTGGGAACAAATTCTACAATATTGTTCTTTAAAATGGATACTCCGATTTTTAAATAAGCATAAATAAACTTTTTAAAATGGACGTGAATTTGGGGATGTCACATCTGGATAGCGGTTAAAAATATTCTCAAATATTTGTGGAGGACGAAGGACATGGTTCTTGTCCTTGGTGGCAGTGATACGTTGAGAGTAAGTGGGTACAGCGATGCCAGCTTTCAGACATATAGAGACAACTTTCGTTTTCAATCGGGCTGGTTGTTCATTCTAAAAGGTGGAGCAATAAGTTGGAAGAGTTCCAAACATGACATGGTTGCTGATTCTGCCTCTGAATCGAAGTACATAGCTGCAAGTGATGCATAAAATGATGCATATTGGCTGAAGAATTTGATCGGTGACCTTGGAGTTGTCCCGACCATTCAGAAGCCAATGAAACTTTTATGCGATAATGAAGGAGCAATTGCCTTGACTAAGGAACCAAGAGATCATGGTAGATCAAGATATATTGATAGAAAATACCATTTCATCAGACATAGAGTAGAAGAAGGTCACCTCGTAGTGAAGAGGGTATCATCAGAAGAGAATCATGTAGATCCTTTAACGAAGGCTCTGAGTAGGGTCAAGCACAGTCAGCATGCTAGGAGCATTAGCCTGAGAGATGATATTAGTTTTAGTAATTATATAGTTAGTTTGAAACTTGTAATAGAATAAATGTAATTTACTTTTGGTGATTAAATAATGGAGAATTGTTTTTGAGTTTGTGTACTGCCTTTTTTGAATAGTTTATTATTGTGTTTCGTTTTGCATTTTTTCCTTCCCGAATAATATGATTATTCAAATTACATAGTCGTCGTACTATTGGAAGTAATTAGTGAATTAAGACTGTCATGAATTGGATTGTAGATTGTCTAAGGGAGTTAGACATAGCAATAGTATTGCTACAATATTCATGAGTACTTAGAAATGGAGATTTAATTATTGGATAAACCCACACTCAGAGAATTACTTCATGGAATCTATCACGAGTAATTCTGAGACGATAATATCTTATAATCTTGAAATGGAGATATATGAATTATAGTTTACAGGTTTGTTGTACATTGATAATACCTAAACGCATTATTAACTTGATGTCCGAAAACGTATTGTCATGCATGATTCGATGAGTTAATGGTGCAAGCATATAAATCAAAGTTTATCCGTTCCTTTTTCCCTAACAGGAAAAGCGATATCTTTGGGCCCCTCGGTGAGTTGGTGTTGACTTATAGTGCCGGGCCCGACAATGACTAAATTGATGTGTTTAATTAGAAGTTCTATGTCGTCACAAATCAGAAATCGGGAAAGAAAGTCTTGGACTATGAGATTGATTATATTCCATGTCTCATGTCCGAATGATATCAGGCAGAATGGAGGATTATATGATCACTTATCTTAGGATACGTAATTGACTGGGTAAGAGTTCGGCAGCAGCTTTTGGAAGCTACAATTTGTTGAGCAATTCAGAAGTTCTACTAGCAACTATAGTTACAGACTTATCCAAGTGGGATACTGTTGGATTAGGTATCTAATCCCATAACTATAATTGGTATAAACTTGAATTGATAGTAGCACAGTCCTTTTGGGTTGCCCTCAAACCTAGCAATTGGTCAAGATGACTTTTTAGAGAGAGATGTTAATTTATTATTTTATTAATAAATTGAAATGAATAGTTTATTAATATATTATGAGAATAATATATTAATTATAAATATTATATTTAATTAATGATTAGTCAGAAATTAATTGGAATTAATTTTGGGATTAATAGAATTAATTAAAAGTGCAGGGTCTAAAGTGCAATTATTCAATAGCTGAACAAATGGCTCCAGAACCTTTCGGGTATAAAGGTCGATGGTTTTGGAAGGGATATTCTAGGGTTTCTAGAATATCCCATGTGGATAATAGGGAAGTAGATAATTTCCAAAGTTGAATTAATATTATTTAATTCAAATTAGGGTTATCTAGGGTTTCCTTGTACCACTATATAGAGGACCTTAGCCCTTACGTTTTCGGCCACCACATATCATTCCAAGGGATGGCCGATAATCCTACCTCCCCTCTCTTCCTTCTTCAAGTCATCTTCTTTCTAGCTTGGGTGTGATTCCATTAGAGGCACGACATTTGTGGTGCTAGCTTCCAAGAGATCTTTTAAAGGGAATTTCTAGTTGTTTTCTATAACAAGTAAAAGGTATGTAACCCTAAACCTTTTTTTTAGAAATTCCAAAAATATACTAGGGTTCCAGGGTTTCTTTTGATGTTCTTAGTTATATGTTCAATAGATAAAACATAGATCTTGTTTTAGGTTGCTTGCACACTTAAGAGTTTTGAGTTTGTTTGTTTTGTCTAAAACCCATCAGTAGCGATTGTGAGGAATGATGCGGTTGGGAGGAAGATGGACTGATTTACGAAAGAATAAGAGAAGGCCTGATTCAGAGCGATGGCAATGATGGGCGTTAAGATACGTGATTCCCCATTCTACCCTTGGTCTACATTAATTCTTTGTATAAAGCTATATAATTTTACAGTGCATTCTTCTAATATAATATGTTGATCTAATAATCCAAAGGTTATAAAATGGTTATGCGGTTAGATATTATTATTTGGTTATATTTTGAACCTCCCTATATATATATATATATATATATATATATATATATATATATATATATATATATATATATATATATATATACATATATATATATATATATATATATATATAGAGAGAGAGAGAGAAAGAGTGAGAGAGAGAGGTAAGTTCAATTGAGAAAATAAAAAAAAGTTGAGAATGGGACGTTTTATTTTTATATGAATATAACATATATGAATAACAAATGAACTGTAACAAGAATCATATATATATATATATATATATATATATATATATATATATATATATATATATATATATATATATATAATCAATTTAGAAAAAAAAATTATTCATATGTTAGATTAAAAAATATTTGTACATATATGAATAAGAAATGAACTGTAACAAAAAACTGATAAATTGTTTTATTCATAGATGAATATAACATATGATGATAGTTAATACACGTTTTATTTATATACGGGTATAATATGTGACGAAATATGCTGTAAAATATATACATTTTAAGTAAGAAAAACATTATTACGTATTATATTCATATATAAATGATACTTAAACTATAAAAAAAATTAGGCATATGTTTTATTCATAAATGAATAACGAATGTACTATAATAAAAGTCTGATGTGTTTTTATTCACTTATGAATAACGATAGTTGAAACTATAAAAAAAAATTATCTTATCTTAAAACTATATCAATATGGATCTCTATTATATAGAGAATAAAAAATTATGAATTTTGATATATTTAAAATATTTTTTCGATGAAAATAGTTCCTTAAAAAATAAAAAAACTATGCTTCTGTATATATTAAGGTAATGATTAGCATAGTTTAAGAAAACATGTTTGGTTTGGAAACACACATATATCCCTTGCTCATTTCCGGACGGACGCCCAAGTATTTTGCAGAAAAACAAATGAGTGGCTGAGATTGTTTTCCTTATTCGCAACTTTTTTTTCTCAATTGAAAGAACATTTTCTTGAGGCAATAAAATAACATCTTCTTGACTACTACCATGGGCCAAAGACCATAACCACCATAATCTCCATCGGTTGTCGATCACCATTACCATCAACTCCATCCCCGACCAGTAACATAGTTCATCCCTTCACTGTTAGTCCTCCACCCGTCGCCTCCTTTCACAAGTAATACATGTTTTTTATAATCACTTTGGTTTTTTTGGATTTCATGTAAGTAAAGTTTTTTTCAAAACTTAGTTTCTTTGGTTTAAATCCTGGTTCGTTTCGGCCTTTTTAAACCACGTTTCGGCTTTTTTAAACCGATTATTTTTTTTTTTTCTAAAAAACCTATATCAATCCAATGGTTCAGTTTTATTTGAATTGATTAAAAGAAAAAACGTGTTTGGATCTATTGGGCCGGTTAAAAAAACATTTACCTTCGTGCACTTATAGATCATAGAGTAAATTACACCAATGATCCCTATGGCTTTGGGTAATCTGTGTATTTAGTCCCTAGTTTATTATTTAACTCATATGGTCCCTCATGTTTGTTTTTATTGCGTCTTTGGTCCCTTACTAGATTTAAAATGACTAAGTTACATTTTATATTTTTTAACATTTATTTTATCAAATATATTTAAATAAATGTTGATAAAATTAGCGGCCTCCTCTGTGTTCTCATTACCGGTAACAATCGACCCCTCCGCCTTGCTTAGTTGTTCCTCATTCGCATTCTCTTCTCACATATTAGCTAATAAGAACAAGAACCCTAAACAACCAGATCTTCTCACCCCATTTCCGTCAAGAAGTAACTAGATCGTCTTACCTAATAAATTTGGTGTTTGTTCCTCGTACTCTTTCTGGTGTAGTAACCACATCCTCTTATTTCCACTTCTCTCTTCCATTCTCATTTCATATCTGTAACTCTCGCTTCTGATTTCGACTTAATCTCTCATCTTCTACGCCAAGCTTTAAAATTTTGTGTTTTTAACCTCTAGGTATAATTGATTGGCCCACAATGTGAGAACCCGTAATTTCTATCGTGTAAAAAGTTAAACTTGGTCAACTAAAGTCAAACATATCAATCGGAGGTCAAACTTATTTCTATTATTATCTTAATATAGTTAGGATAATGAATTTATAGGTGTATAATCCTAGTATTCTTAGGTGTTGTGTGTTATAGGAGGGAAATCAATTAGGACCGAGGACCTTCGTATGAGCCGCAAACCCTCGTTGGTCAGTAAACCCTCGGACCGCAAATGAGCCTTCGCAGCCATAAACATCCCTCGTTCTCTACCGTGAACCTTCTTCGGACCACAAACCCTATATATATATATATATATATATATATATATATATATATATATATATATATATATATATATATATATATATATATATATATATATATATATATATATATATATATATGTTTGACCGGAAATTCCTTCACTTCTTCACTTCTAGCGAAAAACTCAAGTCTTTTCTCCCAAGATCTTCAACCGAAAACCCAAGTTTTCTCTCATCTATCATCCGAAGATCATCCAATCTACCTCCGGATCTTATTTAAGAAGATCTAGAGTTCTTCTCTTCACAATTAATCACCCTTCATTCTTTAGTTTACGGCCGTAAACACCTACATCTCCTTCATTTCACCATGAACACACACAGATTTCCAGCCGAAAACACTTGAATTTTCAAGGGTCGAAAACTCTATTGCGGCCGTGAACACCAAGGCCTAGTGAACACCAAGCTGCCTCTTGATTTCGGTTCTAACACTTCTTTTGTAAGTCATTCTTACATCCTAGGTTGTTTCCTTAATGACTTAGAGGTTATATTCACTAATCGTATGCCTATATACTATGTGATATGCATTTTAGGACTTGTTTTGTGTCGTGATCTAACTAGTTAAGACAATCCTCCTATATCGAACATTCAATTGAATCACTCCCAAAAGTTGGGTTCATACCCCTACATTTTACCTTTTTAAATTGTTTTAGGGGGGAATACAAGTAGAACACAATTCATTTGTGTTAACATTTACATGTGAAAACAAGCAAACAAAGGATATCTTATGCTTATAATTGTTGTTAAAATCATTTCAAAAACTCTTTTAAACTATTTTAGATAGTTGTTTATTATCAAAATCTTATTCATTTATATATTTATGTATAAGTATGCTTTAACGGACTTAGGACTAATGGTTACTATTCATTACAAAGTATACTATTCATTTACGAGAATAAAAAGGAACTTACATTCTATAACAAGAACAAGATAACTAAAATGTGAGATACTATTTCATGGCATAGAAATATTTTTGTAATGTCACGTTTTGTAACTAGAGTCTCCTGGAGGGAGAGTGTGAGTTTGTCTATAGATCTATACGGGATTGACCATCCCACACCTTGCTGCTAGCTACAGTGGGACCTGCAGGTCTACGGGTGACGAATGTCATATCATTTTCGACGCCCGAAGAACGTCGTGTTTCATACTAGTCAATTAAGCATGGTTATAACCTAATCACATTTAACCTAAATTAACCAATTTGGTTACAAGGTAGTTAATGCATCAGTAGTTTATTTTACACAATGCTACTGTAGACCTTCATTTTCCATTACACTCATACAGTGATATTCTCTCATGAGATATGCATACTATTTTTCTAGTAAAAGATGGTTTTACAAATATGGAAAACTTACATTTTATACTATTTCAAGTACAAACATACATTTTACAAGAGAACAAACATACAAAACAGTCGGGTTTTGGGTAGAAGACCACATTTCATTTGTAGAAGAAAATATAGGATTTTCTGCGAAGTATACAAACGTTTTACTAAACAAATACAAACATTTTCATGAAACAAACGTAAACATTTGACATTAAATACTTATGAACTCACCAACTTAAATGTTGATACTCTCTTTCAAAATAACTTGTATTCTCAGGGAACTAGTAGACAGGTACACTGGATCAGGTTTTTGAGAAGACGGAGCATGATCAAGACTCGTCTTTTATTTTGATATACATATTGTTGATGTCTTACAACACTACTCAGAACACACATGTATTAACTATTCTATTAATGCAATGGATGTTGTTTCTTGTTTTACTATTGTGCATTGTTATGATACTGTACATGACGTCCTCCGCCCCCGAATGTTTCCGCGATCTCGGTTTGGGGGTGTGATAGAATGGTATCAGAGCAAGGTTTATAGTGAACTGAGTATATCAACCCATAAAAGAAATACAACTATAAACACAACGGGATTGAAACACTCTGACCAAGAGATTATAATTTTTAAATAATAAAATATTTTACTAAAGTATACATACATGCATTCATACTAAGAACAATGTCATACTAGAACAGAACAAACGTATTGCGTTGTTGAACATCGCAAGTAGGCTTAGGGACATATAATCAGGTCTGGGATTGATGTAGTCTGATCAACTATATCTATCCGAGAAGTGATTAGCATGTGCCTAGAAATGGTTGTGGTGTTGCAACAAGTCTAAAACTTACCAACTCTACTACAATGAAACACTAGAACATAACATAAACTTAAAATATTATAGGAGTATTTTGTTTTAACTATAATTACTTATCTGAAAACTAAAAAGGTCTTTACTAGTAGGTCCATACTTACTGAGTGGATGCGCTAAGGTTATATGTGACTAAGATGTTATAGACTTAGAATCTGTGATCTTCGCTTTACTTCATGTTCCTTGTTTGGTTATGGTCTTAGAGTTGGATCACTTATTCTAAGGTCTATTCTATATTGGCTATATATAGCTTGTATGCACTACGTAAGTATTGAAGTAACTGGTAAGGATCATCCTATAAATATCTTTAGTAATACGTCTATTATACGTCTCTTACACTACTTTTCTCGCTTAGATAACATGGCTGGATTCCATCTACCTGGCGACCTATACTTCTCCCGATCAAGGGAACGGTGGATGGCTTGAAGCTGAACCCGAAGAAGAGAACCCGGTGGTCCAAGTAGAAAAAGACCCCGAGGAGAGTTCTGAGGAAGAAAACGAAGAGGAAGACCAAGAATACTCTGACTCAGAACCCGAGTTCTATAATCCACCTCCAGTTGCCCAAAATCAAAACCCTCGGCCGGAATTTCAAGGCCCGACGCCTCTGTGGGCATTGAACTTGGGAAGGTGGAGCCATAAACAGGGACAACCACCTCCTTATAATGGAGACTGAAGCTTCTACAACTTGAGCGAGGGAGGCTCGGCTGGCAGAGTCCTCCCTATCTTAGTTCGTTGTGTGAACAAGGAAGGACAACCATCTACCAAGTCATGGAAATCAGGGCTAACACAGGAGTCAAAACAGGTCGTCACCTCCATCTAACCGATGACCAGGAGTTAACCAGGACTCACACTGACCCACTACAGATGGAACTGAATGCCAGTGAATCCAAAGTTAGAGAACTTCGTCAGGGTCAAGTTGCATTGGAAAACCGTATGTGGGAAACAAAACACCAGCTGGTCAAGTCCAGGGCAGAATCTAGTACCAACCAGAACAATACTCCTCGCGAGTAGATCCTACTCTACTCACTCTTTTTGTGACAACCCGAACCTTTTTCAGTCAACGAAAGTCAAATCCCGTTCAATAAAAATTTTGAATTTTATTTATTTTGTCAATTTTGTCAATTTTTACCCTCATTTCTTCACCGCTGGCTAAAAACTCAACTTTCTCTCTCTAAATCCACCAACCGAAAACTCAAGTTTTCTCTCATCTATCATCCAATCCACCTTAGATCTTGTTTTGGAGCATGAAGCATTCATCATTTCATCAAATCAAGCACTCTTCATTCTTGGGTTCACGACCGTAAACCTTCAAATCTTCATATTTTCACCAAGAACACCAAGAACAGGCCACAAACCATTCAAGGGCCGAAATCTGTTCACGGCCGAGAACAGTTCACGACCGTAGACCTTTCACGACCGCAACCTACCCTAAATTGTGAATCTTGGCTGAAAACCCACTTTTACCACTTCGATCGACTCTCGGACTCCGTTAATTGTCGCGTACATCAACTCGAGGGTCCTCAATTCCAGTCTCATTGTCCGGCACATACACGCAACCAACTGTGAGTTCATACCCCTACACTTTTACTGTTTTAACGTTTTCAGGGGGAATACAAGCAAAACACAAAGGGATTTTGTGTTCTTATATAAAGTATTTCAAAAGGTTTAAAACTTATGCAATTGATACAACCGAGAGATCACCACATTTTATAAATATTTAGATAATTTATCTCTTTTTTAACATGCTGAGCATGAGAGAAGTTTTTCAACATACAACCATAATTGCAAGGTTTTCAGTACAATGCATGAACCGAATACATAACATACATGCAAACTATAATAGGTATAGTTTGGGATTCAACACACGTTTTTATCAAGTCCAGAGTTTATACATTAACAAACATATGAAGTATGTTAGATATAGTTTATGACATACATTACTACTTTCTGAGAATAAGAGTACAATACTAAATAATTATTTGAGTATAATTATTTTACTCTACAAGTATACATACACTTTCAAGTACAAGAGAACATTACAATACTACACGTAAACTAGTTAATACAGGATTGTGAGGCACTACTTCAACTTGTACCCTTCGGGGTACGAAACTAAATCCTAACACAGTATAACCAGAGTCTCCTGGAGGGAGAACGTGAGATTTGTAAATAGATCTATTCGGGACTGACAATCCCATGCCTGAACTGCTAGCTACAGTTAGGCAAGCATGCCTGGGTGACGAATGTCATAACATCAGACGCCTGAAGAACGTCTTAGGGGTCACTAGGTCATATCAAGCATGGTTATATCAAACTCACAACAGTATAAACTAACCATTTAATTACGGGATTCATTTCTTCATTTAGTTTTATTTTCATTAATAGAACTATCATACATTACAACCGGAGGATTCCAGAGAATTCGAATACATGGTTTTACTTTAAGTAATAAAACTACTATATATACTGGTGGTAGCCAAGGTTTTTTATATAGAACACACCATACAATACAACTGGTAGTAACCAAGCATACAAACTAACATTTTTCATATACTACAACAGGATAGAGTAATAAACATTCATTGTTAATTATATAATTATTTAGTTTATGCATCCGAGTTACGTATGAAGAGTGTTTGATAGACCGTGGAATGTGTGGTTTCCACCTCATTTCCTGTTCCTTGTTTGGTTGTGGACTTAGGGCAGATCCACACAATCAACTGTCTGTTCGATATTGGTTTATACTTAGCTAGTATAAACTAAGTGGTTATAGAAGGAACTGGTAATATCATTCTTTTACTAAGAAAATATCGGATTTTCTTAAGGAACACCTTCAACAGATTTCATAGGACTAATACAGTTGACTCTGTAAGTACCTAGTAAATACGTCAGGGTTAGGTACATGAGGATCCGACAACCAGTGGGATTTGTAGCCTCCGCCTCATTTCCTGTTCCAGGTTTGGTTGTGGGCTTGGGGCAGAACCACACAATCAATTGTTTGTTCGATCTGGATTGTATATGATCTGTATACACTAAGGACGCACAGAAGGAACTAGTAAGAATCATTTTACTTAACATTCATTACATCAAAAAATATAGAGTTCTCTAGAGAAACACATCGCATTTTTTTAAAGAACAAAGAACCTGTTTTCTAAACAAAACATTTATGAACTCACCAGCTTAAATGATGATACTCTTTCAAAACTACTTGTATTCTCAGGACACTAGTAGACAGGTACTTGCACTGGATTCTAGAAGATGGAGCATAGTAGCTTGAAGTCTTTATCTGTTATTTACTTTTGGAGTCAGTTTATTATGATTCTAATACAATGTAAACATTATATTGTTAATACAATGGTTGTTGTTGCTTTGATTACTATTTTACAATTGTTGTGATACTGTGCATGACGTCCTCAACCCCCGAACATTTCCGCCGTTCCAGTTTGGGGGTGTGACAATTGGTATCTGAGCATTGTTTATAGTGAACTCAGTATATCAACTAGTAAAAGATATACAACTATAAATACAATGGGGCCGAAGTGCTCTGACTAAAAGTATACTTTTAAAATATAAGTATTTTATGAGAAGTATACAAACAAGAATACATACTAAGAACAAGTATAACAAGAAGAACAAAACAAAAGTATTTAGATGTTGGACACTACAGTCAAACCTAAGTAGTTATGTAATCATATCTGGAATAAATATAACCTGATCAACTATATTTATTTGAGATACGACCAACATGTGTTTGGGAATGATAGTGGTGTTGCAACGAGTCCAAAACTTACCTAACTCTATATACAAAGGATCTCTACAACAAAACATAAAGATAAAATACTATAGGAGTATTTTAGGCACTAAAACTAACATACATGAAAACTAAGAGACCCTTACTGGCAGGTCTATAATTGTGAAGTGCATGCTTCCAGGGTTATATATAATTGGGATCTTATAGACTTAGAATTTGTGATATTCGCTCTATTACATGTTCCTTGTTTGGTTGTGGTTTTAGATTATGATCACTTATTCGAAGGTCTATTTGATCTTGGTTATATACAACTTGCATGCATTGCTTGATTATAGGAGGACCCAGTTTGGATCACCAAAAACTTCAAAAGAAATGTTTTACTTAATCTCATAAGATTCTTTAGACATTCCCATTCTCGCACGAACAACCTAGATAGAGATAGACACTCCACTAAAACCACCCACAGAGGAGTTAAGGAGGAACAAGAGAGGATTCATAAAGTGGATTCCTAGAAGGAATCATACGATGAGTCAAACCTTCCATCATGAAGTGGTGGAGATCAAAGATAGAACCCAAAGTATGAACTATTGAGAATAGGAAAACCATAAGAAAGTCTAGAGACAACAAATCCCCACAGCTGAAACCAGGGCCATCATAACTAGGACAAAGAACACAGGAAATCACTCATGAGGCACGCTAGGTGGTAGAGCACCATATACATTACACTAATAATTAATTAACTAAAGCCATCTAGTGAGTTAGTGATTACACTGCTCACACCATGTGTTAGGCTTATCGTATTTATCATAACAACTAGTAACAGTAAACCAGGTCACAGAACTTCACTAAGAGGGTAGTCACTATCAAAAATTCATAAGTCTATTTCGCACAGACCTCTGTTATGAATTGCTTCAAGAGTCAGAACATGATACACTCAGAACTAAGATAACTTCGATTCAATTGACACTCGACTTGTAACCACCACTAAGGACTTACCCTCATTTCATCTTTTAAACCTTATAGCAGAAAAATGCCAACGAAGAAGTCGAACAAAAACAAAAACAACGCGCCACCGCCACCACCTCCACAGTATGATTCGGTTGTCTTTCAGGCGACAGTAACAGCCATAGTGACAGCTGTCATGACTCAAATACGCGCAAGTGGTACCGGTGGATCGGGTAGTGGTACCACAACTCTAACCACATAGAGAGCCACAAACACACAAGAGAGTGTTCGTATAAGGACTTCATGAACTGTGGACCCAAATCCTTCGATGGAAGTGGGGGGTCATCGCCGTAATGCGATGGTTCGTAAAAACAGAGTCGATTTTTGAGATATGCGAGTGCCCAGAAGGGAGCAAAGTGAAGTTTGCTGCCTGCACTTTCTCTGACAGAGCCCTTACATGGTGGAATAGCCATGTCAAGTCGTTGACCCTACCAGTGGCAAACGCAATGGGCTGGGAAAATCTAAAAGAAATGATGCTGGAAGAGTACTGCCCGAGGGGCGAAATACAGAAGCTAGAACAAGAGCTGTGGAATCTTACCATGGCAGGCTCAGACATAGTAGCCTACACTGACAGATTCAGCGATTTAGCTGCACTATGCCCTGGGATGGTTACCCTGGAGAGCAAGAAGGTAGAGAGGTACAGTTGGGGACTACCTTCTCCAATCCAAGGAAACATAATAGCAGCGAAACGCCTTACGTTCGACAGTGCCAAATGTCTGGCTCGAACACTGGTGGACCATGGAATCCGCCAAGGCATAATGGCCCCCCGTTCCCTAGCCAACCAAAGAATGTGATGATAAATAGAAATCCGGGAGCGGGAAGAACAGACAATCAACACAAGGACCCTCAGATGGACAACAGAGGGGTGCGCCTCATGCTAGCACGACCCCAGCCACTCCAGCAACCGGAAGTCGATACGCTGGAACTCTCCCTAAATGTAATAAGTGCAACTTTCATCATACCGGAAAGTGTCGGAAGATGTATTGCAAGAACTGCCTCAGAAGGGGACACACCATCCGTTTCTGTAGGGCACTGGCACGACCAATCTCTCAGGTCCCATATGCGGAAGTTAGTCAGACCTGCTATGAATGTGGCGAAACAGGGCACCGCAGTAGAGATTGTCCATTGACCAGAAACCCCAGTGAATAGGGAAGGGTGCTGATGATCACCATAGGAGAGTCTACCTCGGAATCACGTGAGAACAGCGGTACGTCTCCTAACTAGAAACATTCCTAAAACTTGCATTTTCACGAAAAACCATTACCAACTAGATCCTATCTATAAAAATTTCTTCCTCATTCAAAACAAAGCTCATAGTCTATATAGAAACTAAATACCCTTTCTGGTAAGCTATAATGACTTGGTGTAAACAATAGGGCCATATATAATTAATAACCTATAGACTTCGAGTGCGTGATTCCGCCTTATTTCCTGTTCCTTGTTTGGTTGTGGATTTAGGGCAGAGTCACTCAGTCGACTGTCTTATCAATCTTAATTATATATGACTTGTAGACACCAAGCGATTATATAGGGATCGGATAGGGATCATAATATCAAGTATCATCCATCAGAACAATTCTACGATTAGTACACGCTTAATACAATACAATACATTCGCAGTAGTAATAACAAGGTTAAAATAGAAAGCACCAGGAACGTACGCACAGATGCACTGTCGATCTAACACACACTCCTTCCGAACCAACCTTACACGTGTTCCGACGACGTAATCCGACCTAGATTACCTACCAACTAAGGAAACCATCATCACTCTTAATGACAAACCCGACACCGAACCTCAGAATTGTCTCTCGCTTCAAACCTCCGAAGTACTCATGTGAGGAGTATGGTATACTTCCGTAACCTTCCCTAAGTATTCCCAGCATACCTTTTCGAGAATACCACGTGTGCAACAAGTTAAGTTCAAGCACAGAGGCTAAGGACAAATACAGTTAGCATATCACTGTTAAGTGTATACGCGAGAGTGGTATATAATTAAGATTCTACGGACTTAGGATGTGTGTTTCCGCCCTATCTCCTGTTCCTTGTCTGGTTGTGGACCTGGGGCAGAGTCGCACATCCGACTGTCTTATCAAGCTTAACTATATACGACGTGTATACACGAGATGATGATAGATGAACCATGTATGAGTCCTACCATGAACTTCAAGACACAAGTTGCTCAGAACTACAAATGGACATCTTACCAGTCGGATTAACATAGAAAAGAAAGTCAAACCCACCTCTCTCCCTTGTCCATAACAAATCACTCAGAATCCGAATTTCGGGACGAAATTCCCTCTATCAGGGGGATGATGTGACAACCCAAACCTTTTTCAGTCAACGAAAGTCAAATCCCGTTAAATAAAAATATCGAATTTTATTTATTTTGTTAATTTTGCCAAGCTCGTAAAGGTTGAAAACAACTTAGATTATATAAATTAAATTTATATAAGTGTCGGGACTAAAATCGTGCGAGAAATTAAGTTTTTCTTCGAAAATCAGCCAAGTCTCATTCATCCCGATGTTTACGGCCGCAAACGCGTTTACGGCCGTAAACCGTTCATGGCCTGGGGACCCCACCTCCGACCGTAAACTCAGCCTATATATATATATATATATATATATATATATATATATATATATATATATATATATATAGCTAATTTTTACCCTCATTTCTTCACTGCTGGCCGAAAGCTCAAGTTTTCTCTCATCTATCATCCAATCCACCTTAGATCTTGTTTTGGAGCATCAAGTATTCATCATTCATCAAATCAAGCACTCTTCATTCTTGGTTTCACGGCCGTAAACCTTCAGATCTTCATATTTTCACCAAGAACACCAAGAGCAGGCCGCAAACCATTCAAAGGCCGCAAACCATTCAAGGGCCGAAATCAGTTCACGGCAGAGAACTGTTCACGACCGAAAACTACCCTAAATCGTGAATCTTGGCTGAAAACACACTTTTACCACTTCGATCGAGTCTCGGATTCCGTTAATTTCCACGTACATCAACTCGAGGGTCCTCAATTCCAGTCTCGTTGTCCGGCACATACACGCAACCAACTGTGAGTTCATACCCCTACATTTTTACTGTTTTTAACGTTTTCAGGGGGAATACACGGAAAACACAAAGGGATTTTGTGTTCTTATATAAATTATTTCAAAAGGTTTAAAACTTATGCAATTGATACAACCGAGAGATCACCACATTTTATAAAATATTTAGATAATTTATCTCTTTTGTAACATGCTGAGCATGAGAGAAGTTTTTCAACATACAACCATAATTGCAAAGTTTTCAGTACAATGCATGAACCGAATACATAACATACATGCAAAATATAATTGGTATAGTTTGGGATTCGACACACGTTTTTATCAAGTCCAGAGTTTATACATTAACAAACATATGAACTATGTTAGATATAGTTTATGACATACATTACTACTTTCTGAGAACAAGAGTACAATACTACATAACTATTTGATTATAATTATTTTACTCTAGAAGTGTATGTAGTGTCAAGTACAAGAGAACATTACAATACTACACGTAAACTAGTTAATGTAGGGTTGTGAGGCACTACTTCAATTTGTACCCTTCGGGATACAGAACTAAATCCTAACACAGTATAACCAGAGTCTCCTGGAGGGTGAGCGTGAGATTTGTGAATAGATCTATTCGGGACTGACAATCCCACACCTGAACTGCTAGCTACAGTTAGGCAAGCATGCCTAGGGTGACAAATGTCATAACATCGGACGTCTGAAGAATGTCGTAGGGGTCACTAGGTCATATCAAGCATGGTTATATCAAACTCACAACAATATAAACTAACCATTTAATTATGGGATTCATTTCTTCATTTAGTTTTATTTTCAGTAATAGAACTATCATACATTACAACTAGAGGATTCCAGGGAATTTGAATACATGGTTTTACTTTAAGTAATAAAACTACTATACATACTGGTGGTAGCCAGGGTTTTTCATACGGAACACACCATACAATACAACTGGTAGTAACCAAGCATACAAACTAACATTTTTCAACTACTACAACAGGATAGAGTAACAAACATTCATTGTTAATTCTATAATTCTTTAGTTTATGCATCCGGGTTACGTATGAAGAGTGTCCGCTAGACTGTGGAATGTGTGGTTTCCGCCTCATTTCATGTTCCTTGTTTGGTTGTGGACTTAGGGCAGATCCACACAATCAATTGTCTGTTCGATATTATTTTATACTTATCTAGTATAAACTAAGTGGTTATAGAAGGAACTGGTAATATCATTCTTTTACTAAGAAAATATCGGATTTTCTTGAGGAACACCTTCAACAGATTTCTTAGGACTAATACAGTTGACTCTGTAAGTACCTAGTGAATACGTCAGGGTTAGGTACATGAGGATCCGACAACCAGTGGGATGTGTGGCCTCCGCCTCATTTCCTGTTCCTTGTTGGGTTGTGGGCTTGGGGCAAAACCACACAATCAATTTTTTGTTCGGTCTGGATTGTATATGATCTGTATACACTAAGTACTCACAGAAGGAACTAGTAATAATCATTTTACTTAACATTCATTACATCAGAAAATATAGAGTTTTCTGGAGAAACACATCACGTTTCTTTTTAAAGAACAAAGAATCTGTTTTCTAAACAAAACATTTATGAACTCGCCAGCTTAAATGTTGATACTCTTTCAAAACTACTTGTATTCTCAGGACACTAGTAGACAGGCACTTGCACCGGATTCTAGAATATGGAGCATAGTAGCTTCAAGTCTTTATCTGTTATTTACTTTTGGAGTCAGTTTATTATGATTCAAATACAAATGTAAACATTATACTGTTAATACAATGGTTGTTGTTGCTTTGATTACTATTTTACAATTGTTGTGATACTGCGCATGACGTCCTCCGCCCTCGAACGTTTCCGCCGTTCCAGTTTGGGGTGGTGACACTATTGGATATAGATTAGGTCTACTTTTAGACTCTAGTATTATTTTCCTGTTTATGTCTAGGTCTTGAACTTTCAGTTCGTTAGGTCGTTATGCTGTCAAGTTTTCTCTATGTTGGTATTTGTATACCTACTACAAGGTTAAATTTTCCTAAACTCTATACATCTATAATACCAATGATATTGATAGGCATCCAATCCTCTTGGAAAATTTTTATCCAAATTCTTTCATCTTTCAAATGGTAGACCTCAATTGCAAGCGCCTCATTCAATTACATGTTGAACTATGGTGACTTAGTTTCAAGAACACTCTCATTATTTTCACTGTCGAATAATTACAATTATCTTCATCTTTGTAAACTTATAGTTGAAAGATGCCTATCGTAGATCGAACAGACACAATCCACCACGTAATCCACAATTCGATCCTGTAGTTTTTCAAGCTGCAGTGACCGCGGCTGTAACGACAGCCTTAGCTCAGGTCAACGCTAGCGGAGGTTGAACGGGTGTTAACTCCACCCAAGGTGATAATCACGGGCACCCTAGGGAGTGTTCGTACAAAGACTTCGCCAACTACAAACCCAAAGCCTTTAACGCCAACGGTGGAATTATTACCTTATCGTAATGGTTAGAGAAAACGGAGTCTATCTTCAAGATATGCTCCTGCCCAGAAGGAAGCAAAGTAAAATTTGTTGCCTGCACCTTCTCAAACAGGGCCCTCACATGGTCGAATGGCCATGTCAAGTCATTTACTCTTATAGTGGGTAACTCGATGGGCTGGGAAGCACTGAAGGACCTAATGATAGGGGAATACTGCCTGAGGGGCGAAGTTCAGAAGCTCGAGCAGGAGCTTTGGAGCCTCACCATGAAAGGCTCTGACATAGTAGCCTACACAACTAGGTTTAGTGACCTAGTGGCTCTATGTCCAGGGATGGTCCTCACTGAAGCCAAGAAGATTGAGAGGTACATCTGGGGACTGGTACCTCCATTTCAGGGGAATGTATTGTCTTCAAACCCCGCTACATTCGACAGTGCCAAACGATTGGCACAACGACTCATTGACCATGGAGTCCGAACACCAACAACAACCCCTGCTGTCCCAGAACCGGCCAAAGCAAACGACAACAAGAGGAAGCTTTGGGACGGAAAGAAGAACAAATCGGCGCAAAACTCCACCAAGAAACAGCAGATGGTGGTTGTTCATGCCGCAACAACCCCTGTTGTCCCTGCACCGGCAAAGTAGTACGTTGGGAGTTTGCCGAAGTGCAACAAGTGCAACTTCCGTCATAACGACCCCTGTCGGGAGATGCAGTGTGCTAACTGCAACAGGAAAGGGCACACAGCCCGTTTCTATAAAGCTCCGGCAAGACCAATCACCTAGGTCCCTGGTGCTGGAGCAGGTCAGTCCTACTACGGGTGTGGTGAAGTTAGAGACTACAAGAGGAACTGCCTGAAAGCAGGGAGCCCTGGTGGAGTAGGGAGAGTTCTGGTGATAGGCCATGAGGAATCTGTGGAAGACCCTACGGTGGTCATGGGTACGTTTCTCCTGGATAACTCTTATGCATGCATACTATTTGATAGTGGAGTGGAGAGCAGTTTCCTAAACCAAAAATTTGCACACTTACTTAAACAAGCACCACGAGCAATAAAAGAAACGTTCACCGTAGAAATGGCTAACGGGAAGACTAAGAGCACTAACGATATAAACATAGGATGCACCCTCTCTCTAGATAGCTATTCATTTCAAATCGACCTCATGTCTATCTCAATTAAAAGTTTCGACGTCATTATCGGCATGGATTGGTTGAGTCTTCATCGTGCTGACATCATGTGTTTTGAGAAATCCGTTCATCTTAATCTACCGAATAGTGAAACCCTAGTTATCTATGATGACAAACCAGGCACAAACCTTCGAATCATCTCGAGTATTCAAGCCCAGAAGTATTTATGAAAGGAATATCACACGTTTCTTGCCCATGTGGTTGATATGAGCCAAGAGGTGAAAGACATAAAGAAATTTCCAAAAGTTCGCGACTTTCCCGACATTTTTCCCGAAGATCTTCTAGGATTACCACCACAACGTCAAGTCGAGTTCAGAATCGACTTAATTCCAGGAGCTACCCCTGTAGCCAAATCGCTTTATCGACTAGCACCAGCTGAGATGCAGGAACTATCCAGTCAACTGAACGAGATAAGCAAAGGATTCATTAGACCAAGCTTCTCACACTGGGAAGCACCGGTCTTGTTCGTGAAGAAGAAGGATGGATCTTTCCGTATGTGCATCGACTATCGCAAGCTAAACAAACTAACCGTTAAGAACCGATACCCTCTACCACGGATAGACGACTTGTTCGACCAACTCCAAGGAGAGAGCTACTTTTCAAAGATTGACTTACGATCCGGGTATCACCAATTACGAGTTTTAGAGGAAGATGTGCCCAAAACAGCCTTCCGAACTCGTTATGGTCATTACGAGTTTGTAGTGATGCCCTTTGGATTAACCAATATGCCCGCAGTGTTCAAGGACTTGATGAACCGGGTGTTCCGTCCTTACTTAGATAAGTTCGTGATCGTATTCATTGACGACATACTCATCTACTCACGCAGTAATGAGGAACATAATTAACACTTACGACATATCCTAGAGACACTCCGACCAGAGAAGCCTTATGCAAAGTTCTCTAAGTGCGAATTTTGGATTCGAAGAGTTGATTTCTTGGGTCACGTGGTTAGAAATCAGGGAATTCATGTGGATTCTTCCAAAATCAAGGCCATTGAGAACTGGTCAGTACCAAAGATGTCACACCCCAAAACCTGAACGGCGGAATCGTTCGGGGGTGGAGGACGTCATGTTTAGTATCACGAGATATGTATATGGTAAGCAAGTAATGAACAACCATTTCATTTCGAAAGAAAGTGTTTACAATGTGTGTGTTCACAAAACATAGATTTCATACACAAATAACAAAACAAGACTTGAAGCTATAATGCTTCATCTTCTGAATCCCCAGCACGAGCACCTGTTTAATAGTCTCCTGAGAATACAAGTTATTTGAAAGAGTTGATCAGCAATTAAGCTGGTGAGTTCATAAGAGTTTAGTGATGTAAGTAAGTTGTAAAGTGTTGTTAAAAATGTAGATGTAAAATGGTGTTAAAAATGTAGTTGTAACATGTAGTTGTAAAATGTCGTAAGTTGTAAGTCCTGTTTTGAAAAGTTCGCATGTTCCTCCAGAAAATCCTATATTTCCTACTTTGATGCAAGTTTAAGTAAAATGACACTACAAACCTTTCTATGGGTACTAAGCGGATACGAGTGATATAAGAATCAGAGTAAATAAACAATCGATTGTGCGCATCTACCCTAAACTGACAACCAAACGAGGAACATAAATTAAGGCGGATAGCACACATCCCATTGGTTGTTAGATCATCGTCGTATATAACCCTAGTGTAAACACTTGTTACTCATGGAGTTAATTGTAATGGTTCCTTTATATCTAATGAAAAGTTCTTTAAGAAAACCCATATTTCTTATAATAAAATGGTGACCACAGTGACTACTTTTATAATAGCTTAGTTTATACTGCTATATATAATCTAATATCGGATAGAAAGTTAATTGAGTGAATCTGCCCTAAGCCCACAACCAAACGAGGAACAGGGAGTAAGGCGGAAAGCACACATCCAACTACCTATTGGGTATTAGTTTTATATATAAACATGGTGTATAAACTAAGGTATTATAGAGTTATTCACCTAAGGTCCTTTAAATTGTACTGGTTTAATAAAATGGATTAAACCCTTTACTGGGAAGTTTCTAGTTTTGTGTACCAAGAGTACTGATTTTGGAAAGTATGTTTTGTACTAGAAAAACTGTGCTTTGACTCTGTGTCCTATAACCTGACCCATAATCGGTACCCTTATGATGACTTAATGTATACTAAGCATACATATATATAGAATCGGGTAGAAACTAGATTGGGTGAGTTCGTTCCAAGCCCACAACCAAACAAGGAACAGGAAATGAAGCGGAGAGCACACATCCTATTACCTGTCGGACCCTATTGGTATATATATATATATATATATATATATATATATATATATATATATATATATATATATGTATATATATATATATATATATATATATATATATATATATATATATATATATATATATCCTATGATGTATACATTAAGGAATCATAAGACTAGCATTATGGTCCTTTCTTTTAAATGTAGCCTTCTACCAAGGCATCTTCTGTTATGTGCTAGACTCGACTGTTCCGGCTGTCGATTGTAAAAATGTATATTTTCCCTAGTTTATAACTATCTTGACTCGAAAATAGTTTGGGTTGGACTTTCAAGTGGTACCGTCACTTTATGAAAGAAAGGGAAGTGTAAGTACACAGTTGTCGTTTATAATGACATGCGGATGTACTAATAACCTAAAAACATATTTGTTTTATTACGGTTATAATGTGAAGGCTAGAACCCTTACTATACGCTCTTCCTGTCAGGAGATTAGGGGAACTAAACACGACCTCTGCAAATTCTTGCAAGCCATGTAATTCACATTAAAGTATATGATCATGTATACCCAATATAACTATCACCTTTTGTTTAAAACAATGAGTTAGTGATTCATTGGTATAATTAGATCCTGTATGTGTTATCATGCTATAGCAACCTAACTTGTTTGTTTTGTCCAGTATTTTGTACGTTCTGTTTGTTTCTAGTAATTATGTGTTCTCTCTGTATGGTATTGTTTGATTCTCTTCACTATCTGTTCTGTATGGTATTGTTTGTTTCTGTGCTTCATTGTACTAGAAGTAATGATTAGAATTTTCCTAAACTATACCTATTATAGCTTACTAATGTTCTACTTGGACTGTTACTGGAAAGACTCGTTTATCTACTAAGTTATGTTTGTACTTTTAAAAACAAAGTTTTGTATAACTAGAAAGTAACATAACTTTAAAAGAGTTTTGAAATGTTTTGACGACTTATAAATGACATAAGTAACATTTTGAAAGATGTTTATAACAAACATTTACATAATTATCATTGTGTTCAACTTGTATCCCCCCCCCCCCTTAAAACAGTTAAAAGATTCATTACGGGGTATGAACTCACCTGATGTGGTTGATTCAAATGGGTATGCATGTAAGGATGACAAGTTCCACGAATGAAGTCCTGAGATATAATAAGTCCTAAATGACATATAAGGACACATATTGACATGAATATAGTGTTTATAAACAACTATATGAAAGGAAACACCTTCCGGGACTAGGAAACACCTTGACCAACTGTTGGAATCACATGTGATTCAACAAAGGAAAGTGAAATGGCACTAACATGTGTTTACGGTTTAGGGTTTACGGTCCTAATGGGTTTACGGCCGTAAACCCATGGTAACTTCTACCATTTGGTGTTTTAAGGTCTAACAAGTCAAGGTTAAGCATACTATGATCAAGTCCAAGCCTTAGGAAGTAATTGTGGCACCAATGCACCACTTTTTAGAGTTTACGGCCCATGGACCATTCCTCATGAGTTTACGGCCGTAAACTCATGGCTAAACATGGCTAAGTGTTGGTTTAAAAGCTATGGATGCTTTAAGGACTTTTGCTCTAAACTTGTATGAGAAAGACCACCTCAAATGAGGCTTTTGATGAGTTTACGGCCCAAAGGGGTTTACGGCCGTAAACTCATGGTCATTGTGAACTTGAGTGAAGTTTAAGGTCCTTCAAACATCAAGGAAGGGTTCTGGGTCACTTGTCTTGCATCCTATAGCGTTTATGGCCCTAATGGCCACCAAAAAGGGGTTTACGATCTTGGGAGTTTACGGCTGTAAACTCCCTTTGATCTTGTGTTCTTGATGTTTTCAAGCCTCTAAGCATGGATACTAACTAGATATGAAGTATAGGGAAGTGTACTTACGATCTAGAAGCTTGAAATGGTTGATATTGGCCAAGAACACTAGTGTGTGTTCTTGGTGTTCTTGGTGAAACTTGAAGATCTAAGAAAACATGATTTTTATGGATGAATCATGAGGATGAAGCTAGTTAAGAAGGATTATCAACAAACTAGAGAAAGAACACTTACGATTTTTGAAGATCAAGCACGAAGATCGGGATGATACTTGAGAGAAAACTCATGTGTTCTTGAAGGGAAAGTGAAAGAATGAAGAAAAGTGAAGGAAATGAACTTATATGGAGGAGTTTACGGCCTACATGAGTTTACGGACGTAAACTCCATGTTTACGTTCGTAAACTCCATTTGATGGAGTTTAGGGCTTGATTCTTGTACTGTGGCCTTTAGCAGATAAATTCCAACACTTATTCCTTAAGTGTACTAGGCTAAAACTCCTTAGAAAGACCTTTAACCGGGCTAGAACTCAGTACTAATGAGTTTGACACTCATTTGAGTTGATTGACTGGGCTTTAAAATCAAAAAAAATTCGGGTTGTCACATCATCCCCCCGTTAGATGGAATTCCGTCCCGGAATTAGCTTTCTTAGCCGTACTTACAGGGGTTATGCTCCTCTGATTGGCAGAATACCTACTCGTAGACCTGACAACTTTGCCCTGGTGTTCCTGATAGGATTCGTACTTGGTCCATCTATCATTACCTCGTGCATACAAGTCGTATATGATTAGGGTTAGTAAGACGGTCGGATGTGTGACTCTGCCCCAGGTCCACAACCAAACAAGGAACAGGAGATAGGGCGGAAACACACATACTAAATCTGCGTAATCATAATCATATACCACCCCCGCGTATACACTGAATAGTGATAGGTGGGTTGTATTCGTCCTTAGCCTCTGTGCTCGAACTTGGTCTGTTGGACGAGTGGTATTTCATGACGGTCTGTGGACATCTGACGATAAGGCTTCGGAGGACAAAGTACTCTTCGCACGAGTACTTCGGGGGTTTAGAATACGAAAGATAAAACTGACGTTTAGGTCGGACTTTCGATACAAATGACGAAAGTTTCGAGAACTTGCCGATCGAGGCGATAGAAACATATGAACTTAGTATGGTGAGGACCACGCCAAATCGTGACGAATGAAAGCAACGGACTCTTTACTGAACAAAGTTTTGGCCAATTGAAAGAAACGTCTGCTATACGATAATGTATCCCTAGTGTGTTCGATAATGTACTGCTAGTGTGCTCGACCATGTACCCTTTGCAAATGATCCAGGGCTTTCTGTTTTACCTTTGATGTTAACACTCCTACGTATCGTACCGCTATGTGCGCATACATACAAATGAAAGTGTTTTAATAACTAGTGGGGATACTTTATATCACAATTCTCCTTGGTACCACTACAATCGCCTGCAATATACAAGTTATGAATATTTAAGATGAACCAGGCAGTCGACTGAGTAACTCTGCCTCAAATCCTCAACCAATCAAGGAATGGGAACCTAAGCGGAGTCACTCACTCTAAGTCTGCAACATCTTATTTGTGCACAACCCTGATGTATATGGTAAACCATAATAGCTTCTCTAAGGGATCCTTTAGTTCTCTTGAATACTGTGACCTATTTCAACATGTGAGTTGTTATAGTTACTTTTAAGTGTTATCCCCAAATTTTAATCTTATATGAATATAAAATTAATTTTAAAAGTAATTACTATTTCGAAAACGTACCGCTACTCGTCGACGACTCCGGGGTAGATTCTCCTGCGGTGATCATCAGAATGCGTCCATCCGCGCCTCAGTTCCTTTTTATCGGGTAGTCCCTCTGAAAATGTCCAGCCTCACCACAGCCATATCAGGCTTGGTTTTCTTCAGCTCTGAGGACTTGGGAGATCGGTTGAGCCGGTGCCTTGCAGAAACGGACTGTGTGTCCCTTTCTGTGGCAGTTCAGACACTGCATTTCCTGGCATACTCCGGTGTGGTGAAAGTTGCACTTTCCACACTTCGGAAGGTTTCCAGCATATCGACTGGCAGGTGCTGAAGCAGTAGGCGTCGTAGCGGTGTACATAGTACTCGCTCGTTGCTCTTGCGGGGTGTCTTGTGTTGTTCGCTTCTTCTTTCTCTTGTTTCCCGACTTCTGATTACAGTCCTCTTCCCCCGATGGCTCGGGAATAGGGACTTTTACACCATGGCGGACTCCATGGTCGATGAGTCGCTGAGCCAGGCGTTTAGAACTATCGAACGTGGCTGGGTTAGAAGACAACACATTTCCATGGGTCAGGGAAGTCAGACCCCAAATGTATCTTTCGATCTTCTTGCTCTCCGAGGTAATCATCCCGGGGCATAGAGCTGCTAGCTCGCTGAACCGGTCAGTGTAGGTCACTATGTCTGATCCGACCATAGTGAGATCCCACAGCTCTTGTTCCAGCTTTTGAATTTCGCCTAACGGGCAGTATCCTCCCGCATTAACTCTTTTAGGTTTTCCCAACCTATTGGGTTAGCCACTGATAGGGTCAGTGACTTAACATGGTTGTTCCACCATGTTAGGGCCTTGCCAGAGAAGGTGCAGGCAGCAAACTTCACTTTGCTTCCTTCTGGGCATACACAGATTTCGAAGATCGACTATGTTTTCTTGAACCATTGCATGAGGGCAATGTCTCCTTCAGTCCCATTAAAGGACAATGGCTGGCATTTGGTGAAGTGCTTGTAGGAGAACTCTATCAAGCACCCGAGGACCTCACCTCATGTAGAATCAGTAGGCGTTCCACCTCTATTGGTACTGATGGAGTGATATTGAGCCATGGTTGTTGCCACAGCCGCAGCCACTGCAGCGTTTATAGCTGCCATATCGATTTGCGAAGGAGGCAGTATTGGAGTTATCGGAATAGTGCGTCTGTTAGATCTGCGAGGAGGCATCTTTGCTAAAAGAATACAAAGATGAGACGGAATAAGTCTAAAGCAATGGACACAAGACGAAAGCTGAAAAGACAAGGTTATCCTAGTTCTGGATGTATCGGGTCCTGACTTCCACATGGTTGTAGAAACAATTCATAAAAGAGTCTATACCTAATAAACTCTATGAATTTGAAATGACTATCCTCGAATGAATATCTGTTTCCTGAATAATTGTTACCAGTTGCATGTAAGAAAATAATCTTAACATATAATGTGAGCAGTGTTTCCACTCGCTCATTAAATTAACCAGATTATTATTTATTAATGTGACGTGTAAGACGTTTTGGTTACTTCGGCAGATCCTTCTTTGCAAACTTCTCATGAATTTGTTCTTGTTCCTCCTGGACTCTTCTGTTATCTACTATGAGGAAGTGGTTACATCTATCTGGGCTTGCCGTGCGAGAATGAAAGTGACTAAAGAATCTATGAGCTTTAAGGTAACTTTATGGGGTGATCCTTACGGAGTCCTCCTATAATTGAAGATTAAATAGACTTTCGAATAAGTGATCCTACTCCAAAACTACACCCTTAAGAAGAATGGATAGCGAAGCGTAGACCACAGATTCTAAGTCTATAAGAACTTGATTATATATAAAACTTTAGGAATATACCTTGCAAGATTATAGACCTATCCGCAAGGGTCTTTTAAGTTATCACTTAGGTTATTTATATGGACTAAAATACTCCTATAGTATTCTAACGTAATGTACTTGTTCTGGTGTTCAGGTAAGTTTTAACACGGTTGCAACACCACATCATTCCCAAACACATGTCGGTCACATCTCGAATGAATATAGTTGATCAGGCTATATTGATCCTAGCTATGATTACATAACTGTTCAGGTTGACGACAGTGCCCTACCTTTAAATACTTTTAGTTATGTTCTCCTCGTGACACTAGTTCTATTATGTACATGTATAAGCAAGTAGGTATATTTTTATAACCTATAGTTATATTCTTAAAATATATCATTATCCAGAGCACGTAAGCCCCATTGTATTTTTAGTTGTATATCTTTTATCGGTTGATATACTTAGTTCACTATAAACAATGCTCTGATACCAATCTGTCACACCCCAAAACCGGAACGGCGGAATCGTTCGGGGGTGGAGGACGTCATGTTTAGTATCACGAGATATGTATATGGTAAGCAAGTAATGAACAACCATTTCATTTCGAAAGGAAGTTTTTACAATGTGTGCGTTCACAAAACATAGAATTCATACACAAATAACAAAACAAGACTTGAAGCTATAATGCTTCATCTTCTGAATCCCCAGCACGAGCACCTGTCTAATAGTCTCCTGAGAATACAAGTTATTTGAAAGAGTTGATCAGCAATTAAGCTGGTGAGTTCATAAGAGTTTAGTGATGTAAGTAAGTTGTAAAGTGTTGTTAAAAATGTAGATGTAAAATGGTGTTAAAAATGTAGTTGTAACATGTAGTTGTAAAATGTCGTAAGTTGTAAGTCCTGTTTTGAAAAGTTCGCCTGTTCCTCCAGAAAATCCTATATTTCCTACTTTGATGCAAGTGTAAGTAAAATGACACTACAACCCTTTCTATGGGTACTAAGCGGATACGAGTTATATAAGAATCAGAGTAAATAAACAATCGATTGTGCGCATCTGCCCTAAACTCACAACCAAACGAGGAACATAAATTAAGGCAGATAGCACACATCCCATTGGTTGTTAGATCATCGTCGTATATAACCCTAGTGTAAACACTTGTTACTCATGGAGTTAATTGTAATGGTTCCTTTATATCTAATGAAAAGTTCTTTAAGAAAACCCATATTTCTTATAATAAAATGGTGACCACAGTGACTACTTTTATAATAGCTTAGTTTATACTGCTATATATAATCTAATATCGGATAGAAAGTTAATTGAGTGAATCTGCCCTAAGCCCACAACCAAACGAGGAACAGGGAGTAAGGCGGAAAGCACACATCCAACTACCTATTGGGTATTAGTTTTATATATAAACATGGTGTATAAACTAAGGTATTATAGAGTTACTCACCTAAGGTCCTTTAAATTGTACTGGTTTAATAAAATGGATTAAACCCTTTACTGGGAAGTTTCTAGTTTTGTGTACCAAGAGTACTGATTTTGGAAAGTATGTTTTGTACTAGAAAAACTGTGCTTTGACTCTGTGTCCTATAACCTGACCCATAACCGGTACCCTTATGATGACTTAATGTATACTAAGCATACATATATATAGAATCGGGTAGAAACTAGATTGGGTGAGTTCGTTCCAAGCCCACAACCAAACAAGGAACAGGAAATGAAGCGGAGAGCACACATCCTATTACCTGTCGGACCCTATTGGTATATATATATATATATATATATATATATATATATATATATATCCTATGATGTATACATTAAGGAATCATAAGACTAGCATTATGGTCCTTTCTTTTAAATGTAGCCTTCTACCAAGGCATCTTCTGTTATGTGCTAGACTCGACTGTTCCGGCTGTCGATTGTAAAAATGTATATTTTCCCTAGTTTATAACTATCTTGACTCGAAAATAGTTTGGGTTGGACTTTCAAGTGGTACCGTCACTTTATGAAAGAAAGGGAAGTGTAAGTACACAGTTGTCGTTTATAATGACATGCGGATGTACTAATAACCTAAAAACATATTTGTTTTATTACGGTTATAATGTGAAGGCTAGAACCCTTACTATACGCTCTTCCTGTCAGGAGATTAGGGGAACTAAACACGACCTCTGCAAATTCTTGCAAGCCATGTAATTCACATTAAAGTATATGATCATGTATACCCAATATAACTATCACCTTTTGTTTAAAACAATGAGTTAGTGATTCATTGGTATAATTAGATCCTGTATGTGTTATCATGCTATAGCAACCTAACTTGTTTGTTTTGTCCAGTATTTTGTACGTTCTGTTTGTTTCTAGTAATTATGTGTTCTCTCTGTATGGTATTGTTTGATTCTCTTCACTATCTGTTCTGTATGGTATTGTTTGTTTCTGTGCTTCATTGTACTAGAAGTAATGATTAGAATTTTCCTAAACTATACCTATTATAGCTTACTAATGTTCTACTTGGACTGTTACTGGAAAGACTCGTTTATCTACTAAGTTATGTTTGTACTTTTAAAAACAAAGTTTTGTATAACTAGAAAGTAACATAACTTTAAAAGAGTTTTGAAATGTTTTGACGACTTATAAATGACATAAGTAACATTTTGAAAGATGTTTATAACAAACATTTACATAATTATCATTGTGTTCAACTTGTATCCCCCCCTTAAAACAGTTAAAAGATTCATTATGGGGTATGAACTCACCTGATGTGGTTGATTCAAATGGGTATGCATGTAAGGATGACAAGTTCCACGAATGAAGTCCTGAGATACAATAAGTCCTAAATGACATATAAGGACACATATTGACATGAATATAGTGTTTATAAACAACTATATGAAAGGAAACACCTTCCGGGACTAGGAAACACCTTGACCAACTGTTGGAATCACATGTGATTCAACAAAGGAAAGTGAAATGGCACTAACATGTGTTTACGGTTTAGGGTTTACGGTCCTAATGGGTTTACGGCCATAAACCCATGGTAACTTCTACCATTTGGTGTTTTAAGGTCTAACAAGTCAAGGTTAAGCATACTATGATCAAGTCCAAGCCTTAGGAAGTAATTGTGGCACCAATGCACCACTTTTTAGAGTTTACGGCCCATGGACCATTCCTCATGAGTTTACGGCCGTAAACTCATGGCTAAACATGGCTAAGTGTTGGTTTAAAAGCTATGGATGCTTTAAGGACTTTTGCTCTAAACTTGTATGAGAAAGACCACCTCAAATGAGGCTTTTGATGAGTTTACGGCCCAAAGGGGTTTACGGCCGTAAACTCATGGTCATTGTGAACTTGAGTGAAGTTTAAGGTCCTTCAAACATCAAGGAAGGGTTCTGGGTCACTTGTCTTGCATCCTATAGCGTTTATGGCCCTAATGGCCACCAAAAAGGGGTTTACGATCTTGGGAGTTTACGGCTGTAAACTCCCTTTGATCTTGTGTTCTTGATGTTTTCAAGCCTCTAAGCATGGATACTAACTAGATATGAAGTATAGGGAAGTGTACTTACGATCTAGAAGCTTGAAATGGTTGATATTGGCCAAGAACACTAGTGTGTGTTCTTGGTGTTCTTGGTGAAACTTGAAGATCTAAGAAAACATGATTTTTATGGATGAATCATGAGGATGAAGCTAGTTAAGAAGGATTATCAACAAACTAGAGAAAGAACACTTACGATTTTTGAAGATCAAGCACGAAGATCGGGATGATACTTGAGAGAAAACTCATGTGTTCTTGAAGGGAAAGTGAAAGAATGAAGAAAAGTGAAGGAAATGAACTTATATGGAGGAGTTTACGGCCTACATGAGTTTACGGACGTAAACTCCATGTTTACGTTCGTAAACTCCATTTGATGGAGTTTAGGGCTTGATTCTTGTACTGTGGCCTTTAGCAGATAAATTCCAACACTTATTCCTTAAGTGTACTAGGCTAAAACTCCTTAGAAAGACCTTTAACCGGGCTAGAACTCAGTACTAATGAGTTTGACACTCATTTGAGTTGATTGACTGGGCTTTAAAATCAAAAAAAATTCGGGTTGTCACATCATCCCCCCGTTAGATGGAATTTCGTCCCGGAATTAGCTTTCTTAGCCGTACTTACAGGGGTTATGCTCCTCTGATTGGCAGAATACCTACTCGTAGACCTGACAACTTTGCCCTGGTGTTCCTGATAGGATTCGTACTTGGTCCATCTATCATTACCTCGTGCATACAAGTCGTATATGATTAGGGTTAGTAAGACGGTCGGATGTGTGACTCTGCCCCAGGTCCACAACCAAACAAGGAACAGGAGATAGGGCGGAAACACACATACTAAATCTGCGTAATCATAATCATATACCACCCCCGCGTATACACTGAATAGTGATAGGTGGGTTGTATTCGTCCTTAGCCTCTGTGCTCGAACTTGGTCTGTTGGACGAGTGGTATTTCATGACGGTCTGTGGACATCTGACGATAAGGCTTCGGAGGACAAAGTACTCTTCGCACGAGTACTTCGGGGGTTTAGAATACGAAAGATAAAACTGACGTTTAGGTCGGACTTTCGATACGAATGACGAAAGTTTCGAGAACTTGCCGATCGAGGCGATAGAAACATATGAACTTAGTATGGTGAGGACCACGCCAAATCGTGACGAATGAAAGCAACGGACTCTTTACTGAACAAAGTTTTGGCCAATTGAAAGAAACGTCTGCTATACGATGATGTATCCCTAGTGTGTTCGATAATGTACTGCTAGTGTGCTCGACCATGTACCCTTTGCAAATGATCCAGGGCTTTCTGTTTTACCTTTGATGTTAACACTCCTACGTATCGTACCGCTATGTGTGCATACATACAAATGAAAGTGTTTTAATAACTAGTGGGGATACTTTATATCACAATTCTCCTTGGTACCACTACAATCGCCTGCAATATACAAGTTATGAATATTTAAGATGAACCAGGCAGTCGACTGAGTAACTCTGCCTCAAATCCTCAACCAATCAAGGAATGGGAACCTAAGCGGAGTCACTCACTCTAAGTCTGCAACATCTTAGTTGTGCACAACCCTGATGTATATGGTAAACCATAATAGCTTCTCTAAGGGATCCTTTAGTTCTCTTGAATACTGTGACCTATTTCAACATGTGAGTTGTTATAGTTACTTTTAAGTGTTATCCCCAAATTTTAATCTTATATGAATATAAAATTAATTTTAAAAGTAATTACTATTTCGAAAACGTACCGCTACTCGTCGACGACTCCGGGGTAGATTCTCCTGCGGTGATCATCAGAATGCGTCCATCCGCGCCTCATTTCCTTTTTATCGGGCAGTCCCTCTGAAAATGTCCAGCCTCACCACAGCCATAGCAGGCTTGGTTTTCTTCAGCTCCGAGGACTTGGGAGATCGGTTGAGCCGGTGCCTTGCAGAAACGGACTGTGTGTCCCTTTCTGTGGCAGTTCAGACACTGCATTTCCTGGCATACTCCGGTGTGGTGAAAGTTGCACTTTCCACACTTCGGAAGGTTTCCAGCATATCGACTGGCAGGTGCTGAAGCAGTAGGCGTCGTAGCGGTGTACATAGTACTCGCTCGTTGCTCTTGCGGGGTGTCTTGTGTTGTTCGCTTCTTCTTTCTCTTGTTTCCCGACTTCTGATTACAGTCCTCTTCCCCCGATGGCTCGGGAATAGGGACTTTTACACCATGGCGGACTCCATGGTCGATGAGTCGCTGAGCCAGGCGTTTAGCACTATCGAACGTGGCTGGGTTAGAAGACAACACATTTCCATGGGTCAGGGAAGTCAGACCCCAAATGTATCTTTCGATCTTCTTGCTCTCCGAGGTAATCATCCCGGGGCATAGAGCTGCTAGCTCGCTGAACCGGTCAGTGTAGGTCACTATGTCTGATCCGACCATAGTGAGATCCCACAGCTCTTGTTCCAGCTTTTGAATTTCTCCTAACGGGCAGTATCCTCCCGCATTAACTCTTTTAGGTTTTCCCAACCTATTGGGTTAGCCACTGATAGGGTCAGTGACTTAACATGGTTGTTCCACCATGTTAGGGCCTTGCCAGAGAAGGTGCAGGCAGCAAACTTCACTTTGCTTCCTTCTGGGCATACACAGATTTCGAAGATCGACTATGTTTTCTTGAACCATTGCATGAGGGCAATGTCTCCTTCACTCCCATTAAAGGACAATGGCTGGCATTTGGTGAAGTGCTTGTAGGAGAACTCTATCAAGCACCCGAGGACCTCACCTCATGTAGAATCAGTAGGCGTTCCACCTCTATTGGTACTGATGGTGTGATATTGAGCCATGGTTGTTGCCACAGCCGCAGCCACTGCAGCGTTTATAGCTGCCATATCGATTTGCGAAGGAGGCGGTATTGGAGTTAACGGAATAGTGCGTCTGTTAGATCTGCGAGGAGGCATCTTTGCTAAAAGAATACAAAGATGAGACGGAATAAGTCTAAAGCAATGGACACAAGACGAAAGCTGAAAAGACAAGGTTATCCTAGTTCTGGATGTATCGGGTCCTGACTTCCACATGGTTGTAGAAACAATTCATAAAAGAGTCTATACCTAATAAACTCTATGAATTTGAAATAACTATCCTCGAATGAATATCTGTTTCCTGAATAATTGTTACCAGTTGCATGTAAGAAAATAATCTTAACATATAATGTGAGCAGTGTTTCCACTCGCTCATTAAATTAACCAGATTATTATTTATTAATGTGACGTGTAAGACGTTTTGGTTACTTCGGCAGATCCTTCTTTGCAAACTTCTCATGAATTTGTTCTTGTTCCTCCTGGACTCTTCTGTTGTCTACTATGAGGAAGTGGTTACATCTATCTGGGCTTGCCGTGCGAGAATGAAAGTGACTAAAGAATCTATGAGCTTTAAGGTAACTTTTTTTGGGTGATCCTTACGGAGTCCTCCTATAATTGAAGATTAAATAGACTTTCGAATAAGTGATCCTACTCCAAAACTACACCCTTAAGAAGAATGGATAGCGAAGCGTAGACCACAGATTCTAAGTCTATAAGAACTTGATTATATATAAAACTTTAGGAATATACCTTGCAAGATTATAGACCTATCCGCAAGGGTCTTTTAAGTTATCACTTAGGTTATTTATATGGACTAAAATACTCCTATAGTATTCTAACGTAATGTACTTGTTCTGGTGTTCAGGTAAGTTTTAACACGGTTGCAACACCACATCATTCCCAAACACATGTCGGTCACATCTCGAATGAATATAGTTGATCAGGCTATATTGATCCTAGCTATGATTACATAACTGTTCAGGTTGACGACAGTGCCCTACCTTTAAATACTTTTAGTTATGTTCTCCTCGTGACACTAGTTCTATTATGTACATGTATAAGCAAGTAGGTATATTTTTATAACCTATAGTTATATTCTTAAAATATATCATAATCCAGAGCACGTAAGCCCCATTGTATTTTTAGTTGTATATCTTTTATCGGTTGATATACTTAGTTCACTATAAACAATGCTCTGATACCAATCTGTCACACCCCAAAACCGGAACGGCGGAATCGTTCGGGGGTGGAGGACGTCATGTTTAGTATCACGAGATATGTATATGGTAAGCAAGTAATGAACAACCATTTCATTTCGAAAGGAAGTTTTTACAATGTGTGCGTTCACAAAACATAGAATTCATACACAAATAACAAAACAAGACTTGAAGCTATAATGCTTCATCTTCTGAATCCCCAGCACGAGCACCTGTCTAATAGTCTCCTGAGAATACAAGTTATTTGAAAGAGTTGATCAGCAATTAAGCTGGTGAGTTCATAAGAGTTTAGTGATGTAAGTAAGTTGTAAAGTGTTGTTAAAAATGTAGATGTAAAATGGTGTTAAAAATGTAGTTGTAACATGTAGTTGTAAAATGTCGTAAGTTGTAAGTCCTGTTTTGAAAAGTTCGCCTGTTCCTCCAGAAAATCCTATATTTCCTACTTTGATGCAAGTGTAAGTAAAATGACACTACAACCCTTTCTATGGGTACTAAGCGGATACGAGTTATATAAGAATCAGAGTAAATAAACAATTGATTGTGCGCATCTGCCCTAAACTCACAACCAAACGAGGAACATAAATTAAGGCGGATAGCACACATCCCATTGGTTGTTAGATCATCGTCGTATATAACCCTAGTGTAAACACTTGTTACTCATGGAGTTAATTGTAATGGTTCCTTTATATCTAATGAAAAGTTCTTTAAGAAAACCCATATTTCTTATAATAAAATGGTGACCACAGTGACTACTTTTATAATAGCTTAGTTTATACTGCTATATATAATCTAATATCGGATAGAAAGTTAATTGAGTGAATCTGCCCTAAGCCCACAACCAAACGAGGAACAGGGAGTAAGGCGGAAAGCACACATCCAACTACCTATTGGGTATTAGTTTTATATATAAACATGGTGTATAAACTAAGGTATTATATAGTTACTCACCTAAGGTCCTTTAAATTGTACTGGTTTAATAAAATGGATTAAACCCTTTACTGGGAAGTTTCTAGTTTTGTGTACCAAGAGTACTGATTTTGGAAAGTATGTTTTGTACTAGAAAAACTATGCTTTGACTCTGTGTCCTATAACCTGACCCATAACCGGTACCCTTATGATGACTTAATGTATACTAAGCATACATATATATAGAATCGGGTAGAAACTAGATTGGGTGAGTTCGTTCCAAGCCCACAACCAAACAAGGAACAGGAAATGAAGCGGAGAGCACACATCCTATTACCTGTCGGACCCTATTGGTATATATATATATATATATATATATATATATATATATATATATATATATCCTATGATGTATACATTAAGGAATCATAAGACTAGCATTATGGTCCTTTCTTTTAAATGTAGCCTTCTACCAAGGCATCTTCTGTTATGTGCTAGACTCGACTGTTCCGGCTGTCGATTGTAAAAATGTATATTTTCCCTAGTTTATAACTATCTTGACTCGAAAATAGTTTGGGTTGGACTTTCAAGTGGTACCGTCACTTTATGAAAGAAAGGGAAGTGTAAGTACACAGTTGTCGTTTATAATGACATGCGGATGTACTAATAACCTAAAAACATATTTGTTTTATTACGGTTATAATGTGAAGGCTAGAACCCTTACTATACGCTCTTCCTGTCAGGAGATTAGGGGAACTAAACACGACCTCTGCAAATTCTTGCAAGCCATGTAATTCACATTAAAGTATATGATCATGTATACCCAATATAACTATCACCTTTTGTTTAAAACAATGAGTTAGTGATTCATTGGTATAATTAGATCCTGTATGTGTTATCATGCTATAGCAACCTAACTTGTTTGTTTTGTCCAGTATTTTGTACGTTCTGTTTGTTTCTAGTAATTATGTGTTCTCTCTGTATGGTATTGTTTGATTCTCTTCACTATCTGTTCTGTATGGTATTGTTTGTTTCTGTGCTTCATTGTACTAGAAGTAATGATTAGAATTTTCCTAAACTATACCTATTATAGCTTACTAATGTTCTACTTGGACTGTTACTGGAAAGACTCGTTTATCTACTAAGTTATGTTTGTACTTTTAAAAACAAAGTTTTGTATAACTAGAAAGTAACATAACTTTAAAAGAGTTTTGAAATGTTTTGACGACTTATAAATGACATAAGTAACATTTTGAAAGATGTTTATAACAAACATTTACATAATTATCATTGTGTTCAACTTGTATCCCCCCCCCCCCCTTAAAACAGTTAAAAGATTCATTACGGGGTATGAACTCACCTGATGTGGTTGATTCAAATGGGTATGCATGTAAGGATGACAAGTTCCACGAATGAAGTCCTGAGATACAATAAGTCCTAAATGACATATAAGGACACATATTGACATGAATATAGTGTTTATAAACAACTATATGAAAGGAAACACCTTCCGGGACTAGGAAACACCTTGACCAACTGTTGGAATCACATGTGATTCAACAAAGGAAAGTGAAATGGCACTAACATGTGTTTACGGTTTAGGGTTTACGGTCCTAATGGGTTTACGGCCATAAACCCATGGTAACTTCTACCATTTGGTGTTTTAAGGTCTAACAAGTCAAGGTTAAGCATACTATGATCAAGTCCAAGCCTTAGGAAGTAATTGTGGCACCAATGCACCACTTTTTAGAGTTTACGGCCCATGGACCATTCCTCATGAGTTTACGGCCGTAAACTCATGGCTAAACATGGCTAAGTGTTGGTTTAAAAGCTATGGATGCTTTAAGGACTTTTGCTCTAAACTTGTATGAGAAAGACCACCTCAAATGAGGCTTTTGATGAGTTTACGGCCCAAAGGGGTTTACGGCCGTAAACTCATGGTCATTGTGAACTTGAGTGAAGTTTAAGGTCCTTCAAACATCAAGGAAGGGTTCTGGGTCACTTGTCTTGCATCCTATAGCGTTTATGGCCCTAATGGCCACCAAAAAGGGGTTTACGATCTTGGGAGTTTACGGCTATAAACTCCCTTTGATCTTGTGTTCTTGATGTTTTCAAGCCTCTAAGCATGGATACTAACTAGATATGAAGTATAGGGAAGTGTACTTACGATCTAGAAGCTTGAAATGGTTGATATTGGCCAAGAACACTAGTGTGTGTTCTTGGTGTTCTTGGTGAAACTTGAAGATCTAAGAAAACATGATTTTTATGGATGAATCATGAGGATGAAGCTAGTTAAGAAGGATTATCAACAAACTAGAGAAAGAACACTTACGATTTTTGAAGATCAAGCACGAAGATCGGGATGATACTTGAGAGAAAACTCATGTGTTCTTGAAGGGAAAGTGAAAGAATGAAGAAAAGTGAAGGAAATGAACTTATATGGAGGAGTTTACGGCCTACATGAGTTTACGGACGTAAACTCCATGTTTACGTTCGTAAACTCCATTTGATGGAGTTTAGGGCTTGATTCTTGTACTGTGGCCTTTAGCAGATAAATTCCAACACTTATTCCTTAAGTGTACTAGGCAAAAACTCCTTAGAAAGACCTTTAACCGGGCTAGAACTCAGTACTAATGAGTTTGACACTCATTTGAGTTGATTGACTGGGCTTTAAAATCAAAAAAAATTCGGGTTGTCACATCATCCCCCCGTTAGATGGAATTCCGTCCCGGAATTAGCTTTCTTAGCCGTACTTACAGGGGTTATGCTCCTCTGATTGGCAGAATACCTACTAGTAGACCTGACAACTTTGCCCTGGTGTTCCTGATAGGATTCGTACTTGGTCCATCTATCATTACCTCGTGCATACAAGTCGTATATGATTAGGGTTAGTAAGACGGTCGGATGTGTGACTCTGCCCCAGGTCCACAACCAAACAAGGAACAGGAGATAGGGCGGAAACACACATACTAAATCTGCGTAATCATAATCATATACCACCCCCGCGTATACACTGAATAGTGATAGGTGGGTTGTATTCGTCCTTAGCCTCTGTGCTCGAACTTGGTCTGTTGGACGAGTGGTATTTCATGACGGTCTGTGGACATCTGACGATAAGGCTTCGGAGGACAAAGTACTCTTCGCACGAGTACTTCGGGGGTTTAGAATACGAAAGATAAAACTGACGTTTAGGTCGGACTTTCGATACGAATGACGAAAGTTTCGAGAACTTGCCGATCGAGGCGATAGAAACATATGAACTTAGTATGGTGAGGACCACGCCAAATCGTGACGAATGAAAGCAACGGACTCTTTACTGAACAAAGTTTTGGCCAATTGAAAGAAACGTCTGCTATACGATGATGTATCCCTAGTGTGTTCGATAATGTACTGCTAGTGTGCTCGACCATGTACCCTTTGCAAATGATCCAGGGCTTTCTGTTTTACCTTTGATGTTAACACTCCTACGTATCATACCGCTATGTGCGCATACATACAAATGAAAGTGTTTTAATAACTAGTGGGGATACTTTATATCACAATTCTCCTTGGTACCACTACAATCGCCTGCAATATACAAGTTATGAATATTTAAGATGAACCAGGCAGTCGACTGAGTAACTCTGCCTCAAATCCTCAACCAATCAAGGAATGGGAACCTAAGCAGAGTCACTCACTCTAAGTCTGCAACATCTTAGTTGTGCACAACCCTGATGTATATGGTAAACCATAATAGCTTCTCTAAGGGATCCTTTAGTTCTCTTGAATACTGTGACCTATTTCAACATGTGAGTTGTTATAGTTACTTTTAAGTGTTATCCCCAAATTTTAATCTTATATGAATATAAAATTAATTTTAAAAGTAATTACTATTTCGAAAACGTACCGCTACTCGTCGACGACTCCGGGGTAGATTCTCCTGCGGTGATCATCAGAATGCGTCCATCCGCGCCTCAGTTCCTTTTTATCGGGCAGTCCCTCTGAAAATGTCCAGCCTCACCACAGCCATAGCAGGCTTGGTTTTCTTCAGCTCCGAGGACTTGGGAGATCGGTTGAGCCGGTGCCTTGCAGAAACGGACTGTGTGTCCCTTTCTGTGGCAGTTCAGACACTGCATTTCCTGGCATACTCCGGTGTGGTGAAAGTTGCACTTTCCACACTTCGGAAGGTTTCCAGCATATCGACTGGCAGGTGCTGAAGCAGTAGGCGTCGTAGCGGTGTACATAGTACTCGCTCGTTGCTCTTGCGGGGTGTCTTGTGTTGTTCGCTTCTTCTTTCTCTTGTTTCCCGACTTCTGATTACAGTCCTCTTCCCCCGATGGCTCGGGAATAGGGACTTTTACACCATGGCGGACTCCATGGTCGATGAGTCGCTGAGCCAGGCGTTTAGCACTATCGAACGTGGCTGGGTTAGAAGACAACACATTTCCATGGGTCAGGGAAGTCAGACCCCAAATGTATCTTTCGATCTTCTTGCTCTCCGAGGTAATCATCCCGGGGCATAGAGCTGCTAGCTCGCTGAACCGGTCAGTGTAGGTCACTATGTCTGATCCGACCATAGTGAGATCCCACAGCTCTTGTTCCAGCTTTTGAATTTCGCCTAACGGGCAGTATCCTCCCGCATTAACTCTTTTAGGTTTTCCCAACCTATTGGGTTAGCCACTAATAGGGTCAGTGACTTAACATGGTTGTTCCACCATGTTAGGGCCTTGCCAGAGAAGGTGCAGGCAGCAAACTTCACTTTGCTTCCTTCTGGGCATACACAGATTTCGAAGATCGACTATGTTTTCTTGAACCATTGCATGAGGGCAATGTCTCCTTCAGTCCCATTAAAGGACAATGGCTGGCATTTGGTGAAGTGCTTGTAGGAGAACTCTATCAAGCACCCGAGGACCTCACCTCATGTAGAATCAGTAGGCGTTCCACCTCTATTGGTACTGACGGAGTGATATTGAGCCATGGTTGTTGCCACAGCCGCAGCCACTGCAGCGTTTATAGCTGCCATATCGATTTGCGAAGGAGGCGGTATTGGAGTTATCGGAATAGTGCGTCTGTTAGATCTGCGAGGAGGCATCTTTGCTAAAAGAATACAAAGATGAGACGGAATAAGTCTAAAGCAATGGACACAAGACGAAAGCTGAAAAGACAAGGTTATCCTAGTTCTGGATGTATCGGGTCCTGACTTCCACATGGTTGTAGAAACAATTCATAAAAGAGTCTATACCTAATAAACTCTATGAATTTGAAATAACTATCCTCGAATGAATATCTGTTTCCTGAATAATTGTTACCAGTTGCATGTAAGAAAATAATCTTAACATATAATGTGAGCAGTGTTTCCACTCGCTCATTAAATTAACCAGATTATTATTTATTAATGTGACGTGTAAGACGTTTTGGTTACTTCGGCAGATCCTTCTTTGCAAACTTCTCATGAATTTGTTCTTGTTCCTCCTGGACTCTTCTGTTGTCTACTATGAGGAAGTGGTTACATCTATCTGGGCTTGCCGTGCGAGAATGAAAGTGACTAAAGAATCTATGAGCTTTAAGGTAACTTTATGGGGTGATCCTTACGGAGTCCTCCTATAATTGAAGATTAAATAGACTTTCGAATAAGTGATCCTACTCCAAAACTACACCCTTAAGAAGAATGGATAGCGAAGCGTAGACCACAGATTCTAAGTCTATAAGAACTTGATTATATATAAAACTTTAGGAATATACCTTGCAAGATTATAGACCTATCCGCAAGGGTCTTTTAAGTTATCACTTAGGTTATTTATATGGACTAAAATACTCCTATAGTATTCTAACGTAATGTACTTGTTCTGGTGTTCAGGTAAGTTTTAACACGGTTGCAACACCACATCATTCCCAAACACATGTCGGTCACATCTCGAATGAATATAGTTGATCAGGCTATATTGATCCTAGCTATGATTACATAACTGTTCAGGTTGACGACAGTGCCCTACCTTTAAATACTTTTAGTTATGTTCTCCTCGTGACACTAGTTCTATTATGTACATGTATAAGCAAGTAGGTATATTTTTATAACCTATAGTTATATTCTTAAAATATATCATTATCCAGAGCACGTAAGCCCCATTGTATTTTTAGTTGTATATCTTTTATCGGTTGATATACTTAGTTCACTATAAACAATGCTCTGATACCAATCTGTCACACCCCAAAACCGGAACGGCGGAATCGTTCGGGGGTGGAGGACGTCATGTTTAGTATCACGAGATATGTATATGGTAAGCAAGTAATGAACAACCATTTCATTTCGAAAGGAAGTTTTTACAATGTGTGCGTTCACAAAACATAGAATTCATACACAAATAACAAAACAAGACTTGAAGCTATAATGCTTCATCTTCTGAATCCCCAGCACGAGCACCTGTCTAATAGTCTCCTGAGAATACAAGTTATTTGAAAGAGTTGATCAGCAATTAAGCTGGTGAGTTCATAAGAGTTTAGTGATGTAAGTAAGTTGTAAAGTGTTGTTAAAAATGTAGATGTAAAATGGTGTTAAAAATGTAGTTGTAACATGTAGTTGTAAAATGTCGTAAGTTGTAAGTCCTGTTTTGAAAAGTTCGCCTGTTCCTCCAGAAAATCCTATATTTCCTACTTTGATGCAAGTGTAAGTAAAATGACACTACAACCCTTTCTATGGGTACTAAGCGGATACGAGTTATATAAGAATCAGAGTAAATAAACAATCGATTGTGCGCATCTGCCCTAAACTCACAACCAAACGAGGAACATAAATTAAGGCGGATAGCACACATCCCATTGGTTGTTAGATCATCGTCGTATATAACCCTAGTGTAAACACTTGTTACTCATGGAGTTAATTGTAATGGTTCCTTTATATCTAATGAAAAGTTCTTTAAGAAAACCCATATTTCTTATAATAAAATGGTGACCACAGTGACTACTTTTATAATAGCTTAGTTTATACTGCTATATATAATCTAATATCGGATAGAAAGTTAATTGAGTGAATCTGCCCTAAGCCCACAACCAAACGAGGAACAGGGAGTAAGGCGGAAAGCACACATCCAACTACCTATTGGGTATTAGTTTTATATATAAACATGGTGTATAAACTAAGGTATTATAGAGTTACTCACCTAAGGTCCTTTAAATTGTACTGGTTTAATAAAATGGATTAAACCCTTTACTGGGAAGTTTCTAGTTTTGTGTACCAAGAGTACTGATTTTGGAAAGTATGTTTTGTACTAGAAAAACTGTGCTTTGACTCTGTGTCCTATAACCTGACCCATAACCGGTACCCTTATGATGACTTAATGTATACTAAGCATACATATATATAGAATCGGGTAGAAACTAGATTGGGTGAGTTCGTTCCAAGCCCACAACCAAACAAGGAACAGGAAATGAAGCGGAGAGCACACATCCTATTACCTGTCGGACCCTATTGGTATATATATATATATATCCTATGATGTATACATTAAGGAATCATAAGACTAGCATTATGGTCCTTTCTTTTAAATGTAGCCTTCTACCAAGGCATCTTCTGTTATGTGCTAGACTCGACTGTTCCGGCTGTCGATTGTAAAAATGTATATTTTCCCTAGTTTATAACTATCTTGACTCGAAAATAGTTTGGGTTGGACTTTCAAGTGGTACCGTCACTTTATGAAAGAAAGGGAAGTGTAAGTACACAGTTGTCGTTTATAATGACATGCGGATGTACTAATAACCTAAAAACATATTTGTTTTATTACGGTTATAATGTGAAGGCTAGAACCCTTACTATACGCTCTTCCTGTCAGGAGATTAGGGGAACTAAACACGACCTCTGCAAATTCTTGCAAGCCATGTAATTCACATTAAAGTATATGATCATGTATACCCAATATAACTATCACCTTTTGTTTAAAACAATGAGTTAGTGATTCATTGGTATAATTAGATCCTATATGTGTTATCATGCTATAGCAACCTAACTTGTTTGTTTTGTCCAGTATTTTGTACGTTCTGTTTGTTTCTAGTAATTATGTGTTCTCTCTGTATGGTATTGTTTGATTCTCTTCACTATCTGTTCTGTATGGTATTGTTTGTTTCTGTGCTTCATTGTACTAGAAGTAATGATTAGAATTTTCCTAAACTATACCTATTATAGCTTACTAATGTTCTACTTGGACTGTTACTGGAAAGACTCGTTTATCTACTAAGTTATGTTTGTACTTTTAAAAACAAAGTTTTGTATAACTAGAAAGTAACATAACTTTAAAAGAGTTTTGAAATGTTTTGACGACTTATAAATGACATAAGTAACATTTTGAAAGATGTTTATAACAAACATTTACATAATTATCATTGTGTTCAACTTGTATCCCCCCCCCCCCTTAAAACAGTTAAAAGATTCATTACGGGGTATGAACTCACCTGATGTGGTTGATTCAAATGGGTATGCATGTAAGGATGACAAGTTCCACGAATGAAGTCCTGAGATACAATAAGTCCTAAATGACATATAAGGACACATATTGACATGAATATAGTGTTTATAAACAACTATATGAAAGGAAACACCTTCCGGGACTAGGAAACACCTTGACCAAGTGTTGGAATCACATGTGATTCAACAAAGGAAAGTGAAATGGCACTAACATGTGTTTACGGTTTAGGGTTTACGGTCCTAATGGGTTTACGGCCGTAAACCCATGGTAACTTCTACCATTTGGTGTTTTAAGGTCTAACAAGTCAAGGTTAAGCATACTATGATCAAGTCCAAGCCTTAGGAAGTAATTGTGGCACCAATGCACCACTTTTTAGAGTTTACGGCCCATGGACCATTCCTCATGAGTTTATGGCCGTAAACTCATGGCTAAACATGGCTAAGTGTTGGTTTAAAAGCTATGGATGCTTTAAGGACTTTTGCTCTAAACTTGTATGAGAAAGACCACCTCAAATGAGGCTTTTGATGAGTTTACGGCCCAAAGGGGTTTACGGCCGTAAACTCATGGTCATTGTGAACTTGAGTGAAGTTTAAGGTCCTTCAAACATCAAGGAAGGGTTCTGGGTCACTTGCCTTGCATCCTATAGCGTTTATGGCCCTAATGGCCACCAAAAAGGGGTTTACGGTCTTGGGAGTTTACGGCTATAAACTCCCTTTGATCTTGTGTTCTTGATGTTTTAAAGCCTCTAAGCATGGATACTAACTAGATATGAAGTATAGGGAAGTGTACTTACGATCTAGAAGCTTGAAATGGTTGATATTGGCCAAGAACACTAGTGTGTGTTCTTGGTGTTCTTGGTGAAACTTGAAGATCTAAGAAAACATGATTTTTATGGATGAATCATGAGGATGAAGCTAGTTAAGAAGGATTATCAACAAACTAGAGAAAGAACACTTACGATTTTTGAAGATCAAACACGAAGATCGGGATGATACTTGAGAGAAAACTCATGTGTTCTTGAAGGGAAAGTGAAAGAATGAAGAAAAGTGAAGGAAATGAACTTATATGGAGGAGTTTACGGCCTACATGAGTTTACGGACGTAAACTCCATGTTTACGTTCGTAAACTCCATTTGATGGAGTTTAGGGCTTGATTCTTGTACTGTGACCTTTAGCAGATAAATTCCAACACTTATTCCTTAAGTGTATTAGGCTAAAACTCCTTAGAAAGACCTTTAACCAGGCTAGAACTCAGTACTAATGAGTTTGACACTCATTTGAGTTGATTGACTGGGCTTTAAAATCAAAAAAAAAATTTCGGGTTCTCACATCATCCCCCCGTTAGATGGAATTTCGTCCCGGAATTAGCTTTCTTAGCCGTACTTACAGGGGTTATGCTCCTCTGATTGGCAGAATACCTACTCGTAGACCTGACAACTTTGCCCTGGTGTTCCTGATAGGATTCGTACTTGGTCCATCTATCATTACCTCGTGCATACAAGTCGTATATGATTAGGGTTAGTAAGACGGTCGGATGTGTGACTCTGCCCCAGGTCCACAACCAAACAAGGAACAGGAGATAGGGCGGAAACACACATACTAAATCTGCGTAATCATAATCATATACCACCCCCGCGTATACACTGAATAGTGATAGGTGGGTTGTATTCGTCCTTAGCCTCTGTGCTCGAACTTGGTCTGTTGGACGAGTGGTATTTCATGACGGTCTGTGGACATCTGACGATAAGGCTTCGGAGGACAAAGTACTCTTCGCACGAGTACTTCGGGGGTTTAGAATACGAAAGATAAAACTGACGTTTAGGTCGGACTTTCGATACGAATGACGAAAGTTTCGAGAACTTGCCGATCGAGGCGATAGAAACATATGAACTTAGTATGGTGAGGACCACGCCAAATCGTGACGAATGAAAGCAACGGACTCTTTACTGAACAAAGTTTTGGCCAATTGAAAGAAACGTCTGCTATACGATGATGTATCCCTAGTGTGTTCGATAATGTACTGCTAGTGTGCTCGACCATGTACCCTTTGCAAATGATCCAGGGCTTTCTGTTTTACCTTTGATGTTAACACTCCTACGTATCGTACCGCTATGTGCGCATACATACAAATGAAAGTGTTTTAATAACTAGTGGGGATACTTTATATCACAATTCTCCTTGGTACCACTACAATCGCCTGCAATATACAAGTTATGAATATTTAAGATGAACCAGGCAGTCGACTGAGTAACTCTGCCTCAAATCCTCAACCAATCAAGGAATGGGAACCTAAGCAGAGTCACTCACTCTAAGTCTGCAACATCTTAGTTGTGCACAACCCTGATGTATATGGTAAACCATAATAGCTTCTCTAAGGGATCCTTTAGTTCTCTTGAATACTGTGACCTATTTCAACATGTGAGTTGTTATAGTTACTTTTAAGTGTTATCCCCAAATTTTAATCTTATATGAATATAAAATTAATTTTAAAAGTAATTACTATTTCGAAAACGTACCGCTACTCGTCGACGACTCCGGGGTAGATTCTCCTGCGGTGATCATCAGAATGCGTCCATCCGCGCCTCAGTTCCTTTTTATCGGGCAGTCCCTCTGAAAATGTCCAGCCTCACCACAGCCATAGCAGGCTTGGTTTTCTTCAGCTCCGAGGACTTGGGAGATCGGTTGAGCCGGTGCCTTGCAGAAACGGACTGTGTGTCCCTTTCTGTGGCAGTTCAGACACTGCATTTCCTGGCATACTCCGGTGTGGTGAAAGTTGCACTTTCCACACTTCGGAAGGTTTCCAGCATATCGACTGGCAGGTGCTGAAGCAGTAGGCGTCGTAGCGGTGTACATAGTACTCGCTCGTTGCTCTTGCGGGGTGTCTTGTGTTGTTCGCTTCTTCTTTCTCTTTTTTCCCGACTTCTGATTACAGTCCTCTTCCCCCGATGGCTCGGGAATAGGGACTTTTACACCATGGCGGACTCCATGGTCGATGAGTCGCTGAGCCAGGCGTTTAGCACTATCGAACGTGGCTGGGTTAGAAGACAACACATTTCCATGGGTCAGGGAAGTCAGACCCCAAATGTATCTTTCGATCTTCTTGCTCTCAGAGGTAATCATCCTGGGGCATAGAGCTGCTAGCTCGCTGAACCGGTCAGTGTAGGTCACTATGTCTGATCCGACCATAGTGAGATCCCACAGCTCTTGTTCCAGCTTTTGAATTTCGCCTAACGGGCAGTATCCTCCCGCATTAACTCTTTTGGGTTTTCCCAACCTATTGAGTTAGCCACTGATAGGGTCAGTGACTTAACATGGCTGTTCCACCATGTTAGGGCCTTGCCAGAGAAGGTGCAGGCAGCAAACTTCACTTTGCTTCCTTCTGGGCATACACAGATTTCGAAGATCGACTATGTTTTCTTGAACCATTGCATGAGGGCAATGTCTCCTTCAGTCCCATTAGAGGACAATGGCTGGCATTTGGTGAAGTCCTTGTAGGAGAACTCTATCAAGCACCCGAGGACCTCACCTCGTGTAGAATCAGTAGGCGTTCCACCTCTATTGGTACTGATGGAGTGATATTGAGCCATGGTTGTTGCCACAGCCGCAGCCACTGCAGCGTTTATAGCTGCCATATCGATTTGCGAAGGAGGCGGTATTGGAGTTATCGGAGTAGTGCGTTTGTTAGATCTGCGAGGAGGCATCTTTGCTAAAAGAATACAAAGATGAGACGGAATAAGTCCAAAGCAATGGACACAAGCCGAAAGCTGAAAAGACAAGGTTATCCTAGTTCTGGATGTATCAGGTCCTGACTTCCACAGGGTTGTAGAAACAATTCATAAAAGAGTCTATACCTAATAAACTCTATGAATTTGAAATAACTATCCTCGAATGAATATCTGTTTCCTGAATAATTATTACCAGTTGCATGTAAGAAAATAATCTTAACATATAATGTGAGCAGTGTTTCCACTCGCTCATTAAATTAACCAGATTATTATTTATTAATGTGACGTGTAAGACGATTTGGTTACTTCGGCTGATCCTTCTTTGCAAACTTCTCATGAATTTCTTCTTGTTCCTCCTGGACTCTTCTGTTGTCTACTATGAGGAAGTGGTTACATCTATCTGGGCTTCTCGTGCGAGAATGAAAGTGACTAAAGAATCTATGAACTTTAAGGTAACTTTATGGGGTGATCCTTACGGAGTCCTCCTATAATTGAAGATTAAATAGACTTTCGAATAAGTGATCCTACTCCAAAACTACACCCTTAAGAGGAATGGATAGCGAAGCGTAGACCACAGATTCTAAGTCTATAAGATCTTGATTATATATAAAACTTTAGGAATATACCTTGCAAGATTATAGACCTATCCGTAAGGGTCTTTTAAGTTATCACTTAGGTTATTTATATGGACTAAAATACTCCTATAGTATTCTAACGTAATGTACTTGTTCTGGTGTTCAGGTAAGTTTTAACACGGTTGCAACACCACATCATTCCCAAACACATGTCGGTCACATCTCGAATGAATATAGTTGATTAGGCTATATTGATCCTAGCTATGATTACATAATTGTTCAGGTTGACGACAGTGCCCAACCTTTAAATACTTTTACTTATGTTCTCCTCGTGACACTAGTTCTATTATGTACATGTATAAGCAAGTAGGTATATTTTTATAACCTATAGTTATATTCTTAAAATATATCATTATCCAGAGCACTCAAGCCCCATTGTATTTTTAGTTGTATATCTTTTATCGGTTGATATACTTAGTTCACTATAAACAATGCTCTGATACCAATCTGTCACACCCCAAAACCGGAACGGCGGAATCGTTCGGGGGTGGAGGACGTCATGTTTAGTATCACGAGATATGTATATGGTAAGCAAGTAATGAACAACCATTTCATTTCGAAAGAAAGTTTTTACGATGTGTGCGTTCACAAAACATAGAATTCATACACAAATAACAAAACAAGACTTGAAGCTATAATGCTTCATCTTCTGAATCCCCAGCACGAGCACCTATTTAATAGTCTCCTGAGAATACAAGTTATTTGAAAGAGTTGATCAGCAATTAAGCTGGTGAGTTCATAAGAGTTTAGTGATGTAAGTAAGTTGTAAAGTGTTGTTAAAAATGTAGATGTAAAATGGTGTTAAAAATGTAGTTGTAACATGTAGTTGTAAAATGTCGTAAGTTGTAAGTCCTGTTTTGAAAAGTTCGCCTGTTCCTCCAAAAAATCCTATATTTCCTACTTTGATGCAAGTTTAAGTAAAATGACACTACAACCCTTTCTATGGGTACTAAGCGGATACGAGTTATATAAGACTCAGAGTAAATAAACAATCGATTGTGTGCATCTGCCCTAAACTCACAACCAAAAGAGGAACATAAATTAAGGCGGATAACACACATCCCATTGGTTGTTAGATCATCGACGTATATAACCCTAGTGTAAAACACTTGTTACTCATGGAGTTAATTGTAATGGTTCCTTTATATCTAATGAAAAGTTCTTTAAGAAAACCCATATTTCTTATAATAAAATGGTGACCACAGTGACTACTTTTATAATAGCTTAGTTTATACTGCTATATATAATCTAATATCGGATAGAAAGTTAATTGAGTGAATCTGCCCTAAGCCCACAACCAAACGAGGAACAGGGAGTAAGGCGGAAAGCACACATCCAACTACCTATTGGGTATTAGTTTTATATATAAACATGGTGTATAAACTAAGGTATTATAGAGTTACTCACCTAAGGTCCTTTAAATTGTACTGGTTTAATAAAATGGATTAAACCCTTTACTGGGAAGTTTCTACTTTTGTATACCAAGAGTACTGATTTTGGAAAGTATTTTTGTACTAGAAAAACTATGCTTTGACTCTGTGTCCTATAACCTGACCCATAACTGGTACCCTTATGATGACTTAATGTATACTAAGCAGACATATATATAGAATCGGGTAGAAAATAGATTGGGTGAGTTCGTTCCAAGCCCACAACCAAACAAGGAACAGGAAATGAAGCGGAGAGCACACATCCTATTACCTGTCGGACCCTATTGGTATATATATATCCTATGATGTATACATTAAGGAATCATAAGACTAGCATTATGGTCCTTTCTTTTAAATGTAGCCTTCTACCAAGGCATCTTCTGTTATGTGCTAGACTCGACTGTTCCGGTTGTCGATTGTAAAAATGTATATTTTCCCTAGTTTATAACTATCTTGACTCGAAAATAGTTTGGGTTGGACTTTCAGGTGGTACCGTCACTTTATGAAAGAAAGGGAAGTGTAAGTACACAGTTGTCGTTTATAATGACATGCGGATGTACTAATAACCTAAAAACATATTTGTTTTATTATGGTTATAATGTGAAGGCTAGAACCCTTACTATACCCTCTCCCTGTCAGGAGATTAGGGGAACTAAACACGACCTTTGCAAATTCTTGCAAGCCATGTAATTCACATTAAAGTATATGATCATGTATACCCAATATAACTATCACCTTTTGTTTAAAACAATGAGTTAGTGATTTATTGGTATAATTAGATCATGTATGTGTTATCATGCTATAGCAACCTAACTTGTTTGTTTTGTACAATATTTTTTACGTTCTGTTTGTTTCTAGTAATTGTGTGTTCTCTCTGTATGGTATTGTTTGATTCTCTTCACTATCTGTTCTGTATGGTATTGTTTGTTTATGTGCTTCATTGTACTAGAAGTAATGATTAGAATTCTCCTAAATTATACCTATTATAGCTTACTAATGTTCTACTTGGACTGTTACTGGAAAGACTCGTTTATCTACTAAGTTATGTTTGTACTTTTAAAAACAAAGTTTTGTATAACTAGAAAGTAACATAACTTTAAAAGAGTTTTGAAATGTTTTGACGACTTATAAATGACATAAGTAACATTTTGAAAGATGTTTATAACAAACATTTACCCAATTATCATTGTGTTCAACTTGTATCCCCCCCCCCCCCCCTTAAAACAGTTAAAACAGTTAAAAGATTCATTACGGGGTATGAACTCACCTGATGTGGTTGATTCAAACGGGTATGCGTGTAAGGATGAGAAGTTCCACGAATGAAGTCCCCAGACACAATAAGTCCTAAATGATATATAAGGACACATATTGACATGAATATAGTGTTTATAAACAACTATATGAAAGGAAACACCTTCCGGGACTAGGAAACACCTTGACCAAGTGTTGGAATCACATGTTATTCAACAAAGGAAAGTGAAATGGCACTAACATCTGTTTACGGTTTAGGGTTTACGGTCCTAATGGGTTTACGGCCGTAAACCCATGGTAACTTCTACCATTGGGTGTTTTAAGGTCTAATAAGTCAAGGTTAAGCATACTATGATGAAGTCCAAGCCTTAGGAAGTAATTGTGGCACCAATGCACCACTTTTTAGAGTTTACGGCCCATGGACCATTCCTCATGAGTTTACGGCCGTAAACTCATGGTCAAACATGGCTAAGTGTTGGTTTGAAAGTTATGGATGCTTTAAGGACTTTTGCTCTAAACTTGTATGAGAAAGACCACCTCAAATGAGGCTTTTGATGAGTTTACGGCCCAAAGGGGTTTACGGCCATAAACTCATGGTCATTATGAACTTGAGTGAAGTTTAAGGTCCTTCAAACATCAAGGAAGGGTTCTGGGTCACTTGTCTTGCATCCTATAGCGTTTATGGCCCTAATGGCCACCAAAAAGGGGTTTACGATCTTGGGAGTTTACGGCTATAAACTCCCTTTGATCTTGTGTTCTTGATGTTTTCAAGCCTCTAAGCATGGATACTAACAATATATGAAGTATAGGGAAGTGTACTTACGATCTAGAAGCTTGAAATTGTTGATATTGGCCAAGAACACTAGTGTGTGTTCTTGGTGTTCTTGGTGAAACTTGAAGATCTAAGAAAACAGGATTTTTATGGATGAATCATGAGGATGAAGCTAGTTAAGAAGGATTATCAACAAACTAGAGAAAGAACACTTACGATTTTTGAAGATCAAGCATGAAGATCGGGATGATACTTGAGAGAAAACTCATGTGTTCTTGAAGGGAAAGTGAAAGAATGAAGAAAAGTGAAGGAAATGAACTTATATGGAGGAGTTTACGGCCTACATGAGTTTACGGCCGTAAACTCCATGTTTACGGTCGTAAACTCCATTTGATGGAGTTTAGGGCTTGATTCTTGTACTCTGGCCTTTAGCAGATAAATTCCAACACTTATTCCTTAAGTGTACTAGGCTAAAACTCCTTAGAAAGACCTTTAACCGGGCTAGAACTCAGTACTAATGAGTTTGACACTAATTTGAGTTGATTAACTGGGGTTTAAAATCAAAAAAATTTCCGGGTTGTCGCAAAAGACGCCTACGGAAATTCGTCAATTTCTAGGCCTTGCTGGCTACTATCGCAGGTTCATTCAGAACTTTTCAAAGATTGTGAAACCACTTACCACATTGAACCAGAAAGGTGTGGCCTTTGACTGGGAAGAGAAACAAGAAAAGGCGTTCCAAACGCTTAAGCAAGCCTTATGCAGCGCACCGATATTATCTCTCCTAGATGGGATAGAAGATTCCGTGGTATACTGTGATGCATCCAACCAAGGGCTTGGTTGTGTTCTTATGTAACGGGGAAAGGTTATCGCCTATGCCTCAAGACAACTTAAGACGCACGAAGTCAACTACACTACACATGATCTTGAGCTTGGAGCAGTAGTATTTGCTCTGAAGATCTGGAGACACTACCTGTATGGTACGAAAAGCACTATCTTTACAGATCATAAAAGCCTTCAACATATATTCGACCAGAAGGAGCTCAACATGAGACAACGACGGTGGGTTGAGCTACTAAATGAGTACGAATGCGAAATTCGTTATCATCCCGGTAAAGCCAATGTAGTAGCTGGCACCCTAAGTCGGAAAGAATAGTTTGGTCGTAGAGTCAAGGCATTGACTATGACAATCCATTCACATCTGTCCACACAAATTAAGGAGGCTCAACAGGAAGCCTTGAAACCGGAAAATGTGGCAGATGAAACCCTGAGAGAGATGGATAAAAACTTAGTAGTCAAGGGTGACGGAGTCTTATACCTCATGGATCGGATCTGGACACCGAAGTTTGGTGGTTTCAGAGCCGTTGTCATGAACGAAGCGCACAATACTCGATACTCCATTCATCCAGGTTCAGATAAGATGTATCTGGATCTCAAAAAGTTATATTGGTGGCCTAACATGAAAGCATATATTGCTAACTTTGTGGGCAAGTGTCTTACTTGCGCCAAATTAAAGTAGAATATCAAAAGCCCTAGTGTTTTCTACCACAACAGGAGATACCTGAGTGGAAGTGGGAGCGGATTACAATGGATTTCATAACCAAGTTACCCAAGACAACGGGTGGACTTGATACCATTTAGGTAATCGTCGACAGATTAACAAAGTCGCTACAAAAATCTCTGGGAACTAGGCTGGACATTAGTACAGCCTACCACCCACAAACTGATGGACAGAGTGAGAGGACTATATAAATATTAGAAGACATGCTGAGAGCTTGTGTGATCGAATTTGGTAAAGCGTGGGATATCCATCTACCATTAGTTGAGTTTTCATACAACAACAGCTAACACACTAGTATCAAAGTTACTCCATTTGAAGCCCTCTATGGCCGCAAGTGCAGATCTCCTCTGTGTTGGGCTGAGGTGGGTGACACGCAACTAGCTAAAGGACAAGTTCCTGACAGAACTCTCACTGGTCCAGATATCATCTGGGAAACTACGGAAAAGATTGTTCAAATTCGTGAACGATTGAAAGCCTCCAGAGACAGACAGAAAAGCTACGCTGACAAAATACGAAAACCCTTGGAATTTCAGGTTGGTGACCTTGTTCTATTGAAGGTCTCACCCTGGAAGGGCATGATACGCTTCGGAAAGCGAGGCAAACTAAATCCAATGTACATTGGGCCTTTTGAGATTCTCGCTCGAATCGGCCCAGTAGCTTACAAACTCCGACTACCACAGGAACTTAGTAACGTACACCCTACCTTCCACGTATCGAACCTAAAGAAGTGTCTATCTGATGAGACTCTTGTTATCCCGCTCGATGAAATCGAGATCAATGAGAGCCTCAACTTCGTGGAAGAACCAGTAGAAATCATGGATAGGGAAGTCAAGCAGACGAAACAAAGTCGTATCCCGATAGTGAAGGTTCGTTGGAATGCAAAAGAGGGACCTGAATTCACTTAGGAGCGGGAGGATCAAATGAAACATAAGTATCCTCATCTTTTCCCTTATTCCATGTGTATTTCTTAGACTTAATTTCGGGACGAAATTCTCTCTAACGAGGGGATGATGTGACAACCCGTAATTTCTATCTTGTAAAAAGTCAAACTTGGTCAACTAAAGTCAAACTTATTTCTTGTATTATCTTAATATAGTTAGGATAATGAATTTATAGGTGTATAATCCTAGTATTATTAGGTGTTGTGTGTTATAGGAGGGAAATCAATTAGGACCAGGAACCTTCGCATGAGCCGCAAACCCTCGTTGGGCAGTAAACGCTCGGACCACAAACGAGCCTTCACAACCGTAAACATCCCTTGTTCTCGGCTGTGAACTCCTTCGGGCCGTGAACCTTCTTCGGACCGCAAAGCCTCCCATATATATATATATATATATATATATATATATATATATATATATATATATATATATATATATATATATATATATATATATATATATATATATATATATATATATATGTTTAACCGTAAATTCCTTCACTTCTAGCCGAAAACTCAAGTCTTTTCTCCCAAGATCTTCAACCAAAAACCCAAGTTTTCTCTCATCTATCATCCGAAGATCATCCAATCCACCTCCAGATCTTATTTAAGAACATCTAGTGTTCTTCTCTTCACAATCAATCACCATTCATTCTTGAGTTTACGGCTGTAAAAACGTACATCTCCTTCATTTCACCAAGAAACACCAAGAACACACTGAGTTCCAGCCGAAAACACTTGAATCTTCAAGTGCCAAAAACCCTTTTGCGGCCGCGAATACCGAAGCCTAGTCGTGAACACCTTGCAGCCTCTTAATTTCGGTTCTAACACTTCTTTTGTAAGTAATTCTTACATACTAGGTTGTTTCCTTAATGCCTTAGAGGTTATATTCACTAATCGTATGCGTATATACTATGTGATATTCATTTTAGGACTTGTTTTGTCTCGGGATCTAACTAGTTGAGACAATCCTCCTATATCGAACATTCAACTGAATCACTCCCAAAAGGTGAGTTCATACCCCTACAATTTACCTTTTTAAATACTTTTAGGGGGAATACAAGTAGAACACAATTCATTTGTGTTAACATTTACATGTGAAACCAAACAAACAATTGATTTCTTATGGTTATAATTGTTGTTAAAATCATTTCAAAAACTCTTTTAAACTATTTTAGATAGTTGTTTATTATCAAAATCGTATTCATTTATATATTTATGTATAAGTATGCTTTAACGAACCTAGGACTAATGGTAAATACATTGACTCCTGTTCCTTGTTTTGTTGTGGGCTTAGGGTAGGATCACTAGTCCGACCGTCGGCTAAATCATAGCTATACTTGCTAAATATATACATGAATATTAAACCCCATTTTCAAAGTACATACTTAACTCAGTTGTAAACATTGGGCAATTGAGTCTTTTCTACAAATCTTTTACAGTTCAAACAAATATACTAGTAAACTATAATAGGTATAGTTTAGAGGATCAATACATACTAATTTCTAGAACAGAGAAACGATACATGAGTCAATACCTACTATTTTCTAGAACAGAGAAACCATACATGAGTCGATACATACATACTATTACTTTTCATTACAAAGTATACTATTCATTTACGAGAATAAAAAGGAACTTACATTCTATAACAAGAACAAGATAACTAAAATGTGAGATACTATTTCATGGCATAGCAATATTTTTGTAATGTCACGTTTTGTAACTAGAGTCTCCTGGAGGGAGAGTGTGAGTTTGTCTATAGATCTATACGGGATTGACCATCCCACACCTTGCTGCTAGCTACAGTGGGACCTGCAGGTCTACGGGTGACGAATGTCATATCATTTTCGACGCCTGAAGAACGTCGTGTTTCATACTAGTCAATCAAGCATGGTTATAACCTAGTCGCATTTAACCTAAATTAACCAATTTGGTTACAAGGTAGTTAATGCATCAGTAGTTTATTTTACACAATGCTACTGTAAACCTTCATTTTCCATTACACCCATACAGTGATATTCTCTCATGAGATATGCATACTATTTTTCTAGTAAAAGATGGTTTTACAAATATGGAAAACTTACATTTTATACTGTTTCAAGTACAAACATACATTTTACAAGAGAACAAACATACAAAACAGTCGGGTCTTGGGTAGAAGACTACATTTCATTTGTAGAAGAAAATATAGGATTTTCTGGGAAGTATACAAACATTTTACTAAACAAATACAAACATTTTCATGAAACAAACACAAAATTTTGACATTAAATACTTATGAACTCACCAACTTAAATGTTGATACTCTCTTTCAAAATAACTTGTATTCTCAGGGAACCAGTAGACAGGTACATTGGATCAGGTTTTTGAGAAGACGGAGCATTTTCAAGACTCGTCTTTTATTTTGATATACATATTGTTGGTGTCTTACAACTATACTCAGAACACACATGCACTAACTATTCTATTAATTCAATGGATGTTGTTGCTTGTTTTACTATTGTCCATTGTTATGATATTTTACATGACGTTCTCCGCCCCCGAATGTTTCCACCATCTCGGTTTGGGGGTGTGACACACAAACATGCGCAGTTGATTTGTAAAATCCAACTTCATCTTGGATGTTCGAAAAACGATTTCTGAAATCAAACCCATCTAAATCTCTATATTATTTTCCTAAAGAATCATGTCTACTAACCTTGTAGCTTTGAATTCGAAGTTTCGTAGACTCGATTGATTCTCAACTAGAGTACCAGGCATAGCCAAATGAACAAGAAAGAATTTCATAATTAAGAGAAGAGAATCGTACGGAATATATATTAAACCGGACATAGTTTCATGATTAAATCTTAGTATTCATCCTCAACTAGAAACAAGAAGAGGGAAAGTGTTTGGAAAAAGAATACAATGTTTCTTATAAGGTCTGTTTCTTTTAACATAGACTAAGACAAATCTACAAGTGTATGCAGGAAGATGCTTAAATTGAATATCGATTTCCAGATGTTGAATAGATTTGTGTTTTGGGTTTCGAATCATCGTAGGCAAAGAAATTGATGAATCATCTAGGGTGGCGATTTTGATTGTATTTCTATTTTTGGGTTTCAAATCGTACATGACCAAACCCAACTTGTTATTATCTTCGTATCAGTGGGGTTATTAGGGTCATAGAAGAAAAAAAGGATGTCACATGTGAATGTCGTTAGGCTAAGGGGTATGGTTACCACCAGCCCACTAGAAAAGTGATGCCATGCCAGCTTCACGTCAGCTCCACTACATGTTCACTATCAACCTACTACCCTTGGAAATGGTTACCACTCCACATTATTTATCTTTTTATTTTTTATTTTTTTTTTGAAATTATATTAAATATAAAACACATTTATTAAACATAAATAAATAGTTTGGTAATAAAAAAAGTACAATAAATTAAACAAAAAGACATAATCTTAAAAGTCAACTAGATGCATTCCCCCGCGTTGCGGGGGTTGGATGGTGTTGGTTTTATGTAAATGTATAGTAGATTGTCTTAATTGGTAGCCGCAGTTAAGTATGTTGCTATTTGCTGCAATTTGCTCTTTTACAAATTTGATACTTAAAATAAAAAAAATAAAGGACATTGCCCTTTGCAGAAAAAATGATCCAAACTACATAAAGCTAAACATTAAAATGAAAATACATTGCCCTATTTTAGTATTTTTGTTGTAAGATATACAAAAAAACCCACTTAGCATCAGTCCAATGAAACGCATTTTGATGAACCCGGTTCAGCTCTTCATGTTTCAGTTCCACACGTATAAATGGGTCCGGAGGGAAAAGAGGTAATATATGGTTTAGCAAAAAAGTATTTCTACAAATAACAACATAGCATACATAGGCGTTGTTGTCATCTCACTCATTCTCTATTTAATCACAAATCCCACCTTATGTGATACCTACTGGAAAGATGAAAAGGCAGAGGCTTAACTGGGCCGCAACTGTGCCAACCTCAAATACCTTTGCTGCATGAAGAAAGCAAAAACAAAACACCCATTAATAAATTAATATTTCATGGTGTTTTTTATTTATATTATATGGTATTATTTGAAAGCGTTAATAAATGTGATTTAAGACTATTAAGTTTAACCAAATACCTAATGTTAATGGCTAGTCTTCGTATAATTTTAACAGATAATTGAAATTTATGATTTTCGTTTATAACTTTTCCAATTTATTATCCTATTAGATTCATCACAGGACTGAAAGATATCATCCACAAAATGTGAATGTTTGGTTATGTAATATAAATCTAGATATTATTTGTGACCGATAACCCATTTCGTACCTGGATGTGAAGCTAATATAAAACAAGATCTGTTTCAGCCAACCAAACATGTCACATATAAAAATACTATTAAGTCTTAACCATGATTAGGAGCCACAAAAAAGTATAATGGTTTATGTAACTTTTTTTACCTGATGACAGACACATTAGGTGGGTTCATTTGGATCAATTAGTTGATCAATATCCAATGAGATGGCAGTTGCAGTGGTCCGAAACACTCCAGCTAAGAAATAGTATAACACCTTCAATTTGCATACATTATCCTACAATTCAAGAGTATGTAATTAATAATGAACAAATAACTTGACTATATAATAAAAAATAAACAATCAATAATATGTACTATCTGACATTTAAGATCCAAGCTTAAAAATAAAAAGTTATTTGTCATGTAAGAGCGGTGCGTCTGACTATACTATTCACTTGTAGAATGAGAAAAATTGTAAATTGTCATTTTGCATGGAAAAAAACAAAAGCATTATGAAACCGTCTGATAATGACCGTAATTACAGAAACACTGTTTTTCCGAACCCAAACCAAAAAATATTTTGAGGCACACTTACAACTTTTGGGAATTAAAAAAAACTAAAAATACTAAAAGGTGAACTTATTGCACCTGTCCATGATTGACCATCTCTGATTTAATCGACTTCTACATCGTAAACTGGAATAAAACAAAAAATGAAGCTATGGGTAGTACAATGGATAGAGAAATACATATTTGTGTTCCTGTTTGAAGATGTGGATGGCCATAATGTTGAGATACATGCCATGCCATTAGAAATTAGTACATAGTTTGGTATGATGGAATCGGGGAAAGGAATGGAATGGCTGATACCATCGGAAAAAAAAATTTGTTTTTTTGTCTGGTTGAATATAACAGACAATTCTAAGTAAATTAAGTAAAAATGACAAAAATGCCCTTGTATCTTACCCCATAGTTTTCAAGGAAATGATCATGGTTTGTTGGGAAACTTGTGTCATGGCTTTGCTTCCAGGTGAAGGTGCAAGTGTCACCAGGTGAACCTGCAAGTGCCACCTCCTTCAGCCTACATGATTAAATACTAAAAATAATATAAATATATATTTCTATTTTTTTAAAATCTGACCTTAACGCGAGCAGAAGATAAAGGGAAACTAACTCTCAGTACCGTTTAAGTGCAAATGGTAGCATCAACCGCTCTCCCTTTTGGACAGCAGGATTTATTAAAATAGTTCGTGCCTTTGGGGCACAGAGATTTCTAAGAACAATAAAAAAAAAGTATAAGTTGATTTATAAATAAAGGAAAAAAAATCATGTTTTTTAACATTGAAAATAATATATCAAATGAGATATATCGCTAAATAAGTTTCATATAGAAACATATTTCAGGTTGTTTGGAATGTTAATAGATTTTTCTTCGAAAATTTTATATTCACCAATTCATTGTTATATATAGGTATTATTATTATATATTAGCAATTAAACCTTACATGTAAACATATCATCGATTCATTGTCTTCATTTCTACTGAATATCATGAATGGTATGATCAATGGATGTTTCTTCATTAACCCCATCTGCATCTTCATAAAAACTTGGTATCAAGAACATAAGTTAGATGTATAAAGTGGAAAAGGATTCAAACTTTTTTGTTATCATACCACAAAGTTAAGGCTCAAGTGCACAACCTCAACAACTGTTGATTCTTTCCTTTCTTCTCATCATGTGATCAGTATGAAGACTACCAATGACCATCTCACTTTGTGCTTTAAATCCTTCACCGGCCATTTCTTTAGGGGTAATTAAGTCAATTGTAGTAGAACCACCTTCTTTAGGGAGTGATGTTGAAGCATCACTTGGACCTGTGGTGTTGAACTGTGATAAGATTCATTTCCTTAATATATATATATATATATATATATATATATATATATATATATATATATACATTATTTCTCCACACAAAGATTTAAAAAAAAAAGAAAAAAATGAAAAGTATTATTACGTCATTGATCTCAAAAAGATCAATGTCCTCCAACTGTAGAACGGCAGCCTTGGTTGTAGCTGGAATCGCCACAGCAGGTCCAATTCCCATAATTACTGGTGGTACACTAATAGAAGCAAAAGTCCTAATAGTAAAATTATTTTGTTGCATGACATTCTTGGTTTTCACCTGGTAATAGGTAGTTTCTATTTTATACGCATACAAAATAATGAAATTAACAGGCAACCACAAACAGAGATGATTCCTGAGTAACGAAAAGTAAAATTGAACTTGAAATTACAAAGAAATATTACGAAGATCAGATGTAGATACTTCCCATGTTCCTCTTCTCAACTCATAGGCAACACCGTTTTCAAAACAAAATACCTGCAAGAAAGAAATTAAAAAAAAAACAAATAAACATAAGGTCTCCTGATGGGTAAACATTAACAAATTACTGAAGAAATCAAATAACCCAACTGAACTGAATATTTACAAAACGCAAATAAAATAAATAAATAAAATAAAAAATAAAAATAAAAAAAACTTTTCTACCAAATCTGGTAAAGTTGAATTTGAAGCTTTTTTAGGGGAATTAGATCTTGAAAACGGAGCTGTGTAGCAATACGTATGTTCAAATTCATAAAACGTAGGTGGGTCAATTGAAAGATGTAGGTTGACATATGTATGTACAAATTCATAAAAGTTAATCTGAACAACAATCGCATCTAAAAGATGTAGGGTTTCTCATTTATTATAGAAGATCACCGGAAGAAACAGTCGCATCTAAACCTGTTGGTTAAACATTTACAGTCAAAAGAAGGGAAAGAAGAAGAGGAAGGGAACGATTTCTGTCAACAATCGATCCCAAACACCCCAATGATTTCTATCAAACAATAAAAAAAAAGGAAAAGAAAGAATTTGGGACTGCTGAAGCAGCCCCGTCTATTTACCTGCAATCGCCGGAGGAGGCAGTCCGTCTCCATCCCACAAACCGAGACCCACCCCGTCGCACCACTCTTTTCCCCTTGTAGCTCCACAACAGCCACCAAACACCTGTTCACCGCCATTTGTTGCTGTCGTGATTGCAGCGTTCGTCTGCTGCTACTACCGTCGGTGGTGCGCTTCGCTGGCTTCGCTTCCCCTTCATTCGCCTAGTTCGACATCGAAGTTGGAGACCATCTCGGCTTTGCAAATCGACCGATGCGCCTTCACTTTCCCTCTCTTTCGTTCGTCTGCTTGCAGGCGTTCTTCCGACTAAACGTGAATTATGGATAGTAATAGAGAGTTCTGGAAGGAGGGAAGATATTTCAAAGAGGCCGTCCAAAATATGTGTATCGACACAAAATGACCCAAATATAGTTGAGGGACCATTTCTAACAACATCTTAGGAACTTTACTGTTACTTTTCTTCATAACTTTAATATATATATAATAATAAATATTTAAAGGTAAATTAGAAATTAAAAAAAAATATAATTGAAATATATAAGTGAAGGGTCTGATCTGTAATTACCAAAAATCATTTAAATATAAGAAATTTGATTTAAGGTGGGAGTTGTAATCAGTCAAGACTCAAGCCTCCAAAATTGTCAAGTCTTTATTTTACATTCTTCTTCCTCACCTGCGCATGGCCATTTTCTTCATCAACTTCTTGGAGCTCTTTTTCTCCATTTTCTTCCCTCTTTAAAAAGAGTATTTTTTTTTTATAAATCCACCAACGTTCACATAGAAAGAAGAAATTGTTAAATAGGGCATTAACCAATCACCTTTCTCGTCTTGATTCTCGTCTTCGTCTGTAGCTGGAACCACGTCACAAGGCAGCTACGCACACCAGGCGCGGTGTTCACGCATAGCCAGCCTTGCCACATCGGCCTTCACGCGTGGATTAGTCGACCATACCGGATGGCCTTAGAGCATTGGATGTGGATGGGTTTGTCGGTGACCGTTGTCCAAGTTTTAGTTGCGGCGACAGGAAAACTGTGGTGGTGTAGAGTTGCCGGCAAGGAAATAAGGAAGAAGAGGAAGGTCTCGTAGGGTGTTAACAAGGAATAAGACGAAGGAGGTGAAGTTATAAATGGACTGGGACCACAAATTTAATTACCACAAATTTATAAAAATTAAAATAGTAAAGAGTTAAAAAGAAAAACATCACTCGGGGTAAAGTAGCCTTTGACAGGTATGTTAGGGACCAATAATAAAATAAAAGTAAGGGATAATGACTTAGGAGGGTAATAACATTTCCCGTTTGTCCATATTAGGTCCCTAACGTATTTTTTGTGTGTGTTACACTATTAAGGTTGTTATAACCATTTAGAAATAATCTCTTTTACCGGTTTCTTCCTGTTAAAAGGACTATTTGTAAACGGTTAGAATAACCTTAATGGTGTAATACGCACAAAAAATACGTAGGGACCTAAAATGGACAAACAGAAAACGTTATTACCCTGCTAAGATTTTTAGTGTTTATTTATTTGAATATATATTTTTAAGATTTTTAGTATTTATTTTTATATGTGTATTTCATATAAAGTTGTTGAAATTAAAAAGAATAAAAAGTAGAAAGGTTTAGATTATATTGGATTGGATTTTGTAACCACATCATCATCAACACTATGAACAGCGACTCAACAATCGGTCGTTCCATATGAATCGTCGGTCTAGAATCCACCCAATCCACCACATCATAGATAGATGAAAATACAAGAAGGTCAAAATGAAGCCAATGCCCAACCCGACTCCAAACCTTATCAGCAACCGAAAACTGCAACAACAAATGATTCACACTTTCTGGAGAATTATTACACACAGGACACAATAATGAATATATCATCACCCCCATTTCCACCCGTTTAGCTCTTACCGGAATGCGATCCAAAAGCACACACCATAAAATTTTTTATTTTTAATAAGGACAAAACGGTTCCACCTAGTAGGCATACTACCCATACGAAGCGTCATATCATTAACCCAATTACGTGCTGATTTAACAGTAAAGATATCCGACGATTCAAGCTCCCAAAACCACTTATCCGACATTTCCCCTATGCGAATAGTATTTAATATCTCCACGATATAATCAAATTGTCGATTCAGCCCCTCCTCTAATCCCCCGACGCCAATGAAAATTCCATCCCCCCGAATCCCATTATTCACTTACTCGAGCATCTTGATTAAAGGCCAAAGCAAAGAGCCTCCCGAACCGCTCCCTAAGAGGAATATCCAAGCACCAAACATCCTTCTAGAACCTCGTTTACTATAGGGATTTATAGTTTCATACGGGGATAATGACTTAGGAGGGTAATAACGTTTCCCGTTTGTCCATATTAGGTCCCTAATGTATTTTTTGTGTGTATTACACCATTAAAGTTGTTATAACCGTTTAGAAATAATCCATTTTACCGGTTTCTTCCTGTAAAAAAGACTATTTGTAAACGGTTATAATAACCTTAATGGTGTAATACTCACAAAAAATACGTTAGAGACCTAATGTTGACAAACAGGAAACGTTATTACCCTCCTAAGTCATTATCCCTAAAAATAAATCATAGAGACCTTCCAAGTTCCAAGTTAAAAACAAAAAAGATAGGGAATAATACGCAAACTACGCAAAACTATAAGGACTATACGGGTAATTTACTCTAGATCATATGTGAGAAGTTGCACCGAATTTAACAGGGGCTATTTGATGAGGTCTTTATGCTAAAAACTAAAAAATCAATATTAGAGGTGCACAAACCAGTCTTTTTCCCAAACCGGTTCAGACAAGTTAAATCCGATTTTGGCCTAAACTGGTTCGGTATCTGTTCCTACCTGAAAACTTTTGTTCTTATGTAAATCGGTTGGGATGAAACCAGTTCCAGAAAACCATCACTTTTGGCCTTCTGTTCGCTGGGTTTTATTTTTTGGGAATTTTGGCCTCAACTCGTAAGCCCGCAATTGTAAGTCTGGTGATTTTGGTAATGTGTGCATTTTACATATTTGAATTTCTTAACAGGAGACACATGTGATGTGTGTGTTGAGTTGAAGGCCTTAAACACATATTTGGAGCAATTTTTATGGTTTTTTCTTATATTTTGTTCTTTGATATTGAAATACATTAAGCGTTACACTAATATATCTTCAAACATAAAAACGTATAACATAAAACATCTTTGTGATCATAGTTTCCATTTTTCTCTTTTTTTGTTTTGTTTTGATGATTCATAGTCGTAGTCACTGTTATTTGGATTTAGTCCTCATCCGTTACGTCGTTATGTATGGTAAGTCAAAAGTGAAGTAACGTCCCAAAAATACTAAGTAAAATTTTTTTTATTTAGTCAACCAAAATAACCATTATTTCATTCCAAAAGCCAATCAAAATATAATATGACAACCTGCAAAATTCTGTCACTAATCACCGTTAGGAAAGAGTAGGAAAATGTTAAATGTAATAGCTTAGGTTTGTATTGTTTGATTTATACCATAACATAATCACATATGTTGTTACATTTAGAGTTAAATCGACTTTTAGGCTCAAAAATTAACGTCCAAAAAGTTTTACCATCTTTCAAACTGGTTTAGATATATTAGATAGTACTCGTCGACGTGACCTCAAAGATATAAAATTCGTAAAAATCTGACTCTGATTGGAGAAGTTATTGATTTAGTTAAAAGTAAAAATGAACGGCATAGTTAAAGTTAATTACGTCAAAATGGCATCAAGAGATCGGTTGAGTTTTTTCTAATGTCGTCAAAAGGAGAGTTGTAGTACTCATTGAGATAATAAATTTAAGATAAAGAATGAAAAAAACGGGATTCGCATGAGAGATATTTGATTTTTTTAAATCATTTAATCTTGCCCCCCCGTTTGGCTAAAAAATCAAAATCAAAACTACTAATGCAACCAAAAGGAAAGTTGTAGTACTAGTTGAGAACATTACATAGACATAAACAGGGCTTAGATCGGAGCTTGCATGAAAAAGTTATGATTTTTGAAAAATCTTTTCATACACGTGAGGGGCGCATCTCCGCCCGTCACGCACCTGCCATCGGATTCGAGTAGATTGCGAATGACGTTCATGCCCGTCGCGCAGGGTTCTTGCCCGACGCACACCACCAAAACTCGACTATAAATAGAGGGCAGAGCCATTCCATCTCTACACACCTCTCTAGTCTCTCTCTTACTCTCTACCTCGAAGTTGTTGCTTCCTAGGTGGTTCCCTGGAGTCTCGAGCCCAATCCTACCCTACACTAGTAGTTTCAAACACTTAGGGTGAATTTCACGTCTCCATTTTACTATTTTAAAGGTTTTCAGGGGGGATACATGTTATATTTAAATTGCTTAATAAAAATATATTTTGTAGATATATTAGTACCTTTTATAAATGCATATAATTTTAGGATGATATATAGATACCATGCCTAGATGTAAGGTATAATATTATGCTTAAGAGTTATGATGCCCAATAGTCTAAGAAACAATTTTACCTAGATTTTACGCTAGCTAAATTCCTAGGATAACTTAGTACCTAGAGGCTATACTGATCAAATTATTATGATATGCACTGTACTTAGTTGTTACTCTGTCGAATATCTTGTTTTCAAAATAAACATAAGTATAGGGTATATATATGTTAAAAGAATACATATATACAAAAATAATTATGAGGTAAATAAATAATAATTATCATATATAATAAAGATATATAGTGATAATTATCAAGAGTGTTTATAAAATAAAAGATTCAAAGATAAGATAAAATACCGAAGACTGAAGTGTTAGTGAGTTTAAATTATTCATCATTTAGTGTTGATTAAATTTGGCTACCCCGACCTATAATCGTTAATCTTAAAGAAAGCTGGAAAGATATATATATATATATATATATATATATATATATATATATATATATATATATATATATATATATATATATATATATATATATATATATAGATCTATACCGGGTTTGATGCCCCCACCTGCGCTTGTTAGCTACAATCCCGACAGGATACATTTCTTTAATCAATTAATATTACGAAGTCCGATGAAGCATCTTGCGGGGTTATTATAAGTCTACGACATCGATTATCTGGGCTCATGGTAATGCGATTGAAAACCTTAAGGGGAGCGACTACATAAAGAGACGCCTTCAAGTAGTTAAAATGTTAAGATATCCTAAATAGATCTAGGATAAATAAAACACCCTAAAATACTTAGGAGGCCAGGATCCTCAAACCCCGTGACTCTTTAATCATACAAATAACCTTCAACACGATTATTCAATTGTGTACTATTTAAATTGGTACTGAAAATTATTAATAAACTCTAACAATTTCTTTTACTAAAATGTTTAACCAAAACAAGCTCTTTGAATTAAACCTTACTTTTTACTGAATTAACCAAGTAAGCTCTTAATTAATTTAAAAAAGTAGCATTAGACACAGTGTAAAATTCCAAGTAAAGTCCAATACTTCTCACAAGCTCAGAAGCATAAAGATTTGTTTGATCAGTTTATATTAGAGTTAACCCTCAACGCATAATTAATCTAATATTCGTTACTTTTACTGATTAATAAAGACAATTACGGATCTGAACAAATGAGATAACTGGAATTATTAATTAACAATTAAAGTGACCAACAAAAACTGAATCAAAATGAAACGTTCAATTAAGCATAAAATTGATCAAACTAAAGAGTGAACACAACCAAAAATCGTGCATAATGATTACTTGCAAAAAAAGTCGAGTCATTTGCGAAACTGAAATCTAGGGTTTTTAGCCTGACATGACTAAAAACGAATCACAAGAAGTAAAAACAAAACCTAATTGACAAATCTTACAAAAAAATAAGAATCGAATCGTGTTCTTAAGATCTGTGATTGGCACTCGAAAACCTCATAAAATCGCCTCTCAGTTGTCTGTTGTCTGGAATCACAAATTAGGTTTTTGGGGTATTTTTAAAAGCTTTTTATAGGTCCAATCAAAAAGCAAGGAAAATCTGCGATCCCATATATGATAAATGCGATCACATTTTTCGTGAAAATGTGTCCCGAAGTGACTTAATGAAATATGATGCGATTTTGGAGCTTTTCGGGACTTCTAAGAGAATCTGCGATCACATATATTTTGTGCGATCGCATTTTTTGTCTTTTTTCCGCAGGTTGAATTTTGGAACGTAGAAACCTCTAATCCAGTGTACGAAAAATTTCTGAGATCACATATATAGATTCTGCGATCGCATTTCTTCATTCCTGCCTCGTTTCGGTCGCAATTCTTATTTTCAAAGTATTTCTAATCATTCCTCATCATCTTTCCTTAATTCCATCTCCAATCAAACTCCAATGCTTCCTAGAACGCATCCCAAGATGTCGTATGTGTCAATGTGCTCCAATTTGCGCTAAAAATCATAACAAAACTAAGTAGTACGAGCATTCTGCAAATATACTGAGAAACACACAATTTATAATAACATTAGGGAGATAATTAGCTTTTTATAGAAAAATACCAACAAAAAAGTGCTAAAAGATACATATAAAATGCATTTAACAAACCTCCAAAAGCTTAAACTTTACTAGTCCTTGAGTAAGGAAAGGATATACATCGGAAACATATATGAGGGAAAGGGTAGTAAGGGAATAACCTAGATGAAACTAACAACTTGAAAGAAAAACCTAACTAGCAAGATCAACAGAAAATTAAATAAAGAATAAATATACATGCAAAAACGTAACAAGATGAAAAATAAACAATGATACAGAAAATAAAATAAACAAGATCAACTTTTGAATTTCTTGACATTTCTTTGATTAAGTGCTTGAAATTCGACTTGGGTACCAGATATGACAGTCGTACCCTTCTTTTCTTCTCGATGTATGGATTTGAAGGTCATCAGTTAACGTGAGGGTAATGCGTGTCAACAAATAGGGTCATGTTCAGTGGGTTCAGACTTGTCGATACAGGTTCTTTTTAAACATTCAAAAGCATATAATTCCAAAGTTGTTATTACCGCCACACAGTGTTTCAGTATGCAATTTTTTATTTATATTCCACGGCCGGGGTCTCAGATCACGGTGTTTTGCGTCCCCTAGTTATGATAGCTGATTCTACACTTCCAATAATGACCTGGTCGCTTCGGACTTTCATTTTCCATCTTCGTAGAGCTATCGAATGTAAAGAGTATCTTCATCTCGTATTTTTTTTAACATAACAAAACAAAAACAAAAAATCTTTTTGGTTTTTTGTATGCAAATGAAAAGATGCAGAAAATAAGACAATATTTTTCTTTTTTAAGAGGGAAAACTAAAGGAAACAAACTAAAAATATTTTTTGGGTTTTTGAATTTTTTTTGTTTTTGTTTTTTTATAAAGAAAAACTAAGAAAAGAAATGGAAAAATAAGAACGTAAACGAAAATTATTTTGGATTTTTAAAAGATTTTTGATTTTTTTTGTTTTTTTTATAAAAACTAATGCAGCACAAAATAAAAATTTTATACAAAAAGATTACAAATCCCCTCCCCAAGCTTAAAATAAAGCATTATCCTCAATGTTTGGGAAGGAGAAGGAAAGGTCTACAGAGGAAGAGGTGGAGGCGAAAATTGACAGAACACCTCCTCACGAAAACTACGAAGCTCACCTTGATAAGTCGTCTCAACGCGCATCTTGAAAATCAGTATGCATCCGATCAGGCGAAACGTAGTAGTCTTCATCGTGGATAGATCAGAGGGGGTTTGCATCTGCATAATACAGATGTACAGTAGACGAGGAAGGGGCATCAGGGTGATGAGAAAAAGAGGGGCGGTCAGACTGGTGTCGTGGGACATTCGGCTGTGTTGGAACCTGAAAGTGAACCTCTAGCAATCACAAGTATTGAAGATCTGAAGTCAGCAAGTTCCGAAACAGAGATAAAGTTCGAAGTAAAGAGCATTCCGAGATTGGGCTAAGATCCGAGATTTTTTGTCTGTTTGTGCATTTATCATTTCTTGTCTTTTGTGATGTAACATTTAATAGGACTTAGCTTTTTGTATCAATTGGATAATTAGTTGTCAGAAGTAGTTTATTATCCAATCCTTAGTATAAAATGTAGTTTGTTCGATGTAACTCCTTTTCCTATATAAGAGTGTTTTTAATGACATGAAAGACACGAATTGTTCCTCCAAAGATAGCAAATATTTCTCTTAACTCTCTTTCACTTTTCTCTCAACTCAAAACCTTCTTCACATTCTTCTTGTTCATTTATTGTCTTTACATTTATCATACTCATAGATTCTTCAGTAAAGACTTGTGTACTTTGTGGAATTTTAACTTCAAGTCTTGAGTGGTTTTACCAGACTTGACTGGAACATCAATTAAGAGAAGACATCGATCTTTTGATTAACTTAAGGTTTGAGTTTTCAAACCTTGTCCTTGTGCATCGTATCTAGTACTCACAATTGGTATCATAGCTTGAGTGGTTGTCCTTTAAATCCATAAGAACAGATTATAGTTGATTCGAAATTACCTTGGTATTTCGATCATTTCTGTGTTAAAGATAAAAGTTCTTCTATATACCGCTTCTGCTCTTATATCAAAGATTCAATGGCTGCTCCTAATTCTCAACAAATGTACTCAATGAAAATAGCAAATAGCGTGGGTTACCCTTCATGTGCCCCATTGCTAGTTATTGAAGAGTATGATCACTGGAAAGTCAGAATGGAAAGGTTCTTACTTTGTAAATAAAAAGGTGAAGCTATCCGGAGATCCGTTAAAGAAGGTCCACATGTTCCTGTGAGAGATCCTGCTGCAACTCTCATGGGACATGATGAACAGCGTCAAGCACCTCTTACTGTTGATGACATCGAGAAGCTGCATGCAGATCAAGTTTTATTTTCCGAGATGGTGTTTGGTGTTCCACCTTCTCTCTTTGAGCACATCAAGTTGTGCAAATCTGCTAAAGAGATTTAGGACACTCTCGAATACCTGTTCGAAGGATCAGAGAACATGAAAGATAAGCATTTCACTTCCGTCATCAACGAGTTTGATACTTTCACCACTACTCCCGGTGAATCTGTTGCCTCGGCCTCTAACATACATCGAATCGTCGTCAACAACATGACAACTCATGGGATTATTTGAACTCCTCTAGAGTATAATCTCAAGTTCATCAACAGCCTTGGTAGAGGATGGGGAAACGTGAAATCGTGTCTTCAGAGTAATGCATCTCTAAAGAAGATGAAGCTTTACCAACTATTTGACAAGCTCCAAGGTCATGAATCAAATGTTGCACAAACTTTGAGAGAACTCTGAGGAGGTCCTCTTGCTCTTGTCAGTTCTTATGATCCTCAAGTTCCGAACCTCTCTGCTTTCGACCCTTTCAAAGCTGGTATTCCTTCTATCCTACCTGTTCAACCCTATCCACCAACTTTACCTGCACTTACTAGTTCAAACTATCACTTTAATGGAGACCTCGACCCTGAAGCAATGAACTCCGAACTACATTTTCAACAAGACTTTGCTTTACTCTTCGTCAAATATAAACTTCCTTTTAATCCCACTCACAAACCATACCACAAGAGTTTCCAATCTCCTCATCAAAGTAATCCCCAACCATACCCTAAACCTTCCAAAAAACCACCTGCGTACAAACCAAACATTCCTACACAACTCACTCCTTGGAATCTCACGAGTCTCGGAACTCAGACAAACCAAAAATCGTTTGTCACAAGTGTGGTCATGCAAACCACTTTGCCAAAGATTGCTTGGCTGAAACACCACAAAAACCAAAGGTCAAGGACTCTGCATACTATGCACGTCAAGCTCAAGAAATGGCTGCTAGTGAGAAACCTTTCGTTATCACTTTGTCTAGAGATGTGGAAGGATATTGGTAATATGGAGATGAAGATGATGTGTGTACTGGTAAAAAAATGTGTGTTATGGATAGACAAACCATCAAATGTGATGAAGGCTACTGGTCATCTGGATAAGAGGAAGATGATGATGATGTGGAACCAAACTACTGCTACATGGCAACCAACGACCCACCTGGTAGAAGCATAGTTCAACAGGTAAAATCTATGATTACTGATACTAATTTTGATTTATCTCTTTATAAACCATATCTAACCCAAATCCAATCAGATATGAACATCATTTACAAAGCCTATGAGTCAGCCATAGAAGCCAATGAGAAGATGGAGAATGAATTAAGTCGTCTTAGATTATGTCTCGAGGATAAGAAGCTTAAAATAGAGTCTGTAGAACAAGAACTTGTAATGTCAAATGATGAATGTATCATTCTTAATGACAAATGTGAAATCACTTATTCTGAAAGGAATGTTTAAATTTCTGATAACAAACGTCTAATTGCCAAAATTGATGCTTTCCATCATTCCATAGACATTCTTGAAGCGAAAGAAAGGATGACTCACAGTTTTCGTCATCCTTGGTCCAAAGCACCTCGTCTCGGAAGCAAGTTTCCGAAACCAATTGCTTGTCCTTTAAAAGAGTTACAAAATCTAGCTTTTATGGGAGACATTCTAAATCACAAGCATTCGGATACCCCTAGCTCACCTTTGTCACCTCGTTATGAGACCTCAGACAGATTTTCTTCACTGATTCCTGAGATTCAACCAAAAGGTGTCAAGTCTCCTGATTCCACGCCTCTTCCGCCTCTGATACCCCTGGACCTGAATCAGACCTCGGAACTTTCTCCTAGCATTTCCAACACTGTAGTTCACATTCCGAACACAGTCCTCCTAACTATTGCCTTGTTGAGTAAATTATTCCGGAGACAACAAGACCTTACTCTTAAAAATCAAATTTTGTTTGGGTATCTTAGATAATGACGTTGATGTAGAAACCATAAGTGACAATTCATCCAATTCATGTGATTCAGAATCTCAAGTGATTTCTAAAACCACCTTAATGCCAATCAAACCGAAGTTTAACAACCCATCCATTGGCCAAACTTCCAAGTCACCATCTGACTCCAGGAAGAAACCTTCATTGAATAGAAAAGATGTCGTAGAACATAAGATAGAAGCCAAAAATGCACTCAAAAGGGAAATTAAGTCACGACAAAATTCCAAGTTCATTGAAAATTCCAAAAAGAAAGTATGTCTGACTGTAAGCCCAACCACTAGGAACCATAAAACCTTTGTGCCTATTAAGAGTCTTGTCCCAAAACAAAGTTGTTAGTCCCATTTCGAAAAAGACTGTTGATACTTGTCCCACAAGAAATAACTCTTCTCGGACTATTTCATCTGTTTTCATTGTTAAACCTGATGGTACAATTTTTAAACCTCAACCGCTTTCAAAACCAAATGAACCATCAAAAATAGTTAACAAAGAGCATTTGGTTAAAAACACTATCACTCAAACATTTTCAAAGAATTCAAAACAAAAATTTGAGTGGAGAGCTAAGAGTGTTAAAGATTTTTCAACTTCAAGTAACACGGTGATTCCTACAACTTCAAAAATAGTTGATCCGATAAAAGTTGTTTCGAAATAACCTATTGTCGAATATGATTTCTGTATTAACGAAAAGAACTTAGCATTTTGCTTCTTTCTCAAGTAATCTTGGAACAAGCCTTCCGAAACATCTGTTGCTCAAAAGTCACTGCCAAAGTCCAAAGCCCATACCCAAGTCCCAAAACCTAACTCGGAGCCTAAAAACTCCAAACTTCACTAATCTTTGCAGGCACTCTGTGCTTTAGAAAAAGATACAATATGGTATATTGATAGTGCTTGTTCCATGCGCATGATAGGGAAAAAAGACTTTCTACGTGATCTTAAACTTTCACCAAATGTTGTCTATGTGACGTATGGTAACAACTCCTTCTCTCAGTTCTGAGGTTATGGCATCCTCACCAATGGAAACTTCTCTGTATCAAATTTGGCATATGTAGCTGACCTAAAGCGCAATCTCATTAGTGTGGCTCAACTTACCGATGCCAATCGTCGAGTTGGATTTTGCAAGAAACACAGCTATGACATATCTGAAGACCGGAAAGAATGTCTAATCAAGTCAAATCGCAAAAAGAACATGTATCCCCTTGATATCAACATGATCGTTGGCAAGGCTCAACTCTGTCTTCTCTCAAAGGTAGTTCCTTATGTCAGTTGGTTATGGCATCGAAGGCTTGCTCGTCTTAACTTTCGATATATGAACGATCTTGTTTCCGGTGAAATGGTCAGAGGTTTACCTCTCCTCAAATTCAAAAACGATCATCTATGTGTTGCGTGTGAGCGTGGGAAGCAATAGAAGAAGGGTCATCCTACCGTCATCGAAAAATCTATCTCGAAAACGTTAGAACTGCTTCATATTGATCTTTCTGGGCCCACAACTTCTCAGCTCCTTACACCCTCAACAAAACGGTGTAGTCGAAAGAGGGAATAGAGCCCTAGTCGAACCTTCTCGATCGATGCTTAATTTCGCAAATCTTCCACTATATCTATGGCATGAAGCCGTCTCCACTACTTGCTTTACTCAGAATTGTAGCATCATCAGTCGACACCTCAATATGACACCGTACGAAGCCATGAATGGTCGTAACCCGATTATCTCTTTCCTGCATGTCTTTGGCTATCGATACTTTATCAAGAACAACTATGATCAGCTCAAGAAATTTTAGCTCAAAGCAGATGAAGCAATGTTTCTCGGATACTCAACAAAATCAAAAGCTTGTCGGGTTCTGAATCGAAGAACTCGTGTTCTTGAAGAAAGCTTTGATGTCACCTTTGATGACAACTATGTTCAGAATTCTGGCCCAACCCATTTCACAACTCACATCATGGAGTCCGATGCTCCATCGCCAGGATGTACGAATCCTCAAATAATTCATGAAGTCGATTTTGAAACCATGTTCGGACCTCTAGAAACTGCTCTTGATTCGGAATCCAGATCTAGATAATCCTCAACTGTTATTGCTCCTACTTCCCAAAATATTTTTGGGTCGACCCCTACCTTTCATCCATTTGATTCCAAACCATTTCAAACTTCTCAGGTTGAGGGGGATAATGGTCTACCTTCCCTTGAATCAAATGTGGATGGATTTCAAGATGCAGCTGATCGATTTGCTGAATTCGATCCTATTTCGAACAACGACAACAACAACGTCAACCTCTTTGACTTTCCGGATGAAATTGATGCCGATATCTCTGGTTCAAAAGTTCAGCGGGGCATCATTCTACAATTCAAGTTGTTCAGGGGGAGCAACAAAACCCCATTGTTAATGTCAGATCATCTGCTACAGAAGAGCTTCTGAGACTACACATCTGGACCAAGGATCATCCTCCAACCCAAGCCATTAGGAATCTAAACGCTGGTATTCAAACTCGCTCCTCCTCAGGATCATCCCATTGTAGGTACGAGATGGGTATTCCAAAACAAGCTAGACGATGCAGGAGTTATCATTCGAAACAAAGCAAGATTGGTGGAGAAAGGATTCACACAGATTGGAGGACTTGATTATGATGAGACCTTTGCTCCTGTTACCCGTCTTGAAGCCATCAAAATATTTCTTGCTTATGCAGCTCATAAGGGCTTTAAAGTTTACCAAATGGATGTTAAGAGTGCCTTTCTTAATGGTGAACTTGATACTGAAGTTTATCTCCAACAGCCTCCCAGTTTTGTCAATCCTTCCTATCCGAATTATTGCTACAAACTCCGAAAAGCTGTTTACGGCCTAAAGCAAGCTCCTCGTGCATGGTACGAGACTCTCACAGATTTTCTCGAGCGTTCTGGTTTTCAAAGAGAATTTCTCGATCCTACCCTATTCCGAAGATAAAATGGAAAGCATCTCATGCTGGTTCAAATCTACATTGATGATATCATTTTTGGATCCACAAATTCATTAATGGTTGCTGATTTTGCAAAGTTAATGGTTAATCGATTCCAAATGAGCATGAATCGTGAACTAAGTTTCTTCTTAGGTCTTCAAGTAAAACATACCAATAGAGGAATCTTTATTCACCAAGAAAAATACATTTCTGAGCTTCTCAAAAAGTATTCGATGGACACCTGTGCCTCTGCAAATGTACCTATGGGTTTCGGACATAAGATCTTCTAAGACCCATCTGATGTTGTTGTAGATGAAAAGAAGTATAGAGGAATGATTGGATCACTACTCTACCTAACAGCAAGTTGTCCGGACATCATGTTCTCCACATGTTTGTGTGCCAGATTTCAAGTCACTTCAAAGATGTCTTATCTTTTGGCTGTTAAGCAAATATTCTGATACCTCAAAAGTACAAAGAGTCTCAAAATCTAGTACCCGACAAATGAGAGTTTCCTCTTACAAGCATATTCCGATTTGAATTATGGTGGTCTTCAATTGGACAGAAAAATCACCTCTGGTCGTTGTCAATTTTTGGGTGGAAGACTGGTTAGCTGGTCATCAAAGAAGCAAAACTGCATTGCACTATCAACAGCCGAAGTGGAGTACATTGCTACTGCTAGTTGCACCTCTCAAGTTCTTTTGATGAAATCACAGCTCATGGATTATGGTTACCGGTTTCAACAAATTCCCATCTATTATGATTCATAAAGTGCCATTGCGATTTCACACAATCCAATTCAGCACTCCATGACGAAGCACATCGATATACGGTACCATTTCATTAAAGATAATATTTTAAAAGGTAACATTGAACTTATTTTTGTTCCATCTGACGATGAAATTGCTGATGTTTTTACTAAGGCATTAGACGAAACCAAATTCAATAGATTTCTGAACAAAGTGGGTATGATGTTGCCTGATCCTCAATTCTTTCAAGAGGCTTGTACTCTCTGATGTTATCATCAGGAGGTGGAATAATTCCGAAGTCAAATTTATTTTTTATCTCATAATCATTTTGTCTCGGAATAAATAGGATCATTTTACGTGTCTTTTTATCTAATCTCTTCTTCTAGTTATAAGTTGTACAGCTCACTCAATCTTTTGAAGTTCATGACCAATATAGTCACATTAGTATTTTGTTTGATCTCATCTCGGAATCTGTATCAAAAAGTGTGTTATGAAGTTCATCTCGAAATTCAATTCTGAAAGGTAATGTGTTCTCATCTCTTACACTGTCTAAGATCAGTTCCTTCTCGTCTCGGAACGTCAAAATCTGTTTGAAACATATCCTCTAAGATCTTCCTTCCTTTTACCTCTGATATTCAAGTTGCGTCTATGAAATCTCGGACTCTATATCATGTACCAATATTTTCATTTTCATATCGGAAGTATCTTATGACAATCTATCTCGGAACTTTAATGCTCCGAGATCATGTTAAAATTTCATCTCGGAACTTTCTGGCTCGGAGATCTTTCTCCTAAAAGAAGTTTAAAATGTTATTTTGTCATTAGTTATGAAACGTTTTCTTAATAACCTAAACGGTTACTTTTTTATTGATGATTATCCTTTAATCCCTAGAAAATCGCACTTTTCTTGCACATATCTCTGTAAAGTGAACATCATGTCAATCAAATGACGGTTTCCATTCTGCACGCCCGACCATTGTTTTCTTTAGTCTTTGTTGGTCAAATCATTCCAAAAGTGGCAACACATTTAATGCGGTCCATATCCTCATCCGGATATCATCATTACCCTTTTATCCTGACCCATTTCCTTCGAACCTATAAAAACCCTTCAAAACCCTTTTTGTCACTTTACGCTCTCTAAACAGTCATCTCTTTCTCTCTGCAAGAAAATCGTTCTTCAAGCTCTCATAACCTGCAACAATGACGTCTTCACAATCCATTCCCAAATTCACCAAATCTGCTCCCAAGAAGAAATCCTCCAAGGGTTTCGCTTCCTTATCATCAACAGAACCTTTTCTCCGTGATACCACACAACTTTTCTCCTTGGATCCCATGGACTACGACGAGTCCATCCGGGTCATGATCGAGTTTATTTCTCGTCATCCTATCTCTGTTCCACTCACCAAAATTCCTGACCCAGCTATTCTTCTTCGTTTCCTTCACACAATATTTGAAAGGATCAAGATTGGAGACGACGTTCTTGAAACAAAAATCACTGGTGACCGTATCGTACTAGTTCACAAATCAACATTCTTGAAGGCCATTGTGATTCCGAAAAACCCTAACGGTTTCAAGGTTCAAGAACCATCTGTTGAAGAGTTTCAAACGTTCCTGAATCACATCAGGTACACTGAAGAGTTCAAAGTGAAGAAATTGAAGAAATCAGTTGTTCCCGGGCTATTGACAATCCTAATGCACTTAATCCTTAGAGGTCTGTCTGGGAAACATGGAGGTACGAACACGATGAACAAGGATTGGCTCTATGTCGTATACAACATATTTTCAGGGAAAAAGAACGCTCTTAATCTTACTGAAGTCTTATGGCAAGACTTTCGGAAGTTTTCCATCAAACATAAGCAACAAGAAATCTCGAGTCCAAGATTCTCGGCTCTGACTATCCAACAGCTCTTCCAAGAGAGACAAGAGCCCATCCCAGTCCACACAATTCCAAAAGAGGTATTTCTATCTTTCAAAACGATTAAAACTTATCGCCTTTCGAGCCAGGCATCTTTCGGACCCATTCGTAGATTTCCTGAGGACATGTTGGCCACTTTACCATCCGAGTCCCCCCATTTGAAACAACACTTGGCGACTTCGATTGTGTATAGCCCTACACAGTATACCCCTGTCACCATTGAGCCCACCTCGGATGTGGCCAAGCCAGTTCCTTCTGGCAGAAAGAAAAAGAAGTCTGCAAAAAGAAAAACCTCTCCCTCGAACCCTAAAGCTAGAAAGAGAACTAAAGTCGACACTTCCTCTCAAAAGGAATATGTCAAAGCCATTGCAACTGAATCTAGTCATCAACTCACCCCACCTACCCTCTCTTCCGAAGTACCTTTCGGAGTTTCAAAAACCACTTCACAAATTCACAGGGAGTCACCTCATAATCCACCCTCACCGTCCCAACAATGTGATGTCGGTGTTGAACATAGTTCCTTGCGCCCCTTGGAACAAACCCACGAGTCATCTCAGAAATCTCCCCCTTCTTTCACACAAGCATGATCTGAGATCCCTGTCTTGGATCCCAAGCATTCCAAAGCAGGAGTTGTCCCTCCTGTCTCGGATGCCACAACTGGTCTGATACCTGGAAAAGGTACAGGACGACCAGGTTCTAATAATCCAAAATGTTCAGATTTTGTCAGTAGGGCTCATACAAGGCATCCTGAGCTTACCAGATCGTAGGTTGAAGCTACTCTTATTTCAATGAGGAACAGAGTAATCCAAAGAAATCTTCCATTTGTTGCTCTATCAGATGAAGTTGTTGATCAAGAGTATGCATCTTGAGAGACTGACCACGCCAACATCATCTCGGACAACACTCCGAAGTCTCCCCACCATGATGCACTCCATGCTGATCCTGATGAGGAACACTCGTCCAAATTTATGTTCGATGATCGCAGTGCTTCCATTGCTGCGCCTGCTGTCCGATCATCCATTCATCTCTTTCAGAAACCATCCTCCTCCAGACCAGATTATGACTTTGGACTCTCATCGTCCTCGTCTGAACCATTGATGAACAAATTCAAGTTGAAGGAGAAACCGAAACCAATCCTCCAAAGGATGATCAAGCAACAATTGTCAATAATCCAGGCCCTTCTGAACCACCAGTGAATCAAGACCATTACAAAGCCAAGACTGCGAGTTCATCTTCGGATATGGGATCATCAACAGGAAACTATGATGATCCCTTTTCCTTGATGGAACTCCGAGACAATGTCTCAGCTGTAGTATCCAAAGTCGAATCACTGGACAAATCGGTTGCCCAGGTTAACTCCAAGTTTGATGCCAAAGTGTCTAGTCTTGAAACTAAGGTGGATGTAGTTCTCCAATCTCTCTCGGATGTCAAGAAGCCAGGCCCCTCAGATGAAGAACGAGCTCAACAGTTGGATCAACTTATTTCCCTCCGTCTCAAGCACATTATCGAGGAGGATGAATAGAAGTATAATTCCAGTCTCAATCACTATCTCGACACCATAACCACCATGTTGAAAGTACACGATGATATGATTAGTGTTACCAATGATCTGATCAAACAGACGAATGTGAGGCATGAGAAACAAATTCAGAGGATGGAGAATGAGATTAAGAAGAAAGATGTGATGAATCTCATCATGCAACAAGTTTTAATCATACTCCTCAGGGCCTGTTGGAATATCATGGACATTCCAAACAACAAGTTCGATGAAATGTTGTCCATTCTTGCATATCTATTTCATCATCTCAAGGCTCAGGCTTCAACTGCTGAAGCCTATGACGCTCTTACCCTGCAGATGATCACCCGCTTTCCGAAGGTGTTCAAACGACTCTCGGAATTTGAACAATCTGCATTGCTTGCCTCGGTTGCCAGGCCATCCGATGTAAGAGGGGGAGAAGGCCCTAGTAGAGAGATCAATCTATCTCATGGAAGCCCGTCTCGGAATTCAAACTCTGAGATAAGTCTGATGATGAGTCCATTCAAATTCTTTCCGCAAGTACCCCATCCACTGATGATGATGATGATGATGATGATGATGATTATGATGATGATGATGATGATGATTATGATAAGTATATCACTAATGTAGTGATAGGAATTCAAGCTCCAAGGAAGTTCCCAGCCAAAATTCTTTCTGAGGAAGAGCAGCGGATATGGTCTGTTGTATCATGGCCATCATCTATAGCTAATTTTCTTAAATGAAGTCGTGAAATGGCTAAGGCAAAGACTGAGCTCATAGTAAAAACTTTCCGAGACACTCAGTTGATGCTACCTCCAATTCCTTCACCAAGTATCGATCCTATCGATGAAGGTTCTCCACTTCGGAAACCTGATAACATTCCTGAAGAGCCCCTGATTCCCCCTCCTCTAGAATTCAACATCGATGAAAACATGCATCACCTCATCTCGGTCCTCAACAAGCAACAATATAAGGGAAAAAAGCCCATCTCGGAATTTTAGAGTTCCGAAAAGACCACCAAGAAGCCTGATGGTTGGTCTCAGGAACAAATTACTCAAGCTCTTGAAGAGAGCATCTTAATTCAAGCTATGAAAGATAACCCCAATCCGATGCTAGGTCTTTCTCCTCTCTGCAAAGAAGGAAAAATTCATGATTTGCATTTCATTGCTTTCATGTATTATGACCTCCCAACTCAGGATTCGGACCAGCTTGATCTACCCATCTCTCCATATGGCAAGTATTAGATCAAATTCGTTCCTCTCCACCCAGAAGATGATCCTCAAATGATCATCTGCACTGAAAGAGAATGTTTGAAGACTTTATACTCCCTGAACGCACGTCCCCAAAAGCAACTGTGGTCTCGGAAGAGAATCACCAAGATCTCTGTGTTTGCAAGGAAAGTATTGACGAAGTTTGATTTGGATTGCCTGCCACACCGCTTCTGTGTGTATCGGAACAAAACAACACAAATGACCATCACCGACGCCGACTTCCCAACCATATATCCTAATGATATCCTAACCATTACTGCTCACTTCCGAACGTGTCAAGACAGTCAGATGAGCATGGTTTCATATAGTGTTTCAATGACTTACTTGAAACCGAAACCAATCCTCCAAAGGAGGATCTAGCAACAATTGTCAACAATCCAGGCCCTTCTGAACAACCGGTGAATCAAGACCATGACAAAGCCAAGACTACGAGTTCATCTTCAGACACGAGATCATCAACATGAAACTATGCTGATCCCTTTTCCTTGATGGAACTCCGAGACAATGTCTCAGCCGTAGTATCCAAAGTCAAATCATTGGACAAATCAGTTGCCCAGGTTAACTCCAAGTTTGATGCCAAAGTGTCTAGTCTTGAAACTAAGGTGGATGTAGTTCTCCAATCTCTCTCAGATGTCAAGAAGCCAGTCCCCTCAGATGGAGAACGAGCTCAACAGTTGGATCAACTTATTTCCCTCCGTCTCAAGCACACTATCGAGGAGGATGAATAGAAGTATAATTCCAGTCTCAATCACTATCTCGACACCATAACCACCATGTTGAAAGTACACGATGATATGATCAGTGCTACCAATGAGCTGATCAAACAGACGAATGTGAGGCATGAGAAACAAATTCAGAGGATGGAGAAGGAGATTAAGAAAAAAGATGAGATGAATCTCATCATGCAACAAGTTTTAATCATACTCCTCAGGGCCTGTTGGAATATCGTGGACATTCCAAACAACAAGTTCGATGAAATGTTGTCCATTCTTGCATATCTATTTCATCATCTCAAGGCTCAGGCTTCGACTGCTAAAGCCTATAACACTCTCACCCTGCAGATGAACACCCGCTTTCTGAAGGTGTTCAAATGACTCTCGGAATTTGAACAATCTGCATTGCTTGCCTCGGTTGCCAGGCCATCCGATGCAAGAGGGGGTGAAGGCCCAAGTAGAGAGATTAATCTATCTCATGGAAGCCCATCTCGGAATTCAAACTCCGAGATAAGTCTGATGATGAGTCCGTTCAAATTCATTCCACAAGTACCCCATCCACTGATGATGATGATGATGATGATGATAAGTATGTCACTAATGTAGTGATAGGAATTCAAGCTCCAAGGAAGTTCCCAGCGAAAATTCTTTCTGAGGAAGAGCAGCGGATATGGTATGTTGTATCATGGCCATCATCCATAGTTGATGTTCTTAAATGAAGCCGTGAAATGGCTAAGGAAAAGACTGAGCTCATAGTAAAAACTTTCCGAGACACTCAGTCGATGCTACCTCCAATTCCCTCACCAAGTATCGCTCCTATCGATGAAGGTTCTCCACTTCAGAAACCTGATAACATTCCTGAAGAGCCCCTGATTCCCCCCCCCCCCCCCTCTAGAATTCAACATCGATGAAAACATGCAGCACCTCATCTCGGTCCTCAACAAGCAACAATATAAGGGAAAAAAGCCCATCTCGGAATTTTAGAGTTCCGAAAAGATAACCAAGAAGCCTGGTGGTTGGTCTTAGGAACAAATTGCTCAAGCTCTTGAAGAGAGCATCTTAATTCAAGCTATGAAAGATAACCCCAATCTGATGCTAGGTCTTTCTCCTCTCTGCAAAGAAGGAAAAATTCATGATTTGGATATCATTCCTTTCATTTATTATGACCTCCCAACTCAGGATTCAGACCAACTTGATCTACCCATCTCTCCATATGGCAAGTATTAGATCAAATTCGCTCCTCTCCACCCAGAAGATGATCCTCAAATGATCATCTGTACTGAAAGAGAATGTTTGAAGACTTTCTACTCCCTGAACGCACGTCCGCAAAAGCAACTGTGGTCTCGGAAGAGAATCACCAAGATCTCTGTGTTTTCAAGGAAAGTGTTGACGAAGTTTGATTTGGATTGCCTGCCACACCGCTTCTATATGTATCGGAACAAAACAGCACAAATGACCATCACCGACGCCGACTTCCCAACCATCTATCCTAATGATATCCTAACCATTACTGCTCACTTCCGAACGTGTCAAGACAGTCAGATGAGCATGGTTGCATATAGTGTTGCAATGAGTTACTTGAAGGACTATGTCGCTGAATTCTGTAGATGCGACTTCGAACTGGCTGAATTGTTCGGAACTGAAAAGTTCTTCGTAAAGATTGACTTTAAGCTGCCAGAAGCTAAAATCTTGGCAAATGGGCCAGTCGATGAACCGGTGTTGGGATTTCTCTACCTTCATAAGAAAACAAACAAGAAGTACTTCTTCCGAGTCCTTGATAAACAACTCGTCCCCACCAAAGCTCTTCAAAAGTTCATAAAAAATGCAGCTAAGTCAGATGCCCCTGAACATGTCAAGTCCAAGTTTATAAGTCAACTCCAATGGTATGTCGAAGTCCGAGATTGGTTGTTCCAAACCCATGTGTTTAACAAAAAGAAGCCAACTAGCTGACAAGATTTCTAAGTTCACTTAGGGGGAGATTGTTGGAACCTAAAAGTAAACCTCTAGCAATCATAAGTATTGAATATCCAAAGTCAGCAAGTTCCGAAACAGAGATAGAGTCTGAAGTAAAGAGCATTCTGATATGGAGCTAAGATCCGAGATTATTTGTCTGTTTGTGCATTTATCATCTCTTGTCTTTTGTGTGATGTAACATTTCATACGGCTTAACTTTTTGTATCAGTTGGATAATCAGTTGTCAGAAGTAGTTTATTATCCAGTCCTTAGTATGAAATGTAGTTTGTACGATGTAACTCCATTTCCTATGTAAGGAGTGTTTTTAATGACATGAATGACACGGATTATTCCTCCAAAGATAGCAAATATTTCTCATAACTCTCTTTCATTTTTCTCTCAAGTCAAAACCTTCTTTACATTCTTCTTCTTCATTTAATGTCTTTACATTTATCATACTCATAGATTCTTCATTAAAGACTTCTGTACTTTGTTGAATATTAACTTCAAGTCTCGACTGGTTTTACCAGACTTGACTGGAACATCAATTAACAGCAGACATTGTTCTTTTGATTAACTCAAGGTTTGAGTTTTCAAACCTCGTCCTTGCGCATCGTTTCTTATACGCACATGCTGCTAAGCTTCAGTTACAAAATCAGCAGTAGTCAGATTGGACTCGAGCAACCACCTGGTAGAACTGATGGGATTAGCCAGGGCGATAAAGGAAGGGTTGGTGACCTGAAGATAATGACCACGCTCACGCATCTAGATATAGCCACCTGGGGCTGATTGACACATGTGCATGCTATCGAGGTTGTGGAGAGTAAGACGCAAAGAGGCCCCCTCGAAGAACTAGTACTCTCGGGGAATCTAATCAGTATTAACATGGGCGATTAAAGTGATTAAACCACCACATAAGATTTTTCCAGCCCCAGAATGCAGATACATAACCTTTTGAAGACCTTTCACAAGTAAATGACAAAAATATGGGCGGTACGCACCGGTTACCATGGCCCAGAGTATAGTCAATTCGGCTTTTCCAGCCTTAGAAGTTTCAGCTTGGGCAAAAAGAATTTTGCAGATAATTTTCAAGCCAATTTTCAGGATGGGATGGATGATACTAGTCTAATAATATGACGAAATGATGTATGTTTTCAGACCAGTAATGGATTTCCAAAAAGTTGTTGTGTGAAAACCAACATGACTCGCAGAAGGGATCGTGGCAAGCACATCGAAAAACTCGTAGAGTTGATCTACATGGAGCTCGTAAGTGTTGCTGAAACAACGGAGTGTCAAGTAACCTTCATGGTTAACTTCACTTAGAGTAGATAAAAACTCTTTGGTTAACAAAGGTGATGTCGGGAAGTCAAAGCCCAAATGCCTCCCCCAACCAATGTTGGAAAAGAGAATGTGAACCCCTCAGAAATATGCAGCTCCACAATAAGAATGGCACTGGGAGCCCAGATCTGGGCATTGACTTCTCTGGGACGAAGCCTATAGTACTCTTCTAGTGCAGCATGTGAGTTCATATATACCACTACATCGTCCTCTTGAATGGTAAAGGGCTCTCCAGAATGTCAGCGTCACGACGACGACATTGGGGTCTTAGAGGCATGTTTCATATAAGTGCGGAATAGGGATAGGTTTGCAACAGATTTTCTCAAATAAATTTATATCAAATAAAAATAACTGACTAACTACTTCCAAGCCGATACGCAAGCCCGCACATATATATTGACATAAAATAAAGAGTTCCAGTATCATAACGAATATACCTGACTGCATGCTGAGTAGCAGTGTATTTTTCACGTCTGATTTTTTTTGATATTTGGATTTTTGTGCTGATGAAACTCTTATATTTAGTGCCTAGAACAAACAATCCAATTTCCAGCTCCTGATCTCCTCAAACAAGGTGTAGATCTGAAAAGGTAACTTATGGAAAATTTAAAATGAAGAACACGAAAATGATGGAAAATTTCGACCTTGTAATCGCATTTCCAAAAGCATAAAAGCGTAGTAGAAGTAAAAAAAAGGAAGATTTTGATACCTTTTATGCTTGATTTGGACAAAAATGAGAATTTTATGACTTTTTCAGTGAAACGTTTCGAGTGACAAGGGAATCTAGAGATAAAGTGCAGATTTCTGAAAGTGTATGAGTTCAAATGAGGCTTAATTGAATATTTGTAGTAAAAACATGGAAATTGCGACGGGATTTGCGATCACATTTTTTTCTTTTTCTTGAAAATGGGTTTACGAATCCCCGAACAACAAATACGAACGAAAAAAATAAAATATGCGATTGCATATATATATATATATATATATATATATATATATATATATATATATATATATATATATATATATATATATTTCTACGTTCGCATAAATTCGTTCCCCGTTCGCGATTTCCAGTTTTTCTCGAAAATCAGTATTAAAAACCTCGAAACATTTATGTGATGACATAAAGAAAATGCGATCGCATTTTGTAAAATTTGACCTGATTTTTGAAAAATTTTAACACGCAAAATATCTCTGTTTTCCATGTTGGTAGAACACGATTCAATTTTAAAAACCACCTAATAAACTTCTAAAATAAAACACACAAAAAATAAAAAAAAATTGCAAAAAAAAAAAAGAAATAAAACTACAAATATCTGGGTTGCCTCCCCGTAAGCTTCCCGTTTTTTACAGTCGTTGGCTCGACGTTGTTACTTGGTTTTTTCAATTTCGGTACGGTAGAATCTCGACTACCTCCACTTCTTCGTCGTGACCTGGAACCCTTCATAAAAAGGTTTAAGTCAGTGACCATTAACCTTGAAAATTTTTCCTGTTTGTTCGCTTTTGAGTTCTATGGCACCATGATCAAACACATTAGTAGCAACAAAAGGTCCTACCCAACGAGACCTTAATTTACCAGAAATAAGTTTAAAACGAGAGTGATACAAGACTACCTTTTGACCTATAGTAAATACCTTTCGCGAGATCATCTTGTCTTGAAAAGCCTTCATTTTTTTCTTATAAATCGCTTCATTTTTGTAAGCATCGTTTCGGATTTCTTCTGGCTCTTGAATATCCAACCTTCTTTTCTTTCCAGCTTCATTCATGCTCATATTAAGTTTCTTGACATCCCTGTATGCTTGGTGCTCTAACTCTACAAGAAGCCGACATGGTTTTCCAAAGACTATACGATAAGGAGACATTCCAATTAACGTTTCACATGCTGTCCTGTGAGCCCATAATGCGTCATCCAACTGAATACTCCAACCTTTCATAATTGGGTTGATTGTTTTTTAAAATATACCCTTAATCTCCCAGTTAGAAGCTTCAACCTGCCTGTTGGTTTGTAGGTGATAAGCAGTTGACACCTGATGTGTAACACCATACTTCTTTAGAACGGCTTCGAGGGTGCGGTTGCAGAAGTGCGTGCCCCAGTCACTGATGATGGCATTTGGTGTCCTGAACCTAGCAACAATATTGGTTTTAACGAAATCAACCACAACCTTCGCGTCATCTGTCCGAGTAGCTTTCGCCTCAACCCATTTTGACACATAATCCACTACTAGCAATATGTACACAAACCCAAATGATGGTGGAAACGGATCCATGAAGTCTATGCGCAAACATCAAATATTTCACATACTAAGATCAAAGTGAGTGGCATCTGGTTCCGAGAAGTTGTAGACCCACTCATTTGGCACTAGTCACAGGTTTTGCAAAACTGGAACGAATCGCGAAAAAAATGGGGCCAATAAAGACCAATGTCTAAAAATTTATGCACGGTTCGTTGTGGACCATAATGCCCTCCACAAGCTTCAGAATGATAGAATTTCATAAATGATTTAACTTCATCTTGGGTCACACATCTTCTAATAAGTTGATCAACACAATATTTCCATAAATAAGGCTCATCCCAAACGTATCTTTTCGCCTCCATTTTTATTTTATCTTTCTGACCTCGAGTGAGATCTGAAGGGAGTTCTCTGGAGACCAAGTAATTCACTATATCAGAAATCCATGGTGAATTCTGAACAGCGAAAAGATGCTCATCAGGAAGGTTTCGCGGATCGGTATCGGTTCTTCAGGTGGGATCAGTCAGCTCATACGATCAGCTACCAAATTTTCTTTCCCACTCTTATCTCTGATCTCTATGTCAAATTCCTTTACCAATAGAATCCATCTTATTAACCTTGGTTTTGAATCCTTCTTGGATATTTTCATTAGCAAGTTCTGGTTAAGGAATCTGTCGGCCAAAGCTATCAGTTGGATGGTTCAGGATAAAGAAGGATGTGTTTCAGTTATGATGGTAGGAAGAGGCTCTTGTGATTGTGTTTTGGATTGGTTATACCTGTGTGGAGGTCAGGTAAGTTATGGGGCTTGGGATTTATAGCAGTAACGTGTTGGTTCGACAGTTAAAGGATCAGTGCTTCGTTCTTTGTTAGGAGGTATTGATATAAGAGTTTGGTTTCCTGGTGGGTGGTAAGGAGTGATTTCGAGGAAGAAATCTAATTTAAGTGGGGGAGAGTTGTAACACCATGTTCTGAATTGTTTCCTAATTCGAGGCTGCGACCCGAGGATCGGTTATCATAAGGCTCATGGCCTTTGGGAAAGAGAGATTTAGACCCATTTGGGTATGGGTAATGTAAGTTAGATGATCTGGGAGTTCGTTTTGTGATTTGGAGCCCAAGGGTGTAACCGTAAATGGGAAGTTTGGACCTTTATGAAATTTGGATTTTAGTTCGGAAAGTTTTAAATGCAAGGATGAGTTGATAGAAGGGTAGATCTTCTTGTTATTTTTCTATGGATATAAGGATCGTCGAAATCGGACATAGAACAAAGAAGTTATGGCTTTCGGAAGTTGGAGGTTTAATGGCTAAGCCTAGTATATTGGGCGTACTTAGAGAGTACGTTGTGCGTACTAGGGAAGGAATTCACTGATGCCTCATGGAGTAGGTTGGGCGTACCACAAGTACATTGGGCGTACTCTAGTCACACCCAAACCCTAATTTAGGGTCTTGGACCCTATTTAAGCTCCTTAACTGAACACCAAACCCTCTTATCTTCAGCCTCCATCCCCATAAACCCTAGAAATTAAACCCTAGCCTCCATCGGTGTGGTTCTTCACCTTATGGTGTGATTTCATGCATTTTGGTGCTCATTGAAGAAAAAGGAGCTTCTTGGAGAAGTGTGGGATTGCTTGAATCTTGTGAATCCAGGCCTTGGGCATCTTGATCTACCTTCTGGATGTATAAAGCTTCAAACTTGATGAATCTATTCTTAGATCTTGTTATGACATAGTTTCATAAGCTTTTTGTCCCAAAGTTTGGATCTTTTTGAATATGGAGTACTCCACAGCGTATTAGTTGTCCTTTCTGAGGTCTTAGAGTGTTATGAGTCATAAAAATGTTTGCTTGATCGTTTCCTTAGAACCATGCAAGAGTTAAGTGGTTTTGAGTGTTGTGAAAGTATGGATTTTGGGGATTTATCCCTCTTTAGCCATGAAAAGGCTTAAAGGTTTCGACTTTATGGATTAAAACATCATTTAGGGTAAAGATAATTGTTTGGATGTTTTTATCTTAACCATTAAGATCTTATTATGGACTTTTGAACCTCTGATGAGTACGATGGGCATAGGTAGTAGGGTACGTTCAGTGTAATGCGAGTTTCATGCATTGGAGACAAGTACATCATGCTTTGGCAGTCGATACGCGAGGCGTACGTTTGGAGTACGCATGGCGTACTCCCCGATATATTTATTTTGGGCCTTTTTGGGGGTGGGCTTTGTTGGGCCATTTGACTTCTGACTTTAGGCCATGGATTGATTATGGGATTTCTTGGATTTAGGTCCATGTTGGTTTTGGGCCAAATTAGGAATATGTGCCATATTGGGCCTTGCGATGCCATTTAGGAATTGAGCTTTGTGAGCAAATGGGTTGGGCCTTGGTTTTTGTAACACCCTGAATTTAGAAGTTCAGAAAAGTGAAGAAAAACCTCAAATGAGGAAGTGACTCGACGAGTAGGAGCGCGATTTGTCGCGAGTTTAGTGAGCTACTCGACGATTCTGAAGACTGACTCGACGAGTTGGCCAGGTTTGGGGAAAAACCCTAAATGCGGGCCTTGTACCCTATTTAAAGAACATTATAGCCTTCATCAGCCCCCTTGATACTCTCTCAAGTCCAGAACAAAAACCCTAGAGCCTCCCTTGAGTTGTGAGTCATTTTGAGAGTTTTGGAGCATTCTTGAACCTTGGAGGAACAAGAAGAAGTTTGGAGGTTCAAGGAGGAAGGAGTAGATCCGGAAGATTCACTCCATTTGCTGCTCATTTTGGTAATCAAGTTCCTTCCTTGACTTCTAGTTTGTTAGATCTCTTTATGTCCCTTTTTATGAAGATTATGGACCAAGAATGATTTCTTGTGGGATTTGGACGTCCCCAAGCTAGATCCCTTCAGATTTGGGAGTATTTGGAGTAGTTAAGGCATAAAGGTGGAAGCTTTATGCCAATAGAACTCCCCATGCAAAGTTTAAGAGGTTGTTATGGCCTTTTGAGCAAAAAGGGCCATGCATGGACGCAAAGGTATTAGCTTTGCGTGTTATTCCGACCCTAGGAGGCTAGATCTGGGTCTTGGATGCCTTCTGCTTGACTAAAATCGTCTTAATAGAGTTGGACATAGAGGGACTCGGCGAGTCACTTATGGGACTCGGCGAGTCAGGTCGGTTATTGCCCCAAAACCCTTCTGTTAAAGGATATGAGTTGAATGGTTAGGGACTCAGCCAGTCTGAGTCCATAGTGGTCATCAAGTTCATCGTACCCGACGAGTTCAAGGAGGAACTCGGCAAGTCTAAGGCAATCTCCTTAGTTTATGAAGATTGACTCGACGAGTTGTTCATACGACTCGGTGAGTCACAGCCTAGACACATTCTTTTGTGGATGATGAACTCGACGAGTTCAAGGTCGAACTCGGCGAGTCGGATGAAGATGGTCCAGATTGTATCGTTGAAGGAGAACCCATCGAGTCCTTGCTAAAACTCGACGAGTGGAGTCGGGGTTGTATGGGGTTGGAGGAGTATGGACTCAACGAGTTGGTAGACCAACTCAGCGAGTTAAGTCAACTAGAGGTTGACTTTGACCGTTGACTTTGACCAAGTTGACCATGGTTGACTATTGGGATTATTTTGGTCTAAATGTTATTTTGGGTATTGATAGTTCGGGGAGCCGAAGGGTCAGCGGTTCAGAAGTTCCCGGTTAGCAGCCAGAAGTGTTCAGCTAGTGTTCTGCAGTGCGAGGTGAGTTTCCTCCCTTAGGAAGGGGTATACGGCCACAATGTCGGCCCGTTTAGATATAGTAGTTCTGGATTTCGGTCTGATGCCGAGGTGATCCCGAGAAGTAGTATGTATGCCTGATTTCTTTGTGATTCATGCATGTTTATGTTTTGTGCTTTGTGTTCCAGACTTCAGTCCGATGTCGGGCAAGCCCGATGCAGTAGTTATATGTTTATGTTACATGTTTATGTATATGTTATGTTCAGTTATTCCAGACTTCGGTCCGATGCAGTGGGAAATGCCCGAGTTATTCCGGACTTCGGTCCGATGCAGTGGGCAAGGCCCAAGTTATTTTGGATTTCGGTCCGATGCAGTGGGCAAGGCCCAAGTTATTCCGTACTTCAGTTCGATGCAGTGGCCAAGGCCCAAGTTATTCTGGACTTCGGTCCGATGCAGTGGGCAAGGCCCAAGTTATTCCAGACTTCGGTCTGATGCAGTGGGCAAGGCCCAAGTTATTCCGGACATCGGTCTGATGCAGATGTGTTATTGTATGGTATGTGGTAGTTTGGGGGAGCTCACTAAGCTTTGTGCTTACAGTTTTCAGTTTTGGTTTCAGGTACTTCCACTAGCAAAGGGAAGGGCTCGGGATGATCGCATGGCATGCACCACAGTCTTCAGCCTGGGAGTTTTACTTGGATATTTTGATATGATATTTGACATGAGATTTGACATGTGATAGATCTTATGAGATTTTGAAACACATTGTTTATGATTTTTATACTTTGGTAATGAAATGATGGTTTTAATAATGTTTTAAAAACGAAATTTTTGGGTTGTATTTTTGGGATGTTTGAAGTTGGTATCAGAGCCTTGGTTTAAGGGATTCGGATACACTCTCGGGTGTGTCTCAACTCAAACTGAGGACTTGGTATGAAGTTTTCAAAGGAAAATTATTTTTGTGGATTTTGAAAAGAGAAAAGGGGTGTGGTGCATGCAATCAGTCGAACTCAAGTAAGTTCTCCCAAATTACCCATACAAGTTTATTTTATGATATGTGTGTTAGAACTGCATGCTAGATTAGGACTAAGGATCTAGGAAGATGCCTTATGTGCCTGCTTTATGTGTATGAGCTTTATGAATTGCATGCTAGTACAGATTTCTGATTAAAGGATAGAACAACTTGAGTGGATTATAAGGTTAGTTTTCCCAATGCCTGAATGCTGCTTGCTTTGTGCTATTAGGAGTTCTAGTTATCTCTAATTAACTAGTAAATGAATATGTTAAGTTACATATTGCAAGGACTAAATAATTTCAGAAGGTTAGGTATAGCCCTATTTCGCAGCTCTTGTATGAGTCTAACCGTTGTAGGGTAGGAACTCTCATTCGAAGAATTATCTAGTCTAAGAAATATGTAATGGTATTCGCGAGTTAGTTAAGGGGAGATAACAGGGACTTCTTATGCAGCTGATGGCAGTTAGTGAGTTGGAGGTTACCCTAGGGCAAGCCTATGATAAGAGTAGTGCTGGGAGCAGTCTTAGTAGTAGTGAAAAGGACTTGGTGTAGTCGAGGCAATTCTTGAGGAAAGTACGGATAGATATGGAAGGTAGTATGGGCCCATACTACTGAAAGCAGAGGATCCGTACTTGATTCAAGAAGGGCTGAGATGAAACCGGGGAACTGGTAGTGTGAGTGTGATCTCTCAGTAGAGATGTGTGTGCTAATGGTAGTTATGATATGCTGCAGAATGGTGACACTACGGGGTAGACCAGTTGGCGGATCAGGCATCGGAGAGGGATCAGGCTCGGGTTTAATAACCGAGCAGCTCGAGGAGCGAATGAGGGATTTGTTTCAGCTGAGGTTACGCGCGGTATCCTAGATCAGACTCCTGTGATCTTTGGCACGGTCAAGGAGGGCATACTAGAGATATTGGATGAGAGGCTGGGAGCCTTCCGCGTCGAGATGGTAGCCATGATGGGAGCGCATACTTTGACATTTCGAGAGTTCAGAGCTTGTGGAGCACCATATTACCATGGGGCTCGGGACCCCATCGCTAGCAGCAGGTGGTTGTCCGATGTTGCCAACGCCTTTCGTACGAGTCGATGTCCCGAGGGGGAGAAGGTCCGACTTGCCTCCTATCTTCTGAAGGACAGAGCACGGGATTGGTGGGAGGAGTTTGGACATGCCATTGGAGATGATGCCGCGTTGGACGCGACGACATGGACTGATTTCTCGGCTAGATTTAGGGCCGAGTTTGCACCAGTGATCGAGGTGCAGCAGCTAGCACGAGAGTTTCAGGATTTGAAGCAGACGACTGAGACTGTGGCGGAGATCACCGCCAAGTTAAGAGAGAGAGCCCTTCTCGTGCCGCAGTATGTGGCGGACGAGGATATGAAGAAGGCTCGGTATCACGAGATGCTGAGATGTGACATCAGGCAGTTTGTAAGTAGGTCCAGCTGCAAGACACTGTAGGAGATTCAGGTAGCCACAGGTTCAGGCAAGAGACCCAGGGGGCCAGATTCGAGATCGAGGGATTTACAGAGACGCAGCCGCTGTGGCAAGTGTGGCAGGACGCATGAGGGTGCCTGCAGGAGTGGCAGTGGTGGTGATTCAGGCTGCTTCAAGTGCGGCCGGGCTAGCCATTTCAGCAGAGATTGTACAGCTACCATGTCACACCCCCAAACCAAGGATGGCGGAAACGTCCAGGAGTGGAGGACTTCATGTATAGTATCACAACAATGAGTATAATAGTGCTCAAAGTAAATACAACCATCATAGATATAATTGAAAAAGTTACACCATAGTATGTGTTTACATGTTTCAAATCAATTACACTATGATGACAAAATGAAATGTTTGACGATTTAACGTCCCATCCTCAAAAGCTGTTGATTTCCTATTTCACTGATTTCCTGAGAATACAAGTAGTTTTGAAAGAGTGTCAACAATTAAGTTGGTGAGTTCATAAGAGTTTTATTTGAGAAAAAAGCCGTTTTCCTTGTAAAAGCGATAGAGTACGATTCCAGAAATTCAATATTTTCTTTATTAAGTGTGAAATGAACGCTCCTATGTTATGCAATAATGTACCCTAGAAAGACTTGTAGATTCCTTCTATAATCACCCAGTGTATATAAGTTATATAAAATTTAAGTTAAATAAACCGTCGAATATAATGGGTCTGCCCTAGGTCCACAACCAAACAAGGAACAGGAAGTAAAGTGGGCCCACCAATTCTAAGTTGATTGCGACTAAATTCTTATATAACTCTAACATGTACACTTAGCAAATTATAGCTGAAGTCTAACAATTCTAGATGAAATGTAGTTCAAATATCATGAAAGCCATTTAGTGTAAACCTGGTGCTTTGTAATGTATACTTCAAGAAAAATCCCTTATTTTCCTTATAAAAACCTATGTGGCCTTAAATCCCAAGACCGAGAATATGTGTGTGTTTTGTACCTATATTTTGTTTATAATGGTAATGTGTTTCCAATAAAATCCAATATTTTCCTTATAAAAGTCATGTAGTCTTAAATAGATAAAACCCCTTTTCAAAGTAGAATTTTCCATGTAAACTTGAAAGATTGTTAACTCCCTATGTGAGTCGTTATAACCATACTATAACAAGAATTAACCTGCAACAACGTTTTTCAGACGTCAAGATCCTATGACTCTTGTCACCCGCAGACCTGCCGGTCCGGCTGTAGCTAGCAGCGAGGTGTGGGGTGTCAATCCCAATATAGATCTATACACAATTATCACGCTCTCCCTACAAGAGACTCTGGTTATAACTTACAGGAATTTTAACCCGTACTCTAAGAGTACGATGGAAGAATTGTCTCACAACTTACGTTAACTAGTTTACATATAGTTTGAGTATAAAACCTCTTCCGTGGTGGAAGTGAAATCACATTTTATGAAATAAATTAGTGATATGGAATCCATAAACTATTACTATTATGGTTTATCATGTAGTATATGAAAAACCCATCTATTTTGAGAGTAAAACATTTTTCATGTAGGATGCTTTTATCGAAAAATCCATAAACTATACTTATTGTAGTTTATTATATGTGCTCGAAATGAATGGAAAAACCTTATCATGAATGACTAATTTTTGTTTATGATTATAAATTAACAAGATCGCATTCAACATTTAGAATCTTAGTGTTATGCACTTTGCTCAACATACTACAAAGTGTTGTCAATATGGTAAGCTATGTAACTAGTTTTTAACCTTTGTGCACTGTTTTGAAAACATCATAGAAAAATCATACGAAGTCAAAAACTAAATCCGTAAACCCTGAGAGTTTAGAAAATGTGTCTAGTTTATTCATAGTTTTTATTATGATTTTTAGAAGTCTCTAACTTATGTAAAAGTGTTCATATTCACAGACTGGTCCGAATTCATTTCTGAAATGATAGGCAGTTTTGTAAAAATCACCATAAATTGTAGAAAAATCGTATAGAGATGTGCAAGTAGTCATTTTAAAGGTATGAACCTGAACGATTTTCATATTAAACAGTTTTGAAAGTTATTAAGTTTAAGATGATCAAAACAGTCCGTGAATGGAACTAATTTCCTGTTGAGAGCTGATGTTTGAGTTTAGTTAAGTTTTTGGTGTTTTAACTTGTATTCCCCCCCCCCCCCTGAAAACTAAAGAAAACCGGAAAATGTAGGGGTATGAACTCACCTTATGTGATTTCTTGAAGGATGGAAGGTTGAAGATGATGAGTTTCAAGTCAAGAACACTTGATGAACACATGAAAGCTTGGATGATCCTAAGAACGATTCTTTGGTGTTAAAATGTGTGTAGATGATCCAAGAGTATTAGGAAAATATGGAATAACACTTGAGTTTAGATGAAATACTTACCAAAAAGTGCAGTAATAGCTCAAGAACACTTCAAAAGTGTGGCTGGAAGTTGAGAGAAAAAGAGGCTCTCTTGATGGTTAAGGAGTGTATATGTGTTTTATGGAGAAGAAAATGATTAAGGAAACCCACAGGCATTTCTTTATATGAAGGGTTGCTGGAGCAAGTGGCTAGGGTGAAGGGATGTTTACCTTGATGTGTGTGATGTGGATATGTCACACCCTCAAACTAGGATGGCGGAAACATTCGGGGGCGGATGACTTCATGTAGTATCATAACATTTGAATATTTGTAAAGAAAGTAAACACAACCATCATAAATATAATTTAAAAGTTACATTGTTGAATACAATACATGTCTCAAAATCAATTACAATATGATGATTTAATAAGTTTTAAGACTGACGTCTTAGCGTCCCTTCTCCAAAAGCTGAAGATTTTACCTGTATTACTAAATCCCTGAGAAATACAAGTAGTTTTGAAAGAATATCAGCATAAAGCTGGTGAGTTCATAAGCATTTAGTTTTAGTGGAAAATGTTCTTTGATTCTTTTGAAAAGTGTTCCTTAAGAAAATCCCATATTTTCTTAATAAAAGCATGTTTGAAACCCATTCCTTCCATGACTTCCAGATTCATACACATAGGTATAATCCAAGGAGTCATGGAATAAATATGAATATCCATTAGTTCAATGTTAAACCATCCGTTTATGAAAATACCGTGTTATTTTGGGAAAATCCTATATTTTCCAAAAAGTAGGTTGTTGGTTATTCGTTCAAAAAAGAAGTATACAAGTATCTATCATACTTATATCGTTAAACGTAGTTTTCTTTGAAAAACTCTGGTTACTCCCAGTGAGGTATATTAGCCTTATTACATAAAATAAAACTAATAAAAAAACATGGTGAACTAAATCCTGATGCTATTATTAATACCCTCTAGTAATCAATTGGTTATTACTCTGAGGTTAGTTCACTCGATCCATTATTACATAAGTAAATCGTTGTTATCTACATTGTGAGTTTTATAACCATACATTAAATTGATATGGCACGTATCGGGGCCAGTATCATTTATGACTTTCTCAGTCGTAGACCTGCCGGTCCCACTGTAGCTAGTAGCGAGGTGCGGGATAGTCAGTCACGTATAGATCTACACACAACAGTCACGCTCTCCCTACAAGAGATTCTGGTCATAAGTGCTAGTCCTACACTCTGTTTCGGTGGTGAGTGTTACCAAGGACGTGTCTCCAACTTAGACTAACAAATTTACAAGTAATAATGCTGAAAACCCTTTTGTAATTAACATGAATCCTTTATAAAATGATATCTTTTACTTCATGATTCATAAGTTCATTGCCTTAGTTTTACAAAAACTGTTTCTGCGAGTTGATTTCTTAACCCATTTGGTAAAACTGTTTTCCATGTTAAAAGTATATTGAAAATATAATTATCTTAAACAAATTAATATACTTTGAGCCCAAGATTACTTGTGCTTTTTCTTGTATTCCCCCCCTGAAAACATGCAAAAACTTGGAAAAGCGTAGGGGTATGAACTCACTTGATAAGTGGTGAATCGGGCAGCGTTTCGTTTCTAGGAAGCATTGTTCTTGACGAAACGGCGGGTTTCTGGTGAAAAATCGGGCTTCACTCGAGTAGTACTTCGACTGGAAAGATTGTTTTTCTTGGGAACTTCAGGCGTCGGGACTTGCGTCGTGTGCTAGGGGTGTTACCGGGGCTTCGGGGTGGTTTAGAGGGGCTTGAGAGGTGTTTTAAGGTGAAAGGAATGAGAGTAAAGCAACCAAACCCGGGCAGCCCTCGCATCCTTTTTATAGGGGCTGAAGCCCCGATTTACGATGGGCGTAACTTCAGAGTACGCTGGGCGTACTCCCTCTACAAGCAGTACGTTGGGCGTATTCTTCGGATAAGCTTTGGTATGCGTGCCTCGAACTTCAAAAATTCATAACTTTCGCACACGAGCTCCGTTTTCGATGTTCTTTATATCCACGCGTAGGTGAGAATATACTCTACAACTTTCATTTAGACTTCGTCGGCAAATTTTGAATTTATTTTTAAGTATATATCTTTTAATAGGCCGGGACAGGAAAAATCTGTTAAAAATTCATAACTTCTTCATCTGATGTCCGTTTCCGTCTATCTTTTTACCGTTGTACTATTATTGTTGAGACCTTCAATTCTCGTTTAGGTTGCGTTGGCTAAAAATCGTTCGATTTTTATTTCGAGTTTTTAGCTGTCTGCTGCTGTTAGAAACATAGAAAAATCATAACTTCCTCATACGAAGTTAGATTTGGACGTTCTTTTTATGGACGCTCACGGTTTGTTATTATCTACGACTTTTGTTTAGATACTCAAGGCAAAAAAGTCTTTTATTGAAATTTCACTTTTTACGCTTAATAGTGTTTTACCGGTTTTGTCACGGATCTTTGATTGGTCATAACTACTTCGTTATAACTCGGATTTGAGTGTTCTTTATATTTCTGAAAACCTTGACACGATATCTAACATTTTATGTATCCCAATTGAGACTTTTGAACATTTTATTTTTGACTCTAATTTTTATTATATAAGAAGTAGATTACAAATCTTGGTTTTTAGGTCATTACATTGATTCGAAATATCGGGTTGTCACATCATCCCCTCGTTACAGGGAATTTCGTCCCGAAATTTTAGTATAAGAAAAGTATTTATGGACTAGGGAAAAGATGCTGTTATTTTTGTTTCATCTAATTTTCGCGCGCCCAGGTGTATTCAGGTCCTCGCTTTGCATTCCAGCGGACCTTCACAATAGGTATGCGACTTTGTTTTGTTCTTTTTATTTCCATATCCATTATTTCTACTGGTTCTTCTACGAAGTGGAGACTCTCGTTGATTTCTATTTCGTCCAGAGGGACAACGAGGGTCTTATCGGATAAGCACTTCTTTAAGTTTGACACATGAAAGGTATGATGTACGTTATTTAGTTCCTGCGGTAATCGAAGCTTGTATGCTACTAGGCCGATCCTAGCAAGGATCTCGAATGGTCTGATATATCTTGGATTTAGTTTCCTACGTTTTTCCAAAAAGTATTAATCCCTTCCAGGGTGAGACCTTCAATAGTACTCGGTCTCCAACCTGAAATTCCAAGGGTTTCCGTCTTTTGTCCGCATAACTCTTTTGTCTGTCTCTTGAAGCTTTTAGTCGTCCCGGATTTGGACAATCTTCTCGGTCGTTTCTCTTATGATTTTTGGGCTTGTGGGAGTGTTGTCAGGTATTTGTCCTCTAACTAGCTATGTTTTACCCACTTCAGCCCAGCACAGAGGTGATCTGCACTTGCGGCCATAGGAGGCTTCGAATGGAGCAACCTTGATGCCAGTGTGATAGCTATTGCTGTACGAGAACTCGACTAGTGGTAAATGGATATCCCATGCTTTACCAAAATCAATCACATAAGCTCTTAGCATATTTTCCAAGGTTTGAATGGTCCTCTCACTATGTCCGTCGGTTTGTGGGTGGTAGGCGGTACTCATGTCTAGTTTCGTTCCTAGAGATTTTTGTAGTGACTTCCAGAACCGCGAGGTGAATCTACTATCTATATCCAAGATAATGGATATTGGTACACCATGCAGTCGCATAATCTCCCTGATGTAGGTTCTAGTCAGTTTCTCCAGCTTGTCTGTTTCCTTTGTTGGTAGGAAGCGTGCGGATTTGGTTAACCTGTCGACGATCACCCAAAATGGCATCACGTCCACCTGTTTCCTTGGTAACTTGATTTTTAAGTCCATTGCAATCCGCTACCACTTCCACTCAGGTATCTCCGGTTGTTATAGTAAGCATGCAGGCTTTTGCTCTGAAGTTCATGATAAGGCTCATCCTTGGCTCATCCATCCTCACCTCGTGTATACGATTTGCATGTAGTTTAAATCGACAAAACCTTCGGTTGGGTGGCTCTGCCCCAAGTCCACAACCTGACAAGGAACAGGAAGTAGGGCGGAATCACACATCCTAAATCTTGTTGAGTCTAAATTATATGCCACTCTTGCATATACATCTAGCAAGAATAGATTAACCTAATGAGTTCTTATACTCTATTCTTGAACATGACCTGCAGTACAAGTAGTCTTCCTCGGAGATCTCTTGGGTATGCTACGGGTGGTTACTGACTTCTGAGACTTCTTTGGTGCTTTCCATTTCAAGTTTTCTATCTATGGAGCCGGCTAGAAGGTGTGGTACCCTTCGCATGGGTACTTCTGAAGTTTTGAAGTGATAGACGATATAAGGGTTTGCGTTATGGATTGGAAGAATCTCATCTGACAGCTGATTAAGGAAAAAGTTCTTTTACACGGTATATAAAAAAATTGCATGGTAAGGATTAAGCCAAACCATGTCGGATGAGGATGTCGGAACTTCTCAACGAAGTAGATATTAAGTTATTCTGGAAGAGATGATTACTAGGATGATTAGCAATTCTATGTACATGAGTTTTCAGCGCCTGCAGTTTTATTCTGTTATTTTGCTACGCATTCCCTTTTTAATTCAAAATTGGCGGATATTACTAATACAAGGGTTCTGATAAATTGAAACTACAAACCTTCACGGAATGATTCCTACTAGGTCTCTCTATCATCGCTTGGTGTACACAAGTCATGTATAATTAAGATTGGTAAGACAGTTGGCTAAGCAACCCTGCCCTAAATCCACAACCAAACAAGGAACAGGAAATGAGGCGGGATCACTCACCTTAAATCTACAAATCTTAATTATAAATGACTCTAATGCATACACTAAGCCATCATAGCTTATCTGATAGGGTTCTCAGTTTTATATGAGTGATGTGATTTGGTTAGAATGAAAGAGTAATTATAATTAAAAATAAATTATTGGGGTTTGGAAGCGTACAAGGAAAAATAGCAGAGTTCTTTGATGCTTCCTCATTCTCTGGGGTCAAACTCCTCCTGTTCCCCCGTCATTCTTTTCTGTTGGATAGTCCCTCTTGTAATGTCCTAATTCACCACAAAGATGACATATTGGACTGGTTCCAACGTTGGTAGTTGAAGTGATGAATTCGACCGGAGTCCTACAGAAACGGGTGGTGTGCCCCTTCATGTTGCATCTATTGCAATGCAGCACTCGGCAGACCCCATGATGATGGTAGTTGCACTTGCTGCAGTGTGGGAGGTTTCCTAAGTACGGTGTGGTCGGTGTTGGGATAACATGGCTGATGGGGGTATTAACTGCCCCAACTTGTTGCCCTTCTATAGGTCCTTGATTTGAACAACTCCCTTTCTTGTTCTCAAACTTCGTTTCAGAACATTAGGTTTGGGGTTCGGAGTGTCTTTGCAAGTAGGCACTTGTTGCTAAAATTGGTTATCACCACGATCGGGATTGCCGATCACATTCCCACTAACGTTTGCATTGTTAGAATTAAGGTGAGCCATGACAGCTGCTACGGCTGATGTGACTGCAACTTGAAACGTAGCCGCATCTATCTGAAGGATTGGTGTTTTATCGGAGGGTTGGTTACGTTTCTTCGGAGGCATGATTCTGTTACAAAATGAGAAAATGGGCTCGTGAGCGATTATGGTTGGCTTTAGATGTATTCTAATAATTTATATTAATATAAAATTTTCATTTCGACATACTGATCTCAAAGATTTGACCTACATCCCTATAATGCAGTCCTGGTAAAAGAGTAAAAGGAAGTTTCTAGAATGGTTACCAGACAAGTGTCATCCGAACGAAGTTATCTTTGGTTAGTGGATACTATGATTCAATTTTTGAAAAGATTTGAAAATAATTCATAATAGTCTACGATACATCGACTTATGAATTTGAGAAGTAATCACTCTCGATTGAGATTTCGTGATCCGAATTATGGTTATTAGCCAATACAGGAAAAGATGATAAGTTCGAATCCTAATGTGAGTAATGTATTCATTAACTCACTAGCTTGCATTATTTATTAGTTATTACTGTGACGAAAAGGCACTCAAACGCTTCGCATGTAACACGCGTGGTTCTCCTCTGTTCTCCGTTCTATTCTGGGTGATAATGATTTGCGCTCTCCTGGTATTTATAGGGTGTCCTTCTTTTTCGTAGGTATATTGAATTTCTGTGCCGTCTTACTTCCGATTCTTACACTGATCTATGTCACCTCATAATGAAGAGTTCGAATCCCAGAAGTTCATGCGATTGTAAGTCTTTCGTTTTGTTATACTGTTCTCGATGATTCAACCTACATATATGCTACGTTTCTATAGTACTGTAAAAGCATTTAAGTTATTAAGACAGAATATTGACGTTAACATCTTAAGTTGGTTCGGTTTTTACGCGGAGGCATCTTTTACTATAAAGATTAAAAGATAAAACGATTGTAAGATATCAATAATGAACATGAATTTGATATCTCATAACTAAAACACTTAGTTCGATAGGAATTTTGTAATGAATTGGAATTAGAAGTTCAATACAAGTAGAACTTGTAACAAAATAATGTGAAATTGAGTGGTTATTTTTCAAAATGTAAGAAGTAAGTACATAGAGTTTGGAAAAACTTGACCTTAAACAGGTCTATAATACACCACAATTCTGGGAAAAACATCGACATTAAAATGAACTATCAAAAATGGATTTTCGCGGTCGAACTGAAAAAGCATGAAAAATAACTCTGAGACATCTCCTGAAAGAAGACTTAGACTATAACCAAAAGAGTAAACAGAGGGCGAGTAGAGTATGATCTACTTCCTACTAGATTCAGCCCTGGATTTAGCTAATTGGCGTTCTATTTCGCCTATCTTGCACAACATGATGTTCTCGTAATCGTTGCACTTCGGCTTGCGAAGCCGCCAGTTCTCCCTGCAAGAAGTTGGTACTATCCGTTATTGCGTTATGATTGTCTTCCAGGTTGCAAAGACGAACAGCGTCTACACCAGTGGTAGCCTCAATCTGCACCACTCGGTCGATGATAGCTCTTCCCTATTCTGTGTTGCGAGAAACACGACGAACCAGCACAGGAAGTGCTCTATCTGCTGAACCTCCGACGTCTAGATTGTAGAAATCTTCGGTCTCCTAGGGGGAATTTTGACCTTGTTCATGACTCCACCTGTCTAGGTTTATGGCCCACAGAGGCGTCAGGCCTTGAAAGTTCGGATGAGGGTTTGGGTTCTAAGTAACTGGAGGTGGATTGTAAGCTTTTGATCCGGAACCGTCGTCCTCGTGAAAGACTTCAGCATAATCATCGTCTAGGGGAAATTGCAAGCTCATCTTCTGGTTCGGCACCGAGCCAACCAGCATTCTCTTGATTAGGAAAGTACAGATCTCTGGGAGGATGGAATCCAACCATTTTTATCTAAGCGAGAATAGGGATAAGAGAAATATGAATATAATAAGAAGATAATTTTTGTGATAAGACCTACACCGGGTCCTCCTATAATTACCTAGTGTATACAAATCACATATAATCAAGATCGAATAGGCCGTTAGATAAGTAGCTTCACTTTAAGTCCACATCCAAACAAGGAAAAGGGCCTAAAGCGAAATCATAAATCCTAATCCTATAAAATCTCAATCATGTGTAACTTTAAAGTATGCACTTTGCAATTATAGACCTGCCAGTGAAGGTTTTTAGTTTTTGAATAGGATTCTATTTATTTGACGATTCCTAGTTCTAACTAAATATCGAGGTTCGCACGATTATTATAGTTCTTATAGTACTATAATACTCCTATAGTATTTCAAATTTGTAAGTTTGATTCTAGTATTTCCTTTGTTAAGTTTTTGACTTGTTGTCCACTATCACTATTCCTCGACATACGTTGGTCACATCTTGGATAAATATAGTTGATCAGGCTATATTCCTCCTCGATCTGATTACATACCCCGAGGCCTAATCGTAGTGTCCAACTTGCCTTAATACTTTTGTAATGTTTTCACTATGATACTTGACCGATGCATGCATGTACTTATACTTTCATAAAAAAAATATATCATTTTAATTTATTAAAAGTATAGTTTTTGAAAACGTTTTGTCAGAGGGTTTTAGTCCCTTTGCATTTATAGTTTGTATATCTTATGTGGTTAGATATACTTAGTTCACTATAAACAATGCTCTGATACCAATCTATCACACCCCCAAACCAGGATGGCAGAAACATTCGGGGGCGGATGACTTCATGTAGTATCATAACAGTTGAATATTTGTAAAGAAAGTAAACACAACCATCATAAATATAATTTAAAAGTTAAATTGTTGAATACAATACATGTCTCAAAATCAATTACAATATGATGATTTAATAAGTTTTAAGATTGACGTCTTAGCGTCTCTTCCCCAAAAGCTGAAGATTTACCTGTATTACTGAATCCCTGAGAAATACAAGTAGTTTTGAAAGAATATCAGCATAAAGCTGGTGAGTTCATAAGCATTTAGTTTTAGTGGAAAATGTTCTTTGATTCTTTTGAAAAGTGTTCCTCAAGAAAATCCCATATTTTCTTAATAAAAGCATGTTTGAAACCCATTCCTTCCAGGACTTCCAGATTCATACAGATACATACAATCCAAGGAGTCATGGAATGAATATGAATATCCATTAGATCAATGTTAAACCATCCGTTTATGAAAATACCATGTTATTATGGGAAAATCCTATATTTTCCAAAAAGTAGGTTGTTGGTTATTCGTTCAAAAGTGAAGTATACAAGTATCTACCATACTTATATCGTTAAACGTAGTTTTCTTTGAAAAACCCTGGTTACTCCCAGTGAGGTATATTAGCCTTATTACATAAAATAAAACTAATAAAAACAACGTGGTGAACTAAATCCTGATGGTATTATTAATACCCTCTAGTAATCAATTGGTTATTACTCCGAGGTTAGTTCACTCGATCCATTATTACGTAAGTAAATCGTTCTTATCTACATTGTGAGTTTTATAACCATACATTAACTTGATATGGCACGTATCGGGGCCAGTATCATTTATGACTTTCTCAGTCGTAGACCTGCCAGTCCCACTGTAGCTAGCAGCGAGGTGCGGGATAGTCAGTCCCGTATAGATCTACACACAACAGTCACGCTCTCCCTACAAGAGATTCTGGTCATAAGTGCTAGTCCTACACTCTGTTTCGGTGGTGAGTGTTACCAAGGACGTGTCTCTAACTTAGACTAACAAATTTACAAGTAATAATGCTGAAAAACCTTTTGTAATTAACATGAATCCTTTATAAAATGATATCTTTTACTTCATGATTCATAAGTTCATTGCCTTAGTTTTGAAAACTGTTTCTGCAAGATGATTTCTTAACCCATTTGGTAAAACTGTTTTCCATGTTAAAAGTATATTGAAAATATAATTATCTTGAACAAATTAATATACTTTGAGCCCAAGATTACTTGTGCTTCTGCTTGTATTCCCCCCCCCCCCCCCCCGAAAACATGAAAAACTTGGAAAAGCGTAGGGGTATGAACTCACTTGATAAGTGGTGAATCGGGCAGCGTTTCGTTTCTAGGAAGGATTGTTCTTGATGAAACAGCGGGTTTCTGGTGAAAAATTGGGCTTCACGCGGGCAGTACTTCGACTGGAAAGACTGTTTTTCTCGGGAACTTCGGGCGTCAGGACTTGCGTCGTGTGTTAGGGGTGTTACCGGGGCTTCGGGGTGGTTTAGAGGGGCTTGAGAGGTGTTTTAAGGTGAAAGGAATGAGAGTAAAGCAACCAAACCCGGGCAGCCCTCGCATCCTATTTATAGGGGCTGAAGCCCCGATCTACGCTGGGCGTAACTTCAGAGTACGCTGGGCGCATTCCCTCTACAACGAGTACGTTGGGCGTACTCTTCGGATAAGCTTTGGTATGCGTGCCTCGAACTTCAAAAATTCATAACTTTCGCATACGAGCTCCGTTATCGACGTTCTTTATATCCACGCATAGGTGAGAATATACTCTACAACTTTCATTTAGACTTCGTCGGCAAATTTTGACTTTATTATTAATTATATATCTTTTAATAGGCCGGGACAGGAAAAATCCGTTAAAAATTCATAACTTCTTCATCCGATGTCCGTTTCCGTCTGTCTTTTTACCGTTGTACTACTATTGTTGAGACCTTCAATTCTCGTTTAGGTTGCGTCGGCTAAAAATCGTTCGATTTTTATTTCGAGTTTTTAGCTGTCTACAGCTGTTCTGAAACTTAGAAAAAATCATAACTTCCTCATACGAAGGCAGATTTGGACGTTCTTTTTATGTACGCTCACGGTTTGTTATTATCTACGACTTTCATTTAGATACTTAAGGCTAAAAAGTATTTTATTGAAATTTCACTTTTTACGCTTAATAGTGTTTTACCGGTTTTGTCGCGGATCTTTGATTGGTCATAACTACTTCGTTATAACTCGGATTTGAGTGTTCTTTATATTTCTGAAAACCTTGACACGATATCTAACATTTTATGTATCCTAATTGAGACTTTAGAACATTTTATTTTTGACGCTAATTTTTATTATATAAGAAGTAGATTACAAATCTTGGTTTTTAGGTCATTACATTGATTCGAAATATCGGGTTGTCACAGGATAAGGGTGGACCAATGAGAAATTGACACATAAGTGCAAGTGGACACACTTAACCCACTTGTAACATAAAATATCCTAAGCCCTTTTCTTTAATGTAAAATATTGATTTACAATTAATTAATCCTTGGGATGTGATTAAAATATAAGTTTAGGGAGTTTAAAATGATAAAAATATGAAGTTGGTGAAAAATCCCCGTAAAAAACGGGCTTAAGAGGCGAAAGTAGTCGAAAATCGGGAAAAAGGAGCGAATCTGCAAAAATCCGAGGTCAGGAGGCGAGGTTCGGTCCATGGTGCTGAGAACCGAGAGTGGGTTCGGTCCTAGAAGGAAGGTGAGAACCGAAGGTATGTTCGGTCCGAGGAGTCTCGCATGCGAAATAGACCGAAGGCGAATTTGGAGCGAAATGCACCGAGGGGCGCTTAGGAATCCGAACCGAAGGGTGAGTTCGGTCTTTAAGCAAGTTTCGGCCTTGACAGGTTTGGTCCTTAGGGTTCGGTTCTTAAGGCTAGGTTCGGTTCCTATAGGGAGGCTTCGGTTCATATAGTGGTTTCGGTCCTATATGGCTATTTTTCGAGTAATCTTTCCGTTTTGAGTGATTTTTGACTAAGTTAAGGGTCGGGATGCCCCGAGTGGTTATAAAAAGTTGAAATAAGTTTTGAGAGAGATTAGGGAGAGATTTGAGATAGAGAGAGATAGAGCGAGAGAGATTGAGAGAGACTTTGTTTGTGACCTTTGCGAGTGTTTAACTTCGAAATGCAAGGTTTATAAACCCTGTTTTGCCTTGTTATGAGCGTTATACGCCCCCGAAGGGTATGTATTAATGTTTTATCGAGTAGTTCCATCACTTACCCTGATTAGGGTTTAGATTTTCTGAACACGTGAAGACTCAGTGTGATACTTTGCATTAAGATAGTGCGTTGTACATTAGTAAGCACAATGTAAACCCTAATATACAAGGGTTAAATGAGTTGACCGGTTTGACTTGTTGACTTTATTTGACTTTGACTTGACTAGAAATTCACGGTTGTCACATCATCCCCCCGTCAGAAGGAATTTCGTCCCGAAATTAGCACTTTGACCGGGACTTCGAGAGTTGGGGAAAGATGTGGGTATTTTTGTTTCATCTGGTCTTCGCGTTCCCAGGTGAACTCGGGTCCTCGTTTTACGTTCCAACGGACCTTCACAACGGGGATGCGACTTTGATTTCGTTCTTTTGATCTTTCGATCCATGGTTTCTATCAGTTTTTCCACGAAGTGGATACTCTTGTTGGTTTTGATTTCGTCGGGAGGTATCACAAGAGTCTCGTCAGACATGCATTTCTTTAAATTTGACGCGTGGATGGTTGGATGTACATTATTAGGTTCTTGTGGCAGTCGGAGTTTGTATGCTACCGGGCCAATCCTAGCGAGGATTTCGAATGGCCCGCTGTACCTTGGATTCAGTTTCCCATGTTTACCGAAACATATCCTTCTTATCAACGGTGAGGCCTTTGGTAGAACTCGGTCACCAACCCGCAATTCTGAGGGTTTGCGTCGCCTATCTGTGTAGTTCTTTTGTCGGTTTCGAGATGCTTTCAGCCTTTCTTGAACTTGTACTAAGTCATAAGTAATAACTTCTACTCGGAGCGCTGTATAGGGCCTGCTTTAGTGTTTCTCGTTTGATTAGATCGGTAGGTAACATATGGGTTCGGTTTACGCGACTAGACTTATTCGGATGGTAGAACGTTCACTCGCACTCCTGGGTAGCCTTGTCCCGAAGTTCCTGGTAGGACTCGTACCTGGTCCATCTATCTTTAACTTGCGTATAAAGGTCGTATGTAATTAGGGTTGGTAAGACAGTTGGATGGGTGACTCTGCCCCAATTCCACAACCAGACAAGGAACATGAAATAGGGCGGAAACACACATCCAATGTCCGTAGAATCTTAATCATATATTACCCTCGCGTATACACTTAGTAGTGATAGACTAACCGTATTCGTCCCAAGCTTCTGTGCTTGAACCTTATCTGCTATATGCGTGACATTCCCGGAGGGTCTTCTGGAAATACTTGTGGAAAGGTTTCGGAAGGTATAATACTCATCTGGTGAGTGTTTTGGGGTTTCATAGCGAGAGATGACTCAGAGGTCCGTGTCGGATTTGCGTTTATGAGAGACGAGGGTTTCGATATTCAGTGGGTTAGGTGAAGGGTCTTTTTGTATATGTTTAATCGGGGAGGTGATACATGTAGAAAGTTATATTCGTAAGAGATATTCGTTAGAGTGATAGTGCATCCCGTGTTTCTTTTCGGTGTGTTCCGTTTTGATCGATGTTATTGTTACTGCAAATGATTCATACCACAGCAGCTAGTGCTGGTAGTAAGTGTGTTCTGATAGCTAGTAATGATACTTTATATCATGATCCCCGACAGGTCACTCTATGATCGAGCGGTATATGCAAGTCGTATGTAATTTGGTATTGATGAAATCGTCGAGTGAGTGGCTCTACCCTAACCCCACTACTAGACATGGAACATGAATTATTCGCTTTAAGTCTGTAGTATTTTAATTATAATTAACCCTGATGTATACACCAAGTCATCACAGCTCACTGGTAATGATCCTAAGATCATATATAAGTGTCTTTGATTTGATTGAACGAGAGAGTATTTTAACTACTTTTTGAAAGACGGTAATTTTAGCAAACATACCAAATTCATTACAAACATATGATACTTAAACGTTTTTGTTGTTGGAACATTACAAAAGTCCTAATAAGGTTCCTTGTTGCTCCTGCTGATTTGTTTGTCACACTCCTCCTGCTCCCCCGTCATTCCTCTCAGTTGGATAGTCTCTCTTGAAGTGTCCCATTTCACCGCATAGGTGGCATACTGGACTTACACTGGTACAGGTGATTGAAGCGATGTGATGGGTCTGGTTCCTGCAGAAATGGGCAGTATGTCCGTTCTTGTTGTAGTTTTTACAGTGCGGCACCCGGCAAACCCCATTGTGATGGTAGCCACACTTGTTACACTCTGGGAGTGTTCCCATATATTGTCGGACCGGTGCTTGAGTGACAGGCGTTGCGGCTAGTGTCGAGGCATAAGTCGTGACTGCTGTTGTAATTACAGGGGCAGCCACAAATTGTTGTCTTTTAGTGCGTTTTTTTAGATAGGTTGCGCTTCATTTTGACCCAAAACTTTTGTTTCTTGTTCTTGGGTTTGTGGTCTGAGGCGTCTTCGTTGGTGTTGTTAGCATTGAGTTGCGTCATGACGTCTGTCACGGCTGCCATGACCGCAGCTTGAAAAGTAGCAGAGTCTATCTGCAGGATTGCTGCCTTGCGTGTTGGCTGGTTACCTCCTTGTGAAGACATAACTTTGTTGCATGGGGAGAAACGATTTTGTGAGTGGGGATGATTATCTCTAGTTATATCCTTACCATTTATATACACATATATAAATTTCGCACTTTACTGAACTATTCTCGATGTTTCTGCTAACGTTCCTGAGACAGAGTTATGGTAGTGGGTAGGAGTAGGTTTTGTACGGGCGTTAAGGTTTTCCCATCCTAGGATTATGTTTGTCCAAACACACTTAGCTGAGGAGTTCTGATGGGATCCGGTGCATTAGTGTTGGTATGATCGCACCCTATAGGTCTACGAAAAAGGCACCTTTCAACTATGAGATTTTAAATAAAAAAAGTGAGATGATAATGAGTCTTGAATAACGGTTTATATGTCGGGAGTTATCTCGCTAAGTTTATCTTAGTTCTGAGTGTATCGTGTTCCAATTTTTATGGTGTTCTGAAAACAATTCATAATGTGAGTCTATATGAAATAAACGTATGAATTTTTGGTAGTATTCCTCCCAATGAAATAATACACATACCCATTTCATTTGTATGATTCTAGTATATTTAGTTTTAGGGAAAATTTTGTGCCTGATGCAGGTCTACACCACATCATTGCAAGAAAAAGTTTGGACCGCAAATAAATCTCTCGACTAGTGTAATCACTAACTCGCAGGGTCGGGCCTACACATGGAGGGGAGTAGCACCAACGCATACTCATAGACCTAATCTACTAGCTCTTGTGAGTAAAATGAACTCTGCTCACGACAACACGTCCCCAGTGGTTCTTGAAACGAAGCCGATGCGTCCTGTAGTTCTGCCAACCTATGCTCGGCTGCGACCACTCTCTCTTCGAGTGTTGAGTGTCTATCCTGATATTCCTTTGCCTTCGCCTGAGCGGCGATAAGTCCCTTAATGTGTTGGTCTCTGAAATAGCAATCTCTTTCTAAGTCTCGAGTTTGTGAGATGGTAGCGTCTGTAGCAGCGCGCAGTTCCCTAACTCGATGTTCGTGATCTGCTGGGTCATCACCTGGAGGGCTCTGTTAACCGGTCCCCCATGGTTGAGGTCATCGCAACCTCGTTGGTCTCCAAATGGCGATTGATGTTGCTGATGGCGACTCCACCCCTCGATCAATGCTGCCCAACGGGGCACAAGTTCGATGTAGTTAAAACGGTTCGCGAGAGTCCTGGCTATGTAAGGAGAGTTGTCGACCTCTGGCTCCACTTCCGACTCTTTTCCTAATCACCCACTAACTCTCCGGGTTCGGAAAGTAAGGGTCTCTTGGTAAGTAAAATCTTGCCATGATGTCCGTGTGAGAATAGGGGTGAGGTAAGAGGCATATAATAATCATATTCCTAGAAATACTTATAGGGGTTAGATCCTCCTTAGTTATTTCTATAATGGCATGGTGCATACCAGTTATATATAACAAAAGATATAATAGACCTTCGAATAAGTGGTCATACTCCAAAACCGCAACCAAACAAGGAACAAGAAGTAAAGCAATGATCACAGATCCCAAGTCTATGATATCTAAGTTATATATAACCTTAGCCTATCCACTTAGTGATTGTAGATCTACTAGCAAGAATCTATTTAGTTTTCACATAAGTTATAGTACCACAAAATACTCCTATAGTATTTTAAATGTTATGTTTGGTTCTTAACGATTGCCTAGTAGGGGTGTTGGTAAGTTGATAGACTTGTTGTCCACTATGACTATCCCCCGGCACATACTAGTCACTTCTCGGACGAATATAGTTGATCAGGCTATATTCTTCCCAGACTCGATTACATATCCCAGGGCATATTCACATTGCACAACTCCTCTATTTTTAGCTTTTGTATTGTCCTAGATATGATACTATACTAGTATGTATGCATGCACTCATACTTTTAACAAGAAACTATTTATTTCTAAAAGTATAGTTATTTGAAAATGTTTAATCAGAGACTTTAGTCCCAATGCATTATAGTTTGTATATCTTATGTGGTTCGATATACTTAGTTCATTATAAACAATGCTCTGATACCAATCTGTCACACCCCCAAATCAAGGATGCCGGAAATGTCCGGGAGTGGAGGACTTCATGTATAGTATCACAACAACGAGTATAATAGTGCTCAAAGTAAATACAACCATCATAGATATAATTGAAAAAGTTACACCATAGTATGTGTTTACAAGTTTCAAATCAATTACACTATGATGACAAAATGAAATGTTTGACGATTTAATGTCCCATCCTCAAAAGCTGTTGATTTCCTGTTTCATTGATTTCCTGAGAATACAAGTATTCCTGAGAATACAAGTAGTTTTGAAAGAGTGTCAACAATTAAATTGGTGAGTTCATAAGAGTTTTATTTGAGAAAGAAGCCGTTTTCCTTGTAAAAGCGATAGAGTACGATTTCAGAAATTCAATATTTTCTTTATTAAGTGTGAAATGAACGCTCTTATGTTATGCAATAATGTACCCTAAAAAGACCTGTAGATTCCTTCTATAATCACCCAATGTATATAAGTTATATAAAATTTAAGTTAAATAAACCGTCGAATATAATGGGTCTGCCCTAGGTCAACAACCAAACAAGGAACAGGAAGTAAGGCAGGCCCACCAATTCTAAGTCGATTGCGACTAAATTCTTATATAACTCTAACATGTACACCTAGCAAATTATAGCTGAAGTCTAACAATTCTAGATGAAACGTAGTTTTAATATCATGAAAGCCATTTAGTGTAAACCTGGTACTTTGTAATGTATACTTCAAGAAAAATCCCTTATTTTCCTTATAAAAAGTTATGTGGCCTGAAATCCCAAGACCGAGAATATGTGTGTGTTTTGTACCTATATTTTGTTTATAATGGTAATGTGTTTCCAAGAAAATCCAATATTTTCCTTATAAAAGTCATGTAGTCTTAAATAGTTAAAACCCCTTTTCAAAGTAGAATTTCCCTGTAAACTTGAAAGATTTTTAACTCCCTATGAGAGTCGTTATAACCATACTATAACAAGAATTAACCTGCAACAACGTTTTTCAGACGTCAAGATCCTATGACTCTTGTCACCCGCAGACCTGCCGGTCCGAGTTTGTTTCCAGCAGGACAGGTGATAGCACCTGCCCCTGCTACTATGAGGATCACCGACGGTCGGCAGGGCCAGGCAGAGGCGCCTACGGCATGGAGCAAAGCGTACCGGTGGGTTTCAGATGGCATGCGAGCAGCCCCTGATGTGCCAGATGCGTATTCTTTAGCTTCTTGAGAGTTTTATTTATGATTTATTTGCTATGGTAATGCATCGGTATTAGTGATTGTACTTTGGATTTTGTTTCCAGCTTATGATTGAGTTGTATGCCATCTACATACCATCGGTTCTAGAGTAGGAGTCTGTAGTTGTACCCTTTTTAGAGCAGATTACTCAGGATGTGGTTGCTGTAGCAAGCGTGAAATTGGGACTCTAGAAGTATTTCGCTAGCTTTCAAGGACGGTGGCGTCATGGTATTGATTAGTTTTGGAGCACTAGCAGCGGTAAGCATCAGTTTTAGCAGACTGACCATGAAGTGGTAAGAAGGATTAGGAATCCTTTCCATACAGTGAGCTGTAAAGAGCTAGTTGAATCGAAGTGGGGGAGGAACCCCCATATAGTCAGGAACTGAAGAAGGTGCAAAGCTGGGATGAGTTCACAACTTCATGGAGCAGGATAATAGTCTGAGTGGCTGTTCGGATGAGAAACGCGTGATTTGGGAGTTTGGGAAACTTCCCAGTGTTGAGTGCGTGTAATAGCGATCAAGAGATGATTGGTTTAGGAAACCAGGTTGAAGATTTTCTCGGCAGAACGTGATTTTAGCCAGGATGTAAGACTACGGGATAGCCGTAGCATTCACCTGTAGGTAGACAGTACGGGAAGAGTATTGAGGCTACGTTAGACGATATCTGGTTTGGAAAACCAGGATGGAGGATCGCCAGCAGGACTCGAGTGAGTCAAGATGCAGATTGAGTGAATGTATGGCATGGGATGCTTTCGGATTATTAGTCAGTTTAGAGACAACATGGGGAGTGTGGTAAGACTGCAGGATAGCCGCAACATTTGTTAGTAGCCAATTAGAGGAGTGTAGGCGAGGGCCCGTATCTCCTAGTTAGCAGAGTGTGGGCGAGGCCCGTATCTCCTAGTTAGTATGGTCAGGATCAGGTAGACATAGTTCGTTGAGATTTAGTATGGAGGAAGGCATTCATAGCCCTAGATAGGTGAGACCTGAGGGAGAGGCCACTCCAAGATCCTCTTGGGTGAGACCCGTGGGCGAGGCCCGTATGTTAGTAGCAGTACAGGTGAGACTAGAGGGAGAGACTGCTCTAGATATGGTTTGGGTGAGACCCGTGGGCGAGGCCCGTAAGATTTTAGCAGCGCATGTGGGACTTGGTAGAGACCTTAGATTCAAGATAGGGGATCGTGGATCCCAGGATTTAGAGAGCCAGAGTGGCAAGGTAGGCAGAGCAGTTTTTAGTTAGCCAAAGTTTCCTTCAGAAGTCGCTGAGAGTGACTGAGAGATGGAGTTTGAGTTCATAAACCGGTAGGAGTTCGGTAGTCAAGATAATGGCAGATTAGTTGGGACCGGGGTGGTCTTGGTTCGTCCGGAGAGCGGATCAGAGACAGAAGAATATTCGGACACGGACAGCAATAATAGGATCCGTGAGTGGAAGTAGTTAGTTGACGTAGAGGTGCTAGGCCACTAACAGCAGGATTAAATAATCTCAGAGTGAGTGATTTGACTCTGTTACGCAGCTCTCGTATGAGTCTAACCATTGCAGGGATGAGTCTATTACTCGAAGGATTATCTGATCCATCCGTCGGGAGGGGTTTCTAGCATCAGTATATAGAAAGAGAAAGCACTCAGTATGTATCAGCGAAGTGACCAGCACCGGAAGTGGCTGGGAAGGTAGGTTCAGCAAAGTGTATATCCTTCATAGAGATAGAGGAGGTTGTTGTTTATGGACGGTGGCCTTGGGAAGGCCAGTGAACGCACAAGGAAAAATGGGCGAACTCCTAGGTCGACCAGCATAGTACTCGAGGAGTACCGAAAGGATTATCAGTTAGGAAAAGAGTCGTGATCTCAGGATTATTGGTGAGCAGAGTACTCTCAAGGTTCTTACCCTCAAGGATTAGTTTTGGCTGAATGACCGGACGGAAGTTCAATGAAGGTGATCCCTCGAGGATCGGTCTCAGTAGAAGAGGTATCCACCGAGCAGAAATGTTGTGGGCAGATTGCAAGGTTATTGGCCGTAGCAGACTTCGAGGACGAAGTCTAGTTTAAGTGGGGGAGAGTTGTAACACCCTGAATTTAGAAGTTCGGAAATGAGAAGAAAAACCTCAAATAAGGAAGTGACTCGTCGAGTAGATGGGTGACTCGACGAGTAGGAGCACGATTTGGTCGCGGGTTTAGTGACCTACTCGACGAGTCTGAAGACTGACTCGACGAGTTGGCCAGGTTTGGGGGAAAAACCCTAAATGCGGGCCTTGTACCCTATTTAAGGAACATTATAGCCTTCATCAGCCCCATTGATACTCTCTCAAGTCCAGAACGAAAACCCTAGAGCCTCCCTTGAGATGTGATTCATTTTGAGAGTTTTGGAGCATTCTTGAAGCTTGGAGGAACAAGAAGAAGGTTGGAGGTTCAAGGAGGAAGGAGTAGATCCAGAAGATTCACTCCATTTGCTGCTCATTTTGGTAATCAAGTTCCTTCCTTGACTTCTAGTTTGTTAGATCTCTTTATGTCCCTTTTTATGAAGATTATGGACCAAGAATGATTTCTTGTGGGATTTGGACGTCCCCAAGCTAGATCCCTTCAGATCTGGGAGTATTTGGAGTAGTTAAGGCATAAAGGTGGAAGCTTTATGCCTATAGAACTCCCCATGCAAACTTTAAGAGGTTGTTATGGCCTTTTGAGCAAAAAAGGTCATGCATGGACGCAAAGGTATTAGCTTTGCGTGTTATTCCGACCCTAGGAGGCTAGATCTGGGTCTTGGATGCCTTGTGCTTGACTGAAATCGTCTGAATAGAGTTGGACATAGAGGGACTCGGCGAGTCACTTATGGGACTCGGCGAGTCAGACCGGTTATTGCCCCAAAACCCTTCTGTTAAAGGGTATGAGTTGAATGGTTAGGGACTCAGCCAGTCTGAGTCCATAGTGGTCATGAAGTTCATCGTACTCGACGAGTTCAAGGAGGAACTCGGCGAGTCTAAGGCAATCTCCTTAGTTTATGAAGATGGACTCGACGAGTTGTTCATACAACTCGGCGAGTCATAGCCTAGACACATTCTTTTGTGGATGATGAACTCGACGAGTCGGATGAAGATGGTCCCGATTGTATGGTTGAAGGAGAACCCGTCGAGTCCTTGCTAAAAATCAATGAGTGGAGTCGGGGTTGTATGGGGTTGGAGGAGTATGGACTCGACGACTTGGTAGACCAACTCGGCGAGTTAAGTCAACTGGAGGTTGACTTTGACCGTTGACTTTGACCAAGTTGACCAGGGTTGACTCTTGGGATTATTTTGGTCTAAATGTTATTTTGGGTATTCATAGTTCGGGGAGCCGAAGGGTCAGCGGTTCAAAAGTTATCGGTTAGCAGCCAGAAGTGTTCAGCTAGTCTTCAGCAGTGCGAGCTGAGTTTCCTCCCTTAGGAACGGGTCTACGGCCACAATGTCGGCCCGTTTAGATATAGTAGTTCCGGATTTCGATCTGATGCCGGGGTGATCCCGAGAAGTAGTATGTATGCCTGATGTCGTTGTGATTCATGCATGTTTATGTTCTGTGCTTTGTGTTCCAGACTTCAGTCCGATGCCGGGAAAGCCTGATGCAGTAGTTATATGTTTATGTTACATGTTTATGTATATGTTATGTTCAGTTATTCCAGACTTCGGTCCGATGCAGTGGGCAAGGCCCGAGTTATTCCGGAATTCGGTCCGATGTAGTGGGCAAGGCCCAAGTTATTCCGGATTTCGGTCCGATGGAGTCGGCAAGGCCCAAGTTATTCTGGACTTCGATTCGATGCAGTGGGCAAGGCCCAAGTTATTCCGGACTTCGGTCTGATGTAGTGGGCAAGGCCCAAGTTATTCCGGACTTCGGTCCGATGCAGTGGGCAAGGCCCAAGTTATTCCGGACTTCGGTCCGATGCAGTGGGCAAGGCCCAGTATGTGCTTGATGTGTTATTGTATGGTATGTGGTAGTTTGGGGGAGCTCACTAAGCTTTGTGCTTACAGTTTTCAGTTTTGGTTTCAAGTACTTCCACTAGCAAAGGGAAGGGCTCGGGATGATCGCATGGCATGCACCACATTCTTCAGCCTGGGAGTTTTACTCTGATATTTTGATATGATATTTGACATGAGATTTGACATGTGATAGATCTTATGAGATTTTGAAACACATAGTTTATGATTTTTATACTTTGGTAATGAAATGATGGTTTTAATAATGTTTTAAAAACGAAATTTTTGGGTTGTATTTTTGGGATGTTTCAGTTTTGGGCCAAGTAAGAAAAGGGTAAAATGGTCTTTTGTCCTGGATATTGGACAAGTAATTTAGATTCTTGATTATGGGTTGAGATCCAATTATTAATTGGATATTATTTGATAGTGCTAGCACGCGGGGATTTTCCGGATCAGCAGACTGGGATTTTATTTGAGAGATTCAACGACTTGAGGTGAGTCTTCTTTCGTAGTATCCGTGGGTCGAAGGCACCAATGTCGGCCCACTAGTTTATGATGTATTGTGATGATTGTCTTTGTGACAATTGTCAGTTATTCCTGTATTTGCTTGATGACTCTGTGATTCTTTTTATAATATTATGTTGTAGTAGTAGGGGTGAAATAGACCCAGTGCCAGTTAAAATAGACCGAAGGGGATTGCAACCACCCATATATGTTTGACAGTACCCGGTTGAAATAGACCGAAGGGGATTGCAAGCACCCAGATATGCTTGGCAGTATCCGGTTGAAATAGACCGAAGGGGATTGAAAGCACCCGTATATGCTTGAGAGTATCCGGTTGAAATAGACTGAAAGGGTAGGCAAGCAACCATATATGCTTGGAAGTATGTTCATTTAGTATGTGGTATTTTGGGGAACTCACTAAGGTTTGTGCTTACACTTTTCAGTTTATGTTTCAGGTACTTCTACTTCGAAAGGGAAGGGTCCGACCTGATCACACCGCATCACCCTATGATTTCCGCATTTTGAGATTTTGGGAATCGTACTCTGATAATATGTTGCTATGATACACTTTGACTGATTTGATATGAGTATCTTATGTTTTGGATGAATTTAAAAACAAAATTTTTATCTGGATTTTTGGATGTTACAAGCCTCCATTTCCTCCAAACCCTAAAATTGAAACCTTATCCTTTATGAGTGAGATTTGAAAATTGAGAGTGATCTTTGAGTGTTCTTGATACAGAAGGAAGATCATTAAAGAAGTGGTGGTGCATTCAAGCCTTTGGATCCAGAATCATCATTTCTTTGTTCATCATTTGAAGGTATAAAGTTCATACCTTGGAGCTTGTTTTGATAGATCTTGTTTAGGCTTAGATTTAAGTCATTTTATCCTAAAAACTTGTTCTTTGTGACTATAGAATACTCCAGATCATATGAGTCGTCCTTTAAGACATTTTAGGGTGTTTAGAGTCATAAAAATCTTAGCTTGGACATTTCCTTTCTCCCATACATGACTTATGGAGTTTTAGTGATGTGAAATGTTATGGTTTTTTGGATTTTTATTTTTGTAGCCATGAAAAGGCTGGAAGTCATAGACATTATGGACTAACACGTCCTTTAAGGGTCAGATCTGAATTTGGAGTAAATGTCTTAATGATTAAGACATTAAAAGTTATGTTTTGGGATTCAGCCATGTAAGTCGAGCTTACTCATGGCTACACCCAATGTAGCCAATTGTGAGCGTGTTCCTTCCCAGCCAAGTGCTCTACGCCCAATGTAGAGCTGTGTACGCGTGCATATGACCAGGGGTTGAATTTCTTTGACTTTTGGGCTAATTGTGTCTTAAGGGACCTAGTGAGGGTTTTGGTCTTGGAAGGGGCAAAATGGTATTTTGCCCTAAATATGGATTAGACTTCACTTGGGATTAGTGGAGTATGGAAATTACCTTAATTATTAATTATGGTTAATTGGCATAATTATTAGGTGGAGTCTAGTTCCGACTATTCTGGTGTGAGTTCTACCAGTCATCTATGCGAGGTGAATCTCCTCACTATTCTTACCTGTGTGGTGGAATATATGTGTTGACCAGCTGGGTCTATGTGCTATTATTGTGATATGTGTTATTGTATGTACTGAGACTTTGGTTAGTCTCCAGGGTTGTTGATAACCCACTGGGCGTGTCGTTTACCCATTGAGACTTTGGGTAGTCTCCAGGGCTACTGATAACCCATAGCTTTTTATTTTGTGTTGTGTTATATGTGGTTTTTTGGGGAACTCACTAAGCTTTGTGCTTACAGTTATTGATTAAATGTGTTTCAGGTACTTCTGAGGATCACAGGAAGGCAAAGGCTTGATTGTACACATTCGCCTGCAGATTATGATTTCGGATATTTTGAGACGCTTTGATATTTTGATGATGATTTATATTTGACATTGTGATTTTCTTAAGATGGTTTTTTTGAACAATGTTTTCATATGAATTTAAAAATGAAAAATTTGGTTTCAAAAATTGGATATTACAAATAGATCCCGATGATCAGATTTAATATGGTCCATCATTTTCATCTGCGTCCTTCGCAACCAATGAAAGATTCTTTTTCTTGGCACAAACTTCTTCAAGGTTCATATCTTAGTACGCCTCATCCTTCAAGTTCTCTTTCTTTTCTTCCTGCTTCTTAAGCATACAATCCTTTGCAAGATTATTATGCTCGTTACAATAGTTGCAATGGTAACTGGTATCACCTTTCAGATTCTTCTCAATCTTCTTCTCATCTTATTTCTTCTACACCTTCTCCATACTCTTTTGTCCAGCACTAGAGTTCGACAATGGATTTTTGATCGAGTTATTTTGAAGTTTCCACTGATAGAATTTTTGTAGAACTTCTTGACCTTATTATTAGAGTAATAAGCAATAGCTTCTTCATCAGAGTTGAGAAGAAAACCTTCTTCATTTTCCTCAAATTCATCAACAAAAACATTCCTTTTCTCAGTTGTCTTTGAAACAAGTGTCATTGGACCACCAAAGTTCAAATTGTTGTTCAATATATTGTAGAGATTCGACAGATAATAGGTGTTGAAATTCTCCTTAGTCTTGATCATAAGGAAAATGTTCTTCCATTCTTTCTTCAAGCCTAGGATGATGGTGATGTTAAACTCAAGTTTGGTACGAACAACGCCATATATGGTATACTTGTAGATAAGCTCATTGAATCTATCATAATACGCTTCGATAGACTCACTCTCTTTATGCTTGAAATCGGCCAAATATGACAATCATTAAGTGACTGAGCTCTTCTTGGTTAGCTCATTTCCTTGATATTTCTCTTTAAGAGTGTCCCATATTTCTTTCATTGTCTTGAAACCTCGAATGTGATTGTAAACCACTGGTGGTAAAGCTCCACGTTGTTCACAGAGATATCTTTTACCATTCGCTTTCTTCTTATTGCCTTGGCAAATCATGTCTTCAGCAGCACCAACATTTCTAACTGCTTGAATAAGATCAGGACGATAAGGTCCTTTCTCGATTGAACGCCGGGGATCTTCATCTATCACGTTGAGATAGTCTTCCATACGATCCGCCCATTGATCGTAATACTCTAGAAGCAACATCGAAACTTTTGTAGCAGATCCAAGCAGGTTTGTGTAGTTCATCATGGTGTTGACATTCAGATTTTCCATTTTATCAATTGAAAAGAGGAAAAAATTTGAAATGAAAGAAATCAGATGTAAAAAACGACTGATAAAACAATTATAGAATCGTAAAGTCATAGTGATCGAACGCAGAATTACGTTTTCTATTGTAGAATGATTCAATTGGAAAGAACGATTCAATAAGATTAAAACGTGAATGAGATTGTTTAAACAATGTGAAGATTCATGCTCTGATACTAATTGAAAATATGTTTGAATTATGTTCTAATCAATCGTAAAAAAAATAAAGTATGAACACTGAAATTTAAATATAATCTTGATTTAACTCAATAAATCTGGAATCAGTACAAGAGGAGTTGCAATGAGAGAGAAATATCATTTTGTACAAGTGCAAAGATATTACATCCCACTTATGTACCTACCCTATTTATAGGATATGCACGGATACAAAAAATACTAGGACTTTGTCAATGAATAGCGAACCTCTTAAGCGCCTAGTAAATACATACATAACGAAGTCTTGTGGGCCTTCTTCGTTTACAAACTATTCGTAATTAAGATAACTAGCTAAGGTTCGACATATCACAATACAAATAGACTCTACAGAAATTCAATCCATGACTTCTATTGGTGTTGGAGTTTCAGAAAGACTTGGTGGTTTGGCAGCCATGAAATCATTATACTTACATCCATTTCTCTCAATCCTATCATCAGGATTGTTCCTCCTTATTAGTTGGGGCTCAACCTGCGTAACAGTTCGACTGTAATTTCCCTCCTCCGACTATTCCTCTTCCAGCTCATGTTGCATGAAGAGTGAAGTAGGTTTATCGTTATTCCCTCGAAGTAAAACGCCTTGTCTCTTCCATCTGATGATCTAACGTTTCCTATATCATTGCCATCGTGATTTGTTCAGGTGAAGCTACTGCCTCTAGTGCACGCTCGACTATGGCTCAAGCTGTCGGTTTTCATTACCGTTTCCTAATCTACTTCCTGTTCTCACAATGACAATATATACACCAAAGTATGCGTTCAGTGTATCAAGACGAGAATATTGATAGAGAAGGTTTTTAGAGGCATAATCTTCCTTATCACTCTGAAAATTTATATGCCAGTTCTAATACCGTAATTAAACGTTTAGAAATTTCAGCACATAAGATTTCCTAATCAAGGTCGGAAACAGACCTTAAATATAATCAATTAACAACAATTTAGGTAGGCAACCTAAGGCATGCTATAACATAAATCACATAAGATTTACTACTTTAAATAATATGGACACACACCTCACGATCATTGCTTAGCATTCTAAGTTTAAGTCTAGAAATCCTCAAATATTCCTAGTTCGGTTAAACTAATGTTCTGATACGAACTATGTCATCCCCAATTTTCTCGGCCAGAAAAGACCATTTTATTTATGTTTATTTTAAAACAGAGTTTATTTACAAATGAAAATTTTGTCCCATAAAAAGTATTTCCGAATAAATGTTTTCCACTGATTCAAGAAAACTTGGGATGTCATAGCTGATACAAGAAACATAAGCATAAAGGTAATCATTACTAGCCTTACACATCTAATGGTCTGTATTTCATTTAATCTCTCATCAGATTCGGACATCAATTACCTTGTATCGATACATGTGATACAAAGAAACCGAGTGGGTTAGGTTGGGAAAACTGGTGAGTACATAGGGTTTTAAACCCACAATAACATAGTTAATTTGTTTAATTATCAAACAATTAACCCGATTACCCAACCTCGTTTTCTTTTCTATTTATCCTGAAGAATCTATCCTAAGGGTCATCATAGTCATCGTCATTGACAATATTGTTTCAGGGATTTCTTTTCAATACATGTCATTAGGTTTATTTCTATTTTCATCCTAAAGATCATGTTAATCATCACTGCGGACAATACAGTTTCAGGTATTTTCTCCGCAATACATGTCACTAGGAAGTAGAGTATATCAATGGGCACAAAGTCCATGACCTATAGGTTATAAACATGCCTTTCTTCCACGAAACTGTCTTGAATAGTTCAGTTGTTGTCATCTATACTTTGTTAGATGACTACATCGTTGGGTACACGAGTACCATTCCTACATCCTTAGTACACTAGTACCATTTCTACATCTTTAGTACACTAGTACCATTTCTATATCGTTAGCACACTAATACCATTTTTACTTTGTTAGTACACTAATACGATTTTTACATCGTTAACACACTAGTACCATTTCTACATCATTAGTATATTAGTACCATTTCTACATTATTAGTGCACTAGTTCCATTTCTACATCGTTAGTACAATAGTACTATTAAAGTCGTGAAACCCAATTGTTATTTTCATCATTCATCATACAATGGCATCTTATCAGTTTCATATCTCCTCATACTATGGCATCTTAATTCTCATTGTACTATGGCATATTTATCATTTTAATCTCTCATTACCCTTCATTACCCAATGCATTATATTCATGAAAATACATAAAGGGCATAAGTCATATAAAATATATCTTTATAATATTTCATCTCACACATAACATATTTGTGTATAAGTACACATAGCATTCAATTATCTAAATACTTCACATCTATGTGTAAGATGAAAGTAACTATGCACTCACTTGATATTGGATGACTGAAAAGTCGGGTAGCACTTTGCTTCAGTATTTAGCTTTTCCTTTGATGTCACCTAGGTTTATATCACTAAGTCATACTCTTATATTCCTGCTGACTAATCATAGTTTAGATTCCTCGCTAATCCAAATATCTACATCAAGATATATCAAGTAAGGAACAATCAAGTCAATCATATTGGAGGTAGGGTCCGTTTGGTATACAATGTATACTATTTGGAAATCCCATTTTAAACACCTCACTAAATCCAGCCTAGATATTATCCCCATAAGTAGATCAATCAGTATAAGGACTTTGAGTCACTAATAAATCTTAATTATAGGTTCATAATAACGACTACAACTATAATTATAAGTTACACTTAAAAGCAGAGTAAGTGCAACTAAACATACAAAGTATTTCAATGAAAACTGGGAACTGTGTAGACAAAACTCTGACCCAGGAGATTCTATTCTCCACTTATTTGACGCCGCAGGGCCTCGCTAAAGGGGTTGGGAACTAGAGAGTAAAAGGGACTAGAGATATGAGAGAATTCTAGAGAGTTCTAGATGAATGGGGTGGAAAATGAGCTGCAATTTGCCTCCTATATATAGTTGGAAAAAGCAGTGCGCGTCGTGCATGTTGTCTGCACGTCATGCGCTCGGTCGGAGTCGGTGACGTGGCTCCGATAGATGGTTGACACCTGGCGAGTTTCTGGTGGGTCTACGTTGGGATATTGGTGCGCTTCGTTTACCTTGTCTGCGTCATAGAAAACTTTAGTTCTTTAGAAAATTTATATCTTTTTCATATGAGCACCATTTTCGACATTCTTTATATTCACGCGTAGCAATTGACGAGATCTACAACTTTTATTTAGACTCCATCGGCTAATTCTCAATTTATTTTTAAAACTATATTTTTACAAGATTATACTGTTAAAGTCCATGCAAAAATCATAACTCTCTCATATTATATCCATTCTTGAATGTCTTTATATCGACGGATAGGTATTTATGAGATCTTCAACTCTCATTTAGATTGTTTTTCCTAACAATCGACCGATCTAAAATTCGAATTCCATGTTAACACAATTATGCTAAAATATTAGAAAAATCATAACTTCTTCTTACGAAGTCTGATTTAGATTTTCTATATATGTACAAATTAGCTTTTACGAATACTATGAACTTCGTTTAGATCACTCGGGCTAACGAGCGATCCACCTCCGATTCACTATTTACGACACTTGTTGTCGTAGTAGGTCATATGCAAAGCTTTGGAAGATTATAACTTCTTCATTCAAAGTCTGATTTGGATGTTCTTTATATGTACGGAATCCTTATCGCAACTAATTCAACTCTGGTTAAGATAATTTATTCTAATTATCCTTTTATAAAAATTTCGTTTTACCGCTTATCGATAATTCTACTACAAGGCTTATAATATGTAGTTTGTAATGTAGACGACTAATGATTATCTTACTCGAGGGTCCAAGTTATAATAATTAATACATATTATATCTTAAATGACTAGCTCGAAGTCGCGGGCGTTACACTTCGACCCTTTAACGACTACAAGAAATAGGGGAAATAGCATTGTAGCCCTACAATGTTTCCAGAATTGATCTAATTAGTTCCTAAACTTATTTTATTGTTTTATATGGTCATAAAGTGAATTTTTATCGGGTTTAAATAGTCCTTTTAGGAAATCTAAAAGGGTAACCCAGTTACCTGTTGTCACATAGACATTACTCTTGACCCACTTCCTTGAACGGCTTCTCATCATCCTCTTCCCCCTTTCTCTTCTTCGTTAATGAATACAACATATGGAATGTGTGTATGCGTCAAGTATGTGTATTATATGGTTGTGGTTGTCCAACAACGCACCAACAGATGGTGACGAAAGCATTAATTACAGAGATGGTTGGGATTTATGGTTGTAAGCATCTTGTAAAAGGTGTGGTCTCCTGTGATGCCGACGAGAGTGGTCAAGAGGTGGTCGACAATTGGTGGTGGTTAACCACCTTAAATCATAATTTCTCCTCAAACAACTGATTCATAAAGGTGATTCCAAAAACCTTTAGTTAAACTTTAAACTGGTTTTTGTTCATGAAATTGGAATTACAAATCTAGATTTTCTATTTATTTTTAATTAGAGATATTTGATTCATATAAACTTTAAAAGAATCCACCATCTGTAATTTTCTGGTGAACAGCTTAAGTAACAATGATCTATATATACGAAGTGCAAGAGCGACACGAATTTCATGTTTGACCCAACATAATTGCAGGTTTTTTGGATTTCACGAATCTGTGTTTTGAACCACATTTGGAGGTTATTCGGTGTTCAAGTTTTCACATCTAGAAAAATGAAGATGAGTATTACAAGTTAATAACTGCAGGTTTGAGTTTTTTTTTATAAATAGGGTTTTCGTGACAGAAAATCCATTAAACATGAAAGTTTAAGCCCTAGATGTGGGTTTTGATTAACAAATTGATGGTTGTAAGGGTCGATGGTGGTTCACGGTCGTGGCTGATGGTGATTAAGGGTTATGATTTTTGAAATTGACGAGGCAAGCAAGTGCTCACTGGACAACCACATCAACCGATTACATGGCATAGTTGTCCAGTTATTTTAGGTTAGGGGGCCAAATAGGTAGGTGGATATTTATTTTATGCCCCTATAAACCAAAAAATAAGTTTAGCGACTCATTAGACAAAGTCCGAAAACATTAGAGGGATACAATGTAATTTCTGCATAGAAATATATACATTAAATAAAAAATTAAAAAATACCTAATTTATTTCGAGTTTTCAGATATCAGAACTATCCAAAATCCTAAAAATTATTAGCCCAATTCAAATCCGAAAAATCAAATATTGAAAATTTTGGATTGGATTTTTGGATAGTCTTCGAATACATATAGTTTTGAACATCCTACAGCCGACTGTAAACTAACAAGTGAAAAACATATAACGGCTAGGGTTTCGTATTATTATCAAAGAGAAGTACAAATACAATGAAAGGGAAAGACATAATATATAGACTAGCTAATTAGGGTTTCCTAGCGAAAAGGCCCAATCATAAAACCCAATACAAAATAAAGCCCAAAATCTTATTAGGCTAACATACCCCCTCAAACTCACAATGCAACATCAATAAGCATGGAGAGTTTGTCAGACAGAAAATGCAATCGATGAGTAGTCAACGGCTTCGTAAGAATATCAGCAATCTACAAAGAGGAACGAACATAAGGAAGGGAGATAGTGCCCTTTTGGAGATGATGACGTGTGAAATGACAGTCAATCTCAATGTGCTTTGGGCGCTCATGAAACACTAAATTATTAGCAATCATTATCGCACTCTTTTTATCACAATACAAATGGGTAGGCTGAGAGATGTGAACGCCCATATCTGCAAGAAGCCATCTCAACCAAACAATCTCACAAGTGGCGATAGCTATGGCTCGATACTCAGATTCTATAGAAGATCGAGAAACAACATCTTGTTTCTTGCTTTTCCATGATATTAATGAATCTCCAGAAAAACACAATACCCAGTAGTGGACTGACGATCATAAATATCACTATCCCAATTTGCATCAGTATAGGCACGCAGCTCAAGAGAGGATGTAGATGGAAACATAAGAGTGCGGAAATGACTACCACGTAAATATCTCAAAATACGAAGAACAGCTCCCCAATGAACAGTAGTACGAGCAGTGACAAAATGGCTAACCACATGAACTGCATGAGCAATATCTGGTCTAGTGACAGTCAGGTAAACCAAACTCCCAACAATGGTAAAATAAAGGCTTGGATCTGATAATGGGACACCATAAGTTGGAGAGTACTTTGCATTACTCTCTATAGGCGTATCAACTATTCGATTATCCGTGAGTCGTGCACGTTCAAACAAATATGAAATATACTTCGTTTGAGATAAAAGATAACCCTTTGGAGATTGAGCAACTTTAATCCCCAAGAAATAACGTAGCAATACCAAAGTCTTTCATAGCAAAACGGTGAGCCAAATCACGCTTTAAAGAATCCATACCATCATGATCATCACCAGTAATAATCATGTCATCGACATATAAGGAAAGAATAATCCGAACTACATTCGTACATCAAATAAATAGAGCTGAGTCATGGTTACTTGGTTGAAAACCAAGAGAAGTAATCACCGTAGAAAATTTATCAAACCAAGCATGAGGGGCTTGTTTGAGGCCATATAGTGCCTTCTGAAGTCGACAAACTTCACATGGTTGGTGAGCAATACCAGGGGGAGGAGACATGTATACTTCCTCATGAAGATCACCATTCAAGAAAGAATTCTTGACATCCATCTGATAAATCTTCCATTGGCGAATGGAAGAAACTGCAATCAAGGTGCGAACAGTCGTTATTTTTGCGACAGGAGCAGACGTCTCCTCATAATCAATACTATACTTTTGCATGTACCCTTTCGCAACAAGTCTGGATTTATAATGGCCAACGTATCCATCAGCCTTTGCTTTGATTATATAAACCCAACGACAACCAATCGTGTGTTTTCCGAGTGGAAGCAGAACCAGATCCCATGTATGAGTCTGATAAGGAGCTGCAAGTTCCTCAACCATAGCGGTCTGCCAAAGGGGATTAGAAACGGCCGCTTTGTAGGATGTTGGCTCAGAGAGACGTTGTACATTAGCAATAAAGGAGGCAGACACCGGTGAGTAAGAGGAATAGACAAAGTCAGGAAGCTTTGTGGACTTCTTATTACGATAAGGCCTCGATGGAGGGGGGGTCTTGATGATTTGCAGGCAAAGGATCAATGATAGGTGGTGGATCAGCCGCATGTGGTGGATCAGCAGCAAGTGGTGGATCTGTGACATGTGGTGGATCATCAATGTCAATGCTAAACGGATCAATAGTATGAATCTCCTCTCGGGTTGCATCATGTGACTGAACAAGAATGCTATAGAATGGAATTTGCTCCAAAAAAGTGACATTGCGAGATACATACAGTTTTTGATTTGAAGGATCATAGCACTAATAACCTTTCTGACCAATACCGTATCCCAAAAAAACACAAAGAGCTGATTTTGAAGACAACTTATCTCTCTCTACATGAGGCTTCAAGACAAAACATGTACACCCAAACACTCGTAATGAAGAATAATATGGGAGTTGTCCAAATAGCATTTCATAAGGAGACTTCCCCGAAGTGTACGTAGTAGGAATGTGATTAATAACATAAGTGGCGGTATGAATAGCTTCTCCCAAAAACATATTGGGAACTTGAGCAGAGAGTAGTAAGGATCTGACAGTTTCTAGGAGATGTCGATGTTTTCTTTCAGCAACACCATTCTGCTGAGGAGTGTATGTACAAGATGATTGATGTATAGTGCCATCAGATACCAATAATTGTTTAAAATCAATGGAGGTAAATTCTTCTCCCAAATCACACCGAAAACATTTTATGACAGCAGAGTGTTGAGTCTTAACAAGAGCTCTAAATTCAGTATATATGGTGAAAAAGTCAGACCTGTGCTTCATAAATAAACCCACGTATAACGTGTATAAGCATCAATGAATGAAACATAACAGTTAGCTCCTGATTTGGAGGTGATCGGAGAAGGACCCCACACATCAGAATACACAATATCAAAGGGAGCAACAGAACGAGTGACACTTTTATTAAACGCTAAAGCAGAAAATTTTCCAGTTTACAACCACAACAATCAGATATATCATCAAATTTCAAAGAGCCTAACACACCAGTGGAAACCAAAAACGGTAAACGAGATGCTGACACATGTCCCAAACGAGAATGCCAAAGATAAAAAGAGACGATGAACAGTTTAAACGAAAAGACGACAAATCGACACTAGATTGTGACAACCCGAAATTTCTATTCTGTACAACATGTCAATTCAATAGAAGTCAAATCAGTTACAGTTAAATTTTCAGACTTTTTGGATTAAGTTTGATTATTTTAGGATATACACTTTAGGAGATACCAGGAGAGAGGATGCCCTAGGGTTATAGTGCAACACTGTTATTCCTAAACTTCACGAAATTGGAGTTTACTGCCGGAATAAAATAATTTCAGCCAAAAACCCAGAAATTTGGAGTATATATATGACACATGTCATTTTATGTCATTTTTCCAAATTTCTCAAGAACAAAAGCAAATCCTCTCAAGTATCATCCTGGGATTTATTCCAGATCTCGATCTAGTAAGTGTTTTCAAACATTTCAAGTTAGTAGATCACTTAATCTAGTGTTTTAACACCTTTCTAACCGTGAAATCATTCCAAAAGGTTGATTCTTCCATTTTCACCAAGAACACCAAGAACATACACTAGTGTTCTTGGCATTTTGGCTCATTTCAAGCTTCCATATAGTAAGTACTTCTATCCTAGAGTGTGTTTAAACTTGCTATACTTCATTATAAGATGAAATCATCCAAGAAACACCAAGAAAATGGTGTTTACGGTCCAAGAACATTCTTGAACCGTAAACCCATTTTAAGGGACCAATATGTCCCTAGTCCCTTCCTAAGCCTAGGTAACTAACTTGGATCCTTACCTTGATGTGTTAAGGACTTGAAATCATCAAAATACCAACATCCATAAGGGTTTACGACCGTAAACCCAAAGGGATGTGGTCTTTGGGCCGTAAACTCCAAATAGGAGTGGAATGGTGCCCTAGCTTCTTCCTTAGGCTTATACTTCAAGTGGAAACACTTCAATGGACTTAGAAACCTTCAAATCAACAAATGGTCAAAAGTGGGGGAGTTTACGGCCGTAAACTCTAGGGTTTACGACCGTAAACCCATTGGGTTGAGGTCACAAAACCGTAAACTCAAGTTAGGGTTTCTTTTGAACCCTAAACCCTATAGCATTGTTCTACAACACTTAGATGCATTCCTTGAGATTTATAACACTTATATAAGGTGTTTAACTTGTCTTAGGATGTCTTAACTTTGCTAATTAGTTGTTTAAAGTCTAATTAGATACATATATGTTGTATTTATATGTTAAATAGGATCATTGTGTGTGTACAAGTCTTCACTTGACACCTAGCAATCCTATTTCTTCAGTTCATCCAAACCACCAACTACAGGTGAGTTCATACCCCTTAATTAACCTTTTAAATGTTTTTAAATGCTTTTATGGGGGGGGGATACAAGTTGAACAATTGTAGTTATTATATCAATCACATGTGATTAATAACTACCAAGCAAATGGTTTTCTTACTTTTCAAACTGTTTATCAAACTGTTTTACCTCAAACTGTTTTACAAACTCTTTTATTGTCAAATACATTTATCAAACTCTTTTAACTTATATTATGTGTATCTATATAAATATAGTTATATAAGTAGGATTGGAAGGACTTAGGACTGCTAGTCTACCCTGTTTCCTGTTCTTGTTTGATTGTGGTCTTAGGGTATCAAGGTTAGTTGTCCGAGGGTCGTTTGAATCCTAGTTATATATTATGTATATGTATATAGATATAAAAGGTTTGTTATCAACCTCTTTTAACTTATATTACGTGTATCTATATAAATATAGTTACATAAGTAGGATTAAGAAGGACTTAGGACTGCTAGTCTACCCTGCTTCCTGTTCTTGTTTGATTGTGGTCTTAGGGTATCAAGGTTAGTTGTCCGAGGGTCGTTTGAATCCTAGTTATATATTATGTATATGTATATAGATATAAAAGGTTTTCCTTCATTCAAGTCCATACCCTTGGGTAGCAAGGGTATACAAACATGTTCATACATTGCTAGTAAGCTACCATAGGGGTAGTTTAGGAAGATACTATTACTAGAACGATGAAACATACAATGAGTCAGTTCATACATGAGTCAATACATACTATAATGAGAAACAAACATGAAACAGAGTGATGAGAAACAAACATACAGGCTAGACAGAGAAAGAACACACAATACAGCTAGCACACAATTCACATAACATTTACATTAATACATTTATGTGAGCCATTAAACAGGGCATGGCACTACCTGCCATGACTGTTTTTGTATCAGAATCTCCTTAATTGGGGAGCGTATGAGTTTGTGTATAGATCTATACTGGATTGACTATCCTACACCTTGCTGCTCGCTACAGTAGGACTTGTAAGTCTACGGGTGCCAAACGTCATTTTTGTGGCATCTTACATTGTCACTTTACTATTGAGTCGGTAGCAAGATACAGGCCGATCACATGTTACCTTAAAATATACAATTGGCTTAAGGTAGTTAGTACAGCAGTAGTTTCATAATACTACATTAAAGTACTATAACATTTTCCCTTTACATTTTACTTTGTGATTTTACACAATAAACAATAATGTAAAAACTATATTTTTGGTTAATGATAGTCGGATTTGGGAAAATACTCACTTTTACAAAAGATACATGCACAGACACTAGATGCCTTGGTAGAAGGCTACTTTTAGTAGGAAACATAGGGTTTTCTAGGATAGTTCAAACAAATACAAAACTTTTACAAACACACAGTACATCTTACAAAACATCTTACAAATGCTTTCATACAAACACAGACACTAATATACTTATGAACTCACCAGCTCTAAAGCTGATAAACTCTTTCAAAATAACTTGTATTCTCAGGTCACCAGTAGACAGGTACCGGAGCCAGGTTTTGAGAAGATGGAGCTCGTTCAAGACTCATCTTATATTTTTGATGTATATTGTTTTGGTGTCTTTAAAACTTAACGGAACACACTTGTATGAAATTATATTATTAATGCAATGGATGATGTTGTTGCTTGTTTACTACTTGCATTGTTGTGATACTGTACATGACGTCCTCCACCCCAGAACGTTTCCGCCGTTCATTTGGTTTTGAAGGTGTGACAGATTGGTATCAGAGCATTGTTTATAGTGAATCGAGTGTATCAACCCATAAAAGATATACGAACTATAAACACAAGCGGGATTTAAAATACTCTGATGAAGAGTTTATACTTTAAATAATAAAATATTTAATAAAGTATACATACCTGCATTCATACTAAAATCAGTATCACTAGGACAAAACAAAAGTATTACGATTGGTGGACAGCATAAGCAGACTTAGAGACATATGGTTAACCTTGGGAAGATGTAGCCTGATCAACTACATTATCCGAGGAGTGATTAGCGTGTGCCTAAGTGTGGTTGTGAGGTTGCAACAAGTCTAAAAACTTACCAACACTTCTACAACAAGAACAGTAGAACAAAACATTAAGCTTAAAATACTATAGGAGTATTTTGTGTTACTATAATTACTTATTCGAGAACTAAAGGTCTTTATTAGTATATCAATGGTTGTTTAGTGGATACACTAAAGTTATATGTACTAGGATGTTATAGACTTAGAATCTGTGATCTTTGCCTTACTTCCTGTTCCTTGTTTGGTTGTGGGCTTAGGGTTAGGGTTACTTATTCGAAGGTCTATCCCGTCTGCATGACATATAACTGGTATGCTTTAAACAAGTATTGAGGCAACTGATAAAGATCATCTTATAATTATTTATATAGTTAGTTAGTTTAATCTAGTTATTTCTTATATCCCTTTTCTCGCGTAGATTTAATGGCTGGATTTTATCTTCCCGGAGACCCGTACTATCCCAACCACGACAACGCAGAATGGCTGGAAGAAGAACCAGAAGATAATCACCCAATTCCTTTAGATGATTATGAAGCTGAAGGTTTTTCTGATGGTTCCGACTCGGAGCCAGAAGTCAACAACCAACCCCCAGCTGTTCAAAACCCAAACCCTCGTCCCGCATTTCAAGGACCCACACCTATGTGGGCCACAAACTTGAATAGGTGGAGTCAGGAACAAGGTCAACCTTTTCCTTACAATGGAGACAGACGCTTCTACAACCTCACTGAGGGAGGTTCAGCTGATAGGGTCCTACCTATCATGGTTCGTAGGATTGCTCGGAACACCGAGAAGGGTCGAGCGGCTATCGACCGGGTAGTAGAAGTTGATGCAAATTCTGGTGTTAATACTGTCCGCATTCGCCAGCTGGAGTCCGCTCATGAAAGGGCTCAGGTTAGCAATGCAATGCTTCAGAGGGAACTTGCTGAAACCCGAGCCGAAGTCAGGGAACTTCGAGCTCAGCAAGCAAGGTCTGATAGGCGTGTGAGGAACATAGAGCGTCTCCTATCGGATTCAAGGACTCACTCAAGCAGTTCTCGTCGTCGTTAAAATCTTACCGACTTCGCTTTTGGATATAACTTAGTTATGTAAAAACTTAAGTCTAATTTCCTATCCTTATAAATCTTAGACCTGCTAGGTTTTGATTAAGTAGTATACTGTCAAAATTTTTCCATCTTGGTTGATGTAAGACCTACTTCTAGGTCATTTTTCCCCAAACTCATTACGTTTGTAATTCCAATATCTTTGACAGATATAAAAATCTAATGGAAATTATTATCCAAATGCTTTTATCTTCATTCAAGTATTCCATTTAATTATGCTGTTGGGCTAGGGAGAGTTAGTCCATGAGTCATTCTCATCAATGTTCATGTCAAATTCTTATCAATATCTTATTCATTCTAAACTTTTAGCTAAAAGATGCCTCCACGTAAGTCAACAAGACGTAATCCTCCACCACCTATTCCTCAATTTGATACAGCAGCCCTCAATGCTGCTGTAGCTGCGGCTGTGGCAACAGCCATGGCTGAATATCATTCTTCAAGTTCCACTGGGGGAGGGACTCCTATTCCAACAATACAGGTTGAAACCCCTGTGCGCTCGAGAGAGTGGTCCTACAAAGATTTTACAAACTGCAAGCCATTATCCTTCAGAGGAACTGGCGGAGTCATTGTACTCTCGCAATGGTTTGAGAAAACCGAATCGGTTTTCGCAATCTGCTCCTGTCCAGAAGGGAGCAAGGTGAAGTTCGCTGCTTGCACCTTTGAAACCAGAGCCCTAACATGGTGGAATAGCCATGTTAAGTCACTATCTCTTTCAGTGGCAAATGATATGGGTTGGGATACTTTAAAAGACCTCATGATTGAGGAGTACTGCCCGAGGGGCGAGATCCAAAAGCTGGAGGAAGAACTTTGGCGCCTAACCATGAAAGGCACCGACATCGTAGCATATACCGCCAGGTTCTGTGAACTGGTGGCCTTGTGTCCCAACATGATTCATACAGAGGGAAAGAAAATCGAGAGGTATATATGGGGGCTGGTGCCACCATACCAGGGAAATGTATTGTCATCACGCCCCACTACATTTGATAGTGCCAAGCGATTGGCATAGCAGCTAGTTGACCACGGGGCCCGTACCCCGGCTGCAACAACCACCCTGGCCATCTCAGAAACCGCCAGAACTGCAGAGTCTAAGCGGAAATTCTGGGATGACAAGAAAAAGAAGAAGGCTGCGAAGAAATAGCAGACGGTGGCAGTTCATAGTGCGACAGCACCTGCCACTGCTGCTATTCCAATAAAGCAGTATTATGGAAGTTTGCCTTTATGCAACAAGTGCAACTACCATCATATGGGAGCCTGTCGGGACATGCAGTGTGTAAACTGCAACGAGGAAGGGGCATACCGCCCGTTTCTGTAAATCTCCGGCGAGGCCAATCACCCAAGTCCCCGGCGCTGGAGTGGGCCAATCTTGCTACAACTGTGGCGATGTGGGCCACTACAAGAGGAACTGCCCCAAGGCAGGGAATGCCGGTGGAGTAGGAAGAGTTCTGTCTATAGGCCATGAGGAGGCGGTTGCCGACCCCACCGTGGTCACTGGTACGTTTCTCCTCGACAACTCTTATGCTTGTATACTATTTGATAGTGGAGCGGAGAGAAGCTTCGTGAATCAGAAATTTGCTCATTTACTTAAGCAAAAATCACGAGCACTCAAAGAACCGTTCACAGTAGAAATGGCTAATGGGAAGACAGAGAGCACTAGCTGCATTTACATAGGGTGTACCCTAACTTTAGATAGCCATTCATTCTCGATCGATCTCATGCCAGTCTCAATTAAAAGTTTCGACGTCATCATTGGCATGGATTGGTTGAGTCTTCAGCGTGCCGACATCATGTGTTACGAAAAGGCAGTCCGCCTTAATCTTTCGTCTGGCGAAACCCTAGTAGTTTATGGCGACAAACCCGGCACAAACCTTCGTATCATCTCGAGCATTCAAGCTCAGAAATTCTTGCGAAAGGAATGTCGCGCATTCCTTGCTCATGTTGTCGATGTGAGCCAAGCAACTAAATCTATTCAGAACATTCCAGTAGTACACGACTTTCCCGACGTCTTTCCAGAAGAGCTACCAGGATTACCCCCGCAACGACAAGTCGAGTTCAGAATCGACTTAGTTCCAGGGGCTACCCCCGTAGCCAAATCGCCTTATCGTCTAGCACCTGCAGAGATGCAAGAACTATCCTGTCAACTTAACGAACTGCTCAGCAAGGGCTTTATAAGACCAAGCTTCTCACCCTGGGGAGCTCCAGTCTTGTTCGTCAAAAAGAAAGACGGATCGTTTCGTATGTGCATCGACTACAGGGAGCTCAACAAGCTGACCGTCAAGAATCGTTATCCTTTGCCTCGGATTGACGATTTATTCGATCAACTTCAAGGGGCGAATTTCTTTTCTAAAATCGACTTAAGATCCGGATATCACCAGTTACGAGTGCTAGGGGAGGATCTTCCAAAGACAGCCTTCCGAACTCGTTATGGGCACTACGAATTCGTAGTGATGCCGTTCGGATTAACAAACGCGCCCGCAGTATTCATGGACTTAATGAATAGGGTGTGTCGTCCTTACTTGGATCAGTTCGTCATCGTCTTCATCGATGACATACTTATCTACTCTCGTAGTAAGGAAGAACATAGTCAACATCTGCGACAAGTCTTAGAAACCCTGCGCGCGGAGAAGCTTTTTGCGAAATTCTCGAAATGCGAATTTTGGATCCGACGAGTCGAATTCTTAGGGCACGTGGTTAGCAAAGAGGGAATCCACGTAGACCCATCCAAAATCAAAGCCATTGAGAGCTGGTCAGCACCGAAGACGCCTACAGAAATTCGTCAATTTCTAGGCCTCGCTGGCTACTATCGCCGATTCATTCAGAACTTCTCCCGCATTGCGAAGCCTCTTACAACACTTACCCAGAAGGGCGTATCCTTTGACTGGGAAGAAAAGCAGGAGAGAGCGTTCCAAACGCTCAAACAAGCCTTGTGCACTGCACCAATACTATCCCTCCCCGAAGGAATAGAAGACTTCGTTGTCTATTGCGATGCATCGAACCAAGGTCTCGGATGTGTTCTGATGCAGCGAGGTAAGGTCATCGCCTATGCCTCGAGGCAGCTGAAAACACATGAGGTCAACTATACGACGGACGATCTTGAACTAGGAGCAGTTGTTTTTGCTTTGAAGATCTGGAGACACTACCTGTACGATACAAAGAGCACAATCTTTACGGACCACAAGAGCCTACAACACATATTCGATCAGAAGGAGCTCAACATGAGACAACGACGGTGGGTCGAGCTACTCTGTGACTACGAATGCGAAATTCGTTATCATCCCGGCAAGGCCAATGTAGTAGCTGACGCCCTAAGTCGGAAAGAATATTCTGGTCGTAAAGTCAAGTCATTGACTATGACTATCCATTCACACTTATCCACACAAATACAGGCGGCTCAGCTCGACGCTTTGAAGCCTGAAAATGTGACCAGTGAATCCCTGCGAGGAATGGATAAGAACTTGGAAGTTAAGGGTGGCAGAGCTTTTTATTTCATGGATCGGATCTGGACCCCGAAACTAGGTGGTTTCAGAGACTTGGTCATGAATGAGGCGCACAATACTCGTTATTCCCTTCACCCAGGTTCAGATAAGATGTATCTGGATCTTAAAAAGTTATACTGGTGGCCTAACATGAAAGCAGAGATTGCTACCTTCGTAAGTAAATGCCTTACTTGCGCAAAGGTCAAGGTCGAGTACCAGAAACCCTCAGGTCTTCTTCAACAGCCTGAGATCCCAGAATGGAAGTGGGAGCGGATCACTATGGATTTCATAACCAAGTTGCCCAAGACAACGGGTGGACTTGATACCATATGGGTCATCGTCGACAGATTGACCAAGTCCGCGCACTTCCTGCCTATCAAAGAGACAGACAAGATGGAGAAGCTTACAAGAACTTACATTAGAGAGATTGTACGACTGCATGGTGTTCCTATATCCATTATCTCGGACAGAGATAGTAGGTTCACTTCTAGGTTCTGGCAATCACTACAAGGTTCCTTAGGAACTAGGCTGGACATGAGTACAGCCTACCATCCGCAGACAGACGGGCAAAGTGAGAGGACTATCCAAACCTTAGAGGACATGTTGCGAGCCTGTGTGATTGACTTTGGGAAAACATGGGATACTCATTTACCCCTGGTAGAATTTTCCTACAACAACAGTTATCACACAAGCATAAAGGCTGCTCCATTCGAGGCCCTCTACGGCCGAAAGTGCAGATCCCCTCTGTGCTGGGCTGAGGTGGGTGATACCCAGTTAGCTAAGGGACGAGTTCCTGAAAGCACTCTCACAGGTCCGGAAATCATACGGGAAACGACGAAGAAGATCGTTCAGATCCGTGAACGACTGAAAGCCTCCAGAGACCGACAGAAAAGCTACGCTGATAAACGAAGGAAACTGTTGGAATTCCAGGCGGGCGACCATGTTCTATTAAAGGTCTCACCCTGGAAAGGCTTGATACGCTTCGGAAAGCGTGGAAAGCTAAATCCAAGGTACATTGGGCCTTTCGAGATTCTTGCCAGAATCGGCCCAGTAGCTTACAAACTTAACTTACCGAGCGAACTCAGTAACGTACATTCTACCTTCCACGTCTCGAACTTGAAAAAGTGTCTGTACGACGAGACTCTTGTAATCCTACTTGACGAGATCGAGATCAACGAGAGCCTCAACTTCGTGGAAGAACCAGTAGAGATCATGGACCGGGAGGTCAAGCAAACGAAACAAAGCCGCATCCCGATAGTGAAGGTTCGCTGGAACGCCAAGCGAGGACCTGAATTCACTTGGGAGCGAGAGGATCAGATGAAACTGAAATATCCTCGTCTTTTTACTTAGTTCCTTGTAACTACTTATTTGCTTAAATTCTAATTTCGGGACGAAATTCCTTCTAAGGAGGGGATGATGTGACAACCCGAAATTTCTATTATGTACAACATGTCAATTCAATAGAAGTCAAATCAGTTACAGTTAAATTTTCAGACTTTTTGGATTAAGTTTGATTATTTTAGGATATACACTTTAGGAGATACCAGGAGAGAGGATGCCCTAGGGTTATAGTGCAACACTGTTATTCCTAAACTTCAAGAAATTGGAGTTTACTGCCGGAATAAAATAATTTCAGCCAAAAACCCAGAAATTTGGAGTATATATATGACACTTGTCATTTTATGTCATTTTTCCAAATTTCTCAAGAACAAAAGCAAATCCTCTCAAGTATCATCCCGGGATTTATTCCAGATCTCGATCTAGTAAGTGTTTTCAAACATTTCAAGTTATTAGATCACTTAATCTAGTGTTTTAACACCTTTCTAACCGTGAAATCATTCCAAAAGGTTGATTCTTCCATTTTCACCAAGAACACCAAGAACACACACTAGTGTTCTTGGCATTTTGGCTCATTTCAAGCTTCCATATAGTAAGTACTTCTATCCTAGAGTGTGTTTAAACTTGCTATACTTCATTATAACATGAAATCATCCAAGAAACACCAAGAAAATGGTGTTTACGGTCCAAGAACATTCTTGAACCGTAAACCCATTTTAAGGGACCAATATGTCCCTAGTCCCTTCCTAAGCCTAGGTAACTAACTTGGATCCTTACCTTGATGTGTTAAGGACTTGAAATCATCAAAATACCAACATCCATAAGGGTTTATGACCGTAAACCCAAAGGGATGTGGTCTTTGGGCCATAAACTCCAAATAGGAGTGGAATGGTGCCCTAGCTTCTTCCTTAGGCTTATACTTCAAGTGGAAACACTTCAATGGACTTAGAAACCTTCAAATCAACAAATGGTCAAAAGAGGGGGAGTTTACGGCCGTAAACTCTAGGGTTTACGACCGTAAACCCATTGGGTTGAGGTCACAAAACCGTAAACTCAAGTTAGGGTTTCTTTTGAACCCTAAACCCTATAGCATTGTTCTACAACACCTAGATGCATTCCTTGAGACTTATAACACTTATATAAGGTGTTTAACTTGTCTTAGGATGTCTTAACTTTGCTAATTAGTTGTTTAAAGTCTAATTAGATACATATATGTTGTATTTATATGTTAAATAGGATCATTGTGTGTGTACAAGTCTTCACTTGACACCTAGCAATCCTATTTCTTCAGTTCATCCAAACCACCAACTACAAGTGAGTTCATACCCCTTAATTAACCTTTTAAATGTTTTTAAATGCTTTTATGGGGGGGGGATACAAGTTGAACAATTGTAGTTATTATATCAATCACATGTGATTAATAACTACCAAGCAAATGGTTTTCTTACTTTTCAAACTGTTTATCAAACTGTTTTACCTCAAACTGTTTTACAAACTCTTTTATTGTCAAATACATTTATCAAACTCTTTCAACTTATATTATGTGTATCTATATAAATATAGTTATATAAGTAGGATTGGAAGGACTTAGGACTGCTAGTCTACCCTGCTTCCTGTTCTTGTTTGATTGTGGTCTTAGGGTATCAAGGTTAGTTGTCCGAGGGTCGTTTGAATCCTAGTTATATATTATGTATATGTATATAGATATAAAAGGTTTGTTATCAACCTCTTTTAACTTATATTACGTGTATCTATATAAATATAGTTATATAAGTAGGATTAAGAAGGACTTAGGACTGCTAGTCTACCCTGCTTCCTGTTCTTGTTTGATTGTGGTCTTAGGGTATCAAGGTTAGTTGTCCGAGGGTCGTTTGAATCCTAGTTATATATTATGTATATTTATATAGATATAAAAGGTTTTCCTTCATTCAAGTCCATACCCTTGGGTAGCAAGGGTATACAAACATGTTCATACATTGCTAGTAAGCTACCATAGGGGTAGTTTAGGAAGATACTATTACTAGAACGATGAAACATACAATGAGTCAGTTCATACATGAGTCAATACATACTATAATGAGAAACAAACATGAAACAGAGTGATGAGAAACAAACATACAGGCTAGACAGAGAAAGAACACACAATACAGCTAGCACACAATTCACATAACATTTACATTAATACATTTATGTGAGCCATTAAACAGGGGATGTCACTACCTGCCATGACTGTTTTTGTATCAGAATCTCCTTAATTGGGGAGCGTATGAGTTTGTGTATAGATCTATACTGGATTGACTATCCTACACCTTGCTGCTCGCTACAGTGGGACTTGCAAGTCTACGGGTGCCAAACGTCATTTTTGTGGCATCTTACATTGTCACTTTACTATTGAGTCGGTAGCAAGATACAGGCCGATCACATGTTACCTTAAAATATACAATTGGCTTAAGGTAGTTAGTACAACAGTAGTTTCATAATACTACATTAAAGTACTATAACATTTTCCCTTTACATTTTACTTTGTGATTTTACACAATAAACAATAATGTAAAAACTATATTTTTGGTTAATGATAGTCGGATTTGGGAAAATACTCACTTTTACAAAAGATACACGCACAGACACTAGATGCCTTGGTAGAAGGCTACTTTTAGTAGGAAACATAGGGTTTTCTAGGATAGTTCAAACAAATACAAAACTTTTACAAACACACAGTACATCTTACAAAACATCTTACAAATGCTTTCATACAAACACATACACTAATATACTTATGAACTCACCAGCTCTAAAGCTGATAAACACTTTCAAAATAACTTGTATTCTCAGGTCACCAGTAGACAGGTACCGGAGCCAGGTTTTGAGAAGATGGAGCTCGTTCAAGACTCATCTTATATTTTTGATGTATATTGTTTTGGTGTCTTTAAAACTTAACGGAACACACTTGTATGAAATTATATTATTAATGCAATGGATGATGTTGTTGCTTGTTTACTACTTGCATTGTTGTGATACTGTACATGACGTCCTCCACCCCAGAACGTTTCCGCCGTTCATTTGGTTTTGAGGGTGTGACATAGATGCAGAAACATCAGCAACATGTAGCTGCTCCAAGACATAAAGCTCCCCAAGTCTACGGCCTATCCCAATCACTCTCCGAGACCGAATGTCCTATACACAGCAGAATGAATCAGAAAAGAAGACCCAACAACCAGATTTACACAATTGAATGACCGATGCAAGATTCAAAGCAAGTGTAGCAATGTAATACACATCTATTAAAGATATATAAGGAGTGACAATAGAACCAACACCCTCTACTAACATGGGTGTAGCACTAGCAGACATAATAGAGACAGGTGTACGAGAAGATAATGAAGGAAAAGATGACAAATATGGTGACATGTGATGAGATGCACCAGAATCCAATATCCACAAGGATGGAGGAATACCTGACGTGTTGGATGAAGACAAACCTGAATGAGACATGGAAGCTGACATCGCAGTTGGATTGGTAGCTAAGAACTGTCTGAACTGCTCAACAATTTGTGGATCCAAGGCTTATGGTGGTGTGGAATCTGTTTCATTCTCAACTGAAGGTGTAGAAGCAGCGTACTGTGGTGGCCTAAGAGATGAAAATGAGGGACGTGACTATCCAAAAGACTTGTTATGTTGTGAAGACTGAGACCGTGCTGGTGATCTTGTTTGTTGTTGCTGTTGATTTCCCTTGCTTGTCAGCAAAGGACAATTCGCCTTCCAATGGTTCTTCTTCTTACAGAAAGCACACTCATCAAATGCAACTCTGGGATGATTTTGGTTTGAAGATTGAGGTCGTTGTGGAACAGCAAAGACAGCAGGAGTGGTTGTCTTGGGAGCTTTGTCAGCATGGGACTTGATACGAGTTTCTTCAGCAATCAACTCATGAACAACCGAATCAACAGTGGGAAGAGGTGTACGATGCAAGATTGATCCACACAAACCTTCAAAATCTGAACGTAATGCCATCAAGAACTGAACCAAACGTTGCTCTTCCCTTCTATCAATATAAGGCTTAAAAGCCTTCAACACATCAGGTTCTGTAAGAGCTAACTGATCCCACAAATCCGACATAGCTGCATAAAATTCCTGAACACTGAGATTGTTCTGTTGGAGGGCTCGAATATCAAAATCTAGCTTATACTACTTTGCAAAGTTAGACTGAGTATACAACCTAGCCAAGTGATTCCAAACCTCCTTTGTCGTGTCATACTTCGCCAACTGAGTACCAATAGACTGGATGACAGAATTATTAATCCAAGTAATGATCTTGGAGTTATCAGTCTCCCATGAGTCCAGTAAGGTTGCATAATTATCGGTCTTCTCGTTTGTTGGTTTCTTCTTGTCACCTGTAACAATCGCCCACATAGTCTTGCCCCGCAAGAAATTTTTCATAACATAACTCCAATAGGCATAGTTTTTGCCATCAAGTTGAATACTAATAGACTGAAGAGAATCATCTCTTGGAGCCATATTTCAGTATCAGTCAAACAGTAAATACGAGTAGCAGCAAAAACAATCAAGATCTCGAAATCAACAAAGCTACACGAAACAAAACCCTCAAAACGGACAAAACGAACAAATCAAACCAAGCCAAATACAGAAACGAGCAAGAAAACCATACCCAAAATTGCAAACAGTGTCAATGAATAGTGCACGTGAACAATGTTGATGAACAGTGCCGATGAACAGTAACATCGATGAACAGTGTCGTCAGTGAACAGTAACACCGGTGAACAGTAATGTCGATAAACAGTAACACAAATAGTGTCGGCTATGAACAGTGTCGCTGGTGAACAGTAATTGTCGATGAACAGTACTCGCCGATGAACAGTAACTCGCCTATGAACAGTAATTGTGAATAGTAACGTCGATGAACAGTGCCGATGAATAGTAACTCGCCCCCAAAAAACGATAAGTACAGATAATCAACCGAGCTCTGATACCATGTAAACTAACAAGTGAAAAACATATAACGGCTAGGGTTTCGTATTATTATCAAAGAGAATTACAAATATAGTTTGTAAAACAAAATTGCAAAACAGTTTAATCAAACACCTCTTTGATTAATTGGAAAAATAACTCAAAAACCAATTATGTTTTTCTGCATAATATCATGCCTCGATATCTATACATATATATACTCCAAAAACTACCGACTTGTAGAATTAGATCACAATTAGGAAACTAGAAACCGACTTGTTTATGATTTCCTAAAAACTAGGTTGGTCTCCAGGTCCTACTCGACTTAGGATTCCAACAATCACCCCCGAATCTCTAAGTCCTTCTAGAGAATTCTTCAACCCCGTTTCGTTTTAAAAAACGGATTCGTCGCTGTCGTCACGTTCCGAAAAATCACCTTCTCGTAATTTTTGGAGTCGTTCCGGACATTCAAACGCAAAGTGACCCGGTTTGTCACACCGAAAACAAATCACCTTAGATCGGTCTTTTTCCCTATTTTTCCGATTTTTGTCACAATAACAACAATTACAATTTTTGCAATCTGAATTAGAATTGGGCTCTTGTTCTTGGGTTAACTTGGTTTTGTTCAACCCGTGTGGCCCATTAGCTTGACTTAACCCGGATAACCCATTAGCTCCTTTCCACTTTCCCTTTGTTCCCGATGAGTTACCCCCACCAGCCGACGAGCCACCTCCTTCAGTCATCGATTTCACAAATAGCACCTTCGACTGATCTGCCTCACTGATATCTTCTTCCCTTATTCTTTCCTCGTATGCTTTGAGCCTTCCGACGACATCTTCAAATCCCACCGTCTTCAAGTCCAAGACTTGCTCAAGGGAGGCAACGATTTGGATGAATTTCGACCTAGGAAGAGTTTTCAGAAACTTCTTTACCAGCTTGGATTCATCAATGGTTTCTCCGAGGGCTGCTGATTTCGAGGCGATACCGGACAATTTTCCGGCATAGCTATCGATTGATTCCGACTCCAGCATCTTCAACCGAACGAATTCAGCGTTAAGGGTTTGCAATCGAGACTCTCTCACAAGATCAGCGCCTACATATCTCGCCTTAATCGCTTCCCAGAGTCCCTTGGCAGATTCCACATCTCCGATTTGCATAATTAGATCCTCCGGGATTGCCTGATACAACAATCCTATTGCAAGGTAAACTTTCTCTTCATTCTCTTATGTTCCAGGATCTATTACAGTCCAGGCCTTATGGATTCTGAGAACTACCTTCATCCTTAGTGACCAGACCGTGTAGTTTGTTGGGTTCAGCATAGGACACGCTACAGTGGTTGACCCAATCTCCTTCACTCTCACCGGAGGGGGCTGTGCACCACCTTCACCATCCGACATGTTGACCTAGCTTGTCAACAGGTAACAAAATCAATCTCACAACCTTCGATTCCTTGGCTCTGATACCAATTATAGTTTGTAAAACAAAATTGCAAAACAGTTTAATCAAACACCTCTTTGATTAATTGGAAAAATAACTCAAAAACCAATTATGTTTTTCTGCATAATATCATGTCTCGATATCTATACATATATATACTCCTAAAACTACCGACTTGTAGAATTAGATCACAATTAGGAAACTAGAAACCGACTTGTTTATGATTTCCTAAAAACTAAGCTGGTCTCCAGGTCCTACTCGACTTAGGATTCCAACAACAAATACAATGAAAGGGAAATACATAATATATAGAATTGCTAATTAGAGTTTCCTAATGAAAAGCCCAATCATAAACCCAATACAAAATAAAGACCAAAATCTTTTTAGGCTAACACCGAAGACGGAATGCTTTTAGATTTCTTTGACTTAAGAAAAGGGTATGTAATAATGTAAACGATGTCTGTCCAAGTTCATAGACAAATCGTACACTTTTAAAACATCTTATTAAATCACTAAAAGTAATTCTTAAAGTTAGGTGTCTCGATTTCTCTATGGACGCATGTATCGACCCCATTGAAGGTATGATCATTCATTTTAGTAAATAATGTGTTTATGTCATGTGTACGATTAATAGGTTTACCTTTTTAATTATTAAATATTAATAGACCGACTAGTCTAACTTATTAAATTTAAATATATTCTTATCTCTTATTTTAATCATATTATGTTTATGTTGAAATTACGGATTTGAATACTTTTTATAAAAATTGAAAAATAAAATTTGTTCGGTAATTTGCTATGTTTGGAAGACTAACTGCAAAATTAGTTGTTAACTGAAAAACGAATTGATAGCTAAAAAGGTAATTATTAGCTGATAACTTAGCTGAGAGATAAAAACGAACTAATAAAAGATGATGTTTGGTACAACTGATAAACTAGCTGGAAAAGGTAATGACATAAAAAAAAATTTAATTAAAATTTTAATATTATAAGGCAAATACATATTACTTATTATTAAATTAAAACATATACTAAAAAATAGTTCTTTATTTCAAGTGAAATTTTTTGCATATGTACCCATATCACGAAACATAACAATTTTTAACATGTGTATATTCTAAATAATATTATTATTTTTCCTCCAAAAATGATAGAAAGATAATTATAAAATTTGGTTTTTCCTAATGAAATGATAATAAATATAAAGATTTTTTTGCTAAAATTTATAATTAATATTTCATAGCGTACTAGTTTTATTACATGGAGTGAAATATATACTTACTAGAAAATACTTTTATGAATCTCAAAACAGTGTACAAGGTATAATTTAATTGCATGCGTAAACATGGTTTAGCTTTGGTATATATATATATATATATATATATATATATATATATATATATATATATATATATATATATGTATATATATACATATATATGTATATATATGTATATGTATATATATACATATATATGTATATATATGTATATATATATATATACATATATATGTATATATATGTATATATATATATATATATATGTATATATATGTATATATATATATATATATATACATATATATATGTATATATATATATATATATATATATATATACTAGTTTATAACCCGTGGAAATCATGGTTACAAAAATAATTGAATTTTTATAATAAAAATTTAAAATTATTAATCAATTATTTTAAATAAATTATTAATTAAGAGATTTTTTTAGTTATATAATATTATAATCATTGATTTAAATAAATATGTTAAATTATATCACTTTATAATTTGTATTAATTTTATTTTAATTTTTATTGTAATGTTATTAATTTAATATAATTATAATGAGGAATTTAAATTTTGAAATTTGAAATGGAGATTTAATGGTTGACAAATGACATGCATTAATTAGAAGACATAATAAAGTGACACATGGCAAAAAGAAAATAACATATGTATTAATTAGGAGACCTAACAGAATGACACATGGAGAATAAAAGTATTTTTTTATTAGAATAAGGAGATATATATGCTTAAGAATGAATATCGAAATAGATTTCAAATTATTAATAAAAGGTATCTTTGAAAAAAATATATATAGAAAAAACTCAACATTTTAGTTGAAAGCTAATCTAAATAGTCTTTAAAACCTAGCTTAAAAGCAGACTTATAAGTTACTTTTTGGTTTGTCAAACATAAGTTTAGGCTTCAAAAAATAAGTTACTTTGGCGTGTCAAACATAAGTTTAAGCTTTTAACTATTATTTTAAATAAAAACCTTAAAATATCTACAAAAGAAAAAATTTCAAAGTTCTTTTTTTAAACGAGAAAACTTTCAAAAATCATAATCACTGTAGCGGGAGTTTTTCAAACGAAACTTTTTCACAAATTAATTAAGAGAGTTTTTTCTATATTTTCGTTGAAGTGCCAAAACATTTTTATTGTGGATGTTTTTACAAAATGAAAATTGCTTCACCTTGCTTACCTTTTTTCGGTTAAACAAATAAAATTATGCATTATCGATATGTTTTGAAATAAAGAAACCAAAACTTCAATTCATTTTTGTTTCTTGTTCGCCATTTCCGATGATTAGTCATTTTATTATTTCGTAACTTCACAAATAGATTATAAATTATAAAGAAAGTTTACAAAAAAATACAAACAAAATACTCTTCATTTTGTTTATGATATGAACGAAAGCGAATGATGACGTACCCCCCAACACGAGTCAGGAGTTGCACTCAGAGACGCCAAAGAACTCCCCAAGGTAGACCCATGCTTAATAGAGCAAGCCGTTAAGCGCAGGGCACCCGCGGAGAAGCCCTGACCCCGCCGGGGGGGGGGGGGGGGGGGGGGGCTTCTACTCCGCGACAAAGCATAACAGCTCCAGAGAACAAAGGGGATGCTCATCGCATTACCATCGGAACCAATTGTTAGCTCTGACAGAGCGAGGAGCACGATTACTCAATCAGCACGTCCGATCCTTTCGGACACCCTTGTCTCGTACGGACTGGCAGGAGGCCTCAGTATAAAATGTCTCCTCCGGTGCCCAGAAAAGTAAGTCGCTCTCTCCCAATTAATCCCAAAACCATCAAAGTCTATCCACTGACTTAACCGTCGAAGCATTTTCCCCGGACTCCCTCCTGGAGAACGGCTGACGGTTTCTCCCTGTTGTGACCTTGCAGGTTCATTGGAGTAATCAGAATCAGCGAAGACCATCGACCGGAGACGAGGTCGCATCACTTGGCGCCATCCGGTGTGTGACGAATAAAAAACCAAAAGCACACCTCAGAACACCTGAACATGACAACCGGCGACGCCGGTGGAGTTAGTGGAACACTGACGAGCCCCATCAGATCTGATGTCGTTGGAACCAATCACAACTCCCACCTTCACATCTGAACGGCTAACAACGGTTACCGATGAAGCGCCACAACAAGATGGCTCAACAATAACCACCACTCCGATGAGCGAATTATAGAGGCCAATCGTTGAAGGGTCGACGTCCTCCGCCACCGCGTTGACACAAAATGCCTCCAAACAAAGCCAACAACTAACGACGACCTCAAGTAGCACGACACTACCAACGGTTGATAACACCAGCGGTATGCCTGCTCTTTCACAAGCACCGCTGCTAAACCAGATGACAAGAGATCAAACGACGACCTTCCAAACACCCCCATTCTTGACAAGCATACCATTTAACACAACAATCCCACAACACTCGTCGTTCACGTCAAATCACCTGTTCGCACCAAACCCGCCACTCCTAGCAATCCGACCAACGATTTTCCCATTCCAACAACAAAGCTTTTATGGCCCAACACCAGGGTGCCTCTCAGCATACAACAACATGTTGGTACAACCGTACCTCACCGCTAAGCAGTTCAAACCCTAGGGCGCCTTCTCGATCCCAAACGAAGATTGTTTGTCGAAAAGTGTGACATCTCCATTTTCTAAGTAACTTTTAGACTATGAAATCCCATGTAACATCCGGTTTACCAAGTATGTTGTTTTAATTATTTGATTTAAGGATTTTGGAGGGACTCGACAAGTTGGTGCCTCAACTCGTCGAGTAGGGTCGCGACTTGGTGATGTGGATAATGAATGGACTCGACGAGTCTGAGAAATGACTCGCCGAGTCAGCGCTGTTGGCAGAAACCCTAATTCTCTCGGGCTTGGGCCTATATAAAGGCACTTAAGGTCTCCTATTATGGCTACCCTTCAGAGGAGAGAACTCTAAACGAGTCCTGAGTGCTTTGGGCAAGAAAGAGAGCCATGTTGAGCTTCTTGGTGGGTGTCTTGCAAGGAAGAGGAAGGCTTCAAGCCAAAGGGGCCAGAGGAGGTTGTAGATCCGCGATTTGCAACCAAGGAGCATCAGTTGGAGGTATCAATTCGGACCCCTTTCTTCCCTATTTTGAGTATATCTTTCTTTGTGGATTATGGCTTGTATTACTTTCTTGGTGGGGTTTTGAATGCATCAAGCACCTCTTATGAGCTGTTAGTATAGATCTGGACCTTGGAGGGTCCAGAGAGTCTGAAAGTGGGAAACCATGGTGGAGCAACCATTGGGCTTTGAAGCTAGGAACCATTAATGGATTTTTTATGGTTTATAATGCAAAATACACCATGCATGGACATCAAGATCGGACCTTTACGCGACTTTTGGGTAGTAGGAGGTTAGATCTATGAGTTAGAGCTACAGATCTTACCTCAAGTGGTTGAGTGAGTAACCCAATGGAGCCAACTCGCCGAGTCCATGGGATGACTCGACGAGTTGTAGCGGGTGTGACCCAGTAGCCTTGGCCAGTGTTGACTAATCGAGTTGGGAGTCAACTCAGTGAGCTGAGCGAACGCTAGGAAGATCATGGAGAATTCGAGGGGACTCGGCGAGTCACAGGTGTGCACTCGGTGAGTCAGGTCAACGTGGAATGTTCAACCAGGTTGACTTCTGTTGACTTCATGAGTGGACCAGTAAGGGGGCAGGTGGGGCTAAGGAGGGGTAAAATGGTCTTTTACCCATCCTGAGGGTCAAAAGAAGAAAATAGTATTTAAAGTATAAAGAGTAATAAGGCGGATAATGATTGAGATGATTGTCTTATGTGTTAAGGCGGAGGCTAGTCCAAGATTTCCGAGTGCTTGTCGGTTACCTGCTAACCGAGGTGAGTCTTCTCACTATACGTTACCTAGAGTGGTATTTATGTGTGACCGGAAGGTCTTATGTGCTTACTTGAGTTATGCATCTTGTCTATGTGATATTATGCTATGAGTTATTTAGACCGGACCGGAAGGTCCAACGATTTATGAGGCCGGAAGGCTCAACCAGACCGGACCGGAAGGTCCAACGATATATGAGGCCGGAAGGCTCAACCAGACCGGACCAGAGGGTCCAACGAGCTAGACCGGACCTAAGGTTCCAACGAGCTGCAGGACCGGAAGGTCATCATGGGTAGGACCGGAAGGTCTACCAGAGTTGTGGAGCCGAAAGGTCCACTGAGACACATTGACCGGAAGGTCTCGTAGAGCCATAGCCTCGAGTGGCTAGTTATATGTATGTGGTATTTTGAGGAACTCACTAAGCTTTGTGCTTAGCGTGTTATGTGTTATGTGTTTCAGGTTTCTCAGGATCGCGGACGGCACCGGCTTGATTGTACACACCAGAAAAAGAGTTGCGTTTTGAGGATCCTGGATTATTAATGGAGTTGTGTTTTGTAAATTGAATAAACGAGATTTTTATACAATATGTTATGAAAAGTATGCGATTTTAAAATGAAAATTTTGTTTGAAATTTAAGTCGTCACAGGTTGGTATCAGAGCCTTGGTTTGAGGGATTCGGATGCGCCTTCGGGTAAATCTGGACTCAAACTGAGGATTTGAGAAAAAATTTCAAAAGAAATGATTTTTCTAAAGCGAAGAAAAGTTTCTAAGAGAAAACGAGAAGGAACAGTGTGTACAATCAGCCAGAGCCCGAACGGTGATTTCCCAAAATACCATTTCTTTTATGTTATGACATGTTTATGAGATACTTTATGAGATATCATGCATGCTAGAAATAGGCTAGGTATTCCATATTTTAGGACTAGAGTGGCCTGATTTGTGATGCCTTAGCCTAGGAGTTGCTGTTATCTGTGATGTGCTTTCGAGTATATGCTGAGTAAGAGTATCCAGCAGGAATATTTCAGAGATAGAGCTTAGAGTAGAGGAGTAGTCTAGGAGAGATACCTAGATAAGCATCTAAGGATGCCTACTGAGAGAGTAGTTATATGCCCATGTGGGGTAGAGTGCTTGATTTCGGTGACACCTGTTGTGTGTAAATAGAGCAAGTGAACTTGTAACCTAGAGTGGTTTACGTATTGGTGGAGATTATTCGATGCCCGAATGCTGCTTGCTTCGTGCTTTGTGGAACTCTCGATGATGGGAGTCGGCTACTAAGTGAATATGACGATATTCAGGAGGATGATGGCTGGCATCATTAGGATTTCTTCAGCAGCTGATGGCAGAGAAGTGTGAGCACCTAGGAAGAGCCTAGGGGGTGACCGTGGTCAGCTGAGTGCGCGGACAGAGTAGAGCATTTCGCTGGGGAGCGAACACGTGTAACGGGATGGACGAACGAGAAGCTTGCGCAGCTACTTAGGAAATCTGGGATGGTCCGTGTGGAAAGTATGGGTAGATGTGGCAGGTAGTATGGGCCCGTACTACTGAAAGTAGAGGACCCATACTTGATGCAAGGAGTATTCTGGAGATTCTAAGTAGCAGATTGAGAGGTGATGTCATGGTTCGAGTACCATGCTAAGTGACAGATTGATTGGTGATGTCGTGGTTCGAGTACCATGCTTTGTAGCTGACTGAGAAGAGAGAACATGGTTCGAGTACCATGATCCGTAGCAGATTAAGAGGAGATAACATGGATCGAGTACCATGGTTTATAACAGATCGAGAGGTGGCCACATGGTTCGAGTACCATGACTCTTGGCGGTTAGTGTTACTGGTTCTACCAGTTATTCCGTTGTGATTGGTTAGACCAAGATCGGATGCGATAGAGTACGAGGTCAAAAGGCCATGTGGAACAAGTTCCAACGAAGCATCCTTGTGAGAGAAGTCGAGATGATTCCAAGGTATTTTCGGTGAGATGTCAGATGGAGTCGCAAGACTCAAGGATAAGTAGAGATGGCGTTTATGGAGGATTGCGGCCTGAGTTGAGCAATCAGTCGATAGTGGAGATGTCACCTTCTGTGACCTGAGCGGTGTTATTTCCGATTCCTGTGGGAAACATAAGAGGTGTTGAGATTTCGGTTTCTGAGCTTGGGGGTAAAACCCTGCGGGTTAGCATTGATGGCGACCTTCCATCAGAGTATTTGGGCAGTATGTCTGCCGAGAGGTAATGATAGAGCATGAGCAGGTTGTCAGTGGGGACTGAGATGGTTAAGGACAAGGATACACCCTAATTGAGCATACTAGGGCATATATTAGCTGCAGCGACGGACGATCAAGAAGAGGATATTGGGGCGGTGGCTCTTATTGTCTATGATGAGTATCGAGTGTGGTAATGAGGTCTCCGCTCTTATTACAATCCACGTGATGGAACGTTGGTTGAGGAGTCGAGGAAGAGGAGTATGCTAGTTCATTATTTTCAGATTAAGAGTCAGAGTTACTACTGGACAGTTGAGATGTCCGGTAATGGGATGGTATGAGATTCTGTATGATTAGAGGCAATCATGATGAGAAGTTTCTGAGGATTTCATCTGATATTCGGGGTATTTGGAGTTGCGGGGTCTCTATCGGGGAGACAACCGAGCATTGCGTAGTACCTTCCAAGAGTAAGTGTGATGTTCCTGGTGGAACAGTCTGTGAAATAGATTATTGGTGCGCCAATTGGTGATGGTTCGAACCCCGAGTGGGGGAGAACCGGGTATTTTATTGAGAGGATCAGAGATTTGTTCAAGAGTGGTTAGGGAGTTGGATAGAGACATGCACTATGGATTCATGAGACCAGGGTTATTGGTGGTCGAGGTGAGTTGCAAAGGGAGTTAATGCATGTTGTACGCGTTCAAGAAAGGATGAGTGTCTGCACGGCAGTGGCCGTTGGTCAGAGGCCTTGTGGTAGATAAAAAATTTTCGAGGTGGTTGGTTCGTAAGGATACTTCGGCAGTTGGGAAATTTTGGTTCGATGAATGGATTTTTCTATGCTCTTTGGAAAGGGTAAGAGATGATCGGGCAGCCAATTTTCGGGTCGGCATGCGTAATCTCGCTTGGTTTTGAGAAATAGAGGAAAGAGTTTCGGAGGGTCATCTTCGTGTTCTGAGTCGTTGGAGATTTCTCCGTGTTTCAAATTGGGAGATGGAGTATTCTGGGGTTGCAAGTGGCACGAGAGAAAGATCGGTTGCGAGATTCCGAGGAAGCAATGCAGTATCTGAGTATGATGCCATGAGTATGAGATCAGTGGTAGAGTCAAGACACTGCGAGGCGCTGTGATGATGTACCGGGGTATCCTAGTTTAATGTCCTAAATCTCGGATTATTTTTAGTTTTGAGTTTGAGATGGAAAGTGGTGTATCAAGTATCTACGGTTCCAGTGGGAGCCCTTCAGCCAATTGACATCAAGCGAGATTATTCGAGAATGTGGATTGCAGTAGGGAAAGGTGTTTTGTTATGGCGGATGTCGTCAGAAATAGCAATGCATAATTTGGGTAAGTGTGTACACCAATCTATGGTTGGTCCGCAGGGCATGAGTTAATGATCACAGTGTGGCGTCGATCTGAGGATGAGATTGTGAAGTGGTAAGAGCATGTGCGGTAAGACTGCGGGGAGCTGCAGTTTTAATGAGTTAGTGAGAGGTTGTGGTGATGCAACGGGGAGCCGTAGTACTCACTATTCAATGAGAGGTTGTGGTGATGCTACGGGGAGCCGTAGTACTCACTATTCAGTGAGAGGTTGTTGTGATGCTGTGAGGAGCCATAGTACTCACTATTCAGTGAGAGGTCGTTGTGATACTGCGGGGAGCCGCAATATCCACTAGTCAGTGAGAGAATGTTGTGATGAAGTACTCTCTGATAAGAGCATGATGCAGGAGAGTTTTAGGCTTGGGTAGCCCTAATATTTGAGTTTGTGGGAGCCTGGTGGTCGAACCAGGGGCGAGACTGGGGTATCCATATTTGTCGGGAGTCGTTATATTCTGAATTGAGTAGTGGTTGTCGCAACCAAAGGGAAGTGGATCAGTGAGGTACGCATGAGTTGCGGGTCATGAGTCATGAGTTGAGTGGTTCATTGGGACGAGTGGTTCCAACGCTGAGTCAGACCAAACTCTCGAGTTTGAGTTGGCTCTGGTAGTGCGTCGGGTAGGCGAGATGAGATTCCAGATTCAGAGATGAGTTCCATATTGAAGGGTATTGGTTGTCATCTGGTGTCTTAGACCAGTGTAGGTCAGTGCTTGGTTCGGGAGGAACCGCGAGATGCATGGAACTAATGAGCCGTAGACGACAAAGGTCAGGGGTGAGCCGATCTTCAGTGGGGATTTTAGTATTCGCTTGGGATAGCGAGAATTTCATGACTGGTGTGTCACAATGGACCGAGATAGTTGTTGAGAGGGGGAAGGCGGCGAGACGTTTTGAGGCATGTAATGGGTAACCTTTGGAGGTCCGACTGTAGGGTCGAGAGTAGACCAGGTGCTAAATGATAAAAGAGATATCTGTGAGAAAGTGAAGGATTACAATTTTAGAGGTTGAGGACTTCCGAGCGAGCATGATTATTTCTCTTGTGTCTGAGGTCAGGGTGATGAGATTTTATTGTTTGGATGGGTTCTGATTATAGTTCAGTGGATGAGCCCATGGTGGGTTGTGAGCCCTTTTGTTCCTTGGGGCGTGATTCAGATCGTTTGGTATGAGTAATCGGTCGCCGATTTTTGGACTTTGTCTTGTGTGAATCAGTGGAGCAGTGAGTTATCAGGGTTGGTGTTCGAGGAGCATATATCATGGTGATAGCTTGAATGGGCGGTCTGGCGGTAGGCCAGGCCACTAGAGTTTCCAGATTTTGGGAATGTCAGAAAGGGGTATCTTAGCGGCAGAAGGGTTGGTTTGGTTCTGGACTTGGTAATTTCTGTGTGGATTCAGGTGTCCATGGAAAAAGATATCCGTGTGGTATGAGATCCTTTCGGTAGTGCCTTTCGGATTGTTGAATTCAATTTATGTGTGATTAAGGAGCAGATTTCGAGGGCGAAATCTAATTCAAGTGGGAGAGAATTGTAACATCCTGTTTACCAAGTATATTGTTTTAATTATTTGATTTAACGATTTTGGAGGGACTCGACGAGTTGGTGGCTCAAATCGTCGAGTAGGGTCGCGGCTTGGTGATGTGGATAATGAATGGACTCGACGAGTCTGAGAAATGACTCGCAGAGTCAGCGCTGTTGGCAGAAACCCTAATTCTCTCGGCCTTGGGCCTATTTAAAGGCACTTAAGGTCTCCTATTGCGGCTACCCTTAAGAGGAGAGAACCCTAAACGAGTCCTGAGTGCTTTGGGCAAGAAAGAGAGCCATGTTGAGCTTCTTGGTGGGTGTCTTGCAAGGAAGAGGAAGGTTTCAAGCCAAAGGGGCCAGAGGAGGTTGTAGATCCGCGATTTGCAACCAAGGAGCATCAGTTGGAGGTATCAATTCAGACCCCTTTCTTCCCTATTTTGAGTAGATATTTCTTTGTGGATTAGGGCTTGTATTACTTTCTTCGTATGGTTTTGAATGCATCAAGCCCCTCTTATGAGTTGGTAGCATAGATCTGGACCTTGGAGGGTCCAGAGAGTCCGAAAGTGGGAAGCCATGGTGGAGCAACCATTGGGCTTTGAATCTAGGAACCATTAATGGAGTTTTTATGGTTTATAATGCAAAATACACCATGCATAGACATTAAGATCGGACCTTTACGCGACTTTTGGGTAGTAGGAGGTTATATCTATGAGTTAGAGCTACAGATCTGACCTCAGGTGGCTGAGTGAGTAACCTAATGGACCCAACTCGCCGAGTCCATTGGATGACTCGACGAGTTGTAGCGGGTGCGACCCAGCAGCCTTGGCCAGTGTTGACTCATCGAGTTGGGAGTCAACTCAGTGAGCTGAGCGAACCCTAGGAAGATCATGGAGAATTTGAGGGGACTCGGCGAGTCACAGGTGTGCACTCGGCGAGTCAGGTCAACGTGGAATGTTCACCCAGGTTGACTTCTGTTGACTTCATGAGTGGACCAGTAAGGGGGCAGGTGGGGACAAGGAGGGGTAAAATGGTCTTTTACCCATCCGGAGGCTCAAAAGAAGAAAATAGTATTTAAAGTATAAAGAGTAATAAGGCGGATAATGATTGAGATGATTGTCTTATGTGTTATGCGGAGGCTAGTCCAAGATTTTCGAGTGCTTGTCGGTTACCTGCTAACCGAGGTTAGTCTTCTCACTATACGTTACGTAGAGTGGTATTTATGTGTGACCGGAAGGTCTTATGTGCTTACTTGAGTTATTCATCTTGTCTATGTGATATTATGCTATGAGTTACTTAGACCGGACCGGAAGGCTCAACCAGACCGGACTGGAAGGTCCAACGATATATGAGGTCGGAAGGCTCAACCAGACCGGACCAGAGGGTCCAACGAGCTAGACCGGACCTAAGGGTCCAACGAGCTGCAGGACCGGAAGGTCATCATGGGTAGGACCGGAAGGTCTACCAGAGTTTGTGGAGCCGGAAGGTCCACTGAGAGACATTGACCGAAAGGTCTCGTAGAGCCATAGCCTCTAGTGGCTAGTTATATGTATGTGGTATTTTGAGGAACTCACTAAGCTTTGTGCTTACCGTGTTATGTGTTATGTGTTTCAGGTTTCTCAGGATCGCGGGACGGCACCGACTTGATTGTACACACCAGAGAAAGAGTTGTGTTTTGAGGATCATGGATTATTAATAGAGTTGTGTTTTGTAAATTGAATAAACGAGATTTTTATACAATATGTTATGAAAATTATGCGATTTTAAAATGAAAAATTTGTTTGAAAATTTAAGTCGTCACATCCCAAATACAATAAAGCTGCCACACCTTAAGACCTGCAATGGAACCAAACATCTAGATAGTCACATCGATGAATACAGCAAAGTTGTCACACCTTAAGACCTACAAAGCTGCAACACCTTAATCCCACTGTCACACCATCAGGAATCTCCTAGCGGCAGCAGGCACTTTTGTCACACCCCCAAACCAAGGATGGCGGAAACGTCCGGGGGTGGAGGACTTCATGTAATGTATCACAACAACGAGTATAATAGTGCTCAAAGTAAATAAAACCATCATAAATATAATTGAAAAAAAAAATTATACCATAGTATGTGTTTACATGTTTCCAATCAATTACACTTATGATGACAAAAATGAAATGTTTGACGTTTTAACGTCCCATCCTCAAAAGCTGTTGATTTCCTGTTTTACTGAATTCCTGAGAATACAAGTAGTTTGAAAAAGTGTCAACAATTAAGTTGGTGAGTTCATAAGAGTTTTATTTGACAAAGAAGCCGTTTTCCTTGTAAAAAGCGATAGAGTGTGATTCCAGAAAATTCAATATTTTCTTTATTAAACGCGAAATGAACTCTCCTATGTTATGCAATAATGTACCCTAGAAAGACCTGTAGATTCCTTCTAAAATCACCCAGTGAATATAAGTTATATAAAATTTAAGTTAAGTAAATTGTCGAATATAATGGGTCTGCCCTAGGTCCACAACCAAACAAGGAACAGGAAGTAAGGCGGGCCCACCAATTCTAGGTCGATTGCGACTAAATTCATATATAACTCTAACATGCACACTTAGCAAATTATAGCTGAAGTCTAACAATTCTACATGAAACGTAGTTTTAATATCATGAAAGCCATTTAGTAATAAATCTGGTACTTTGTCATATATATTTCAAGGAAATCCCTTATTTTCCTTATAAAAGTTATGTAGCCTTAAGTCCCAAGACCGAGAATATGAGTGTGTGTTTTGTACTTATGATGTTTATAATCGTAATGCGTTTCCAAAGAAAATCCAATATTTTCCTTATAAAAAGTTATGATGTTTTGTACTTATGATGTTTAAATCCCAAGACCGAGAATGTGGGTGTGTGCTTTGTACAGTTAATGTTCAAGTAGTTTTAAATAGATAAAACCCCTTTTCAAAGTAGAATTTTCCCTGTAAACTTGAAAGATTGTTAACTCCCTATGTGAGTTGTATAACCATACTATAACTCGAGGACCTCGTACTCGACGTTCTTCAGGTGTCGGAATGATATGACACTTGTCACCTCAGACCTGCCGGTCTGGCTGTTGCAAGCAGCTCAGATGCGGTTTTGTCAGACCCAATATAGATCTATACACAACTATCACGCTCTCCCTACAAGAGATTCTGATTATAACTACAGGACTTTTCTGTGGCACTTAAGAGTACCCCGAAGGAGAATGTCTCACAATTTACGTTAACTAGTTTACATATAGTTTTAGTATAAAACTTCTTCCGTGGTGGAAGTGAAATCACCCTTTTATGAAAATAAATTAGTGATATGAAATCCATAGACTATCACTATTATAGTTTATCATGTAGTATATGAAAAACCCATTTGTTTTGAGAGTAAAACCTTTTCCATGTAGTATGCTTTTATCGAAAATTCATAAACTATATTTAAAGTAGTTTATTATATGTGTTCGAAATGAATGGAGGAAAAACCTTAACATGAATGACTAATTTCTGTTTATGATGGTAAACTAATAAGAATGCATCCAAACATTTAGAGACTTATTGTTATGCACTTTGCTCAACATACTACAAAGTGTTGTTAATATGGTAAGCTATGTAACTAGTTTTTAACTTATCTGTAGTATTTTAGAAAAATCATACGAAGTCAAAAACTGAATCCGTAAACTCTGAGAGTTTAGAAAATGTGTCTAGTTTATTCGTAATTTTTATTATGATTTTTAGAAGTCCCTAACTTGTGTGAAAACGTTCATATTCACAGACTGGTCCGAACTCGTTTCTGAAATGATAGGCAGGTTTGTAAAAATCACCATAAATTGTAGAAAAATCGTATGGAGATGTGCAAGTAGTCATTTTAAAGGTATTAAACCTGAACTATTTGCATATTAAACAATTTTGAAAGATATTGAGATTAAGTTGGGTAAAACAGTTCGTGAACAGGTCACAACTTTTCTGTTGTAAGCTGTCAAATATGTTTTGGTGTTTTAACTTGTATTCCCCCCCCCCCCCTGAAAACTAAAGAAAACTAGAAAATGTAGGGGTATGAACTCACCTTGAGTGATTTCTTGAAGAGTGGAAGGTTGAAGTCAAGGAGTATCAAGTCAAGAACACTTGATGAACACGTGAAGACTTTGATGATCCTAAGAACGATTTTTGGTGTTAAGATATGAGTCGATGATCCAAGAGTGTTATGAAATTATGGAATATCACTCGAGTTTAGATGGAATACTTACCAAAAAGTGCAGTAGCAACTCAAGAACACGTGCACAAAGTGGTGGGAAGTAGAGAGAAAATGAGGCTCTCTTGAAGTGGTATGAAAAGTGTGTAAGTGAAGGACTTGATCAAAGTGAACAAAGAAATCCTCCATGGATTTCTTTATATAGAAGTTGCTGGAGCAAGTTGTGAGTTTGAAGTGATGTGTGCCTTGGTTTGTGTGATGTGGATAAAGTTGGACAAATGAGGAGATGACACATGGAAGGCAAGTGGGCATACTTGACCCACTTGTGATGTAGAATACTTTCCTTAATGAGTTTTAATTAATAAATCCTTAAGAAATGAATAAAATGTGATTTTAGGGAGTTTAAAATGGTAAGAATATGAATTTGGTGAAAAATCCCCGTTAAAATAATCAAAAACGGGCTTAAAACGGAGTCGGGGTCGAAAACCGGGTGGAAGATGCGAAACTGCGAAGCTTCTCGGATTGGACCGAAGGTTCGGTCCCTGCTGCTGGGCCTGAAGGCGAAGGCAGGAAGAGAAGCGAAGGCGAAGTTCGGTTCGGTCTGCTGAGCTTCTGTCCGAGAAGGGTGCTTCGCTTCTGGCAGGCTCGCTTCTGACAAGCTCGGTTCCTAAGAGGTTCGGCTCTAATAGAAGGGTTCGGCTCCTAAGAGGTTCGGTTCCTAAGAGGTTCGGTTCCTAAGGAGGGTTTCGACCCTAATTAGCTGTTTTTCAATATAACTTTCCGTTTCAAGCGGTTTTTGGCCAAGTTAAAGGTCGGGATGACTAAAAAAGTTGAGAGAGATCTTGAGAGAGATTTGGGAGAGATTTCACATACTTGGAGAGATTTGGCAGAGATTTCACATACTTGGAGAGATTTGGGAGAGATTTCACATACTTGGAGAGATTTCACATACTTGGAGAGATTTGCGAGAGATTTCACATACTTGTAGAGATTTGGGAGAGATTTCACATACTTGGAGAGATTTCACATACTTGGAGAGATTTGGGAGAGATTTCACATACTTGAAGAGATTTAGGAGAGATTTCACATACTTGGAGAGATTTTGGGAGAGATTTCACATACTTGGAGAGATTTGGTAGAGGTTTCACATACTTGGAGAGATTTAACATACTTGGAGATATTTGGGAGAGATTTCACATACTTGGAGAGATTTGGGAGAGATTTCACATACTTGGAGAGATTTCGGGAGAGGTGTAACCTTAGTCATTATTATCGTAGAATCTCGTAATGCAAGGTTCGTGAACCCCGTTATGCTTCGTTTATGATTGTTTTAAGTCCCCGCAAGGGTCCTTAGTCGAGTTTTGATGCGTTTAACTCCCTTTTTAGGGTTTTTACATTGTTAACACATAGATTCTTCAAGACACTTGAATTCTTGACATACAAATGCACATTTTTATACATAGATTAACTTTTAGCATACAAGTACTAATTAAGTTTGTCCGGTTTGACTTGTTGACCTTGACTTGTTGACTTTGACTTGAATTTGACGGTTGTCACATTATCCCCCCGTTAGAAGGAATTTCGTCCCGAAATTTGCATTTGAGTGGGACTTCAAGGGTTGGGGAATAGATGTGGGTACTTTTGTTTCATTTGGTCTTCGCGTTCCCAGGTGAACTCGGGTCCTTGTTATACGATCCAACAAACCTTCACAACAGGGATGCGTCTTTGATTTCGTCGGGAGGTATCACAAGAGTCTCGTCGGACATACAATTCTTTAAATTTGACGCGTGGATGGTTGGATGTACATTATTAGGTTCTTGGGGCAGTCAGAGTTTGTATACTACCGGGCCAATCCTAGCGAGGATTTCGAGTGGTCCGCTGTACCTTGGATTTAGTTTCCCATGTTTACCGAAACATATCATTCTTCTCAATGGTAAGGCCTTCAGTAGAACTCGGTCACCAACCCACAATTCCGAGGGTTTGCGTCGCTTATCTGTGTAGTTCCTTCGTCGGTTTCGAGATGCTTTCAGCCTTTCTCGAATTTATACTAAGTCATAAGTAATAATTTCCCCTCGGAGCGCTGCATAGGGCCTGCTTTAGTGTTTTCTCCTTTAATTAGATCGGTAGGGAGCGTGTGGGTTCGTTTTACGAGACTAGACTTATTCGGATGGTAGAACGTTCATTCACATTCCTAGGTAGCCTTGTCCCGAAGTTCATGGTAGGACTCGTACCTGGTCTATCTATCATTAACTTGCGCATATAGGTCGTATGTAATTAGGGTTGGTAAGACAGTTGGATGGGTGACTCTGCCCCAAGTCCACAACCAGATAAGCTACAGGAAATAGGGCGGAAACACACACCCAATGTCCGTAGAACCTTAATTATATATTGTCCTCGCGTATACACTTAGTAGTGATAGACTAACCGTATTCGTCCCAAGCTTCTGTGCTTGAATCTTATTTGCTGCATGCGTGTCATTCCCGAAGGGTCTTCTGGAACTACTTGTGGAAAGGTTTCGGAAGGTATAATACTCCTCTGGTGAGTGTTTTAGGGTTTCGCAGCGAGAGATGACCCGGAGGTCCGTGTCGGATTTGCGTTTATAAGAGGCGAGGGTTTCGAGGTTAGGTGAAGGGTCTTTTCGTAGCCGTTTAATCGGGAAGGTGAGGACTATACCAATCGACATCGAATAATGACAACAAATCTTTTTAGTAATACATGTGTTAAGTTGTATTCGTACGAATTATTCGTTAGGGAGATAGAGTATCATGTGATTCTTGTTAGTGTGTTCCGTTTTGATCGATGTTATTGTTACTGCAAATGATTCATACCGCAACAGCCAACACTGGTAGTAAGTGTGTTCTGATAGCTAGTAATGATACTTTATATCATGATCCCCGACAGGTCACTCTATGATCAAGCGGTATATGCAAGTCGTATGTAAACTGGTATTGATGAAACCGTCGAGTGAGTGGCTCTATCCTAACCCCACTATTAGACATGGAACAGGAATTATCCGCTTTAAGTATGTAGTATTTTAATTATAATTAACCCTGATGTGTTCACCGAGTCATCACAGTTCACCGGTAATGAGCCTACGGTCATATATGAGTGTCTTTGATTTGATTGAATGAGAGAGTATTTTAACTACTTTTTGATATACGGTAATTTTAGCAAACATACCAAATTCATTACAAACATATGGTACTTAAACGTTTTTGTTGTTGGAATCATTACAAAAGTCCTAATAAGGTTCCTTGTTGCTCCTGCTAGCTTGTTTGCCACACTCCTCCTGTTCCCCCGTCATTCCTCTCAGTTAGATAGTCTCTCTTGAAGTTTCCCATTTTACCGTATAGGTGGCATACTGGACTTACACTGGTACAGGTGATTGGAGCGATGTGCTGGGTCTGGTTCCTGCAGAAACGGGCAGTATGTACGTCCTTGTTGCAGTTTTTACAGTGTGGCACCCGACAAATCCCATTGTGATGGTAGCTACACTTGATACACTTCAGAAGTGTTCCCATATATTGTCTGACCGGTGCTTGAGTGACAGACGTTGTCGCTAGTGTCGAGGCATGAGTCGGGACTGATGTTGTAATCACAGGGGCATCCACGGATTGTTGTCTTTTAGTGCGTTTTTGAGATAGGTTGCGCTTCTTTTTGTCCCAAAATTTTCGTTTCTTGTTCTTAGGTTTGTGGTATGAGGCGTCTCCGTGGGTAGACACCCGCTGGTGTTCTTGACTGTTACTGCGGTTAGAATTGCCAACACCGCCTTCACCTCTGTGAGCGTTGTTAGCATTGAGTTGCGCCATGACGGCTGTCACGGCTGCCGTGACCGCAGCTTGAAAAGTAGTAGAGTCTATCTGCAGGATTGCTGCATTGCTTGTTGGCTGGTTACCTCCTTGTGAAGACATAACTCTGTTGCATGGGGAGAAACGATTTTGTGAGTGGTGATGATTCTAGTTATACCCTTATCATTCATATACACATATATAAATTTTGCACTTTACTGAACTATTCTTGATGTTTCTACTAACGTTCCGGATATAAATTTATGGTAGTGGGTAGAAGTAGGTTTTGTACGGGCGTTAAGTTTTTCCCATCCTAGGATCATGTTTGTCCAAACACACTTAGCTGAGGAGTTCTGATGGGATCCGGTGCATTAGTACTGGTATGACCGCACCCTATAGGTCTACGGAAAGGCTTCTTTCAACCATGAGGTTTAAAAAGGCGAGATGATAATGAGTATTGAATAAGGGTTTATACGTCGGGAGTTATTTTATCTTAGTTCTGAGTGTATCGTGTTCCAGTTTTTATGGTGTTCTGAAAACAATTCATAACGAGAGTCTATATATGATAAACTTATGAATTCTTAGTAGTATTGCTCCCAATGAAATAATACGCATGCCCCTTTCAATTGTATGATTTTAGTATATTTAGTTTTTGAGAAAATTTTGTGCCTGATACAGGTCTACACCACATTATTGCAAGGAAAGGTTTGGACCGCAATTAAATCTCTTGACTAGTGTAATCACTAACTTGCAGAGTCGGGACTACACATGGAGGGGAGTAGCACCAACGCATACTCATAGACCTAATCTACAAGGTCTTGTGAGTAAAATGAACTCTACTTATGACAATACGTCCCCAGTGGTGCTTGCAAAGAAGCCGATGCGTCTTGTAGTTCTGCCAACCTATGCTCGGCTGCTACCACTCTCTCTTCGAGTGTCGAGTGCGTATCCTGACGTTCCCTTGCCTTCGCCCGAGTGGTGACAAGGTCCTTAATGAGTTGGTCTCTGAAATAGTAGTCTCTTTCTAAGTCTTGAGTTTGTGAGATGATAGCGGCTGTAGCAGCACACAGTTCCCTAATTCGAAGTTCGTGATCTGCTGGGTCATCACTAGGCGGGCTCTGTTAACCGGTCCCCCATGGTTGAGGTCATCGCAACCTCTTTGGTCTCCAATGGCGATTGCTGTTGCTGATGACGACTCCACCCCTCGATCAATGCTGTCCAATGGGCACAAGTTCGACGTATCCGAAACGGTTAGCGAGAGCCCTGGCTATGTAGGGAGAGTTGTCGACCTTTGGCTCCACTTCCGACTCTTTTCCTAATCACCCACTAACTCTCTGGGTTCGGAAAGTAGGCGTCTCTTGGTAAGTAAAATCTTGCCATGATGTCCGTGCGAGAATAGGGGTGAGGTAAGAGGCATATAATAATCATATTCCTAGAAATACTTATCGGGGTTTGAGCCTCCTTAGTTATTTCTATAATGACACGGTGCATACCAGTTACATATCTAAGTTATATATAACTTTAGCGTATCCACCTAGTGATTAAAGACCTACTAGCAAGAATCTGTTTAGTTTTCACATAAGTTATAGTACTACAAAATACTCCTATAGTATTTTAAATGTTATGTTTGGTTGTTAACGATTTTCTGGTATGGGTGTTGGTAAGTTGATAGACTTGTTGTCCACTATGACTATCCCTCGGCACATACTAGTCACTTCTCGGACGAATATAGTTGATCATGCTATATTCCTCCCAGACTTGATTACATATCCCAGGGCATATTCACATTGCACAACTCCTCTATTTTTAACTTTTGTGTTGTCCTAGATATGATACTATACTAGTATGCATGCACTCATACTTTTAACAAGAAACTATTTATTTCTAAAAGTATAGTTATTTGAAAATGTTTAATCAGAGACTTTAGTCCCAATGCATTTATAGTTTGTATATCTTATGTGGTTCGATATACTTAGTTCACTATAAACAATGCTCTGATACCAATCTGTCACACCCCCAATCCAAGGATGGCGGAAACGTCCGGGGGTGGAGGACTTCATGTAATGTATCACAACAACGAGTATAATAGTGCTCAAAGTAAATACAACCATCATAAATATAATTGAAAAAAAAAGTTATACCATAGTATGTGTTTACATGTTTCCAATCAATTACACTTATGATGACAAAAATGAAATGTTTGACGTTTTAACGTCCCATCCTCAAAAGTTGTTGATTTCCTGTTTCACTGAATTCCTGAGAATACAAGTAGTTTGAAAAAGTGTCAACAATTAAGTTGGTGAGTTCATAAGAGTTTTATTTGAGAAAGAAGCCGTTTTCCTTGTAAAAAGCGATAGAGTATGATTCCAGAAAATTCAATATTTTCTTTATTAAACGCGAAATGAACTCTCCTATGTTATGCAATAATGTACCCTAGAAAGACCTGTAGATTCCTTCTATAATCACCCAGTGAATATAAGTTATATAAAATTTAAGTTAAATAAACTGTCGAATATAATGGGTCTGCCTAGGTCCACAACCAAACAAGGAACATGAAGTAAGGCGGGCCCACCAATTCTAGGTCGATTGCGACTAAATTCATATATAACTCTAACATGCACACTTAGCAAATTATAGCTGAAGTCTAACAATTTTAGATGAAACGTAGTTTTAATATCATGAAAGCGATTTAGTAATAAATCTGGTACTTTGTCATGTATATTTCAAGGAAATCCCTTATTTTCCTTATAAAAGTTATGTAGCCTTAAGTCCCAAGACCGAGAATATGAGTGTGTGTTTTGTACTTATGATGTTTATAATCGTAATGCGTTTTCCAAAGAAAATCCAATATTTTCCTTATAAAAAGTTATGTAGCCTTAAATCCCAAGACCGAGAATGTGGGTGTGTGCTTTGTACAGTTAATGTTCAAGTAGTTTTAAATAGATAAAACCCCTTTTCAAAGTAGAATTTTCCCTGTAAAATTGAAAGATTGTTAACTCCCTATGTAAGTTGTTATAACCATACTATAACTCGAGGACCTCGTACTCGACCTTCTTCAGGTGTCGGAATGATATGACACTTGTCACCTCAGACCTGCCAGTCTGGCTGTTGCAAGCAGATCAGGTGCGGGTTTGTCAGACCCAATATAGATCTATACACAACTATCATGCTCTCCCTACAAGAGATTCTGATTATAACTACAGGACTTTTCTGTAGTACTTAAGAGTACCCCGAAGGAGAATGTCTCACAATTTACGTTAACTAGTTTTGTTGGGGGTCAGAAATGGCATTGACCAAGTCCTCGCACGATGGCCTGGAGTGCCACAATAGAATGCCTGGTCCTGGAGGGCTGAATGCACTATATGCGTATGGTTGCGCCCTTTCTAACACCAATTGGTTTTAGATCAACTGGTAGCGCTGATGCTCAACAAGTGGTATCAGAGCCAATGACGAGGGTTCTATTCTCTCAGGGAGCAATTTCTGAGGGGGGGATTGTTGGGGGTCAGAAATGGCATCGACCAAGTCCTCGCACGATGGCCTGGAGTGCCGCAATAGAATGCCTGGTCCTGGAGGGCTGAATGCGCTATATGGGTAAGGTTGCGCCCTTTCTAACACCAATTGGTTTTAGATCAACTAGTAGCGCTGATGCTCAACAAGTTTACATATAGTTTTAGTATAAAACCTCTTCCGTGGTGGAAGTGAAATCACCCTTTTATGAAAATAAATTAGTGATATGAAATCCATAGACTATCACTATTATAGTTTATCAAGTAGTATATGAAAAACTCATTTGTTTTGAGAGTAAAACCTTTTCCATGTAGTATGCTTTTAACGAAAATTCATAAAATATACTTAAAGTAGTTTATTATATGTGTTCGAAATGAATGGAGGAAAAACCTTAACATGAATCACTAATATATGTTTATGATGGTAAACTAATAAGAATTCATCCAAACATTTAGAGACTTATTGTTATGCACTTTGCTCAACATACTACAAAGTGTTGTTAATATGGTAAGCTATGTAACTAGTTTTTAACTTATCTGTACTGTTTTATAAAAATCATAGAAACATCATACGAAGTCGAAAACTGAATCCGTAAACTCTGAGAATTTAGAAAATGTGTCTAGTTTATTCATAATTTTTATTATGATTTTTAGAAGTCCCTAACTTGTGTGAAAATGTTCATATTCACAGACTGGTCCGAACTCGTTTCTGAAATGATAGGCAGTTTTGTAAAAATCACCATAAATTGTAGAAAAATCATTTTAAAGGTATGAACCTGAACTATTTTCATATTAAACAGTTTTGAAAGATATTGAGTTTAAGTTGGGTAAAACAGTTCGTGAACAGGTCACTACTTTTCTGTTGTAAGCTGTCAAATATGTTTTGGTGTTTTAACTTGTATTCCCCCCCCCCCCCTGAAAACTAAAGAAAACTAGAAAATGTAAGGGTATGAACTCACCTTGAGTGATTTCTTGAAGAGTGGAAGGTTGAAGTCAAGGAGTATCAAGTCAAGAACACTTGATGAACACGGGAAGACTTGGATGATCCTAAGAACGATTTTTGGTGTTAAGATATGAGTCGATGATCCAAGAGTGTTATGAAATGATGGAATAACACTTGAGTTTAGATGGAATACTTACCAAAAAGTGCAGTAGCAACTCAAGAACACTTGCACAAAGTGGTGGGAAGTGGAGAGAAAATGAGGCTCTCTTGAAGTGGTATGAGAAGTGTGTAAGTGAAGGACTTGATCAAAGTGAACAAAGAAATCCTCCATGGATTTCTTTATATAGAAGTTGCTGGAGCAAGTTGTGAGTTTGAAGTGATGTGTCCTTGGTTTGTGTGATGTGGATAAGGTTGGACAAATGAGGAGATGACACATGGAAGGCAAGTGGGCACACTTGACCCACTTGTGATGTAGAATACTTTCCTTAATGAGTTTTAATTAATAAATCATTGAGAAATGAATAAAATATGATTTTAGGGAGTTTAAAATCGTAAAAATATGAATTTCGTGAAAAATCCCCGTTAAAATAATCAAAAACGGGCTTAAAACAGAGTCGGGATCGAAAACCGGGTGGAAGATGCGAAACTGCGAAGCTTCTCATATTGGGCCGAAGGTTCGGTCCCTACTGCTGGGCCCGAAGGCAAAGGTAGGAAGAGAAGCGAAGGCGAAGTTCGGTTCGGTCTGCCGAGCTTCGGTCTGAGAAGGGTGCTTCGCTTCTGACAGGCTCGCTTCTGACAAGCTCGGTTCTTAAGAGGTTCGGCTCTAATAGAAGGGTTCGACTCCTAAGAGGTTCGGTTCCTAAGAGGTTCGATTCCTAAGGAGGGTTTCGGCCCTAATTAGCTGTTTTTCGATATAAGTCTCTGTTTCAAGCGGTTTTTGGCCAAGTTAAGGTTCGGGATGACTAAAGAAGTTGAGAGAGATTTGGGAGAGATTTCACATACTTGGAGAGATTTGGGAGAGATTTCACATACTTGGAGAGATTTGGGAGAGATTTCACATACTCGGAGAGATTTCACATACTTGGAGAGATTTGGGAGAGATTTCACGTACTTGGAGAGATTTCACATACTTGAAGAGATTTGGGAAAGATTTCACATAGTTGGAGAGATTTGGGGAGAGGTGTAACCTTAGTCATTATTATCATAGAATCTCGTAATGCAAGGTTCGTGAACCCCGCTATGCTTCGTTTATGATTGTTTTAAGTCCCCACAAGGGTCCTTAGTCGAGTTTTGATGCGTTTAACTCCCTTTTTAGGGTTTTTACATTGTTAACACATAGATTCTTCAAGACACTTGAATTCTTGACATACAAATGCACATTTTTATACATAGATTAACTTTTAGCATACAAGTACTAATTAAGTTTGACCGGTTTGACTTGTTGACCTTGACTTGTTGACTTTGACTTAAATTTGACGGTTGTCACAACTTTGGGTGCGGGAAATTCCCATAGGGACATTTTAGGCCATTGCAAAGAGAAGATAGGAGAGGTAGGCTGGCAGACGTCTACGCGGTCTCTAATAGACAACCATCAAGTGGAGAAAAAGGACGGTACTACGAATTCCATAAGAGTAAGACACACGACACTATCAACTGTTCAATACTAAAAAGGGAAATGGAGGAGAAACAACTAAAGGGGACCCTGATAGAAGTAGAGCGGAGCCTCTACGCCAAGTTCGACGCCAAAAATGCTAAGGACATGGTGAAGGCGCATGACCAACCCTAAGAGATCCTAATGATTAGATCCAAAAGATGGAGGGAAGAAGAATGAAACGGGGTAGATAACCTCGCAAAATCCATGCAAGGCCTAACGTTCTCAGCAAAATATCCATGACCTATAGGCTAGCGAGGCGACGACCCGCTCATAATTCATGGATCCATCAGATACATCACTATCCACCGAGTGTACATAGACACTGGAAGTTCAACAGATACTATGAACATTGCTTCAGTCTCCTTCCGAATAGGTGGAAGAAGAACTTCAAACTGGCAACAGAATAGTTGACGGGCTTCACAGGACACAACATGTGGCCCCTAGGCTGTTGGATTAGGTGTCTAAGCCCATAACTATAATTGGTATGTACTTGAATAGATAACGGCATGGTCCTTTTGGGATGCCTTCACACATGCAACTAGACAGGATGATTAATAGAGAAAGAGGAGGGATTTATTAATTTGATTAATAAATTGAAATAAATGATTAATTAATATGTTACAATATATTAATTAGAAATCATATTGTTAATTAATATTTAATCAGAAATTAATTTGGAATTAAAGGAATTAATTAATAGTGCAGAGACTAAAAGTGAAACTGTTCAATAGTTGAGCAAAAGGGTCCAGAACCTTCCTAGGGAAGGTGGTGGACGATTTCACCTTATATGAATAAGATTATTCTAGAGTTTCTAGAATACCTTACTATATATGGATAATTAAAGGAGATGGATAATAACCATAATTGAAATTAGGGTTTATCTATAGCATCCTTGGTGCACTATATAAAGAACCTTAGGGTTATAATTTTCGACCACATCTTTTGAGAATACTAAGGCCGAAAATTTGATCATTCCTCCTCTCTCATATCATTTTCTTGCATGGTGTGTTTGTGAGCCATTAGAGGTGTTACACTTGTGACACTAACTTCTCAAGCTTCAAGATCTACAAGGGATTTATATTTTTATTACAATATAACAATCAAGGTATGTAACCTAACCCTAGTTTTATATGAATTTCAAAAATAGTATACCTTTCCTATTGTTTCTCCTTTTGTGTTCAATTTAGTATGTTCATTTAAAGAAAAATCTAGATCCAAAGCATTAGGGTTGCATGCACACTTAGGAATTGTTGTTATGCTTAAAACTCATCAGTGGTATCAAAGCCTAGGATTAGTTTTCTGTTGAATATGATGCAATTATGAATTGATCAAAGGAGAAGGAATCAAAATCGTCATTCTGTTCATCGAACTGGAAGAGTTCATATTGGTACTCGACGAGTTGGTGTTGGGTCAAAAATATGGTTTATACTTTACTTTTCTAGGCAATTGTAGTTTTCGGTCTAGGACCGAAAACAACCTTGGGTTTACGGTTGGGTGGCGTTTACGGTTGTAAACGTGTTTACAGTTATAAACGTGTTTACGGTTGTAAACGTGTTTACGACTACTGTTCCCTATAAATAGTGTCAGTAGATGTTAGATGGAGGGCGAGAGTTTACGGTCAAGTGTGTGTGTAAATCAAGGTGTTCTAGAGAGAGAAACTAGAGAGAAGAAGAAGGTGTGTGTATGTGGATCTTATGTGTATGGAACATCATTCATATTATTGAATACACCATAGATTCATCAAGTTCTTCTTCTTCTTCTTCTCCATTTAATCTTGCATCATCCACTTGATTGAGATTCCACACCATCAAGTGGATCTGATTGATACATCAAGCAAAATTTGGGACTTACAGTTGGTATCAGAGCTTGGATTGGATCAATCTTTTTGGCAAGATCTGGAGCGTTTTTGGATTTTTTTTCTTAAAGGATTTTACATTTTTGGATACTTTTTGAAAAAATATTGAGGGTTTGTTCTTTGTGTTCTTCATAAAAACGACTTTTTGATCGAGTTTTGGAGCTAAAAAGGTGAAAAATCGCGTTTATTGGTCGTAAACAGCGAAATTCGGCGGCCATTTTCGCATTCAACTTGTTTTTTCCGAAGTGTTTACAGCCGTAAACCCGTTTACAGCTGTAAACGCGTTTACAGCCGGATGAGCGTGTCGGAGTTTGCGGTCCGAAGCATTTACAACCGGAGGAGCGTGTCAGAGTTTGCGGTCCGAAGCATTTACAGCCGTGATCCGTTTTCGGCTTCAGACATTACGCACATGTTCGGTCCAGTCCTCATTTACGTTCCTCGTTTGCGGCCAACAGGTTTTCAACGCACGTGTGCGGTCAACAGCTCGCGTGTGTGGTCTAGTTTAGTTAGCAACGAATAAATAAAAGGATCTTGGTGGGAGCAAGGATCGAACTCGGGTCTCTCCCACACACAACCCACGCCCTTACCCATCCGTCTAGCAAGCCAGATGTTATATGTCTTCCCGATTTAGATCAAATAGCTTCGCTTTTTTGGTTCCTATTTTCGGATTTTGACAATTTTAGCCCAAAAATTTATTTTTTTTAATCTTAAAGTCATTTTCAACCCAAAGTTTTGACTTTTAATTTTTGACTTTCTAAATTGACTTTTGACCTCAAAAATTGACCTTGACTTTCAAGTTTGACCTTTGACTTTAAACTTTGACTTTATTGTTTAACTTTCAAATTTTCACTTTTAGCTTTTCGGTTTGACTTTTCAAGTTTGACTTTTAAGTTTGAATTTTTAAACTTGACTTTTAAGGTTGACTTTTGAGGTTTATAGTCAAAGGGCATTTTTGGTAAACAATGAGTTCCTCAAACATCCCGGTTAATGAAGTTTTATGTTCTCAATCTTGTGAAGCTACGATTAAGTTTCTTCGTGAACAAAATGATTTGCTAAAAATGGAAAATGAGGACCTTAAATATGAAGGATATACACTTAGGAAGGCCCAAAAACCTTTAAAAGCACAACTAGAGGCCAAAATCAAGGATTTGAGAACACTTCAAGAGGAATACAACAACGAATGTGAAAATTATACATATGTTAAGGAAAAGCTTGCTAACTTGACTGCCGAACTTGATACATTAAAAGCTAAATATAAAGATGCAGATTTTACCTTTAAGAAATATAATGTATCAAGTGAGGTAGTTGCATCGATGATAGAAAAACAACTAATATTTAAAGATAATCAAAACAAGGGTCTAGGGTATCATAGTGTTCCACCTCCTTTAAATGACAACTATACCACACCCCTTGAGACCAACGAGAAGGAAATTCCTACTCAGTTTGGCCAAACCCTTGAACCAGCTTCAGTTAACACTGAACAATCTGGGCCAACTGAGAATATTAAGGTGAACGTTTTTGATGATTCTACTTCTTGTGCAGGGAAAGTAGCGGAAGATGAGAACAAGGATAACACTATTGAACAAAGAAATGACTCCTTGAACTATAAATATGTTGCTTCTAAGTCAGTTACTTCTGACAAACCTGCTATTGGCAAGTACAGGCCACCAAAACAAGTGAAACAACCGGCCTGCTGCAAGTGTGCTTATGGGAACAATCAGGGACAAGGAAACGGCATGCTTCCAAGGATAATCAGAAACAACTCCAACGTGAAGAAACAGACTTGATTTTACTGTGGAAAACCTGGACACATTGCCAAAAATTGTCCAAACCGCGCATATGTTCCCTACTACACTCAAGGATGGCAGAACGCGCCAAGAGGGAGATTTTCCAAAAGAAACCCTTCGAGGCCTCGTTCAAACAATGGTGACTGGAACGCGCAGAAGGGAAAGAATCCAACTCCCAAGGGCAAGAATCAAAATCCCAAGGACAAGAAGGGAATGCCGGCCAAGAAGTCCAATTCAAGAGATGCTCCAGTGAAACCAAGATCAGTTAGGTCAAAGTCATCTCGAAAATCGGCTTCAAGTTCCAAAACAAGCGATAAGGCACCCAACCGATTGAAAAAGAAATGGGTTAAACCCGAGTACAGATGGGTTCCGAAGGTTCACTCTCCAAAATCTTCTAATGACTCTAACATTTCTTCGCTTTCTGTATGTGATAAGCAGGATATGTCATGGGAGAGAGTAGCCTGCATTGATGAAAAAGGTCAACCCAGTTTCAAAATGGACTGGGTTCCAAAGACCAACTAATCCCACACTCTGTGCTGGAGCAGCTATGGAGGAATATCATCAGACTTCGGTTTGTTGATAGTGGCTGTTCCAAGCACATGATAGGGGACATCTCTCAACTGTACAACACTCAGAATTTTAAGTGAGAGTATGTGTCCTTTACGGGAAAAGAAGAAAGGAAAGGATCACACATGCGGTTTGTGCTTAACGATGTGAGGAATTTTCAGATCTGTTATGAGATTGAAATATGCGTGTTGTTCTCAGACCTTCTGGATGCAAATTCAATCGGTGACTTACGGTTTGAGTTTTCTTCTCGATACTCCTGAGTTTATCTTGTACTGATTCGTTTTGAAGACAATCTTTTATTTTCTTATAGTTTTTCATTTGAAAGTTTTGTTAAGTGGGAGGTGATATGAAGTATAGTGCTAAAGGGCAATTTATTATGCCTGTAATGCACTAAAGCCGAATTGTCTAGACTATGTGTTCAATGTGCTGGTAGGCACAAAGGATTCAAAAGGACTAGACTTAGATTGACAATGAAAGGACTTGACAATATGGACTTAGATAGTTTCATTTGGACTGACCATACGACGCTCGGGTAGATTGAGCAGTGAGATAAACATGAGAACCTGCGAGATACACTAAAAGTTAATTATCTAAAACTGTGGCTCAACATTTCCTTGATGTATGGACTCATGTCCTTAATTCCGGTACTGATAGGGCAACTGAGGGGTTCTGATAAAGTAGGTCTGTAGGAAATTATTTTATTGCTTTCTATCTGTCAGTCATATGTTGCCTCCTCTACGTGATTGGAACATATCCGACATGGAATGCAACATATGCAACTCTATCTCTATGCATATCATAATCTATGAAATTCTTTCTATCTGTTAGTCATATGTTGTCCCCTCTGCGCGGTCGGAAGATCCGACCTCGGACACAGCATATGCACCCTACTATCTCTCTAATCCTCTATCTATGTTATTCATATGTTGTTCCCTCTGCGTGATTGGAAAACATCCGACCTGGGATACAACATATGCACTTATATATCTGAATTCTTTCTTAATGATTGAATACTCACCTAAAGTAAAGAGTTCTTTGGAAGTTCTTGATTACCGGGGTATGTCGGGAAGTGGGAAACATGTTCTAGTACATCCAAAATTGAACCATTTAATAGGTTGTCTGTAGATCTCACTGCTTAGTTTAAGTGGAATACAATATCCCTGGTCGTCGTCAGCTAAATGTCCATTTAGTAAGATAGATCACAATGTATTGTCACTTATAATCTGTCAAATTTGCCCATATCCTTTGTGTTTAAGTGGACCACAATACCGGTGATTGACCAGATCCAGACATGCACGCGTGTGCTGATAAACGATATTGAATTGCTTGACAACTTTGATCCAAAAGTCTTTAATTTAGCTATTAGTTTTATTTTTGTTAAATTTGTTCATAGTTTTCCTCTATGCACAAATTTAGGGGGAGAATTAAAATTTTAAAATCAAACAAAAATTAGAAAAATTAAAAATCCAAAAATAGTGTTATTTTTGTTTTATTTTTTTTTCAGAAAAATATGAAAAATCCAAAAATATTGTGTGCTAAGTTTTTTTAGTTTTGTTTTTATCTCAAAATTTTCTTTTTCTTGAAAAGTGAATTCAGATGTAGATGAGATTCATGGAGACTGTATCGAGAATTTCGGAGCCAAGGCTTCATCAGTGATCATTGAAGAATTCTCATTCGAAGGAACAAGAAATGAAGATTATTCTTTCAACATTCAATCTTTCAACCCCAGAAGCAAGGTGAAGCTGCACTTGAAGATTGTGTGACAGATTGCTGAAGCCTCCTCAATCAATTTGCTGCTATCTATGTACCTGCTGAAGTCATCCAGAAGATTCTCTCTGATATTCTCTCAAGTTGAAAGCGCCAATTTTCAATAAATCTCTACATGAAGCCTCCACACCCAACGTGCGCTCAATATCAAATTTTGAAGAGAAGCTCAAATTTTCAAGATGAAGTCACTCATATAGAAGATTCATTTGTTCATCTTGAAGCTGTAAGAGATTGAAGATTAAAGCTGAAGCCAAGCTCCAAATGAAAATTGACAAGAAAAGCCAGCTAAAATTTTAGGGGAGTTTGTTGGGTCAAAAAGAAAAGAAAGTTATAAACCAAGGGGGAGATTGTTGGGTCAAAAATATGGGTTATACTTTACTTTTCTAGGCAATTGTAGTTTTTGGTCTATGACCGAAAACAGCCTTGGGTTTACGGTTGGGTAGCGTTTACGGTTGTAAACGTGTTTACGGCTACTGTTCCCTATAAATAGTGTCAGTAGATGTCAGATGGAGGGAGAGAGTTTATGGTCAAGTGTGTATGTAAATCAAGGTGTTCTAGAGAGAGAAACTAGAGAGAAGAAGAGTGTGTGTGTGTGGATCTTATATGTATGGAACATCATTCATATTATTGAATACACCATAGATTCATCAAGTTCTTCTTCTTCTTCTTCTTTTCCATTTGATCTTGCATCATCCACTTGATTGGGATTCCGCACCATCAAGTGGATCTGATTGATACATCATGCCAAAATTGGGACTTACAGTTGGCTTCAACTCGACGAGTGCACTGCCCAGACCTGATGAGTTGCGCTGTCATTACTTGAATTTTCGGTTTTGATAATTGTTTGATGGATTGATTAGGATAATTACCTTAAATTCATTGTAATGGTTTAAAATCGGATAATTTAATCAGTAATCTCATATCCTTATCATGAATTCATGATTGGATTAAATTTTGATAAAGGTAAAATTAATTTGTTAATTTGATTATTAAAAATTTAACCTAGTATTTTTGAAAGGTTTTAAAAATACACCCTTGTTTTTAAAATTTAAAATTTAAATTAAAAGTTTAATGTTGAAATTTTCAAATTTAAGAACCCTAGTATTTTATAAGTTTAAAATACACCCTTATATATATATATATATATATATATATATATATATATATATATATATATATATATATAGTAAAATTAAAAGTTAACATTTATATATGTATAAGAAAAGTCAGTCTTACCGTTAGTAGGCCTCATTCACGAAGCTGGTCTATAAGGAGAGTTTAAGGAAGCGTCTTGTAAAATGACCGCCATTGGGTATCTACTCTTACTCACCGCTCTCTTGACTAGTGGAGGGTCGTTAGCCGAATGGGTTTGATAGGACACTTAATTCTCATTAATAAGTATAATGGAATATATATAAAGTAACTAAATATTTTTTAAAATTCCCAAATCTTAGTTACTTTAGGAAATTGTGAATTTGATGCTAATCCACGAAATTGCACATTGCACTTTATAAAAGTCGTTAGTGGAGCGTGTGTGGTTAACCGGGATATGTCGGGAAATAGGAAACATGTTCTAGTACATCCAAAATTGAACCATTTAATAGGTTGTCTGTAGATCTCCCTGCTTAGTTTAAGTGGAAAACAATATCCCTGGTCGTCGTCAGCTAAATGTCCATTTAGTAAGATAGATCACAATGTATTGTCACTTATAATCTGTCAAATTTGCCCATATCCTTTGTGTTTAAGTGGACCACAATACCGGTGATTGACCAGATCCAGACATGCACGCGTGTGCTGATAAACGATATTGAATTGCTTGACAACTTTGATCCCAAAAGTCTTTAATTTAGCTATTAGTTTTGTTTTTGTTAAATTTGTTCATAGTTTTCCTCTATGCACAAATTTAGGGGGAGAATTAAAATTTTAAAATCAAACAAAAATTAGAAAAATTAAAAATCCAAAAATAGTGTTATTTTTGTTTTACTTCTTTTTCAGAAAAATATGAAAAATCCAAAAATATTGTGTGCTAAGTTTTTTTAGTTTTGTTTTTATCTCAAATTTTTCTTTTTTCTTGAAAAGTGAATTCAGATGTAGATGAGATTCATGGAGACTGTATCGAGAATTTCGGAGCCAAGGCTTCATCAGTGATCATTGAAGAATTCTCATTCGAAGGAACAAGAAATGAAGATTATTCTTTCAACATTCAATCTTTCAACCCCAGAAGCAAGGTGAAGCTGCACTTGAAGATTGTGTGACAGATTGCTGAAGCCTCCTCAATCAATTTGCTGCTATCTATGTACCTGCTGAAGTCATCCAGAAGATTCTCTCTGATATTCTCTCAAGTTGAAAGCGCCAATTTTCAAGAATCTCTACATGAAGCCTCCACACCCAACGTGCGCTCAATATCAAATTTTGAAGAGAAGCTCAAATTTTCAAGATGAAGTCACTCACATAGAAGATTCATTTGTTCATCTTGAAGCTGTAAGAGATTGAAGATTAAAGCTGAAGCCAAGCTCCAAATGAAAATTGACAAGAAAAGTCAGCTAAAATTTTAGGGGAGTTTGTTGGGTCAAAAAGAAAAGAAATGGGTAGCTCATAAATTATCCTTGATTAATGGAGCGTTTGTGGTTAACCGGCACATTAATTAGATGATAAACGACGTCGAGAGTACCAATCTAATTTTCATGGTTATTCACACCTTGTTTGTGATCCTCGGTATCCCAGTCACAAATGGAAAGGGCATAATCAGGATTAAACATGCCATTAAATAGTTCAATGAATCTCAAAAGACCTAGGAATTTCATTTAAAACTTAATTCGCTTAAAATTTCGTTTTCTTGGTGGTGAAATTGGTATATCGTCATTTACCTACCTTTAACTAATTTGCAATTAGATTACGACATCCCTCTTCTGAATTGTGAATTATTTATTTGGGTCCTAGCCTTAATATTTCATTTCGGTGTTATATTAAGGATTTTCTTATCTAATCAAATCTTATCCTTTTTCATTTTTAGATGTCAACCTCAAACAACGCTTCTAGCTCCTCCAACAACAACTCCAACCACTTCTTGCTCTTGAGCATCTGCTCAAAAGTCACTTTCGATGGTACCAATTATAATGATTGGATTCGCAACATCAAGATGGCTTTGTGCTTTGAGGACAAGGAATATGTTCTCGAAAAGGATCTGAACGAGATTGATGAAACTAAATCTACTTCTGAAGAAATAGATGAGTATAGGCGAAACTGCAACGATGCAACCAAAGTGTCATGCATCATGGTTTCCGCTATGACTCCTGAGCTACAACGGTTCTATGAGGACTATTGTCCATATGAGATGAACAAGGACTTGATAGAAAAGTACCATCAACGAGCTCGTCCAGAGAGGTACGAAATAGTCAAGTTACTTATCACAAGCAAGATGAAGGACGGAGAATCTGTAACGACCCACTTACAACGCATGCAACGATATGTGGATCGTCTGTTAAAACTCAATGTGAACTTCGATGAGGAATTGCCCATGGACATAGTCTTGCACTCATTTCCTAGCTGTTATGATCAGTTTGTCATGACTTATCATCTGAACAAGGAGGAAACGACATTGAGAAAACTCCAAAGCTTGCTGAGAACCGCCAAAAGTGGGATGAAGGGAAAAAGTGTTGCCTCCGCTCCTGCTACTGCTGCTGCTCCCGTCTTGGCCATAGGGCAAGGGAAAGGGAAGAAGAAGAAAGCTCCCTCGAAACAGAACTGGAAGGGAAAGTCTCAAGGCGATTCGTCAAGTAATGGACCTAAAGGAAAATCTAGCTCTGAAGCTCCTCCCGCCTCTGACCCTAAAGAGGCTACTTGCTTCTACTGCCATGACAAGGGGCATTAGAAATGAAGCTTCCCTAAATACTTACAAGATATAAAGGATGGCAAGGTTAAGCCAACCTTGGCAGTTATATACATGTAACGTCAGGACTCTGCTTGAAGAAGAAGAAGGAGTTAGAAGACTCAAGGGGAAGAGAGTAGATCCAGAAACTACACTTCTTTGGCTATATTTTCTGGTAATCAAGTCTCTAACTTGATCATTCTTTTCTTAGATCTATTTTCTTCCATGTTATGAGGGTTTTGGTTCAAGAACCTTGGTCTTTGGGGTTTGGACGTCCCAAGTAACTTATATTTCAGATCTGGGATCTAGGAGGGGTTCCATGGCATAAAGTCGCAAACTTTATGACCATGGAAGCCCCATGCAAGCTTTTAAGCATTTATATGGCCTTTTTAGCCCTAAGAGGCCATGCATGGAAGAAAATCTAGGAACTTTATGTGTTCATCTAATATTTAGAGCTTAGATCTAGTATATTGTGCCTTGGACAGATATGTGTATAGCGGGTAGGGCCTAGAGACAGGCGGGGCCTAAGAGAAACAGATCTGTATACCGAGCGGGGCTCGATGCCAGACGGGGCCTGATGCCGGACATGGTCCGATACCGGGTGGGGCCTGATGCAGGGACGGGGGCCCACTATATGCGATTATGTGTATGGTATGTGGTAGGTTGGGGAACTCACTAAGCTTCGTGCTTACGATTTATAGTTTTGGTTTCTGGTACCTTTAGTGGAAAAGAGAAGAGCTCGGGATGACTACATCGCACACACCATCATGTTTAGCCTAGGATGTTTACTCTAATGATTTGATACACTGAAAATAATGTTTTGAGATATTTTGATTATGCTTTGATGAAATGATTTGATAACTATGTCTTTATTTAATGATTTAAAATGAAATTTTTGGACTGTATTTTTAGGATGTTTCAAGTTGGTATCAGAGCCTTCGTTTGAGGGATTCGGGCATACTCTCGGGTGTGTCTGGACTCAAACCGAGGACTTGGTATGAAAATTTTCAAAAGAAAATCATTTTTATAAAAAGAACTTGGGAAAGAGAAAAGAATTTTGAAAAGAGAAAATGTGTGGTTCATGCAATCAGCCGAGCTCAAGTAAGTTCTCTCAAATTACCCATACAAGTTGATGTTATGATATGCTTATGAGAACTGCATGCTAGATTAGGGCTGATGATCTAGGAGGATGCCTTAAGTATCTGTTATATATGTAAGAGCTTTATGAACTGCATGCTAGTATGGATTAGTCAGAGATATGATGGCCTGATTAGGATATGCTTGGTTTTGTTTACCCAATGCCCGAATGTTGCTTGCTTTGTGATTTTAGGAGTTCTAGTTATCTTTAACTAACTAGGAAACGAATATGTTAAGTTACATATTGCAAGGACTAAATAATTTCATAATGTTAGGTTTAGCTCTATTTCGCAACTCTTGTTTGAGTCCAACCGTTGTAGGGTAGGACCTCTCCTTCAAAGAATTATCTAGTCTTAGTAATATGTAATGGTATTTGCGAGCTACTTAGGGGAGATAGAAGGGACTTCTTATGCAGCTGATGGCAAAGAGTGAGATGGAGGATACCCTAGGGCAAGCCTAGGATGAGATTAGTGCTGGGAGCAATAGTATTTAAAGGGACTTGGTGGAGTCAAGGCAATTCTTGAGGAAAGTACGGAGGGTTGACATAAAACCGAATGAAAAGGATATGTACTCGAATCAAGGAGGGTTGACATAAAACCGAGGAACTTGTAGTGTGCGTGTGATTCCTCGATATATGATGAGTATTTTGATGGTTATTATGATATGATGTAGCATGGTGATGTTACGTACCAGACCAGTTGGCAGTTCAGGGTCGGAGAGGGATCAGGCTCGGGCTCTGGAGCCGGGAAGCTGGATGAATAGATGAGAGTGTCACAACTAGCACTTTTGGCTAGGAAATTATGTCCTCGGGTAAGTAAGGACTATTGTGAGATTTGTGCTAACACTCCTAAGTGTTCAATATGAGTTCCTAAGGAGCCATAAAGTGTTAGAATGTAAATCTCTCCAAGTATGGTGAATCTCTCCCAAATCTCTCCAAGTATAGTGAATCTCTCCCGAATCTCTCCAAATATGTGAAATCTCTCCCAAATCTCCCTAAGTATGCGAAATCTCTCCAAGAATAGTGAATCTCTCCCAAATCTCTTTAAGTATGCGAAATCTCTCCAAGAATAGTGAATCTCTCCCAAATCTCTACAAGAATAGTGAATCTCTCCCAAATCTCCCTAAGTATGCGAAATCTCTCCAAGAATAGTGAATCTATCCCAATTCTCTTTAAGTATGCGAAATCTCTCCAAGAATAGTGAATCTCTCCCAAATCTCTCCAAGAATAGTGAATCTCTCCCAAATCTCCCTAAGTATGCAGAATCTCTCCAAGAATAGTGAATCTCTCCCAAATCTCTCCAAGTACGTGAAATCTCTCCCAAATCTCTCCACGGATCTCAAATCTCTCTAAATACCTTCCTTAGTCGAAAACAGCTCAAAACCGAAAGAGGGAACCCCAAAAGGACCATTTTTGGTTCGGAACCTCTTGGTCCGGAACCCTCTTGGTCCGGACTCCTCTTGGTCCTGAACCTCTTGGTCCGGAACCCTCTTGGCCGGAACCCTCTTGGTCCGGAACCCTCCTGGTCCGGAACCTCTTAGTCCGGAATGCCTTCTAAGGGCCAAGAGGAAGCATCTTCGGAACCTCTGAAGTGACTCCGAAAGACTAAGGCTTGCTCCGGAAGGGCCTTGCACCGGACAACTTCGCTTCGCATCCTCGGTCCGGACTTACCTGATCTCGCACCCGACTCCGGAAGTGGGTATCGACTTCGGAACTCCGCCTGATGACTCCGGAAAATACTGTTCACTTCGGAACTTGTCCAGCACCTTCGGAACCTACCCAACAGCTTCAGAATTGACCCAATTGACGCCGGATTTTCCTAAGATGCTCTGGAACTTTGAGAAATGCTCCGGAAATTTCAGAAGGACTTCGGAAATTGCCCTAGAGCTCCGGAATTCACTATTTAGCCCCGGATTTTGGACTATTCCGGACATCTTTATTCATTTTGGGGTATTTTGAGGCCGGGAATCGCACCAAACTCGTGTTTTTCTTAACTAAGACCCCTAAAACCTTTATTTTATACTAAAATTAATTATTTTAAGCATATTTATATAAAAATAAATGTTGGGGATTTAGGAAGATCTTATCCTAAATCAAGATGAGGACAAAGAGTTTGACTTTATGATGGGATGCAAATTCCTCATTTCCCAAGCAAATCCCAGTTAAACACAAAAATACCCATGGATATAAGTCTTGCACACCAGTCCTCCAAGCAAGTGTCATATCACTCTTATTCCTCCACTTAGAATACGTGAACTCCTCTTCTCCCTTTTCCCCACTTCTTATTTTCATCTCCAGCAAACTTCTAAGAGTGTTCTCAACTCCTTAAAGCCTCAAGTTCATCTCTTCAAAAGAAATTCCCAGATTTCTTTAGTGGGTATTCTTATCCTCTTTGAACAATAATTATTCACATTATTCTAAGATTTCATTACATTTACACAAAAATTATTCTTAGGATATTTTTAAGTTCAAAGAAACTCCCAAGTGTTGGAACTTGGAAACTCCTCCTCAACTCTTTAAATCACCCAGCAAGTCAACTAAGGTGAGCTTCATACCCCACATTTTTAATATTTTAATGTTTTTGGGGGAGAGTACAAGTCAAATTTTGCCTAAATAGTTGAATAATTGCTTATATACGTATGTTTGTATGTGTGTGTGAAATATTATTAAATTAATATTTTAGTAATATACTCATGAACGTAAGAATTATCAATTTCATAAAGAACAGTGGATACTTTGTACAAAAGAGCCTCCCAACTATTGGGTGTGTCCAACTTAACCCCTTTATCTATCCTCTCATGTCTAGAGATATAAGTTATAAAAAAAGGATCTTGATAAGTGGACACCATTCTAGTAATTTTCGAAAAAGGAAACTTTGTGACTACTTTGCAAACTGTCAGGGGGTATTTTGTAAATATTCAATATAAAAGTTTGCGTCAAGAAAATACACAAATAGGGCCTTTATGACAGACATATTTGCATGTCATAAACTGCTGTCGTAAAACCTCCAACAACATAAGGAATGTTCTATATGTCACAAAACAGAAAATGCGTGTCATAACCGGCAGTTATAAATTTATACAAATTATAACTGGACACTTTTTCTCTTGACTAAAATGACTTATTTTTCAATAAACGAAAAGGAACGAACACGAGCACCTAGTTAACGAGCACAATCAACGATATGGAACGAGAACGATATTCTTATTCAACAAGTACGAATTTCATTATTCATTTAACAAATAATGGATCTCTAACGATTGCTCAAAAGGTTGTTAATATTCTAGTCAGACAAATCTCAAAAGTACCTAAATATAAAAATATTAGTGTACGTCTAAGTCCTGTAAGGAGTTATAGCCAGAGTCTCCTGGAAGGAGAGCGGGAATTTGTGTATAGATCTATACGGGGTTGACACCCGGCACCTTCGATGTTCGCTACAGCTAGACAGGCAAGTCTAGGGTGTCAAATGTCTTATCCAAACCGAGGGCACCTGAGAAACGCTAAAACAGGCACTTCGTCAGATTAGTATGGTTATAACGACTCACTAGAATATGTTATATTAACTAGAAATTTATGTAAGGAAAACCTCATAAATAAACTTTGGCACGTTGTGTTGACTGTCCTACACGTGATAGGTGATGGTCCGCATTTGTTGTGTTGACTGTCCTTCTTCATCGCGTAGAATGTCCACAATAGCCATGTTGATTCTTTCTCCTACAAGTATCGAGTCGTAATACTGCTATTTTTACAAATTAAAAAGCGTAGGACTCTATGGAAAACGTTTGTAAACGATTTTGATAACGATAAACTAACCCACACATATACATAGTTGGAAACTAGAACTTACAATTATTTTATAGCAGAAAATATAGGATTTTCTGGGGAAAACGATTTTTCTACGATTTCGATAACGATAAACTAGAACGCATACACTCAATTTTACTCGATAAGAGGAACAAGATTTTCAACCATATTTCCTTTTTGAAAAGAAGGGATTTTTCTTGAAACGATTGATTGTTACTATTCAAACGAACTATTCACGGACACAGCTCGCTTTTACAAATGACACTACTTTTCAAATCACTCCTTATAAGGATGAATAAAAGTAACGACATGCACACATATATCCATGATTTTCAAGGCAAGACTTCAAACGATTTCATAGAAAATATCAGATTTTCTGAAAGTACAATACGAACGATTCTAAACAAGTGTAAACGATTTTATACACAAAAATACTTATGAACTACCCAACTTTTTAGTTGACGCTTTTCAAAACGACTTGTATTCTCAGGTATCTAGTAAGCAGGTAACAAGGGACGTAGATGCATGACTATTTAGCTGTAGTTTGGAATTTCTACTTATGTCTCTTTTATGTAACTCGAAGAACAAATACAATATGTAAACAATGTAAGTTTGTTATCTGAATGTATGATGTTTGGATTGCTCTTGTTTCATTTATATTCAATTGTTATGATACTGTACAATGAAGACACCCGTCTCCGGACGTTTCCGTCGTCTGGTCCGTGGGTGTGACAGATTGGTATCAGAGCATTGTTTATAGTGAACTGGTATATCTAGCCACACAAGATATACAACTATAAATACAATGGGACTAAAACACACTCTGCCTGAAAGTATACTTTAAAAAGATAAGTATTTTATGAAAGTATACATATCTACAAACACAGTATCATAACGAGAAGAAAACAAAAGTAACTAAAGGTTGAACGCTACAGTCAAACCTGGGCAGTTATGTAATCATATCTGGGATCAATATAGCCTGATCAACTATATTTATTTGAGATATGACCAACATGTTCTTGGGAGTGATGGTGGTGTTGCAACGAACCTAAAACCTACCAACTATGAGTACAAGAGAATACAATAATCGAACATCAAGTTTAAAATACTATAGGAGTATTTTAGGACACTATAAACCCCTCCCACACCTAAACTTTCCCCGTATATCTCGTACCTCAATTCTCGCACAAACAAGTAGTTGAAATTCCTCGCCAAGACTTCTACTACCCTGTCACGGTAAATTACAGATGGGGCAAGGAGAGACCAGTAGAAGTCCATGAGGAAAAACCCAGAAGTGGATCCTAAGGAATACCAAGGGATGAATCGTGAAAGGGAGAATTCCGACTAAGAACCCAGCAAGGATAAGAGCGCCGAGGAAACCCTTGGCGAAGCTCCACCCAATTGATAGTAGATCAGAGACCCCTTCACCTTTCTTTTCCCAGATACATAAACACCCGATATAGGTACTCCTGGAATAGACATACCTAGAAACAAAACGATACCCACGCAAACACAAGTTGAGAAATTGGCTCTTATCTCATTTAGGGCGTATCTCCACAAAAGACAACCCGATCCACAATCGACGTGCACCGAACTCCGATAGCCAACGCCCTCACAAATCAGACATCCGTTTAAACCATAAGTAACCCAAAGTGACTCCCGGTTTCCAACCCTCTGTCATGGAGTAATGGAGACCATAAACAAAGCCCGATATATGGGAATGTAAATCCGATCCCCCAACAAGTAACCAGAACACCATTCCAAATGCCTTGCGAGACCCAAAATTAGGACCAGAAAACTAGGCGGACCATGTGCACTCCTTAAAAGAGGAAATGGTCATCTAGAGACCACAACTCATAGTGACCAAGGCTAGGACAGCCTTAGCAGCGTAAGGAACACAAAAAGGGCACCCTTAATATAAGTGAAATGGCCAAGCACTTTGTGCGCCAAAAGAGGATCACCATACTACTCGCCTTAGGTTCATAATGCCCTTAATCGCAACCAGTAGTAGTAAACCAAGAGGAGTACATCCTCCAAGAATCTATACAACCAAATCCGTTAACTATAGTGCTAGCTATGTGCTATTTTGACGGACTCTACATCAGACAATACATGCTCCCACTCAATACCATAACTGCATCATGGGGATGTAGGTTGACACAATTAGCACCTGTATGTTAAGATTATAGGAGTAAACCCACTTGAAACTAGCTACAAGTACTTACGAGCTCACTTTTCGTGTGCCACAGGGTCATGTATTCTCATAAAGATAACCAGTACCCCGACCATGCACCGGTCCTACGAATAGACTCCGCTACTTTCCAAGCCACTGTAACAGCGGTTGCGGCAGCCGTCATGGCATACTTCAATGCCAACGACACAAGCGAAGTTGGAAGCAGTGTTGGTAACTCCAGCCGTAACAACAACCAAGGAAACCAACGAAGGACAACCCACCCATTCACTCAAAAACCTAAACCTAAGAACAAGAAACAAAAGTTCGGGAACGGAAAAGGAGATTGTTCGACTCAAAGGCTTACTAAAAGGCAACAAGCGGGACCAGTCCCTACCCCTATTAACCCTACACCTCTCCCATCGAGACCATCATACCTTGGGAACAATCCACCCTGCAACAAGTGCGAATACCTTCATTGGGGAGCCTGCCAGACATTTTGTTGCAAAAGGTGCAACAAGATGGGGCACACCTCCCGCTGCTGTAGGGCCCCGGCCCCATGCGTCACTCCACCCCTCAACCCAGAAGTAAGTCCAGTTTGTCACAAGTGAGGTGCAACAGGACATTTCAAGAGAGATTGTCCAACAGAGATGACTAATGAAGGAGTCGACGACTAGACAGGAGTTGACGACAAGGAACCCCGTCACAGCTTTTGGTACGTTCCACGATAAACTTAAGCATCGATCAATCACAAAAGTTTTTGTCAATTAAAAACACAATCGAAAATCTATTGTCTCGTTAGAGCAAATCCTGTAAATCACGGGAAGCTAGGGATCCTTATGAATGGACCATGATGGTCCCATATAAACGTTAGTATCAGACATGGTTAGGATTCCGCAAACTAAGAACGTGCGATTCCGCCTTACTTTCTGTCCCTGGGCTGAATAGCGATTGGGACAGAACCCTACAGTCAATCATCTCTAAAGATCCTAAGTATGTACGGTTAGGTCACCTCCATCTATTGTGGAAGGACCTGACAAAATTTGGATTACGAATTCCCTTGCCTTATAGCAGCACCCTCGTGTTGCTAGAACACCTAACAAGAAGAAACGATATAGACCCAATGGTAACAACGAAAACGAAACTAGCAACGATAAGAACACAAACACTAGAATACCTAACAAGCAGAAACGATATAGACCCAATGGTAACAACAAAAATGAAACTAGCAATGATAAGAACACAAACACTAGAACTCCTAACAAGCAGAAACGAGATAGGTACAATGGTAGCAACGAAAACGAAACTAGAAACGATAAGAACACAAATACTAGAACACCTAACAAGTAGAAATGAGATAGACCCAATGGTAACCACGAAAACGAAACTAGCAACGATAAGAAGACAAACACTAGAACTCCTAACAAGCAGAAACGAGATAGATCCAATCGTAGCAACGAAAACGAAACTAGCAACGATAAGAACATGAACATATAACACCTTGTCATTTCTAACAACCAGTGCTCCTCGAATCGACGTAACAACAAGAAGTCCAATGCCATCAATTGGCACGGACAGGCTTGATCCTCACCTTACAAACCCGAGCACTACAAATAGACTTTCGTCCTACTCCACCGGGTAACAAAACTCTTTCAGCCGATAACGGCAAATCCCTAGCAACCAGACACCTAAGTCCTGGTGCAATAATTGCCACACGCTTTTCCCTAGCCCCGATAAAGATTTAAAAATCAAGAAGCAAAGGGCATAAAATGGATTCGAAAGGCTTCCAACCTTCCTCCAAAGGTTCCCAAAACCTCTTGGACACGTCAACCAAGTGCTAAGCGGAAATAGAATCACCCCGACTCCTGGAACCACCCCAATAACCGAACACCCGATACCACTTAGCACAGTCACAAGAACAGATAGTGTCTGATCGCAAGATCAACATAATAGATAAAGTAAACATCAGACCCAGTCCCTAACCACAGGAAGCACCTGTCTAACTCATAAGAGAGAAAGATGAAAACTACCATAAGCACCACTGACTACGAGTAAGCCAAACGAACCCATCATCAAGGATCGATACTCCCTACCCCAAATTGGAGGTTCGCTCAACCACCAACAAAGAACTGGAAGAGGCCGACCTACTATTAGGTTGGAAAGACCCTAGGGAGAAAACTCCCAAGATAATCTAAGACTCATAAGGTTAACTACACCACTCGCAAACGCAACCTTGGTGACCATAGTACCAACTCCTAACGCCCAGAAAACTCTACTTCTAGGACACCAGGATCCCGATCCCTAGAATACCATTCAAAAGGTCTCGCCAAGAAAGGGCCCGATAACTCATAGTCTCCGATTAACCAAAGGACCCAGGTTAGGACATTTCTCCTTCCATGTGCTCAGCGCTCATGAGTGCCAGACCACCGAAACTCTAGAAATTCCACATGTCGAGGTCAAGGTAAACACGAACCCACACCCCGAAGAGAAGCATGTGTAGTGGACATTGGCAAAGTTGGATGCCCACTTGCTTCTAATCGAGTATTCATATGACAACAACTACCACTCGAGCATAGGAGTTGCACACCGACAAAGGAACTATGTAGATAACATCCTAAAACCTTGAAATCCCAAGTAGGGATCAGTGTATTATTTAAGAACTCCCCTTGAGGAAGAGTAACTCGAATCAAAAGTGAACTAAACTCCCGATGCACCAGACCCTTCGAGATCCTCGCACGGATCGGCCCGGTAGCCTACAAACTCCAATTACCCTCCAAGTTTAGTAACGCACACCTTGTATTCCATGTATCGAACCTAGAAAGTGTCTATTAGACAACCCTCCCAGTCCCAATAGACAAGACTAATGTGAACTAAAACCTCCTAATCATCGATCAGCCTATCAAGACAACGAACGGGAAAGTTAAGAACACAAAACAAGGCCGCATCCCTATTATGAAGGTTCGAGAGAACGCTAGGCGTGAACCGGTATTCACTTGGGAACGTAAGGACCAAATGAATCGAAAGTACCTTCATCTATTCCCATATTCATGACTCTACCTTTCGAAAGAATTTCGGGACGAAATTCCCTCTAACGGGGGGATGATGTCACAACTAGCACTTTTTGCTAGGAAATTCCGTCCTCAGGTAAGTAAGGACTATTGTGAGATTTGTGATAACACTCCTAAGTGTTCAATATGAGTTCCTAAGGAGCCATAAAGTGTTAGAATGCAAATCTCTCCAAGTATGGTGAATCTCTCCCAAATCTCTCCAAGTATAGTCAATCTCTCCCGAATCTCTCCAAGTATGTGAAATCTCTCCCAAATCTCCTTAAGTATGCGAAATCTCTCCAAGAATAGTGAATCTCTCCTAAATCTCTTTAAGTATGCGAAATCTCTCCAAGAATAATGAATCTCTCCCAAATCTCTCCAAGAACAGTGAATCTCTCCCAAATCTCCCTAAGTATGCGAAATCTCTCCAAGAATAGTGAATCTCTCCTAAATCTCTCCAAGTATGTGAAATCTCTCCCAAATCTCTCCACGGATCTCAAATCTCTCTCAAATCTCCCTAAATACCTTCCTTAGTCGAAAACAACTCAAAACCGGAAGAGGAAACCCCAAAAGGACCCTTTTTGGTCCGGAACCTCTTGGTCCGAAACCCTCTTGGTCCGGAACCCTCTTGGTCCGGAACCCTCCTGGTCCGGAACCTCTTAGTCCGGAATGCATTCTAAGGGCCAAGAGGAAGCATCTTCGGAACCACTGAAGTGACTCCGGAAGACTAAGGCTTGCTCCGGAAGGGCCTTGCACCGGACAACTTCGCTTAGCATCCTCGGTCCGGACTTACCTGATCTCGCACCCGACTCCGGAAGTGGGCATCGACTTCGGAACTCCGCCTGATGACTCCGAAAAATACTGTTTACTTCGGAACTTGTCCAACACCTTCGGAACCTACCCAACAGCTTCGGAATTGACCCAATTGACTCCGGATTTTCCTAAGAGGCTCCGGAACTTTGAGAAATGCTCCGGAAATTTCAGAAGGACTTCGGAAATTGCCCTAGAGCTCCGGAATTCACTATTTAGCCCTGGATTTTGGACTATTCCGGGCATCTTCATTTTGGGGTATTTTGAGGTCGGGAATCCCACCAAACTCGTGTTTTTCTTAACTAAGACCCCTAAAACCTTTATTTTATGCTAAAATTAATTATTTTAAGCATATTTACATAAAAATAAATGTTTGGGATTTTGGAAGATCTTATCCTAAATCAAGATGAGGACAAAGAGTTTGACTTTATGATGGAATGCAAATTCCTCATTTCCCAAGCAAATCCCAGTTAAACACAAAAATACCCATGGGTATAAGTCTTGCACACCAGTCCTCCAAGCAAGTGTCATATCACTCTTATTCCTCCACTTAGAATACGTGAACTCCTCTTCTCCCTTTTCCCCACTTCTCATTTTCATATCCAGCAAACTTCTAAGAGTGCTCTCAACTCCTTAAAGCCTCAAGTTCATCTCTTCAAAAGAAATTCCCAGATTGCTTTGGTGAGTATTCTTATCCTCTTTGAACAATAATTTTTCACATTATTCTAAGATTTCATTACATTTACACAAAAATTATTCTTAGGATATTTTTAAGTTCAAAGAAACTCCCAAGTGTTGGAACTTGGAAACTCCTCCTCAGCTCTTCAAATCACCCAGCAAGTCAACTAAGGTGAGCTTCATACCCCACCTTTTCAATATTTTAATGTTTTTTGGGGAGAGTACAAGTCAAATCTTGCCTAAATACTTGAATAATTGCTTATATACATATGTTTGTATGTGAGTGTGAAATATTATTAAATTAATATTTTAGTAATATACTCATGAACATAAGAATTATCAATTTCATAAAGAACAGTGGATACTTTGTACAAACGAGCCTCCCAACTATTGGGTGTGTCCAACTTAACCCCTTTATCTATCCTCTCATGTCTAAAGATATAAGTTATAAAAAAAAAGGATCTTGATAAGTGGACACCATTCTAGTAATTTTCGAAAAAGGAAACTTTGTGACTATTTTGCAAACTGTCAGGGGGTATTTTGTAAATATTCAATATAAAAGTTTGCGTCAAGAAAATACACAAATAGGGCCTTTATGACAGAAATATTTGCATGTCATAAACTGCTGTCGTAAAACCTCCAACAACATAAGTAATGTTCTATATGTCACAAAACAGAAAATGCGTGTCATAACCGGCAGTTATAAATTTATACATACTATAACTGGACACCTTTTCTCTTGACTAAAATGACTTATTTTTCAATAAACAAAAAGGAACGAAAACGAGCACTTAGTTAACGAGCACAATCAACGATATGGAACGAGAACGATATTCTTATTCAACAAGTACGAATTTCATTATTTATTTAACAAATAATGGATCTCTAACGATTGCTCAAAAGGTTGTTAATATTCTAGTCAGACAAATCTCAAAAAGTACTTAAATATAAAAATATTAGTGTACGTCTAAGTCCTGTAACGAGTTATAGCCAGAGTCTCCTGGAGGGAGAGCGAGAATTTGTGTATAGATCTATACGGGGTTGACACCCCGCACCTTCGCTGTTCGCTACAGCTAGACAGGCCAGTCTAGGGTGACAAATGTCTTATCCAAACCGAGGGCGCCTGAGAAACGCCAAAACAGGCACTTCGTCAGATTAGTATGGTTATAACGACTCACTAGAATATGTTATATTAACTAGAAATTTATGTAAGGAAAACCTCATAAATAAACTTTGGCACGTTGTGTTGACTGTCCTACACGTGATAGGTGATGGTCCGCATTTGTTGTGTTGATTGTCCTTCTTCATCGCGTAGAATGTCCACAATAGCCATGTTGATTCTTTCTCCTATAAGTATCGAGTCGTAATACTGCTATTTTTACAATATGTAAACAATGTAAGTTTGTTATCTCAATGTATGATGTCTGGATTGCTCTGTTTCATTTATATTCAATTGTTATGATACTGCACAATGAAGTCACCCGCGTCCGGACGTTTCCGCCGTCTGGTCCGGGGGTGTGACAGAGAGAGTTTAGATCATCTGAGATTACGCACTGTATTATAGACCAGACTCCTGTGATCTTTGGTACGGTCAAGGAGGACATTTTGGAGATTTTGGACGAGAGGTTTGGTGCGTTCCGCACCGAGATAGAGGCAATGTTAGGGGCGCGCACGTTGATATTTAGGGAGTTCAGAGCCTGTGGAGCTCCATACTATCATGTGGAGAAGGACCCCATTGCTAGCAACCGGTGGTTGGCAGATGTCGCAAACGCTTTTCGTACTAGCCGATGTCCAGAGGGGGATAAGGTCTGAATCGCATCCTATCTTTTAAAGGGCAAAACACGTGATTGGTAGGAGGAGGTTGGACATGATATTGGGGATGATGTCGCATTGGACGCGATGACATGGAGTGACCTCTCGTCCAGGTTCAGGGTCGAGTTTGCACCAGTGATTAAGGTGCAACAGTTAGCACGGGAGTTTCAGGATCTCTCGCAGACTAGGGAAACGGTGGCGGAGATCACCGCCAAGTTCAGATAAAGGGACCTCCTTGTTCTGCAGCATGTAGCGGACGAGGAGATGAAGAAGGCCCGATATCACGAGATGCTGAGGAGCGACATTAGGAAGTTTGTGAGCCGGTTCAGCTGCAAGACACTGGAGGATATGATCGATCGATCCAGGGAGAGGGAGATCGACTTAGAGGCAGAGAGGAAGAGGAAACCAGATGTGGTGCAAACATATGCAGGGTCGGGCAAGAGGCCCAAGGAATCAGATTCTAGATCGAGAGGTCATCAGGACCGTAGCCGCTGTGGCAAGTGCGGCAGGATACACGAGGGTGCGTGTGTGAGCGGTAGTGGTGGTGATTCTGGCTACTTCAAGTACAGTCGGATCGGTCATTATAACAGGGATTGTACTGTTACCACCACCCAGGGATCAGATATGATATGCTTCCATTGTAGTCAGCGGGGCCACAAGAAGGTCCAATGTCCGGGTTTGACAGCGGCGGGACAGGTGATGGCACCTGCCCCTGCGACGTTGAGGATCACCGACGACCGTCAGGGCCGGGCAGAGGTGCCTGCGGCGAGGAGCAGGGATTTCCAATTGACTATAGAGGAGGCACGAGCGATTTCTGATGTTTCAGGTGTGTACCTTTTGCCTCTTATCAGTTTTTATTTATGAATTTACTGCTATTGTCTTGAATTAGTATGAGTAGTGTATCTTGATGATATATTTTCCACTTATGATCGAGTTATATGCCATCTGCATACCATGAGTCTTAGGGTAGTAGTGTGAGATCGTCCCTTATATAGTGAGTTCTCAGGATGCGGTAGTTGTAGCAAGTGTGATTGGAACTCGGGAGGTGTTCCGTTAGTTTTCGAGAGTTGTACTACTTTAGTGTTTGTTAGTTTTGAGAACAGTAACAGTGGTAAGCGTTGGTCTCCAGCAGATTGATCATTGGATGGTAAGAAGGATTGGGAGTCCTTCCAGTCTTGGGTACTATAAGATTTTAGTCGAATCAAAGTGGGGGAGAATTCTCCAGGGGTTCGGGAACAGAAGGAAATGTGAAATTAGAATGAGTTCGCATTCTCGTCAGGAAGGAAGGCGGAACAAGTGACTGATTGGATTGAGGAGTATGTGAGTTGGGAGTTTGGGAAACTTCCCAATGTAGGGTTCACGACTTTTTTGGTTGATAGTTGGCTTTGGGGACCAGGTTGAGGAAATCCCCGTCAGGACGCGAGTTCAGACATAGTGTTAGGTTGTGTGTGTGCTCGACGTGGAAGAGTGTCGTAAGACTGTGGGATGGCCGCAACATTCATTAGCGGCCAGATAGCGGAGTGTGGGTGGGGGCCTGTATCTCCTAGTAAGAGGTGTGTGGGCGAGGCCCGTATCTCCTATTAGCATAATCGGAATCAGGAAGGGATAGGTAAAAGGGAGTCGAGGCGGAGTTGGACCTGTGTAGCCCTAGATAAGTGAGACATGTGGACAAGGCCACTCCATAGCATGGTTTGGGTGAGACCCGTGGGCGAGGCCCATGCGATCATAGCAAGGCAGGTGGGACCTGGCAGATGCTGTAGGGTCTAGTTAGGGGATCGGGGATCCCAAGGTTATAGAGCCATGAGTAGAAATGTAGATAGAGTAGTTCGATAGCCAAAGTTTTCTTTGGAAGTCGCTGGGAGCGACTGAGAAAGTGTTCTTTAGTTTAGCAACCGGGTGGGAGTCCGGTGTTCCAGATAATGGCAGATAAGTTGGGACCTGGGAGGTCTCAGATCGGTTGGAAAGTGGGTAAGAGGCAGCAGGATCTTCAGACATGTGGTGATAAGAGAATTCCTGTAGGGAGCAACTAGTTGACCGAGAGGTGCCAAGTGACTCACTGCGTGATTAAATATTTTCAGAGTAAATGATTTGACTCTGTTGTGCAGCTCTCGTTTGAGCCTAACCGTTGCAGGGACGAATCTTTTACTCGAAGGATTATCTGATTCACACACTGAGTTGGGCGTTCAGCATCTTGACATAGTAAGTGGAATCATTCAGTGGGTAATTACGAAATGACCAACACCGGGAGTGGCTGGGATTTCAGTTAAAGCAGAGAATTTGTCCTTTATAGAGACAGGAAAAGGTTTTGTTGTTGATGTACAGTTTCCTTGGGAAGGCCATTGACTGCACAGGGTAACAGTTGTACCCCCTTAGGATGGCAGGTATAAGTACTCGGGGAGTACCAGAAGGATTGTCAGCTAGGGTGAGAGCAATGTATTCAGAGTTTATAGTGATTGAACTGGTCTCAAGATTTTACCTCCAAGGAGTAGCATTTCGCTCAGGAAGCATGACGGGGGGCCAAGTGTAGCGGTCGTATCGAGGATTGGACCGAGCAGACAAGGTGTTACATTTTATAGGAATTGTTGTGAGCTTTCAGGCTAGAGTAGAGTAACTTATGTGTCCCATGAGGAGCATCAGTTAGTCTAGGGTAGATTGCGGGAGCCGAGGGCGTGACACATGAGAATTATCCAAGGTAGGTGATTGCAGGTGACTTCGAGGACGAAGTCTAGTTTAAGTGGGGGACAGTTGTAACACCCAGAATCCAGAAGGCCAATTAAGGAAAGAAAAACCCCAAATCAAAAAGGCAACTCGTCGAGTCCAAGGAGGAGAACTCGACGAGTAGGAACAGATTTGGGACGCGGGTTGGGAAACCTACTGGACGAGTTGGAAGGACCAACTCGGCGAGTTAGTCTGGGTTTGGGAAACCCTAAATCCGAGTTTTTGTACCCTATTTAAGCATCCTATTCCCCACCTTTCAGCCTCATTTCCAGCCTCCATTCTCCAAACCCTAATTCTCGAAACCCTAATCCACTTTGAGAGCTTGTGAGCCATTTTTGAGTGAATCTTGAGTGCTTTGGAGCTTGAGGAGGAAGGAGAAGCTTGGGGATCCAAGAAGAAGCTAGTAGATCTAAAATCACCTTGCCTTTCTCATCATTTCTGGGTAAGAAAGTCTTCACCTTGCTCAATGAATACTTAGATCTTCTTAGCACCTTTTCTACTGGGTTTTGGTCCATGAAGCTTGACTCTTGGGATTTGGACATCCCAAGTAAGGGACACTTCAGATCTAGTGTCTAGAGGGACTCTCATGGCATAAAGGTGCCAACTTTATGGCCATGGAAGTCCCATGTAACCCCTAAGCCACTATTTTGGCCTTTTTAGCTCCAAAGGGACATGCATGTGGATAAAGCTTGAAGCTTTACGTAATTTCCTTGCCCCTAGAGTCCAGATCTCAGTTGATATGCCTTGGTTTAGAGTGTTGATGAAGTTTGGATCAAGATCTAAGTCTTAAAAGACTAGGGTTTGAGTTATAGCCATTAAGTGAGAGTATTAACGGGTAAAGCTGGAAGCTTTACCCTTAAAAGGACATTTTCAATGTATATGAGAAGTGTGAAGCTTAGATCCGAGTAGGGGCTTAATCCATTAAGAAATCCTAAACAGACTGAGGAACTCGGCGAGTCCAGAGAGGGACTCGACGAGTTGAACCGATTTGTCCGATTCTGTACAAGGTAGAACTCGACGAGTCTGTGAAGGGACTCGACGAGTTGACGCGTTCTGTCACGACTTCGAGTAGTATGGGAACTCGAAGAGTCAGAGGGATGACTCGACAAGTTGAGTCAACTCAAGGTTGATTTTGACTTTGACAATGTTGACCTAGTTTGACTTTTGAAGGCAATTGGACAAGAGTATGTGAGGGGTAGAGTGGTCTTCTACCCCAGTGAGGACTTACGGTTAAGTTATAAGAATCCCGGACTTATCTAAGTTGTATGATGATCGGTAGCTCGGGGTGTCGAGAGATCAGCAGTTCAGGGATCTACCAACTAGCAGCGAAAGGTTTATTCACGGGATTCGAAAGTCAGCTTGTGAGGTGAGTCTCCTAATTGTTTGCATGGGTCTATGTGCACAATTCCGGCCCATTTAGTTTATGTATGGTACGAAGACCCGGGGGTTAGCCCTAGGCATTGTATGATAGTATGTTATTCCAGACTAAGGTCCGATGTCGGGCGGTGCCCGAGGAATGTTTGCATGTTAGATTATACTTGTTGTCTGTGAGATACTTGTATGTGTGTAACACCGGTTCCTAGTACGTATTTTAATTCAAGTAACTCCATGTTTTGCTCTGGGACTTGGCGAGTTGGAGGCTCAACTCGTCGGGTAGACTCGACTGTTGATCGAGGATTAAGTGACCTACTCGACGAGTCAGGAGACCGACTCGGCGAGTAGGACTGTCTGGATGAAACCCTAATATATGTGTTTGCACCCTATTTAAACAACTTATAACGCCCAAACCCAGCCCCCATCGTCCCTCCCAACCCAAAGAAAACCCTAACTCGAATCTATTGTGTGTTCTTCAGCTTGTTGGTACCTTTTTTGTGTGTTTTTGAAGTTGGAAAGGAGGAAGGAAGCTTAGGAGTTCAAGTAGAAGCAAGAGGATCCAGAGGTTTTGCTCCATTCTCAGCTCATTCAAGGTAAAAAGCTGGAACCTTGACCATCTATCTCTTAGATCTTGATTTGGGGCTATTTCGAACCCTTTTTATGAGTTTAGAGAAGCTATAATCGGATTTTGTGTGTGTGATTGGAGTTACACTTCAGATCTGGAGCTATTGGGGGTCCTTATGGCATAAAGGTGCCAAATTTGTTGCCATAAGCACCCCATGCATCTTGTAGACTTCTTTTTATGGCTTTTGAGCCAAAAACCCCCATGCATGGACGTCAAGATTGGAACTATACGTATAAATTGGACCCTATGAGGTCAGATCTATGGTTTTGATGCATTAAGAATCATTATAATCGACTTTATAGTTTTGGACAAGGAGAGACTCGGCGAGTCGCTTGGGTGACTCGACGAGTCGGGACACATTTTTCCCCCAAACGTCTTCTGGAAATGGTTTTGGTTGAGTGGAACGAACACTCAGCCTGCTAGGGGTTGTTTGGACCTGGAAATCATATGACTCGATGGGTGGATGAACAGACTCGACGAGTTCAATACAATGTCCCAACCACATGAAGATGGAATCGACGAGTTCAAGGAGAACTCGGCGAGTCATAGAATGAACACCTTCATATGGATGAAGATGAACTCGACGAGTTCAAGGACGAACTCGGCGAGTCGGTTAAAGATAGTATGATGTGTTGTTGAAGGCGAACTCGTCGAGCTCTTGCTAGACTCGACGAGTAAAGACAGGAATATGGCATTTTGTGGACATGGGGACTCGGCGAGTTGGTAGACCAACTCGGCGAGTTGAGTCAACTAGAAGTTGACTTTGACCAAGGTGTTGACCTTGACTTTGTCTTGAACTAGAGTTTACCCTTGTAAGGGTTACGAGTATGGATTGATAAGTTATAAAAGTTGTTGTGTAGGGATCGTGGATTCGAGGAGAGTTGGTTTTCATACTGAGATCAGTGCAGATACTACACGAATTTGAGGTGAGTTTCCTCCTAGTAGAAGTGGGTCTACGGCCACAATGCCGACCCACAAGTAAGAGTGTTGGATAGATGATTGTCTTTGTGATAGTTATCTAGTGTTGATATGAGATGTGTTTATTGTGCCTGATATGATTATTGTGCTTGATATGTTTACTGTGCTTGATATGCTTACTGTGCTTGATATGTGTTTGCAGTGCTAGGGGTCAATAGTCTCCGGTTACCGGTTGAAAGATACCGAAGGGGAGGGTAGCTCCCAGTTACCGGTTGAAAGATACCGAAGGGGAGGTTAGTTCCCGGTTACCGGTTAAAAGATACCGAGGAAGGAGCCCAGCTCCTGGCTATGCTCGACAGTTACCGGTTGAAAGATACTGAGGATTATGCATTATTTGGTATGGGTATGATGGGGGAACTCACTAAGCTTTGTGCTTACGGCTTTTAGTTTTGGTTTCAGGTACCTCTTCATCTAAGGGGAAGGAGCCGGCGGGGTAGCAGCGCATCACACATCCACACATGATATTCCGCATTTGAGAAACATGGGATTGTACTCTGATATTATACTATTTGCTAAAATGGTTTTGAGACTTGTGATTTGAGACTTTATGTTTGAAAGGCTTTCAGTGCTGTTTTTCGTTAGCTATTTTTACAAGTAACATAGTTTAAAACAAAAAATTTTGGGTCTCGTCTTTGGGATGTTACAAGTTGGTATCATAGCCTTGGTTTGAGGTATTCGGGCATGCCTTCGGGGGTGTCTGGACTCAAACCCAGGGCTTGAAGGATTTTTACAAGAAAAATAGTTTTCTAAAATTTAAAAAAAAAGGTTTTGAGAAAGAACAAGGTGTGTGATGCGTGCGACCGACCGAGCTGAAGTAAGTTTTCCCCAAGATACTCATACATGATATGTTATCTTATATGATATGATTATGAGAGCTACATGCTAGACTAGGGCTAAGGATCTAGGGATGATGCCTTGTATGCCTGTTATGTGATTATGAGAACTGCATGCTAGATTAGGGCTAAGCATCTAGAAAGGATGCCTTATATGCTTGATGTTTGAGTTTATTGAGCTATATGTTAGGGCTGGTTAGTCAGCAGTATGATAGCCTGATTAGGTTATGCCTGGTGTGGTTACTGAATGCATGAATGATAGCCTGATTAGGGAGCGAATATGTAATAGTGTTTGCAAGCTAGTTTGGGAAGGATGGTAGGGACTCTTTGTGTAGCTGATAGCCGAGAGTAGGTCGCAGAGTGCCCTAGGATGAGATTAGTTGGAAAGCAGTGCTGGTAGTAGGGACTTGGTGAAGTTGAAGCAATCCTTGAGGAAAGTACGGATAGATGTGGAAAGTAGTATGGGCCCGTACTACTGAAAGCAGAGGATCCGTACTCGAGTCAAGGAGGGCCAAGATGGAACCAGGAAACTTGTAGTATGTGAGACCTCTCGAGGTTATGTACGACCCTGATGATTATGTGTTTTGTTTCAGAATGGTGATGATTACGCGACAGGGAGGTGGTTCAGGGTCAGGATCCGGTTCAGGATCAGGTTCGGGGTTCGGCGCCGAAACAGTTGATGAGAGACTACGCGGGTTCATTGCTTCTGAGATCACTAGAGGAATCCTTGAGTCGACCCCAGTGATTTTCGGGTCGATCAAGGAGGGGATCATTGAGCTGATTGAGGATCGCCTTAGGGCATTCAGGAGTGACTGGGCGGCAAGCCAGTCAGGACGCACACATTGTCCTTCAAGGACTTAAGGGGGAGTGGTGCGCCATACTTTCATAGGGTGAAGGACCCCATTATGGCCAGGAAATGGATTGCAGACATCGAGTCTGCACAGTTGACGAGCTTCTGCCCAAAGGGGTCGAAGGTCCGCTGTGCTGCAGGTTGTTTGAGAGATCGAGCCAGATATTGGTGGGTGTTAGTGGGTGATTCACTGGGGGCCCCAACCATTGAGGCTATGACTTGGTCAGATTTTGTGACCAGGTTCAGGGCTGAGTTTGCGCCAGTCGTGCTGGCCAGGGAGTTTCTTGATATGATGCAGACTACTAAGACTTTGGCGGAGATCACAGCCAAGATCCGGGAGAGGGCCTTGTTGGTGCCTCGGTGTGCAGGGGATGAGGAGATGCGGAAGACCCGCTATCATGATATGTTGAGGCCTGACATTCGGGAGCATGTCAGCTATTCTGCTTGCCCGACTCTGGATTCCATGATTGCCAGGGCGAGGGAGATGGGGATTGATTTAGAGCACCTCAGGAAGAGGAAAGCAGAGACAGGACAGGTTGCTGGGGTTTCAGGGAAGAAACCCAAGGGATTCGACGCTAAGTCGAAGGGCAAGCAGCGTCAGGACCGCTTTGGGAAATGCGGTACGTAACACGAGGGAGTTTGCCACACTGGGTCGGGATCAGGCTGCTATAAGTGCGGCAAGACTGGGCATTTTGGCAGGGATTGTATTGCTCCTGCCCCCACTGTTCATACATCAGACCTGATTTGCTTTCATTGCAATCAGCGGGGCCATAAAAACGCCAACTGCCCCAGGTTGATAGCAGCAGCAGCAGCGCCAGTGGTGGCGCCAATCCCAACGACTACTCAGGTTACGGATGGGCGGAAGGTCAAGTCAGAGGCTCCAGTGGTGAGGAGTCGAGCTTTCCAGTTGACAGCCGAGGAGGCACGTGCCGCCCCAATGTGGTGACGGGTATGGTTTCTTCTCTCTAATTGTTATTATATGTCGCTCGTGATATTGGTGTATTATGCTATAGGTTTTGTTAGGATCGTTCCATGTGAACGGTATCGCAGTTCAGGTATTGTTTGACTCGGGTGCTACCCGATCATTTGTCTCTCTTGCGCTTAGCAAGAAGTTCCCTGAGTTTTCGGGCATGTTGGATTGCCCTCTAGAGGTCGAGATTGCAGACGACCGATCAGTACGAGCATCAGAGGTTTTCAGGGATTGTGTTTTGAGGTTGTTCGACGAGTGCTACTTAGTAGAGGAGGCTTCAGACTGCTCAGAGTCGGCAAAAAAGTTATGCCGATAGGTGTCGTTCGGACCCAGAGTTCCAGGTCGGGGATATGGTGCTCCTGAAGGTGTCGCCTTGGAAAGGTGTCATTCGGTTCAGGAAATGGGGCAAGTTCGGCCCCGGGTACATTGGACCTTTCAGGTTCGCAGCCCGGGTGGGCAAGTTGGCGTATAGGTTGGACCTAACAGTCGAACTCAATCAGATTCATAGAACTTTTCACGTCTCCCAGTTACGGAAGTGTCTGGTGGACGACTCGGCGGTGGTGCCTTTGGAGGATATTCAGGTGGATGACAGCCTGAACTATATTGAACGGCCTATGGCGATCCTCGACAGGAACTCGAAGGATCTAAGGAATAAGAGGGTGGAGCTGGTGAAGGTGTGATGGCAACACCGTAAGGGCTCAAAATGGGCTTGTGAGCCGGAGGACGAGATGAGGGAGCACTACCCCGAGCTTTTTCAGGACTCAATAACAGAACTCGAGGAAAAAGTCTAAAATAAGTGGGGGAGATTTCTAACACCGGTTCCTAATACGTATTTTAATTCAAGTAACTCCATATTTTGCTCTGGGACTCGGCGAGTTGGAGGCTCAACTTGTCGAGTAGATTTGACGGTTGATCGCGGATTAAGTGACCTAGTCGACGAGTCGGGAGACCGACTCGCCGAGTAGAACTGTCTGGATGAAACCCTAATATTTGGGTTTGCACCCTATTTAAGCAACTTATAACGCCCAAACCCAACCCCCATCGTCCCTCCCAACCCAAAGAAAACCCTAACTCGAACCCTAAGCCTCTATTGTGTGTTCTTGAGCTTGTTGGTACCCTTTTTGTGTGTTATTGAAGTTGGAAAGGAGGAAGGAAGCTTGGGAGTTCATGTAGAAGCAAGAGGATCTAGAGGTTTTTTTCCATTCTCAGCTCATTCAAGGTAAAAAGCTAGAACCTTGACCATCTATCTCTTAGATCTTGATTTGGGGCTATTTCCTACCCTTTTTATGAGTTTAGAGAAGCTATAATCGGATTTTTTGTGTGTGCTTGTAGTTGCACTTCAGATCTGGAGCTATTAGGGGTCCTTATGGCATAAAGGTGCCAACTTTGTTGCCATAAGCACCCCATGCATCTTGTAGACTTCTTTTTATGGATTTTGAGCCAAAAACCCCCCATGCATGGACGTCAAGATTGGAACTTTACATAAAATTGGACCCTAGGAGGTAAGATCTATGGTTTTGATGCATTAAGAACCATTATAATCGACTGTATAGTTTTAGATAAGGAGAGACTCGGCGAGTCGCTTGGGAGACTCGGTGAGTCGGGACGCATTTTCCCCCAAACGTCTTCTGGAAATGATTTTGGTTGAGTGGAAGGAACACTCAGCCTTCTAGGGGCTGTTTTGGACATGGAAATCATATGACTCGACGAGTGGATGAACAGACTCGGCGAGTTCAAGACAATGTCCCAACCACATGAAGATGGACTCGACGAGTTCAAGGAGAACTCGGCGAGTCATAGACTGAACACCTTCATATGGATGAAGATGAACTCGACGAGTTCAAGGACGAACTCGGCGAGTCGGTTGAAGATAGTCCGATGTGTTGTCGAAGGCGAACTCGTCGAGCTCTTGCTAGACTCGACGAGTAGGGACGAGATTATGGCATTTTGTGGACATGGGGACTCGGTGAGTTGGTAGACCAACTCGGCGAGTCGAGTCAACTAGAAGTTGACTTTGACCAAGGTGTTGACCTTGACTTTGTCTTGGAATAGATTTGACCCTTGTAAGGGTTACGAGTATGGATTGATAAGTTAGAAAAGATGTTGTGTAGGGATCGAGGAATCGAGGAGAGTTGGTTTTCATACTGAGATGAGTGCATATACTAAACGACTTTGAGGTGAGTTTCCTCCTAGTAGAAGTGGGTCTACGGCCACAATGCCGGCCCACAAGTAAGAGTGTTGCATAGATGATCGTCTTTATGATAATTATCTAGTGTTGATATGAGATATGTTTATTGTGCCTGATAAGATTATTGTGCTTGATATGTTTACTGTGCTTGATATGCTTACTGTGCTTGATATGTGTTAGTAGTGCTAGGGGTTAATAGTCCCCGGTCACCGGTTGAAAGATACCGAAGGGGAGGGTAGCTCCCAGTTACCGGTTGAAAGATACCGACGGGGAGGTTAGTTACCAGTTACCGGTTGAAAGATACCGAGGAAGGAGCCCAGCTCCTGGCTATGCTCGACAGTTACCGGTTGAAAGATACTGAGGACTATGCATTATTTGGTATGGGTATGATGGGGGAACTCATTAAACTTTGTGCTTACGGTTTTAGTTTTGGTTTCAGGTACCTCTACATCTAAGGGGAAGGAGCCGACGGGGTAGCAGCGCGTCACACATCCACACATGATATTCCACATTTGAGAAACCTGGGATTGTACTATGATATTATACTATTTGCTAAAATGGTTTTGAGACTTGTGATTTGAGACTTTATGTTTGAAAGGCTTTCAGTGCTGTTTTCCGTTAGCTATTTTTACAAGTAATATACTATAAAACAAAAAAATTTGGGTCTCGATTTTGGGATGTTACAAGTTGGTATCAGAGCCTTGGTTTGAGGGATTCAGGCACGCCTCCGGGTGTGTCTGGACTCAAACTGAGGGCTTGAAGGATTATTACAAGAAAAATAGTTTTCTAAAATTTAAAAATAAGGGTTTTGAGAAAGAACAAGGTGTGTGATGCGTGCGACCGGCCGAGCTCAAGTAAGTTTTCCCCAAGATATCCATACATGATATGTTATGTTATATGATATGATTATGAGAGCTGCATGCTAGACAAGTGCTAAGGATCTAGGGATGATGCCTTGTATGCCTGTTATGTGATTTATGAGAACTGCATGCTAGATTAGGGATAAGGATCTACAAAGGATGCCTTATATGCCTGATCCATGAGTTTATTGAGCTATATGTTAGGGCTGGTTAGTCAGCAGTATGATATCAGTATGATAGATGTGGAAAGTAGTATGGGCCCGTACTACTGAACGCAAAGGATCCGTACTCGAGTCAAGGAAGGCCAAGATGGAACCAGGAAACTTGTAGTATGTCAGGATCCAGTTGACGAGGGACTACGCGGGTTCATTGCTTCTGAGATCATTAGAGGCATCCTTGAGTCGACCCTTGTGATTTTCGGGTCGATCAAGGAGGGGATCATTGAGCTGATGGAGGATCGCCTTAGGCCATTCAGGAGTGACTGGGCGGCTAGCTAGTAAGGGACGCGCATACTGTCCTTCAAGGACTTCAGGGGGAGAGGTGTGCCAGACTTTCACGGGGTGAAGGACCCCATTGTGGCCAGGAGATGGATTGCAGACATCGAGTCTGCACAGTTGACGAGCTTCTGCCCGGAGGGGTCGAAGGTCCGCTTTACTGCAGGTTGTTTGAGAGATCGAGCCAGAGATTGGTGGGAGTTATTGGGTGATTCACTGGGGGCCCCAGCCATTGAGTCTATGACTTGGTCAGATTTTGTGACCAGTCTCAGGGCTGAGTTTGCGCCAGCTGTGGAGCTTCAGCATCTGGCTAGGGAGTTTCTTCATGTGAGGCAGACTACTGAGACTGTGGCGGATATTTTCGCCAAGTTCCGAGAGAGGGCCTTGTTGGTGCCTCTGTATGCAGGGGATGAGGAGATGCGGAAGACCCGCTATCATGATATGTTTAGGGCTGACACTCAGGAGCATGTCAGCTATTATGCTTGCCCGACTCTGGATTCCATGATTGCCAGGGCGAAGGAGAGGGAGATTGATTTAGAGCACCTCAGGAAGAGGAAAGCGGAGACAGGACATGTTGCTGGGGTTTCAGTGAAGAAACCCAAGGGATCCGACGCTAAGTTGAAGGGCCAGCAGGGCCAGGACCGCTGTGGGAAATGCGATAGCTCACACGAGGGAGTTTGCCGCACTGGGTCGGGATCAGGCTGCTATAAGTGCGGCAAAAGACTAGGCATTTTGGCAGGGATTGTACTGCTCCTGCCCCTACTGTTCATACATCAGACCTGATTTCCTTTCATTGCAATCAGAGGGGCCATAAAAAGGCCAACTGCCCCAGGTTGACAGCAGCAGCAGTAGCGCCAGTGGTGGCGCCAACCCCAGCGACTACTCGGGTTACGGATGGCCGGAAGGTCAAGTCAAAGGCTCCAGTGGTGAGGATTCGAGCTTTCCAGTTGACTAACGCGCCGCACGCGCCGCAGCCATTGTGGTGACGGGTCTTGGACTATAGTTGACCCTTGTAAGGGTTACGAGTATGGATTGGTAAGTTAGAAAAGTTGTTGTGTAGGGATCGAGGATTCGAGGAGAGTGGGTTTTCATACTGAGATCAGTGTAGAGACTACACGACTTTGAGGTGAGTTTCCTCCTAGTAGAAGTGGGTCTACGACCACAATGCCGGCCCACAAGTAAGAGTGTTGGATAGATGATTGTCTTTGTGATAATTATCTAGTGTTGATATGAGATATGTTTATTGTGCCTGATATGATTATTGTGCTTGATATGTTTACTGTGCTTGATATGCTTACTGTGCTTGATATATGTTAGTAGTGCTAGGGGTTAATAGTCTCCGATTACCGGTTGAAAGATACCGAAGGGGAGGGTAGCTCCCAGTTACCGGTTGAAAGATACCGAAGGGGAGGTTAGTTCCCGGTTACTGGTTGAAAGATACCGAGGAAGGAGCCCAGCTCCTGGCTATGCTCGACAGTTACCGGTTGAAAGATACCGAGGATTATGCATTATTTGGTATGGGTATGATGGGGGAACTCACTAAGCTTTGTGCTTATGGATTTTATTTTTTGTTTCAGGTACCTCTTCATCTAAGGGGAAGGAGCCGGCGGGGTAGCAGCGTGTCACACATCCACACATGATATTCCGCATTTGAGAAACCTGAGATTGTACTCTGATATTATACTATTTGCTAAAATGGTTTTGAGACTTGTGATTTGAGACTTTATGTTTGAAAGGCTTTCAATGCTGTTTTCCGTTAGCTATTTTTACGAGTTATATACTTTAATACAAAAAAATTTTGGGTCTCGATTTTGGGATGTTACAATCTGCATGGTAGGGAGGTGTGTGTCTCATCGGAGTGTGAACGAGGTTCCATGTCTCATCGGTAGCAGGACAGGGGCTGGGCCCAAGTTAGGTGAGGCCTTAGGATAGGAAATGCATTTAGAGTATGTTTTCTTTATGTTCTAGCATGATTATATGATATTGTTATATGTGTATAGCGGGCGTGGACTAGAGACAGGCAGAGCCTAAGAGAAACATATCTATATATTGAGCGGGGCTCGATGCCAGGCGGGGCCTGATGCCCGACATGGTCCGATGTCGAACGGGGCCCGATGTAGGGGAGGGGGCCTAGTATATGTGATTATGTGTATGGTACGTGGTAGGTTGGGGAACTCACTTAGCTTCATGCTTACGATTTACAATTTTGGTTTCAAGTACCTTCAGTGGCAAAGAGAAGAGCTCGGGATGACTGCATCGCACACACCATTATGTTTAGCCTGGGATGTTTACTCTGATATTTGATACTCTGAAAATAATGTTTTAAGATATTTTGATTTTGCTTTGATGAAATGATTTGATAACTATGGTTTTATTTAATGATTTAAAATGAAAATTTTGGACTGTATTTTGAGGATGTTTCACTCAACCTGGTTCCCCATAGTCTGCTACACATCAATCAGATGTGGTCCCAAAGTGGGGAAGTTTCCCAAACTTCCAATTCACATTATCCCCCATACAGGCAGCCACTTGGGCCACCTTTTCCTTTCCTGATGGGGATACGAGCTCATCCCAATTTCACGCTTGCTTCTATTCTGGGTACCTGAACGGTTCTCCCCCACTTTGATCCGACTGAGTCTCCACCTCATACGAGAAATGGAAGGATTTCCGATCCTTCCTACCTTCCAATGATCCGATCTGCTGACAACCAGGGATTACTAATGCTAGCGATTCATTACTAGCCGAACTTACAAGATCATACAACCTCTAAAGACTAGATGAACACTTTCTGAATCCTAGCAATACTGATAACTCCAGATGCCTTGAAATGATACCATCCTCAAATCTTGAAGTCCAATTAACCGATGCTCCGACCAAACCCTCAGCAATAGACCACTTCCCTTCGCGACCCCATGAGTCAATATGAGCACAATGACTGAACCCTCTGAAACCTGACGTGGGTAGATAACCACCCTACTGAACCCTGACCACAGACCTTCCACATAATGCCCCTAAACCGATCTCGATTACGAGCTGAGATAATGCTGAACACCCCGAATCAGCAAGAGGGAAACGACCTTACACTAACCACTAATAATTCACGGTATGCAATTGGCATATCACACTTCTTGAAAATATAACTCATACATGAGCAAGGAAATGAATTGGATATATTCTTTACCCAACTGATGCAAGATTCCAACAACCATAAACACGGATATAAATAACCTGAAAGAAGGAAAAAGATACATACCTGTAGAACTCATCTTCTCTCTGTTGGGGCTCCTGCCCTACCTTCTTGTCCATCGGTGATCCTTAAAGAAGCCGGAGCAGGCGCACTCACTGCTCCTCCCCTCAACTTCGGAGAGTTGGCCTTCTTGTGGCCCACCCGATCGTAGTGAAAGCATAACATACTTGCTCCCTGAGGACAGTCCTTGCTGACGTGGCCAACCCAACTACACTTGTAGCAGCCCAAACTATTGGAACGACAAGCCCTATCGTGCAGTTTCCCGTACGTGCTGCACTGACTCTGTTCCTGCTGGCCTCTCAAATGCTGGTTGGAAGTCTTGGGTCTCTTCCCAGGACCCTCCTAAGTATGCACCTGATCTGAACTCCTCTTCTCAATGTGCTCCAAATCAATCTCACGCTCTCGGGCTCTAGAGATCATATCATTCAGGGTCACGCACCCTGAAATACTCACGAATTTCCTTATGTCATCCCGCAGCATGTCGTGATACCTCACTTTCTTCATCTCCTCGTCTGCTACATACTGTGATACCAATAAAGCCCTCTAATGGAACTTGTCAGTGATCTTTTCCACTGTCTCAGTAGTCTGGAGGAGATCCATAAACTCTTGCGCCAACTGTTGCACCTCAACTGCCGGTGTAAACTCAGCTCAGAACCTGGTCGAGAAGTTATCCCCTGACATAGCATCGACCACATCATCACCCAACTCACTACCGATCTCCTCCCATCAATCACGTGCCCGATCCTTCAATAGGCAGGAAGCATATCTGACCTTCGCCTCCTTGGGGAAGAAACTTGTCCTGAACGCGTTAGCCATATCTTCTAACCACCTCCTACTGACAATGGGGTCCCTCTCCCCATGGAACGTAGGAGCTCCACAAGCACAGAACTCCCGAAAAGTCAGTGTGCGAGCTCCAATGACAGTCATAACCTCCGTACATAACGCGCCCAAGCGCTCATCCACTATCTCTGAAACATATTGAGAAATATCTAATGAAATGAACTCCCACAACTGCTCGCTAATCGGCTCAGTACCTGCACCTGAGCTGGATGCTGAACCTGAGTCATCTCCCTGAGAGCTTATCTCCAAACTGAAATACAATCAAGCAAACAATCAGAACTCACCCAAGAATCCACCTCTCATAAGCTTCTTAGATTCTCCAACACTCTCATTGATTCAAGTATGGAACATGTGCTTCAGTAGTACAAGCCCAATAATACCTTCCACACCTATCCATACTTTCCTCAACAATCCTCCTGAATCCTCTAATTCACTTCTTTAAACCGTTATGTAAGTACTCACTAAACAATACTACTAACCCACTGCAACATATCCTAGGCTTTCCTAGGTTCCCGAACCCACCCAGTCCTCATCTGCTGAAGGATTCCCATTAATGTCAACTAGCTACCTCATGAATATAGCCACATGCAATAGAGATCAGATAATCCTTCGAGTAAAAGACCCAAGACTAGAACGGTTGGACTCAAACGAGAGTTTCGCAATAGGGCCAAGTCCATCACTCTGAGATTATCCAGCCTGTGCCACATGTGACTTAGCATATTCACTTAGTAGCTAGCTCACATTGTTAAGAGTCCCACAAAGCACAAAGAAAGCAGCATTCAGACAATGGAAAATCTAACCAACATACTCCATCAAGCCATTCTATCCTCTAATCAGGAATCTGTACTAGTATGCAATTCAAAGGCTCATACAATCAGGCATAACCTAAACATGCCATCCTACCACTGGTTGATCAGTTCTAGCATGCAAATCTACAAGCTCATATAAGCATACAAAGGCATCTCTCCTAGATCCTTATCTCTAATCTAGCATGTGAATCACATAATCATATCATATCACATAACAAACATGTATTGGTATTTTGGGAACCACTTACTTGAGCTCGGTCGATTGCACGCATCATACCCCTTTCTATGCTTAGAAATTCTTTTTTAACTAAATGTTTAATTCATAAAATTTTCATCAAGCCCTCAGTTTGAGTTCAGGCACACCCGAGAGTATGCCTGAATCCCTCAAACCAAGGATCATACCAACTTGTTACATCCCAAATTTCATGACCAAAAATTTCATTTTTAATATAACTAAAACACATTTTTAACTTGGTTCACACATTGAAAAGAAATTTAAAATAAAACATTTATCAGAGTTTATTCCCAGAAATCACATATTGCGGAAAACATAGGTGTATGCGCTGCGATCATCCCGAGCTCCTTTATTTGAAAACTAGAGGTACCTGAAACCAAAACTGAAAACTGTAAGCACGGAGCTTAGTGAGTTACCCAAATACCACATAACATACAATAACATACTGCCTAACATATCTGGGTGCTGGCCTACCCCTTCAGTCTCTTTCGACTGGATATTGCCTACCATATAAGCACATATATCAGATATTGTCATACATAACCGTGAACCAAACATATCATACATATATCGTAATAAATAGAGGTGCTATGTGTCACACATAGTCTTGCCATTATGCCATGGGCCACCACATGGTCTTTCTTGCCAAGCCGGGGGCCACCCCCTGGGTTTTACAGATAAGTGCCAAGAGCCACCTCCTGGTCTTCCATGCATGTATCACAAAGTCAACTAGCATACATACCACTCTACTTAGCTAATTAGCATACAATGTGCTAGGAGCCGCCTCCTGGTCTTTCATACATAATGCCTAGGGCTAACCCCCGGGTCTTCCTACTATACATAAACCAAATGGAGTGGCATTGGTGCATTCGACCCATACAAACAGTGAGGAGACTCACCTCGAATACTGAAGCTCACTGCAAGAAATCCTTAGTTGCTGCCCTGACGATTCCCCGAGCTATCCATACGAAAACATCACCCAACTAGCAATTAGGTTCCAAACCATGATCCATAATCCTTACTTGGGGTGAAATGACCGTTTCACCCCCCGCCCATCAAAGCCCAAACTATACAATCCATGAAAGCCCATTAATGGGCCGATTTTCAAAATTGGGCCCAACCCTTACATGAAACTATCCCTTTAGAACCCATTTCGTAATTCATAACCCTCCAGGGATCAACCTCGGTCAAGTCAAGTCAAGTTCAAAGTCAACATCCAATTTGTGGTCAAAATCAACGCTCCAACTTGACTCAACTCGTGGAGTTGTCCTTCAACTCGTGGAGTTGTCCTTCAACTCGGCGAGTTCCCATAAACCACAGAATCATGATACTACGAATCAACTGGTCGAGTTCTTCCTTAACTCGTCGAGTTCTTTTCCTTTCAACAAAATTGGGTCATACTCACATCAACTCGCCGAGTTCATTCGTGAGCTCGTCGAGTTCTTCAGTCTGTTTACTCCTTATTAATATATTAAGACATTTTTCTTCAGATCTAAACCCAATACCCTAGATCTACATTGGAAATACCTTTTAGAAGGGTAAAGTTTCAAACTTTACCCATTAATCCCTTCCTAAACAGAATAAGCTCAAACACTAACCCAAAAGGGCTTAAATCTAAATACAAGGGTCGTCAAAACTTCAAGATAAGACATAAGAACATAGATCTGGACTCCAGGGACTAGAAGGGCATGTAAAGTCTTAAACTTTACCCACATGCATGACCTTTTTGAGCTTGAAAGGTCAAGAGCTTAGATGTTGCATGGGGCTTCTATGGCCACAAAGTTGGTACCTTTATGCCATGAAAGTCCCTCAAGACTCTAGATCTGAAGTGTTCTCCACTTGGGACGTCCAACTCCTAACTAATCATCTCCTTTGGACCAAAACAAACAAAAAGGGACACTAAATGGAGATCTAATCAACTACTTGGCAAGTTTGGGACTTGATTACCAGGATGTGTCGATAATGGAGTGGGGTTTCTGGATATAGCAACTCCTCCTTGCTCCTTCATGCTTCCCTTCCTTCCAAGAGCTTCAAGCACCCACAACAACACTCAAAATTGCTCATAATCACTCAAATATGCTTTAGGGTTTCGAGGTTTAGGGTTAGAGACTTGGAGGCTGGAAATGAGGCTAAACCCTAGGGCTTAAGTTGTTTAAATAGGGTGCAAAGTCCCGATTTTAGGGTTTCCCAAAACCTGTCCAACTCGTCGAGTTGATCCTCCCCAACTCGTCAAGTTGGTATTCCAAAAACATGCGACCCAACTTTCCAACACGTCGAGTTTCTTGCCCAAACTCGACGAGTTGACCTTTAGGAATGAAGGTTATCTTTCCTTAATTGGCCTTCAAGATTCCGGGTGTTACATTTTCCCTATAAGGACACAGCTTAATTAGGAACTCATCATAATACGTCCTGTTCATATGAGGACGTTCATATGAATGGATTTATTTAGAATGATTTCATCTTTCAAATCAAGGTGTACAGACATATGACATGTTTGAGAATGTTCATTCTCCCCACCATTTAAAACTTAACCATTTTCATTCTTACTAAGTACTACATTATTTTCATCATCAAACGGTCCCTTTAAACTATCATCAATATAAATGGATATTCCAAGGTGTTCCTAACGAGTATTTATAAATTGGGCATACTCTAGATCATTTTTTATACAACAAATACCATATGATCGATAGATGAATAACGATAAGGGGTGTATTAGTACACCTTCATACATGTTCTATTGTGAAACATTTTAAGAATGTGAAAATTCATCAACCTCAAAACCAGAAAAGTCCACATTGGTAATCAAAAAAATGGTCACCAATAGCATAATACAAAGGGTATTGGACAAAAAAACACCATTAAAGTCTATATCAACTTTCAAATAAACCACCTCGGGATTGCTAAAAGTGTGTTTTTTTGTTGTGACAAGAAAAGATTAAGGTGTTGTATGTTTTTTTTGAAGAAAAAATTCATAAAGTCTGCGGACCACCTCTGCAACCCTCTACAGCAGAAGAGGTGGACCAAACGACTGCAGACTGTAATAATAAACGTCTTTGTTTTTTTTAACATCTACATGCTGCTGTAGTTATTAAAAATTTAAAATGAACTGCTTTATTTACCGAAAATAGTTTTTTAATACCGAAAATTTAATAATGTATGACATTTCAACAATATTTATTGATATTTTAGCAAAATATAATGGTATTTCAGAAAAAATAATGATATTTCAGCAATAAATTATCATTATTCAATATAAAACAAATGAAAAAAATAATTCAGCAAGAATAAATAAAAAAACGAAAAAAAAAAGGTGAAACAAGAATTCAACAACATTGTTAGGACCTAATTTGTTGGTTTGTGTTAGGCATATATGTTTTTTAGGCATTATTACTTCTTGTTAGGGCTTTATCCGAGTTTTCGGTTGGTTGGACCGAAAACGTTCCGTTTTCGGTCCCTTGGTGTTTTCGGTTGTAAACTAGTTTGCTGTTTGTGTTCCCTATAAATAGGAGACTTAGATGACCAATATTGGGTTAGCTGTTTTCGGTCATAATTGTGTGTAAGATCCTTTGTACCTGACGATATCGGTTAATATACAATCGTGTGCATTTGGATCGATATTGCTTCTTCTTCTTGATTCAATCTGATTTGATTCATTGATATTGTTTGATCACTAGTTGGTTCATTATTTGGGGACTTACAAACATATAATCAATATTCATCAAGATTTCAGCAAAAAAAAAAAAACAAAACAATAGGTTTGATGAGGTTGGACAAGGCAATACAAGTGTTGTCCAAACAGAACATGCACAAATGTTTTTTTACCCCGAAGAGTTATAAAAAACAAACAACTGCAAGATGAAAAGTGTTGCGCGTGTGTTGCGCCACGCATCAATAAGAGGTCTGAAGAGGTTTTTTGAGCTTTTTATCATAAATTACTCGATGTTGCTGCTGCTGTTGCTGTGTTTTTGCTGTTCATCGAGGATTCAAGGCAAAAAGGATCGAAAATCTGTTTGAGATCGTCGTTTTTAACAAGATCTGGGTATTTTCAGTGTGAATCTGGGCATTTTCGGTGGAGCGTTATTGTCAGTTTTCGGCTGAAATCTATTTTCGGCTGTAATCAGTTTTCGGCCGCAATCCGTTTTCGGCTGTAATCCATTTTCATTGTGACTATTAGACAAGTTTTTATTTTTTAATCAATTAAAAAAAATAAAAAAAATGGAACCTCAAAACAGTGCAATTCCTCAAGAATTGGATTCAATCATGGGAACCACTACAAGAATTTCGTGTCTCTTATCAGGAGAAGGGTTTCGAGAATGGTAATACATGATCGAGAAGTACATTAAAATGAAAGATTTTAAGATTTGGAGAAGCATTCTTAGGGGTCCTGTTAGAATCACAACTACCCTGGAAAATGGAACCATAACTGACAAAGAAATTGAAAACTACACTGATGAGGATTTTGAGAAAACTGAGGAACAGGAAAAGGCACTTCCAACTCTGACAATGGCTTTATCCCCTGACATCGCTCAAGGATTCAGGGAATATGATTCTTCCAAAGCCCTTTTGGAAGCATTGATAGAGGTTTATGAAGGTAATGAGGACATGAAACAGAGCAGACAAGACATGCTCCGTCAAAAGTTCAACATGTTCAACCATGTTCTCGGAGAGACTCTTGAGGCCCAACTGCAGAGATTCATCACTCTTACAACTGAAATGAGTACTGCTGGTATTTCTATACCACGCTCGGAGATAAATAAGAAATTGTTGAAATGTCTTCCCAAGTCATGGGATATGAATGTTTCTGTTATCAAGAAAACCAAAGATCTCAACAGACTCACTCTTGCTGAAACCATGGCTATCCTCAAATCTTGTGATTTGAGTGAAAAGCAGTGATAGATAAACCATGTGAATTCCTACTCCACAGCAAATTTGGGAATTTCATCAAACAATTCCTTTTCATCATTCACTGCTCCACAAAGGCAAGCTTTCACTGTTCCACAAACTCAAGCTTTCATTGTTCCATAAACTCAAGCTTTCACTATTCCACAAACTCAAGATTTCACTGTTCCACAAACCCATGCTATTCCATCATCTGTGCCTTATCAACATTTAGCCTCCTCCTCAAAATCTCCTGTCACTGTCACAACTCCCAAGAAAATTGAAGAAAATCTAGCTCTAGCTTCTGGTCTCGTGAATTGTTACAATGCTTTCTTAGCTGGAGATTTGCCTCCTAAAATCTCATTTGTTGATCTTGACCAAATTTATCCAGAAGATGTGGAAGAAATGGATATCACCTGGAAAATTGCCATGGCGGTGTTCAGGGCTAAGCAGTTTTCCAAGAAGACGGGGAAGAACAACTGGGGTATGAATGGAGACAAGAAAGTTGGGTTCAACAGGGGCAAGCTTAGGTGCTTCAACTATCATGAGCCAGGTCATTTTGTTCATGAGTGTCCAAAACCAGATAGAAGAGAGAATCATGATAGGACAATGGTGCCAGTGATTAACAACAGAGGAAATGCATCCAACAGTGAAACTTCAAACTTGCCAGTTGTAGCTCAAGCATTTGATTGGGAGGACCAGATTCAAGCATTGAACATCTCAGGACCTGAAACTGCAAATTTGGCACATATAAGTGAGCTTCCAGATGAAAAACCTGAAGAGGATGCTGAAGCATAAATGATGCAGCTTTAGTTTGCTTTCGTGGTATCTACCACTCCAGATAAGAAAGAGGTCAGTGAAGTTTCTTGTTTTAAAAAATGCATGGACACTGTTAAATTTTTGCGTGATCAAATTGATTTATTACGTAGAGAAAATGAGGACCTTAAGTATGAATTCTATACTCTTAGGAAAGGACAAAGAGCTCCTAAAGAACATCTAGATGCCAAAACCAAGGACCTTAGGAAACTTCAGAAAGAATATAGTAACAAGTGTGAGAACTATAACTTTGTTAAGAAACAACTTGCCAGCTTGATTGATGAACTTGACACATTAAAAAATAAGTTTGAAAATGCAGAGTTTAATATCAGAAAATTTGATGTATCAAGTGAGGCAGTTGCATCGATCATTGAAAAACAATTAAAATTTAAAGATAATCACCAAAAGGGTCTAGGGTATGACAGTGTTCCTCTTCCTTTTAATCACAACTATATGTGTGTGTTTGACTGATTCTTCCCTTCATTCTACACTTCTCAGCCGAAAACTCAAGGATTCTCCCTCAAGTATCATCAACTGAAATCCTCTTTTCTCCTCAAGAACATGAGAAACTTCTTCCTTTCTTGAATTTCATGTGGAATTCTCTTAAATTCAACTTAGAATCTTGCAAGGATCGTACCTTGATCTTGTAATCAACTTACAAACACTTCCAACATCCATAATTTGGGCCGAAAACCCTTAAATCTTCTTGGTTTCACCAAGAACACATAATTGAAGGTGGCCAAAAACCCAAGAACTTCAACCTCTTCTGGCCGTAAACTCCAATCAACCACCCATTTTGCTTCTAACACTCTTATTTGTAAGTTAAACTTACAAACTGGTCCATTTCCTTATCGTATTTGTGATTATATTCAATAAAAGTGTACATATATATTACATGAAATGCTTATAGGATTCGTTTTGCATCGGGATCTAACTTGTGGAAAAACATCCTAAATCGAACCTTCAATCGAATCACTCATAAAAGGTAAGTTCATACCCCTACATTTTTATGATTTTTAACTGTTTTAGGGGGGGGATACAAGTGAAACATAATAAAAATTGTGTTAATATCTAAAATGTTTTTAATGTTTTTAAATTGTTATAATTATCAAAATTACATATTATATCTGTGTAAATTATATAATTTGGATTCTGAAGATTTAGAATATGTAATGTGACCCCATTTCCTGTTCCTTCTTTGGTTGTGGGCTTGGGGTAAAGTTATTTAATCAAAGGTCTAATTAATCACAATTATATAAATATTACATTTATATAAATATAAAATGATTTTCAAACTGTTTAGTACTATTTGAGTACAGACAGTGGATTTTATAGAACAACAGTATTACCGATTCTTACAAAAGTTAACAAAGGTTTTCATTACAGTAAAACAAATAGTAAACTATAATAGGTACAGTTTGGAGAATTTATTCATTGGTTTCAAGGTTCACAATACATAACAGAAAACAAACAGAATACTTTACTGAAAACAAACATATAAATTATAGTTTAGGAAACTTACTTACAGTGTATTTATTTCAAAGTAACTTCTCATTATTTCACACATAATCATCAATATAGCATTTGTGAGACAATCTTCACGTACTTTTCTAAGTACCAACCAAGTCCTGAAATTATAACCAGAATCTCCTGGAGGGAGAGCGTGACACTTGTGTATAGATCTATACGAGACTGACAATCCCGCACCAGAGCTGCTTGCTACAGCTAGGTCGGCAGACCTGTGATGACAAATGTTGTAGCTTTTGCGACGCTTGAAGAGCGTCATGTTCAAGCCATCTTAGGTCATCTAGTATGGTTATAATAACTCATAATTTGGTATTGAATAAATTGATTAGTGTATGAATAAGGAAACAACTTCACATAGTTTTATTGAAATGAAACTATAATACAATATTTTAAGAGTATAAGTACATAATACTATTTCAGTATAGAGAAAACATACTTTTCATGAATTCAAGTGAACTAAATTATAATTTACCACATTAGAGTAAAGTAACTTTCACACGTTTTACTTACATTATACTATAACAGAAAATATAGGATTTTCTGGGAAAACATGATTACTTTATCAAAGAAAAAGAAAACAGATTTCAGTTATAAATATACTTATGAACTCACCAACTTATATCTTGACACCTTTTCAAAACTACTTGTATTCTCAGGGAAACAGTAAACAGGTACATCTACAGCTTTTGAGAAGACAGAGCTATATAAACTAATGTCTTTTAAACTTGTACTTTTGATGTCATATATACTATGTTTTGAACACGGGTGTAAAACTTATAACTTTGTAAATACAATGGTTGTTGTACTTTCATTACTATTATGCATTGTTGTGATACTATACATGACGTCCTCCGCCCCCGAACGTTTCCGCCATTCCGGTTTGGGGGTGTGACAGATTGGTATCAGAGCATTGTTTATAGTGAATTATGTATATTAGACCATAAAAGATATATAAACTATAAATGGTATGGGGCTAAAACGCTCTGACTAAAAGAATATTTTTAAAATCTAAGTATTTTATAAGAAGTATACTAACATTCATACATACAAGAAACGGTGTAACAGTAAGAACTATACAAAAGTATTTGGATGTTGGACACTACTGTTAAACCTGGACAGTTATGTATTCATATTTGGGATCAATATAGCCTGATCAACTATATTTATTTGAGATATGACCAACATGTGTTTGGGAGTGATAGTGGTGTTGCAACAAGTGTAAAACTTACCTAAGTACCATAAGAACTCTAGAATCAAACATAAAGATAAAATACTATAGGAGTATTTAATGACATTATAACACAGAAACAAGCTACAAGAGAGCCATCCTTACTAGAAACAAACATGTGAAAACAAAGGATCCTTACTGGTAAAGCTATAATTACTAAGTGTATACATAAAGTGATATATAATTAAGGTTTTATAGACTTAGAATCTGTGATTTAGCTTTATTTCCTGTTCCTTGTTTGGTTGTGGACTTAGAGTAGAATCACTTATTCGAAGGTCTATTTAGTCTTGATTATGTATGATTCGTATACACTAAGTGATTATAGAAAGACCGAGTATGGATTTCATTATATATATTCATTTGACGAGATACCACAAGTACCATTACAATTGTTTACTTATACTAGTAAACTCCTATTGTAAATCGCAGAATACTATGAAAGTCAGGATATGATGTGTTTAGAACTAAAATATATTTGTTCAAAATCACCTGGCTCATAATTACTATAGAAAACTTATCATCATTTTTCTCTTAAATTATTCTAGAGAAAGATGCCTCCCAAGAAGTCTAACAGGAAGAACAACAACAATCCACCAAATCCACCACCACCACCACCTCCACAATATGATACTGCTTTCTTCCAAGCAACAGTTGCTGCCGCCGTGGCCGCTGCCATGACACAAATTAATGCTAGTGGTACAAGTGGAGCTAGCAGTGGTGCTCTTAAATCTAATCATGGGGAAAATCTAGGATACCCTTGTGAGTGTTCATATAAAGACTTTACAAATGCAAAGCCCAAAACTTTTGATGGCACCGGAGGTGTCATTACTCTGACACACTGGTTCGAGAAAACTGAATCAGTGTTCGAAATTTGTGCTTGCCCCGAGGAAATCAAAGTAAAGTTTACAGCATGTACCTTCCTAGACAGAGCCCTTTCCTGGTGGAATGGCTATGTGAAATCCTTATCCCTTCCAGTCGCCAAAGCTATGGGCTGGGATGATTTAAAAATACTGATGCTAGCAGAATATTATCCCCGAGGTGAAATTCAAAAGCTAGAGGAAGAACTCTGGAGTCTGACGATGAAAGACTCCGATATTGCTGTGTATACTGCCAGGTTCAGTGATCTGGTTATTGTGTGTCCATGGATGGTTCCCACTGAGAGCAAGAAAGTTGAGAGATATATATGGGGACTCTCTCCTCAGATACAAGGAAATGTAATAGCCGCTAACCCTCTCACTTTTGATAGTGCCAAGCGTTTGGCCCAGACACTAGTAGACCACGGAGTTCGTCAGGGCTTCATGGTACCCATCCCGGAGAAACCCAAGGAAGGGGACAGCAAGAAGAAATTCTGGAATAAGAAAAAGGGGCAATCGTCTCAAGAACCCTCGAAAAAGCAACAAATAGTGGCAGTACGCACTGTTATTGTTCCTGGTGCTGTTCCAGCCCCTATTCCTACCACTATGTCTGTTACTCCAGCAACCCCAACTAGATATGTTAGAACTTTACCAAAGTTCAATAAATGCAACTTCCATCATACGGGAGCTTGCAGAGAAATGCACTGAAAGAATTGTAACAAAAAAGGGCACACTGTCCATTTCTATAAAGCACCAGCACAACCCACTTCTCAAGTCCCTGCCTCGGGAGTGAGCCAAGCTTGTTATGAATGTGTGGAAGTAGGACATTTCAAGAGAAACTTTCCTAAGTCAAAGAATATTGGGAATGCAGGAAGAGTCTTGGTGATTGGCTATGAAGAAGCAGTAATGGATCCTAATGTGGTGACCGGTACGTTTCTTCTCAACAATTCTTATGCATGCATTATTTTCGATACCGGTGTGGAGAAAAGTTTCGTAAGCCATAAATTCAAACACCTACTAAAACAAAATCCCAATGCACTAAAATATACATCCACCGTTGAGATGGCCAGTGGAAAAACCGAGAGTACCAATGACATATACATAGGATGCACACTTACTCTAAATAACCATTCATTCCAAATTGACCTTTTGACGGTCTCCATTAAAAGTTTTAAGATCATAATCAGTATGGATTGGTTAAGTGTTCACCGTGCTGATATTCTATGTTACGAAAAAGTTATCCGTCTTAATCTACCAAGTAACAAATCTCTTGTTATCTATGGCGACAAATCTGGTGGAAATCTCCAAATCATTTCTTGCGTCAAGGCTCAGAAGTATCTTCGCAAAGATTAATGTTCCTTCTTAGCTCACATTGTTGATAAGACACAAGAAGCAAAAAGGATCAAGGATATTCCTGAAGTCTGTGATTTCCCTGATGTGTTCCCTGAAGATATCTCAGGAGTTGCTCCTGAACGCCAAGTCGAATTCCGAATCGACTTGATTCCCGAAGCTACCCCTATAGCTAAATCCCCATATCGTCTTGCACCTTCAGAAATGCAGGAACTATCCAGCCATTTGAACGAACTTCTCAGTAAAGGCTTCATTAGACCAAGCTTCTCACCCTGGGGAGCACCGGTCTTGTTCGTAAAAAAAAAGAATGGATCGTTTCGCATGTGTATAGACTACCGAGAATTAAACAAACTTACCATTAAAAACCGATAACCTTTACCACGGATAGAGGACCTCTTTAATCAACTCCAAGGAGCTAGTTTCTTCTCGAAGATTGACCTGAGATCAGGATACCATTAGCTTTGAGTCCAGGAGGCCGACATTCCAAAGACTGCTTTCAGAACTCGCTACAGTCACTACGAATTCGTACTAATGCCCTTTGGTCTAACGAATGCACCCGCGGTATTCATGGACCTGATGAATCGAGTGTGTCGACCTTACTTAGACAAGTTCGTTATAGTCTTCATTGACGAGATATTAGTTTATTATCAGAGGAAGGAAGAACACAGCCAACACTTACGACAAGTCTTGGAAACTTTAAGGGCAGAGAAATTATACGCGAAGTTCTCAAAATGTGAATTCTGGATTCAAAAGGTGGAGTTCCTAGGTCATGTAGTCAACAAGGATGGGATACATGTTGACCCCTCCAAGATCAAGGCTATCGAAAGTTCGGCGACCCCACGAACCCCAACAGAAATTCGTCAGTTTCTAGGTCTCGCTGGCTACTACAGGAGATTCATTCAGAACTTTTCAAAAATCGTGAAGCCACTCACCACCTTGACCCAAAAAGGTGTAATATTCAAATGGGAGGAGAAACAAGAAACTGCTTTCCAAACATTAAGAGAATCCCTTTGCAGCGCACCGATCTTGTCCCTCCCAGAAGGGACGAAAGATTTTGTAGTTTACTGTGATGCATCCAAGCAAGGGCTAGGTTGCGTTCTGAAGCAGCGAGGAAAGGTTATATCATATGCCTCGATACAACTTAAGAACCACGAAATCAACTATACTACGCACGATCTCGAACTGGGAGCAGTGGTTTTTGCCTTGAAGATCTGGAGGCATTACATGTATGGTACAAAATGCACAGTATTTACGGATCATAAAAGCCTTCAACACATCTTTGATCAGAAGGAATTTAACATGAGGCAACGACGATGGGTAGAGCTACTAAATGATTACGAATGTGAGATTCGTTATCACCCAGGCAAGGCCAATGTAGTAGCAGATGCCCTTAGTCGGAAACAGTACTCGGGCCGCCGAGTAAAGTCTCTGAACATGACTATCCATTCCCACCTATCTACACAGATCAAGGAGGCTCAGCTGGAATCCTTGAAACCTGAGAACATGACAGGTGCAGCTTTGAGAGGAATGGAGAAGAACTTGGAAATCAAGGGTGATGAAGTTTGTTATTTCATGAATCGAATCCGGACACCGAAGTTTGGTGGATATAGAGATGTTGTCATGAATGAAACCCATAAAACTCGATACTCCATTCACCCAGGTTCAGACAAGATGTATCTGGACCTAAAGAAACTCTATTGGTGGCCAAACATGAAAGCCGCGATAGCTACTTTTGTGGGCAAGTGTCTAACTTGCACCAAATTCAAAGTAGAATATCAAAAGCCCTCAGGTTTACTTCAACAACCGGAAATACCAGAATGGAAGTGGGAACGGATTACAATGGATTTCATAACCAAGTTACCCAGGACAACGGGAGGTCATGACACCATTTGGGTTATTGTCGATAGATTAACCAAATCTGCACACTTCCTGATAACAAAAGAAACAGATAAAATGGAGAAATTAATAAGGACGTACATTAAATATATAGTACGATTGCATGGTGTGCCAATATACATTATCTCTGACCGAGATAGTAGATTTACCTCGTGGTTTTGGCAATCATTGCACAATTCCTTGGGAACAAATCTTGACATGAGTACAGCGTACCATCCTCAGACTAATGGGCAAAGCGAGAGAACAATTCAAACGCTAGAAGACATGTTAAGGGCATGTGTGATAGATTTTGGTAAAGTTTAAGATACCCATTTACCACTTGTTGAATTCTCCTACAACAACAGTTATCACACTAGCATCAAAGTTCAACCCTTTGAAGCTCTCTATGGTCGTAAGTGCAGATCCCCTCTGTGTTGGGCTGAAGTGGGCGATACGCAACTAGCAAAGAACCAAGTACCTGATAGTACTCTAACAGGCCCTGAGATCATTCGTGAAACCACAGAAAAGATTGTCCAAATCCGGGAACGGTTGAATGCTTCTCCAGATAGACATAAGAGTTATGCGCATAAATGATTAAAACCCTTTGAATTCTAGGTTGGTGACCGTGTTCTGTTGAAGGTCTCACCGTGGAAAGGAATGATACGTTTTGGTAAACATGGAAAACTAAATCCAAGGTACATTGGACCATTCCAGATCATTGCTAGAATTGGTCTGGTTGCTTACACACTCAATCTACCGCATGAACTCGATAACATTCATCCCGTTTTTCATGTCTCAAATCTCAAGAAGTGTTTATCCGATGATACTCATGTTATCCCTCTCGATGAAATTGAGATAAACGAGACCCTCAATTTCGTAGAAGAACCAGTAGAAATATTAGACATGGAAGTAAAGAGAACTAAACAAAGCCGTATCCCGATAGTGAAGGTTTGCTGGAATGCAAAACGAGGACCTGAATTCACTTCGGAACGGGAGGATCAAATGAAACAGAAGTATCCACATCTCTTTCCCTAGTCTTACTGTATCTGTATAGTCTTAATTTCGGGACGAAATTCTCTCTATCGGGGGGATAATGTAACATCCCGTTATTTTCAATATTGTAAAAGTCAACTCAAGTCAAACCCATCAAATAAAAGTCAAACTTGGTGAATTATTATTTTAATAAAGTTAAGATAAATATGTTCGATACAATTAAACACTTGATAAAGCGTTGTATAAAATAGAAGCTAAAATCACCCAAAAACCGAGAAGCCTCGCTTTTCCTTCTTCTCCTCGGACCGCAAACACTCTTCGGGCCGCAAACGGTTTGCGGCCGCAAACCGTTCGCAGCCGCACACTCCGAACCGCAAACCTGCAAGGCGACTTCTATCTCCTCGTAAAGTGTTCTCGACCGCAATCCCTTATGTGTGTTTATATATATATATATATATATATATATATATATATATATATATATATATATATGTGTGTGTGTGTGTGTGTGTGTGTGTGTGTGTGTTTGACTGATTTTCCCTTCATTCTACACTTCTCAGCCGAAAACTCAAGGATTCTCTCTCAACTATCATCAACCGAAAACCTCCTCTCTCCTCAAGAACATTAGAAACTTCTTCCTTTCTTGAATTTCATGTGAAATTCTCTCGAATTCAACTTAGAATCTTGCAAGGATCATACCTTGATCTTGTAATGAACATACAAACACTTCCAACCTCCATAATTTGGGCCGAAAACCCTTGAATCTTCTTGGTTTTACCAAGAACACCAAGAACACATACTTGAAGGTGGCCAAAAACCCAAGAACTTCAACCTCTTCTGGCCGTAAACTCCAATCAACCATCCATTTTGCTTCTAACACTCTTATTTGTAAGTTAAACTTACAAATTGGTCCATTTCCTTATCATATTTGTCATTATATTCACTAAAAGTGTACATATATATTACATGAAATGGTAATAGGATTCGTTTTGCTTCGGGATCTAACTTGTGGAAGAACTTCCTAAATCGAACCTTCAATCGAATCACTCACAAAAGGTAAGTTCATACCCCTACATTTTTATGATTTTTAACTGTTTTAGGGGTGGGGGGCAATAAAAATTGTGTTAATATCTAAAATGTTTTTAATGTATTTAGTGTTTTTAAATTGTTATAATGATCAAAATTACATATTTATATCTGTGTAAATTATATAATTTGGATTCAGAAGATTTAGAATATGTAATTTGACCCCATTTCCTGTTCCTTGTTTGGTTGTGGGCTTGGGGTAAAGTTATTTAATCAAAGGTCTAATTAATAACAATTATATAAATATTACATTTGTATAAATATAAAATGATTTTCAAACTATTTAGTACTATTTGAGTACAAAGAGTGGATTTCATAGAACAACAGTATTACAGCCTCTTACAGAAGTTAACAAAGGTTTTCATTACAGTAAAACAAACAGTAAACTATAATAGGTATAGTTTAGAGAATTTATTCATTGGTTTCAAGGTTCAGAATACATAACAGAATACTTTACTGAAAACAAACATATAAATTATAGTTTATGAAACTTACTTACAATATATTTATTTCAAAGTAACTTCTCATTATTTCACACGTAATCATCAATATAGCATTTACGAGACAATCTTCACGTACTTTTTTAAGTACCAACCAATTCCTGAAATTATAACCAGAATCTCCTCGAGGGAGAGCGTGACACTTGTGTATAGATCTATATGGGACTGACAATCCCGCACCAGAGCTGCTTGCAACAGCTAGCTCAGCAGACCTGTGGTGACAAATGTTGTAGCTTTTGTGACGCCTGAAGAACGTCGTGTTCAGGCCATATTAGGTCATCTAGTATGGTTATAATAACTCACAATTTGCTATTTAATAAATTGATTAGTGTATGAATAAGGAAACAACTTCACATAGTTTTATTAAAATGAAACAATAATACAATATTTTACAAGTATAAGTACAGAATACTATTTCAGTACAGAGAAAACATACTTTTCATGAATTCAAGTGAACTAAATTACAATTTACCACATTAGAGTACAGTAACTTTCACACGATTTACTTACATTATACTATACCAGAAAATATACGATTTTAAATTCTGGGAAAACATGATTACTTTATCAAAGAACAACAAAACAGATTTCAGTTATAAACATACTTATGAACTCACCAACTTAATTGTTGACACCTTTTCAAAACTACTTGTATTCTCGGGGAAAAAGTAAACAGGTACATCCACGGCTTTTGAGAAGACGGAGCTATATAAACTAATGTCTTTTAAACTTGTACCTTTGATGTCATATATACTATGTTTTGAACACGGGTGTAAAACTTATAACTTTGTAAATACAATGGTTGTTTTACTTTGATTACTATTATGCATTGTTGTGATACTGTACATGACGTCCTCTGTCCCCGAACGTTTCCGCCGTTCCGGTTTGGGGGTGTGACAATTTGATAGTGGTAAAGGTAATTCTGTGAAGTAAAAACCCTTTTATACGATTACGCGGGAGAGAGTATTTAAACCGTCGATTGAGTGATTTCCCTTGAAACGACACCTGATAAAGCAGGATTTGACAACTGTATCCCCTAAAAAGGTGTCACGCGGCGTGAGAAGTGGAAGTGTTTCAAATTCCATGCGCCTAAATTTCGAAATTATATCCACCAACAGCCACGTCATCATTATCTTGTTCTCATCCTTTCAAACTGCATTCGTTGCAATAAATATCCATACAACCGTCGCATTTAAGACACAAGGTGACTTATGTGTATATCATTGAGTATCATTGAATCTGCGAAACTCAAAATGTCATAAGTACCACAAGTAAGACTTTAGGAAAATCAAAGAGATCTTCGTGTGAGAGTGTGCCAAAGAAAAATAAATAAAGCAAGACTTATATGTGGGATTTTAGTGATGTCTTAAAAGACACGAAACTATAGATCCCGGGCAACGATCTCTTCCTTCAAAATCAAGAGAGGTTAAGAAGTGTATGTGTTGTTTCTCGTTGAAATACGATCACAAGCTTGATAAGAAACATTGAAAGACATCTTTTAAATAGGCTTATTGGGTGGCTAACTCTCCAACCAAACAACGAACTTGACATAAGAACGAATGTTGGATGAAGTACTCGTCTGACCAATGTAGTTAGTTGAACGAGTAGGTGATGAATTATTTTAGTGACAAGATTAAGCTTTTGAAATCTCAAAAAAAATTAAACTGGATCTTATGGGAAGAAGTATCTTGGAGCCAGAATACTTCATAAAGATCTCGCAAAAGAAAAAGAGATTCCTTCATACATACCACGAAAGTGGCTTTTGTTAATTCCATGGTGAAAATCTAGAACATTTAATTGTTCACCGTTAATTCATGTAAGTGTGTTGGATTTGGGGTTTCACTCAGTTCGTGGTGAACGAAACTAAGATCATTAACACAGATGTTATGCAACCATAAACCTCAGTGGTATAGATGAGAGTCTCAAGGGTTAGATTGATGAGTATGAAGGTAATGGAGAAATATGAAGAGGGTTCCAGAGAAGCGAATGTACCTCTGCTAAACGAAAGTGACTAAGAAGATAACTCTCTACTCAAAGTTAGAAGAGTAAGGTAGCTCATGACTAATGTAAATTTAACAGCCTCGTTGGGAAGAAAAGAAAGGTAGATTCGATTCATTAAGGCTTCACATCGAGTCAGTTGAGGCTTTGGACAACATACATCAGCATGCTTCTAGGGACACTTAGCTAATACATAGATAAAGAAAGTTATACCTTCCCTTTCACACAAATTTTTGCCTCCATGATCTTCTTAAGATATTTTTGGTGTTTTGAAATTTGTGAAAATAAAAGAAATAAAAAAAATTAAACACAAATAAAATATTTTTGTATTTTGAGATTTTCTGAAGAACAAAATATTTTTGAATTTTGAATAAAATAGAATATTGTACAAAGAAAAATAAAGAAATATCAAACAAAACAAAAAAAAAATTTGATGATGCGAATTAGGGCGAATGTTCGTGCCAATTCGTGTCCCGGAAAAATCGGAAACGAGTTAGGGCGAGCGTTCGTGCCAATTTGTGTGACAAAAATAAAATTAAAAGCGAGCAAAAATTATTTGAGGCGAATTAAGGAAAACGTTCGTGCCAATTCGGGTCCCGGAAAAATCGGAAACGAATTAAAGCGAGCGCTCGTGCCAATTCGCGTCATAAGAATAAAAATGAAAGGATAACAAATATTTTTTTATTTTTCAAACAAAAGATTTTTGAAGCTTTGAAACATTATACATAAAGTACAAAAAGGATATTGGTTAAACCGAACCACAAATGAACAGTGGACAACGAGCCTCTGCGAACGTTCGCATCGATTCGCGTCAACACCTTTACTAAAGCGAAGGTGGTTTCGGTACAGATTCAACTTCCATCATTCCTAAGCCTTGAAGAATTCTGTTGAAGGTTGTTTCAGGTAAGGCCTTGGTAAATATGTTAGGCAACTGATCAGCGGATCTCACGAAGTGAATTTCAACGTTGCCGTCTTCTACATGATCTTTGATGAAATGATACCTCAGTGCTATGTGTTTCATCTTTGAGTGTTGCACTGGGTTGTGAAAAATGCGAATAGCACTTTCAGAGTCACAATATAGTGGGATTCGTTTCATGCTTAAGCCATAGTCACGAAGCTGACTTTGAATCCAGATGACTTGAGATGTACATGAAGCAACAACTATATATTCAATTTCGGCTGTTGACAAGGAGACACACGTTTGCTTCTTGGATTGCCAACTGACAAGTTTGCCATCGAGAAATTGACATCCTCCAGTTGTGCTTTTTCTATCTAATCCACATCCTCCAAGATCAGCATCCGAAAACGCTTGAACGAAGAAGCCAGATTGCGCAAGATACCATATGCCAAGAGATGAAGTTCGTTTCAAGTATCTGAAGATATTTTTGACAGCCACCATATGAGGTTTGCGTGGATTTTCTTGGGACCTAGCACAATAACAAACGGAAAACATAATATATGTTCTACTAGATGTTAGATACATTAATGATCCTATCATTTGACGATAAAGGGTTATATCAGTAGCTGGTTTTTCCAGAGATTGTGTCAGTCTCGTTCTGAATGCCATTGGAACCTTCGCTTTGGAGTCTTCCACCATGCCAAACTTAGCCAGTAAGGTCTTCGTGTATGCTTCCGGATTAATGAAAATGCCTTCTGGTCCCTGTCTTATATTCAATACAAGGAAAAAGCTAATTTAACCCATGCAACTCATCTCAAATTTAGTTTCCATCAACTTTCAGAATTCAGCTGTTAAGCTAGGATTCATAGAACCGAAGATGATGTCATCAACATAAATTTAGACGATCATTAAGTGGTCACCCTCTTTCTTGCGAAAGAAGGTTGGGTCAACCGAACCTTGTTTAAATTTAGACATTTTAAGAAAGCGAGTGAGAGTTTCATACCAGGCTCTCGGAGCTTGCTTCAGACCATAGACTGCCTTATCCAAGATATAGCAGTGATTAGGATACCTCTCATTAACCAACCCATGTGGTTGTTCCACGTATACTGTTTCTTTTAATTCTTCGTTTAAGAACGCACACTTAACATCCATTTGAAACACCTCAAAGTTCTTGTGTGATGCGTATGCCAGGAAGATGCGAACGGATTCCATCCTTGCAACAGGTGCAAAGGTTTCTTCGTAATCAATGCCTTCTTCCTGACAATATCCCTTAACCACGAGTATCGCCTTGTTTCTTATAATGTTCCCTTCTTTATCGATTTTGTTGCGAAACACCCACTTTAAACCTACAAGCGATGCATCTTGTGGAGTTGGAATTAGCCTCCAAACATTGTTTCGTTCAAACTCATTGAGTTCGTCTTGCATCGCTTGCACCCAATCAGAATGATCAAGAGCAGTGTTGATGGTTTTGGGTTCTACCTTGGAAACGGATGAGTTAAACATACAATATTCTACTTGAGAAAATAATGCAGTTTGTTTCGCTTTTTGTTGAGATCTCGTAAGGAATCCAGCAGAAGATTCACCGATTACTTGGGTTTTGGGGTGCTCTCTGGTCTATTTGTCTAGTGGAGGATAGTTTGGATCATAAGAGGGATCCAGTTCAGCATTCACTTCTTCGAATTCAAATTGAACATCTGAATCGTCATTCGTATCCTTATTCTCCCCCTCGAATGACGAGTGGTCCTCTTCTTCAGGAATTGAAGTATCTCCTGTGAATGGAGGTTCAAGAGTCACTGTAGGAATTGAGTCATTCGAATCACAGGGTGGATGGCTGATTGTGCATGTCTTTCGCATCGTCATCAATTATCTTCTTCAGTTCGTCCACTTTGTTGTCAGCTGCTTTATCTTAGGATGTGACAGCCTTTCTGGCTCATCAAAAAGTAGCATGAATTCATCAGATAGCTTGTAGATTGGAATAGTGACTGGACTTGGCTTAGGAAAGATTTCCTCTGATTTATTCTCTTTCGACTGAATCCTCTTCAAGTAGTTGTCATCGAATGACACATAGTAGGTTTCTTCCATCTTCTTTGAACGTTTATTGAAAACCCTATATGCCTTGGAGGTCAGCGAATATCCCAGAAATATTCCCTCGTCAGCTTTCACATCGAATTTGTTTCACTGTTCCTTTGAGTTGAAAATGAAACACCTGGAACCAAATACATGGAAAAACTTAACATTAGGTTTGCGATTGTTTAAGATTTCATAAGGAGTAACAGAGAATCGCTTATTCAGAATGGATCTGTTTTGAGTGAAACAAGCAGTCGCAATTGCATCCGCCCAGAAGTATAGAGGCAGACATGCGAACGTGAGCATGGTTCGTACAGCTTCACACAAAGATCGGTTTCGTCTTTCAACTACACCGTTCTGTTGTGGAGTGTATGGAGCAGAGAAGTTATGTGAGACCCCCTTCTCAGCAAGAAATTCTTCAAACACTTGGTTTTTGAATTCTAGCCCATTGTCGCTGCGAACATTGCGAACCAGCTTTCGCAGTTGAAGCTCTATTTGCTTTATAAAATTCTTGAGTTTCAGAGTTGCTTCATATTTCTATTTAAGAAAGAACATGCAAGTGAAACGAGAAAAATCATCAACAATAACAAGAATATACTTACTATACCGACACTTTCGATTGCTGAGGTTCCACAAAGATCGATGTGTAGAAGTTCCAAAGGTTCGATGATTTTCGTGTTTACAAGAGTTGGATGACTTTTTCTACTTTGCTTCCCTATTTCACAGGCTGCACATAAATGATCCTTATCAAACTTCAAGAGAGGAAGCCCTAGCACATGATCACCAAGAACAAGATTGTTGATATCTTTGAAGTTGAGGTGCAAAAGTCTTCAATGTCATAGCCAACTATCATCAGAGTGAGCTTTCGTGAGCAGGCATATGGCAGGCTTCCCTCGTATCGGTTTCAGATTCAGAGGATACATTTCTCCTTTTCACTCGTACCTTAAGAGAACTGCTTTCGTTTTCTTTTCAATTATTTCTGATCCTTCGTCATCAAAGGATACTTTCAAACCTGTCCCTACAACCAATTGTGAAATGCTGATTAGGTTGTGTTGTAAGCCTTCCACGTACGCCACCTTACGAATCGAAAATCTCCTTTTTTGATCATCCCATAGCCTTTGATTTTTTCAAACGAATTGTTCCCATACTTTACATTTCCACCATCTTTGAGAGATCGAAACTCTCGCAGTTCCTCCTTCCTCCCAGTCATGTGACGCGAGTAGCCACTGTCAATGTACCATTCGGTGTCAAACTGCTCGTCACGAATAACTTGAAAAATTAAGCAGATTTAGGAACCCAAAGTTGCTTGAGTCCTTGTGAGCCTTTTACAAAACGAGGAAAAGTAATTGTAAGATCAACCATATAAGTTCGTTTGATTAAAGTGGATTCATCTTTCTTACTTATGGTGAAAACTTTTACTCTATTTTCTTTTATTTTAGTTTCTTTTGAATTAGATTGTTTTCGTTTGTTTTTGGTTTGATTCTTAACGAATTCTTTCTCAACTCTCTTTGGATTAGAAGTCAATTTCTTGGTTTGAGGGTCAGAATCCGAAACAAACTTTCCCTTTCCCTTGACATCTTTGGTCGAAGCCTTCGAGGGTTGAGAAGGATGAGATTTTAGTTTCTCATAGGGCTTCTTTGTAAAATAGGATTTTGCTGCGAAGTTCCTAGATTGTTTCTGTGGATTGCAAGAATGACAGTGCGAACATTGACAAGGATTCGCATGCGAACGTGCTTTCGCATTCTGAATGGAAGATTTTTCTCTGCGAACGTAGTTGGAATTTTGGGATTGCCAAAATTGGTTCCTTTCATTGAGATTCCTCTGATATCTCCGATTTCTTTGTCGTTTTTGCTCTGCAAGTTGCTCAGTGGATTTGTGAACATTCACCTTGGGTTTTCTTTTTCTTGCAGGAGTTTCGTTCTTCACTGACTGAGGTTCGTTTGGACTTCCTTTTGATCCATTTGAACTTCCTTTCTCATAACCTAAACAATTGTTCAGCGGTTCAGCCGCATATCTTCCTTTCAGTCTCCATGAGGTTCGTTCAGACAAACCCTTCGTTTCGTCTGCATTGTCGATAAGAGCAGACCAGAAGAACTCGTCACAGCCATCTTTGTTGTCTTCGTTGACAATGGACATTAGTTCAACAGTTTGGTTTTCATCAAGTCCTTTAGTAGCAAACACTTGATTGGGGACTGTTTGTACCTTGGGAAAAACCGTTGCTTTGGCTTTTAAAATTTCAGGTTTGTTTTGAGAGATATGTGCGAACTCAACTGAATTTTCAGAAATCATAGGTTTCGCACTTTCGTTGCATTTTTAACAAACTCTGAGCAGTCTACAGAGATTTCTCTCATTTCACCGTCCTCATCGAATTCAGATGTACTTTTAACATTTATCTTATTTTCTGAACTCAATTTGGTACTCAATGAATCGAATTTCTGTATAGTATCATATTTGATTTGCTTTTTATCATTTTCGTCCAAAAGCTGTTTTAACATATATTTGTGGTCTTTGAACTTAATGTATGATTTAATTCGTTCAAGTCCCACTCTGTAAGTATCAGAAGTCTCATCAGACGAGACAATGGATTTGCATTTATAGCAGTCGGCGTCTATTTCATCTTCCTTTAATTCGAGGAATGGTAAGATCATCTTGTGGATTTTCTTACCAATCTCACAATCAAGGTGCAAGTGAGTAATGTTAAAGTAAAGCCTTTTAGCAATTAAACAAAAAATGTTCCATTTTTTTAAAAGCATAAAATTGTCTCGTTGCAAATAAATTAACTGATCCCTAGACTTAGACAGATCCGACTGAATCTTCTCAATCCACATTCTCCTCTCATCGCTTTTCGACGAAACCCTGCTGATTTGATCAATTAGGTTAGAGTTTGTCAAACAAGTTCTTTTTAAACTATCGCTAATGTTTGAAAAGGTGAATTTTAGATCATTTACTTCAGTTTCGTATCTAGACACAGGTATGTTAAGTGATTCGAGAATAAGGTTTACCTTGTTGATCATTTGTTCACATTCTTTGATTTGTTCACCCACCGGTTTCGCAGTGAAACAACTATCATCCCTTCTCTCACTCCCAGTAGCATTCTCCTGCGTCTGTGACCTATCATTTGTCACCATCAAACACCTTCATGTGAACCTCGAACTTTCCTCTTTTGCAACGAATGCCCTGCCATGTGTGGGTTGCAAACCTCTTCATCTTCCGAGTCAGTCAACCAGACTTCAACTCCACCAAACTAATTCTCAGCCAGATTTTCCTGCATAATTAAAGCAGGCATAGAGTTATCATTACCCTTTTTCTTCTTAATCTCCTCCAGCTTTCACATGTGGTAGGACTCATCATCTTCTCCTTCTCTCTTCTCATTTAGCCTTCTTAGCATGAAATCCTTGGCTAGATGATTTTTGCCATGACAATAGTTGCAGTCATAGCCAGAGTCTCCCAAAAGCTTTTTCTCCTTCTTTTCTTCCTCCTTTTGAGAAGCATTTTTGTTCTCCTCTTTCACCTTTTTAGAGCTGTAACTGCCCTTCCAATTTTGGTTCTTGTTTAATGGAAATTTCTTTCTTGCGAACCGCTTGGGATTAGAGACCATTAAAGAATACTCCTTGCTTGTGAGATCACATTCAGAGTTATCAAAATCAGGATCTTCCTCTGCAACAATCTTGCCCTTTACGACAAGAGCTAGAGACCCCATACTGGAAACAACTTTCGCTTCTTTCGACACTTCACTTTCATGTGCCTTAAGAGTCCCAACAAGCTTGGCTAAAGTGTAGTTTTTGAACTGTTCATGTGCTTTTACGATAGAAACCACTGCCATCCACTCAGATCTAATCCCATTCATGAAAGTAACATTTTGTTCGATCAACTCTCATCCAATATCATGCTTCGTCATCTTGCTAAGAAGATGATTGTAGCGATTGAATGTCTGGCTCAGATTTTCTTCTCACTTCTGCGCAAAAGCACCAAACTCCGAAAGCAGGAGTGTTTGAGTAGAGTGCTCAAGACAGTGGAGTAAAAGTTCTTTGAGCCTATCCCAGATGTCTATCGTAGTGACACACGAACTAACTAGACGAAAAGTATCGGCCTGCAAAGCGAATCTTATGATTCTCATTGCCTTGACATTGCTAATCAGTTTATCTCTCTTCTTGAGGAACCTCCTTCACATCAAGAAGCAGTTGGTTGTATTCCTTTTGAGTTCTGATGATCCTCTTGGTTTCTGTGTGAGCAAATGGACCTATAGTAATGGCTTCCCATATCAAATAGCCATTGTCGTCTGAACCGAGAACATAATCTTCGAAATGGAGCGCCCAAACTTCATATTCATGAGGGAAGAGAATCAGGATCCTTGTTGTTGATCCAATACTGCTTGAGATATTGATGGAGTTGATGTTGGAATCGTCTTGTTGCATGATGAAGTTTTCTTTAATACCTGTAAAAAAAATCAGACGTGTAAACCTAGATTGTTTGTAGGGTAATATCAAGATCCCTTCAAGCCGTCAATGTGACAATGAAGAAGACTGAACCAGATCATGTATTAACGGAAACCCTAAAACTCTGTAAACATGAGACATGTGTATAGATCACACAGTCTCCTACTTTGATACCAATTCTTAGGATTAATATCCTTGATGATCGATTAGATTCAAGCACAAGTAAAAGCAGAACACAATAAAGATTCAAGAATGTCGAATGATTAAAAGTCACGCCTTAGAAGAACTCTATGAGGAATTGCTACTGTAGAGGCGTAATTAGGGTTACAAAGTAAAAGATAAGAGTTAACTAAAATACGATGCATGCATGCACCTTAAATACTCTAACCCTAGAATTAATAACGAGTGGACAGGCCCAACTCGATAATACAAAAGACTAACTAAGAAGGCCCAATGATGCAACATCTAATACCTAACAGAATTTTTAGTGCTTGGTTGTGATTGATGATTACTCTCAGTTTACATGGGTTTTCTTCTTGTCCAACAAGAGTGGGATTGTTGAACTCTAATCAAGAAATTCATTGTGATGATTGAGAATCAAACCAATGAAAGGGTGAAGGCACTTAGAACTGACAATGGAACAGAATTCAAAAATGTTGTTCTGGACCACTTTTGTGCCGAGAAGGGTATTGTGACAACCCGAAAATCCTTGTCTTGTAAAGTTCAGCTATTCAACTCAGCCGAGTGTCAGCCTTCGTTTTGCTATCTTTTAACGAAATTGTGGGTCTATATGAGTGTTCTAGGTTTAGTATAACCTAGATATGAGTCTTGAGAAGGGTTAGAAAGTGTGTAGCATCACAAAATCAGGCCAAATACACCAAAGAAGGTGTGTGCGGCCGCACACCCGCATGTGCGGCCAGCCAGCCACACACCCAGCCGCACATCCAGCCGCACACCCACCCTCCAGCCGCACACTCACCCTTATATATATAAGGTGACCCTCTTCTTTCATTCTTTTTATTTGGTTGCACTCTACTTTCTCTCTCTACTTTCTCTCTCTAAAAACTTCAGCCAAGAACACTCTAAAGGCCTCAAGAACGTGAATTACTCCATCATTCAGCTTGTTATAGTGGTAAGACACCTTGATCTAAGCTTAAAACTCATCATGTTATTCGTGTTCTTCGTCACTTGAAGGTGTATGGCCGCACACCTTCATAAGGTGGCCGTACACACCTCAAAGACTCTCCAAGGTGAAGAGTTTGGCCTTCATTTGCTAGTTGGACTTGGTATTGGCTTTGAAACACCCGAAAATCGACATTTTGTGCATATGTACGGCCGCACACTCCTATGTACGGCCGCACACTCCCATGTAAAACCGCACACAGGCCTGGCCGCACACCCTGGTCGTACACCTGGCCGCACACACATAAAAGTCGAGTTTGGTGGCCTTACACTCAAATCTAAGGCCCTACACTCATTTAGGGACCTCAATAGGTTTTTGTAACACTTAATTCTAAGTGTATTCATGTCCCTAAGGTGTGTCCATGTGTCTATTAGTGGTTATATACCCTAAGTGTATTCATATATGTGTTATTACATGTTAAACTAGGATCCGTTTGTGCTCACGACTTCATTCGACACCCGGCGATCCTATATCAATCTTTCTTTCCAGTTACTCACTTCAGGTGAGTTCATACCCCTTAATCAACCTTTGAAATGATTTTAAATGCTTTTATGGGGGGGGGAATACAAGTTGAACAATTAAGTTATTATATCAATCACATGTGATTAATAATTGTCAATCAAATAGATTTTTGCATGTTAAACTGTTTTATCCAGCTAATGGTTTTCAAATATTGTTTTCAAATCTCTTTTTAAATTACTAAACTTTTATCCAAGTCTTTTAAACTTATATTCTAGTTAGATTCATGTTTATATAGATATAGTTATATAAGTAGGGTTTGAAGGACTTAGGACTGATAGCCCGCTTTATTTCCTGTTCCTTGTTTGGTTGTGGACTTAGAGTATCCGGTTATTTGTCCGAGTGTCGTTGAAATCCTAGTTATGTATTATGTATATCTGTTTAGATATTAAAGCTCTTACTCCAGTTCAGCGCCTTTGGGTAGCAAAGGTACCTAGATAACCTCTCAAGTAAACTATAGTAGGTATAGTTTAGAAACCAACAATAACTTTTATGAGGAGAAACTAGCTATATCAATATTATAAAACATGTACTTTTAGTAAAAAGAAACGTATATAGCAATCAGAGCATGAGATACATCCTCATGACGCGGATTTCACCGTTGTCGAGTGGTAACCAGAGTCTCCTAGAGGGAGAGCGGGCATTGTGTGTATAGATCTATACGGGACAGACCATCCCACATCCTGACTGCTAGCTACAGTCCCGGCCGACCAAGCCAAGGGGTGACAAATGTCACATTTATTTCGACGCCAGTAGATCGTCGTGTTTACATCCGTCAATCAGTATGGTTACGAGTATTATCATTTACCTTATAATTCATGGCCTTAAGGTAATTAGTACCACGGTAGTTTCTACATATAAAACTACGGTACTATAATATTTTCCCTAATACATTAAACTTAGAACGTTTTTGATATAAAACGATAATGTAAAACTATATTTTGATAATGATAGTAACATTTGGGAAAATGCTCTTTAAACTCAAAAGAGTCGGGTCTTGGTAGAAGACTGCTTTTAGTAGGGGAACTCATTCTTTTAAACATGAAACAGTCGGGTCTTGGTAGAAGACTGCTTTTAGTAGAGGAACTCACTCTTTTAAACATGAAACAGTCGAGTCTTGGTAGAAGACTACTTTTATTAGAAAATATAGGATTTTCTGGAAGGAATTCAAATACTTTATAAGCTCTTATCACCATCATCTAATGAGATTATTTTGAGGAAAAACATGTATTTATATCAATGTCATTAAAATACTTATGAACTCACCAGCATTAAAATGCTGATACTCTCTTTCAAAATAACTTGTATTCTCAGGTCGTCAGTAGACAGGTACACTCCGGGAGCTTTTGCGAAGTCAGCCTTGTACCGAACTGCATCTTATGTTATTCTCTATATCTACTTTAAATGTTGTTGTTACATGTAACCTATGTAAAAACTTATACTATTAATGCAATGGTTGTTGTACTTTGATTACTATACTGCATGTGTTGTGATACTTGACATGACGTCCTCCACCCCATAACGTTTTCGCCGTTTCGGTTTTGGGGTGTGACAGGTATCCTGCGTCAGTACAACGTTGTTCGTACACCACAAGAAAACGGTGTTGCGGAACGGCGAAATCGTAATTTGATGGACGTTGCAAGGACGATGATTTGTGATTCCATCTTATAAGTCTTCTTCTGGTCTGAAGCCATCAATACAACATGCTATGTTCAGAACCGCATTCTGATCAACAAATTTTAGATGAAGACCCCGTACGAGATTCTATACAATCAAAAGCCATCGGTTGATCACTTCAGAATCTTTGGATGTCCGTGCACCCTTCTTTACCTCGAATCCACCCTAAGTTCAACTCAAAGGCCGATGATTACTATTGTGTGGGCTATGCCGCACTTACTGCTTATCGAGTGTACAATAAAACCACCAAGAAGATTGTGGAGTCGTTTGACGTGCGTTGGCTGGAAGAGAACGAGACGGATGCGCGATTTGGACCCGATTGGTTGTTTGATTATGCATCATTGTTTAAATCCTTTAATGTGTATTCGGACAATGTTTCAGGTTCTAGCTCTCGTAGAAGTGTTGTTGTTGAAGATGAAGAGGAAGATGTTGTATATAGACCACCCATGGTGACTCCCGTGTCTCCTTTTGTGGATGAAGCTGCTCCAAGTACTTCCTCGGTCTCACCAAGTCAAAGAATCAGTTCTGATGCTGAAGCTACTCCACTTTCCCCTGCATAAAGAGAATTCATGACAAGAGATTCTTCCGCTGCCACTCCATCGTTTATGGAGCTTCTCTTTTCTGAACCTATTTCAAATGAGTACGTGTCAAGTACCTCTCACGGTCCTCGATCGTCTAAGGAGAGTGATTCGGCTGAAGATAGATTCATCAACATCAACAACCTTCCAGTCTCAATCAATGACATCATCCATGAAATTCCTACCAAAATCCAACGCGATCATCCGATCAAAAATGTCATCGGTCCATTGGCTGACAGAGTTAAAACGAGAAGTCAAAGTGGAGATGTAAATTCATGTCTCTACTCTTGCTTCATATCTCAGATCGAGTCCAAGAGTGTTGCCATGCCTATAAACGAACCAAGCTGGGTAGATGTGATGTATGAAGAACTAAAATCAATTTGAAAAATTAGGAGTGTGGAAGCTGGTTGAGTTACCGAAATGCAAGAAGTCTTTGGAACACGCGTTGGGTTTTTAGAAATAAGCAAGATGATTGCGGGGTTATTTTGCGTAATAAACCTCGATTGGTCGTTCGCAGATTCAGGCAAATAGAGGGTCTTGAATACAAAGAAGTATAAACTCTGGTAGCTCGTTTGGAAGCCATTCGTATATTCCTAGCATATGCTTCATACATGAGCTTTACATTCTATCAAATGGATGTCAAGACACCCTTCTTGTATGGAGTTGTGAAGGAGGAAATTTATGTTGATCAACCTCCAGGGTTTGTCAATTCAAAGTTTCCAAATCATGTTTACAAGCTGGACAAGGCTCTATATGGGTTACATCAGGCTCCCAGAGCTTGGTATGCAACCTTCACAGAACATTTGCTTGAGCACGGATATATAAGGGGAACGATCTATCAGACATTATTCATCAAGAATGTGGATGAAGACTTGATCATTGTACAAATCTACATTGACGATATCATTTAAGGGTCAAAAAGCACAGAGTTATGGAAAGAGTTCGAGGATGTTATGAAGAAAAGGTTTGAGATGAGCTCGCTAGGTGAGATGGCCATGTTCTTAGGACTACAAGTTCGACAAGATTCGGCTGGAATCTTATTACATCAAGGCAAATACGTCGAAGACATTCTCGAGAAATTTTGTTTTAAAGACTCAAAAATTGCTTTGACTCCAATGGCTGAAAGACCACTTTTAACTCCAGATCTAGATGGGGAATCCGTTGATCAAATAGAATACCGCTAGATGATTGGTTCTCTGATGTATCTGACTGCAAGCATACTTATTATCATGTTTGTTGTGTGTCAATGCGCTCGTTATCAGGCTAATCCTAAACTTTCTCATTTAATTGCTATTAAAAGGATTTTTAGATATCTTAAAGGCATCCCTAAACTAGGCCTTTGGTATCCTAAAAATCCCGATTTCGATTTATATGGATTTGCTGACAGCAATTATGGAGGATGTGATCTTGACAAGAAATCAACAATGGGTGGATGCCAGTTTTTAGGAGAACGGTTGGTGTCATGGCAATGTAAGATACAACAAATTGTGTCAACCTCAACGGCTGAGGCTGAATACGTTGCTGCCTCAGCTTGTTGTTCTCAAGTTATCTGGATTCAACATCAACTGCAGGATTATGGTTTGAATTTTCTTGACACTCCCATCTTTTGTGATAATGATGCTTCCATCCAAATTGCTAAAAATCCAGTCCATCATTCCAAAACCAAGCACATCGATATCAGAGTTCATTTTATCTGAGACTGTTATCAGCGCTCGCTAATTCGTTTGGAACAGATCCACACTGATAATAATGTGGCAGATTTGTTTACCAAACCTTTCAATAAAGCTCGATTTGATGTGCTTGTGGGCTTTCTAAAAATGATATGTTTTAAAGACTAATTTTTTAGTTTAGTTTAAATTTGCGCATTTAATTTTTCATTTTCCTTTCTTTTCTCTCCTATGCACAAATTTAGGGGGAGAAATCAAAATACAAAAAATAATAAAAACAAATCCAAAAAAATATGTACTTATGTTTTTCATTTGTAGGTGCTTAATTTGGAAGTGATATCAAGATTGAGTGATAATGGGCAGTTTAAACAAGTGTAAGGCACTGAATCTGAACTGTCTAGACTATGTGTTCAATGTGCTGGTAGGCACGAAGGGTTCAAAAGGACTAGACTTAGATTGACAAATGAAAGGACTTGACAGTATAGACTAAGATAGTTTTATTTGGACTGACAATACGATGCTTGGGTAGATTGAGCAGTGAGATAAACATGAGAACCTACGGGATACATTAAAATCATATGTATCTAGAACTGTGGCTTAACATTTACTTGATGTATGGTCGCATGACCTTAATTCTGGTACTGATAGGGTAACTGGGGGTTCTGATAAAGTAGGTTTGTAGAAAATTGCTTTCTTGCTTTCTATCTGTCAGTCATATGTTGCTTCCTCTGCGTGATTGGAAGAGATCCGACCTGGAATGCAACATATGCAACTCTATCTCTTTGCATCTCTTTTATATCTATGCAATTCTTTCTGTCTGTTAGTCATATGATGTCTCCTCTGCGTGATTGAAATAATCCGACCTAGAACACAACATATACAACATTCTATTTCTCAACCCCTCTACCTGTGTTAGTCACATGTTGTCCCCTCTGCGTGATTGGAAGAAATCCGACCTGGGCACAACATATGCATTTCTAAATATGACTTTTCTCTTAATGATTGTCTACTCATCTAAAGTAAGGAGTTCTTTGGAAGCTCTTGATTGTCGGGGTATATCGGGAAGTGGGAAACACATTCTAGTACATCTAAAATTGAACCATTTAATAGGTTCTCTTTGATCTCACTGTTGAATTTAAGTGGACAACAATATCCTTGGTCGTCGTCAACTAAATGGTCCATTTAGGAATTTAGGTGCAATGTCTTGTCTTTTATTTTCTGTCAAAAATCCTTCGTGTTTAAGTGGACCACAATACCGGCAATTGACCAGATCTATTCATGAAGGTGAAGGTACTGAAAAACAAGTTAAGAGCGTGTCAGAACTTATGATCCCAAAAATGCTAAAAATTCTTAATTTTGAAGAGTAATTAGTGTTATTTTATTTTTATTTTTATTTTTATTTTTATTTTTATCTTCTGAAAATTTAAAATTCTGTTTGCATTTAAAATTTTAGATTTTATTTTTATTTTATTTTATTTTAATTTTAATTTTTAATTTTTAAATTCTTCAAAAATTTTCATTTTTTTTTAAAATGGATTTTGAATTTAGGATTTTCGGTGAAAAGCCCACCAGATTTAAGGGTTGTGGGCCGAAAAAGGAAATTAGGGTATAAGTACTCATTTTCGGCCGCCTCCCCCCAAGAAAAACCTATTTCCGTGTTTCCAGCCGAAAACTACTTCTTTTCTCTCTACTATTCATTTGCGTTTCCTGTCAAAATTAATCTCATCGATTCATCATTTTGAGTGATTATTCAAAATTGCATCCTGATTCTTCATTGTAAGTGATTTACGACCTCTATTCAACTAATTCTAACAAGATTTGGTGAAGTTTTTGCAGGATTTGGAACCAAAATGCGATCCAGACGGAGTTTTACGTCGAAATGAAAAATCAAAACTGTTTTCGGCCAATAACCGTTTGCGGCTGAAACCCGTTTTCGGCCGAAAACCCGTTTGCGGCCGAAAACTCATTTTCAAATGTTTTTTGGTTTTCGGTGTAGCGTTTTCGGCCGAAAACCCTTAATCAACTTAGTTTTGACTATGGTCAAATAAAATTGGGACCTGATTGACTTTGGTTGACCAAATTCGACCTTAGTTAATTAAAGTCAATGATTTGAGAAAATTGATCTTAATTGTTTAATATTTTGATTTTCTCACTTGGCTCGGTTGATGCAGACAAATGGTTGGAATGAAGTTTGCTGACAACCACAACATTGTTGCCTGCCTGTCTGATCCACCTCCAAGTCATTAAGAGTTCACGTCTATGGTCCATGGGTTAAACAATTGCAGGATCACTCATGCAATTCGATCAAATCCCGTCATCTACAAAAGCTTAGTGAGTGGATTTTGGGATAAATCCTTTTTTTAATCAAGATGGAGCAAATGGAGCAGGCTCGATAGAATCAATTGTAAAGGGGGAGAAGGTTATTGTAACTAAAAAAATTATCCGAGAAGTTCTTCGCTTCGGAGATCAGGCTAGCTCCCCAACTGAAATTCATGTTGATCTGATATGGGAGGTTCTAGAAAATATGGGATATGAAGGAACCTTCCCTCCAATAATGAAGAAATTGCTCCCTCCTTATTGGCGCTTTCTTGCCCACACCTTTGTTATTTGCGTCTCAGGAAGAAAGGGAGGAGCAGATTAGATATCTCTATCATCCATCAATGCCATTATTGCTCTGATTATGGATCTGGACTTCAACTTCTCAATACTTGTATTCCATGAGATGAAGAGCAACTTACATTTGAAGAAGAAGGACGTATTTATGATGTATCCAAGGTTTCTTCAGATGATCTTTAATGATCAATATCTAGAATTAGATAGGAAAGGTGAAACTTTGGATTTGAAATCCTTGGGTCCAAATACCTTTGGACTGATGAAGCACAACCGCAAGGGTTCAAAGTTTGTGTTTAAGGGATCGAGTCCCTTGGTAAAGTTTGGTCGTTTTGCTGAGATAGAAGAAGCTTCTGAATCGGAAAATGTTTCAAATGATGAAGATGATTATGTTACAGTCTCTGAGCCTGAAGATGACACTATTCTTCCGGTGGCAATTGTTGCAGAGGAACATGTGCCTACGCTTGATATGGTTGACGACGACAATGATGATGATGATGATGATGATGATGATGATGATGATGATGAAGGAGTTGAGATGAATCAAGGGGGTGATGCATTAGTTGTTGATGATGAAGATTTCTTCTTTGATTTCGAGCCGAGTAATGATGACCTCCGTTCGTTCTTTGATAATGTCAATGATGTTGGGAAGTCTACAACTGAGACTGAGGGAGACTCTAATATTCTCAAGCTGCCACTTCAAAGACCTGATCAGATGGCAGACATCATTGTTAATTTGGATTCAACAGTGAGGATTCCTCCCCGAGCAGCTGCTACTCCAACCATCATTCCATCTGATCGTGATCTAGAAGAGTCTCAAGCCTCCCAGCCACCACTTAAAAGAAGAAGAGTAGATCCAAGGTCGGGAGTGCTCATTAGGGAACAATCTCAGCCTGTTCAACAATCAACTGCGACCGTTGTACCAACCCAACCAGATCATGTTGATAGCCAAGTGTTGCATGAGGGGCCCAGTGTTATTCGTACATCCTTTGAAGCCAGAAGCTCGTCAGCTCTTGGTGGCTCCTCAACACCCCAACCTGCTCATGATGCCGCTTCCGAACGATTGGCTAAGTTTTTACCCCCAAGAAGGTGTTGACCCTGCATCCAAGGGAAAAGGCATATCTATAGGTGCAGGGAGCTCCACTAATGAAGATCCAAAAACTGTTGAGCTAAAGGAATAAATCGGGATCTTAAAAAATTCTTATTGTAACCAAATAGGATACAATTAATAAAAGCGGGAAGAAAAAAGAAGTAGCCTAAGAAGAATGCTAGAAAAATGCCATGTGGCAAACTTAGGATTTGTTTATTAGAAGAGGTAGATCAGTAACGGACTGCATGCCAAAAAAAATTATATAACTTGAGCAGGTGCAATCCAAACAAGCCCTAATTCAGCTACTCACTTGATCACCCAAAAAGCTCTATCCAAGTATGAAGCTTATGCACAAGTTGGTTAAAGCTTCATACTGGATCTCTTTCCTCTAAATAATCAAAAAAGGTGGTCATAAGGTAACATATTTAAGGCGACTGGGACAATAATGTATATCGCATATGTTTCACGGGTTTCAAATCAACTTGGTGAAGTGGCAAAAATACATGGGAACTATAGCTCGCGTTTTAATGAGATCTAATCGCCAAAAAGTATGTGTGGGGGGAGGCATCTGAATCCAAAGAAACTGGAAACAAAGTTGACAGAGATCTAACAATAAAATGTTCTGATCTTGAAAATCATTGATGTTCATCTATCATCAAACTAGCCAACAAGACCTCAGTTCCAAAATTTAATCACCATTTCAGATAATTGAACCATGAGCCATAATATAGATGAGGGAAATGAGTTTTGTTACAGGACATAACAATAGTTATTAATGTTAATGAGACAAAAACAACATATATGCTACAGTGCGTCAGATTTTTCCTTGACTATGAATATGATTTCCAATTTTCTAGACCCCAGTGAAGTGAAGTGAAGTGAACTTAATTTGTACATATCTCAAACATTCAAACTTATCATTTTCCATTATATTTATATTGGCAACCCTTGAAACATACAAACTCTGCAAGACTCTTACATTAAGTATTTGAAGAATTCATGGCTATTAGATGAGCTGTTGGTGCACAAAAACTGCGGGTCTCTTTGGTTGGCTGGAATGGAATACACCGCGTAATGAAAAAAAGCAAAGTAACGCAACCAGTCATAACGTTCCATCAACATATTTGGTTGGCTTAAAAGATTGGAATGACTCGTTCCATCATGGAATGCTCCATTCCATTCCTATTTTTTCATTCCATCACTTCGATTACAGCACACCAACCATTGCCTGAACCTAATTAACTTGCACATTACTCTAATTATATTGTTAGAAATAGCCTGCTCCTGAGAAGTCCCCTTCATTTACTTGTATCAAATATCAAAAACCAATAAAGGATGGCTAAAGGTCTGCATAATTGTAAACTGCTAAGAGCTATTTGATAGATATTTTGGCATATGTACTAAGACTAGTGCTTAAGAGTTTTCATTAATTATTCTCACTTTATGCCGCCCAAATTTCAAAAATCAAAATCATACTATACCTCACAAGAAAAAACATACACATCAATATACCATACAAGATGTCCAATCTTTTTTCATATCTATAGGTGAAGGGAGCACAAACCGTACCGTAAAAAATGTGATGTGGCCTCCTACCAAACAAACGGAAAAAATTCCTATTGTTCCACAGTTACCTGACGATTCTCTACAGAACATGGAATTTTGGGTATTTGATGAGGTCACAACCACCGCCGTCATCAAGCTGCCGACTCGTAATATTCGTCTTATTGAAGCAAAGGATCTTCTACAGTTCGGCGAGCGTGATATCCGTACTTTGGCAGAGCATCAGATCTTGGTCAATGATGATATTCTGGAGGTTGCTGCTAAAGAGTTTACTGGCATGGTCGCTGAAATTATCAACAAGAGAATATGGGCAGGCGCCATGGGAAGTTCAGATGTGATGATCGTCGACAAGCCTTGAATTCATGCTAGCATCAAACCAAGGGGGAGACTGTTACGACCTAATTCTTTGGTTTGTGCTAGGCATATATGTTTTGTAGGCATTATTACTTCTTGTTAGGGCTTTATCTGAGTTTTCGGTTGGTTGGACAGAAAACGTTCCTTTTTCGGTCTCATGGTGTTTTCGGTTGTAAACTAGTTTGCTGTTTGTGTTCGCTATAAATAGGAGACTTAGATGACCAGTTTTGGGTTAGCTGTTTTCGGTCATTGTTGTATGTAAGATCCTTTGTACCTGGCGATTTCGGTTAATATACAATCGTGTGCATTTGGATCGATATTGCTTCTTCTTCTTCTTGATTCAATCTGATTTGATTCATTGATATTGTTTGATCACTAGTTGGTTCATTATTTGGGGACTTACAAACATATAATCAATATTCAGCAAGATTTCAGCAAAAAAAAAACAAAACAATAGGTTTGATGAGGTTGGACAAGGCAATACAAGTGTTGTCCAAACAGAACATGCACAAATGTTTTTTTACCCCGAAGAGTTATAAAAAACAAACAACTGCAAGATGAAAAGTGTTGCGCGTGTGTTGCGCCACGCATCAATAAGACGTCTGAAGAGGTTTTTTAAAAAAAACAAACTATCACCTAAGTGTTGTATACTTACCAATTACTAATAGCTTCAATCATGAAAAACCTTAATTACCTCTTCGTCTTCTTTAATGTGGCATAAAGAAAACCTGTTAGTACAAATAATGGGGAAGTTTAATCAGCTCAATCCTTTTTTTTATTGTGTGTACATTTGTAAGTCAAAATGCACATCAATAATTTAAATGGGTGACCGCTTCATTCTTTACATAGTAGTTTAACAATATAGATCCATTGATTTTACTAGTTCATAATGCACATAACTTTGTATAAAAGCCATATTCTTTTTGACACTTCGCCAGGTTTATTAGGACTTTGTAGGACCCTAATATTCATAAACCTTACACATCCAAAATTCTTCCTTAGTGTGTTAAACGTTTTAGCAACATATGTTCGTTGAACATTTTCCGGTGACTAATTTCATGTTTGTGGAGAAATTGAAAAGCATGTGTTTTCTATTATGTTTGGGCGTGTTCGGCACAGAATGTTTGGAAGCATTTGAGAGCTTCTAGCTTCTAGCGTTTGTCAAAACGCTTCGTTTTGAACAGAAATCATCGTTTGGTACTACAAGCTTCTAGCGTTTTCTTTAAACAAAAAGTTTCAAATCAAATGTTACTTCACGTAGCATTTAACAAAACACTACCAGCTAGATGCTACCCGCTACTCGTTACAAGCTACCCGCTACCAGCTATTTTTGCCGAACACACATCTTTCGATTGACTAAAGAAAATATGTCTCCATTTTTTTGTTTTTTTTTTTTTGTATTTTATATTTGTTCAATATTAACAAATAAAAATTTATTCATCATAATTATCATTACCATTTTTGAATAAATAAATGAATATTTTGTGTTATCTTTTATCAACAAGTCACACTCCACTATTTTATTTTGTAAATTATATTATTATTCAAAAAACGACTTGAAAATATTTTTATTATAGGGAATTTTACATTTATATCCTTCTAATCTATAAATATTACTTCTATATCCTTATAAACTTCAATATTACATGTATATCCTTTTAAAAATATAAAAATTTCATCTATATCTAAATCCATTTTTTAATTATAATTATATCAATTTTATATTTAGAAAATTATATAAAAATAAAAACTACATATAAGTTTACCAAAATACCCCTTTTGACATTAAACGAGTATCTATTCGATCTTCAATGGGGCCTCTTCTTCATTGTTTCAATTCGTAGATATCTATTCAATCGCTTAATAAACATCTGCTACCTCACCTTCTTCTCACCTGCACCACAACCTGTAAACGACAATGCCCCCTTCGTTCCACACTACTTTGAGAAACAAGTACATCGCCACTCCTCACCGTTGTGACCTAGATATATCCTCCCCTTTCACAAAAAAAGCGTCAACCACAAATTCCTCCTCGTCTTCTCACCGACAATTTAAGGTTTGATTCTCTTCTGTCTTCTTTTAGTCAAGGTTTATTCTACGGATGTGCCTCTAATAGTTTAAAGTTTCATTTGGATTTGATTGGTTTGTAGATTACCAAAGTATGCATAGAAAGTAATTGTTTCATGTTCGATGTTTAGTATTTGCGAATTGTAGTCTAATGTTGCAATTTGTTAATTCTTCTTGGTATTTTCTTATTTTGAGATTTGAAGGTTCGATTTACACATATCTTCAAGTAGAGTTATCATGCTCGTAAGTGATTGTTACACAATTCGTTCCAATAAAAGCTTAGATTTGATCATGCTAATGTTTATATTCCTGTATGAAGTGTTATGAAGTCTAGTATAGTTAGTAATTTGTTTTTTGTAAAGCTTAAGATCGGTATCAAGTTCCAACTCGGCTTTACTTTTGATACCAAACTCCAATGCAACTATAAACAATTGGAAAATGGCTTCAAGTAGACCTTTACAACAGAATGTTCGACTTTTTGATTGAACATGATAGAATCTCATTTTCTATTGCAGATTGATCTGACTTCCAAGGTATCTTTAATCTTCCTAGAACACCAAGCAAACAACCTGGAACTTTTAGTAGCAATCAATTTGGAATGTTTCCTACCTGCTGACTCACCACCATCTAGCATTTTTGTGCAGGAAATTTGGTATTGGTTTTGGACTAACTAAACCAAAGATAAAAAAAACATCAATTTTTCAGTATTATTTGGTTCTTTATTTTCTGATCACGGAGTTGGTTTCGGATCTATGTTGTATGTAGAATTTTACATGTTTCTTCTTAAGTGTAACCTATTTTGAAAGAGAGTTCTAATCATGTGGAATATTTTACACAGGTTGTAAATGTGGGGAGACATTATATCCATGATAACTATCAGCTTTCATTCAGGCTGTTCAAAGCTTCTCTTTTCCTATTTGTTATAGCAACCATAAGCACTTTTTCATAAATATGTCGGTTATCTGTAAAGGATTTGATCATTTATTGTTTCGCGTTTCTACCAACTGGATGGGGACTAATAATAGTAAGCAAGCTCTCATTATTTTGAATCAAAATCTTGATCTTTTTATTTCTTGAAGTAAAATTAACCATTTTTTCTTCGATACTATTGGGTTAAGAAGAGTTGCGTCATTGGGCTTTTGGTCTAAGTCCATTGTCTTCACGGTATTGGGCCTGTCCAGCCGTGTTTCATTTATTACGGTTTACTATATGTAGTGCATTCATGCACCGTAGGATGGACGCTTTTTGATAGTTTTACTCTTTTGATCGTATTGTAACCCTAGCACTCCTCTACAGTAGCAATTCCTCATAGAGTTCTTCTGAGGTCGTGACTGATTAATCATTCGACACAAGCATCGATTCATCTGGTGTTATTGCTTTCATTGTGTTCTTGTTTTGTCTGTTTAAGAATCTTATCGATCTAAACGTTTTAATCTCATCAATTGGTATCAGAGCGGGAGACTGTGTAAATCATACACATCTCTTCTGTTTGAAGCATATTTTTAGGGTTTCCGCTTTTATTGACTCTGTTGAGCCGTCATCTCTTCATTGACGTTGTTCATAGATCTCAATATTGCCCTAATACCGCCTTACAGGTCTGATTCTTGACAGGTAAACAGATCAAGTCATTATGTCTCACGACGAATCTCAAACCAATCCCATTAACATCTCCAACATCATTGGATCGACTACAAGGATTCCAATCTTGTATACTCAAGAGTATGAAGTCTGGGCTCGTCACTTTGAAGATTATGTCCTAGGTTCAAAGGACATTGGATATTTAATCTGGGAAGCAATTACCGTGGGTCCTCTTTCTCATACTAGAACCGAAAGAACCATCAAGACTCAAAAGGAGTATAATCAGCTGATGATTGACGTGAAAGATGTTGCTCAAGACGAGAAGGACAAGCTGCTTAGCAACATAAAAGCAATGAGGATGATCATATTCGCTTTACAATCTGACACCTTTCATCTGGTGAGTGCATGTACCACTACAAAGGAGATTTGGGATCGGCTTAAGGAGTTGTATTCCACCGATAAGGATCTCGAACACTCTACTCAAACTCTTCTGCTTTCAGAGTTCGGTGACTTCAAGCAAAAGCAAGATGAAAGTCTCATTCAAACGTTCGATCATTACAACCATCTTCTCAGCAAGATGATCAAGCATGGAATTGGCAGAGAGGTGATCGAGCAGAAAGTCACATTTATGAATGGCCTAAGGCTATAATGGATGGCTGTGGTTTCAACTGTTAAAGATCATGAACAGTTTAAATCCTATTCGTTGGCGAAGCTTGTGGGAATTCTCAAGTCTCATGAAAGTGTTGTGACCAAGGAAACAAAAGTGGTTTCCGGATTGGGATCATTGGCTCTTATCTCAAAGGGTAAGAATTTAATTGAAGAAGAAACAAAATGTAACCTTTCTGAATGTGATCTGACAGATGAAGAATATGCACTGATGGTATCCAATCCCAAGCGGTTTGCATGAAAGAAGTTCCCAGCCAAGAACCGAAACTGGCAGGGAAGCTATAGTTCAGAGAAGGCGAAAGAGGAGATTAAAAGTGCTCCTCGGAAAGAAGAGGAAAAGAAAGAAAGCAAACTTGTGGGTGATTCGGGCTATGACTGCAATTATTGTCATGGCAAAAACCATCTAGCAAAAGAGTGTATGTTAAGAAGAATGAATGAGAAGAAAGAGAATGAAGACGATGACGCTTACTACACTCGTAAGCTAGAAGAATCCAACAAAAAGAAGTCTAACGATAAATCCATGCCTGTGTTACTTGTGCAGGAAAATGTTGAAGAAAACGAGTTCGGTGGAGTAGAGATCTGGTCTACTGATTCGGAAGATGAGGAAGTACACAAGCCCACTCATGGCAGGGCATTCGTAGCGAAAGAAGAAGGTTCTGGTTTGGCAGGAAAGTGTTTGATGGTGACGGGTGGGGTGTCACAAATGAGAGGTTACACTACAGATGGCGGGGATCATGAAGCGAAAGAGAGGGAGGATAAATGCTTCACATCGAAACCAGTTGGAGAACAGATCAATGAATGTGATCAGTTGATCAAGAAGGTAAATTCTATTCTCATAACACTCAAAATACCTGTTTCTAACTATGAAAAGGAATTAAATAATTGAAAATCTAAATTTTCTAATCTAAGTGGTAGCCTAAAACAAAATCGCCTCACAAATGCTAACCTAACTGATCAAATTAGCAGGGTGTCATCCAAGAGTGAGGAGAGAAGGATATGGATAGAGCAGAAGGAATTAGAGTTGGTTAGGGTAAGAGACGAACTGATATATTTGCAACGTGGCAATTTGAAATTTCTGAAACAAAGGAACATTTTTTGTTTAATTGTTAAACGTCTTTACACAAATATCACTCAGTTGCATTTAGATTGTGATATTGGCAAATAGATTCACAAAATGATTTTGCCTTTCCTTGAATTAAAGGAAGACGAAATAGATGCTGATTGTTATAAATGTGAATCAATTGTCTCATCAGAAGAAACTTTTGAAGCCTACAGGATTGGACTGGACAAAATCGAGTCATTTATTAAGTCCAAGGACCACAAGGACATGCTTAGAAACTTACTGGATGAAAATGATAAATTGAAAATAAAGACCGAAACTGTACAGAAGTTTGATTCATCGAGTTCTAGGTTAAGTTCAGATAACAAAATTGATATTGAAAATACTTCTGAATTTGACGAAGACAATGAAATGAGTGAAATTTCTGTAGAGGGTGAGGTTGACTGTTCTGAATTTGTTAAAACCGAACCAGCAAATGTCCTTATATCTGAAAACTCTGTTGAGTTCGCTCGATCGTCTAAAGACAAGAGCACAGTCCTAAAATAGAAAGTTGTGGTATACCAAAAGGTGAAAAATGTACCGAATCAAGTGTACGCCACCACTGGTGTTACCAAGAAGCAAACTGTTGAGCTAACTTCCTTGGTAAAAGAAGATAATGTTGATGGCTATGATGAGTACTTCTGGTCTGCCTCAATAGATATTGCAGATGAAACAAAAGGACTATCGAAACAAACCTCGTGGAGAGTAAAAGGCAGATACATGGCTGAACCTATCTACAAGCCATCTAGCTTTGCTAAAGCAAGTATAAGTGGTACAAAAGACTTTCAAAGTGAATCTTCAATAGGTTCAAGCGAATCTCAGACAGTAAGAACCGAACCTCATGTCAAGAAGGCGAAACCGAACGTAAACATTCACAAATCTTCCAAACAACTTGCAGAGAAAAAACGCCAGCGAAATAGGAGATATCAGAAAAATCTCAGCGAGAGGAAGCAGTTTTGGCAATCCCAAAACTCCAACTATGTAAATAAAGAAAGGGCTTCCAGTCAAAGAGCGAAAGCCAATTCGTAGGCAAAACCTGGACAGTGTTCACACTGTCATTCCTGTGCTTTGCAGAAGCAAAAGGGAAATCTAGCTCACAGGCCTTCTTCACCAAGAGAGTGTTGGATAAGGTGTCTAAGTCCATAACTATTTCTGGTATGTACTTGACCCGACCCGGCATGGTCCATTTGGGTTGCATGGCACCATGCAATCGGATAGACTAAATGAGAGAAATAACACTTGTGGATTATTAATATATTATAAGTTCTAATATATTAATAATATTATTTAATTAGTTTGATCAAGAATTAAATAAGTGATCAAAAGATAACTAATTAAATATATGGGTTGATTATGTAAATTATGCATAACTTGTATAGTGAGCTAAGAGGCTCCATGGATTATCAAGTTGGGTTAAACCCATAGGATGCTCCATGGGAGTTACAAACCCATGGGTCATGGAAATGAAGAGTCATGACACATTAGGGTTTACATGGTGTAACCCTAGATGTGTCAGCACTATATAAAGAACCCATGCTCCACCAAAATCGGTTGCACACAAGAATCAAGAGGGCTAGAGCCGATTTTGCAAGTATACTATTCTCTCAAAAGTTTACTCCAAAAGCATTTGGTGTTGTGTGAAGCATTTGAGGCATCACACTTGGGGTGCTAGGCTCACAAGGTTTCAAGGATCATAATCAAAAACAAGGTAAGTTATTCTATCTTTCATTCAAGTTCAAAATGTTCCCCATGTATGCTAGATAGGAATATAACCTTGGAATTCAACTTTGCATGATAATTAGACAAACATAGATCCAAGGTTATTAGGGTTGCATATACACTGAGGAAGTGTTAGAATGCTCAAAACCCATCAGTGGTATCAGAGCCTAGGTTTGTTTGTTGTTTTTTTTTTTGTGCAAACTGCTTGGAAAAAAATCGTTTTTCTGTTTTCTGCTCATATGAAAGTTTGCACATTTGTTGCTGGAAATGGACTAGAAACATTACCCTAAACTGTTTTGATGTTTTAAAGCTTGTTTTAGATGGTGCAATGTTTATGCTAATCCACTTACAATGGCAATTAATAAAATTACAAGTTTTTTTAAGTGTAACTTTTTGATTCTTGAAAGTGTTCATATTCATGTTCTTGAACTTATGAAGATTAGATGATCATAGGAATTATTTGTAACCTTCATGGTAGTTTAATTCATGATCATAATGTGTTTTAATGGAGTCCATAACTTGTCCTCAAGTTATGGAAAACCAAAAGTCTCACTTTTATTAAAGCCATTAAAAGAACACAAGAGTTATAAAAATGAAGAGTCTTCATTTTTATTACTCAATTAATTCATAAGTTATAAGAAATGAAAAGTTTTGGAAGTTTACAAAACTTGCCCTCAAGTTTTGGAACATGTAAAGTCTTGATTAAAACTTTAGTTCCAACCCTTAGAATTTTAAAAGTTAAAATTCAACCCTTATACTTTATAATATTATAAGTTACTAATATATATATGTATAACGTCAAGTCGTCTTACCGCTAGTACGTCTCATTCACGAAGTCGGTCTATAAAGGGGGTATAAGGTTGTTGCCTATAAAATGGCAACTTAATGGGTGTCCACTCTCACCCACCGCTTCCTTGATCGGTGGAGGGTCGTTAGCCGAATGGGTAAGACAAGGACTTATAAATTCTCATTAAAAGTATGATGAATATTATAAAGTAACTAAATGCTTTTATTAAATTCCCAATCTTAGTTACTTTAGGAAAACGTGAATAAGGTGCTAATCCATGAAATTACACTTTACACTTTGTTTAAGTCGTTGGTGGAGCGTGTGTGGTTAACCGGCACACTAACTTGGACTTAACAAGGTAGGTAAAGGGTGACTTAAGGTTTACCATAGCATCGGTGGAGCGTGTGTGGTTTACCGGCACATCGATTGAGTGATAAACCTTGAGGGTACCAAGTGATTTGCATGGTTACTTCACACCTCGTTTTGTGATCCTCGGTATCCCAATCACAAAACTTGGAGGGCACACTCGAGATTGAAACATGTCTTTGAAAAATTCATTGAATCTCAAAAGAATGTAGGAATTTCTAAGAACCAATTAAAAACCTAATATCTATATTTCGTTTTTCATGGTGGAAATTGGTGAATCGTCATTCACCTACCTTTCAAATATGTTATAGCTTGGATTACGACATACCTCTTCTAAGTTATAATATATTGTGATTGGATCATAGCCTTAATATTACATTTTGGTGTTTTATTAAGGACTCTCTTAATATCTAAACTCATCTTGTTCTCTTCTTTCAGATGTCTTCAAACAATGCTGCTTCTGGCTCTAATCCTAATGGCTCCTTTACCCTTATGAACTTGTGTGGGAAAGTCATTTTTGATGGATCCAACTTCAATGAATGGATCAGAAACATCAGGATGATTACCCGCTACGAGGACAAAGAATATGTCCTTGACAAGGAGCTTAAGGAGATTGATGAGACCACTGCAACTCCCCAGGAGATCGCTGACTTCCGGGCACATGAAAGGGATGCTACAAAAGTGGCATGCATCATGTTGGCCACCATGACAGCGGAACTCCAAAAGTCCTATGAGGACTTCTACCCTTTTGAAATGCACCAAGATCTGATGGAAAGATACCATCAAAGTGTACGACAAGAGAGGTATGAAATCATATGCTCTATCATAACAACCATGATGAAGGACGGGGAATCCGTCACGAGCCACATGCAGAAAATGCAAAGGTATGTGGATCGGTTGTTGAAGCTTAATGTGAACTTCCCTGAGGAGCTTGCAATAGATATCATTTTGCACTCCTTACCATCGTGCTATGATCAATTCCGCATGACATATCACATGAATAAGGAAGAGGTCACACTCAGCAAACTTCAGGGACTCCTCAAGACCGCAGAAACAGGTCTTAAGGGTAAGTCAGTTGTTAACACTCCTACTCCAAACTCCGCCCCGGTTTTGGCAATCGGGAAAAGTCGAGGGAAGAAGAGGAAGGGCTCTTCGAAGGGTACCAAGGCTAGGACCCTTGATGGCTCTTCTTCAAGTGGAACCAAGAAAGGTTTCGTCACTCCTTCTTCTGACCCAAAAGAGGCTGAATGCTTCTATTGCCATGAAAAATCACATTGGAAGCGGAACTGCCCAAAGTACCAGCAAGATGTGAAGGATGGGAAAGTTAAACCCAACCATGCAGGTATTTACACTATCTTATCTAATAACTCACCCCATTCTAACTCTTGGGTCCTTGATACCGGTTGTGGTATTCATATTTGTTCTGATTTGCAGGGACTAAGAAGAAGTGAGAATGTGGAGCATGGAAGAATAAACTTAATCATGGGGAATAGGAAAGCTTTACCTGTCACCAAGATTGGAGTTTATACTTTATCGCTAAGTAGTGGGTTTAGTTTAGATTTGAATAAGTGTTGTTATTCGCCAGAAATGGCAAGAAACATTATTTCCTTTCATGCATTGTATAAACAAGGTTTCACCTTTTCATTTGATAATGAAGTTGGTTCGATTAATGTTTTCTTTAATAATGTTCTTTATTTTAAAGCATTACCTTGTGATGGCGTGTATGAAACTGTATCTGTGGTTGATAACTTAGGAAATAATGTATTGTGTATTGATTCTGTTAATAATAATAACTTGGATAAAGCATCATTATGGCATTGTCGTCTTGGACATATAAGCAAGAAACGCATAGGCCAACTCCAAAAGGATGGAGTCTTGGAGTCATTTGACCTAAAGTCAGATGATAGTTGCGAATCATGCTTACTTGGAAAAATGACAAAGTCACCCTTCACAGGTTCTTGTGAGAGGGGTGAAGGTTTGTTGGATCTTATACACACGGATGTGTGTGGACCCTTCAAACGTGCCACAAGGGATGCTAATCGTTATTATTTGACTTTTACTGATGATTACAGTAGATATGGATATGTCTACTTAATCAAGCATAAGTCAGAGACTTTTGAAAGGTTTAAAGAAATTAAACAGGAAGTCGAGAATCAATTGGGCAGGAACATTAAGATGCTTCGATCCGATCGAGGTGGTGAGTATCTTAGTTCAGAGTTCCTCGACTATCTTAGGGAATGTGGGATTGTCTCACAATTGACACCTCCCAGGACACCGCAGTTGAACGGTGTAGCTGAGAGGCGTAATCGAACCTTGTTGGATATGGTTCATTCCATGATGAGTCGAGCTTCGCTACCAATCTCATTTTGGGGGTATGCCTTAGAGACTGCCGCCCATATCCTTAATCTAGTCCCTACAAAGAAAGTTGCCAAAACTCCTCATGAGATGTGGACTGGTAAAGTACCCAAACTAGACCACATCAAGATTTGGGGTTGCGAGGCTTTCGTGAGACGCGAGACTCATGATAAGCTCGAACCTCGAAGCGAGAGGTGTATTTTCATCGGCTACCCACAACAATCCTTTGGTTACCTCTTCTACAGACCTAGTGAAAATGTGGTCTTTGTAGCTAGGAGGGCTGTCTTTCGAGAGAGAGAGAGAGAGTTCATAAGCCAAGGAGACAGTGGGAGGCAAGTTGACCTTGAAGAAATTCAAGAGTCAAGTGGTGAAGGAACTTCAAACCCTAACACTCAACTTGAGGAGGAAACTCCTGTTGAGCCAATTGACAAGTCTGTACCTCTAAAGCGTTCCACAAGGGTTAGGAATGCACCTGAGCATTACTATGGATTCCATATTACTGTGGAAGGTGATACACTTATCAGTGATGAGACACTGATAAGTCTGGATGAACCTAACAGTTACGCGGAAGCCATGGCAGGCCCTGAGTCAGCCAAGTGGAAAGAGGCAATGGACAGCGAGATACAGTCCATGTATGACAATCAAGTTTGGAACTTGGTTGAGAATGTACCAGGTCGTAAGACTGTAGGGTGCAAATGGATCTTCAAGAAGAAGACCGACATGGATGGTAATGTACACACTTATAAGGCACGACTGGTTGCAAAGGATTTCTCACAATCTCCGGGAGTTGATTATGATGAGACCTTTTCTCCAGTGGCCAAGATTAAGTCTATTAGGGTTCTGTTAGCCATAGCCGCATTTCATGACTATGAAATATGGCAAATGGATGTCAAAACCGCTTTCCTTAATGGAAAGTTGGTTGAGGATGTTTACATGAGTCAGCCAGAGGGTTTTGTCAATACAGAGTACCCTAATAGAGTGTGTAAGCTTGAGAAATCCATTTATGGGTTAAAGCAAGCACCTCGCAGATGCAATCTTTGCTTTGATGAGAAAGTCAAAGAATTTGGCTTTTCTAGGAGTGAAGATGAATCTTGTGTATATGTCAAGGCTAGTGGGAGTATAGTTAGTTTTTTGGTATTGTATGTGGATTACATACTACTCATAGGAAATGACATCCCAACTCTGCAGGAAGTTAAGTCCTGGCTTCGGAAGTGTTTCTCTATGAAGGACCTAGGAGAAGCTGCCTATATTCTAGGGATAAGGATCTTGAGAGACCGGAGTAAAAGACTAATTGGACTTAGTCAGAGTACCTACTTGGATAAGGTGCTGAAGAGATTCGGCATGCAGGACTCCAAGAAAGGAGAGTTACCCATCCAGAGTAACGCCAGATTGAGTAAGACACAAAGCCCTAGTACTGAGGCTGAGATAGCAGAAATGAGTCGAATACCTTATGCTTCGGCTGTAGGATCGATCATGTATGCTATGACGTGTACTCGACCTGATGTAGCCTTTGCTTTGAGCATGGTTAGCAGGTATCAGGGGAACCTTTGCAAGGCACACTGGACTGCGGTAAAGAATATCCTCAAGTACCTACGGAGGACTAAGGACTGGGTCCTTACCCTTGGTGGGAGTGAAGACTTGAGAGTTGTAGGGTATAGTGATGCTAGCTTTCAGACTGATAGGGATAATTTCTGCTCTCAGTCAGGCTGGGTCTTTACCTTAAACGGAGGAGCAATTTCTTGGAAGAGTTCCAAGCAAGAGACAGTGGCTGATTCAACTTGCGAATCAGAGTATATAGCAGCTAGCGAGGCAGCAAAGGAGGCGATATGGCTGAAGAACTTCATTGGAGACCTTGGAGTTGTACCAGCTATTAAAGAGCCAATGGAAATATTCTGTGATAGTGAAAGTGCAGTTGCCTTAGCCAAGGAACCAAGGGATCACGGGAGATCCAGACACATCGACAGAAAATACCATTTCATCAGACATCGAATAGAAGAAGGACTCCTCGTGGCAAAGAGGGTATCATCGGATGAGAACCCAGCAGATCCCCTCACGAAGGGACTGACTCGGGTTAAGCATCTCCAGCATGCTCGGAGCATAGGGTTGAAGGATGATATTAGATTTAGTAGTTAGATAACCTCGAAATTTGTAAAGTGTAATTGACATTAGATGATGAATAAAAGGTGTTTTATTTATGAGTAAAGTGTTGCTATCTCTTGTCGATCGTTTACTATATTTCTTTTGCATGTTTTGACTTCCAAAATAATTATGTTTGGTATATCATATTATTCGAACCTCCACAGTCGGTCATATGTCGGAAGTAGGTATGAATCAAGACTGTCATGATTGATTGCAGAGGTCTAAGGTGTTGGACATGGCTACAACAATCATGAGTACTCATAAGTTCTGAGCATTGGACTCAACCCACGCTCACTGGAATCACTTCATGGAATTTATCTCTAGTGATCGTGAGACGGTAATATCATATGAGTCTTCAAACCTAGAGATATGATTTGTTACTTATGAGTTGGTTATGAATTGATTGTACGAAAACGCATTGGTAACTCGATGTTATAAAACGTGCTCTTGTGTATAATTCAATGAGTGGTAGAACAAACATATGAGTCGAAGTTTATCTGTTCCTTCTTGGATTAGAAGCTGATATCTGGGCCCCTCGATGATTTTGTTTTGACCTATGTACCGGGCCTAGTCAGAACTAAGTTGATGTGTTCAATTAAGTTCTTTGTCAAACAAATCGGAAATCGGGAAACAAACTGCTGGACAATAAGTAAGACATTGTTCCATGTATTTGTCCGGCTGATATCTCGAACAGAGGATTATATGATCACTTATCTTAAATGGCGTATCATCATCTTCTCAGTTCCGAGAGACCTTGAAAGAGCTACGATTGCCGATCGGTTCCTGAAGTATTGCAGTTATAGTTATTAGACTTATCCAAGTGGGAGACTGTTGGATAAGGTGTCTAAGTCCATAACTATTTCTGGTATGTACTTGACCCGACCCGGCATGGTCCATTTGGGTTGCATGGCACCATGCAATTGGATAGACTAAATGAGAGAAATAACACTTGTGGATTATTAATATATTATAAGTTCTAATATATTAATAATATTATTTAATTAGTTTGATCAAGAATTAATTAAGTGATCAAAAGATAACTAATTAAATATATGGGTTGATTATGTAAATTATGCATAACTTGTATAGTGAGCTAAGAGGCTCCATGGATTATCAAGTTGGGTTAAACCCATAGGATGCTCCATGGGAGTTACAAACCCATGGGTCATGGAAATGAAGAGTCATGACACATTAGGGTTTACATGGTGTAACCCTAGATGTGTCAGCACTATATAAAGAACCCATGCTCCACCAAAATCGGTTGCACACAAGAATCAAGAGGGCTAGAGCCGATTTTGCAAGTATAATATTCTCTCAAAAGTTTACTCCAAAAGCATTTGGTGTTGTGTGAAGCATTTGAGGCATCACACTTGGGGTGCTAGGCTCACAAGGTTTCAAGGATCATAATCAAAAACAAGGTAAGTTATTCTATCTTTCATTCAAGTTCAAAATGTTCCCCATGTATGCTAGATAGGAATATAACCTTGGAATTCAACTTTGCATGATAATTAGACAAACATAGATCCAAGGTTATTAGGGTTGCATGTACACTTAGGAAGTGTTAGAATGCTCAAAACCCATCAGAGAGTTCACCAAGAAACACAACCATCCTAACTCTCAACCAAATCAAACTCCTCTCAAGGATGTTAAAGGAAAAGGGAAGCTGGTCTCAGATTCTAAAGGTCAAAGGAATAAGCCGAACACTAACCCTAGGAAAATTAAGAAAGAATTTGTTAGGAATCAAAACAAAGTTAAGCAATCTGATTCAAACAAACCGAATATGAAAGAAAATAAAGTTCAAGTTTACACCATTAAAAGAAAAGACGAAACTGAAAGATCTAGTATGCCCAAGAGTCATTATAGAATGATAATACTAATAATATATGATCCTATAGGGTGACACCATATAGCAAGTTACCGTCAATTGATTATTTATTAGTATAATTTGATTATTAATAAATATATCAACAGTTGTATTTAATTGGAAAATTATTATTTCATGAAAATAATATTTTACTAATTGAGAATTTATTATTTATGGAAATAATATTTATTGGAGAAATAACAACTTATGAAATATATCATAAAGTATGATTATTTATAAGTTATATTTATATCTTAATAAACTAGTTCAATTTATATAAAAGATGGTTTTATATAAAATAAGATATTTATATATTCATATTTATATCTTAATAAGCTAGATAAAATTTATATAAAAGATAGTTTTATATAAAATAAGATATTTATATATGAGTAGTTATATAATATATATATATATATATATATATATATATATATATATATATATATATATATATATATATATATATATATATATATATATATATATATATATATATATGTTGGGAATTCTTTATAAAAATATTTGGTTTTTATAAAGATAACATGTATGTGCATAAAAACTAGCCATGAGACAACTTTTATCTTCTTTTGGACATGCCTTTTTCGAAAATTGTAAGGAGACCAAGCATGGTCTTCTTTTTCCATGCTTGGGACAAAGTTTTACCTCTTTTACTTTATGGTCTCCCTTTGCTTTTTTGGCCTCTATATAAGGGAGGGCATGGAAGGTTAGAGTGTATGCTTGAAAGCATTCATTCTTCCACTTCTTTGGCTAGCAAAACCCAGAGCAAAAGTGCTCCCAAGAGGCTGCCAAATTTCGAAATTAAAGCATCCTTCTTCTCTTCCATTCTCTTGCATTTGAGGTTAAAAGGATGTCCCTTTTGTTGCTTCACCTTTGAACATATATTTGGTATATATTTCAAAGGCTTATGAACAACAAATTACAAGTAAATACTAGCATGTTTTGATGGTTCTACTCTTGCTTGGTGGATACTTGTAGAGAACTCTTGCTTTAGAGTTTCATGCCACACTTCATCAACTTCTAACCTCCCATGTGGATCAAAGTCTTCAAAGGTTGTTATGTTTTCCCTTTTATGGTTGTTTTAATCTTCCTAACTCTTGCAAAATGATCCTTGGTGGGTAAAATAGTTTTAGTTTTATTCAACATTTTTAAAGCTTCCGTTGTCAATTTTATCGGTTGTGAAACCGGATTTTTGAATAAAAACCCAACAGAAACCACATTAATAAAACGAATGTATATGGTTGATATTTTTATTACTTTTCCATCTTCTGTAAAAGTGTCACCAGGACCCAAGAAACTTGAGTTCCTAAATCGGCTTAATTCTTGCAGGTTATACGTGACGAGCAGTTCGACGACGAATGGTATATTGATAGTGGCTGCTCGCGTCACATGACAGGAAGGAAGGAAGAGTTGAGGGAGTTTTGGTCTCTCAAAGACGGTGGGTGTGTTAAGTACGGAAACAACTCTTATGGCACGATAAAGGGCTACGGGATGATTACAAATGGAGATTTCTCAATCCGTAAAGTTGCCTATGCGGAAGGATTGCAACACAACCTAATCAGTGCTTCACAGATGGTTGTGGGAACTGGGCTGAAGGTTTCGTTCGATGATGAAGGATCAGAAATCATAGAGAAGAAAACGAAAAAGGTTCTACTTAAGTCGCAGCGAAAAGGCGAGATGTATCCACTTAATTTAAATCTGATACGAGGGAAGCCTGCTGTATGTCTACTAACTAAGGCTCACTCTGATGAAAGCTGGTTATGGCACAGAAGACTCTCGCACCTCAACTTTAAAGATATCAACAAGCTCGTGCTTGGTGATCATGTGAGAGGTCTTCCCCTCTTGAAGTTTGATAAGGAGCATCTATGCGCTGCATGCGAAATGGGAAAGCAAAGCAGAAAGAATCATCCAACTCTTGTAAATACAAAGATCATCGAGCCTTTTGAGTTTCTTCATATTGATCTATGTGGACCATCTGCAATTGAGAGTATCGGCGGTAGTAAGTTTATACTTGTTATTGTTGATGATTTTTCCCGTTTCACTTGGGTATATTTTCTTAAACAGAAATCAGAGGCTACTCCAAAACTAAAGAACTTTATAAAGCAAGTGGAAGTTCAGTTGCGAAAGCTTGTTCGTAACATCAGAAGCGACAATGGATTGGAATTCAAGAATAAAGATTTTGAAGAATTTCTAGCCGGAAAAGGAGTCACACACAACTTCTCTGTTCCTTACACTCCACAGCAAAATGGAGTAATTGAAAGACGCAACCGATCTTTGTGTGAAGCAGCCCGAACTATGCTTAGCTTCGCTTCTCTTCCTCTGTATTTCTAGGCCGATGTTATCGCTGCTGCTTATTATACATAGAACCGATCCTTCCTCAATAAGCGATTTTCTGTCACTCCTTATGAAATTCTTAATAATCGCAAACCTAACGTAAAGTTTTTTCATGTCTTCGGTTCCAGATATTTCATCTTCAGCTCCAAAGAGAATCGAAACAAGTTTGATGTAAAAGCTGACGAAGGGATTTTCTTGGGGTTTTCTCTAACCTCCAAGGCATATAGGGTTCTCAACAAAAGATCAAAGAAATTAGAAGAAACCTATTATGTCACATTCGATGACAATTACATGAAGAAATTCCAATCAACCGAAGGTTCCACGGAAGAAATCTTTCCTGTTATTGGTAAAGTCATTGCACCGATATCCAACCTGTTTGAAGAGTACATGTTGCTTTTTGACGAACCAGAAAAAGCCATTGTAACATACACGTTTAGTTATCGTGTTATGTAATTTTAAAAGTGAATAATATAATGAAATATTATATGAATTTGAGAGTTGAGTTCTAACAGATAGTTTTTACTAGAAATGAAGAAAACTATATTTAGAATCACTCGGAAAATATTGGAAGTCTTATGAGATTCCAATCTAATGTTAAATATTGAAATTAACGAAAATATAAATTTGAAAATAAGTACAATTATATTAATGAAAGTTGTAAAGAATCTCTTTAGAAACATTTAGGCGAAAACCTCATTGAAATCCGAGATATAACAAAGAAGTTATGACTTATTGAAGTTTCGCGACAAAACCGGCACGACGCCGTATGACGTAAAAAGTGAGTTTTTGATAAACTACTTTATAGCCCTAGTGATCTAAATGAAAGTCGTAGTATTCGTTAAACCGAGAATTTACATAAAAATAACGTCAAAATCTGACTTCGTACGAGGAAGTTATGATTTTTCTAAGTTTCGGAATAGCAGTAGACAGCTAAAAACTCGAAATAAAGATCGAGTGATTTTTAGCCAACACAACCTAAATGAGAATCGAAGGTCTCGTCAATAGTAGTATAACGGTAAAAAGACAGACGAAAACGGACGTTAGATGAAGAAGTTATGAATTTTAACGGACTTTTCCTGTCCCGGCCCGTTAAAAATATAATATTAAAAATGAATATAAAATTAGCTAACGGAGTCTAAACGGAAGTTGTAGAGTATAACCTCACCTACGCGTGGATATAAAGAATGCCACAAACAGAGCTCGTATGCAAAAGATATGAATTTTTGAAGTTTTTAAAAAAAATAAATAAAAATTTGAGGGTTATCCGAAGGGTACGCCCATCGTACTTCGCACGTATGCGACCCGGAGCCAGCCAGTCGCCGGTCTTCACATGATAGCCATGTAGCGGACACGTCTGATCCACGTGCCCTCCCTTCCGAGAATCGGACGCGTGTCCCGTACGCCCCGCGTATAGCGCGAATACGCCCCGGGTAGTGAGCTGCTTCGGACCCTATAAAAGGGATGCGAGGCTGCCCGTATTTGGTTGCTAATTTTTGATCTCTTTCACATTTTTAGCACACTTTTAATCCCCTGAAGCCCCGGTATTATTACCGACACCCGAAGTCAGTCCCGACGCTCCGAAGTTTCCGAGAAAATTATATTTTCGAGTCGAAACTCTGCCCGAGTGAGGCCGGTTTTCAACTATAGTCCCTGGTTTCGTCACAGAAAGTCATATTTAGAGCCGAAGTGCTGCCCAAATTATCATTTAATCCCCGGTTATTTCACGGTGAGTTCAATATATAGTAACAATTGTATGTTATGTGTTATATGTGCTATGTGTTTTTCCGTGTTATTATCTCTAATTGTTATACGATGCTATTATGGTAGCAAGGTTATACCTTTGACCATGTGATCAGTGAAAGGACTTAGATTCACAGTGGTACTGGTATGTAGCCTCTGGCCATGTAGAGCATGTCTCTTAAGAGAATGACTTCTATTCTATGACATTGGCAGAAGGTTAGATAGGGCTGAAAGCCTGAAATCTACCAAAATGCTTAATCAGAAATTGTATGTCTTCTATGCCATTTGGGCTAAAGCTTTATTGATGTATATCAAGTATTGAAATTGTTATGTCTCATTGATTGTTACGGAAAGCCTGTCGCATGATTCACATACGCCTTTGTTGTTCCTTGTTCCCTTTGTTTCAGTCATATTGATATATATATATATATATATATATATATATATATATATATATATATATATATATATATATATATGGCATAACGTTATATTGTATCTATTATTGAACTCACTAAGCGTCACCGCTTACCCTTCTCAATGTTTAACAATTGCAGGCAATAAGCAACCAGTATAGTGTTATATTGTTGGGAGATTTAGAATAGTTTATACGATTTCTTTTGTATTTAAGGATCAAGTATGTATAAAAGTATAATATCCTGGGAAATTTTGTAACATATTAAAACTTAGTTGGTTTGTATCCAGTCGTTTGTAATCAAATTATCAATGTAAAATATTATTTTTATGAATATGCATGTAGAATGTTTCGGAGTAATATTGTTTCAATTATGAAAGTGTGGGTCTTTCAGCCATCCACTCTGAAGTGAAGGCAGCCGATAACAAAATCGATAACCTACAGAAGATAATCAATGACACTGCAAAAGAAATGGAAAGTGAACCTCATGCTTCAAGCGAACCTCACGCTTCAAGCGCTCCTCATGCTTCAAACGAACCTCCAATAGATAGCACGCCACTGCATGGGGATGATTCGTCTCCATCAAGTAAACAGTATTCGCATATCTAGAGGGAGAACCAATCTCCAATCTTGACCCCTGAAAATTTATTCAATGGGGAGAATTCTGAACCTGATGTTTAATTCGTCTCATCACTCGAGGGGGAGAATCAAAATCCATATGACGATTCGGATTTTCAATCAGAATTCGAAGAGGAAATAAATGATGAACTAGATCCTGGCTATGACCCTAATTACCCTCCTCTCTCTAAATGGACAAGAGATCATCCGAAAACACAAGTGATTGGTGAATCATCTGAGGGAGTCCTCACACGCTCTCAAGTTAAAGCAAAACAAACTGCTTTATTCTCACAAGTGGAATATTGCATGTTTAATTCGTTTGTCTCCAAGATAGAACCAAAAACCGTCTACACTGCACTTGATCATTCTGATTGGGTACAGGCCATGCAAGACGAACTCAACTGTTGGGGTACAAAGTTTTCCATGAATGACTTTGTAATGTTTGACTTTTGTAAAACCCACTTGCATGTGGTGCATTAGCCTTGTGGCATGAGATAGAGAGTGAGAGAGAGACATGTAAACACCTCTATATAAGGTGGGTTTATTCCACTTGTAGTGGTGTGCTTGAGAGATGTAAAAGTGAGTGTGTAAGTGTGTGTTATTTATGTAGTCTAGATCTAGATCCTTTTTGTGTAACACCATATACAATCAATACATCTCTTGAACACCCAAATCACCATGTTCATTGTGCAATCTTTAATTCCGCATGCTAAACCATGTTCTTATGTCACTACAATCGGTATCAGAGCGGGTCTTCAAAGCTCAACATGATATTTTAAAGAACGATTCTCGGTTTGGCAACATTTGTCACAATTGGAGCATTTTTGGTGAGTCTCTCAATGATCTCTCTTAATTTCATTGAAGTCGTGCATTGCGTTCTTGGTTGTTTGATCGTTTTGTCTCTATGGATCAAAATTCGTTTTCACCCCATTGATTGATCCATTTATTGTTGAATAGATCAAAAATTGAGCCTAAAATCAAAATTCGTTTACCATTCATTGATTCAACTTTCAAGCCCAATTCTCATGATTCTTTACTGTTCGCATCATTTGTTTGAGCCCAAAACTTATTTCGATCAAATATCTTGAAAAGTCAAGCCCAAAATTCATTAAAACCGTTCAATAAAAATCAGTTGTAGATCGTCTTTATCGTATGCTTCATTAGTTGTACATTCTGATGCACATGTCTCGACTTTTATTCATGATGTTCTTGCGGTTTCTTTTTCGCTTATGCAATGTTTGAAAATCGATCAATGATTCGTGATTCTGAACTTGTGAATCGACTGAATCTGATTTGGATATTATCAATCGATTATGATCAAGTTGTAGTTGAGAAGTCAACAATTTAGTTTTTGATTTCAATGAAGCTGATCAAGAACAGTTAAATATGATGAAGAACAGTGAAGCAATCCCGTTTTGATCTGAAATTTGGCATTAGAGATATCAATTACGTGTTTATTTGCATTTGATTTCGAAAAGTCAAAGTGAAGAGAAGTCAAATTCTTCTTGAAATTGATGAATCGGTGTATTGGAGACTGAAATTGGTTAATACAAATTGTTTCGAGGCTATTAATCTCAAAATCTTGATTGATTTTGGGTTCAATTTCAAATATTATTGGATATATGTTTCTGATGCCGACAACATGAGACTGGGAACAAAGAACTGTGAGAATGATGATTTGGAAATCGAAGATTGTTTTTGGCTAATGGTTTTTGATTTCGAATGTTGATGGTTGATATCATTTTCAAAGGGAGATGAACTGATAATCGACTGTGTTTGGGAAGTCGATTGAGAGTGAAGCCCTGTAAGTGATAACGAATTTGATGACGCTGTGAGATTTTGGAGTTTATGTTCGAAGGGTTCCTGAATCGGAGTCGATGATAAAAGGATTGCACGAAATTGGGTTTGGTTTAGGGACAAACGAACCTTGGATTGTGAACGAATGATCGAATGGTTAGACCGGAAATAACGAAGATTTTTTTAAAAAAGAACGAAGGCTTTGATGATCCAGGACTAACGAAAATTTTGGAGTCGTCGACTACTTTGGGTTGAAATCAATTATATTTAGTATTGATTTTGAGAAATCGATGATTTGGCTTGGTATCGTCTTGATTTCAAATGTTTGGGTTATGGATTGATTTTGAGGAAAAGTGACGAAGACTTGATGTTAAGTTGCTGTTGAATGAACGAAATTTTTTTGGATCTTGATTCACTGGTGGTTGAATGATTCAGATGCCTTCGATTTCGTTAATCAGTGGGAAAATTTTTCGTTAGAATGGGGTATGGATTTGCTGCTCTGATTGAACGAAGGGGAGAGAGAAAATGGGCAGATGATTTGTGACGTTAATATGATGCTGATGATTTCGTACGAAGTGAACAATGGCCGGAGAATAGAAATTCGTTCAAATGGCTGATGAAGGTGGCTTCCTACAAATTTAGAAGAAGAAATCAAAAGTTTCGTATATAGCCCTTGAAGTTTCAAACAAAGTTTAAAACTTTCGTACGTTCGTATGTTTTGAACAAGTGGGTAGAATTTTTGTATTTGACCCCTGAAATTTCTACATTTTGGCACCTCATACCCAAATTTGAATTTTGGGGTATACTTTCGAAAATTTGAAGATGTGGGCAGAATTGTCGAAATTAGTCCCTGAAACTTTCGTAAGTTTGGCAGTTTTCGACCAATTTCGAAAAAGGACTGATTTTGCTGAGAAATTGAAGAAAATGCATGTCAGGCCCCTGCAGTTTATGCAAATTGACACTTTCTACCCAGCTTCGAAAATGGGGGATAGTTGTGCATTTTTGGCCGTTTTGGGCGAACCAAGTGACTGCAGAATTTTGAAATTGACAATTTCTACCCATTTTTGAGAAATTTTGTCAAAGGCGGTCCTTGAACGAAGCTAAAAATTGAAGATTTTTTGGGTTTTCCGGATTGAAGCACAAAGTTTATGCCACATGTTAAGGGGGAGTTTTGACACGAAAAATTTCGAATAGAGCACGTTCTCTTTCCTTGAAGGTTTTATAATCAAGTTTCGATTATAAAAAGGGGGAGATATTTATATGGAAATTCGAACTTGAATTTTTCATATTAAGCGGATTTGACGACCAAAGTGACCTTGAATTTTTGAAGTATACGAAATGAAGCAATTGGAAGTTTGGAAGTGATTTCATTTCGAAATGGGTTTGGTTTTATTGAAGATTTTCGGGGTGTGTTTTTATGCTCAACTTTTGGGTGATCAATTTGGAGTTTGAGAAGCTTGTGATCATTCGTTGATGCTCGGTTTGTATGGTCTCACATCCTAGAGCCCAAATTGAAGAATCATGGAAAAATTGAAGATTGAAGTTCGTTTCGACATGTGTCACCCTTGAGGCTCGGATCGCGTAGTTGCTCGATTTTGGAAGATTTAAAGTGGGTCATTCATTCCTAACTTTGAGGGGGAGAATATTGGGGTACAAAGTTTTCCATGAATGACTTTGTAATGTTTGACTTTTGTAAAACCCATTTGCATGTGGTGCATTAGCCTTGTGGCATGAGATAGAGAGTGAGAGAGAGACATGTAAACACCTCTATATAAGGTGGGTTTATTCCACTTGTAGTGGTGTGCTTGAGAGATGTAAAAGTGAGTGTGTAAGTGTGTGTTATTTATGTAGTCTAGATCTAGATCCTTTTTGTGTAACACCATATACAATCAATACATCTCTTGAACACCCAAATCACCATGCTCATTGTGCAATCTTTAATTCCGCATGCCAAACCATGTTCTTATGTCACTACATCAACGATTTGAGAGAAACCGAGTCTGGAGACTGATTTCTAATCCAAAGGATGCATCAGTAGTTGGATTAAAATGGGTATTCCGTAATAAGATGGATAAAGAAGGGAATGTGATACGGAACAAAGCGAGACTTGTAGTGAAAGGATATTGTAGGAAGAAGGGATCGATTATGAAGAAACCTTCACTCCAGTTGCAAGGTTAGGATCCGTGCGTATCTTTCTGGCATATGCAGCACACAAGAATTTTGAAGTTTTTCAAATGGACGTTAAGTGTGCTTTCCTGAATGGGGAATTGGAAGAAACCGTATATGTTGAACAACCACCAGGTTTCATGAATGAGAAATATCCTGATCATTGCTACATTCTGGATAAGGCAGTTTACGGTCTAAAACAAGCCCCTAGAGCCTGGTATGAAACTTTAACTCGTTTTCTAAAAATGTCTAAATTCAAACAAGGTTCGGTTGACCTAACCTTATTTCGCAAGAAAGAGGGTGACCACCTTATGATAGTCTAGATTTATGTCGATGACATCATTTTCGGTTCCACGAATCCCAGCTTAACTGCTGAATTTCGAAAATTGATGGAGTCTAAATTTGAGATGAGCTCAATGGGTCCAATTAACTTTTTCCTTGGCCTGAACGTAAGACAGGGACCAGAAGGCATTTTTATCAATCATGAGGCTTACACAAAGACCTTACTGGCAAAGTTCGGCATGATGGGAGACTCTAAAGTGAAGGTTCCAATGGATTTCGGGACGAAGCTGACACCATCCTTGGAAAAATCGGCTGCTGATATGACCCTCTATCGTCAAATGATAGGATCACTAATGTATCTTACAGCTAGTAGACCAGATATCATGTTGTCTGTTTGCTATTGTGCCAGGTTCCAAGCCAATCCACTCGAACCTCACATGGTGGCTGTCAAGAATATTCTAAGATATTTAAAGCGAACCTCGTCTCTCGGCATATGGTATCCAGCTAAATCAGTATGCTTTGTTCAAGCATTCTCAGATGCCGGTCTTGGAGGATGTGGTCTAGACCGAAAGAGCACAACGGGTGGTTGTCATTTTCTCGATGGTAAACTCGTCAGCTGGCAGTCCAAGAAACAAACATGTGTATCCCTATCCACTGCTGAAGCTGAATATATAGCTGCAGCATCTTGTACCTCACAGGTCGTCTGGATTCAAAGTCAACTAAGAGATTATCGTCTGAATATGAAGAAAATTCCCTTATATTGTGACTCTGAAAGCGAAATCCGTATTTGTCACAACCCAATGCAGCATTCCAAGATGAAACACATTGCACTACGATATCACTTCATCAAGGATCACGTAGAAGATGGTAATGTCGAAGTTCACTTCGTTCGATCCGCTGATCAATTGGCTGACATATTCCCAAAAGCTTTGCCTGAAGCAACCTTCAATAGAATACTCTAAGGCTTAGGTTTCACCTTCGCTTTCGCCTCTTTAAAACTAACAAGCGAAATAGAGCGAACGCTCGGTCTATTTCGGTTCCGATTTTTTCGATTACCGAATTAAACTGAACGCTCGGTCTATTTCACCTCCTCTATCCAAAGGCGAACGTTCGGTTGATACTTTCTGTATACTTTTTTACATTTTTTTTTATTTTTCTATTTTTTTTATTTTCTTGAATATCAAAAATACAAAAATATTTTTCTTTTCTGTTTCTTTATATTTTTTGATAAATTAAAAAAAATACAACAATAATTTTCCTTCTGTTTTTATTTTTTTCAAATATATCAAAAACACAAAAATATTTTCTTTTATTTGGATTTTATGAGACTTGCTGCTTGTCTCGATCATGAATCATGGGGAAGGTATATTCTATTACTCTGTATACTAGCTAAGTGTCCCTAGAAGCATGTTGATGCATGTTGTCCAAAGCCTCACAGACTCTAAGTGAAGCCTTACTGATTCGGTATATACAAATCGTTTCTTCCCAATCAGGCTGCAAAAATCACTTAAGTCACGAGCTACCTTATTCTTCTCACAATGAGTTAAGAGTTATCTACTCGGTCCTTATTATATAGCAGAGATACTTTCGGTTCTTTAACCACCTTCATACTTTTCTCCATTACACTACGTTTCATGAATGTAACCCTTGAGACTCTCAGAATCTACCACTGAGCTTTATGGTTACACAAAATTTGTGTTAATGATCTTAGTTTCGTTTCACCACGTGCTAAGTGAAACCCAAAATCCAATACCTTAACAGAATTGACGGTGAACAATCAAAAGTTCTAGTTTTTCACCCATGTATTAATGAAACCACTCATGTAGTATGTACCTAGAAATCTCTTTTCTTTTTATTTGAGAGATCTTTATAAAATGGTCTAATACAAAGATATTTCTACCCAAAAGATCTAGTTTTATTTTGTTTTGAGATTTCTATCCTTATCACCAAGTCACTGAAAAATGTCACACCTACTTGTTGTTTTTTTGGCTACACCGGCCACACAAGTACTTCACTCGACTTTCGGTCTTATATCAAGGTCCGTAGTTTAGTTGAAGCGAAAGCCACCCTTACAGCCGAATAATGAAAAGATGCCTTTCATTGCTTCTTAACAAGCATTTGATCGTACTTCAACGGGAAACCACACAGACACTTCTTAGTCTCTCTTGACTTTGAAGGAAGCGATTCGTGCCCGGGATCCACAGTTTTTGTGTCAAAAAATACATCACTAAAATCCCACATCTATAATTTGCTTTATTTATTTTTCTTTGGCACACTCTTGCACGAAGTTCTTTATGATCTTCCAAAGTCTTGTTCGTGGTTCCAATGGCAATTTACCGATCTGTTGTTTCGCTTCTAAGGATGTTCTTATTATTAACAAAGTGACGGGTGTTCGGTTTTGAAAAAGAATGTGAACCGATTGATTAATTTGCAGAGGCAATGAATGGATAAGATTTTGAAAAAGGCACGTGAATTTGAAACGTTACCGTATCGTCACGCCGCCTGACACGCTATTTTTGGGGAAAGCCAGTTGTCAAATCACACCTTTTTAGGCATCGTTTCAGAACGCCACACAATCATCATTAAGAGACATTTCTCTCTCCTGGAAATCGTATAAAGGATTTTGTTTCATTCCGTTCTCCACTTTGCAAATACTCTCAAGTATTCACAAGGCGATTTCTCTTCTTCTACTATTCATCTTCCTCACCAAGCTTCAACAATGGCATATTCCTCTTCCGTTCAAGAAAACACCGCTTAATCCTCTCATCTCACAATCAAACCCAACCAGAATCTCATCATCAACTTGGTGCCTTACAAGTATGACTCCTACATGCTGCAGATCATTGAGTGCCTGAAATACTCACCACTGGTACATGCTCTTACCAAAGTCGAAGTTATTCCAATGTCCCTCCTTTCTCAGGTTTATTCTTCCGCTAAGTATGTCAAGGCCGATGACAGAATTTTCTTTGAGATCTTTGATAAGAAGATTTCAGTCTCGAAAGCTAGGTTTTGTTCCCTTTTAGGGCTACCTTGCACAGACTTAATGGTGAACCCCGACTCGATTTCCACTGTACAACTCTTTGAGATGTTCTACAATATGGGGTATACTGATATTCTTACCATGATTATCAAGGTTAAAAAGTCTTGTCTTCCTCCTCAATGGAATGGATTGTTTACTATTCTATCTAAGAGTTTTTCTGAACGTGTTGCTGGTTCTGATGGTGCTAGCAAGGGTTTCATGACCATTCTCTATGGTATGTATGATGGAATCAATCTCGACTATGGATCGATTCTATGGACTCAGTTGGTTCAAAGCCTGAATTCTTCATCTCGTCACACTGAGATTTCTTGTGGGGGGTTCTGGACTCTTATCACTCAACACGCAATGGCGAAGTTTCAAGTTCCCGTTATGACAAATTCATTAATGTCTGCAATTGCAACCTTTCACACCACCAAAATCATTGTGGCCGATTTCACTAAGTTTTCTTTTGTCGGTTCCATTCTAGAACCTATGTATCAGTGTGTTTCAAAGGCCAGCAAAATCACTAATGAATACAAACAGCTTTCAGCCACGGGGTCAAGACAGTTAACCCCAGAGATGCAACAATCACTTGATATAGCTGAAAAACCAGCTAAAAGGGGCAAGAAAGGAGATACAAGGAAGCAAATTCAAGAGGGGCCCTCCTCTAAACTTGTTAATCCTAAGAAACGAAAAGTCCAACGGTAGAAGCTTCGGCTCCCAAGAAGCAAAAGATAAAGAAGAAGGCGCACATGCCGAAAGCCCCATCCTCTACTGATAGTGAATATGTTCCATCAGATCAAGATGAAGAGGTTGAACCGGAAAGGGAGCCAGAACAGTCTGAGGATTTGGTCCATGAAAATTCACCTGAGGCAATATTTACTAACACACTTCCATCTCCACCTCCATCTCCTCATCCCTCCACTGTTCCAATTTCTATCGCTCCATGCCCTCCTCCAACCACTTCTCAAATTCCCACTTCTACACCATTACCACCTCCTCTATTCACCCAAACAACCACCATCACAACTACCACTGCAACCGAACCTCCTGTTAATGTCAACACATCTGATGTGGGGGCACGAACTTCAGGTGTCGAAACCCCTATTGCCTCACAACCTCTGTCTCCAATCCACTCCGATGAATCAGATACTGTTCGTGGTGGTGCTGATATGGACTTTGATACTTTTCACTACAGTCCTTACACTATTTAAAGTGATGAAGATGACGATGCCCCTGTCACCAAGAGGCATCTCAAGGCGTTGAATGAAAAGCTTGATAGTTTACTCGCCTCTTCATCTTAATCCTCCACCTCATCATACTCTGAAACTGCTATTCAAGCTCTACTGGCTACCCTGCTTAAGCAACACAAATCTTCTATTGAAAAAGCAACTCAGGTAGTTGATGCTTCCACCAAGTCAACGACAGAAACTGTCGAAAAACTAATTTCTGATGCGAAAGACTTTTTCAAATCTCTTCAAGCTGAGTCCTAGCAAAATGTAAACTCAGTAAATGCCGTTGTCGACCAGCTTGTTTCTTGTCTTCAAACTGAACTAGTGAAATTTGACACTGTTCGCTCTTCTATCCAAACTGATCACTTGGAGCTTCAAAAGTCTATCAACTCTCGTCTCGACAAACTCCAAGCCGATTTAGCTTTCGAAAATAAAGTGATGGATGAGCTAGCTCGACAAACTACTATGATAAAAACTCAATCTATCAAGCTTTCTCAAGCACAAAAGGAGATTGATGATCTCAAAAGCGAACGTGCGGTTGTCAAAAGCTGTGTTAGTGATGTTCATGCACTTCTGGTCGATCTCCTAGATGCCCATGATACGGTTGTCACCATCACCATCCAGAGACGTTTGGCTGAAAAATTACGTCATGTACTTGCAATTCTGAGCAGGATAGAAGGTGTTTCGGAGTCCGGTGTCCCTCCAAAACAAGGGGGAGAAGCAAGTCAACTTTCACCAAAACAAACCCCAACAAGTCAAACTCGATCAAGTGAAAATCTTCATCCTCCTCCTGTCGAACCGAATGTCCTCAATGAACCGAAGGATAATGAAGCTTCGGGTTCAATGGTTCAAAACAAAGGAAAGAAAATAGTTGATATAAGTGGAGAAGAAGAAGAGAATCAAGAAGAGTTGTTAAAGCAAACTACTGAGACTGGAGAGAAAGAAAGAAAAGATAAAGATGCCCATGACATTTTGGAACGAATAAAATCTCTTTTTCCATTATGTACATCTATTGAAGGAAGCGATTGAGTCTCCTAGTACTCATTGGCTTGAACCGGTTATTTCTTTTGACCTGGATAACTCAAAAGATGCTCAATTTGATATGCCAATTACCCGAAGGGCATTTGTTTTTCATTCTTTTGAGCCAATCGCTTCTATTCCCTCACCTGACCCGAAGGTTGATAGAGAATTGATTGATTATTATCTTGCTTTCTCGCAACCTCAATATCTGACCTGGAGTGCAAAGAAGATTACTACGGTCAAGGTTATGAAGCCAGTCGCAGCAGGGAAATTTATTAATGTGAAGTTGAGGATTACTCGTGCTTCTGATGATTATGTTCATGAAATTTCTCTTGCTGATCTGCCAAATATCAATCCTCATGACTGGATTTTGTTGACTAACCTCTTGCTGACTAACGAGCAGAAGTACGAACCCATTCTTGATCACATAAAGAGAATGTTGGTGTCGTATATTCATGAAGTAGCAAAGCTTGATCAGGAGGTTGCTTCTGCCGTGAGGAAGAAGCCTATTATCAGACCCATTGGCAAAGCCAGTGATGTGAATAAAATGTGAATGGGCAAGATTGACACCGAATACTTGACTGTGATGTTTACTAAAGATATTCGAGGATCGGCTACTCCTTTGAAATGTTTGTTCGCTTTATCTGACAAACATCTGTTTTCCACTGTTGCTCTTGAACACATTCTGGATATAACAAATAGATGTAAATCCAACGATGATGCTCCAAAGAAGACTTTCAATGACATGCTTCGGTGGTATATCAACCTTCGTCGCACAATTCTTGCTATTATACTGAAGCTGTTCAAAACAGTAAAGAAGACCACACAGGCTGTGCAGCAGTAATCTCTCGCCTCAATTGACACAAAGGGGGAGATTTTTGGGTTAAGAAGAGTTGTGTCATTGGGCTTTTGGTCTAATTCCATTGTCTTCACGGTATTGGGCCTATACAACCGTGTTTCATTTATTAGGGTTTACTATATGTAGTGCATGCATGCACCTTAGGATGGACGGTTTTTGATAGTTTTACTCTTTTGATCGTATTGTAACCCTAGCACACCTCTACAGTAGCAATTCTTCATAGAGTTCTTCTGAGTTCGCGACTGATTAATCATTCGACACAAGCATTGATTTATCTGGTGTTATTGCTTTCATTGTGTTCTTGATTTGTCTGTTTAAGAATTTTATCGATCTAAACGTTTTAATCTCATCAGTTACTAGGTTGGTAAAGCATTCAGGTCATTGATTCGGTGCACGGTTTTGTGGAAATTCATATCACTCTTAGTTATTCAATCTTAGGTTCCAAGGTCTTATCAGAAGTCATTACCAGTATCAAGTTTCTACTTTTAAAAAATCTCAGCAACAAAAGGAAAACAAAGGCTTTCGAAGTACATTGCTATTTTGGAAACACAACTACAAGTAGATTATTATTTTAGTCTTTTTCCACCTTGTTTCTGGTGGCTTTTGTCTATGTTAATCTTAAATTTTGTAGCTTCTTGTTTTCTCTGTATTGTAACTTTCCAAGCATCCTGCTGGTTTTCATATTTAATACATTTTAGTTATAATATAATTCAATTGTACAGTTTATAGTTGAAAACTAAAAAAAATACTTCAAACAAACATTGTGTTAAAATAATGTTCAACATTTTGAGCAACATCTAGTTGGAGCATTTCATCAGCTAAGTGGAAGGCATTGTGGTTTATGATTTTATAGCCTATTGGTGGTGTATAAAACCCAATAAAGCAAAATAGTACAAAAATGGTCCTATGACGAAAATAATTACATAAATGGTCCCTATGATAGAAAAATATTACATAAATGTTCCCAAAGCAAAATTACATAAATGGTCCCTGTGACAAAAAACGATTACAGGAATGGTCCCAAATCAATTACAAAAATTGTCCTTGTTGCAGAAAATGATTATATAAATGGTCCATGTGATAGAAAAATATTACCTTAATCATCCTAAAATATAATTTCATAAATAGACCATGTGGCAGAAAATGATTACATAAATGGTCCCTATAAAGAAAAACAATTACATAAATGGTCTGAAAACAAATATAAATAGTTGATCAAATTCTTAACAATTTTATCCCATGAAAAATCCGTCCAAACAACAAAACTAAAGTATTAAACAATCCATTCATCAAGCATTAAAGTACTAAAGTCTAATCAAACTCTTAACAAAAGCTAATGATCTTTTTTGTTCTTTATTCTTGCTAGTGGATGCATCATCAGAACCTTGACGTTCAGGATTTTTGCAAGTCTTTTGATGGTGTCCAAACATACCACAACGGGGGTATCTATGTCTTTTCTTGGGTTCATCACGTGGTACAATTCTATGCTTTTTAGGTCGTCCAGGAGGTCGTTTTATAATAGGTGGGTATATCTTCTCGATTGTCTTTATATGCACCCATTGATCCTTTCCTGGCATTGGAGCGATTTCTAAAGCATATGTTTCTTTAAATTTATCAACTGTGAAATATGTATCAACATATTTGTCCTAATCAGGATCCCTTGTAAAGGCAATAAACGCAAAATGCATGCACACACGGTAGGCCTTTAACTTGCCAAACTCGACAACTACATTTTTTCTCATCTAATATAACCTCCCAACGTTTGGCCTTGTAGTTCACCTGTGCTCGATTGTCACTGCTTCTACACACTTCGAAGTTACCTAAGTTCTACATGAGAAAATAAGACAATAATAAATTATAGAAGAAAATTTTGCCATGTTTTCACAATCCAAAATAAAAGAAAATTAAATAATACATGAGAAATTTATTAAACTTGCCTTAGCGATTCTCTTGAGATATTTCTTTGCTTTTGGTACTAATGTTCCTTTCCATTTGTTTACAATTTTTCGTTTTTTGTAAAATCGTTACATAAGCTTTTCTCTAATTGCATCAAGGATATCGAGCACTGGTTTATAACGTATGTCACCTACCCAAGAGTTAAAAGTTTCTGAAATATTGTTGGTAATATAATCACACTTGACAAGTGTACCAAACTTGCTTCTACTCCATATCTTCTTATTGTTCTCATTTAAATATAAAATTGCATCTTCACATACACTTGCAATTTCGTTTAACAATCTATCATGCTTACTAACAAAGTAGGTCTTTGCAACACCCCATAGCTTGGTCATGAAATAATTACCTCGATAATGTTTCTTGAAGTTGCTATATAAATGTCTTATGCATTCGCGATGCTCAACATTAGGATAAACCTGTGTAATAGCTACTTCCAAACCTTTTTGCATGTCAGAGGAGATGACAAGACCGTCTGGTGTACCGATTCATCAATAACTTGATCTTGGCCACTAAACGATTTATACATTTGTTGTGTAATTTTTTCAGTCGTCGCATAAATTATTACTTCTTTCTCCTCCTCATACATGTTAAGCATCACCATGAAGTTTTCATCAGAATCAAGTTTAATAAAACGTTGCTCTTTTGAATGTTTGTCAATAAAGACTATTGACAACACAATATCGTTTTGTGATGGATAATGTTTTTCCACCTCTTCAACCAGTTGATTCAAGTTGTATGAGCAAAAATGTCTATATAGAGAGTTTTTCTAAAACCGAAACAATACACTTGCCTACATGAGTTTCTAGCAAACCGAAAAAAGCCTCCATATTTCAGTTTAAGCTTGTATTTCCATGTTACTTGCCTGATAACCACATAACCACAGAGAAAAAAAACAGGTAATGAAATATACAGGAAACATAAAATATTAACCATCTTGTAGGTAAAACAAATTTGATCCTTAGAATTATTGTAGAAGCGTACTTAATTATCGGGGAGTGACCACCTATCTCCCATCTCGGTGTATCTACTTCATCATCCATCAAAATTAATCCAATGCAGTTACAGAAACAGGTGGAGACTAAATTCTATTTTGTGAATCAAAATTAATCCAATGTAGATACATAATTGATCGAATCTGAAGTTAATCTAGTGCAAAATAAATTACTTCAAATAATTTGACAAATATGAGTTGTTGTGAAAAAGAAGAAGCAGCGATAGCAATATATGGAGAAGAAATTCTGTTTTGTGAACCAAAGTTAATCCAATGCAATACACAATTGATCAAATGCAAAGTTAATCTAATCAGAAGATTACCCGTTGTGATGAAGATGTGAAACTGAGTTGTGATAAAGATGCGAAAATCACTAGGTATGGAGACAGAGTACGTGATCAAGAAGATGATAAATTGATTGCGCCGATTTAATGGAAGGATACGTAATCTAATATGTCCAGCGATTTAATTTGGGATTTAATTAAGAAATGGTATATTGGTAAACTAATATATAATTCTGAATATTATATAAATAGTTTATTAAAAAAATGATATAATTATAATTAAAAATGGATTTGGATATAGATGTAATTTTTATATTTTTAAAAGGATATACACGTAATATTGAAGTTTATAAGGATATAGAAGTAATATTTATTGTTTAGAAGGATAAAATGTAAAATTCCCTTTATTATAAGGCGAATAGATGAAGGATGATGTGAATACTCAAAAATTGGTGATGACTGTAAATATAAATCTTGGTCTCTTATTAATGAAAATTGATGATTGATTAGTAAGTAATAAATAAATAAGTCTAAAAAACGATGAGGGATTTATGTAATTATCAGAAAACAAAAGGGGCCATTTTTGTAAATTTTAAGGGTACAAATGTAATTGACAAAGAAAAACACTTAGGTGTTGTTTGTTTTTTAAGCAAAAATTTATTAAGTCTGCGGACCACCTCTGCAACCCTCTACAGTAGAAGAGATAGACCAAATGGCTCCAGACTATAAAAAGAAGCGTGTTTGTTTTTTTAAAATCTGCATGTTGCTGCAGTTATTAAAAAATTAAAATAAACTGATTTTATAAACTGAAATAGTTTTTTAATACCGAAAAATTAATAATGTATGACATTTCAGTAAGAATTTATTATATTTCAGCAAGAAATAATGATATTTCAACAAAAAATAATGATATTTTAGCAAAAAAATAATGATATTTCATCAAGAAATTATCATTATTCAATATAAAAAAATTGAAAAAAAATAATTCAACAAGAAAAAACAAAAAAAAAGTAAAATAAGTTTTCAGCAACATATAATCAAGATTTCAGCAAAAAAAAAAGAAGAAAAAGAGGTTGTAAGAGGCTGGAATAGGTAATACAAGTGTTGCGCCAACCAGAACACGTGCAGCTGGTTTTTACTCTGAAGACTTCTAAAAAAACAAACAGCTGCAAGATTAAAAGTGTTGCGTGTGTGCTGCGTCGCGCAACAATAAGAGATTTGAAGAGGTTTTTCACAAAAAAAAAACACCACCTTAGCATCGAGAAAATGCGGCTTACGCACCACAATCCCCTCTAAGGACACGTGTCGTCACCAAGTAAACTGAGTTTCTTTTTCACATATTCTCAATGCCACTAACGTTTTTTGTTTGCAAAAAATATGATTAAATCAAAGTTTTTTTGTAAAAAAATGAGGATAGTCATATATATATATATATATATATATATATATATATATATATATATATATATATCGGTTTTTAGTTTTATAAAATATTTTCCAAAAATTATATAAATTTAAAGAATACTTCTACACACTATACTTAGTGACTTTATAAAAAGAAACTTAAAAAAAAAAATTGAAGTGCTCATATTTATATTTTAAGAAATATTAGTTTGTTAAGGATACTCACATTTTGTTTAAATGATTATCAGTTTTTATTACAAAAAAGATGTGAAACTTTTCGCATATTCTCAATGCCACTAACGTTTTTTTTTGCAAAAAATATGATTAAATCAAAGTTTTTTTGTAAAAAAATGAGGATAGTCATATATATATATATATATATATATATATATATATATATATATATATATATATATATATATATATATATATATATATATATATATATATATATATATATCGGTTTTTAGTTTTATAAAATATTTTCCAAAAATTATATAAATTTAAAGAATACTTCTACACACTATACTTAGTGACTTTATAAAAAGAAACTTAAAAAAAAAATTGAAGTGCTCATATTTATATTTTAAGAAATATTAGTTTGTTAAGGATACTCACATTTTGTTTAAATGATTATCAGTTTTTATTACAAAAAAGATGTGAAACTTTTCGCTCTTCAAATTAAAAAAAATAATAATAATTTTAATGGTTTACAATATATATATATATCATATATTACGAAAATTTTGAATTTAAATTTTAAAAAAGTAAGTTTGTTTTGTTACAAAACTTTATTTTAAAAGATTACAAACTTTGAAAAAAATCGAATATAATATTATCCAAAATAAGATGATTCAAATTATTTTTTATTTAAAAAAGTTATAATTCAACATATTTGTGATCCTTAATTACATAATTTATGATTTAAAACTAAATGATTCATAAAAATATAATAATCTTAAATTTGTTACGACCAAAAACTTTTTTTATTTTAATATATTATGATCCAAAATCATATGATTAAAAGATATTATAATACAAAATACTATGATTCAAAATCATATGATTTAAAATTTAATGCTCCAAAATTATATCATCCAAATATAGTATGATATGAAAATATAATGACTTTTAATATCTTGTGATTCGAAACGTTTATGATTTTTAAACATCAAAAACTCAAACAAATATTTAGTTTAAAAAAAGTAAAAAAAAAAAATCAAAAGAATAAAACAAAAACAAAAAAACACAAATAATTTTAAAGATATACTATAAGGTTATAGGGAATGGTAGCATGTAATAACATGTGTTAAAATATTGTCGTATCATGTTTTTATAGACATGTAAGCAGAACATGATGATATGGAGTGGTGATATGGTTAAAGGGTAAGCATTTTTGTTAAAATCAAATAATTTTTTATTTGACTATTTAAATAAAATAAATTATAAAAAAGGTACAAGTTGTTAAAGTTCAAGTTACAAACATCTAAAGCATAATTAATCTAATGGGACCACTTGCTTTCTCTTTCCTCTCGTCAACCAAATAGCGAGACAATTCTAACACATGTCCTTAGTGAGCCAACAAGGAGTGGTAACAAGATTTAGTGAGCCAACAAGGAGTGGTAACAAGATTTTAACGAGGGCTTAGCGAAGGGAGGTGGCGAGCCACTCCCTTCAGCCTAAGGCCATATGGAGTGGTATGAGTTTCTGACCGTATGGTGACATGGAATGTAAGTCATGCATGAGTTTGGGGGAACACCACCCATGCATGGTGGTGGTGTGAGTTCAAGTGGCAAACACAATTTCTCAACAAAAATTAGCATGTAGTGAAAGGGTATTTAGCTGACGTGGCATGTTGCTCTGCAAGGTAAGTTCGAGATGCACTCCATATAGCCTAAACATTAAAAAACAAAAAACAATAAATAAATAAATAAATAATCTAGTATGTTTATATTTATTTAAAAAAACGAATTAAAGAAAAAAAAAACTCACTTGAACGACGTCCATAAACGTTCGTCGCATATGATTATATCCTCGAGATTGTATTACGTTCCTTGAACATGTGTTGCATTCAAACGTCTTACTTTCAAGTATGTCCAACCATCGATCATAGACCTTCTTTTGGTATAATTCTTCATTGTTTGTTTTGTTTGAAATCAAAATGAAAGAAGAAGAACAAATACCAAAGGTCTTTGGTCTACAAGTCCCATTTAAGATAAGATGAAAGTTATAGATTTAAAAAAAGTGTAGTTGTGTATGTGTAAGCCGCATTTAAAAAACACATAAATCATCTAATTTACTTTGGTTAATTATAAACGTAATGTCAACACTGTACGAAGATAATATGATAAAAAGAATGCGAACTCGATAACCATAACTTCAATTATTAAAAGGATAAATTAGTAAATTTCGATCATCATTATAACATAAAACATACATATAGGACCCTATATAAATATGTAATTCTTCACATATCTCATGCACGCTCAAACTACAAGAGTACTATGGCATCCTTTGCACCATCACAAGCCACCTCTTCCACGAGTGGAAGGAGGTTCACTTTCTCATCCACCTACTCTTCTTCCTTCTCTTTTAAGTCATCTCAAGTTCCCATAGCCAGAATCTCCAAACATCGCCATGCAGTTTCATGCAAAACCCTAGATGATGATCACCACCACCATACAAACTCCAGCAAACTTGATAGGAGAAACGTCCTTTTAGGCCTTGGAGGTCTTTATGGTACTGCTGCCAACTTTGGGTCTAATTCACTGGCCTTTGCAGATCCGATCATGGGACCCGACCTTAGTCAATGTGGTCCAGCTGACTTACCCCAAGGGGCTGTACCTACAAACTGTTGCCCTCCATACAACACAAAGATTATCGATTTCAAACTTCCACCACAGTCAAACCCCCTCCGTGTTCGACCAGCTGCACATTTGGTTGATAAAGACTACATAGACAAATTCAGTAAAGCTATCGAACTCATGAAAGCTCTCCCAGATGACGATCCTCGTAGTTTCAAGCAACAAGCTAATGTTCACTGTGCCTATTGTGATGCCGCGTATGTCCAACTCGGTTATCCAGATGTGGAGCTTCAAGTACATTACTCATGGCTGTTCTTCCCTTTCCATCGTTATTACCTATACTTCTTCGAGAAAATTTGTGGCAAATTAATTGATGACCCAACTTTTGCACTTCCATTTTGGAACTGGGATGCGCCAGTTGGGATGAAAATCCCTGATATTTACACAGATAAGAATTCTCCGTTATACGATTCTCTTCGCGATGCGAAACATCAACCACCGACTGTGGTTGATCTTGACTTCAATGGTGTCGACAACAATCTTAGCCCCTCTGAACAAACGTCCACAAATCTCACAATTATGTATAGACAAATGGTGTCTAATGCCAAGACTGCTAGTCTTTTCATGGGTAGTCCTTATCGTGCAGGTGATGACCCTAGCCCTGGTGCTGGCTCACTCGAGAGCGTGCCACATAACCCGGTTCATATCTGGACCGGTGATAGGAACCAGCCAAATGGTGAAGACATGGGTAACTTTTATTCTGCAGGCAAAGACCCAATTTTTTTTGCACATCATGGGAATCTCGATAGATTGTGGTCAGTTTGGAAAACACTAGGTGGAAGAAGGAAGGATTTTACTGATAATGACTGGCTTGATTCTTCATTCTTGTTTTACGATGAGAACGCTGAGTTGACACGAGTCAAGGTGAGGGATTGTGTCGACTCCAAGAATATGAATTACGTGTATCAAGATGTTGAGTTACCATGGTTAGAAAGCAAACCTGTTCCACGACTGCAAAGGGCTTCCAGAAACATCAAGAAGCGCGCCCATGAACGCATACCCTTTGCAAAAGATGTTTTTCCGGCGAGTCTTGATAAGGTGATCAAAGTGCTGGTTCCAAGGCCAAAGAAATCAAGGACCAAGAAACACAAAGAGGAGGAAGAAGAGATTTTGGTTATCGAAGGGATTGAAGTGAAGAGAGATGAGTTTGTGAAGTTTGATGTGTTGGTGAACGATGAAGATGATGGGACCCGGGCCACAGCGGCTAAAACGGAGTTCGCCGGAAGTTTTGTGAGTGTCCCTCATATGCATAAGCATGAGAAGAATGGGAAGACGAGATTGAGGTTAGGGATAACTGATCTTTTGGAGGATTTGAAGGCTGAAGATGATGACAATGTGTTGGTGACATTGGTGCCCAAAACTAGTGGTGGTGATATTTCCATTGGAGGGATCAAAATCGAGCATGAAGAATAATAAACAGACGTTCTCACTTTCTATAAAATAAAATAAAAGAACGTCTATGATCTATTAAGATATTATGTTTCTCTATATCTATTAACACCATATAAAAGTAATTTTCGCAATCAAATATATGATTCAAACTTATGAATGTTAATTGCAAGTCAGAGAATCTAGTTCTGCGTTTGTTTAATCTCAAATTAAATTTCGCTACTAGAAGTAGACCGAAATTTCTGTTGAAAATCTGTCGCTGTTGGCCAATAAAGGCAGATCAGCAAAATCAATCCCTAGTAAAACATAGGTGGCTGAAACATAGTAACAGAATCAGCGAAGGATTTTCTTAATTAGAAACGTCTTTAGCTACCTTCAGTCGCAAAAGAGATTAAAAAACTAGAACATTCCGTTGTTGATAACTGTCATTATTTGGTCACTAATGCAAAATTAGCGACATATTTTTTTTTTGTTGTCATTTGTACATTGTTAATTAGTTGCAGTCTATTCTATGTCAAATCATTGCAGTTCTATAACCAAGTATCAAAGTGAAATTATATATTCCAAAACCAAAATTCACAAAATCATTTATCACGTTCCAAAACAAAAACTACCAAAACTAAATATTTATATGACAAAATTACAAAAATGGTCCCTGTGGTTTACCAAAAGTAACAAAATTAGTCCCTGCTAATTTTTTTTATGCAAATAGCCCCTGTGGTTTGCAAAACTTGCATAGATGGCCCTTTTTACTAACGCCGTTACTATTCTGCCGTTATGGACTGAATCTGTAAGGGCATTTTCGTCTTTTCAAGTATAAAGGGACTGAATTCGTGACATTTACTAAACCATAGCGACCATTTTTGAAATTTCTTAGAAAAAAACAATTAAATTGCTAGGGGAAGGGCTCAAACTCATGACCTCCACCCCTTAAATTACCAAAGCCTTAACCAATTGAGCTGAATGCTCTCTTGGTTTATTTTTTCCTAAAACTAATTTATATATTAACAAAATCGTTAAAACATAAACAATAAATAAATTATAAAAAACATTTTTTTACATAATTTTTTTTTAAATAAAACAAAATGTATTTTAGTCGTACTATAAAAAAATAGTTTTTTACAAACAAATTGTATGTATATTTTTATGTATTTATTTTACGTAAAATATATATTTTGTCTTTAAAAAATACGTTTTCGTATAAAAAATACGTCTTCTGTAAAAAATGTTTTTTTATGTCTTTGAAATAGTAATAATTAACACTACTCAGGACATAAAAAAATGTATAAATTCTTTTGGGTCGTTAGTTCTAAAACCGTTGTTAATTTGTTTTTAATACATATAACCGAAAAAACGGTTAGAACTAGCGACCCAAAAGAATTTATACATTTTTTATGTCATGAGTAGTGTTAATTATTACTATTTCAAAGACATAAAAAAACATTTTTTACAAAAACGTATTTTTTATACGAAAACGTATTTTTTAAAGACAAAAAATATATATTTTACGTAAAATAAATACATAAAAATACATACAACTTGTTTGTAAAAAACTATTTTTTTTATAGTACGACTAAAATACATTTTGTTTTATTTAAAAAAAATTATGTAAAAAAAAGTTTTTTATAATTTATTTATTGTTTATGTTTTAACGATTTTGCTAATATATAAATTAGTTTTAAGAAAGTATAAACCAAGAGAGCATTCAGCTCAATTGGTTAAGGCTTTGGTAATTTAAGGGGTGGAGTTCATGAGTCCGAGCACTCCCCCTAGCAATTTAATTGTTTGTTTCAAAGAAATTTCAAAAATGGTGTCTGTGGTTTAGTAAATGTCACGAATTCAGTCCCTTTATACTTGAAAATACGAAAATGCACTTACAGATTCAGTCCCTAACCGCAGAATAGTAACGGCGTTAGTAAAAAGGGCCATCTATGCAAGTTTTGCAAACCACAGGGGCCATTTGCATCAAAAACAAATTAGCAGGGACTGACTTTGTTACTTTTGGCAAACCACAGGGATCATTGTTGTAATTTTGTCTATTTATATTTAATTTCAAAGTATCGAAAATCAAATGACATGTTAAAAGTATCAAAAGTCGGTGGGTTGGTAAAAGTGTCAATGTCTTACGTAGGTGTAGGTGGGTTGCTTTTTTGGCAAACTTTCCGTATTTTGTTATACATCTTATCCTTTCTTGTCTTTTGGCCTCAGTTTCTTTACAATAAACTGCAGATATGAAAACAAAAGAATAAGCAAATTATAGATGTCAAAGGATATAATATTAATAATAAGGTAAATTTTTAGAAGTTTGATGCCTAACGAGGAGAAAAGTTGGAAGTTAAACTTGTAATACAGACAAATTAAAGTTGTTATAAAAATGAAAGTAGGGTGCTATAATAGAATTATATTTACACCAAGTTCAAAGTGCGACGCTTGTAATGGGAAAAAAGTAAAAATGTATGCAAAACAAACCAATGGAAGTGCATCAATCAAATAAACTTGAGTTCTACCTTATGTACACATATCAAATGACAGTTTATGGTGCCAATCTACAGCTAATTAGCACCGGATGCACAAGTGACTAAGAAAATTTTTGTATTAATGGTTTTAATCGTAAGTTGTAAGAAATATTTATATGAAAGCATATTGAATTTTTTAAAAGGTAGAAATACCTGATGAAGGAAATCTGCCATGGATATAAATAATGCCTTATGAAATTCAGAACCCTTTGAAATATTACAATAACAGATAATTCAAGCCTAGTATATGATATAAAAAGCATGTTTAGACAATAGGATAAGAGTTGAGTGTAAAAGAAAATCCATATGAATGAGCAAAAATACTTGTATATTCTAAACGTGAGTCACAAATGCCTCATAGAGGACAGTTGCAGCAGAAAGAAACATCTCCCCCCTCTAAATCACTGGTTGGAATTTTTACATAAATACAGAAGAAAGCCAGACATGCCACTCGATAGCCAAGACCCAACAAGAACAAAAGGGCAACATCCCCTGGACGAAGAAAAACACTAAGGTTTGACAAGAATACAGTAACCAACTAACCATAACAAACACCAAATTAAGGAGCTAGTTAGAGAAACCTAACCATTTCGATTTCAAACGACCAAAATATTTCCATTTGGCTAAAAACACAATTCTTGATCGTAAAGGAAAGAGGGTCGGAATATTACATGAGTGCGAGCAGTAGCATCAAAGATGATAATGAGGGTCCAAATCTGGAGTAAGGCAACTGTATGTCACGGTCGCCGGATGCATAGAACCCACCAAGATATTAGGGTAAAAATGTTTGTCGATTGGATGCAAAGTAGGTTTCCGGTATGAAGAATGATAGTGGGTGGGAGGATGAATTTTCGCAAATCGGAAGGAACGAAAAAATTGGTCGATTAGGCTACAAAAGGTTTTGAGTTTGAAGAGGGAAACTGAGTGAGAGGCCTGAATTCATAGCAAATATTAAAGACAAAATTGCAACTTTGGTCTTGAATTGGATGTTTTAATCAAAAATGTTTTGAATTTCAGTTGCTCCAAAAAGTTTCATTTGGTACGAAGCAGTTATTTTATTCATAATTCATATATTATATTGGTTAATTTAAAAAAAAATTAAATATTAAATTCTAAACATTTAAGAAATTTGAATTTATAAGGAAAATTATAAAAATATTAAATTATTAAAATTAAAGTGTTTTTTTTCTTAAATTTAAACAAATAATGTAGATAAATAAATAAAAGAAACTAATGAGACTTTAATTTAAAAATTTTGAAATTAGAAGGAAAGTCAATTAATAAAATTGATATACATTTATTATTACATTTATTGCAATTATTATATTTAAATATTATATGAAATTTAATAAAATGAAAAAAAACAAAAAAATGTCATGTGGAAAAAATTTAATTAAAAATAACCACAAAATGACATGTGGCCAAATCAATAAGAATATGACATTTGCCAAAAAAAATTCATTTATTAGAGTAGGATTTAGTCTAAAATTATTTCAAAACATTTAAATGACGAATTCGCCATTTTAATTTATTTTTTTACAATAATTATAAAGAAAATACTTTTCTTTCTTTCTATTTGTGTGTGTATGTGTGTTTGATAAACACCCACGAACATATTCATAGATTTAACAACACTTAAGAACATCTTCCGCCACCACCACCGTCCGCCACCACCACAGTCTGGCACCACCACCGTCTGCCAACTCCATCTCCACCTAAAGTTGTCACTTCATCTTCGCCAAAAAATCATCCCATAAACAAAAACCATACACAAAATAAGAGTTGTAACACCCGTCTTCCAAAATGAACCAGTGTAGGGAATAAAGGGGTTTAAGGCATAGTTTTGGGAAAAAACCATATGTCACGAAGTGACCATAGCGAGGTCACGACGTGACGTGCCAAGTATGAGAATGTGAATCCGGAAGAATGTCATGACGTGACAAGAGTATGGCCATGACGTGACTATAGCCCAAGTCTATTATCTTTTAGGGTTTCCTCTGTTTTAAGCCTCTAACCTCAAATTTAGGGTTTCATTTCCAACCTTCATCATCCTCTATAACCTTGAAGCAAAGCCTAATACCCTCATCTTCATTTGTGATCTTATTCTTAGTGTTTTTGGTGCTCTTGGAAGGAAGAAGAAGGCCCTTCTGGCGTAGAGAACCTCTTGGCAAGCATGAAGTTTCCATTTGAGCCATTTTTGGACCATTGTCAGTGTTCAGGATCCAAACTGTAACACTCGATATTCACCAATGTATTATTTATGTGTTAGATTAATTATTTTATATTGATTGGGCTTGGGTCCATTGGATCCTTCCAAAATGGGCTTAAGGGGTGCCGTACGCTGGGCGTACCACCCTATGTACGCGCAACGTACTAATGAAAGTTGATCGTGCATGTGATGCACGTACGCGCAACGTACTGAAGAGTACGCGCATTGTACGTGTGCAGTCCCCAAAACCCTAAGTTCAGGGTTTGATCCATATATAATGAACATTATGCCCTAAATTCCAGCCTCCCTCTCACCCTTAAGCTACTCCCACGAAACCCTAATCCATATTTTGTGTGTTCTTGTTCTTGGAAGGCTTCTTGAGAGTATTTTTAGTGTTTTGATCCATTCTCCAAGGAAGTGAAAGGAAAAGGTGGTGGTTCAAAGGAGAGGGTGTAGATCTGGTATTGTTGCTTCATTTTAGACCTTTTCAAGGTACAAAGTCTTGAACTAGCTCCATAAATACTTAGATCTCTTATGTTGAGTTTTTGGACCTTTTTGGTCCCAAGAATGGAGCTTCATGGTTCCAAATCCGTTTCTAGGCTTAAGGTTGCCACCCTTGGTGCTATCTGAGTCCCTAAGACAGAAAGTTGTCATCTTGAAGGTCTTAATGGGTTCATGCAAGAGTTATGGCCATTTTCATGGAATTAGATTGCTATACTTTGAGTTTGGGTTCATGTGGGTCATATAAAGTCACCAAGTTAGTGACTTCATGGATTAAGACGTTGAAGAGGACTTGGATCTGTGATTTTAGCCTTAGAATAGATTATTAAGTGCTTAATGGTATATGTGGCTTAACAGAGTAGTACGTTGGGCGTACAAGCCCGTACGCGCAGTGTACAAGCCATGCAGCCTGTACTCTTAGCGTGCAGAGGAGTACTGTAACACCCATAAAATTCGAGCAAATTTAAAACTTTTTAATACATTTCAAAGAACATGATTATTACAAACTTGTTTTTCAAAATAGTATATTGTCAGAGTATCCCAGAATCAAATCATAAAATCATAAAATGTGAGGAGCGGTACGATCACGCATTTGCCTTCCCGCAATCATCAAAAGTACCTGAAACAATAATCGATAAATGTAAGCTCGAAGGCTTAGTGAGTTACCCCCAAAATACCAACGCCATACAGATATAACCATATCATATAAGCATATAAGCAAACAGCATGCATAATGAGCCATCAGTCTGACTGGACCGAATTCCCGGTCCTCAGTCTATCTGGACCGCTCTTCGAGCCTTTGGCACGTCTGGACCGCCCTCTTCGGGGCCTTCAGCCTATCCGGACCGCTCGCTGGGCCTTCGGCCTGACTAGACTTGCCCGGCCCGGGCCTACAGTCTACCCGGTCCGCCCAGGGTGTCTTGGCCTACTGCACACAGCAGGACCTGCCTCAACCCTTTCCCCAAACCAACAAACATGTGCACATACATATAAACAAGTAAACATGCAGATCTAACAGATCACTAACATGGCAACCATCCTATAACCAGGATACCGATCTAACCGATCTCTAGCATAGCAACCATCCTAAACCAGGATGAAATCTAACATAGCAACCATCCTAAACCTGGATGAGATCTAGCATAGTAATAACATAGCAACCATCCTAAACTAGGATGTAAATCATAAAGGGTCGGCCTTGGTGCCGCAGACCCTGTTGATATAGTGAGGAGAACTCACCTCCCAAATGTCGCACTGAAGTGATAGGCTCAACTCTCGAATCACCAACACGAACTCCACCACCTATACTTACCATAAAACCTTTTTTCATAAATTTCCAAATTACCAAAATACCCCCAGAGGTCAACTGGTCAACCCTTGGTCAAAGCCAAAGCCAAAAGTCAAGGTCAAAGGTCCATGTTGACCCGACTCGTCGAGTGCAGTTTACCGACTCGTCGAGTCCTTCCTGAACTCGTGAAGTTGTGAAATCCTTGGTTGACTCGTCGAGTTTCCCTGCAACTCGCCAAGTTCATGCGTGTCCAAGGGTTGGGAAAAACCATAGCCGACTCGCCTAGTCATTCGACTGACTCGCCGAGCCCAAGGCAATATTCATCGGACTCGCCGAGTTGTTCATCCAACTCGTCGAGTACATGACCATCTTCATATGACTCGCCGAGTCGACCTTGCGGCTCGCCGAGTCCCTTCAATCCTTCAACCATACAGATGCTTTTTAGGCCATGCTAAGACTCCATATTGTAGATCCAGCTTCCCAAGGCATGTTTATCACTTAAAGTTGCAAACTTTACGTGCATGCAAGATTATAATGACCCAAAATAAGCTAAAGAATAGGTTCTAGGCAAAAGAGCTTCACCAACATGCCAAAGACTGAGACTTTATGATGATAGGGGCCAAGATGAGCCTAGATCTGAAGTTGCAACTTCAGATCTTGGTTCATCACTCGAAATGCAACACCAAATGCCCAAAATGGTCCCAAAACTTAAACATAGAAGGAGTCTAATTAGAAAAGGCTCAAGGGGATGACTAGATACCTCTAAATGATGATAAAATGAGGTAAACTTCAGATCCCCAGCTGTTCCTTGCTCCAAGCTTCTTGATCTTCAACCCTTTCCTCACCAAAATCCCTCTTCCAAGCTAAGTAGCACACCAATATAGAGAACAAGCACAAATTAGGGTTTCTGAATTCGAGGGGAGCAGTAAGAGAGGCTAAGGGGGAATAAGTGATCCTTAAATAGGGTGCAGAACCCCGGAAATTAGGGTTTCATCACCCAACTCCTACTCGTCAAGTCCCTTCTTGGACTCGGCGAGTAGGTCACTAAAACTCGTGGACCAACCCGCTGCTACTCGACGAGTAGGCAATCAACTCATCGAGTAGCCCTTGAAATCAAGAAAATTCTTATATTAAATCAATACCTGAGAATCGGGGCGTTCCAATTCTCCCCCACTTGAACTAGACTTCGTCCTCGAAGTCTGCCGCGGCGAACAACTCCGGATAGTGCTCCCGCATCTCTGTCTCTGGCTCGCACGTCCACTCGGACCCCCTCCGATGCTCCCACTGTACCTTCACCAAAGGTATATCCTTGTTCCGTAGAACTTTCATCTTCCTCCCCATTATGGCCACCGGCCTCTCCACATAATCCAGGCGCTCATTGACCTGAATATCAAACAATGACACCACTGCCTCCTGATCCATAATGCACTTTCGCAACTGTGACACGTGGAAAGTGTTGTGGATCCAACTAAGCTCCTGCGGTAGCTCTAATCTGTAAGCCACCTTGCTCACCCTGGCAATGATCCTAAACGGTCCGATGTAGCGGGGACCCAATTTCCCCCTCTTCCTGAAGCGGATCACACCCTTCCAGGGTGAGACTTTCAGGAGTACCATATCTCCCACCTGAAACTCCAATTCAGATCGGCGCCTGTCAGCGTAACTCTTCTGTCGACTCTGCGCGGTCTGCAGTCGCTGCCTAATATGTTGAACCTTCTCGGTAGTCTGCAAGACTACTTCTGTCCGTCCCATCGCCATGTGTCCGATTTCACGCCAACAAACCGGGGTGCGACATCTCCGCCCATACAACAGCTTGAAATGCGGAGCGCCAATGCTGGAATGGTAGCTGTTGTTGTAAGCGAACTCTGCAAGGGATAGGCGGGAATCCCAGCTCCCACCAAAGTCAATAACACAAGCCCTCAACATGTCCTCGAGGGTCTGTATGGTCCGCTCGCTCTGACCATCGGTCTATGGATCGAATGTTGTACTAAAGTGCAGCCGTGTGCCCAGTTCCTCGTGGAACTTCTGCCAAAAACGGGAGGTAAACCTAACATCCCGGTCGGAGATGATAGAGACCGGAACCCCATGGCGATCCACGATCTCGCGGACGTACACGTCGGCCACCTTCTCGGCCGACGAACTCTCCCGTATGGCCAAGAAATAGGCACTCTTGGTCAATCGATCCACGATGACCCATATAGCATCAAACCCTTTCGCCGTTCTCGGCAACTTGGTAATAAAATCCATCATGATCTGTGTTGGGTTTTTAGCATTCTAACACTCCTATGGTGTACATGCAACCCTATAAACCTTGGATCTATGTTTTCTCTATTATACATGCAAATATTAACTATTCCAAGGTTTCATCCTAACTAGCATATTATGAAGCACCTATACTACAAAGTTCTAGTTAGATGACATACCTTTTGATGTAGCTTGATGTATTCAAGCTTTAAGAGCTTAGCCCTAATAGTGTGGAAGCCTCAAATGGAATCACAAATCACCAAAACACCTTGGAAGAACTTGAGAGAATATGTATGCACACTAAAATCGGCCCACTCTTATTTTCACACACTTGTTCCCATTTTGTGAGCCAAGGACCCCTTTATATATTATGGAGGATTAGGGTTACATCCATGTAAACCCTAATACCCATGACCTTTCATTTACATAGGATCAATGGGTTAAAAACTCCATGGACCATCCATGAAAGCTTAGCCCAACCTAAATGAACTTGGCACATTCCATATATATAAGAGTCCATATTTAATTAGTTCTTTTTGATCACTTAATTAATTCTAAATTAATTCTTGATCAAAACTAATTAAATAATATGATTCCATATTAATATATTAGAACTTATAATATATTAATATAAATCATAAATATACTATTCTCAAAAGACTATCCATATAAATTGTGCCGGTGAAGTGCAACCCAAATGGACCATGTCGGGTCGGGTCAAGTACATACCAAATATAGTTATGGACTTAGACATTAATCCAACAGTCTCCCACTTGGATAAGTCTAAAACTATTATTGAGTATGACTTCAAAACCTAACTGGCAATCGTAGCTCTTAAAGCCGCTGTCGAACTCTGACCTTGTCAATGACTTGTCCATTAGATAAGGGATCATATATTCCTCCATTCTAGATATCATATGGACTGAGACATGGATTATAATCATTCTCTCTGTCCATTTGTTGTTTCCCGATTTTCGATTTATGATGACTGACTGATTGAACAAATCAAATCAGTCCTGGCTTGGCCAAGCACTCACATGTGTCATCGCTAAATCATCTAGGGGCCCACAGATATCGCTTTTATCCCGAAGGTAAAAGGAATGGATAAACTTCGACTCATATGGCTTGTTCTACTACTTGTTGAATCATACACAAAGGCACGTTTTATAACATCGAGTTACCAAATACGTTTTCGTGCAATCAATGTATAACCAACTCATAGTAACAACTCATATCTCTAGGTTTGAAGAATATAAGATATTATCGTCTCATGATCACTCGTGATAAAATCCATGAAGTGATTCAAATGAGCGCGGGTTGAATCCAATACTTAGAACTTATGAGCACTCATCAGTGTTGTAGCACCACTTTGTCCACCAACTTGGACCTCTACAAACCAACCCATGACAGTCTTGATTCATATCTACTTCCAACATATGACCGACTGTGGATGGTTTGAATAACTTAATCATTCAGGAAGAGCGACTTAGTTATTCTGGAAGTCAAAACATGCAAAGTGAAACACAAGAATAAATGAATCAAATATGGTATCAAACCCTATGAATATAAATAAACACTTTTATTTATCACCATACTGATTACTCATTATTCATTGTTTCGGTTTTATCAACTTTATACTTGAATTAAAAACACTAGTTGTCCCATGCTCCAAGCATGTACACTATGTTTTTCTTAAACAATAGCTTTGCCATACACCAAGTATGCACTCTATGTTTGTCTATGATCCTTACTTTGTGAAATAAACCAATTGAACATAATTTCAATGATTCTAATTTCACACTCCCAAATCCTTATCGAAAAATGTGAGAATTTCAAATTCCTATCATTTATCGAAATCTGTTTAAATTTTAAACTTATATGCACTGACCCTCCTGTAATGAATATGTACAAAGTCACAAAGACTTGTCAACAGTCATTATAAGGTATTCCAATGGAGATCAACTCCATGGAAACTAAGTCTCATATTCAAAGTACATTGCTTTGGACATGCTTCTTGCATTAAGTTTTCTAATCTTACACATATAACTTCCACCTATGGAGACAACTCCATATTCTCATTTTGACTATCACTTCTGAACAAGAGATGCCTCTTTTCAGAATATGTCAATATGGTCCTTCCAAAATTAGCACTATACTTCCAACTGTCCCTGAGCAAACAATCTTTGGTAAACCTCAGATTGTCCTCGACAATTGCTTAATCATTTTAGTCATATCCAATTCTAGACCTTTTCCCTTCTTAATGCCTCTGGGCATTTGGAAAAATTTAGAAATGACAAATATTATAGCACATGCAATCGATCCTGTACCCAAAGCAAATGGTACACGATTCATGATGTCTCACATAAAGACATGATTCTAGACCAGTCTTTTGCTACAATATTTTTATTTGCCATGTTTTCAAAATTTGACTATGAAGAGGGATGCCGTAATCATAATCGAATTTTGAGAACGCAATATATAGAATTTCCTTAAGTTGAACCAATCCAACATGAAATTCGTATATATATTCTTGACTAAAGATGATTAAGGTCTCAATCTAAGCCTTTAGAACTGAAATGAAGTATATCCTCTCCCTTAATTATAGCAAAACAACTTTTTCAATCCCTGCAGCCTCACGAATTGAAACTTTTGTTTTCTATAATTAACATTGCTAACTTGCAACACTAACAATAATTATCATGCTCCCACTAACATGATGATTATTACCATAACACTTATGCTCCCACTAGCTTTGACATGTACTCAGAAATCAGCTGGACTTCTAAAAATCAATACTTTATTGACTTTCTTACCAAAGTTTAGATTTCTGATACGAGATGCTTTGATAAAACTTTATCAAAATCATACACCTTTCCTTAGATAGCATGCATGTGTGTCTAAACAGTTTCAGAACTATGAAAAGGGATGCCGTAATCATAGTCTCAATTGTTTAGACCTTTTGCCATCTGCTTCAAATCTACTTGGTGGAAGTGTTTCCTCACCATCATTTTCATGAATCGGAGAGAAACCTTATGACCCTTAGATTTTATGGTGTATGTGTTCTTATCCATGTGAATCGTCAAAACCATAGTCACAAGACAAGGATAATGACAAATCCAAACTCATATGGACTGAACTTATGCAATCTTAACTTCTTGCCACCTGGCAGTACAGGGCCTGCCATTGCTTCCAAGTTGTTATGCAACCAATTGAGAACTTTCAGAACTCCTATGCAAAGCCAACTTTAACTGGAATGGGCACAGAATATGTCAACACGATAGGTTATAAACCTCAAGTCGTGTGCTAGTGAAGAACCTCATGTTTTATTCTTGATTAGTTCTTGAAATTATTTTTAGGATCTTTAAGACTCCCACTATCCTCTTGACATATAAGACTATCTTGCCAAATATTCAAGAGATAGTGCGGATTCTTTATCAAGACAAACACTTCACACAATTGGCCTAAGTTGGTCTTTGTTTTATCCAAAACATCACTACTTGCCAATTTCAAATGTACAAGAGTAGGACACTTTTACTCTTACATTTGACAAGTGTTTTAAACCTTTCTTTAAGATATGTCACTCAAGTTACAATCTTGGAGTATGACTCTAAGAATTGTTTTGGAACGAAGTATGACTCATCTTCCTGATCTAACCATTTCAACAATTCATGACTCCTCTTCTTAGTCATAAGAATGCACTAAGATGACCTTTAGAGGACTAATTGTGATATGATTTCTAAATCATTAAGATGATCACAAACATGATACTAAAGTACTCTCCCATCTTTTCAGATTTGAGAAACTTTTATCTTTCTGCCTAATTTGATTCTTCCCATTCGTTCTGCCATACATTGAGACTTTTCCAATGTTTCAGAATTATACTTAAACTTCTAAGTATAACCATATTTACTAAACTTTAGTAAATCAAATAGTCTTAACGAGCTTTGTGGTGGACATGGCCAGTGCACAAGAATGTGTACTCGATCCCTTTAGTCCTTCACTTGACTCACACATCCATGTGAACAAGTAATTAGTCTTGATTTTCCAATGCTTGAAAGTTCTCATTCATCATACTATTCAACTTGCATGATTCCAAGTTTCGGTCCAATTGAAACTTGGGCGATGAGGAACTTTCCGGATTTGGTAAATTTAGACACTACCACAAATGAAAGAATCAAATCCATTTTCCAATATTGCTGTCAGTGGAATCATATAAGCAACAATTTTCCACAAATGCCATTGTAAGGATACTTCAAATAAATAAAATTAAACAATTTTCTTTTATTTTAAAACTTTGCGGAAAAACTTATCCTTACAATCCACATGGAAAATTGTTGTTATCTATTCCTTAGCAATATATCATAACTTCTTAAGCAACTGCTCAAAATTCTGATGCGATCGAAATCCACCTTCGCGATCAGAATCAGCATATACTTCCTTTTAGATTTCTCTCTATTCTTTGATTCTTAAAACATCAACATGTGACCCAGTCACATCATGTAATGAGGATCTCAGAATAGAACTTAACAGAGTTAGATAATCGGCTCTACCTGATGTAGAGTCAAACTTATTGACTTTAACATCCTTAGGTAAATTTGGCAGCTTTGCAATCAACGCCCCTTCCTTTGGCAAAATAAACATATGGACCCTTTGGTAATGGGACTATCTCAGACTTAGCCTTTCTCTTTACCATTTGGTCAACCGGGTTGACTATGGCCAATCCCTTTCCATTGGGAAGAGAATGCTTTTTCTGGATTTCCAGTGTCACCATTGTCATTGTCCATAAAGTTTTTGGGAAGTTGATCTTCTAATCAAATTTGCTTTACTATCGTTCCAAATCATTGCTGATTCAGCAGCACCAAGCAAATAGATATGATCATTAAGGTTCATGTCATAGTCTGTTTCATAGTAGTCCCAAAGGAACTCACTATGTGACTTAGAAAGTGATTGAACATCCAACTTTCTCAAGACTTTGACACCCAACTCTCCCGGCTTGTCAATATGTGACTTCATCTCCAAGATGCGATCACACATAGACCTTGCTTGCCATTAGGGCTTGAGTGACCTTGAACTTGTGGGTTAGGGAGAATAATTGGAGGAGGTGGAGGAAGAGAAGTATGACTTCCATGAGCCAAACTCGGTAAGTCATATTCATTAGGAAAGCTTGGTTTGGGAAGATCATTGTTGTCTAAACCAGACATCAACAATGGGAGAAATTCACGTAAAGTTGATTTAAGTCCTTAATATAACACCCAATATGATATATTAAGGTAGGACCCAACAAACTATTTTATAACTTGGAAGAGGGATGCCATAATCCAAGCTATAAAATATTTGAAGGTAGGTGAATGACGATTCACCAATTTCCACCAAGATAAACGAAATGTATTATTAGGTTTTAATTGGTTTTGAAACTCCTAGATTCTTTTGAGATTCATTGAACTTTTCAATGGCATGTTTCAATCTCGAGTGTGCCCTTCAGGCTTTGTGACTGGGATCTCGAGGATCACAAAACAAGGTGTGAAGTAACCATGCAAATATACTTGGTACCCTTAATATTTACCCCTCAATCGATGTGCCGGTTAACCACACACACTCCAACGATACTATGATAAACATTAAGTTACCCTTTGCCTACCTTGTTAAGTCCAGGTTAGTGTGCCGGTTAACCACACACGCTCCACTAACAGCTTAAACAAAGTGCAAAGTGTAATTTCATGGATTAGCACCTTATTCACATTTTCCTAAGTAATTAAGATTGGGAATTTATAAATGTTTAGTTACTTAGTATTTATCATTATACTTATAATGAAGGAAGAATTATAGTCCTTGTCCTACCTGTTCGGCTAACGACCCTCCACCGATCAAGGAAGCGGTGAGTGGGAGTGGACACCCATTAAACTGCCATTTTATAGGCAGTAACCTTATACCCCCCTTATAGATCGGCTTCGTGAATGAGGCCTACTAATGGTAAGACGACTTGCTCTTATACATATATATAAATATTATTAACTTATAATATTATAAAGTATAAGGGTTGAATTTGAACTTTTAAAATTCTAAGGGCTTAACTTGGAATTAAAGTATTCATGAGAAAACTTTACAAATTCCAAAACTTGAGGGCATGTTTTTTGAAAGTATTAAATTTTTTTTCATTTCATAACTTATGAGTTTAATGGTTCATTAAAATGAAGACTCTTCATTTTTTATGTATCCTCTTATTCTTTAATAACACTTTTAAAGAAGTGACTCTTAAACATCCATAACTTGAGGACAAGTTATGGAGTCATAATACTATTTAATGAAAAAGACTCTTCATTTTTTTTATGTAACCTATGACACTTTTATGAGTTTTAAGATTTATAAATCTGACCTTTTATGTAACTTGAGGACAAGTTACAAAAACACATTTTATGAACTACGTCTAGATTAATTAGGATTGAAAACAACTAAAACACAAATTTTTTTTTCATTAATCTAAACTAACTCATAAATCAAGGAAACACAAAAAAAAAATAACTTTTGGATTCCATAACTTATGGAGTTTAATGTTTTGTTTTATGATGAAACTTTTCATGTTCCATAACTTAAGAACAAGTTATGGAATGCTTTAAAACATTAAGACCAAGTTTTGTAACTCCATAAAAAATTTTGAATCAATTTTTTTTAAACCTTTTCATATCCATAACTTATGGAGGTTTCAAAAAACTCTTTAGATCAAACTTTTAAAACTAATAAAATAATCATATCATTTTATCTTTTACTAAATTTGACCTAATTCAACTCATATAGCAAATGATTCAAATTTTACAAATAATTAGTTTTTCACAAAAACAAGTAATTATCTTAAAATTTGACAAACTTCATGTTTTTTTTTCTTTTTTTTTCAACTTTGAAAATCAAACATTTGCATGAATATAACATAAAACAACTTGGCTCTGATACCACTGTTGGGTTTTTGAGCATTCTAACACTCCTATGGTGTACATGCAACCCTATAAACCTTGGATCTATGTTTTCTCTATTATACATGCAAATATTAACTATTCCAAGGTTTCATCCTAACTAGCATATTATGAAGCACCTATACTACAAAGTTCTAGTTAGATGACATACCTTTTGATGTAGCTTGATGTCTTCAAGCTTTAAAAGCTTAGCCCTAATAGTGTGGAAGCCTCAAATGGAATCACAAATCACCAAAACACCTTGGAAGAACTTGAGAGAATATGTATGCACACTAAAATCGGCCCACTCTTATTTTCACACACTTGTGCCAATTTTGTGAGCCAAGGACCCCTTTATATATTATGGAGGATTAGGGTTACATCCATGTAAACCCTAATACCCATGACCTTTCATTTACATAGGATCCATGGGTTAAAAGCTCCATGGACCATCCATGAAAGCTTAGCCCAACCTAAATGAACTTGGCCCATTCCATATATATAAGAGTCCATATTTAATTAGTTCTTTTTGATCATTTAATTAATTCTAAATTAATTCTTGATCAATACTAATTAAATAATATGATTCCATATTAATATATTAGAACTTATAATATATTAATATAAATCATAAATATACTATTCTCAAAAGACTATCCATATAAATTGTGCCGGTGAAGTGCAACCCAAATGGACCATGCCGGGTCGGGTCAAGTACATACCAAATATAGTTATGGACTTAGATATTAATCCAACAAAATGAACATCCCAAGCCTTACCAAAGTCTATCACACAAGCTCTTAGCATGTCCTCTAACGTCTGAATGGTCCTTTCACTCTGCCCGTTGGTCTGTGGGTGGTAGGCTGTACTCATATCCAACCTAGTTCCCATAGCTTTCTGAAGTGACTGCCATAACCGTGCCGTGAACCCACTATCTCTATCAGAGATAATGGATATCGGTACTCCGTGAAGTTGCACGACTTCTTTAATGTAGAGCCTTGTCAGTTTCTCCATTTTGTCTGTTTCCTTTATTGGTAGGAAGTGTGCGGATTTGGTTAATCTGTCGACGATTACCCAAATGGTGTCAAGTCCACCCGTTGTCTTAGGTAGCTTGGTAATGAAATCCATCATAATCCGCTCCCACTTCCACTCGGGTATCTCTGGCTGCTGAAGTAGTCCCGAGGGCTTCTGATACTCTACCTTAACCTTGGCGCAAGTCAGGCATTTGCCCACAAAGTTAGCTATTTCGGATTTCATGTTCGGCCACCAATACAGCTTCTTGAGGTCTAAATACATCTTGTCTGAGCCGGGATGCACTGAGTAACGAGTTTTATGAGCTTCGTTCATGACAACGTCCCTGAATCCACCAAATTTTGGTGTCCAGGTCCAGTTCATGAGACAACGAATTCCGTCATGCCTGACTTCAAGATTTTTGTCCATTCCTCTCAACGCTTCACCTGCCACGTTCTTTGGTTTTAAGGCTTCTTCCTGTGCCTCTTTGATTTGTGCGGACAGGTGTGAATGGATGGTCATGGTTAACGCTTTTACTCGGCGGCCCGAGTATTCCTTTCTGCTCAAGGCGTTTGCAACCACGTTGGCCTTCCCGGGGTGATAACGAATCTCACATTCGTAATCGTTTAGTAATTCCACCCATCGTCTTTGCCTCATGTTGAGTTCTTTTTGATTTAGGATATGTTGAAGGCTTTTATGATCGGTGAAGATAGTGCACTTAGTGCCGTAGAGGTAATGTCTCCAAATTTTTAGGGCGAAAACTACTGCTCCTAGTTCGAGATCGTGCGTCGTATAGTTTACCTCGTGCGTCTTCAGCTGTCTTGAGGTGTAGGCAATGACTTTTCCTCGTTGCATTAACACACATCCTAGACCTTGGTTTGACGCATCACAATAAACCATAAAGTCCTTTGTTCCATCCGGTAAGGACAAGATCGGAGCACTGCACAGAGTTTGTTTCAGCGTTTGGAACGTAGCCTCTTGCTTATCCCCCCAGACGAAAGTCACTCCTTTTTGAGTCAAGGTGGTGAGTGGTTTTGCGATTTTGGAGAAGTTTTGAATGAACCTTCAATAGTAACCAGCGAGTCCTAAAAATTGTCAGATTTATGTGGGTGTTCTTGGTGTTGCCCACCTTTCGATTGCCTTGATCTTTGAAGGGTCCACATGTATTCCTTCCTTGCTGACTACATGTCCGAGGAAATTCACTTCTCGAATCCAGAATTCGCACTTTGAGAATTTTGCGTACAATTTCTCCGCCCTCAGTGACTTGACGTAAATGCTGGTTGTGTTCTTCCTTACTTCGGGAGTAGACTAGTATATCATCAATGAAAATAATCACGAACTTGTCTAAGTAAGGTCGACACACTCGATTCATCAGGTCCATAAACACCGCGGGTGCATTTACTAAGCCGAAAGGCATCACTACAAACTCGTAGTGACCATAGCGCGTTCTGAAGGCTGTCTTGGGAATATCCTCCTCCTGAACTCGTAGTTGATGGTACCCTGATCTAAGGTCAATCTTTGAGAAGAAACTTGCTCCTTGTAGCTGGGAAGAGGTCATCGATTCGAGGCAAAGGGTATCGGTTTTTAATGGTGAGTTTGTTTAATTCACGGTAGTCGATGCACATACGGAACAATCCATCCTTTTTCTTGACGAACAAGACCGGTGCTCCCCAAGGTGAGAAGCTTGGTCTGATGAAACCTTTGCTTAGCAGTTCGTTCAATTGACTGGACAATTCCTGCATCTCGGCTAGGGCTAGACGGTATGGCGATTTGGCTACAGGGGTAGCCCCAGGAATTAGGTTGATTCGGAATTCGACTTGTCTAGCAGGGGGCACTCCTGGAAGGTCTTCCGGGAATATGTCGGGGAAATTACAGACCTCCGGAATGTCCTTGATGTTTTTCGTTTCTTGTTTCTTGTCTACGACGTGGGCTAGGAAGGCGTGGTACTCCTTGCGGATATACTTTTGAGCCTTGACACAAGAGATGATCTGAAAGTTTGAGCTAGGTTTGTCGCCATAGACGACGAGGGTTTCGGCATTTGGCAAATTAAGGCGAACGGCCTTTTCGTGACATAGGATTTCAGCATGGTGAAGGTACAACCAATCCATGCCAATGATGACATCAAAACTTTTTATGGTGACCGACATAAGGTCGATTTGGAAAGAGTGATTGTTTAAGGTGAGGGTACACCCGGTGTAAATGTCGTTAGTGTTCTATGTTTTTCCGTTAGCCATTTCTATGGTGAATGTGTCTTTTAGTGTTTGTGGTTTTTGTTTAAGCAAGCGTTTAAATTGATGGCTCACGAAGCTTTTCTCCGCGCCATTATTGAAAAGAATGCATGTGTATGTATTGTTGAGGGGAAACGTACCGGTGACCACAGTTGGGTCTGCAACCACTTCCTCATAACCTATCGCCAGAACTCTGCCCACTTCACCAGAGTTGGGGTTCCTTGCCTTCGGGCAGTTACGCTTGAAGTGTCCTGCCTCTCTACAACCATAGCAGGTTCGACTTGCTCCGGCGTTGGCATCTTGTGCGTTCTGTTGGACTGGAGCTTTACAAAATCGAGCGGTGTGCCCCTTTTTGTTACAGTTGGTGCAATGCATTTCACGGCATGCGCCGTTGTGGTGAAAGCTGCACTTGTTGCACTTGGGTAGGTTCCCGGCGTATTGCCTTATCGGAGTTGGGTTGGCAGTGGTTGTGGCAGCGTGCACCGCAACCACTTGTTGCTTTTTGGCAGGGTCTTGAGCAGGTTGACCCTTCTTCTTGTATCAAAACTTCCTTTTGTTGCTCCCCCCTTTTGCTTGTTCGGTGGTGGTTGCCACAGTGCCATGGCTGGATTTATGGTCGATGAGTTGTTGTGCCAGTTCTTTGGCACTGTGAAAGGTAGTTGGTTTTGAGGCCAATACGTTTCCTTGAAGTTGGGAATATAGTCCTCATATGTATCTTTCCACCTTTTTGCTTTCCGAAGGAACCATCCCGGGACACAGCATGGCTAGATCGCTAAACCTTGAGGTATAAGACAGGATGTCAGAGCCCGTCATTTTGAGACCCCAAAGTTCCTCTTCCAACTTCTGCATCTTGCCCCTTGGGCAGTACTCCTTCATTAACATGGTTTTCAAGTCTTCCCATGTTATCAAATTAGCTACCGGAAGTGTCAATGACTTGACGTTGCCATTCTACCAGGTGAGGGCCCTTTCAGAGAATGTGCATGCTGCAAATTTGACCTTGCTTGCTTCAGGTCATGCGCATATTTCGAAGATGGATTCGGTTTTCTCGAACCATTGCAACAATGCTATGACACCTCCGCTTCCATTGAAGGTTTTGGGTTTGGCATTTGTAAAGTCTTTGTAGGTATACTCTCTCTCGAGTGTCCCTGGCTGTCCCCTTGGTTAGAATTTGTGGCACCGTTACCCGCACCACCCGCATTATTGGTGCTGATTTGGGACATTGAGGCTGCTACTGCGGTTGTCACGGTAGCCTGAAACATTACTCGATCGAACTGAGGGGGTGGTGGTGGTGGTGGCGGTGGTGCAGCTCCTGCGGCGCCGCCACGTCTAGGATTTCTACGAGGTGGCATTTTCTGCCATATCAAGAATGAAAAGTCAATAAGTCTTTGATAGCGCTCACAAGTCGAGAGTTAAAACTAAATATTATTAGTTCTTTATATGCATCATGATTCCGACTTGTAAAGATATTGTAAGAATCCATTCATACTAGAGGTCAAGAGATAATGAAATATAGACTTTATGAATGCTGGTAGTTTTGATTCTCATGAAATGTCTGTGATAGTATCCATACCGGACCCATCAAACAATCGTTCGATGTATAATATTTATATATAATTAAGATTAAATAAACTTTTGAATCTAATGGGTCTGTCCTGGGCCCACAACCAAACAAGGAACAGGATCCAAGGCGGAACCACCATTTCTAGGTCGACATGGTCTTAATTATATATAACTTTGATTTATACATCAAACAATCATAAATCGGACACCAGTAAATTTAATCTGAAAACAATCCTTGCCATGAACTTGATGTAATAAAGCAAATAGCGTGTCAATTTCATTGATATAACTTAGTATACAATATTGGGAAAATTTGACCCTACAAGGGGTCTATGCTACATCAATGTATGGTAAAATTTTGACCGCCTAACAGATACCGGAAGTGTAAACACTTAAATCGCGAGATCGGACATAAAATACTAGAAAATAATAGTAATATTTATCCGCAAAACTAGGTTAAACTGAAGCGAGCAGTGCAAACACTACTTGCGGCGGTTGAAGCTCTGAGGATCACGAAGTGAAGAAACGAAGTTCCTCATTCCGGCTCTAGATTCAGCCGCCTGGCGTTCTGCGTCTGCCAGACGTCCTTCTAGAGCGGCTCGGTGTTCTCGGCGTTCTTGTACTTTGGCTCGGGTCGCGGCTATTTCCCGTCGAAGAACCTCGGTGTGGTCTCGAGTTCGATCGTGGTCATCATCCAACCGGCGAATGTGAACGGAGTTGACTTGGCTGGTTGCACCAATTTCCATGAGGTGGTGGGTGTTAACTCTTGTTTGCTCTTTGCAGCGTGTGATACGGTGAACCATGACAGGAAGGGCTCGGTCGGCTAACCCTCCTCTGTTGAGATCGTAGAAACTTCGTTCCATGCCATAGGGAGGTCGTTGACCTTGCTCTCGGCTCCATCGATGTATAGTTTCGGCCCATTGGAGCGTCGGGCCTTGGAAGTGTTGCAGAGGGATAGGGGCAGGGTGTGGATCGTAGACTTCGGGTTCGGAGTCGGTTCCATCTGAGTCTTCTTCCTCTTCACCGTCTACTGATTCTTCCTCCTCCATGGGCTCCTCATCCTCCATGGGTTCTTCTTCGGAATCTTCCTCTGGGTCTTCCACAATCCAACCGGCATTCCCGTGGTTGGGGAAGTAGGGATCACCCGGTAAGTGAAATCCTGCCATTGCGCCTGTAAGAGAATAGGGATAAGAAGGATATCGCGAGAAATTTTGGGAATAAGAAGTTAGTTATTGCAATTTATTATGTGATTATTACGGTTTTTGTGTTAAAATACTCCTATAGTATTTTTATGTTTGATTCTCGAAGTTTTTGGTAAGTTGAATACTTGTTGCTCATCATGATCCTTCTTCGGCATACATTGGTCCTACCTTGACTAAATATAGTTGATCAGACTATATTCATCCAAGATCTGACTACATACCCCGAAGCTGGATCATGGTGTCCAACTTGTCTTGATACTTTTATGTTATTGTCATTATGATACTGAATTAATGAGTGCGATTGTACGAATACTTTTATAAAAATACTAATTTTTATTTTTAAAGTATTTTTGAAAAGCTACGTTAGAGAAATTTGTTTTGTTGTATTTATAGTTTGTATATCTTCCGTGGTTCGATATACTTGAAAAGCTACGTTAGAGAAATTAATGAGGACGTCATGCTCAGTATCATAACCATAGTGAAGAAAGTAGACACAACCATCATAAATATAACTTAAAAGGTTACATCGTTGAAAAAATACATGTTTCCAAATAAATTACATATGATGTCAAAATAGTTCAAAAGAAATCTGCGCCTTAGCGTCTTGCCTTCAAAAATCTTGTGGTTACCTGCATTACTGATTACCTGAGAATACAAGTTGTTTTTGAAAGAGTGTCAGCATTAAAGCTGGTGAGTTCATAAGCAATTTATAAATGAAAAATGAACGGATGTTGTTCCTTAAAGTTTGTTTCCAGAAAATCCCATATTTTCTAAAAGGTTTGTTGTAGTCTTAACTGAACCAAGACTTAATATATGTAAGTAAATCGTCATACTTATGTGTGGTTTTATATTTAAATAAAACTCCTTTTTGTGAAATCCTTAAATTCCCGTGAACTGTGTGTTTTGTTAATTCCCCATGTGAGTTGTTATAACCATGCTAAAACTCGAAGACCTCGTACTCGACGTTCTTCAGGCGTTGGAATGTTATGACACTTGTCACCCCAGACCTGCCGGTCTAGCTGTTGCAAGCAGCTTAGGTACGAGTTTGTCAGACCCAATATAGATCTATACACAACTATCACGCTCTCCCTACAAGAGATTCTGGCTATAACTACAAGACTTTTCTGTTGTACTTAAGAGTACCATGAAGATGAATGTCTCACAAATTTATTCATTAACATGTTCACGTTGTTTGTAATGAAATACCTGTTTTGTAAATTGATTGTGTTACTGTTTCTTTGTTAAATGAAGTGCTTATCTTCTAGACTTTCGGTGGAAAAACCAGCCGAGTCTTCCAGCAGGAGTTCCACGCCTTTTTAACCTGCATAAAAAAAAAGGAAGTCTTGCGCCGGGCATTCTTTTGCCCTAAGCCCCAGTCATCCGTGGACTTACACCATATACTCAGTGCCCCTAATAGATGTGGAATTAGACTTTCTCTCTTCTATTTTTTTTAGACGGATATCGAACTCCTTCTTGGATTCAAAAAATTATACCTATTATAGTTTATCAAGAGTGTTTTATGTTTTAAATGAAAACTTGTTATGCATGGCTTTGTATTTCAATAAAATGACATTGAAAATACTAAGTATAAAATCTTACACACCTTGCTCAGCATGTTACAAGGTGTGGATAACTCTTAAACTTGTTTTGACGGTTTTACCCTTAACTGTAACTCTTTTAGAATATTTATAGAAAAATCATCGTAAGTCGAAAACTGAATCCGTAAACTCAGGGAGTTTTGAAAAATAGTCTACTGTATTTATAAATTTTCCTATAAGTTTTGGTGGTCTCAAACCAGTGTGAAAATGTTCATCTTCACAACTGTGTCCGATTTTGTTGCTGCAGTGATAGGCAGTTTTGTAAAAATCACCATAAATTGTAGAAAAATCGTATGGAGATGTGCAAGTAGTCATTTTAAAGGTATAAACCTGAACTATTTTCAAATTAAACAGTTTTGAAGAATATTAAGTTTAAGTTGGGTAAAACAGTTCGTGAACAGGTCACAACTTTTCTGTTGTAAGCTGTAAAGTTAAGTTTTAAATATGTTTTGGTGTTTTAACTTGTATTCCCCCCCCCCCCCCCCCTCAAAACTAAAGAAAACTGGAAAATTCAGGGGTATGAACTCACCTTGAGTGATTTCTTGAAGAGTGGAAGGTTGAAGACAAGGAGTATCAAATCAAGAACACTTGATGAACACGTGAAAGCTTGGATGATCCTAAGAACGATTCTTTGGTGTTAAAATGTGTGTAGATGATCCAAGAGTGTTAGGAAAATATGGAATAACACTTGAGTTTAGATGAAATACTTACCAAGAAGTGAAGTAGTAGCTCAAGAACACTTTCACAAAGTGGTGGGAAGTAGAGAGAAAAAGAGGCTTTCTTGAGGGATTAAGAAGTATGTAAGTTTGAAATGATCAAGGTAAACCAAGAAATCCTCCAGGGATTTCTTTATATAGTGAAGGTTGCTGGAGCAATTTGCAAGTTGAAATGATGTTTACCTTGGTTTGTGTGATGTGGATAGGGTTGGACCAATGAGAAGATGACACATGGAGGCAAGTAGGCACACTTGACCCACTTGTGGTGTAAAATACTCTTCTTAATGTAAAATAATGATTTATAATTAATAAATCCTTGAGAAATGAATAAAATATGAGTTTAGGGAGTTTAAAATGATAAAAATATGAATTTGGTGAAAAATCCCCGTAAAAAACGGGCTTAACAGGCAAAAGTTGTCGAAAACCGGGAATTAGGAGCGAACCTGCGAGGTTCGGTCCTTAGGAGGTGAGAACCGAGAGAAGGGAGAAGGAGGAACCGAAGGGAAGGCTTGTGTCTGAAGGGAGGGTCTCGGGTCCGAAGGTGCGAGAGGAGCGAAATGGACTGAAGGCTCGGTTCATTTCGGTGCAAGAGGTTAGGTCCTGGCAGCTTCGGTTCGGCAGGCTAAGTTCGGTCCTGAGAGGCTAAGTTCGGTCCTCACAAGGGACCTTCGGTTCTATGTAGGGTTCGGCTCTAAGAGGTTCCCTCTAAGAGGGTTCGGTTCCTAAGAAGGGTTTCGGCCCTAATTAGCTGTTTTTCACGTAAACTCCCTGTTTCAAGCGGTTTTTGGCCAAGTTAAGGGTCGGGATGACCCGGATGACTATAAAAAGTTGAGAGAGATTTTGAGAGAGATTTGGGAGAGATTTAATATTAGCTATTATTATCGTATAATCTTGCAATGCAAGGTTCGTGAATCCCGTTATGCTTCGTTTATGATTGTTTTAAGTCCCCAAAAGGGTCCATAGTCGTGTTTTGATGCATTTAACTCCCTTTTTAGGGTTTTACATTGCTAAACACATAAAATATCCGAAACACTTGAATTCTTGGCATACCAATGCACATTTTTATAGAATAACTTATAACATACAAGTATTAGTTAAGTTTGACCGGTTTGACTTGTTGACTTTGACTTTGACTTTGACTTGTTGACTTTGACTTTGATTGGAATTTGACGGTTGTCATATGGAGGACCCAACGGACTTGCGGCTCAGGGCGTCTGCCACCACATTCGCTTTTACCGGGGTGGTAAATGATCTCGCAGTCGTAGTCCTTGACTACATCGAGCCACCTGCGCTGCCTCATGTTCAGGTTCGGCTGATCCATGATGTGTCTCAAACTCTTGTGATCCGTATATATGGTACATCGGACCCCATAAAGGTAATTCCTCCATATCTTGAGAGCGAATACCACCGCTCCCAACTCTAAATGGTGAGTAGGATATCTCGTCTCATGTGGCTTCAACTGCCACGATGCATAGGCTATCACCCGTCCCATCTGCATGAGGACCGCTCCTAGTCCCGTGATGGATGCATCACAGAACACCACAAAATCCTCGACTCCCTCCGGAAGACTCAAGACTGGAGCCTCGCATAGATGCTGTCTGAGGGTCTCAAAAGCCCTCTGCTGCTCAGGGCCCCACCGGAAATCCACCCCTTTCTCGTCAGACGAGTGAGAGGTACTGCAATCTTGGAGAAATCCTGTTTGAATCTCCGGTAGTACCCTGTTAACCCTAAAAAGCTCTTGATGTCTGAGGGAGATTTTGGAATCTCCCACTGCATAACTGCTTCGATTTTGGCCGGGTCAACCAAAATCCCCTCCTGGTTAACGAGGTGTCCCATGAACTGGTCCTCTTGTAACCAAAACTCGCATTTCGAGAACTTGGCATATAGCCGCTCTCGTCTCAGAACCCCAACAACTCCCTGAGATGCTCATCATGTTGCTCCCGAGTCTTGGAATACACCAAGATATCATCTATAAATACGATGACCGAGCGATCCAACATCGGTCTGCAGACCCGATTCATCAGGTCCATAAATACCGCCAGCGCGTTGGTGAGCCCAAGCGGCATCACCACGAACTCGTAATGACCATAACGAGTTCAGAACACGGTCTTCTCCACGTCCTCCTCTCTGACCCTGACCTGATGATACCCATACCTCAAGTCTATCTTGTAAAACCAAGACGCACCCTGCAATTGATCGAAAAGGTCATATATCCTCGGGAGTGGATAACGGTTTTTCACCGTTAACTTGTTCAACTCCCGGTAATCAATGCACATCCGGTGCGAACCATCCTTCTTCCTGACGAAGAGTATCGGTGCTCCCCATGGGGAACTGCTAGGTCGAATGAACTGCTTGCCCAAAAGTTCCTGCAGCTGTGATGACAACTCTTGCATCTTTGGTGGTGCCAAACGGTACGACGCCTTGGCGATAGGGGCCGCACCTGGCACTAGGTCAATCCTGAACTCGACCTGCCTCTCCGGAGGTACTTCGAGTAATTCCTCCGGGAACACATCAACAAACTCTCTAACCACTGGGACCTCTGAAACTGGAGTCTGATCCCTGTCCCCGCGTATCCACCATATATGCTAAATAACCCGCACACCCGTGCTGAATGTACTGCCGAGCCCTGGCAGCTGAACAAAACCCTAAACCTACTCTGGTGCCCTCGCCATAAACGATCAGTTCTCCCCCACTTGGGGTTCGAACTACCACTCTATGGCCCTCGCAATCTATCATGGCACCAAAACGGCTAAGCCAATCCATCCCTACGATCACGCACACCTCCCCCATGGTAATCGGTATCAAATCTATCGGAAAGGACACTCCGAATATCTCCAACTCGCACCCTCGATAGACCGAGGAAGCAGAAACTCCGTGTTCGTTGGCGTTAGAGACTCGCAACGGACACTCTAGCTCGCCCACTGGCACACCAAACTCCCTACTAAAAGTCTTAGATACGAAAGATCGACTCGCCCCCGAGTCAAATAAAACCAAAGCAGACAAGGAGTTCACTAAAAACGTACCTAATCACAGGTACAACGGATAAGCATAAAACATATATAATAAATGAGATAGAATATAGAAACATACCAGCAACCACATTTGGTGCTGCCCTGGCCTCCTCCACTGTAAGCTGGAAGGCACGCCCCTGGGCCCTCGGGGGGCACTGCTCGACCCTGACTCCCGTCAGTAATCCTCAATGTAGCCGGCGCTGGAACCTGCGCTGGCCTGGCTGCGAGCTGTGGACAGTTGGTCTTCACGTGACCAAGTTGGTGATAGTGGTAGCAGATCCTCATATCCTGAATCGGGGCCGACTGACGACAATCCCTCGCAAAGTGCCCCTCCTGGCCGCATCTGCGGTATCCGCTACCAGACCTACAAACCCCCGTGTTCCCCTTTCCGCACTTGCCACAAGTACGGCCCTGTTGTCCCCCTGACCTGGAATCAGCGGTCTTAGACCGCTTTGGCGCCGGCTGCGTCTGTGCTGGGGCCCGACCCTGCTCTCTCAGCTGTAACTCAATCTCAAGCTCCCGCCGCCTGGCGGCCTCCTGTAACTCCAGAAGCGTATCACAACGTTGGGTCGCCACAAACTGTCGAATATTCGTCTTGAGCATGCTCATATAACGAGTCAGCTGAGCTTGATCAGAAGCAAAGTCCGGGCAGAACATCGCCTTCTCGGTGAACATACGGGTGATCTCCGTCACCGTCTCCCGATCCTGTGTCAACTCCAGGAACTCCTGAGCTAACCGTTCCCGCTCGAATCGAGGAATGTAGCGAGCGCGGAACATATCCCTGAACTGCTCCCAAGTAACAACAGCTCTCTGCTCGTCCGAATACGATCCAGTCATCAACCTCCACCAGTCCTTTCCCCCGGACCTCAGCATGTTCAGGGCACATCTGACCTTCTGGTCAGTAGGACATAAGCATGTGAAGAAACATCCCTCCACGTCAGATATCCACCTCATGGCTTTGATGGAGTCCTGAGTCCCATCAAAAGTAAGGGGTTCGTGTTGTCGAAGTCCCGATACTGAAAAGCCCTACCGGCTCCCAACCCTGCCGCTTATACAGCCGATGTGGCTGCTGCGGCAGCCGCCTCTGTGAAGGATGCATAGCGATCATCGAAATACTCCACCATAGCGGTCTTAATAGACCCGAACATCTCCGACAACTTGGCCCGGAACAAAGCAGCAACCTCATCATGTAGGATCTCCCGGATCATGTCATCCATCTCATCTGGCCGATAGTCTCGGGCACTGTCGGCACCCCCTGTCCGCCCTCTCCCTCTCCTGATCCTGATCCCGAACCGGATCCAGTCACAAAACGCTTGGTCATCACCATTCTGAAACATAACACAAGGTATCGGATAATCCATACAAAGAACTAGGAACTAACTCCCGACTAAACCCTAGGGGTTGTGACTTCCTTGCTACTTGTATGGGTCCTTTGCTTTCAGGAGTACGGGCCCATAATACGTTCCACACCTACCCATATTTATCTCAAGTATCATCACAACGCCCTAACAATATACATAATCATAACGTGCGCTCGACCCTCACTCCTAGAGGAAGGCTAAATATCTCATAATCGACAGACTCATCCCAAACAACCTACCCATCCATGAAACTTCCACCAACCCTGCTGTGACAACCCGAAATTTCTCTTTTGTATGAGCCATTCAATTCAATCAAAGTTAGACTCGTTTCTGCTATCATTTAGCATTGTTTAGGGTCTGTTTGAATATTTCAAGTCTTGTACATTCAAGGATAGAGTATAGGAATGAGATACCAAAGTTTATAGTAGCAAAAATAGGCCAAACACTCCATGGCCGTACACCCATGGTCGTACACACCTAAGTGTGGCCGTAAACCTCCCTCATTCAATCACATGTGATTCTAACACTTAGTTTCAAGTGTTTCCTAGTCCCTAGGGTGATTCCCTATCATAACTAGTTGCGTTATACACTAATTTGATACAAATATATGTCATTATATGCTAAATAGGATTCGTGTATACTCGAGTCATCACTCAACACTTAGCTTCCTACAACCAATCTTACGTACGCATCACTCGCATCAGGTGAGTTCATACCCCTACTTTTTCCGAGTTTTTAATGTTTTCAGGGGGGATATACAAGCCAAACATAAATGGTTTTATGAAATTTATACAAAAAGGATTTCAATAAACTTAAAATGGATACAATCGATACAAACATACAGTTTCTATACTTTTATAAAATATTTAGATATTTTATCCCTTCTGTATTATGCTGAGCATAAGGGACGTTTTCAACTTACAAGCTTAATCTCATAGTTTTCAGATTGATACAAGGTTATACATATACAAACACACAAACTGTAATAGGTATAGTTTGGGAATTCATACAAGGTTATACATATACAAACACACAAATTATAATAGGTATAGTTTGGGAATTCATACAAGGTTATACATATACAAACACACAAACTATAGTAGATATAGTTTAGGAATTCAATACATGATTATACAAATACATACACACATCTTTTATGAATAATATTGAATAGAAGGTTTTCTCGCATTATTACTTGTAATATCGTTAATCTAGCTTGAGAGACACGTCTTTGGGTACAATTACATGTACTAGTGGAAGACTACCCTTTATGATCCAGAGTATCCTCGAAGGAGAGCGTGATTTTTGTGAATAGATCTATACGGGACTGACTATCCCACACCTTGCTGCTAGCTACAGTAGGACCGACACGTCTACGGGTGACAAAGTCATAAAGGATACTGGTGCCCGATGCGCGCCATATCAAGTTTAGTATGCTCATAAAACTCGCAAATAGATAATAACGATTTACTTATGTAGTAATATACTATACAATGATTATTTAGCATAATTATGGAAAATACATGGATTCTTTATAAAAAATAAAACTACCGCACATACTGGTAGTAACCAGAGTTTTCAAACAGAACATTCCACACAGAGGTTTTTCATACAGAATTCATCATACAATACATCTTGTAGTAACCAAACATACAAACTAATATGTTTTATATACTACAACCGGATATAATAACAAATATTCATAGTTAGCTCTATAACTCTTTAGTTTATGCATCAGTGTTACGTATGAATAATACTCGATAGACTATGGGATATGTGGTTTCCGCCTTATTTCCTGTTCCTTGTTTGGTTGTGGACTTAGGGCAGATCCACATAGTCAACTGTCTATTCACTATTTGTTTATACATGGCTAGCATGAACTAAGTGGTTATAGATGAAACTGATAATATTACACTCTTACTAAAGGAAATATTGGATTTTCTTGGAAACATACAAACATTTTCGCTGATTCATTAACAGGTTTTTATTACAAAAAGATAATTATGAACTCACCAGCTTTTATGCTGATACTCTCTATCAAAACCGCTTGTATTCTCAGGAAATCATTAGACAGGTAACTCGACAGACTTTTAAGAAGACGGAGCGCATAGAGTCTCGTCTTTTACTTTCGTTATACTTTTGGATGTATAAAAAAATATGAAGCAAACTGATGTAAACACTTATTATATATTCAATGTAATGGTTGTGTTTACTTTGATTACTATGATTCAATTGTTGTGATACTATACATGAAGTCATCCGCCCCCGAACGTTTCTGTCGCTCCGGTTTGGGGGTGTGACAGATTGGTATCAGAGCTATTGTTTATAGTGAACTAAGTATACCGAACCTTACATGGTATACAACTATAAACACTAAGCAGCCGAAGTACTCTGGACTAAAATTATACATCTAAAATATAAGTATTTTATAAAGGGTATACACGTATCCGTAAGTACCAGAAACAGTATCATAAGTAGAACAAAACAAAAGTATTTGGATGTTAAACACTGCGGTTAAACATGGATAGTTATGTAATCATGTCTGGGATCAATATAGCCTGATCAACTATATTTATTTGAGACATGACCAACATGTGTCTGGGAGTGACTGTGATGTTGCAGCAAGCCTAAAACTTACCAAACCATATACATCAAGAGATTGATAGAACATAACATACAACATTAAAAATACTATAGGAGTATTTTAGTTACTATAAGATAACAACAAAGTACCGAGCATACAATTATAATACTATAGAAATATTATTAGACTCGATGTTTATTAACTATCCCTTTCACCTCTATTCTCACGTAGATAGCATGGCTGGATTTAATCTTCCTGGCGACCCGTACTTTCCCAACCAAGGAAATAATGGATGGCTCGAGGAAGAGCTAGAAGAAATCATGAAATTCCTTTTGACGATGACTTCGCAGAACAATTCCCTGAAGAGGCCGACTCAGAACTTGAAGTTGAGAACCTACCTCAAGTGGCCCCAATACCAAATCCTAACGACCATCTTGAATTCCAAGGTCCAACGCCTATGTGGGTTAGGAGTTTGAATAGGTGGAGCCACGAGCAAGGCCAACCCCTCCCATATAACGGAAACCGCAACTTCTACAATCTGAACGAAGGAGGCCCTGCAGACAGGGCCCTTCCAATCCTGATACGCCGAGTGGCTCGCAATGTTGAGCTAGGTGTGGCAACCATTCAGCGAACTGTGGAACTCGAAGCGGATTCAAGCACCAATACGGATCGCATTCATCGCCTTGAAATTGCTCATGGGAGAGCTACGAGAGACAATTAAGCTCTGCAGCGAGAGCTAGCTGCAACTCGAGCTGAAGTCATAGAGCTCCGCGCACGCCGGTCAGTATACGAGAGACGCCTGCTTGGTGTGGAGCGTCAGCTGGCCGAATTAAGGATTCATCTGAGGGGTGCCCGACGCCGATAGGAAATACTTTACTCATCCTTCCTTTTGGTTTACAGAATATCCTTCATATCTATGCTCTAAGTAGCTCTTTTCCCTGTAGACATTCCTGTCTTGCAAGTACTGTTTCACTAGTTCGTTATGTTGTCAAATTTTCCCTCTGTTGGTATGATGTAGACCTACTCCTAGGTCAAATTTTCCAAACTCTGTGTAATCTCAATACCAACTATAGTGACAACAATCTTATTTTAGTTAAAGATTATCATTATCAAAAAATATATCCTAGATCGGTAACATACAAACTAAGTAACTCTATCAAAGTCATACCACTATTACATCTTTGAAAATTATATATGAGAAATACCACCTCACAAACGTCTCGACAGAAATTCATTCATGAATAGCCACTTCAAATCCAAAAGTTTATTTCATATAGACTTCCTTTATGGATGATTATCAGGACACTATAGAAGTCGCATTATAATACCCTCGGAAACCAGTATAACTTAGCCTAATTAACGCTCGTACAATACCCACTTCCCTAGAATACACCTCAGGAACATTATCAGAACCATTCAGGGTAGTCCTCCGAGGCGTAAAATGTATAAGTATATAAATTCGTGAAATACAACTACAGATGACCATCGTTACTCACTAGATCTTTTCTCGTCATGCCACAGAACCATGTATTCACAAGAGGGTAACCAACCAACTGGCGAGACACCATTTCTACAGATGGACTTCGCTACATTTCAGGCCACAGTCACAGCCGCCGTAAACGTTGTCATGGCGCAATTCAATGCCAACAACCCAAATGCTAATGGAAACAGTATCAACACTTCAAACCGTAGCAACACACAAGGGAACCAACAGGGGCCTAGCCATGATGATACTCCAACTCACAAACCTAAGAACAATAAACGGAAGTTCTGGAACAAAAAGGAGCGCAAGTTATCTCAGAAACTTGCCAAGAGACAACAACCTGTGGCAACTTCTGTAGCCACGACATCTGCCACTCCAGCACCAATGCCAGTACGACGATACGCTAGAAATCTACCAGGTTGCAAGAGATGCAACTTCCATCATATAGGAAGATGTCGTACATTGCGATGTAAGAACTGCAACAGACATGGACACACCACTCATTTCTGCAGGGCACCGGCCCGATCAATCATTCAAGCTCTTCGCATGGAAGTAAGCCAGGTTTGTTACAGTTGTGGCGAACTTGGACATTTCAAAAGAAATTGTCCAAGGACTAAAAGTGGCGAAGAAGCTCGCTCCCATCGGAACCCAACTCAACACATCACTTCAACTACCGATGCTAGTAAAATTCAAGTATGCCATGCATGTGGTGAAATGGGGCACTTCAAGAGAAACTGTCCGACGGAGAGAAATGACGGAGGAGAAGGAAGAGCGTAGCAGCATGACATATAGGAGCAACGAGGAAACTCTCTCTCTCTCTCTTTGAGGTTTTGGTACAGCTTCTAAATAAAAATTTCCTTAAAGATTTAATCTATATTAATATAAAATTTGGGAAAATTAAGAAGTAATTATAAATAACTCACTCGTCCGAACAAGTCACGGCATCCATAAGAAAACTAAAGATCCGCTCAGGGAAGCTATGATGACTTAGTTTGTACATCAGGGTTATGTATAGCCGAGATGTTGCAGACTTAGAGTGAGTAATTCCGCCTTAATTCCTGTTTCTTGTCTGGTTGTGGATTTAGGACAGATTCACTCAGTCGACCGTCCTATTCATTTTAACTATACATAATTTGTATATGCCAAGCAACCATAGAGATACCAAGAAAAATCACAATATGAAGTATTTTCACTAGTTATCAAAACACTTGCACTGTTTGTACTCGCCCATCGCGGTACAAGTGTGACAGGGGTAGCATCAAAGAGAAAACAGAAAACATTAGAACGTTTACACAGAGTACATTATCGAACACACTAAAGATACACCGTCATATAACAATCATTTCTTTCAAATCGGTCTAACTTTTGTCTCTGTAAAGAGTTTGTTATCATCATTCGTCATGGATTGGTGTGGTCCTCACCATACTAAGTTCATATGTTTCCAACGTCTTGACCGTCAAATTCATGAAACCCTCATCATTTGTAACGACAACCCGACATAGATCTCTGAATCGCCTTTCTTATATTCTAGACCCCGAAGTACTCATGCGAAGAGTACCTTACCCTCCGAAACCCTTCCGAAGTATACCCAGTGAACCCTCCGGAACTACCACTCATCCAATAGGTCGAGTTTAAACTTAGAGATTAACACAAATCCATATTCAAGAGATAGACAAAAGAGTCGAGATGATAAGAGACGGGAACTTTTGGAGTTCCAGGTTGGTAACCGTGTTCTTGTGAAGGTCTCAACTGGGAAAGGCATGATACGCTTTGGAAAGCGTGAAAAGTTGAATCTGAAATACATAGGGCCATTTAAGATGCCCACTATGATCGGTCCTGTGGCATACAAATTTCGTTACCCCGAGAACTTAGTCGCGTACATTCTGTCTCCCACGTGTCGAACCTAAAGAAGTGTCTGTTCGATAAGACACTTGTAATTTCCCCTCGATAAGATCGAACTAGACGAGAACCTTAAATTCGTGGGATAACTAGTAGAGATCATGGACCGAGAGGTCAAACAAAGGAAGTAAAGCCGTATCCCGATAGCGAAGGTTCGCTGGATCGGCAAGCGAGGGCCTGAATTTACTGGAGAGCGCGAAAATTTAATGAAACAAAAGTACCCTTATCTAATTTCCAAGTTCATGATTTGTATTCAGTGTCTGAATTTCGGGACGAAATTCCCTCTAACGGGGGGATGATGTGACAACCCGAAATTTCTCTTTTGTATGAGCCATTCAATTCAATCAAAGTTAGACTCGTTTCTGCTATCATTTAGCATTGTTTAGGGTCTGTTTGAATATTCCAAGTCTTGTACATTCAAGGATAGAGTATAGGAATGAGATACCAAAGTTTATAGTAGCAAAAATCGGCCAAACACTCCATGGCCGTACACACCTAAGTGTGGTCGTAAACCTCCCTCATTTAATCACATGTGATTCTAACACTTAGTTTCAAGTGTTTCCTAGTCCCTAGGGTGATTCCCTATCATAACTAGTTGCGTTATACACTAATTTGATACAAATACATGTCATTATATGCTAAATAGGATCCGTGTATACTCGAGTCATCACTCGACACTTAGCTTCCTACAACCAATCTTACGTACGCATCACTCGCATCAGGTGAGTACATACCCCTACTTTTTCCGAGTTTTTAATGTTTTCAGGGGGGGGGGGGGGGAATATAAGCTAAACATAAATGGTTTTATGAAATTTATACAAAAAGGATTTCAATAAACTTAAAATGGATACAATCGATACAAATATACAGTTTCTATACTTTTATAAAATATTCAGATATTTTATCCCTTTTGTATTATGCTGAGCATAAGGGACGTTTTCAACTTACAAGCTTAATCTCATAGTTTTCAGATTGATACAAGGTTATACATATACAAACACACAAACTATAATAGGTATAGTTTGGGAATTCATACAAGGTTATACATATACAAACACACAAACTATAGTAGATATAGTTTGGGAATTCAATACATGGTTATACAAATACATACACACATATTTTATGAATAATATTTAATAAAAGGTTTTCTCGCATTATTACTTGTAATATCGTTAATCTAGCTTGAGAGACACGTCTTTGGGTACAATTACATGTACTAGTGGAAGACTACCCCTTATGATCCAAAGTCTTCTCGAAGGAGATCGTGATTTTTGTGTATAGATCTATACGGGACTGACTATCCCGCACCTTGCTGCTAACTACAGTAGGACCGGCAGGTCTACGTGTGCCAAAGTCATAAAGGATACTGGTGCCCGATTCGTGCCATATCAAGTTTAGTATGGTCATAAAACTCGCAAATAGATAATAACGATTTACTTATGTAGGAATATACTATACAATGATTATTTAGCATAATTATGGAAAATACATGGATTCTTTATAAGAAATAAAACTACCGTACATACTGGTAGTAACCATAGTTTTCAAACAGAACATTCCACACAGAGGTTTTTCATACAGAATTCATCATACAATACATCTTGTAGTAACCAAACATACAAACTAATATGTTTTATATACTACAACCGGATATAATAACAAACATTCATAGTTAGCTCTATAACTCTTTAGTTTAGGCATCAATGTTACGTATGAATAATACTCGATAGACTATGGGACATGTGGTTTCCGCCTCATTTCCTGTTCCTTGTTTAGTTGTGGAGTTAGGGCAGATCCACATAGTCAACTGTCTGTTCACTATTTGTTTATACATAGCTAGCATGAACTAAGTGGTTATAGATGAAACTGATAATATTACACTCTTACTAAAGGAAATATTAGATTTTCTTGGAAACATACAAACATTTTCGCTGATTCATTAACAGGTTTTTATTACAAAAAGATACTTATGAACTCACCAGCTTTTATGCTGACACTCTCTTTCAAAACCGCTTGTATTCTCAGGAAATCATTAGACAGGTACCTCGACAGACTTTTGAGAAGATGGAGCGTATAGAGTCTCGTCTTTTACTTTCGTTATACTTTTGGATGTATAAAAAAATATGAAGCAAACTGATGTAAACACTTATTATATATTCAATGTAATGGTTGTGTTTCCTTTGATTACTATGATTCAATTGTTGTGATACTATACATGAAGTCATCCGCCCCCGAACGTTTCCGCCGCTCTGGTTTGGGGGTGTGACACCTACAGCACTAGTGTATGCTAGCCATACATAACGTTGGACCCTAGAGACTTTCGAATACCTGATCCTACCCTAATCCCTTCATCAGACAAGAACAGGAAATAAGGCCAAACCAAGCATTCTCAGGCTATAAGATCGTAATTATGTACGGCCGTGATGCATATGCTAAACAACTACAGTAATGATGTCAATTTCATATAAGGAAAACCCTAGGCTATCAAGCATCATATAATTAGGCAATTCTACCATGCAATTCCTGAAGATCCCTATCCTAGTACTAGCATGTTGTTCTAATCATATATCATAAATCAAATAATCCGGAAAGTATTTTGGGGTCTATCCACGAGCTCCGGCTGATCGTACACTTGCATCCTCCTTTATTATTTTGAAAACATTTTAAGAAAATCGTTTTATAACATTGTCCTCAGTTTGAGACTGGAGACACATGAGTGTTTCCTCCAATTCACTCAAACCAAGGCTCTGATACCAACTTGTAACACCCATAAAATTCGAGCCAATTTAAAACTTTTTAAAACATTTCAAAGCACATGATTATTACAAACTTGTTTTTCAAAATAGTATATTGTCAGAGTATCACATAATTAAATCATAAAATCATAAAATATGAGGAGCGGTATGATCACGCCTTTGCCTTCCCGTGATCTCAAAAGTACCTGAAACAATAATCGATAAATGTAAGCTCGAAGGCTTAGTGAGTTACCCCAAAAATACCAACGTCATACAGATATAACCATATCATATAAACATATAAGCAAACAGCATGCATAATGAGCCATCAGTCTGACTGGACCGAATTCCCGGTCCTCAGTCTATCTGGACCGCTCTCCGAGCCTTCGGCACGTCTGGACCGCCCTCCTCAGGGCCTTCAGCCTATCCGGACCGCTCGCTGGGCCTTCGGCCTGACTAGACTTGCCCGGCCCGGGCCTACAGTCTACCCGGTCTGCCCTTGGCCTACTGCACACAGCAGGACCTGCCTCAACCCTTTCCCCAAACCAACAAACATGTGCACATACATATAAACAAATAAACATGTAGATCTAACAGATCACTAACATGGCAACTATCCTATAACCAGGATACCGATCTAACCGATCTCTAGCATAGCAACCATCCTAAACCAGGATGAAATCTAACATAGCAACCATCCTAAACCAGGATGAGATCTAGCATAGTAATAACATAGCAACCATTCTAAACCAGGATGTAAATCATAAAGGGCCGGCCTTGGTGCCGTAGACCCTGTTGATACAGTGAGGAGAAATCACCTCCCAAATGTCGCACTGAAGTGATAGGCTCAACTCACGAATCACCAACGCGAACTCCACCACCTATACTTACCATAAAACCCTTTTTCATAAATTTCCAAATTACCAAAATACCCCTAGAGGTCAACGGGTCAACCCTTGGTCAAAGCCAAAGCCAACAGTCAAGGTCAACAGTCCATGTTGACCCGACTTGTCGAGTGCAGTTTACCGACTCATCGAGTCCTACCTGAACTCGTGAAGTTGTGAAATCCTTGGTTGACTCGTCGAGTTTCCTCGCAACTCGTCGAGTTCATGCGTGTCCAAGGGTTGGGAAAAACCCTAGCCGACTCGCCGAGTCATTCGACCGACTCGTCGAGCCCAAGGCAATCTTCATCAGACTCGCCGAGTTGTTCATCCAACTCATCGAGTACATGACCATCTTCATATGACTCGCCGAGTCAACCTTGCGGCTCGCCGAGTCCATTCAATCCTTCAACCATACAGATGCTTTTTAGGCCATGCTAAGGCTCCATATTGTAGATCCAGCTTCCCAAGGCATGTTTATCACGTAAAGTTGCAAAATTTACGTGCATGCAAGATGATAATGACCCAAAATAAGCTAAAGAAGAGGTTCTAGGCAAAAGAGCTTCACCAACATGCCAAATACTGAGACTTTATGATGATAGGGGCCAAGATGAGCCTAGATCTGAAGTTGCAACTTCAGATCTTGGTTCATCACTCGAAATGCAACAACAAATGCCCAAAATGGTCCTAAAACTCAAAAATAGAAGGGGTCTAATTAGAAAAAGCTCAAGGTGATGACTAGATACCTCTAAATGATGATAAACTAAGGTAAACTTCAGATCCCCAGCTGTTCCTTGCTCCAAGCTTCTTGATCTTCACACATTTCCTCACCAAAATCCCTCTTCCAAGCTAAGTAGCACACCAATATAGAGAACAAGCACAAATTAGGGTTTCTGAATTCGAGGGGAACAGTAAGAGAGGCTAAGGGGGAATAAGTGATCCTTAAATAGGGTGCAAAACCCCAGAAATTAGGGTTTCATCCCCCAACTCATACTTGTCGAGTCCCTTCTTGGACTCGACGAGTAGGTCACTAAAACTCGTGGACCAACCCGCTGCTACTCAACGAGTAGGCAATCAACTCGTCGAGTAGCCCTTGAAATCAAGAAAATTCTTATATTAAATCAATACCTGAGAATCGGGGCGTTACAAGTACACCCTGCGTACTCACTGGATTTGGGCTTTGCATCATTTGGGCCTCAGTTTTGGCCATTCCTTGGACTATGCTACTTTGGGCCATATTGGGCCATAGAAATCAGTTATTGTGGGCTAAGAGTATGTTGGGCTTAAGAGAAGGCCCATTTGAGGAGTTGGGCCCAATTTAGAAAATTAGGCCAGTGGTGGGCCATTAGTGGGCTTGGGAAGGCTATCTAGAATTGGGCATTTCATGTTATGGTTTTGGGCCTTAGGCATGGGCCAAATTAGATCAGGGGTAAAATGGTCATTTTACCCTAAGAAGGATTACTAGTTTTTGACTAAGTATTACTTTGGTAATGATAGCTCGGGGAGTCGTCGGAGCAGCCGTTAGAGATTCTTGATGGGTTTTGAGCATTACATCAATCCTATGGTGCACATGCGAACCCTAAAGCTTTAGATCTAGTTTTCTCTATTGTACATGCAAATCATCCAAAGCTTATAAACCCTAATTCTAGCATACTAAAATCGAAATCTATAACTAAATAGGTTTAGATGATTACCTTTCAATAGTAGCAAGAATCTTCAACCTTCAAGAGCTTAGTATCACAAATGTAATACCTCTAATTGATCACAAACACCAAAGCAACTTGGATGATCTTGGAGAGAGGGGAAGGAGGCTCAAAATCGGCTCTAGATCTCTAGGGTTTCTCTAGTCGCCGATTTTTAAAGCCCTAGGGTTCCTTTTATAGGTGAGCTGCTAGGGTTTCAGTCAAAACCCTAATTGGATAGCTTAGGCCTTAAGCAGTCCCACATAACCTTCTAGAATAAGGACTTTGGACGAATTGAAGGTGGGCTTCCTCCTTGATTTCGTCCACCCCTTGATCCAAAGGATCCATAGCCCAAAATCCAATTATCTTATAATTGCAATTCCAGTCCCCTAAGTTCATTTAATATCTTTTGATCACAAAATTAATTCTTAATTAATTCTTGACCATTATTAATTAATCAATATGAATTCTCTTTTAATATATTATTCATATAATATATTAATATGCCATAATATCCTCTTTCTCCACTAATCATCCAGTCAAGTTGCTCTGGTGAAGGCAACCCAAAAGGACCATGCTACTATCGGCTCAAGTACATACCAAATATAGTTATGGGCTTAGACACCTAATCCAATAGTCTCCCACTTGGATAAGTCTAATAACTATAATTGCAAGTATGACTTCAAGATCCGATTAGCAATCGTAGCTCTCAAAAGCCGTTGTCAACTCTGACCTAATCAAATGACACGTCCTATAGATAAGGGATCGTATAGTCCTCCGTTCTCAAGATATAGTGTGGAAAATTACATGGAACATAGTCATACTTATTGTCCAACAACTTGTTTCTCGATCTCTGATATGTCTAACATAGAACTTAATTGAACACATCAACTTAGTCCTGACCGGGCCCGACACATAAGTCAAACCAAATCATCGAGGGGCCCAAGATATCGCTTTTATCCTTATGGGACAAAAGGAACAAATAAACTTCGACTCATATGCTTGTACTATTTGCTCATCAAGTTGTGCACAAACAATACGTTTTATAACATCAAGTTACTGATGCGTTTACGCATTATCAATGCACAACCAACTCGCAAACAACAACTCATATATCTAGGTTTAAAGACTATATGATATTATCATCTTACAATCAGTCGTGATTAAATTCCATGAAGTGATTCAGGTAAGCGCGAGTTTAATCCAATACTCAATTCTCTTTTCAGGAGCACTCATGAACATTGCAGCAACATTTTGCTATGTCCAAACACTTTAGACAGTCTACAAGCCAATTCATGACAGTCTTTTTTCATACCTACTTCCAATGTATGATCGACTGTGGATGGTTCAAATAATCTTATTATTCAGGAAGTCAAAACATGCAAAGTGAAACAATAGTAAATAATTAACACAAGACAGTAACTTTACTTATAAATAAAACACCTTTTATTTAATCATCAAATGTTAATTACAATTTATCTATTACAAGTTTCTAAAATCTATCTAATCACAAAAACTAATATCGTCCTTCAGCCCAATGCTCCTAGCGTGCTGCAAGTCCTTAACCCTACTCAATCCCTTCATAAGGGGATCTGCTGGGTTATCCTCTGACGATACCCTCTTCACTACGAGGAGTCCCTCTTCTACGGGATGTCTAATAAAGTGATATTTCCTGTCGATATGCCTGGATCTGCCATGATCCCTTGGTTCCTTGGTCAAGGCAACCGTACCTTCGTTATCGCAGAAAATCTCCATAGGCTCCTTTATGGCAGGTACAACTCCAAGGTTATCGATGAAGTTCTTTAGCCATATTGCCTCCTTTGACGCTTCACTCGCTGCTATGTACTCTAATTTGCATGTTGAATTAGCCACAGTTTACTGCTTGGAACTTTTCCAAGTCACTGCCCCTCCATTAAGAGTAAAGACCCAGCCTAACTGATATCGGTAATTATCTTGGTCTGTCTGAAAATTGGCGTCAATGTACCCTCGTACTCTCAAGTCATCACTCCTACCGAGGACAAGAAACCATTCATTGGTCCTTCGTAGGTACTTAAGAATATTCTTGGCTGCGGTCCAATGGGCTCTACCAGGGTTCCCTTGATATCTGTTGACCATGCTCAAAGCGAAGGCCACATCAGGGCCAGTACAAGTCATAGCATACATGATTGAGCCAACTGCGGAAGCTTAGGTACTCGGCTCATCTCTGCTATCTCAGTCTCTATACTCGGGCTCTAAGTCTTACTCAGTTTGGTATTGCTTTGGATCGGTAACTCCCCTTTCTTGGAGTTCTCCATGCAGAAACGTTTCAGCACTTTATACAAGTAGGTACTTTGACTAAGTCCTATTAGTCTCTTACTCCTATTTCTCATTATCCTTATCCCTAAAATATAGGCAGCTTCTCTGAGGTCCTTCATAGCGAAGCACTTCCCAAGCCATGACTTAACCTCCTGCAAAGTTGGGATGTTGTTTCCTATGAGAAGTATGTCATCCACATACAACACGAGAAAGCTAACTATGCTCTCACTAGTTTTGACATATACACAGGACTCATCCTCGCTCCTCGTAAATCCAAACTCTTTGACTTTCTCATCAAAAAAAATATTCCATCTACGAGATGCTTGTTTCAATCCATAAATGGATTTCTCAAGCTTTCACACTCTATTAGGATGCTTCGCATCGACAAAACGCTCTGGCTAACTCATGTAAACATCCTTAGCCAACTTCTCATTAAGGAAAGCGGATTTGACATCCATCTGCCATATTTCATAGTCATGAAACACGGCTATGGCTAGCATCACCCTAATAGAGTTTATCTTCGCAACTGGTGAGAAGGTCTCATCTCCAGGAGTTTGAGTAAAGCCCTTCGCAACCAATCGCGCCTTATATGTGTGCACTTTCCCATCCATGTAGATCTTCTTCTTGAAGATCCACTTGCACTCGACCGTCTTACGACCTGGTACATTGTCAACCAAGTTCTAAACTTGATTGTCATACATGGACTGAATCTCGCTGTCCATCGCATTTTTCCATTTCGCAGACTCCGGGCCTGCCGTGGCTTCCTTGTAGTTGTTAGGTTCATCCAAATTTACTAGTGTACTATCACTAATAAACGTATCACCCTCAGTAGTAATATGGAACCCATAAAACTCAGGTGGAACACTAACTCTACTAGAATGTCTAATAGGTAAGGACTCGTCAACTGGTTCAACATGAGTTTCCTCCTCGGGTTGATCGCTAGTGTTAGAGGTTCCTTAATCACTTGACTCTTGAAGCTCTTCAAGATCAATTTGCCTCCCACTGTCCTCTTGGCATATTAGTTCTCTCTCGCGAAAGACTCCTCTCCTCGCAACGAAGACAACATTGTCACTCGGTCTATAAAAGAGATATCCAAAGGACTTCTGTGGATAGCCGATGAAAATACACCGCTCACTACGAGGTTCGATCTTGTTGTGAGTCTCTCGTCTTACGAAAGCCTCGCAACCCCAAACCTTGATATGTGCCAACAAGGGAGCTTTCCCTGTCCACATCTCGTGAGGTGTTTTGGCAACCTTCTTGGTAGGGACTAGGTTAAGGATATGGGTGGCAGTCTCTAAGGCATTCCCCCATAATGAGATAGGTAGTGAAGCACGACTCATCATGGAACGAACCATGTCCAACAAGGTCTGATTACGCCTCTCAGCCACACCATTGAATTGTGGTGTCCTAGGTGGCGTCAATTGTGAAACTATTCCACATTCCTTTAGATACTCGTGGAACTCGATATTAAGATACTCACCAGCCCGATCGTAGCGTAGCATCTTAATCTTCCTGCCCAACTGATTCTCCACTTCTTTTTTAAACTCTTTGAACTTTTCAAAAGTTTCTGACTTATGCTTGATTAAGTAGATATACCTATATCTGCTATAATCATCAGTAAAAGTCACATAGAAGCGACAAGCGTCCCTTGTGGTGGATCTGAAGGGCCCACATACATGAGTATGTATGATATCCAACAAACCCTCACCCCTTTCACAAGTACCAATGAAGGGTGACTTGGTCATCTTTCCAAGTAAACAAGACTCGCAAGTGTCATCTGATTTTAGGTTAAATGACTCCAACACTCCATCCTTTTGGAGTTGGGCCATGCGTTTCTTGTTGACATGTCCTAGACGACAATGCCCCGAGCATGCTTTGTCCAAACCATTGGATGAATCGATTTACAATACATTATTTCCTAAGTTATCAACAATCATCACAGTTTCATATATTCCATTACAAGGCAATGTTTCAAAATAGAAAACACCATTCAAATAAGCATTAATAGAACCAATTTCATTATTAAATGAAAATCTAAAACCTTGTTTATACAAACCATGAAAAGAAATAATGTTTCTTGCCATATCAGACGAGTAGTAACAATTATTCAACTCTAATCGTAACCCACTACTAAGCACTAAAGAGTAAACCCCACTCTTGGTGACAGGCAACACTTTCCTATTCCCCATGATCAGGTTCATCTTCCCATGCTCCACATCCCTACTTCTTCTTAGACGCTGCAAATCAGAACAAATGTGAAAACCACATCCTGCATCAAGGACCCAAGAACTAGCATGTGATGAGTTATTAGATTGAATAGTATAAATACCTACGAAGGTGGGCTTTATCTTCCCATCCTTGATATCCTGCAAGTACTCCCTTTCTCATGGCAGTAGAAGCACTCTGCGTCTTTAGGGTTGGTGGAGGGGGTAGCAGAACCAGCTTTGGTCCCGTTAGAAGAGGATCCATCATGGGGCTTGCCCTTGAAGCTCTTACAAGGATCCTTCCTCTTCTTCCCTATACCTTTCCTAATAGCCAGGACAGGGACAACAGTAGTACGAGTTGATGCAATAGACTTTCCTTTTAAACTTCTCTCAGCAGTTCGCAAGAAACCTTGAAGCTTGCTATGTGTGATGTCACACCCCCAAACCGGAACGGCGGAAATGTTTGGGGGCGGAGGACATCCTGTTCAGTATCACAACACATGCATCATAGTAATCAAAGTAACAACGACCATTGTATAAATAATAAAGTGTTTACATGTATTTTATTCACAAAAGATTTACTCCAAAGTAAATAACAAAACAAAGACATGAAGCTATATGCTCCATCTTCTGAATCCCTGAGCGTGTACCTGTCTACTAGTTTCCTGAGAATACAAGTTATTTTGAAAGAGTATATCAGCATTTAAGCTGGTGAGTTCATAAGTATTTTAGTTGTAAAGAGTATACTATAAGTTCTTTTAGAAAAGTTCACCTGTTCCTCAAGAAAATTCTATATTTTCTGATGTGATGAATGATAAGTAAAAATGACTCTACAGTTCCTTCTATGAGTACTAAATGGATACATGTTATATAAAATCCAGAGTAAACAGACAATCGATTGTGTGAATCTGCCCTAAGCCCACAACCAAACAAGGAACAGGAAATGAGGCGGAAGTCACACATCCCATCGTTTGTTAGATCTTCATTGTATATAACCCTGGCGTATTCATTTGGTACTTACGGAGTTAACTGTAATAGCTCTATTATATTTGAAGAAAACATTCTTTAAGAAAATCATATATTTCCTTTGGTAAAATGGTAACCACAATAGTTCCTTCTATAATCACTTAGTTTATAATAGTTATATATAATCTAATATCGAAGGGACAGTTAAATGTGTGAATATTCCCTAAGCCCACAACCAAACAAGGAACAGGAAGTAAGGCGGAAAGCACACATTCCACTGCCTATCGGATATTAATTAAATATAAACCTGATGTATAAGCTAAGGTATTATAGAATTAACCATTTAAGGTCCTTTAAGTTATACGGGTTTAATAATGCGTATCAAACCTTTTACAGATAAGTTTTTTGTTTCACCTACTTAATGTTCTATCTGAAAAGTATGTTTTTGTACTAGAAAGCGATATACTGAATTTGTATGCTATGACCCGACCCATACTTGTTACTCCCTATGATTACTTGGTGTATACATGATATATATATATATATATATATATATATATATATATATATATATATATATATAGCTAAGATCGAATAGATAGTAGATTGTGTGAATCTACTCTAAGCCCACAACCAAACAAGGAACATGAAATGAAGCGGAAAGCACACATCCTACTGCCTGTCGGATCTGATTAATATATATCCCTAATGTATCCACCAAGGAATCATAAAGTTAGCATTATAGGCCCCCTTCTAACTGAATGTACTAAGACCCGACTGTTTTCTTTGTTTGTTCTCTCGTAAGAATGTATGTTTTCCCAAGTTTATAACTATCTTTACTAGAAAATAGTTTAGATTACTCGTTGTGAGAATATCACTATATGAGTGTAATGGAAAATGAAGATGTGCAGTAGTTTTGTATAAAAATACCCTACTGAAGCACTAACTACCTTAAAACCGATAAGTTTTAATTAAGGTTAAAATGTGATGTGGTTATAACCATGCTGATTGACTAGTATTTAACACGATGACCTGCTGGCGTCGAAACTAATGTGATAGTTGTCACCCCTTGGCTTGTCTGTCGGACTGTAGCTAAAAGTTGGGATGTGGGATTTTCAGTCCCGTATAGATCTATACACACAATGCCCGCTCTTCCTCCAGGAGACTCTGGTTACAAAACGCGACATAACAAGTATATTTCTATGTCGTGAAGTAGTAGTTTCACATTATTGTTATCTTGTTCTTGTTATAGTATGCATGTTCCTTTCTGTTCTTGTTATAGTATGTTCCTTCCTGTTCTAGTTATAGTATGTTTGAACTGACTCATGTATGAACTGACTCATGTAAGTTTCACTGTTCTAGAAATAGTAAGTAGTAACCCTCTAAACTATACCTATTATAGTTTACTAGTATGTTTATTTGAACTGTTACTGGCCTGTAGAAAAGACTTAATTATCTACTGAGTTAAGCATGTACTTTAAGAATGAAGTTTTATAAACAACAAACTAACATCTTTAAAAAGAGTTTTTGAATTGATTTGATCACTTACAAAAGCATAAGAAATCCTTTAATGTGATGGTTATCACAGGTAAATATTAACACAATAACATTGTGTTCAACTTGTATTCCCCCCCCCCTTAAAAGCATTTAAAAACATTTAAAAGATAGATTATAGGGGTATGAACTTACCTTATGTGTGTGATTCAATTGAAGATTCGAGTAAGGATGATAAGTTCCACGAATGAAGTCCTGAGGCACAAACGAGTCCTAAATGACATATAATGATACATATTGGCATGTAATTAGTGAATCTAACTACAAAGGTGATTGGGAAACAACCTAGGGTGCAAGAATAACTCACCAAAGGAGTACTAGAAGCAAGTTAGTAGGTTGGAGGAGACGGCCCTATGGTGTGATCACGGCCCAAGAACACATGAAGTGTTTACGGCCCAACATGGTTCACGACCCAAGGATGAGTGGTTCACAGCCCACTTGATGTTCATGGCCCAAAAGATGGAGAACACTAGAAGATCTTGGTGTTTTGGCAAGTGTTTGAAGATCCTAGTAAGCTTCTATGGTGTAGCAAAGGAAAGGGGTGTTTAAGAGTGAAAGATTGAAGTTCTTGTGGATGATACTTGAGAGAGGCTTGAGAGGTTCACGGCCAAGAGGTGAGAAATGAATCAAAAATGGCTAAAACTCATGTATATAGCATGAGTTCATGGCCCAAGATGGGTTCACGGCCGTGAACTACTTGTGAAGGTGTTTCCGGCTCGATTGCAACTCAATGATCTCAAGCTAACACTTCCTAACACACGATCCTTGAGTGTACTAGGCTTAGAAACTCTTAAACAGACCCTTAACACAACATAAAGGTAATAGAAACAAGCCTAACTTTTGATTGATTGAATTGACTTACAAGGTAGAATTTTTCGGGTTGTCACATGTGACCTCCTCCTTGTTCATGTGATAGGTCATACAAAACTGGTCGTAGCAAGGAGGTAAGGAGTGGAGAATGATATCAATCGCCAGCTCCTCATCAAAGTTGACATTTAACGTCAGCAAGCGATCCACATATCTTTGCATCTTCTACAAGTGGGCCGTGATGGACTCTCCATCCTTCATTTTGGTACTGATCATCGAGGCGATGATCTCATACCTCTCTTGCATGGCATTTTGATGGTACCTTTCCATCAAGTCCTGGTGCATCTCATAGGGATAGTAGTCCTCATAGGACTTCTGGAGTTCAGCACTCATAGTAGCTAGCATGATGCAATGGACTTTCATTGCATCCCTTTCATGTGCCTCTTAGGCAGCTATTTCTTTAGGAGTGGCAGTATTGACATTAACCTCCTTGAGCTCCTTATCGAGAACATATTCTTTGTCCTCGTATCTGGTCACCATTCGTATGTTACGAATCCAGTTGTTAAACTTGGTGCCATGAGAGAGAAGGAGCCAGTTGTTAAAGATCACTCTCCCACAAAGGTTCATGAGAGAGAAGGAGCCAGAAGCGTTAGAGCCTGAAGCGTTGTTGTTTTGATTAGACATCTGAAAAAGAAAAGAGACAAAGTTTTGATTAGATATGAATCCCCAATTAAACACCCAAATGAGAAAATTAGGGCTAGGATCCAACAACATTATTTACAATTCTAGAAAAGGGATGTCGTAATCTAATTGCAAATAATTTGAAGGTAGGTAAATGACGATTTACCAATTTCCACCATAAAAAACGAAAAAGACTTTAAGTTTTAAATGAATTGAAATTCCTAGATTATTTTGAGATTCATTGAACTTTTCAATGGCATGTTTAAATCTCGATTATTCCCTTCAAGTTTGTGACTGGGATACCGAGGATCATAAACAAGGTGTCAATAACAATGCAAATGTGCTTGGTGCTCTCGATGTCATTTACCACCTAACCAATGTGTCGGTTAACCACACACGCTCCATTAGTCTATGATAAACATCAAGCCACCCTTTGCCACCCAAGCTAGTCCCAAATTAGTGTGTCGGTTAGCCACACACGCTCCAGTAACGACTTGGCAAGGTGCAAAGTGCAATTTCATGGAATAGCATACAATTTCACATTTTTCCTAAAGTAACTAATATTGGGAATTTTATAAAAACAGTTAGTTACTTTATTAACCATTATACTTTTAATGAGGAATTAGTTGCCCTATCCTACCCGTTCGGCTAACGACCCTCCACCAATCAAGGAAGCGGTGGGTGAGAGTGGACACCCATTAAACTGCCATTTTATAATCAACAACCTTATACCCTCCTTATAGATCGGCTTCGTGAATGAGGCCTACTAACTGTAAGACTAGCTTAATCTTATATATATATATATATATATATATATATATATATATATATATATTATTAATCTTATAATATTATAATAGTATAAGGGTTGAATTTTAAACTTGTAAAATTCTAGGGTTTATAATTTAAATATTTCAAAATTAAACTTTTAATCAAAAATTTAAATTCCAAACTTGAGGGCAAGTTTTGAAAATTTTCAAAACTATCTAGATCAAATTACAAATAATTTAATTAAACAATTAATTAGTGATTATCTAAATTTGACCTAATTTAATTTCATGGCAAGATAATTCAGTCAAATAATTCAAATAATTAAAGTTATCATATAAGACAATGATTATCCAATTAATTGACAATTATCTTCTATTTTGATAAGGATAATCATATCAATTTAATAAAAATCGAATTTTATTAATCAAAAACGTTTTTGGTAATTATCCCAACGCAAAACAGGTAAAAATCCCGAAATATCTTCTCTCTGACTCTTCGAATCGCCGAGTCACTGTCTGGACTCGTCGAGTTCATCAGGTGACTCGACGAGTTTGTCAGTCAGAAGGCAGAAATTTTGATTTCAAGCAAAGAATGATCATACAAGGCATCAAATACAACAGAAAACAACCTAGGCTCTGATACCACTGATGGATTTTGAGCATTACATCAATCCTATGGTGCACATGTAAACCCTAAAGCTTTGGATCTAGTTTTCTCTATTGTACATGCAAATCATCCAAAGCTTATAAACCCTAATTCTAGCATACTAAAATCGAAATCTATAACTAAATAGGTTTAGATGATTACCTTTCAATAGTAGCAAGAATCTTCAACCTTCAAGAGCTTAGTATCACAAATGTAATACCTCAAATTGATCACAAACACCAAAGCAAGTTGGATGATCTTGGAGAGAGGGGAAGGAGGCTCAAAATCGGCTCTAGATCTCTAGGGCTTCTCTGGTCGCCGATTTTTGAAGCCCTAGGGTTCCTTTTATAGGTGAGCTGCTAGGGTTTCAGTCAAAACCCTAATTGGATAGCTTAGGCCTTAAGCAGTCCAACAGGACCTTCTGGAATAAGGCCTTTGGACAAATTCAAGGTGGGCTTCCTCCTTGATTTCTTCCACCCCTTGATCCAAAGGATCCATAACCCAAAATCCAATTATCTTATAATTGCAATTCCAGTCCCCTAAGTTCAATTAATATCTTTTGATCACAAAATTAATTCTTAATTAATTCTTGACCAATATTAATTAATCAATATGATTTCTCTTTTAATATATTCTTCATATAATATATTAATAAACCATAATATCCTCTTTCTCCACTAATCATCCAGTCAAGTTGCTCTGGTGAAGGCAACCCAAAAGGACCATGCTACTATCGGGTCAAGTACATACCAAATATAGTTATGGGCTTAGACACCTAATCCAACAATTCCTTACCGTGAGATTATTCATTCAACTTTGCGAGGTGAGTTTCCTCCTATAGGAACAGGTCGAAGGCACCAATACCGGCCTGTATGTATGATTCTATAAAGAATGCCGAAATCCGAGTTATAACGAAGAAGTTATGACTTGTCGAAGTTTCGCGACAGAACCGACACGGCACTGTATGACGTAAAATACGAATTTAAGATAGAGCGATATTTAGCCTTAGTGATCTAAACAGAAGTCGAAGAGTTCGTTAAACCGAGAGCGTTCATAAAAAGAACGTCTAAATCTGACTTCGTATGAAGAAGTTATGATTTTTCTAAGTTTCGACTTAGCGGTATGCAGCCCGAAGTTCGAATATGAGATCGAGTGGTTTCTAGCCGAAACAATCTAAACGAGAATCGAAGATCTCTTCGATAGTAGTCCAACGGTAAAAAGACAGACGAAAACGGACGTCGGGTGAAGAAGTTATGATTTTATAACGGAGTTTTCCTGTCCCGGCCTACTAAAAATAATATAATAAAAAATAATTTCAAAATTAGCCGACGGAGTCTAAACGAGAGTTATAGAGCATAGTCTCACCTACGCGTGGATATAAAGAACGTAAAAAACGGAGCTCGTATGCGAAATATATGAATTTTTGAAGTTCGAGGCACGCTTACCAAAAGGGGAACGCCCCGCGTTCGGAGTCCAGAGCCTGTCCCATCGCATGTCAAGTCCGAAGTTCGTAAGCCATGACGCACGGCGGAACGCGCTGCGTTCGAGACCAGATTCACCCTATAAATAGATCACAAGTGCAGTCGAGTTTGGTTGCCAAATTTCTTCTCTCTCACCCATATTACCTCGTTTTCCGTGTAAGAAATACTCCTGAAGCCCCGGTATCATCCCGACACCCGAAGCAAGTCCCGAAGACCCGAAGATCCCGAGAAATAGAGTTGTCGAGCCGAAATTCTGCCCGTGTAAAGCCCGGTTTTGGAGAAAACATCCCGGTTTCATCGAAGATTATTATTTTAAGAGCCGAGGTGATGTCCGATCATTGTCTTATCAGGTGAGTGTATATTCGTTTTCTTCTAACACATAGATATGAAGTATTCTTTATAAAATACGTGCTATGTGTGTATATATTATTTGTTTATTTGAACTAGTTGTTGAATGGATGTTTGTACAGGTTTTAAGCTGTATATAAATGTAGATATTTTATCTACTAATATGTTGGGTAGAACATGGGTAGACAGTTGGTGTGTGGTGAAATAAAAAAGATGAGAGGCCTCGATGTTGTTGTTGATCTAGTCATCTAGCGGAGTATGGATGACGACCACGGACTCCTTCTAGACAGTCCAGTGGAACACTAGCAGGCTCATAACCTGTTGGTGTTGTGAACGATGTGTTCACCGGTGTACTCTATCCCCCTCATGGTTGCCTTTAGGACATCTATTGTTAAGGAAACCCCTTTGCAGTAATGTCCGTCCCGATGAAAATCCTAGATTAGGTCCCTTGTAATAGTTGTTGTTTTAGGGACATAAAGTGAGGATAACGGGAATAGGTAATCGGGTTATTGTTGGTTGATGAACTAAATATAATTATCTATTGTCGGTTGAAAACCCTATATGCTCACCAGGCTCCCAAGCCTGACCCACTCAGTTTTTCTTTGTATTACACGTAGTGGCACGAGAGCATAAGTTGGATGACATTGTCAAGATATTTTTGGATTATAGACCAATAATTATATGTAACTGTTGTAAGGTCTATTTTGTATTGTTTATGCTTTTGGTCTGTATCGGAACATGACATCCCGAGTTTTGATATATAATGAAAATACATTTCTTTAATAAATGCTTTGATAAACTTTATTTTATCATGTTTTGTTTTGGGGACAAATTTCCGCAACTCTTTTAAATCAATGGATTTACTCCGAAATTATTTTAAAAGCATAAATGAAACCGGTCTTTTATGGCCATGATTTTGGGGATGTCACAGCTAAGTTTTGAAGGCATTCACGTAACTGTGGTTCCTTTTTTCATCATTTTGACCTAATATGAGATCAAGACATGCATTGGACATGCATGTCTATAAAGCATCAATTTTTAGGATAGTTTTGGATTTAGAAGGTCCTCGTGAAAGTTGGAATGGATGTCTTAAAGGATTAGGACTGACTACATTAAGTTGTCCCATTTTGCCATAGTCAAGGCATGACCATCTGGGGGTCAGGACATGACGATGAGTTTCCCGGATTGTTTTGGACGGACTTTTTCACGACGTGGGGGCATGACCATCACGACGTGACAATGGTTTTGATCGCGACTGAGTTGTTCGAATTCTGATTTTTGGATTGGGGTGGATTTGTTGGCCATGGCATGACCATGGGCTAGTCACGACGTGAGAATCAGTTGTAGTGATGTTAAGTGTTGACTTTGGATGTTGACTTGGACCTTGACCGTTGAACTTTTGCATGGGTTAACTTTTGGCTAGATTTCTATTTTTAGAAGGTAGACTAAGGGTGTACCTTGTGTGGTTTTAGTAGGAGGTTTTTAGTACTCGTTCGTTGGATGTGAGAGTTGTTAGCTGTTGACTACGTCGGCAAGGTGAGTCTTCTCACTATACTATGTAGGATGCTAGTTGTCTTTGTGCTACTTACATAGAAGACAATGGGGGTAGCCCATGGCACTTGGATGTCAGACCATGAAGATAGCCCATAGCATTTCAAGGAAAGACCATGGGGTAGCCTATGGTACTTGGATGTCAAACCATGGGGGTAGCCCATGACATTTGAAGGAAAGACCATAGGGGTAGCCCATGACACTTAGATGTAAGACCATAGGGGTAGCCCATGGCATTTTAGGGAAAAGACCATGGGGGTAGCCCATAGAAAATGTATGTATGGTATGTGGTATTTTAGGGAACTCACTATGCTTTGTGCTTACGGTTTTGTGGTTTAAACATTTTCAGGTACTTCCAGCTCCAAAGGGAAGGGCCCGTCTTGTCTGCATAGCATCCCCTTATGGCTTTTCAACACCAATTGTTATTGTTTTACTTTGATGTTTGAAATATATATTTTACTCTGATTGGTTTCGGAACAAATGGTTGTATGGATTTGATGGTTTAAAAATAAAAAAAAATTTGTATTTTTGGGATGTTACAAGTTGGTATCAGATACATGGACTGAGGGATTCGAGCACACTCTCGGGTGTGTCTAGACTCAAACTAAGGAATTTATAATCTTTTTAAAAAGAAAATAAATTTTCTAAACAGGATTTTTACAAAGAAATAGGTGTGATGCGTGCAATTAGCCGAGCTCAAGTAAGTGATTCTCATAATACCCATACATGTTGATATGTTATATCTGTTATAGAATGTTTTGCATGCTAGAATTTAGCATAAGGATATGTTCAGGGGTGCATGATAGAATGCCTACATGGGAGAGATGCCTATTAGGAAATATTCATTTTTGATGATTTGTTGCCTGTGGAGTTCTACTTCTCGAATATTGCTTGTTTGGTGCTTTGTAGGACTCATATTGATGTGAGTTAACTATTAAAGGAATACGTTAAATTACATGCTGCAAGGGTTAGACAATTTTAGAATGATTTATTTGGCTCTATTGCGCAGCTCTTGTTTGAGTCCAACTGTTGTAGGGTTGGGTCTTTTTTTCGAAAGATTATTTAAATTTTGTTGCATGTAATTATATTCATGAAGTAGTTAGCTGAAATTAGTAGGAGTCTTTTAATAGTTGATGGCAGGGTGAGGTGGGAACCCTAGGAAGTGCTTTAGTGTGAATGGTACGCTTTTTAGTGAGTTGTAGAAGTATCATTATGAGGAAGTGACTTAGAGGATTCAAAATTATTCTTGAGGAAAGTATGGATAGGTGTGGAAGATAGTATTAGGCCTGTACTATTGAAAGCACATGATCCATACTTGAATCAAGGAAAATCACAGGGATTCTGACGATATGGGCGAAGATTGTTTGGCACCTTGATTCATTGTAGTGCTTCCGTAATTATCAGATTTGCGGTTATGGTTATCTAAGATGAAGATGAGTCTGGCATATGTTCGGGCGCTAGTGGCCATGGCATGTTTGGATTTCGAGGTACATATATGTATGAGTTAGTTGATCTTGAGGTGTAGAAGACTATGTTCATGTAGTGCCAGCATGAGTCGCAAGACTCATGTAAGAGGCGAAAGTAAGGATCGACCCGAGGATTGCATCTTGAGGATGGGGGGTCGACTGAAGGATTGGGACATCGTTCTCTATGATAGGGTTATGTTCTTCCAGCTTCCCCGTGTTTTAGGATGGGGTGGGGGAAAGAATGAGATGTGTGTCGGTCGACAGGTAGAAGAAAGGGATGGTTTTCTCCGCATCAGTTTCTGTCGCAAGGAGGTATCGTTGGATTTTCGGTAAATCCTTTTCGTCTTTCAACAAAGGGATGTTCAATATTGGACTGTTCTATTAGTTAAGAGGCCTAGGTAAATACCATGTCACGAGTTGATTAAGTGACAAAGTTTTGAGAAGATCGGGCGTACTCGAGGAGGATCGAGATGTTTCGTATGTGGAAGGGAGAGTCTAATGAGATGCTGAGTTGATGGAGCAATTATTTGAATACCTGTATGAGATTCTTGAACTTCGGGGGATGATAAGGTTGTTGATAAATTCTTCTAATGTAATTTTTGTTTTCACAAATTTCAGTTCGTAAGGTGCCTCATCAATATAATGGTGTTCTGATCAACTTGGATAGGTTTGAGTCGGCGATGTTGGAAAGGGTTTTCAATATTTCCATTTGAGGTTCAGGGTTTCCTTATGGTTGTATGGTCTCTATTCGAAGGATCATCATATGTCATTTTCCATACTGAGATTTATGTTTAGATTGCATCTGGATGAGCTGGTCTTAGAGTTTTGACGGGGAAGAAGTCAACCAATGATAATTTGGACCATAAGTGGTGGAGAATTGGGTGATCTTCTTGGAGGATCAACTGCCGGATTGATTTTTATTGTTTTAGTGCTATGGGTCCGCGGAAGTTGCAGTGTAAGTATACTGGATTTTTGGATTCGGTATTTCTAGAGATTCTTCATGGTTACAAGGTAATGAGGGTTTGGTCAGACTTCGAGTGTAGGGTTAGTTGTTGCCAGGTTCATGCCATTAGAGATATGTGTGTTGTCCTCGTGTCGGAAGCTATCAGGTGAAGTCCTCGTTGTAGCCAGTTGTTCTTCTTGGGACATCGAAGATAGGGTTAAAAGGCGCTTGAGCTGCTTAGGTTGAATGCCAGCTGAAGGGTTGGTTGGCTTACTGTACCGACCGCTATCTTTAGTAGGGGAAGAGTTGTTGTTGATCTATCAACCAACTTCAGGGTGTGGTTGATGTATTTTTGCTTGAGTTTTGTTCAGTAGTTAGTGGATCATTGGATTAGTTATCTACCCATTTTCGATAGTCGGTTTATTCATTCTTTGTCATCGGTTGAGATTGTTCGAGGATTTTCGAGTTCTATCAGTTGGCGGTGCTATGGGTGCATCGATCTTTCGTCAAATGTGATGCGATGTATATTTTGACCGCTAATTAGGGTATCGGAGCTACGTTGTTCAGTTTTTAGGAAGGACCTCATATCTACGCAAAATCCAATTTTGGCAGGTCGCCTCAGTAGGGTTGGTAATGGAGTCGACCCGATCGTGGTTCTAACAGCATTCAAGTTAATTATGGAGTTTTCCTTTGACCAGGAAGTTTTGTTCAATAAGTTGTGCATTTGTAGGATATGTTTGGTTATTTAAGATTTGGATATTGCTTTGACTTGAGAAGGTTTTATGGTTGGGCTGTTTAATGATATGAATTGGGATATCAAGTTGGAAATCTTGGGGTCTTGTCGCTATGCATTGCAGTCATATAGTGTAACTCTTGAAGTCGTTTGGGGAATTCGGATTCTCTTATGCCCAGTAATGAAAGACGTAGATGTTATGAACCAAGTGGTGAATTTTTGGGTTGACTAGGAAATTCGAATGGTTATGAAGTTGTTAGAGTGTAGTTGATTCCAAGTGGGGGAGAATCGCTTGGGATTAATGGAAATATTTCCAAGTGCGTGTCAACTTGGAGTTTCAGAATTAAGAACAAGAGCATTGTGGTATGAGCCGGAGCTTATGAAAGGAATAATGTTCATTTTTTAGTTGTAATCAGTGAAGCAAATGTTGAGGATTCAGGTTATCTTGTTCGAGAATGTGAAACATTGACAGTTGCACATTTAGATTTGTGACTAGGTTCAGGTCGAGGGTTGTGTGAGGGCCTCTCTTCCTGTTCTTGTATGATTAAGGCTTTTGGGTTCGAAGAATGACCCGAACGCCTATTTGGGTCTACCACGTTGGGGTTTGGCTTATGTTGTTTCTAGCTGAGTGTTTCTGTGGTTAGTTGGCAAGACCATAGGGTGGGCCCATGAAAATTATGGAAGTGGTGTAAGAGTACGGGTTAGCCTCTAGCATTCACTAGGTTGAGATATACGATTGTGGAAGTGTTGTAAGACTACGGGTTGGCTCGTAGAATTCACTAGGTTTAGGTAAGCCGTTGTAGGAGTATTGAAAGATTACGGTCTAGCCCGTAGCAATCATTAGTTCGATATAGGTCGTTGCGAGAGTGGTTATAGGAATGTAGGAGGGCCACAACATTTATAATATTGGGGTAGGTCGTAATCCATTTTGGGGTCGGGTGTGATGTAATACTACGAATTGGCCGGTAGCCTTCAACTGAAGTGAAATGGACTTGTTTCATGTCCATTGTTGGTTGGTCAGTTGCCAACTGTTTGGGCAGGAGAGACTTGGACCAGTGTTTACAAGTAGGCTAGGACAACCTTTGTCTGGTAGACTCTTGGTTGGAGTCTTGATGTACGATCATGTGTAAAGTTGTCAGCTTTAGCAGTCAGTTGGGAATTCTATATTCCAGTTTATTTGTAGGACAGCGTGGAACCAGGAAGATCTCGGACATATCAAATTTGTGAACTTTTAGTCAGCGGGATGCAATGTATGGGTTGGGGGAGCACCAATGTTTGGGACTCGTGTTGGGCTCACGTTCGTATTCGAGTGCAAGGTGCTCGGCATCGGCAAATGGTCATAGAGTCTGTTTTTCGGTTATCAGAAGGGCGGTGCAGGGCCAAAGAGGTTTAAGGTCGGCTCGGTTTGTAGATTGGATTCATATTAGATATGGTTTGAATGATTCTGTCTGTCTAGTAGTCGGGCATGGTATAAGGCTTGGGAGCCTGGTGAGCACATAGGGTTTTCAACCCACAATAATTAAATTCTTTATTTTCATCAAATCATTCAAACCGATTACCCATTCTCATTATCCTCACTTTCTGTCCCTAAAGCATCTAATTCAAGGGACCTATCCTAAGGATTATCTTCGGGATAGACAATAATGCTTAGGGGATTCCTTAACAATACATGTCAATAAGGCAACCAAGAGGGGATGGAGTACACCTGATGAATACTTAGTTCAAAAACACCTATACGTTCCGAGCCTGCTAGCGATCCACTGGATTGTCTAAAATAGTCGGTGGTCATCATCTATACTCTGCTAGCCGACTAAATCATCTTTAAAGTCAATGCCTTTCATCATATATATCGTCTTTCATATCTCATCATCTATATCATCTTTCATCTACCCATCATTACCCAATATATTTATAGGCATAAAATACATATACAATTTAAATCAAGTAAACATGTATAAATCGTTCATCTAGCATATATATCAAGAACACATATAATATGCACATGTAGCATGTTATTTATCTTAAATACTTCATTTCTATGTCCAAGATGAAAGTAACTATGCACTCACTTGTTAAAGTGATGACTCGAAGCTCGGACAGTGCTTCGCTTCTAGCAACTGTCTTTACCTTTGATGTAACCTAGTATCATTATCACTAAGTCTTAGTCTAATATTTCTTGCGACTAATTATTAGTCTAGATTAATTATTAATTCAAAGTCTACTGATCTATAGCTAATAAGGGATAACCAGGTAAGATGATATAAGAGGTATGGTCTATTTGGCATACATAGTATACAGTCTGGAAAGCCCACTTTAAACACCTCACTAAATCTAGCCTTGTCATCATCGGTGTAAGTAGATCAATCAGTATAATGACTTGGAATCACTGATAAATCTTGTTTATAGGTTCATAATAACGATAATGAACTTAAACATAAGTTATACTGTAACATCCATAAAATTCATAAAAATTTAAAGCTTTTTCAAACATCCAAAAACCATTAGTTATTACAAAATGTTTTCAAAATAGTTTCATATCAGAGAATCCCAGAAAATAAAATCATAGAATGTGAGGAGGTGCACGATTAAGCCTTCACCTTCCCGTGATCATCTGAGGTACCTGAAACAAAATCCACAACTGTAAGACAGATGCTTAGTGAGTTTCCCCCAAAATATCGATACATAACACATAGTGCACATAATAACAATAACAACATGAAATAGGTCCACAGCTTTACAGTATGGATTACCCTTGAGCCCACAGTATGAGTCTGGCATGCCCTACCTAGCCCTCAGCCCATATCTGGCTTGCTCTCGAGCCCACAGCATAAGTATGGCTTGCTCTTGGCCCACAACTTATGTCTGGCTTGCTCCCTCAGTCCTTGGACTGGAATACAATGAATAGCCCTCAGTACGAGTCTAGCATGCTCGGTACGCCCCTCAGCTCATATCTGGAATGCTTAGGAGTCCTCAGTATGAGTTTGGCATGCCTTCCCTTTCCCTCAGCTCATATCTGGCATACTCCAGGGTTTGTTGGCTACCGTACGGAGCAGTACAACCTCAACCCAACCCACACAACATGTCGACATGTAACAGATAAAGACACATGCAGATAATCAGACAATATAGCAGGTAGTCATACAGATATACCAAACTAGCATATAAAACTAGCATTCATATCTAACTTAGACTCAACATATTAATAACTACCAGGATATCAATTCAATGGGCCGGCCTTGGTGCCTTCGAGCCCTAAGTATAGTAATGAAAACTCACCTCATAAGTAGTGTTGAACTGGACTGAAAGTCTCCGACCGCTGTCTCACCGAAAATCCCGAACTATCAAAATAACAAATACTAAGTCAACAATTGGAATATCAATCTTGACCACGGGTCCAAACATAGGGTAATAGTCCATTCTATCCTTTCCTTAAGTTGGGCCAAGGCCCAAATCCAATTCCTTAATCCAAAAGCCTAAAATACAAGGCCCATAGTTGGCCCAATTTTCCAAATTGGGCCCAACTCCGTAATTGGGCCTCATCCTAAGATCCACTTCTAAAATTGGCCCAAAACACTTTTATTGAGAAAGCCCAATAAGAGTCCAAGTCAACTGGCCTAAAGGTGGTCCAATCCCGCAGTCCAAATTGCAAAAGCCTAACAGAAGGCGTACATTGGGCGTACCCCGAAGCTACACGGGGTGTACCCAAGCCTCGCATTGACTGTAAATGAGGGCACTGACCACGTACGCGAGGCATACTCCTCCTTACGCGAGGCGTACCCTCGCAGAGACCAAAACCCTAATAAGTGCTAAATGGCTTAAGAACTTAAGCCCAAATTCCATATCCATCGACCAAATGTGTCTTAGAACCATAAAGTCTCAAACTTTAAGACTTTGAACGTCCAGAAAGTCCTTAATGCAAGGTCTTAATTCATTAATACCTTTCTACCACTTGCATGGGACACTTCTAGCCATTGGGAGCTCCTTTTTATCACTTAGAAGTTAGAACCCTTCCTAGGGTCTGAAAGGACAGCTTAACACGTCTAAAACATAACATGCACAATATTGGGACTTTTGGGACAAGAAGGGTGTCATAAAGCTATCAAGGCAAGATCTACATCATACAAGCATAAAGGCAGTAGCTTTTTTTACCTCCTGAAGCTTCTAGAGGACAAGACAATCTCAGATCTTCAAGCTTGCCTCACTTCTCCAACACCTTGATGCAACTTCTTTTTCTTCAACTGCAAATTTCGAGATGTTACATATACTTAAAGCACGGTAAGCATAACTCAACTTACAGGTGGTATAGCAAAAAATCGGACTTCGCATGGGCAGAACTTCTAAACTGAAAGCTCTATTTCTCGGGGGTCTCTGACGCTTTAGAGCTTCACTACTAACTCTTTGGAAGTGCTAGAATAAGGCCTAGGGACCTTTCGGGTTTTGGGAGAGATTGGAATGAAGAGTTATGAAGAATAGAATGAAATTCGTGTTCTATTTATAGGCTGCTAGTAGCCCAGTATGTTGGACGTACATCAAATTACATTGGGTGTAATTTACCACGTGTCAACATCTGGTGGAAAGCCGTGGTGAGAACGGTGTGTTCCAGTTCGCGACACGTGTCCCGCCCTTGTTAAAAAATAACTATCTTGTAAAATTCATAACTTTCGCATACGAGCTCCATTTTTATGTTCTTTATATCCACATGTAGCTATCGACAGGATCTAGAACTTTCGTTTAGACTCCGTCGGCTAATTTTGACGGAATCTAGAACTTTCGTTTAGACTCCGTCGGCTAATTTTGACGGGATCTAGAACTTTCGTTTAGACTCCGTCGGCTAATTTTGACTTTATTTTTAAAGTTATATTTTAACATGCTTAGACAGTTAAAGTCTGTTAAAAATTCATAATTGTGTCATCTGACGTCCATTTTCGATTGTCTTTAGGTCATTGAGCTCCTATTACCGACATCTTCAATTCCCTTTTAGATTGTTTCGACTAAAAATCGACAGATATAAAATTCGATTTCTGATCTGTATACTACTGTGTTGAATCTTAGAAAAATCATAACTTTCTCTTACGGATTCAGATTTAGACGTTCTCTATATGCACGCCCTGCAAATCATATCCTCCAAGATCTTGCAACTTCACAGACTCACGAACTCCTGAACGTCATCCCTCAACATATCATGGTACCTCGTCTTCTTCATCTCATTATCTGCAACATACTGCGAAACCAATAAAGCCCTTTCCCTGAACTTGGCGGTGATCTCCAGCACAATCTTTGTCGTCTGGCGAAGATCTTGGAACTCCCTTGCCAACTGCTACACCGTAATATCAGGTGTAAACTCTGCCTAAAATCTCGTTACAAAATCAGTCAAAGTCATAGTTGTCACGACCTCTGCTGCCAAGGCGTGACCAACCTCCACCCACCAATCGCGGGCTCCATCCGTCAAAAGACAATATGCAAACCCCACCTTCGATCCCCCAGGGCAGAAACTTGTCCGCTGAGCATTCTCCATGACCACAATCCATCGTCTATTGGCGATATGGTCCTTCTTCCCAAAGAACTTTGGGGCTCCGCAAGCCTTGAACTCCTGAAAGGAGAGAGTTCGTACCCCGATCTGACCAGCCGCAATCTCTGCACGAAAATCGCCTAATTGATCATCCAACAACTCCATGATCCCCTCCTTGATAGTACCAAACATCACATGAGTCACATCCACAATACCGCGAGTGATCTCTAAAGTAATGAACACGCATCTCCTCTTATCAATCGGCTTAGTACCAAAGCATGAACCTGAACCAGAACCTCCTCCTCGAGTGCTCACTACCATACTAAAAGGCAACCTTACAAACGATCAAAACATACCCGAAGAATTTATCATTCTACAAGCTTCTTAGAATCCTCGTGACTTTCCTTGATTCGAGTATGAATCTTGTGCTTTCAATAGTACGGGACCAATACTACCTTTCACACATATCCGTACTTTCCTAAAGAATCATCTCGAATCCTCTAAGTCACTCCCCTATGACCATCCTCATAGATCAGTGCACTAAACAATGCACCCTCCGCACGAAAGCACTTTATAGGCTCTACTAGCGTTTCCACCTCACCCTGCCATCAGCTGCTGAAAGACTTTTACTAATGTTAGCCAAGTACTTCATGAATACAATTACATGCAACAAAACTTAAATAATTTTTGGACTAACAGATCCTACCCTACAACGGCTGGACTCAGACAAGAGTTGTGCAATAGGGCCAAATCAATTATTATAAAACTATTTAACCTTTGAAGCATGTAACTTAATGTATTCATTTAATAGTTAACTAACATTAATATAAGCCCTACAAAGCACAAATCAAGCAACATTCGAGCAGTAGAACTCTACATGCAATAAGGCATCAAAAGGCATCTTCCCTAATAGGCATCTCTCCTAATAGACATTCTAGCATGCAACCCAAAATAGATCATGATGCTAACATCTAGTAGGAAAATCATTCTATAACACATATAACATATCAACATGTATGGGTATTCTGGGAATCACTTACTTGAGCTCGGTTGATTGCACGCATCACACCCCTTTTTCCTTATAAAAATCTTTTTAGAAAATTTATTTTCTTTCAAAAAGATTATCAATTCCTCAGTTTGAGTTTAGACATACCTGAGAGTGTGCCCGAATCCCTCAAACCAAGGCTTTGCTACCAACTTGTAACGTCCCAAAATACCAAAAAAAATTTGATTTTTAAACCATCAAATTCGTACAAACATTTGTTCCAGAATCAATCAAAGTAAAATAAATCTCTCAAACATAAGAGTAAAACAATAATAGTTAATGCTGAAAAAACCATCAGGGGATGCTGTCCAACCAAGTCGGGTCCTTCCCTTTGGAACTGGAACTACCTGAAAATAATTAAACCACAAAACTGTAAGCACAAAGCTTAGTGATCTCCCCAAAATACCACATACCATACATATTAGTGGGCCCAACTCTATGGATGTATTTCAACACTATGTGAATGCTATGATCCAACCATAATCTTATAGTCATTTCTAGATTGCAGCCCAGCCGTAACCTTTCTTCCATGATCTAACCATGGTCTTCCATGCAAGTCACAAAGACAAACAAGTGTTGTGATCCAGCCACAGTCTTTCATACAAGTGTTGTGATCAAACCACGGTCTTTCATGCAAGTTTCGTGATCGAACCACAGTCTTTCATACAGGTGTTGTGATCCAACCATAATTTTTCATATAGGTGCTATGATCCAACCATAGTGTTTCATGCAAGAGTTACAAATACAATCTTGCAAACTACATGGTATAATGAGAAGACTCACCTTGCAGATGTAGTCAACAGCTAACAACTCTCTCTCAACCAATGAACGGGTGATATACACCTCCTAATAAACCGTATAATGTAAACCCTTAGTTCACCTTCTAAATCAAGTCATTTGACCAAAAGTCAACTAATGTCAAAAGTCAATGGCCAAAGTCAACTTCAGTGAGTCTCCATGTGGTTTCCTCCTATTGCCTATGTCGTGGCAGAATAATGAAAAAATAGGCGGGCATCCCCCAGTTGTCACATCATGGAATCTGGGTCTCAACAACCTAATGGATTAAGAGGTTTTCCTTCCACTCCAATTGCTCCAAAGCTAGGATCTAGTCCTTTACAAGGTCTTGATGGATAAAGTTTCAAACTTTATCCATTAAGGCATCCCAATAAGTCAAGATCTCTAAACCTAGGTCCTTAATGACATCTTAAGGCATGAACTCAAACATAAACACTTAATCACCCAAGCCACAAGTCCATAACTTCCAGAAGGATTTCCTACACCTAAATCACCATAAAAATTGGTGCTTTATGGACATGCATGTCTCCTCGAAACAAGGTCAAAAACATGGAAGAAATTTGTTGGATTAACGTCTAAGCCCGTAACTATATTTGGTAAGTACTTGACCCGGTTGTGCATGGTCCTTTTGGGTTGCCTTCACCAAAGCAACTTGATAGGATGATTTATGAAGAGAGAGATTATTATGGTTTATTAATATATTATATGAATAATATATTAAAGGAGAAATCATATAGTTTAATTAATATTAGACAAAAATTAATTAAGAATTAATTTTGTGGCTAAAAGACATTAATTAAATATAGGGGACTTAAACTGTCAAATGTGTGATAGTTGAATATTGGGTTGAGAAACCTTATGGACTAGGCATAGACAAAATTAAGGATGTGTCCATCTTAATTTCGGCCATAAGGGCCCTATTCCAGAAGGTTCCTTGGACTGCTTAAGGCCTAAGCTACCCATTAGGGTTTTGACTGAAACCCTAGCAGCACAAGAATAAATAGAACCCCTAGGGCATCAGTTTTCGGCCACTTGAAATCATAGAGATTTCCATAGCCGAAATTGAGTGCCTCCCTCCCCTCTCTCCAATATCATCTTCTTGCTTCTGGTGTTTGTAAGCCATTAGAGGAGTGACATTTGTGACTCTAAGCTCCAAGACAAGAAGATTCAAGCCATTGTTGAAGAGGTAATCATCTAGATCTGTTTTCATATGTTAATTTCGAAATATACATTCTAGATCTAGGGTTCTTAAGTCTTGGATGATATGCATGTACAATAGAGAAACCTAGATCCAAGCTTTAGGGTTTGCATGAGCACATAGGATGTTCTTTTGTATAAAACCCATCAGTAGTATCAGAGCCTTGATTGGTTTCTATTATATTGATGCCTTGTATGTTCATCTTGCTGAAAATCGTTTTTTGCCTCTGCCCGACCTGACTCGGCTAGTCACTTTCTGAACTCGGCGAGTCCAGTGAGTGGCTCGGCGAGTCGGGGAGTCACACAGAGGGATTGTCGGGATTTCTTGTTGTTTTGCTGAAGGATAATTACCAAAACTGTTTTTGACTAATAAAATCCGAATTTTATCATTATTATGTGATTATCCTTGCCGAAACAAAAGATAATTACCAATTGTTTGAATAATAAATTCCTTATATGATCATATTTAATTATTTAAATTATACAGATGTATGTGGACCTTTTAGATCCACCATAAGGGATGTGTGCCGCTTCTACGTGACTTTTACCGATGATTATAGCAGATATGGCTATATCTACTTAATCAGGCATAAGTCAGAAACCTTTGCAAAGTTCAAAGAGTTCAAGCAAGAAGTGGAGAATCAGTTGGGCAGGAAAATCAAGATGCTTCGATCTGATCGAGGTGGAGAATACCTAAGTCTTGATTTCCACGACTACCTCAAGAAATGCGGAATCGTTTCGCAATTGACACCTTCCAGGACACCACAGTTGAATGGTGTGGCTGAGAGGCATAATCGAACCATGCTGGACATGGTTCGTTCCATGATGAGTCGTACTTCGCTACCTATCTCATTCTGGGGGTATGCCTTAGAGACTGCCGCCCATATCCTTAACTTAGTCCCTACAAAGAAGGTTGCCAAAACACCTCACGAGATGTGGACAGGGAAAGCTCCCTCATTGGCACATATCAAGGTTTGGGGTTGCGAGGCTTTCGTAACACGAGAGACTCACGACAAGCTTGAACCTCGTAGTGAGCGATGTATTTTCATCGGCTACCCGCAGAAGTCCTTTGGTTATCTCTTCTATAGACCGAGTGACAATGTTGTCTTCATTGCGAGAAGAGGGGTTTTCCAAGAGCGAGAACTCATAAGCCAAGGATATAGTGGGAGGCAAATCGATCTTGAAGAGCTTCAAGAATCAAGCGATGAAGGAACCTCTAACGCTGGCGCTCAACCCGAGGAGGAAAATCCGGTTAAACCGATTAACGAGTCCTTACCTCTTAGACGTTATGAAAGAGTTAGGGTTCAACCCCATTTTTATGGTTTTCATATTGCTACAGAAGGGGATACGTTCATTGGTGATAGTACACTGGTAAATTTGGACGAACCTAACAGTTACAAGGAAGCCATGGCAGGCCCGAAATCTGCGAAATGGAAAGAGGCTATGGACAGCGAGATTCAGTCCATGTATCACAACCAAGTTTGGAATTTGGTTGACAATGTGCCAAGTCGTAAGACGGTCGGGTGCAAATGGATCTTCAAGAAGAAGACCGACATGGATGGGAATGTGCACACTTATAAGGCGCGATTGGTTGCGAAGGGCTTTACTCAAACTCCCAGAGTTGACTATGATGAGACCTTCTCACCAGTTGCGAAAATAAAGTCTATTAGAGTGATGTTAGCCATTGCTGCATTTCATGACTATGAAATATGGCAGATGGACGTCAAAACTGCTTTCCTTAATGGGAAGTTGGCTGAAGATGTTTACATGAATCAGCCAGAGGGTTTTGTCGATGCGAAGCACCCTAATAAAGTGTGCATGCTTGAAAAATCCATTTATGGATTGAAGCAAGCATCTCGCAGATGGAATCTTTGTTTCGACGAGAAAGTCAAAGAGTTTGGTTTTTTGCGAAGCGAGGATGAATCATGTGTATATGTCAAAGCTAGTGGGAGTATAGTGAGCTTCCTCGTATTGTATGTCGATGACATACTACTCATAGGAAACGGCATCCCGACGCTGCAGGAAGTCAAGTCCTGGCTTGGGAAGTGCTTCGTTATGAAGGACCTCGGAGAGGCTGCCTATATTTTGGGAATAAGGATAGTGAGAAACAGAAGTAAGAGACTAATAGGACTTAGTCGGAATACTTACTTGGATAAAGTACTAAAACGTTTTAGTATGGAGAATTCGAAGAAAGGGGAGTTACCAATCCAAAGTAATGCCAAATTGAGTAAGACTCAAAGTCCGAGTACCGAAGTCGAGATAGCAGAAATGAGCCGAGTACCATACGCTTCCGCAGTTGGCTCAATCATATATGCTATGACTTGTACTCGCCCTGATGTTGCCATTGATTTGAGCATGGTCAGCAGATATCAAGGGAACCCTGGCAAAGCACATTAGACCGCAGTCAAGAATATTCTTAAGTACCTTCGGAGGACCAAGGAATGGTTTCTAGTCCTTGGTGGGAGTGATAACTTAAGGGTGCGAGGGTATAGTGACACCATTTTTCAGACCGACAGGCACAACTACCGTTCGCAGTCGGGCTGGGTCTTTACCCTTAACGGAGGAGCAGTGACTTGGAAAAGTTCCAAGCAGGATACCGTAGCTGATTCAACGTGCGAATTAGAGTACATTGCGGAAAGCGAAGCATCAAAAGAGGCAATATGGTTGAAGAACTTCATTGGAGACCTTGGAGTTGTGCCAGCCAAAAAGAAGGCAATGGAAATTTTATGTGATAATGAAGGAGCGGTTGCCTTGACCAAGGAACCGACGGATCATGACAGATCCAGGCATATCGACAGGAAATACCATTTCATTAGACATCGGGTAGAAGAAGGACTCCTCGTAGTGAAGAGGGTATCGTAGGAAGATAACCCAGCAGATCCCCTTACGAAGGGACTGAGTAGGATTAAGCACTTGCTGTACGCTAGGAGCATCGGCTGAAGGACGATATTAGTTTAGATTAGATAGCTTCGAAATGTGTTATAGATAAATGTAATTGAAATTTGATGATTAAATAAAGGAGTATTATTTATTAGTAAAGTTACTGTCTTATGTTAATTATTTACCTATTGTTTCAATTTTTGCATGTCGCTCATACTTTGGGAGTAGGTATGAAAGAAGATTGTCATGAATTGGTTTGTAGATTGTCTAAAATGTATTAGACATAGCAAAGGTTTGCTGCAACGTTCATGAGTGATTATGAACTGGATTTGAGCATTGGATTACACCCGCGTTTGCTGGAATCACTTCATGGAATTTATCTCGAGTGATTGCAATACGATAATATCATATGGTCTTAAAACCTAGATATATGGTTTATTATTTGCAAGTTGGTTGTGCATTGATAACGCGTAAACGCATCAGTAACTTGATGTTATAAAACGCATTGTTGTGCATGATTTGATGAGTGAATGGTAAATGCATATAAGTCGAAGTTTATCTGTTCCTTTTATCCTAAGAGGGTAAAAGCGATATATGGGCCCCTCGATGATTTGGTTTGACTTATCTGTCGGGCCCGGTCAGGACTGAATTGATGTGTTCGATTAAGTTCTATGTCAGACGAATCAGAGATCGAGAAACAAACTGCTGGACAATAAGTATGACTATGTTCCATGTGATTGTCCACACGATATCTAGAACGGAGGACTATAAGATCCCTTATCTAAAGGACAGGTTATTGATAAGATCAGAGTTCGACAGCGTCTTTGAGAGCTACGATTGCTAATCGGATTGTACTTACAATACATTTGAATACATTTGAAACTTATCTTTAATTTGTTTTTCATGGTGGAAATTAGTGAATCGTCATTCACTTACCTTCAAATTATTTTCAATTTAAATTACGGCATCCCTCTTTTAAGTTGTAAATAATGTTGTTGGATCCTAGCCCCAATTTCTTATTTGGGTGTTTAATTGGGGATTCATTTCTAATCAAACTTGTCTCTTTTCTATTTCCGATGTCAAACGTCAACAACAACGCTTCCGGCTCAAATTCCTCTGGCTCATTCTCACTCATGAACTTGTGTGGGAGAGTGATCTTTGACGGGTCCAATTTCAATGATTGGATCCGCAACATACGAATGGTCACTCGTTACGAGGACAAAGAGTATGTCCTCAATGAGAAGCTGGATGAAATCAACATCAACACCGCCTCTGCTGAAGAGATCGTGACCTTTGAGGCCCATGAGCGTGATGCTACAAAAGTCCATTACATCATGCTGGCGACTACGACTGCAGAACTCCAGAAGTCCTATGAGGACATGTACCCCTATGAGATGCATCAAGATCTGCTGGACCGGTACCACCAAAGCGCTAGGCAAGAAAGGTACGAGATCATCACTTCGATGATCACTGCCAAAATGGGTAATGGAGAGTCCCTTACTGCTAATCTGTAAAAGATGCAGAGATATGTCGATCGCCTGCTAAAGTTAGATGTTAACTTTGATGAAGAGCTGGCAGTTGACATCATCCTTTACTCCTTGCCTCCCTGCTACAACCAGTTCTGCATGACCTACCACATGAACAAGGAGGGGGTCTCTTTGAGCAAGCTTCAAGGCTTGCTGAGGACTGCTGAGAGCAACCTCAAAGACAAATCTGTTGCATCAACTCCTACTCCTACTACTGCCCCAGTCTTGGCAATTGGGCATGGAAAGGGTAAGAAGAGGAATGCTCCCTCAAAGAGCCACCATAAGGGAAAGTCCCATGATGGCACCTCTTCTAGTGGAACCAAGGCTGGTTCTGCTAAACCCAACTCCAACCCCAAGGAGGCAGAGTGCCATCACTGCCATGAAATAGGGCATTGGAAACGAAGTTGCCCGAAATATCTGCAAGACATCAAGGATGGAAAGATCAAGCCATCCTACGCAGGTATTTAAACTACTAAATCTAATGATTCATCGCATGCTATTTCTTGGGTTCTAGATACAGGATGTGGTTTTCACATTTGTTCTGACTTGCAGGGTCGAAGAAGAAATAGGGATGTGGAGCATGGGAAGATAAACTTGATCATGGGGAATAGAAGATCGTCGCCTGTCACCAAGATTGGAGTTTACTCTTTAGTGCTTAGTAATGGATTAGTATTAGATTTAAATAATTGTTTCTATTCGCCAGATATGGCAAGAAACATCATTTCTTTTCATGGTTTGTATAGACAATGGTTTAGATATTCATTTGATAATGAAAAGGGTTCTATTAATGCTTATCTTAATGGTGTTTTCTATTTTGAAGCATTGCCTTGTAATGGAATATATGAAACTGTGATGGTTGTAGATAAATTAGGAAATGATGTGTTGTGTATCGATTCTTCCAATAGTTTGGATAAAGCATGCTTGTGGCATTGTCGTCTTGGACATGTCAACAAGAAACGCATTGCCCAACTCCAAAAGGATGGAGTGTTGGAGTCATTCGACCTTAGGGACGATGACGTGTGCGAGTCTTGTTTACTTGGAAAGATGACCAAGTCACCCTTCACTGGCACTTGTGAAAGGGGTGAGGGTTTATTGGATCACATACATACAGATGTATGTGGACCTTTTAGATCCACCACAAGGGATGTGTGCCGCTTCTACGTGACTTTTACCGATGATTATAACAGATATGGCTATATCTACTTAATCAGGCATAAGTCAGAAACCTTTGCAAAGTTCAAAGAGTTCAAGCAAGAAGTGGAGAATCAGTTGGGCAGGAAAATCAAGATGCTTCGATCTGATCGAGGTGGAGAGTACCTAAGTCTTGATTTCCACGACTAACTCAAGGAATGTGGAATCGTTTCGCAATTGACACCTTCCGGGACACCACAGTTGAATGGTGTGGCTGAGAGGCGTAATCGAACCATGCTGGACATGGTTCGTTCCATGATGAGTCGTACTTCGCTACCTATCTCATTCTGGGGGTATGTCTTAGAGTCTGTCGCCCATATCCTTAACTTAGTCCCTACAAAGAAGGTTGCCAAAACACCTCACGAGATGTGGACAGGGAAAGCTCCCTCATTGGCACATATCAAGGTTTGGGGTTGCGAGGCTTTCGTAAGATGAGAGACTCACGAAAAGCTCGAACCTCGTAGTGAGCGATGTATTTTCATCGGCTACCCGCAGAAGTCCTTTGGTTATCTCTTCTATAGACCGAGTGACAATGTTGTCTTCGTTGCGAGGAGAGGGGTTTTCCGAGAGCGAGAACTTATAAGCCAAGGAGATAGTGGGAGGCAAATCGATCTTGAAGAGCTTCAAGAATCGAGCGATGAAGGAACCTCTAACGTTGGCGCTCAACCCGAGGAGGAAACTCCGATTGAACCGATTAACGAGTCCTTACCTCTTAGACGTTCTGAAAGAGTTAGGGTTCAACCCCATTTTTATGGTTTTCATATTGCTACAGAAGGGAATACGTTCATTGGTGATAGTACACTGGTAAATTTGGACGAACCTAACAGCTACAAGGAAGCCATGGCAGGCCCGAAATCTGCGAAATGGAAAGAGGCTATGGACATCAAGATTCAGTCCATGTATGACAACCAAGTTTGAAATTTGGTTGACAATGTGCCAAGTCGTAAGACGGTCGGGTCCAAATGGATCTTCAAGAAGAAGACCGACATGGATGGGAATGTGTACACTTATAAGGCGCGATTTGTTGCGTAGGGCTTTACTCAAACTCCCGGAGTTGACTATGATAAGACCTTCTCACCAGTTGCGAAAATAAAGTCTATTAGGGTGATGTTAGCCATTGCTGCATTTCATGACTATGAAATATGGCAGATGGATGTCAAAACTGCTTTCCTTAATGGGAAGTTGGCTGAAGATGTTTACATGAATCAGCCAGAGGGTTTTGTCGATGCGAAGCACCCTAATAGATTGTGCAAGCTTGAAAAATCCATTTATGGATTGAAGCAAGCATCTCGCAGATGGAATCTTTGTTTCGACGAGAAAGTCAAAGAGTTTGGTTTTCTGCGAAGCGAGGATGAATCATGTGTATATGTCAAAGCCAGTGGGAGTATAGTGAGCTTCCTCGTATTGTATGTCGATGACATACTACTCATAGGAAACGGCATCCCGACGCTGCAGGAAGTCAAGTCCTAGCTTGGGAATTGCTTCGTTATGAAGGACCTCGGAGAGGCTGCCTATAATTTGGGAATAAGGATAGTGAGAAACAGAAGTAAGAGACTAATAGGACTTAGTCGGAATACTTACTTGGATAAAGTACTAAAACGTTTTAGTATGGAGAATTCGAAGAAAGGGGAGTTACCAATCCAAAGTAATGCCAAATTGAGTAAGACTCAAAGTCCGAGTACCGAAGTCGAGATAGCAGAAATGAGCCGAGTACCATACGCTTCCGCAGTTGGCTCAATCATATATGCTATGACTTGTACTCGCCCTGATGTGGCCTTTGCTTTGAGCATGGTCAGCAGATATCAAGGGAACCCTGGCAAAGCACATTGGACCGCAGTCAAGAATATTCTTAAGTACCTTCGGAGGACCAAGGAATGGTTTCTATTCCTTTGTGGGAGTGATAACTTAAGGGTGCAAGGGTATAGTGACGCCATTTTTCAGACCGACAGGGACAACTACCGTTCGCAGTCGGGCTGGGTCTTTACCCTTAATGGAGGAGCAGTGACTTGGAAAAGTTCCAAGCAGGAGACCGTAGCTGATTCAACGTGCGAATTAGAGTACATTGCGGAAAGCGAAGCATCAAAATAGGCAATATGGTTGAAGAACTTCATTGGAGACCTTGGAGTTGTGCCAGCCATAAAGAAGGCAATGGAAATTTTATGTGATAATGAAGGAGCGGTTGCCTTGACCAAGGAACCGACGGATCATGACAGATCCAGGCATATCGACAGGAAATACCATTTCATTAGACATCGGGTTGAAGAAGGACTCCTCGTAGTGAAGAGGGTATCGTCGGAAGATAACCCAGCAGATCCCCTTACGAAGGGACTGAGTAGGGTTAAGCACTTGTGGTACGCTAGGAGCATCGGCTGAAGGACGATATTAGTTTAGATTAGATAGCTTCGAAACGTGTAATAGATAAATGTAATTGAAATTTGATGATTAAATAAAGGAGTATTATTTATTAGTAAAGTTACTGTCTTATGTTAATTATTTACCTATTGTTTCAATTTTTGCATGTTTTGACTTTCTGAATAATAAGATTATTCGAACGTTCCACAATCGCTCAAACTTTGGGAGTAGGTATGAAAGAAGATTGTCATGAATTGGTTTGTAGATTGTCTAAAATGTATTAGACATAGCAAAGGTTTGCTGCAACGTTCATGAGTGATTATGAACTGGATTTGAGCATTGGATTACACCCGCGCTTGCTGGAATCACTTCATGGAATTTATCTCGAGTGATTGCAATACGATAATATCATATGGTCTTAAAACCTAGATATATGGTTTATTATTTGCAAGTTGGTTGTGCATTGATAACGCGTAAACGCATCAGTAACTTGATGTTATAAAACGCATTGTTGTGCATGATTTGATGAGTAAATGGTAAATGCATATAAGTCGAAGTTTATCTGTTCCTTTTATCCTAAGAGGGTAAAAGCGATATCTGGGCCCCTCGATGATTTGGTTTGACTTATCTGTCGGGCCCGGTCAAGACTGAATTGATGTGTTCGATTAAGTTCTATGTCAGACGAATCAGAGATCGAGAAACAAACTGCTGGACAATAAGTATGACTATGTTCCATGTGATTGTCCACACGATATCTAGAACGGAGGACTATACGATCCCTTATCTAAAGGATAGGTTATTGATAAGATCAGAGTTCGACAGCGTCTTTGAGAGCTACGATTGCTAATCGGATTGTACTTACAATACATTTGAATACATTTGAAACTTATCTTTAATTTGTTTTTCATGGTGGAAATTAGTGAATCGTCATTCACTTACCTACAAATTATTTTCAATTTAAATTACGGCATCCCTCTTTTAAGTTGTAAATAATGTTGTTGGATCCTAGCCCCAATTTCTTATTTGGGTGTTTAATTGGGGATTCATTTCTAATCAAACTTGTCTCTTTTCTATTTCAGATGTCAAACGTCAACAACAACGCTTCCGGCTCCAATTCCTCTGGCTCATTCTCACTCATGAACTTGTGTGGGAGAGTGATCTTTGACGGGTCCAATTTCAATGATTGGATCCGCAACATACGAATGGTCACTCGTTACGAGGACAAAGAGTATGTCCTCAATGAGAAGCTGGATGAAATCAACATCAACACTGCCTCTGCTAAAGAGATCGTGACCTTTGAGGCCCATGAGCGTGATGCTACAAAAGTCCATTACATCATGCTGGCGACTACGACTGCAGAACTCCAGAAGTCCTATGAGGACATGTACCCCTATGAGATGCATCAAGATCTGCTGGACCGGTACCACCAAAGCGCTAGGCAAGAAAGGTACGAGATCATCACTTCGATGATCACTGCCAAAATGGGTAATGGAGAGTCCCTTACTGCTAATCTGTAAAAGATGCAGAGATATGTCGATCGCCTGCTAAAGTTAGATGTTAACTTTGATGAAGAGCTGGCAGTTGACATCATCCTTTACTCCTTGCCTCCCTGCTACAACCAGTTCTGCATGACCTACCACATGAACAAGGAGGGGGTCTCTTTGAGCAAGCTTCAAGGCTTGCTGAGGACTGCTGAGAGCAACCTCAAAGACAAATCTGTTGCATCAACTCCTACTCCTACTACTGCCCCAGTCTTGGCAATTGGGCATGGAAAGGGTAAGAAGAGGAATGCTCCCTCAAAGAGCCACCATAAGGGAAAGTCCCATGATGGCACCTCTTCTAGTGGAACCAAGGCTGGTTCTGCTAAACCCAACTCCAACCCCAAGGAGGCAGAGTGCCATCACTGCCATGAAATAGGGCATTGGAAACGAAGTTGCCCGAAATATCTGCAAGACATCAAGGATGGAAAGATCAAGCCATCCTACGCAGGTATTTAAACTACTAAATCTAATGATTCATCGCATGCTATTTCTTGGGTTCTAGATACAGGATGTGGTTTTCACATTTGTTCTGACTTGCAGGGTCGAAGAAGAAATAGGGATGTGGAGCATGGGAAGATAAACTTGATCATGGGGAATAGAAGATCGTCGTCTGTCACCAAGATTGGAGTTTACTCTTTAGTGCTTAGTAATGGATTAGGATTAGATTTAAATAATTGTTGCTATTCGCCAGATATGGCAAGAAACATCATTTCTATTCATGGTTTGTATAGACAATGGTTTAGATATTCATTTGATAATGAAAAGGGTTCTGTTAATGCTTATCTTAATGGTGTTTTCTATTTTGAAGCATTGCCTTGTAATGGAATATATGAAACTGTGATGGTTGTAGATAAATTAGGAAATGATGTGTTGTGTATCGATTCTTCCAATAGTTTGGATAAAGCATGCTTGTGGCATTGTCGTCTTGGACATGTCAACAAGAAACGCATAGCCCAACTCCAAAAGGATGGAGTGTTAGAGTCATTCGACCTTAGGGACGATGACATGTGCGAGTCTTGTTTACTTTGCAAAAATGATCAAGTCACCCTTCACTGGCACTTGTGAAAGGGGTGAGGGTTTATTGGATCACATACATACAAATGTATGTGGACCTTTTAAATCCACCACAAGGGATGTGTGCCGCTTCTACGTGACTTTTACCGATGATTATAGCAGATATGGCTATATCTACTTAATCAGGCATAAGTCAGAAACCTTTGAAAAGTTCAAAGAGTTCAAGCAAGAAGTGGAGAATCAGTTGGGCAGGAAAATCAAGATGCTTCGATCTGATCGAGGTGGAGAGTACCTAAGTCTTGATTTCCACGACTACCTCAAGGAATGCGGAATCGTTTCGCAATTGACACCTTCCAGGACACCACAGTTGAATGGTGTGGCTGACAGGCGTAATCGAACCATGTTGGACATGGTTTCGTTCCATGATGAGTCGTACTTCGCTACCTATCTCATTCTAGGGGTATGCCTTAGAGACTGCCGCCTATATCCTTAACTTAGTCCCTACAAAGAAGGTCGCCAAAACACCTCACGATATGTGGACAGGGAAAGCTCCCTCATTGGCACATATCAAGGTTTGGGGTTGCGAGGCTTTTGTAAGACGAGAGACTCGCGACAAGCTCGAACCTCGTAGTGAGCGATGTATTCTCATCGGCTACCCGCAGAAGTCCTTTGGTTATCTCTTCTATAGACCGAGTGATAATGTTGTCTTCGTTGCGAGGAGAGGGGTTTTCCGAGAGCGAGAACTCATAAGACAAGGAGATAGTGGGAGGCAAATCGATCTTGAAGAGCTTCAAGAATCGAGCGATGAAGGAACCTCTAACGCTGGCGCTCAACCCGAGGAGGAAACTCTGGTGGAACCGATTAACGAGTCCTTACCTCTTAGACGTTCTGAAAGAGTTAGGGTTCAACCCCATTTTTATGGTTTTCATATTGCTACAGAAGGGGATACGTTCATTAGTGATAGTACACTGGTAAATTTGGACGAACATAACAGCTACAAGGAAGCCATGGCAGGCCCGAAATCTGCGAAATGTAAAGAGGCTATGGACAGCGAGATTCAGTCCATGTATGACAACCAAGTTTGGAATTTGGTTGACAATGTGCCAAGTCGTAAGACGGTCGGGTGCAAATGGATCTTCAAGAAGAAGACCGACATGGATGGGAATGTGCACACTTATAAGGCGCGATTGGTTGCGAAGGGCTTTACTCAAACTTCCGGAGTTGACTATGATGAGACCTTCTCACCAGTTGCGAAAATAAAGTCTATTAGGGTGATGTTAGCCATTGCTGCATTTCATGACTATGAAATATGGCAGATGGACGTCAAAACTGCTTTCCTTAATGGGAAGTTGGCTGAAGATGTTTACATGAATCAGCCAGAGGGTTTTGTCGATGCGAAGCACCCTAATAGAGTGTGCAAGCTTGAAAAATCCATTTATGGATTGAAGCAAGCATCTCGCAGATGGAATCTTTGTTTCGACGAGAAAGTCAAAGAGTTTGGTTTTCTGCGAAGCGAGGATGAATCATGTGTATATGTCAAAGCCAGTGGGAGTATAGTGAGATTCCTCGTATTGTATGTCGATGACATACTACTCATAGGAAACGGCATCCCGACGCTGCAGGAAGTCAAGTCCTGGCTTGGGAAGTGCTTCGTCATGAAGGACCTCGGAGAGGCTGCCTATATTTTGGGAATAAGGATACTGAGAAACAGAAGTAAGAGACGAATAGGACTTAGTCGGAATACTTACTTGGATAAAGTACTAAAACGTTTTAGTATGGAGAATTCGAAGAAAGGGGAGTTACCAATCCAAAGTAATGCCAAATTGAGTAAGACTCGAAGTCGGAGTACCGAAGTCGAGATAGCAGAAATGAGCCGAGTACCATACGCTTCCGCAGTTGGCTCAATCATATATGCTATGACTTGTACTCGCCCTGATGTGGCCTTTGCTTTGAGCATGGTCAGCAGATATCAAGGGAACCCTGGCAAAGCACATTGGACCGCAGTCAAGAATATTCTTAAGTAACTTCGGAGGACCAAGGAATGGTTTCTAGTCCTTGGTAGGAGTGATAACTTAAGGGTGCGAGGGTATAGTGACGCCATTTTTCTGACCGACAGGGACAACTACCGTTCGCAGTCGGGTTGGGTCTTTACCCTTAATGGAGGAGCAGTGACTTGGAAAAGTTCCAAGCAGGAGACCGTAGCTGATTCAACGTGCGAATTAGAGTACATTGCAGCGAGCGAAGCATCAAAGGAGGCAATATGGTTGAAGAACTTCATTGGAGACCTTGGAGCTGTGCCAGCCATAAAGGAGGCAATGGAAATTTTATGTGATAATGAAGGAGCGGTTGCCTTGACCAAGGAACCGAGGGATCATGACAGATCCAGGCATATCGACAGGAAATACCATTTCATCAGACATCGGGTAGAAGAAGGACTCCTCGTAGTGAAGAGGGTATCGTCGGAAGATAACCCAGCAGATCCCCTTACGAAGGGGCTGAGTAGGGTTAAGCACTTGCAATACGCTAGGAGCATCGGCTGAAGGACGATATTAGTTTAGATTAGATAGCTTCGAAACGTGTAATAGATAAATGTAATTGAAATTTGATGATTAAATAAAGGAGTATTATTTATTAGTAAAGTTACTGTCTTATGTTAATTATTTACCTATTGTTTCAATTTTTGCATGTTTTGACTTCCTGAATAATAAGATTATTCGAACGTTCCACAGTCGCTCATACTTTGGGAGTAGGTATGAAAGAAGATTGTCATGAATTGGTTTGTAGATTGTCTAAAATCTATTAGACATAGCAAAGGTTTGTTGCAACGTTCATGAGTGCTTATGAACTGGACTTGAGCATTGGATTAGACCCGCGCTTGCTGGAATCACTTCATGGAATTTATCTCGAGTGATTGCAAGACGATAATATCATATGGTCTTAAAACCTAGATATATGGTTTATTATTTGCAAGTTGGTTGTGAATTGATAACGCGTAAATGCATCAGTAACTTGATGTTATAAAACGCATTGTTGTGCATGATTTGATGAATGAATGGTAAATGCATATAAGTCGAAGTTTATCTGTTCCTTTTATCCTAAGAGGGTAAAAGCGATATCTGGGCCCCTCGATGATTTGGTTTGACTTATCTGTCGGGCCCGGTCAGGACTGAATTGATGTGTTCGATTAAGTTCTATGTCAGACGAATCAGAGATCGAGAAACAAACTGCTGGACAATAAGTATGACTATGTTCCATGTGATTGTCCACACGATATCTAGAACGGAGGACTATACGATCCCTTATCTAAAGGACAGGTTATTGATAAGATCAGAGTTCGATAGCGTCTTTGAGAGCTACGATTGCTAATCGGATTGTACTTACAATACATTTGAATACATTTGAAACTTATCTTTAATTTGTTTTTCATGGTGGAAAATAGTGAATCGTCATTCACTTACCTTTAAATTATTTTCAATTTAAATTACGGCATCCCTCATTTAAGTTGTAAATAATGTTGTTGGATCCTAGCCCCAATTTCTTATTTGGGTGTTTAATTGGGGATTCATTTCTAATCAAACTTGTCTCTTTTCTATTTCAGATGTCAAACGTCAAAAACAACGCTTCCGGCTCCAATTCCTCTTGCTCATTCTCACTCATGAACTTGTGTGGGAGAGTGATCTTTGACGGGTCCAATTTCAATGATTGGATCCGCAACATACGAATGGTCACTCGTTACGAGGACAAAGAGTATGTCCTCAATGAGAAGCTGGATGAAATCAACATCAACACTGCCTCTGCTGAAGAGATCGTGACCTTTGAGGCCCATGAGTGTGATGCTACAAAAGCCCATTACATCATGCTGGCGACTACGACTGCAGAACTCCAGAAGTCCTATGAGGACATGTACCCCTATGAGATGCATCAAGATCTGCTAGACCGGTACCACCAAAGCGCTAGGCAAGAAAGGTACGAGATCATCACTTCGATGATCACTGCCAAAATGGGTAATGGAGAGTCCCTTACTGCTAATCTGCAAAAGATGCAGAGATATGTCGATCGCCTGCTAAAGTTAGATGTTAACTTTGATGAAGAGCTGGCAGTTTACATCATCCTTCACTCCTTGCCTCCCTGCTACAACCAGTTCCGCATGACCTACCACATAAACAAGGAGGGGGTCTCTTTGAGCAAGCTTCAAGGCTTGCTGAGGACTGCTGAGAGCAACCTCAAAGACAAATTTGTTGCATCAACTCCTACTCCTACTACTGCCCCAGTCTTGGCAATTGGGCATGGAAAGGGTAAGAATAGGAAGGCTCCCTCAAAGAGCCACCATAAGGGAAAGTCCCATGATGGCACCTCTTCTAGTGGAACCAAGGCTGGTTCTGCTAAACCCAACTCCAACCCCAAGGAGGCAGAGTGCCATCACTTCCATGAAATAGGGCATTGGAAACGAAGATGCCCGAAATATATGCAAGACATCAAGGATGGAAAGATCAAGCCATCCTACGCAGGTATTTACACTATTAAATCTAATGATTCATCGCATGCTATTTCTTGGGTTCTAGATACAGGATGTGGTTTTCACATTTGTTCTGACTTGCAGGGTCGAAGAAGAAATAGGGATGTGGAGCATGGGAAGATAAACTTGATCATGGGGAACAGAAGATCGTCGCCTGTCACCAAGATTGGAGTTTACTCTTTAGTGCTTAGTAATGGATTAGGATTAGATTTAAATAATTGTTGCTATTCGCCAGATATGGCAAGAAACATCATTTCTTTTCATGGTTTGTATAGAGAATGGTTTAGATATTCATTTGATAATGAAAAGGGTTCTGTTAATGCTTATCTTAATGGTGTTTTCTATTTTGAAGCATTGCCTTGTAATGGAATATATGAAACTGTGATGTTTGTAGATAAATTAGGAAATGATGTGTTGTGTATCAATTCTTCCAATAGTTTGGATAAAGCATGCTTGTGGCATTGTCGTCTTGGACATGTCAACAAGAAATGCATAGCCCAACTCCAAAAGGATGGAGTGTTAGAGTCATTCGACCTTAGGGACGATGACATGTGCGAGTCTTGTTTACTTGGAAAAATGACCAAGTCACCCTTCACTGGCACTTGTGAAAGGGGTGAGGGTTTATTGGATCACATACATACAGATGTATGTGGACCTTTTAGATCCACCACAAGGGATGCGTGTCGCTTCTACGTGACTTTTACCGATGATTATAGCAGATATGGCTATATCTACTTAATCAGGCATAAGTCAGAAACCTTTGAAAAGTTCAAAGAGTTCAAGCAAGAAGTGGAGAATCAGTTGGGCAGGAAAATCAAGATGCTTCGATCTGATCGAGGTGGAGAGTACGTAAGTCTTGATTTCCACGATTGACACCTTCCAGGACACCACAGTTGAATGGTGTGGATGAGAGGCGTAATCGAACCATGATGGACATGGTTCGTTCCATGATAAGTCGTACTTCGCTACCTATCTCATTCTGGGGGTATACCTTAGAGACTGCCGCCTATATCCTTAACTTAGTCCCTACAAAGAAGATTGCGAAAACACCTCACGAGATGTGGACAGGGAAAGCTCCCTCATTGTCACATATCAAGGTTTGGGGTTGCAAGGCTTTCGTAAGACGAGAGACTCACGACAAGCTCGAACCTCGTAGTGAGCGATGTATTTTCCTCGGCTACCCGCAGAAGTCCTTTGGTTATCTCTTCTATAGACCGAGTGATAATGTTGTCTTCGTTGCGCGGAGAGGGGTTTTCCGAGAGCGAGAACTCATAAGACAAGGAGATAGTGGGAGGCAAATCGATCTTGAAGAGCTTCAAGAATCGAGCGATGAAGGAACCTCTAACGCTGGCGCTCAACCCGAGGAGGAAACTCTGGTGGAACCGATTAACGAGTCCTTACCTCTTAGACGTTCTGAAAGAGTTAGGGTTCAACCCCATTTTTATGGTTTTCATATTGCTACAGAAGGGGATACGTTCATTAGTAATAGTACACTGGTAAATTTGGACGAACCTAACAGCTACAAGAAAGCCATGGCAGGCCCGAAATCTGCAAAATGGAAAGAGGCTATGGACAGCGAGATTCAGTCCATGTATGACAACCAAGTTTGGAATTTGGTTGACAATGTGCCAAGTCGTAAGACGGTCGGGTGCAAATGGATCTTCAAGAAGAAGACCGACATGGATGGGAATGTGCACACTTATAAGGCGTGATTGGTTGCGAAGGGCTTTACTCAAACTCCCGGAGTTGACTATGATGAGACCTTCTCACCAGTTGTGAAAATAAAGTCTATTAGGGTGATGTTAGCCATTGCTGCATTTCATGACTATGAAATATGGAAGATGGACGTCAAAACTGCTTTCCTTAATGGGAAGTTGGCTGAAGATGTTTACATGAATCAGCCAGAGGGTTTTGTCGATGCGAAGCACCCTAATAGAGAGTGCAAGCTTGAAAAATCCATTTATGGATTGAAGCAAGCATCTCGCAGATGGAATCTTTGTTTCGACGAGAAAGTCAAAGAGTTTGGTTTTCTGCGAAGCGAGGATGAATCATGTGTATATGTCAAAGCCAGTGGGAGTATAGTGAGCTTCCTCGTATTGTATGTCGATGACATACTACTCATAGGAAACGGCATCCCGACGCTGCAGGAAGTCAAGTCCTGGCTTGGGAAGTGCTTCGTCATGAAGGACCTCGGAGAGGCTGCCTATATTTTGGGAATAAGGATACTGAGAAACAGAAGTAAGAGACTAAAAGGACTTAGTCGGAATACTTACTTGGATAAAGTACTAAAACGTTTTAGTATGGAGAATTCGAAGAAAGGGGAGTTACCAATCCAAAGTAATGCCAAATTGAGTAAGACTCAAAGTCCGAGTACCGAAGTCGAGATAGCAGAAATGAGCCGAGTACCATACGTTTCCACAGTTGGCTCAATCATATATGTTATGACTTGTACTCGCCCTGATGTGGTCTTTGCTTTGAGCATGGTCAGCAGATATCAAGGGAACCCTGGCAAAGCACATTGGACCGCAGTCAAGAATATTCTTAAGTACCTTCGGAGGACCAAGGAATGGTTTCTAGTCCTTGGTGAGAGTGATAACTTAAGGGTGCGAGGGTATAGTGACGCCATTTTTCAGACCGACAGGGACAACTATCGTTCGCAGTCGGGCTGGGTCTTTACCCTTAATGGAGGAGCAGTGACTTGGAAAAGTTCCAAGCAGGAGACCGTACCTGATTCAACGTGCGAATTAGAGTACATTGCGGCGAGCGAAGCATCAAAGGAGGCAATATGGTTGAAGAACTTCATTGGAGACCTTGGAGTTGTGCCAGCCATAAAGGAGGCAATGGAAATTTTATGTGATAATGAAGGAGCGGTTGCCTTGACCAAGGAACCGACGGATCATGACAGATCCAGGCATATCGACAGGAAATACCATTTCATTAGACATCGGGTAGAAGAAGGACTCCTCGTAGTGAAGAGGGTATCGTCGGAAGATAACCCAGCAGATCCCCTTACGAAGGGAATGAGTAGGGTTAAGCACTTGCAGCACGCTAGGAGCATCGGCTGAAGGACGATATTAGTTTAGATTAGATAGCTTCGAAACGTGTAATAGATAAATGTAATTGAAATTTGATGATTAAATAAAGGAGTATTATTTATTAGTAAAGTTATTGTCTTATGTTAATTATTTACCTATTGTTTCAATTTTTGCATGTTTGACTTCCTGAATAATAAGATTATTCGAACGTTCCACAGTTGCTCATACTTTGGGAGTAGGTATGAAAGAAGATTGTCATGAATTGGTTTGTAGATTGTCTAAAATGTATTAGACATAGCAAAGGTTTGCTGCAACGTTCATGAGTGCTTAAGAACTGGATTTGAGCATTGGATTAGACCCGCGCTTGTTGGAATCACTTCATGGAATTTATCTCGAGTGATTGCAAGACGATAATATCATATGGTCTTAAAACCTAGATATATGGTTTATTATTTGCAAGTTGGTTGTGCATTGATAATGCGTAAACGCATCAGTAACTTGATGTTATAAAACGCATTGTTGTTCATGATTTGATGAGTGAATGGTAAATGCATATAAGTCGAAGTTTATCTGTTACTTTTATCCTAAGAGGGTAAAAGCGATATCTGGGCCCCTCGATGATTTGGTTTGACTTATCTGTCAGGCCCGGTCAGGACTGAATTGATGTGTTCGATTAAGTTCTATGTCAGAAGAATCAGAGATCGAGAAACAAACTGCTGGACAATAAGTATGACTATGTTCCATGTGATTGTCCACACGATATCTAGAACGGAGGACTATACGATCCCTTATCTAAAGGACATGTTATTGATAAAATCAGAGTTCGACAGCGTCTTTGAGAGCTACGATTGCTAATCGGATTGTACTTACAATACATTTGAATACATTTGAAACTTATCTTTAATTTGTTTTTCATGGTGGAAATTAGTGAATCGTCATTCACTTACCTTCAAATTATTTTCAATTTAAATTACGGCATCCCTCTTTTAAGTTGTAAATAATGTTGTTGGATCCTAGCCCCAATTTCTTATTTGGGTGTTTAATTGGGGATTCATTTCTAATCAAACTTGTCTCTTTTCTATTTCAGATGTCAAACGTCAACAACAACGCTTCCGACTCCAATTCCTCTGGCTCATTCTCACTCATGAACTTCTGTGGGAGAGTGATCTTTGACGGGTCCAATTTCAATGATTGGATCCGCAACATACGAATGGTCACTCGTTACGAGGACAAAGAGTATGTCCTCAATGAGAAGCTGGATGAAATCAACATCAACACTGCATCTGCTGAAGATATCGTGACCTTTGAGGCCCATGAGCGTGATGCTACAAAAGTCCATTACATCATGCTGGCGACTACGACTGCAGAACTCCAGAAGTCCTATGAGGACATGTACCCCTATGAGATGCATCAAGATCTGCTGGACCGGTACCACCAAAGCGCTAGGCAAGAAAGGTATGAGATCATCACTTCGATGATCACTGCCAAAATGGGTAATGGAGAGTCCCTTACTGCTAATCTGCAAAAGATGCAGAGATATGTCGATCGCCTGCTAAAGTTAGATGTTAACTTTGATGAAGAGCTGGCAATTGACATCATCCTTCACTCCTTGCCTCCCTGCTACAACCAGTTCCGCATGACCTACCAAATGAACAAGGAGGGGGTCTCTTTGAGCAAGCTTCAAGGCTTGCTGAGGACTGCTGAGAGCAACCTCAAAGACAAATCTGTTGCATCAACTCCTACTCCTACTACTGCCCCAGTCGTGGCAATTGGGCATGGAAAGGGTAAGAAGAGGAAGGCTCCGTCAAAGAGCCACCATATGGGAAAGTCCCATGATGGCACCTCTTCTAGTGGAACCAAGGCTGGTTCTGCTAAACCCAACTCCAACCCCAAGGATGCAGAGTGCCATCACTGCCATGAAATAGGGCATTGGAAACGAAGCTGCCCGAAATATCTACAAGACATCAAGGATGGAAAGATCAAGCCATCCTACGCAGGTATTTACACTATTAAATCTAATGATTCATCGCATGCTATTTCTTGGGTTCTAGATACAGGATGTGGTTTTCACATTTGTTCTGACTTGCATGGTCGAAGAAGAAATAGGGATGTGGAGCATGGGAAGATAAACTTGATCTTTGGGAACATAAGATCGTCGCCTGTCACCAAGATTGGAGTTTACTCTTTAGTGCTTAGTAATGGATTAGGATTAGATTTAAATAATTGTTGCTATTCGCCAGATATGGCAAGAAACATCATTTCTTTTCATGGTTTGTATAGACAATGGTTTAGATATTCATTTGATAATGAAAAGGGTTCTATTAATGCTTATCTTAATGGTGTTTTCTATTTTGAAGCATTGCCTTGTAATGGAATATATGAAACTGTGATGGTTGTAGATAAATTAGGAAATGATGTGTTGTGTATCGATTCTTCCAATAGTTTGGATAAAGCATGCTTGTGGCATTGTCGTCTTGGACATGTCAACAAGAAACGCATAGCCCAACTCCAAAAGGATGGAGTGTTAGAGTCATTCGACCTTAGGGACGATGACGTGTGCGAGTCTTGTTTACTTGGAAAGATGACCAAGTCACCCTTCACTGGCACTTGTGAAAGGGGTGAGGGTTTATTGGATCACATACATACAGATGTATGTGGACCTTTTAGATCCACCACAAGGGATGTGTGCCGCTTCTACGTGACTTTTACCGATGATTATAGCAGATATGGCTATATCTACTTAATCAGGTATAAGTCAAAAACCTTTGAAAAGTTCAAAGAGTTCAAGCAAGAAGTGGAGAATCAGTTGGGCAGGAAAATCAAGATGCTTCGATCTAATCGAGGTGGAGAGTACCTAAGTCTTGATTTCCACGACTACCTCAAGGAATGCGGAATCGTTTCGCAATTGACACCTTCCAGGACACCACAGTTGAATGGTGTGGCTGAGAGGCGTAATCGAACCATGTTGGACATGGTTCGTTCCATGATGAGTCGTACGTCGCTACCTATCTCATTCTGGGGGTATGCCTTAGAGACTTCCGCCCATATCCTTAACTTAGTCCCTACAAAGAAGGTTGCCAAAACACCTCACGAGTTGTGGACAGGGAAAGCTCCCTCATTGGCAAATATCAAGGTTTGGGGTTGCGAGGCTTTCGTAAGACGAGAGACTCACGACAAGCTCGAACCTCGTAGTGAGCGATGTATTTTCATCGGCTACCCGCAGAAGTCCTTTGGTTATCTCTTCTATAGACCGATTGACAATGTTGTCTTCGTTGCGAGGAGAGGGGTTTTTCGAGAGCGAGAACTCATAAGCCAAGGAGATAGTGGGAGGCAAATCGATCTTGAAGAGCTTCAAGAATCAAGCGATGAGGGAACCTCTAACGCTGGCGCTCAACCCGATGAGGAAACTCCGGTTGAACCGATTAACGAGTCCTTACCTCTTAGACGTTCTGAAAGAGTTAGGGTTCAACCCCATTTTTATGGTTTTCATAATGCTACAGAAGGGGATACGTTCATTCGTGATAGTACACTGGTAAATTTAGACGAAACTAACAGCTACAAGGAAGCCATGGCAGGCCCGAAATCTGCGAAATGGAAAGAGGCTATGGACAGCGAGATTCAGTCCATGTATGACAACCAAGTTTGGAATTTGGTTGACAATGTGCCAAGTCGTAAGACGGTCGGGTGCAAATGGATCTTCAAGAAGAAGACCGACATGGATGGGAATGTGCACACTTATAAGGCGCGATTGGTTGCGAAGGGCTTTACTCAAACTCCCGGAGTTGACTATGATGAGATCTTCTCACCAGTTGCAAAAATAAAGTCTATTAGGGTCATGTTAGCCATTGTTGCATTTCATGACTATGAAATATGGAAGATGGACGTCAAAACTGCTTTCCTTAATGGGAAGTAGGCTGAAGATGTTTACATGAATCAGCCAGAGGGTTTTGTCGATGCGAAGCACCCTAATAGAGTGTACAAGCTTGAAAAATCCATTTATGGATTGAAGCAAGCATCTCGCAGATGGAATCTTTGTTTCGACGAGAAAGTCAAAGAGTTTGGTTTTTTCTACGAAGCGAGGATGAATCATGTGTATATGTCAAAGCCAGTGGGAGTATAGTGAGCTTCCTCGTATTGTATGTCGATGACATACAACTCATAGGAAACGGCATCCCGACGCTGCAGGAAGTCAAGTCCTGGCTTGGGAAGTGCTTCGTCATGAAGGACCTCGGAGAGGTTGCCTATATTTTGGGAATAAGGATACTGAGAAACAGAAGTAAGAGACTAATAGGACTTAGTCGGAATACTTACTTGGATAAAGTACTAAAACGTTTTAGTATGGAGAATTCGAAGAAAGGGGAGTTACCAATCCAAAGTAATGCCAAATTGAGTAAGACTCAAAGTCCGAGTACCGAAGTCGAGATAGCAGAAATGAGCCGAGTACCATACGCTTCCGCAGTTGGCTCAATCATATATGCTATGACTTGTACTCGCCCTGATGTGGCCTTTGCTTTGAGCATGGTCAGCAGATATCAAGGGAACCCTGGCAAAGCACACTGGACCGCAGTCAAGAATATTCTTAAGTACCTTCGGAGGACCAAGGAATGGTTTCTAGTCCTTGGTGGGAGTGATAACTTAAGGGTGCGAGGGTATAGTGACGCCATTTTTCAGACCGATAGGGACAACTACCGTTCGCAGTCGGGCTGGGTCTTTACCCTTAATGGAGGAGCACTGACTTGGAAAAGTTCCAAGCAGGAGACCGTAGCTGATTCAACGTGCGAATTAGAGTACATTGCGGCGAGCGAAGCATCCAAGGAGGCAATATGGTTGAAGAACTTCATTGGAGACCTTGGAGTTGTGCCAGCCATAAAGGAGGAAATGGAAATTTTATGTGATAATGAAGGAGCGGTTGCCTTGACCAAGGAACCGAGGGATCATGACAGATCCAGGCATATCGACAGGAAATACCATTTCATTAGACATCGGGTAGAAGAAGGACTCCTCGTAGTGAAGAGGGTTTCGTCGGAAGATAACCCAGCAGATTCCCTTACGAAGAGACTGAGTAGGGTTAAGCACTTGCAGCACGCTAGGAGCATCGGCTGAAGGACGATATTAGTTTAGATTAAGATAGCTTCGAAACATGTAATAGATAAATGTAATTGAAATTTGATGATTAAATAAAGGAGTATTATTTATTAGTAAAGTTACTGTCTTATGTTAATTATTTACCTATTGTTTCAATTTTTGCATGTTTTGACTTCCTGAATAATAAGATTATTCGAACGTTCCACAGTCGCTCATACTTTGGGAGTAGGTATGAAAGAAGATTGTCATGAATTGGTTTGTAGATTGTCTAAAATGTATTAGACATAGCAAAGGTTTGCTGCAACGTTCATGAGTGCTTATGAACTAGATTTGAGCATTGGATTAGACCCGCGCTTGCTGGAATCACTTCATGGAATTTATCTCGAGTGATTGCAAGACGATAATATCATATGGTCTTAAAACCTAGATATATGGTTTATTATTTGCAAGTTGGTTGTGCATTGATAATGTGTAAACGCATCAGTAACTTGATGTTATAAAACGCATTGTTGTGCACGATTTGATGAGTGAATGGTAAATGCATATAGGTCGAAGTTTATCTGTTCCTTTTATCCTAAGAGGTTAAAAGCGATATCTGGGCCCCTCGATGATTTGGTTTGACTTATCTGTCGGGCCCGGTTAGGACTGAATTGATGTATTCTATTAAGTTCTATGTCACACGAATCAGAGATCGAGAAACAAACTGCTGGACAATAAGTATGACTATGTTCCATATGATTGTCCACACGATATCTAGAACGGAGGACTATACGATCCCTTATCTAAAGGACAGGTTATTGATAAGATCAGAGTTCGACAGCGTCTTTGAGAGCTACGATTGCTAATCGGATTGTACTTACACTATAGTTACTAGACTTATCCAAGTGGGAGACTGTTGGATTAGTGTCTAAGCCCGTAACTATATTTGGTAAGTACTTGACCCGGTTGTGCATGGTCCTTTTGGGTTGCCTTCACCAAAGCAACTTGATAGGATGATTTATGAAGAGAGAGGTTATTATGGTTTATTAATATATTATATGAATAATATATTAAAGGAGAAATCATATAGTTTAATTAATATTAGACAAGAATTAATTAAGAATTAATTATGTGGCTAAAAGACATTAATTAAATATAGGGGACTTAAACTGTCAAATGTGTGTTACTTGAATATTGGGCTGAGAAACCTTATGGACTAGGCATGGACGAAATTAAGGATGTGTCCATCTTAATTTCGGCCATAAGGGCCCTATTCCAGAAGGTTCCTTGGACTGCTTAAGGCCTAAGCTATCCATTAGGGTTTTGACTGAAACCCTAGCAGCACAAGTATAAATAGAACCCCTAGGGCATCAATTTTCGGCCACTTGAAACCATAGAGAGTTCCATAGCCGAAATTGAGTGCCTCCCTCCCCTCTCTCCAATATCATCTTCTTGCTTCTGGTGTTTGTAAGCCATTAGAGGAGTGATATTTGTGACTCTAAGCTCCAAGACAAGAAGATTCAAGCCATTGTTGAAGAGGTAATCATCTAGATCTGTTTTCATATGTTAATTTCGAAATATACATGCTAGATCTAGGGTTCTTAAGTCTTGGATGAATTGCATGTACAATAGAGAAACCTAGATCCAAGCTTTAGGGTTTGCATGAGTACATAGGATGTTCTTTTGTATAAAACCCATCAAAATTAACTCAAACTTGTGCATGAGACCAAATACACCATAGAACTCTAGATCTAGATCATATAACCCCAAAAGGACCTCAAGGATCCATAAAGTTGCCACCTTTATTGATTTTATCCACTCAACACATCATGAACATGATGAAGAAGCATATAAAACTAGATCTAAAAGAGGCTAACCAAAAAGATTAGAAAAACGAAACTTACAAAGTTACAGAAGTTGCTCAAATGAAATCTCTAAGCTTGCCAATAGGTTCTCTACACCACAATGATCTTTTATTCCTTTCAAATGCACCAAATCACTAAAAGTAAGCTCAAATATGGAGGAGAGGGTATTACGGTTTTTTTCAAGGTTCTTGATGATGATGGAGGCTGGAAATGATGCCCTGAGTCTGAGGTTAAAGGCTTAAATACGGAGGAAAACCTAAAATTATGGGCTTGAGCCAAAACAGTCGCCACGTCGTGGCCTTTCTCTTGCCACATTGTGGGACTCATCAGGAAGACCCGATCATTTAAGGCATGCCATGTCGTAGGCATCCTTGAGCCACATCATGACATAGACTTTTTCCTGAAACTCCATTTTTGAACACGTTAAGTCATTAGTTAAACCATTTTGAGAAATGGGTGTTACAAGATAGGTACATGTGGGGTTTGGTTCAACCTATTCAAGGGTTGGTCACTACGTCCAAACCAACTACGTACGATAGTGCCAATAGACTGATCTTTAGCCTAACCAATCAGGAAATCTGTCAGGCACTATGGTTTAGAAGGCAGACCTTCCAAAGTCAGGAAATAGCAGAGAAAGTCTAATGGCGACTCAGAGTAACCAACATGGAGGAAGCAAGACTCTGGGAAAGTTTACATAGCAACCATCCCATCACCCACTTCATTAAAGCAGTAAAACTTACATGCTTTTGTAAATTATACTTTTAAATATAAAATAAAGGACTTATATCATAAAATTCTCAAGTTTTACACGCGTAATTGGGAAAAACCCTAACATTTTTTTGGTTGGCTATGGCCATAACTTTTACGCGGAGTTCTCACTATTTCCCACTTAACCAGTTTAATGGTTAACTTTGTTATCTTTCTTGTAAAATCTGTCATAAAATTGGGTTTAAAGTCCAAATTTGGTCCCTATAATTTGTAAAAAATTACACCACATATCTAAAAAAAATCAACTTACACAACAGTTCCCTATAGTTTAGGACTAATTTTTAGATTTTCCGGCGAGAATAGGATTCTCTAATGAGATTTTTCTGGCGATAGGAGGTTGAAATTGAGAGCATGGGTTTGTCTGCGATGAGGAGAGGAGTAGAAATGTGATAAGGATTTGGAGAATGGAAGGGTGGTGGAGGCTATAACAGTCGTTTTCCGATGAGGGTGGGTTTACGGCAGCGAGGATTTCCGACGGAGCTAAAGAGTAAGGTTGGTTGCGTTGTGGTCGCAAGGGTGGGGTGAACACAGTGGAGGCCTCAATTTTTGGTTTAGCGGCGGTTTAGTGGGTCGATTTGGAAGTTATAGGTGGCTGTGGCGATGACTGTAACGAAGTGAGATGACACAGTTAACCACATGGACCAAATTTACAAGAAAGATAACAGAGTTAACCATAAATTGGTTAACTGAGCTAGAGTAATAACTATGCATCAAAGTTGTGGCCATAGCCAACCAAAAAAAAATGTCAGGGTTTTTCCCAATTACGCATGTAAAACTTGGGACTTTTATGGTATATGTCTTAAATTAAATATACATATGCTCATGGCCGATTCGTTGATGTTGAAGACCCTGTGCGAAAATTAAAATTAGGCCTCTTAAATACAAATGTTTTATATATATATAAGCAAAATAATTTTAAGGGATTAAACTATAACATGTGAAAACTAGAAAAATAACTAAATTATTTAAAAATAGACAAATAAAATTTTATAAAAGTTAAGGGGCAATATATATAAAATTTTGAAATTGAATTATTAAGGAAATTAAAAGGTGGGTTTCTTTTAATAAATGAGTGGCTTAATTGTAACTTTGAGTTATGATTTAAATGCAACGCTATTAGGCAAAAAAAAAAAAAAAAAAAAAAAAAAAAAAAAAAAAAAAAAAAAAAAAAAGATAAATCGCATGCTCAAAAATAACTGAAATTGGACGCGGTGCTTTAGCCAATTAAAGTAAAATGCTTTATGTTAACTTTTGCAAAAACGGATATATATTACAAACTAAGTAATTCAAGCACTATTTTTTTTTTTTTCGAGGCCCTGTGGGTATAGTTGCATACTGTGTATGTCCTCACGACCAGGCCTGCATATGTTATATTTCTAAAATGATATAAATGCTAATTACATTGTTTATGTTTACTTTCTTCTACTTATTTATTTAATTGTAAATAAACTTTACTATATAATAGATAAAATAAAAATGATTCTAAATTTTCAAAAAGAGAAAGATGTCCGTATAGACGTATAAGGTTATATCTATATCTATATGAAAATAATATCATCAAAAGTCGAAACCAAATGGCTTCGGTATTAAGTTTTGCCCTTCCTGCTTGAAGTTGAGAGTCCAAGTATCGTTCTAAATTATGGCATCCTTTGCATCATCACCAACCAAAACCCTAACAGGGACGGCCTCCAGGAGTGAAAGGAGGATCTCTTTCTCATCCACCTACTCTTCTTCCTTCTCTTTTAAGTCATCTCAAGTTCCCATAGCCGGAATCTCCAAACATCGCCATGCAGTTTCATGCAAAACCCTAGATGATGATCACCACCACCATACAAACTCCGGCAAACTTGATAGGAGAAACATCATTTTAGGCCTCGGAGGTCTTTATGGTACTGCCGCCACTTTTGGGTCTAATTCACCAGCCATTGCAGATCCGATCATGGCACCCGACCTCTCAAAATGTGGTCCGGCTGACTTGCCCGCAGGGGCTGTATCCACAGACTGTTGCCCTCCATACACCACAAAGATTCTCGACTTCAAACTTCCACCACCGTCAAACACCTTCCGAGTCCGCCCGGCAGCTCATTTGGTTGATAACGATTACATAGCCAAGTTCAATAAAGCCATCGAGCTCATGAAAGCTCTCCCAGATGACGATCCTCGTAGTTTTAAGCAGCAAGCAAATGTTCATTGTGCGTATTGCGATGGCGCGTATGATCAAGTCGGTTTTCCAGATCTGGAGCTTCAAGTACATAACTCATGGCTGTTCTTCCCTTTCCATCGCCATTACATGTACTTCTTCGAGAAAATTTGTGGCAAATTAATTGATGACCCAAATTTCGCAATTCCATTTTGGAACTGGGATGCACCAGATGGGATGAAAATCCCTGATATTTACACAAATAAGAAATCGTCGTTGTATGATCCTCTTCGCGATGTGGACCATCAACCACCGTCTTTAATTGATCTTGACTTCAATGGTGTCGACGAAAATCTTAGCCCCTCTGAACAAACGTCCACAAATCTCACAATTATGTATAGACAAATGGTGTCTAGTTCCAAGACTGCTAGTCTTTTCATGGGTAGTCCTTATCGTGCAGGTGATGATGCTAGCCCTGGTAGTGGTTCGATCGAGAACACACCACATAACCCGGTTCATATCTGGGCCGGTGATTGGAAGCATAATAATGGTAAAAACATGGGCAACCTTTATTCTGCAGCCAGGGATCCTCTTTTCTATGCACATCATGGGAATATTGATAGAATGTGGTCAGTTTGGAAAACACTAGGTGGAAGAAGGAAGGATTTTACTGATAACGATTGGCTTGATTCTTCGTTCTTGTTTTACGATGAGAACGCTGAGTTGAATCGAGTCAAGGTGAGGGATTGTCTCGACACCAAGAATCTTGGCTACGTTTATCAAGATGTAGAGATACCATGGCTAAAAAGCAAACCTGTTCCACGTCGGACAAGGCCCAAGAACAAGCCCCAACACAATAAGCGAGCTGTGGCTCGAGCCGACGAATACATACCATTTGCAAAAGAAGTTTTTCCGGCGAGTCTTAATGAGGTCATCAAAGTGCTGGTTCCACGGCCCAAGATATCAAGGAGTAAGAAACAGAAAGAAGAAGAAGAAGAGATTTTGGTGATCGAAGGAATTGAAGTGAAGATAGATGAGTTTGTGAAGTTTGATGTGTTTGTCAACGATGAAGATGACGGGATGAGGGCCACCGCAGATAAGACGGAGTTTGCCGGAAGTTTTGTGAATGTCCCTCATACTCATAAGCATGGGAAGAATTTGAAGACGAGATTGAGGCTAGGGATAAGTGAGCTTTTGGAGGATTTGAAGGCTGAAGATGATGAAAATGTGTTGGTGACATTGGTGCCCAAAACTAGGGGTAGTGGAATTTGCATTGCAGAGATCAAAATCGAGCATGAAGAATGATCAAAATACGTTCTCACTTTCTCTAAAATAAAAATAAAAGAACGTTTATGATAAAAATAAAAGAACGTTTATGATCGAGAAAGATATTATGTTTTTCGATATGTTTTACCATATAAAAATAATTTTCGCAATCAAATATATGATTCGAATGTTTGGATTTTAATTGCAAGTCATTCAATCTAGTTCTGCATTTATTTAATCTCAAATGAAATCTATTTATCTCATCACTGTGTATAAAATTGTTAGAACTGTCTCTATACACAACTTCAAACAGATTATGTTTTTATGAATGAAGAGCTACTCTCCTGGTTGATAATTAGGGAAAACGGAATATAAGGTCCTTATATACCTAAATTAGGTATATCTCATACGTCCTTTTCATTTAAAAAAAAAAAAAAGTAAATATCCAGCTTTTAATATCTCCTAGTCTTTCCCTGTTTTTGTGGTGCTATGATTTGTTTTTTTCTTTTAAAATTTCTGTGATAAAAAAATAGCGATAAAAAATAGACAAAATTTCAAAATTGGTCCCATAGTATGCAAAATATTGCATTTTTAGGACTTCTATGAAAAACAGCACGCTGTTAGTCGCTAAAGTTTCGAAAATTGCATGAACGATCATTCTGGTGTTAACTTTAACTTTTGAATAGTTAGTTTTTTTTTTAAATGACCAAAATACCATTGGACAAAATCTGAAAATTACTCAAGGATCAATTATGAAATTTGAAAATTTTTATATATTAACTATAAATATAAATTTGAAATAAATATATATATATATATATATATATATATATATATTTCAAATTTATATTTATAATTAATAAATATAAAAAATTTCAAATTTTCATAATTGATCCTTAAGAAATACATAATTTTCAAATTTGGTCCAAAGAGTTTGGTCATTTAGAAAAAAAAAAAAAAAAAAAAAAAGAAAAACTAACTACTCAAAAGTTTAAGTTAACACCAAAAGGACCATTCATGCAATTTTTAAAACCACAGGGACCAACAGAGCGACATTTGTTATAAAAGTCCCTAAAATTCAATATTATACAAACCAAAGAGATCAATTATGAATTTTCGCTAAAAAATATGACAAAATCTTATTTCTTTTTTTTTTCTTTTAAATTTTTTGATATATAACTATTGATTTAGTATTAAAATAATACCATTTTTAGGCTATATAAATATGTAGTTCCAATCTTTATACATAATATCTCATTGTAATCGTTTTCCATTTTTTAAAAGAGTAATATTTTAGATTTCTTTTAGTTTTTCATCTCTAAAAAAGTAATACTTTAATAACTTTGTTCAATTTATTTTTTCATACTTCTCACAGCCACATGACACATAAAGTGACCATTTATTCTACTTTTCATTTTAGCATTTTAGCATGCATGTTTATCCTATTATTTCCAATAAATGGAATAAAAGTGTGGTTAATTTTTTACAGGGAAATGACCCGGTAGCCTTACAATGTATTGTATATTTGTTCATTCAGTCCCTTAAGTTATTTTCGTGTTTTATGATGTAATAAACTTTGAAGTGACATGTCCTTTTAGTTTTTCTAACTTATATTAGCCAGTTATTCCATATAAGCATTTTTTTGGATTTTTTTCATTCAAAAGTCAAAATATAATTTGTTCCTTTCTCAAATACATTTTAAAAGTCAAAATCAAACACCCCCCCCCCCCCCCCCCCACACACACACACACACACACCCACCCAAAAAAATAAATAAATCCATTTATGGAACCAACTCTGCAATAACGTTTTCTCAGTAATTGCAGTTCCTTATTTTATTCAATTTATGACTTTCTTCCTCACAAAACCAAACCTTCTTCCACCATTTCAACTCCACTTCCCTCTATCTCTTTTTAACTTCATCATATCTCTCCTCTATCAGCTTCAAAAAACCTCTTCAACGCCATGAAAGTAATAGTAACAACAACATCAAGCATCTAATGCTGCAAAAAATCACGAATAATATGTGTGTTTGATTACACCATTGGTGCTTTCGACGTTCTTCACGTTGTCGGAATCAGCAAACTGTAACAACACATACCAAATTCTCATTTCGAAGGCCTTCATGTCAGTTTACAATTTCAATTCTTCATGGTTTGTCTACTCAAACTCCCCAAATCTAAAAGATTAACCTGTCATCAAGAAACCTTATTGGTGCTCTTTCATAAAAGTTCCTCAAGAATTAACTCACAACCACACCATTAACCTTTCAAGCAACTCTATTAAAGGTTATATCCCAGCTTGGTATTGGTCGATTCCAAATTTAGCTAAAGTAAATATGTCGAAGAACAAGCTTGGAGGTACAATCGGGTTTGAATCTGGGTCGGGTTAAAGCTCGATTCAAGTTCTAAATCTTTCTTTGAACAGGTTCACTAACTTAGCTCATATGTCTAATTTCTCAAACCTATTGGTTCTTGATATGTCTTATAATAACTTAAAGGTTTTACCTTTTGGTTTAAATTCTATCAAGAAACTCCAACATCTTGAGTAAATTAAACCGGAGTTGGTTCCATAAATGGATTTGTTGTTCTTGGGGTGGGTGTGTCAATTTTGAGGGTGAGTCTTCGATTTTGACTTTTAAATTGTATTTCAGAAAGGAACAAATTTTATTTTAACTTTTCAATTGGAAAAATGCTTATGTGGAATGTGAATCTGACTAATATAGGTTAGAAGGACTAAACAGACAAATCATTTCAAAGTTTATTCCTCATAAAGCACATAAACAACTTAAGGGATTAAATGGGCAAATGCGCAATACATTGTAGGGCTACTGTGTCATTTCCCCATTTTTTATCTGAATATATGTAAAGAATGCCCACTATTAAATATGATGGTGTTCAAAGAATCGGAAAGACGGTAGTGTTATGTTACATTATTCAATGGTGACGAAGTTAAACTACTCGATATAGGCTATAAAGATGTGAGTGATTTCATAAACACCAAATTAAGTGTGAGATGCAATTCAAAGCACAGAAGTGGAAAAAGGGAAAGATCGGATGGCTCTTGTGGATATTTAATTATCAAGCAAATCTGGAGGACGTGGTACTAATCTTAACCGAATAGAAAACCACTAAAGAAGCCTGAAAAACGCTTAAGACAATGCACATGAGAATCGATCAACCAAATGAGGTTAACATAATAGACGGTGAATTGGTGGATGACTTTTTATGAGTTTAAATACTATTATCACTTATATTCGATCTCTATGCGAAAAATTAAGGAGATTATGGTGGTGAAGATATTCTTTGAGTAATCACGATACTATTTATGGAATTCGTAATATCTATCGAACAATTTGGAAACTTAAAAACATGATTGTGGAAGATATTGTAGATCGTCACAATATATATATATATATATATATATATATATATATATATATATATATATATATATATATATATATATATATATATATATATATATGAATTTTCAAATTAGAACACCTATAAGATCGAGAACGCGAGAACAAACATAGACCAATCGTTTCTTTTAAAAATAAAGACTAAAAATAAATAGAAAAATTAAATCAAAAGGACAAGTAAGTAATTAAGATTATTAATTAAACCATAAAAATAAAATTTGACTTCTAAAAATCATGATTTTAACTATTTATCATATCTTCAAAACCATCAATCATCAACAATCACCTATATTCCACATCATCAGACCTCATCGATCGTTACATCAAAAATCACACTGTTTTACATCATCAGATCTACAATATTTTAGATAATTTTTTTTCAGTGTTTTATATCTTCAGCATCATCGATCGATTCTAATTCAAGATAAACATATTTCTATCATCGATCATCAACAAATATTGGGTTTATATCAATCTTTCAACTTTGATTATCACGTTCAAACTTTTTGATTTCAAGAAAATATCGAAATTAAGGTTAGAAAAACGTCAAATCTACTTTTTTTATCTCATCTACTGGTTTATCATCAATTTTGATTTTATAAGGTTTGATTTGTATTTTTTATGTTTACTTCTTTAAGTTTTTCCAATGTTATTGAAATTTAATTTTATGAACAATAACTGTTTGATGAAAATTTTCAAAGAGTTTTTTCATAAATTTTGATCTCAAATATATTGGTGTGTTACCGATTTTGGTATGATTTTGTCTGATTTGTATTTTTTGTGTTCAATTTTCTATGTTTTCCATAATTATCGAACTTAACTTGTATGCACATAAATTGTTTGATGAAATTCTCTGTAGGGTGATATCATTATAGTTTTATATGTTATTCATATGTGAATAATACGTAACATTTCATATTTATTTTCTAATCTTAATAAAGTATATTTTTTCACATGTGAATGTATTATTTCGTTATTTGGTATGATCACATGTGAATATTACATCATATTTTTTGATGGTATATTCACGTATGGAGGTATATTCACATGTGAATACTTAATGAAATTTATATTCATAAATACAACATGTAATATTCACATGTGAATATACGAGTAACATATATTGATAAAAGTTTTATTTTCTTTTTCATCTTAATAAACATATATTGATTCGTATGTGAATGTGTATTTTCTTTATATGATATAATCACATATGAATATTACATAATATTTTTTTTCAACATGGTATACTCATATGTAAATATTAGATGATATATTCTCTTTATATGGTATATTAATGTGTAAACTTGTATTTGTTGGATTAAGGTGTCTAATCCCATAACTAAATTTGTAACACCTGGAATCTAAAAGATTAATTGTGGAAATAAATTCCCTTTCCTAGGGAGCAACTCGGCGAGTTGATGGTGTGAAACTCGACGAGTTGGAGGCTTTTGGGTCGCACATTTTTATGGACCAACTTGGCGAGTTGGGGAAAGGGAACTCGACGAGTTGGATGCTGATTGAGAAACCCTAATTTTAGGGTTTTGCACCCTATTTAAACACCTTAAGTCCCAGGTGTTGGCCTCATTCCCAACCTCCACAGCCCCTAACCCTAATCACGAAACCCTAGAGCCTCCTTAAGTGTTGTGAGCTCATTATGGGTATGTTTTGGTGTGTTTGAAGCTCATTGAATGAAGAGAAGCTTGGTGCAAGGTGGTGGTTCAAGTAGGAGCTTTCAGATCTTGATTCTTTGCTCCATTTCCAGCACATTTTGGGTATAAAGTTCTACCCTTGCTTAATATTTGCTTAGATCTCTTCTTGGGTTAGAATGTATGCTTTTAGCCATGGATGGGTGGTTGTTGGGGAAGTAGAAGTCCCAAGTGTTTATTCTTTCAGATCTATGATCTTCTTGAGCTCTTTTGACATAAAGGTGCCAACTTTATAGGTTTAAGGGCTTCATGCATTCATTAAGTCTTTCATTTAGCACTTTTTGAGATTTTGAGCTCCTTCTAGTCATGCTTAAGCGTAAAGATGGAAATTTTACGCGATCATCTAGCCTTATGGGGTCAGATCTGCATTTTAGGGTATTGTCTTTGATGATTAAGTGCTTAATGGTTAAGCCCTCACTCTTTCAAGTCTAGGGTTTGGGTTTAGACCCATTTAGGTGGTTCCTAGGGATAAAGTTGGAAACTTTACCCTTCTTGATCTCATTTTGGTTGAGATCTAAGCTTTGGAGCTCTTGGATTCGATGAAGGAAGCTTAATGCATTAAGTTGTTGGGTCTTGGGTGAACTCGGCGAGTTTGTGGGTCAACTCGGCGAGTTGTTTTGGTTTACCCCATTTCTGAGTTGATGTGGGTCAACTCGACGAGTTGATTAGACAACTCGGCGAGTTGGGTCGATATGGATTATGGATCTTGTCTTTTGGTTTATGTCTTTGACCAAGTTTGTCCTAGGGGGTGCTTGAGGTAATCTGAGTTGGATCTAAGGAAAATATGGGCTTAGGATAAGGCCCATATGGTATTGGGCCCAATTTGGAAAATTGGGCCATTAGTGGGCCATTGTGGATCTTTCGGTTTTGGGCCTTCTTGGTTATTGGAATTGGGCCTCAGTTTGGTTCATGTTGGGCTCAGGGGTAAAATGATCATTTTACCCCAAGTATGGTTGGTGGGCCTTGGGATGGATTCCAATTGCTAATTGGGTATTTTGATCTGATAGTTCGGAGGTGTTGCCAGGGCAGCAGTTGGGGAATTCTTTCGTTGAGCTTCTACATTCAAGGTGAGTCTCCTCACTAGGTCTAACGGATCGAAGACACCAATGATAGCCCATGATTTATATGTTAGGATGCTAGATGTATGCATGACTCTTGCATGTGTTGTATGACGATATGCTTACCGGGTGAGGCACGATACCAGGCGGGGCTTGATGAGTAGGTTGTATGTTAGTTATTAGTATTTGATTTTATGCTTACCAGGCGAGGCCTGATGTCGGGCAGGGCCCGATGACTGTATGGTGTTCTATAAGCTTTGTGATTATTGCATGTGCTATTATGGTTATATGTCTATATGATTATATGGTTATATGGTAATGTGTGTATCGGGCGGGGCTCAATGACGAGCGAGGCCCGATGACTTGAACTTATGCTAGTGTTTATGATCATTTTATATGTTAGCATGAGTATGTGATATTTTGTATGGATCATGTTGGGCGAGGCCCAGTGACAGGCGAGGCTTGAGAATAACAGATCTGTAATCCGAGCGGGCCTCGATGCCGAGCGAGGCTCGATGTCTGGCGAGGCCCGAGGCCGAGTGAGACTCAAGACCGGGCGAGGCCCGATGGAGGGCGTGGGCCCAGTATGTGATTTATGTATGTGTGGTATGTGATATCTTAGGGAACTCACTAAGCTTTGTGCTTACGGTTTTCAGTTTATGTTTCAGGTGCTTTGTTTTTCAAAAGGAAGAGCTCGGGTTGACTGCATGGCATGCATACTTTATGTTCCGTATTTGACTTGTTTTGGGATTTATACTCTGATTATATTGTATCGGTTTTATTTAAAAAAGTAATTGATGGTTCTTCTTCGATAAATAAAACGAAATTTTATTTCAATATATTGGGGACGTTACAAGTTGGTATCAGAGCCTTGGTTTGAGGGATTCGGGCACACTCTCGGGTGTGTCTGAACTCAAACTAAGGATTTGGTAAGGTATTTCAAAAAGAAATATATTTACTTAAGAAATGAGTTTTCTAAAATAAGAAAAGGGTGTGGTGCATGCAATCGACCGAACTCAAGTAAGTTTTCCCAAAATACCCATACATGTTATCTTTTATGCTTTTATCTGTGAATCTGTGGAATCGCATGCTAGTTAGGGCTAAGGATCTGCTCAGTTTTTGCATGCTAGAATGCTAGGTGAGATGCCTTTATATGCCTATTATATGAGCTTGTAGAGTTGCATGTTAGTTCTGATTAGTCAGTGATAGGTTGGACTGATGTGTGATGCTTGGTAGTCTAGGAAGCATGGGATGCTGGATTAGGTTTGATTCGGATGTGTAAGGCAATATGTAGATAGAGTGGTAGCTCCTAGTATGTGTTGTAGTAGGTTGGATTGGAGTGATACTGCACAAATGTTGCTTGCTTTGTGCTTTGTGGAACTCCTAGGTGATGGGAGTCAGCTACTAAGTGAATATGTCAAGTCACATGTGACAAAGGTTGGATAATCTCAGAGTTACAGATTTGACTCTATTGCACAGATCTTGTTTGAGTCCAACCGTTGTAGGGATGAGTCTGTTACTCGAAGGATTATCTAAGCTTGGTTGCATGTGATTGTGTTCATGAGGTAGGTGACTGGAATTTTGGGGAGTTCTTCAGCAGATGATGGCAGTGTGAGGTCGGGAACCGAGGAAAGCCTAGGGATTGCTTTGGTGGGTTTTGTTGTGCTGGGTCGCGAGTGTTTGGTGTATGGATTTGAAATGGTGACTTAGAGGATTCGGGAGGATTCTTGAGGAAAATATGGATAGGTGTGGAAGGTAGTATTGGGCCCATACTACTGAAAGCACAGGATCCATACTTGAATCGGGGAGAGTCTTGGAGAATCTACGAAGCCTGTGGGATGAGGATTCTTAGGTATGTTCGGATCTTGTGCATGTTGTTTAGGTATGGTGATGAGCACTCAGGAATGGGATTCGGATCCTGGTTCCGGCTCAAGAGCAGGTACTAAGCTGATTATGCGCGGACACGGGAGTTCACCTCGTCGGAGATTACTCGCGGTGTTTTGGAATAGACCCTGGTGGTCTTTGGTCCTGTCAAGAAAAGGAATTTGAAGTTTTTGGATGGTCATCTCTGATGCCTTTCGGGCCGGGATTGTGTAAGGCAGTTGGGGGCTTATCTGGATCCCAAAGCTTGTGAATCTTTAGAATCCTTCAGGAAGGAGGATCCTGTTGTTAGTTCTTGTCATCTGGGATCGAAGGGGAGTTCTGCGCCATGTCTTCAATATGGTCAGGGTAACTCGGGAGGAGGTCAGGATTCCTTCAAATGTTTTGCGGGTATGTCATCTCGTCTTTTCTCTTATGGGTTGTTATCGAGAATTTGTATTGCTTTGGAATTTTGATGGGGGTTGAATAAGTTTTCTCTCGGGTTGATTCTCTTATATTTTCTGGGTTATCGAGGATCTTTATTGCTTTGGAATTTTGATGGGGGTTGGGCTAAGCTTTCATGGATGGTCCATGGAGCTTTTAACCCACGGATCCTATGTAAATGAAAGGTCATGGGTATTAGGGTTTACATGGATGTAACCCTAATCCTCCATAATATATAAAGGGGTCCTTGGCTCACAAAATTGGCACAAGTGTGTGAAAATAAGAATGGGCCGATTTTAGTGTGCATATATATTCTCTCAAGTTCTTCCAAGGTGTTTTGGTGATTTGTGATTCCATTTGAGGCTTCCACACTATTGGGGCTAAGCTCTTAAAGCTTGAAGACATCAAGCTACATCAAAAGGTATGTCATCTAACTAGAACTTTGTAGTATAGGTGTTTCATAATATGCTAGTTAGGATGAAACCTTGGAATAGTTAATATTTGCATGTATAATAGAGAAAACATAGATCCAAGGTTTATAGGGTTGCATGTACACCATAGGAGTGTTAGAATGCTCAAAACCCAACAGTGGTGTCAGAGCCATTGGTTGTTTTCTGTTATATTGATGCAAATGTTTTATTTTCAAGTTGAAAAAAAAAGAAAAAAAAAACACATGACGTTTGTCAAATTTTAAGATAATTACTTGTTTTGTGAAAAACGAATTATTTGTAAAATTTGAATCATTTGTTATATGAATTGAATTAGGTCAAATTTAGTAAAAGATAAAATGATATGATTATTTTATTAGTTTTAAAAGTTTGATCTAAATGTTTTAAGGAGTTACATATTTTGTCATAAAATTTTGGAGCTTAAAAGTTTTTTTTAAAGTTGTGATCTTAAGGGTTTTTGAAACTTCCATAAGTTATGGATATGAAAGTTTTTTTAAAAAAAAAAAATTTGATTCAAAGTTTTTATAGAGTTACAAAACTTGGTCTTAATGTTTTAAAGAATTCCATAACTTGTTCTTAAGTTATGGAACATGAAAAGTTTCATCATAAAACAAGTATTTAACTGCATAAGTTATGGAATCCAAAAGTTTTCAAGAGTTACAAAACTTGCCCTCAAGTTTTGGAATTTGAGAAAAGTTTTTTATGAAAAAAAGGAATTGAATTCTAAAACTCTTGGGTTCATAACTTAAACAATTAATTAAATGGTTTTAATTTTGAGTTTAATAATTGGAATTATGATGTTTTGTTGAATAGTTCAAATTAACTCTTATGGACTTTATTAATAGTTAATTAAAGCGTTTAATTAAAAGAGTATTATTAAATCTATAAATATATGGTTTGAGTTTAATTAAATTAAAAGTCTAGTTTAATTAATAGATTAAACCACCAAGTATTTTAAATGTCTAAAATTCACCCTTATACTATTATAATATTAAAAGTTTAATATATTATTGTATAAGAGCAAGTCGTCTTACCATTAGTAGGCCTCATTCACGAAGCCGGTCTATAAGGGGGGTATAAGGTTACTGCCTATAAAATGGCAGTTTAATGGGTGTTCACTCTCACTCACCGCTTCCTTGACCGGTGGAGGGTCGTTAGCCGAACAGGTAGGACAAGGACTATAATTCTCCCTTCATTATAAGTATAATGATAAATACTAAGTAACTAAACACTTATAAATTCCCAATCTTAGTTACTTAGGAAAATGTGAATAAGGTGCTAATCCTTGAAATTACACTTTGCACTTTGTTTAAGCTGTTAGTGGAGCGTGTGTGGTTAACCGGCACACTAACCTGGACTTAACAAGGTAGGCAAAGGGTAACTTAATGTTTATCATAGTATCGTTGGAGCGTGTGTGGTTAACCGACACATCGGTTGAGGGGTAAATATTAAGGGTACCAAGTATATTTGCATGGTTACTTCACACCTTGTTTTGTGATCCTCGGCATCCCAGTCACAAAACCTGAAGGGCACACTCGAGATTGAAACATGCCATTGAAAAGTTCAATGAATCTGAAAAGAATCTAGGAGTTTCAAAACAATTTAAAACCTAATAATACATTTCGTTTATCTTGGTGGAAATTGGTGAATCGTCATTCACCTACCTTCAAATATTTTATAGCTAGGATTACGGCATCCCTCTTCCAACTTATAAAATAGTTTGTTGGGTCCTAGCCTTAATATATCATATTGGGTGTTATATTAAGGACTTAAATCAACTTTACGTGAATTTCTCCCATTGTTGATGTCTGGTTTAGACAACAATGATCTTCCTAAACCAAGCTTTCCTAATGAATATGACTTCCCGAGTTTGGCTCATGGAAGTCATACTTCTCTTCCTCCACCTCCTCCAATTATTCTCCCTAACCCACAAGTTCAAGGTCACTCAAGCCCTAATGGCAAGCAAGGTCTATGTGTGATCGCATCTTGGAGATGAAGTCACATATTGACAAGCCGGGAGAGTTGGGTGTCAAAGTCTTGAGAAAGTTGGATGTTCAATCACTTTCTAAGTCACATAGTGAGTTCCTTTGGGACTACTATGAAACAGACTATGACATGAACCTTAATGATCATATCTATTTGCTTGGTGCTGCTGAATCAGCAATGATTTGGAATGATAGTAAAGCAAATTTGATTAGAAGATCAACTTCCCAAAAACTTTATGGACAATGACAATGGTGACACTGGAAATCCAGAAAAAGCATTCTCTTCCCAATGGAAAGGGATTGGCCATAGTCAACCCGGTTGACCAAATGGTAAAGAGAAAGGCTAAGTCTGAGATAGTCCCATTACCAAAGGGTCCATATGTTTATTTTGCCAAAGGAAGGGGCGTTGATTGCAAAGCTGCCAAATTTACCTAAGGATGTTAAAGTCAATAAGTTTGACTCTACATCAGGTAGAGCCCATTATCTAACTCTGTTAAGTTCTATTCTGAGATCCTCATTACATGATGTGACTGGGTCACATGTTGATGTTTTAAGAATCAAAGAATAGAGAGAAATCTAAAAGGAAGTATATGCTGATTCTGATCGCGAAGGTGGATTTCGATCGCATCAGAATTTTGAGCAGTTGCTTAAGAAGTTATGATATATTGCTAAGGAATAGATAACAACAATTTTCCATGTGGATTGTAAGGATAAGTTTTTCCGCAAAGTTTTAAAATAAAAGAAAATTGTTTAATTTTATTTATTTGAAGTATCCTTACAATGGCATTTGTGGAAAATTGTTGCTTATATGATTCCACTGACAGCAATATTGGAAAATAGATTTGATTCTTTCATTTGTGGTAGTGTCTAAATTTACCAAATCCGGAAAGTTCCTCATCACCCAAGTTTCAATTGGACCGAAACTTGGAATCATGCAAGTTGAATAGTATGATGAATGAGAACTTTCAAGCATTGGAAAATCAAGACTAATTACTTGTTCACATGGATGTGTGAGTCAAGTGAAGGACTAAAGGGATCGAGTACACATTCTTGTGCACTGGCCATGTCCACCACAAAGCTCGTTAAGACTATTTGATTTACTAAAGTTTAGTAAATATGGTTATACTTAGAAGTTTAAGTATAATTCTGAAACATTGGAAAAGTCTCAATGTATGGCAGAACGAATGGGAAGAATCAAATTAGGCAGAAAGATAAAAGTTTCTCAAATCTGAAAAGATGGGAGAGTACTTTAGTATCATGTTTGTGATCATCTTAATGATTTAGAAATCATATCACAATTAGTCCTCTAAAGGTCATCTTAGTGCATTCTTATGACTAAGAAGAGGAGTCATGAATTGTTGAAATGGTTAGATCAGGAAGATGAGTCATACTTCGTTCCAAAACAATTCTTAGAGTCATACTCCAAGATTGTAACTTGAGTGACATATCTTAAAGAAAGGTTTAAAACACTTGTCAAATGTAAGAGTAAAAGTGTCCTACTCTTGTACATTTGAAATTGGCAAGTAGTGATGTTTTGGATAAAACAAAGACCAACTTAGGCCAATTGTGTGAAGTGTTTGTCTTGATAAAGAATCCGCACTATCTCTTGAATATTTGGCAAGATAGTCTTATATGTCAAGAGGATAGTGGGAGTCTTAAAGATCCTAAAAATAATTTCAAGAACTAATCAAGAATAAAACATGAGGTTCTTCACTAGCACACGACTTGAGGTTTATAACCTATCGTGTTGACATATTCTGTGCCCATTCCAGTTAAAGTTGGCTTTGCATAGGAGTTCTGAAAGTTCTCAATTGGTTGCATAACAACTTGGAAGCAATGGCAGGCCCTGTACTGCCAGGTGGCAAGAAGTTAAGATTGCATAAGTTCAGTCCATATGAGTTTGGATTTGTCATTATCCTTGTCTTGTGACTATGGTTTTGACGATTCACATGGATAAGAACACACACACCATAAAATCTAAGGGTCATAAGGTTTCTCTCCGATTCATGAAAATGATGGTGAGGAAACACTTCCACCAAGTAGATTTGAAGCAGATGGCAAAAGGTCTAAACAATTGAGACTATGATTACGGCATCCCTTTTCATAGTTCTGAAATTGTTTAGACACACATGCATGCTATCTAAGGAAAGGTGTATGATTTTGATAAAGTTTTATCAAAGCATCTCGTATCAGAAATCTGAACTTTGGTAAGAAAGTCAATAAAGTATTGATTTCTAGAGGTCCAGCTGATTTCTGAGTACATGTCAAAGCTAGTGGGAGCATAAGTGTTATGCTAATAATCATCATGTTAGTGGGAGCATGATAATTATTGTTAGTGTTGCAAGTTAGCAATGTTAATTATAGAAAACAAAAGTTTCAATTCGTGAGGCTGCAGGGATTGAAAAAGTTGTTTTGCTATAATTAAGGGAGAGGATATACTTCATTTCAGTTCTAAAGGCTTAGATTGAGACCTTAATCATCTTTAGTCAAGAATATATATATGAATTTCATGTTGGATTGGTTCAACTTAAGGAAATTCTATATATTGCGTTCTCAAAATTCGATTATGATTACGGCATCCCTCTTCATAGTCAAATTTTGAAAACATGGCAAATAAAAATATTGTAGCAAAAGATTGGTCTAGAATCATGTCTTTATGTGAGACATCATGAATCGTGTACCATTTGCTTTGGGTACAGGATCGATTTCATGTGCTATAATATTTGTCATTTCTAAATTTTTTCAAATGCCCAGAGGCATTAAGAAGGGAAAAGGTCTAGAATTGGATATGACTAAAATGATTAAGCAATTGTCGACGACAATCTGAGGTTTACCAAAGATTTGTTGCTCAGGGACAGTTGGAAGTATAGTGCTAATTTTGGAAGGACCATATTGACATATTCTGAAAAGAGGCATCTCTTATTCAGAAGTGATATTCACAATGAGAATATGGAGTTGTCTCCATAGGTGGAAGTTATCTGTGTAAGATTAGAAAACTTAATGCAAGAAGCATGTCCAAAGCAATGTACTTTGAATATGAGACTTAGTTTCCATGGAGTTGATCTCCATTGGAATACCTTATAATGACTGTTGACAAGTCTTTGTGACTTTGTACATATTCATTACAGGAGGGTCAGTGCATATAAGTTTAAAATCTAAATAGATTTCGATAAATGATAGGAATTTGAAATTCTCACATTTTTCGATAAGGATTTGGGAGTGTGAAATTAGAATCATTGAAATTATGTTCAATTAGTTTATTTCACAAAGTAAGGATCATAGACAAACATAGAGTGCATACTTGGTGTATGCCAAAGCTATTGTTTAGAAAAACATAGTGTACATGCTTGGAGCATGGGACAATTAGTGTTTTTAATTCAGGTATAAAGTTGATAAAACCGAAACAATGAAATAATGAGTAATCAGTATGGTGATAAATAAAAGTGGTCTATTTATATTCATAGGGTTTGATACCATATTTGATTCATTTATTCTTGTGTTTCATTTTGCATGTTTTGACTTCCAGAATAAACTAGGTCATTCTTCCTAAATGACTAAGTTATTCAAACTATCCACATTCGGTCATATGTTGGAAGTAGATATGAATCAAGACTGTCATGGGTTGGCTTGTAGAGGTCTAAGATGTTGGACAAAGTGGTGCTACAACACTTATGAGTGCTCATAAGTTCTGAGTATTGGACTCAACCCGCGCTCATTTGAATCACTTCATGGATTTTATCACGAGTGATCATGAGACGATAATATCTTATATTCTTCAAACCTAGAGATATGAGTTGTTACTATGAGTTGGTTATACATTGATTGCACGAAAACGCATTTGGTAACTCGATGTTGTAAAACGTGCCTTTGTGTATGATTCAACAAGTAGTAGAACAAGCCATATGAGTCGAAGTTTATCCATTCCTTTTACCTTCGGGATAAAAGCGATATTTGTGGGCCCCTCGATGATTTAGCGATGACACATGTGAGTGCTTGGCCAAGCCAGGACTGATTTGATTTGTTCAATCAGTCAGTCATCATAAATCGAAAATCGGGAAACAACAAATGGACAGAGAGAATGATTATAATCCATGTCTCAGCCCATATGATATCTAGAATGGAGGAATATATGATCCCTTATCTAATGGACAAGTCATTGACAAGGTCAGAGTTCGACAGCGGCTTTAAGAGCTACGATTGCCAGTTAGGTTTTGAATTCATACTCAATAATAGTTTTAGACTTATCCAAGTGAGAGACTGTTGGATTAATGTCTAAGTCCATAACTATATTTGGTATGTACTTGACCCGACCCGGCATGGTCCATTTGGGTTGCACTTCACCGGCACAATTTATATGGATAGTCTTTTGAGAATAGTATATTTATGATTTATATTAATATATTATAAGTTCTAATATATTAATATGGAATCATATTATTTAATTAGTATTGATCAAGAATTAATTTAGAATTAATTAAGTGATCAAAAAGAACTAATTAAATATGGACTCTTATATATATGGAATGGGCCAAGTTCATTTAGGTTGGGCTAAGCTTTCATGGATGGTCCATGGAGCTTTTAACCCATGGATCCTATGTAAATGAAAGGTCATGGGTATTAGGGTTTACATGGATATAACCCTAATCCTCCATAATATATAAAGGGGTCCTTGGCTCACAAAATTGGCACAAGTGTGTGAAAATAAGAGTGGGCCGATTTTAGTGTGCATACATATTCTCTCAAGTTCTTACAAGGTGTTTTGGTGATTTGTGATTTCATTTGAGGCTTCCACACTATTGGGGCTAAGCTCTTAAAGCTTGAAGACATCAAGCTACATCAAAAGGTATGTCATCTAATTAGAACTTTGTAGTATAGGTGCTTCATAATATGCTAGTTAGGATGAAACCTTGGAATAGTTAATATTTGCATGTATAATAGAGAAAACATAGATCCAAGGTTTATAGGGTTGCATGTACACCATAGGAGTGTTAGAATGCTCAAAACCCAACAGTTTAGTGTGTCTCGATGTTGTTCCGGGTCTTTGTCGGATCAACTTAGGAGTATTGCTTGGAGGACCTATGTTCAAGGTTATCGGGTTAGTTCTCCAGTGAAGTCAGGGTTCTGGGTTTTTATTATCTGTTCTGGTAAGATCGACAATTGTCCATAGAAGAACTTTTGAGTTCCAACACTACTGTTGCTCGGAGAGGAGCGGTAGCAGGAAGATAATGGTGTTAGTTGCATAAGTTGTTTGGTCATTGGATGTGTCAGTGGAGTTTTATATCCGTATGGGTGGTAGTCGGTTAGAGTTCAGTGATTCCTTGAGGATATAAATTAGAGTGGAGGTTCGCCAGTGCATGGCAAGGGTTATGGTTTCTAGTCGCCACCATAAGAACTCAAGGAATTGGTATGGTATCACGGAAGGTGATTTGAATTATCAGCAGGTTAATATTTCAAGATTATTCTTCAGGATTTCAAGAATTGGGTGATCGTTGAGTTTAGCTAACAATGGAACGTTAGTATTTCTTAGTGCAGGTCGTAGGCAGTTCATGCTATATGAGGTTGATGGGTTGGGAACCCATCGAATTTAAGGGATGAGAGAGCTTCATCGAATCCGAGTGGGCAGAATCAATCGGGTTTTTGGAAGGCAGGAAGGGTATGAACCAGGGCAAGTTTCGCATCCTTGTCAGGAAGAGAGACGACCTAAGTGGCCGTTTGGACTGAATTTGTGTAAGTGGGAGTTCAGGGGATTTCCAACAGCTGGTCGGCGTCTCCTTGTTATACATAGCAGGTTTGTGGATGTATCCAGGTCGAGGGTTGTGTTAGAGCCTCGCTGCTTGTTCTTGTCTGATGAAGGCTTTGGGGTTCGAAGCATGACTTGAACACCTGAGTGATTTCAGTCGAATGCGGGTTCGATTCAGAATATTTAGGATTGAGATGGTTGGTTAGAAGTGTTGTGTGACTGTGATAGAATTGTAGCATTCATCAGTTGAGGTAGCCTATCGATGAGGTGGTCAAGAGTTTAGAGGAGGATCAGTTCGCGCCTTAGGCATGACGGATGGGATTGTCGAGGGTCGTTTCCCCATTTTAAATTGAGGACCATTGTTGTCCGAGGTGGAGCTGGGCCTGTGTAGCTTTAGATGGGTGGGACCCGTGGGCAAGGCCGCTCCATGATATAGTTTGGGTGGGACCCGTGGGCGAGGCCCGTGTGTTTATGCCAATGCAGGTGGGACCTGGTAGAGACCGTTGGGTCAAGATATTTGATCCTGGATTTCAGGATTGAGTGTGTGGTTAGTATGTGGTGCAGAGGGATGTTTGGGCTGGGTAGCCTTGTTATCTGGACTCTTGGGAACCTGGTGGTTGGACTAGGTGCGAGACTGGTAGTCTCAGCATTGATTGGGGAACCTTTATATCTTGGTATAGCAAGGGTTGTCGTTATCAGAAGGTCTTGGGTGAAATGCAAGTGCAGATCTATGGATCTCGGTTCTGGAGTTGAGTATGGAGTTGGTTTTGGTTGAGATCTCAAGTCGGGTATTGCAAGTGTTTTGTGTTGGATTTTCGTATAAGTGGATTGAGGGTTGGGTATCTATATGTCGAGGGCATCAATCTAAGGGTTCAAGGGTAATGAATGGATTCATTTTGATGGTAGATCAAGCTCTTGTGATTGTGTCTTGGATTGGTTCTTTTTGTTCGAGATAAGTCAAGGTAGTATTATTGATTTGGAACTCGTGTGTGGAGTAGCTTGTTATTCGGAGGAGATGTTAGGCCAGTTGCAGTTGGGTTTGGATAATCTCAGAGTAAATGATTTGATCCTGTTGCGCAGCTCTCGTCTTAGTCAAACCGTTACAGGGATAAGTCTCATACTCGAAGGATTATCTGGTCCTTCTGTCGAGTATAAGTGTTCTGTAGCTGAATATGGTGAGTGACCTTGTTCCTTTTGAAGCGTTTTGTTGGTATTAAACTCTGTGAGGTTGGCATGGTGGCCGTTCGGTGTGGAAAGTCTGACGGGGAGTCAGACCTTCGAGACTTTAGGTTTCGGATTTCAGGTGAGGTAGGATTGGTTTTTATTCAAGAGATTGATGATTCGTTCTTCATCAGGCTTGAAGAACTATTCTAAAGATGGTTTCAGTAGATCTTGATAGGCCGTTGTATGATCAGAGTTGGAAGTGTCATGTTTGGTCCGTTATTCGTTGAGAGTTTGACATGGAGTTGTTTCGGCGTGGGAAGTCTGTCGGGGAGTCAGACCATAATAGATTTCAGGTCTCAGAAAGGTAGAAGTAGTTTGCAGGGGCTGAAGGTTTGATTGTTGTCTTCGGGATGTAAGTTTCGGTTTGGGTTTCGGGTGTCATGGGAAGATTGTCTTATGCGCAGAATTTCCGCTTGTGTTCCTCAGGTTGTTTGTTTTGATATGAGTGTTAATAAGGAGCGATTTCGAGGACGAAATCAAATTTAAGTGGGGGAGAGTTGTAACACCCGGAATCTAGAAGATTAATTGTGGAAATAAATTCCCTTTCCTAAGGACCAACTCGGCGAGTTGATGGTGGGAAACTCGACGAGTTGGAGGCTTTTGGGTCGCATGTTTTTATGGACCAACTCGACGAGTTGGTGAAGGGGAACTCGGCGAGTTGGACGCTGATTGAGAAACCCTAATTTTAGGGTTTTGCACCCTATTTAAATACCTTAAGTCCCAGTTGTTGGCCTCATTCCCAACCTCCACAACCCCTAACCCTAATCACAAAACCCTAGAGCCTCCTTGAGTGTTGTGAGCTCATTATGGGTGTGTTTTGGTGTGTTTGAAGCTCATTAAAGGAAGAGAAGCGTGGTGCAAGGTGGTGGTTCAAGTAAGAGCTTTCAGATCTTGATTCACTGCTCCATTTCCAGCACATTTTGGGTATAAAGTTCTACCCTTTCTTAATATTTTCTTAGATCTCTTCTTGGGTTAGAATGTATGCTTTTAGCCATGGATAGGTGGTTGTTGGGGAAGTAGAAGTCCCAAGTGTTTATTCTTTCAGATCTATGATCTTCTTGAGCTCTTTTGGCATAAAAGTGCCAACTTTATAGGTTTTAAGGGCTTCATGCATTCATCAAGTCTTTCATTTAACCCTTTTTGAGCTTTTGAGCTCCTTCTAGTCATGCTTAAGCATAAAGATGGAAACTTTACGTGGCCATCTAGCCTTATGGGGTCAGATCTGCATTTTGGGGTATTGTCTTTGATGATTAAGTGCTTAATGGTTAAGCCCTCAGTCTTTCAAGTCTAGGATTTGGGTTTGGACCCATTTAGGTGGTTCCTATGGGTAGAGTTGGAAACTTTACCCTTCTTGATCTCATTTTGGTTGAGATCTGAGCTTTGGAGCTCTTGGATTCGATGAAGGCAGCTTAATGCATTAAGCTGTTGGGCTTGGGAGAACTCTGCGAGTTTGTGGGTCAACTCAGCGAGTTGTTTTGGTTTACCCCATTTCTGAGTTGATGTAGGTCAACTCGGCGAGTTGGGTCGATATGGATTATGGATCTTGTCTTTTGGTTTATGTCTTTGACCAGGTTTGTCCCAGGGGTTGCCTGAGGTAATCTGAGTTGGATCTAAGGAAAATATGGGCTTAAGATAAGGCCCATATGGGATTGGGCCCAATTTGGAAAATTGGGCCATTAGTGGGCCATTATGGATCTTTTGGTTTTGAGCCTTCTTGGTTATTGGAATTGGGCCTCAGTTTGGTTCATGTTGGGGTCAGGGGTAAAATGGTAATTTTACCCCAAGTATGGTTGGTGGGCCTTGGGATGGAATCCAGTTACTAATTGGGTGTTATTTTGATCAGATGGTTCAGCGGTGTCTTCAGGGCAGCAGCTGGTGAATTCTTTCATTGAGCTTCTGCATTCGAGGTAAGTTTCCTCACTGGGTCTAACAGGTTGAAGGCACCAATGCCGACCTATGATTTATATGTTAGGATGCTAGATGTCTGTGTGACTGTTGCATTTGTTATATGATGATATACTTACCAGGCGAGGCCCGATACTAGGCGGGGCCTGATGAGTAGGTTGTATGTTAATTATTAGTATTTGATTTAATGCTTACCAGGCGAGGCCTGATGCCGGGCGGGGCCATATGACTGTATGGTGTGCTATAGTCTTTGTGATTATTGCATGTGCTAGTATGGTTATATGTCTATATGATATATGGTTATATGGTAATGTTTGTATCGGGCGGGGCTCGATGACGGGCGAGGCCCGATGACTGGAACATATTCTAGTGTTTATGATCATTTTATATGTTAGCATGATTATGTGATATTTTGTATGGGTCATGTCGGGCGAGGCCCAGTGACATGCGAGGCTTGAGAATATTAGATTTGTAATCCGAGCGGGGCTCGATGCCGAGCTAGGCTCGATGTCGGGCGAGGCCCGAGGCCGAGTGAGACTCTAGACCGGGGGAGACCCGATGGAGGGCGGGGGCCCAGTCTGTGATTTATGTATGTGTGGTATGTGGTATCTTGGGGAACTCACTAAGCTTTGTGCCTATGGTTTTCAGTTTATGTTTAAGGTACTTTGGTTTTCAAAAGGAAGAGCTCGGGTTGACTGCATGGCACGTACACTTTATGTTCCGCATTTGACTTGTTCTGGTATTTATACTCTGATTACAATGTATCGGTTTTATTTAAACAAGTAATTGATGATTCTTCTTCGATAAATAGAACAAAATTTTATGTCAATATTTTGGGGACGTTACGAAATTGGTATAACTTGTAATTAGAAGGAAAATCCTTTTTGGGTTGCCCTCATAACTAGTAACTGAATGGAATAACATTTGGAGAAAAGGTTGATTTATTAATTTATTATATGATTAATAAACTTTAATAAATAATTTGTTGCACAGTTATACAGCAGATGAGGACTTTGCAAATGCAGATGCGTCTCCCAGATCAAACAAAATCCAGATGGCGCCATCTTTAAATACAAAGCTTTTTTGGTTGCAAAAGGATTATTTCAACAATATGAAAAAGACTACTTTGATACCTTCAGTTTAGTCACCAAACCAGTAACCATCTGTGTCATTCTATCCATTGCACTTTCACAAAATTAGCCACTACACCAACTTGATGTCAATAATGCTTTAACGTAAAGAGGCCTACATGACCCAACCACCATGCGTTCATCCTCAGTTTCCAAATCATGTCTATAAGCTCAGTTTCTATTTATATGGTCTAAAGTAGGCACCACGTTTTTGGTACAGGGAACTCACGTCCTTTCTCCACACTTCTGGTTTTCGTAAATCCCAAGCATATGCCTCTCTATTCATTTATAATCACAACAACATCATCTGCTTCTTTATGGTCTATGTGGATGACATTGTACACACGGGAAACAATAATGCCTTTCTTACCAACTTCGTTCACACCTTAGCAAATCGCTTCTCCATTAAAAATTTAGTTTATCTCCACCACTTTCTTGGAATTAAAGTTATTCCCACCTCTCATGGCCTATTTCTGTTCCAACATCACTATATTCAAGATCTCTTAACCAATTTTCATATGGATGGTGCAAAAGAGGTGGCGACTCCACTAAACTCTTCTACTGTTCTCAACTCCATGGACGGGTTACCTAGTGTTGATCCTACACCTTATCGGGAATTGGTGGGCTCATTACAATATTTGGCCTTCACATGGACGGATGTATCGTTTTCCATTAATCGTTTGGAACAGCACTTGAGTTCCCTCTTCTAGCCTCTGCAAACCTAACCCTAAAAAAAATTGGATACTCCTTCCTAAAAAAAACACCGCATCGCATTTTTCCCTAGACTTCTTCAGTTCTTCATCACCGATCGCAATCCGCCATCCTTCCCAACCGGCGCAACCTTCCTTCCCACCGGCGAAGACTCCTCCCCGACGCTTCCCTCCTCCAGACGTTCAGACGTTCCCTCCTCCCGGTTGCCCTCTTTTTCCAGTCTTCGACATCGTATCTGTTGTCATAGGTAAGGTTTTTTTTTTTCGTTTTTTGTTGCTCAATCAACGATTCTGCCATGGTTCATCTTGAGTTTTTAATTTTTTCTTGGTGGAGGAACTTCATCTTTCCTGCTTTATGTTAATTTCTTGCTGGAGAAACGATCTATTGTTGCCGAATCCATGTTTTTTTCTTTGTTCTTGCTGAATCTTGATGTTGATGATAAGTTTATGCTGAAATGTCATAAATGTACACTGAAATGCCATAAATTTATGCTTAAATGTCATATATTCTGCTGAAATGTCATGAATTGTTGCTAAAATCTCATGAATTGTTGCTGACATGTCATGAATTTTTGCTGAAATATCATAATTTTTTGTTGAAATATCATAGATTGTTGCTGAAATGTGATAGATTATTGTTGAAATGTGAATAAATTCATTAGTTTGATCAATATAAGTTGGTGTTATGCTGAAAGTTATTGTTATAAGGTTTTGTTTGTTAAAGTATGAATTTCATATGTTTTTTTGTTATTAGCAATGGGAGATAAACATACATGGACCAATGAGCAGATAAAATTCTTATTGCACACTTGTATTGAAGAAGTACAAACTGTGGGTAGAAAAGGTTTGAGTTTGCATAAACAATCATGGAACAAGTTAGGAACATCTATTAAGGAAAATTATGGCGTGGATTTGACTCAAAGACAATTGAAAAACGCCAATGACAACCTTAAAGCCAAATACACGGGATGGTTATACTTGAAAACAAAACTGGCAACGTTTACAATCCTCAAACAAACACTTTTAACTTAAAAAATGAGGAGTGGGAGGACTTTAAAAAGGTATATATATATATATATATATATATATATATATATATATATATATATATATATGTATTTTTTTAATATAATTGGCAAATATTCTTATACTACTTTTGTTACATTGATTAGGTTTAGGGTCATCCGAAAGCCGATTCTTTGAAAACCGTCTCATTGTTGTTTCCAGAGCTTTGTGCAGAACTCTTTGATGGAAACAGTGCCTCTGGTAATCTCAACTATGCCACATCCCAAACACCATCGGGACATGGATCATCTTCTTTCCATGTCGCACCACTACAGCTTATGGACACCCCTTCTATTAACATAGATGAGGATGATTACTTTTCCAATCATACTAGTGAGCCTTCTGCTGCTTCACTTTCTGGTAACCCCAAAAAAGGGCTAAACCATCAACTCCTAGACCTCGAGCTCCTAGTGCCTCACCTGATCCACCTTCTAGTGCCTCACCTACAACTTCTATTACTGCTGACAATTTAGCACTAGAGATGCAAAAAGCTCTACGACATTTGGCTCATGGTCCTACGATTCCTCAATGTTTAGAAAAGTTCGATTTGATTGAGTTAGGCATAATAGACCCTCTACGGTTTACTGCTTATCACATTTTTGGAGGGACCATGAGTATAAGAGAGATGTGGGTAAATTTGCCCAATGATCCACAAATATAAAGAGGATGGATCGAGATGACTTCTACTAGTTTAGGAGTTTTAAAGGATGGAAAGCTTGTCCGTTAGGTTTATGATGCGACATCGACCTCCGACGATTCTTCTGGTCTTCTGCTGCGGCGGAGATCTGACATCACAGTGCAAAATCGTTAGAGCCGCCCCAGGGACTGTGCCCCGGGAGCGGACTCCGATGGTCAAGTTAGATCAGCTAGAAGATCTGAGATGGTCCTCCATAACTGGAGAGAACCATCTTGGTGCTAGTGGTGGTGTATGGTGGCTGACGGCGGCGGGTGGCGGCTGAGCCACCCGGCCGGAGTATAGTGGTAGCTGAGCCCCCAGGGAAGGATCCCTCTCCATGGAGGAGGTACTGTTTATTATATAGGGGACAATTAGGTCAAGGGGTATTAGGTCAGGCCTTGGGCCAGCCCAATTCAGGCCCAACCAGCAAGGAGCTGGGCAAGGCCGCCCGGAGGCACCGGGCGGGGCTGGCGGGCGCGCCCCAGGCAGGGCTGGCGGGCGCGCACCAGGAGAGGATGGCAAGGGAGTGCCAGGCGAGGGAGCGCCTGGCCGAGCCGGCAGGAGAGTCCCCAGCAGGGCTGGCAAGGGAGTCCCCAGCAAGGCTCGCAAGGGAATGCCAGGCAGGGTTGGTAGGAGCGCACCAGGCCAGGCTAGCGCGCTAGAGCAGTCTAGGCCATGCCAATGGACCATATATCATCAAGTCCCCCCAGTCCGGTGTTATTGGTACGCGACCAATGACATCGGACTGGAACTAGTCATATAAACCAACAGGAGAGTCCCCAGCGAGGCTGGCTAGGGAGTCCCCAGCAAGGTTGGCAGGAGAACGCCAGGCAAGGCTGGCAGGAGCGCGCCAGGCTAGGCTGGCACGCTAGAACAGTATGGGCCATGCTAGTAGACCATATATCATCAAGTCCCCCCAGTCTGGTGTTATTGGTACGCGGCCAATGACATCGGACTGGAACTAGTCATATAAACTTTGCGTCGTCAAGTCCCCCTAGTCTGATGTGATTGGGTTGCTGACAATCGGATCGGACTAGATAAAGCACCAATACAATAAATAATAAAGAGAAATGACCGAACCTCGCCCACGAGAGCCGTGGGGTTATGCGATGAGCCAAACGTTGCTTATGCGGCTTGAGCTGACTTGATGCTCCTTCATTGAGAGGAGTGCGAGCTAATCGGTGTGATGCAACGTAACTGTTGTTGCGATCATGTGGACCGAGGTTGCTAAAGAGTGTTATGCGAGACTGATGTCGGTGGAATGTCGGACCGGGGTAGCTAAGAAGCATAACCTCGCCATACAGTCTCTAAGACCGTTGTCGAGCTCCGAAGTCTGTAAATAGATACAACGTACTTGGTCTGTGATTCCCGCGTTCCAGTCACAGCTGAAAGTTTTTAATAGAAATAGACGCTCTGAGCGTCGCGCGCGCACCTCGGTGAGAGGGACGAGACCCGTAGCCAGCACCGGGTGGGGATTTATATTTCTATGCCCGCTGGATGGGAACTTTGAGTGACTGGTCAGCGGTGCACACTTCACAAGTCCCCTGTAAATGCTTTACAGACCGAGCTTTGCTCCGCGAGTTTGCTGTTGGCGCACTCTTAGTGTCGCGGCGCTGAAACGATTTTCTGAAAAGACAACAACACCAATTTTGTGAGTTAGTATATATATATATATATATATATATATATATATATATATATATATATATATATATATATAATAATAAATCGATTCATGTTGCTCGTCACGATTGTTTCTAAACGCTTCATGAATAGTAGTAGCAATAATGCACTACTCTTCTCCCTCCCCCCCTTTTTTTTTACGAAACGCCGGGTGATCCAGGCCGCAACGCGTATTCTGTTGAGCGGGGCTTGCGGTGCGCGAACGTTAAGTGATTTATTTTGTCTTGTAGATATAGCTTATTTTATTTGTTGACGAAGTAGCCCAATAAAATACAAATGCTGATTTTTGGTTTGCAAAATTGGGTCATTTTTTGTATTATGGATGTAGCCTATTAAATACCAATTTATGTGAAGCCCAAATCGCGTATGACAAACCCAATTTCTTTTTTATGCATATTTTGTTGTTGAACGTGTGTAGGAGCCCAAAAATAAATATATGAGTCCCAAATATCAGTCCATTTATTCATTAATTGGCCCAGCTGAAAAATGATAGTCCATATTTGAGTTGTGAGCCCAATTAGGGGGTAATCAACCCAATATGAATTTGTTGGGGCTGCTTGCGGAATATGGGCCGCTAACCCCTTATTGTCATGAAACGAATTGCGTAAATGGGCCCACCATACGCTTCTTATCAGTTTTGAGAGACATAGGTTTCCAGTTCCCCTTTCTTTTAAAGGCGTCGATTAAAGAACAGCCCTCCAAACGAAAACATCAACTGGGGATGACCCTTCTTCTTCTTCATTTTCATTTTTGTGTTCCTCCTCCGGGATTGTCACCGGCAATGAAGATCAGTGTTGCTATTATGCCGACAATATGGAGCTGTGATTTCTTCGGAGGTTCGCCATTTGGAGGTTAGTCGGAAAGCCACTCTGGGACTGACAATTTCGCCTCCGACGTGAGGCTCTTGGGTTATCGTTGGAGGCATTGGCGATAGCAGGTGGTCCGACAGGGATGATGAAGATCGGTGATGTTGGATCCGGGTGACGGCGACTATGTGTGAGGAATACCGGAGTCGCTGATTGCTGTTGGTGATCCTGTGGCGCTTTGGTCATGGCGATTGGCGGCGGATCGAGGAACCAGGGGTCGGCGCCTGGCACTGGTGGCGCTACTTTGTTTGGTTGGTACTCGACGAGGTATCCGCCGTCGACGATTGTTGATTAAGGATGACAGGCTATGGCCTAATTTCAACTCCCGATGGTTGGCTGGTGGCACTTCAGATCAGGTTACCAGCGTAGAATCGAGAGACATGAGCCGAGCGAAGCTGCCCTGCCGGAGATGACGGCTGCGTCGGGCGGTTCTCGGAGGTGGCTCGCCTTTTCTGGATGGGGAGATAGACCGGGTGGAGTCCAGCTAATGGTCGATTGACTTTATTTGACATCTCTGAATCAGGTGGGACCCGACTCTTGTCTTGTGTGTGCAAACATATGGGTGCATAGACCATCTTTCCCTCTCTTTTTTTCTGTACGCAAGAATTGGACCAGGTGGGTCCCACTAAAAATGTTGTTGTCTGTTTGTGGTGTGCACTGTATACACCATCTTTTCATCCCCTTTTTTTCTTGAGAGTGGAGTAAATACGATTTTTGAAATCTTTTTGTGTAGTGTGTTGTAAATATTAGCTGTAAAGATTTTGTCTGTACATACACATGTTTTTTTATTTCTTTTACAAATATGAGTTCTTCTTATAGAACTTCTCTCCACCCCTTCTCTTTTCTTTTTGAAAGCCATTAACTAAAATGGTAAAATCATGGGGTAAAAGTAATTCTACCAACGTTTTAAAATATTCAAGGATTACAGAACAATGAAAAATGAGTTTTCTAGAATTAAGAAGATAAAAAATTAATAGAAACTTATTTCTTCTTTCAAACATCTAAACAACTTGAATAATATTTGAGAATCATAAACCAAATATGATTTTCTGAAAAATATATGAACTGAAAGTGGGTTAAGCCCCATCAAGGCTTCTCATCCCTTCTCTTTTTCTTTATGAGGGTTTTGTAAAATGTACAAGCTACACAGTTGTATGTACAAATAAATGTTACAGGGATGGGATTTGCATAGAAGATTATGGGCTCAAGAGATTTTCTGAGAAACATACAAGAAACTTAGCCATTCTTACAAGCATCTGTTTCAAGGATAGGAGGTGTTAACAGAAAATCTCTAGATAAAAACGATTTTCTAGTAATATCAGTTAAAAAGCCCATGAAAACTTTTCTTTTCTTCTCAGACTTGCTGAACAAACACAAGAATATGAACAAAAACGAATTTGAGAAGGATTTCTTTTTGTAAAACCCTCTTTTTCTTTTCAGCTTGTTCAACAAGCCAAAACACAGATCTGAGAAATTCGTTTTCCATCTCTAAACTTCTGAAGGAAACACGAAATAAACAACTTGAGAAAAGTAAAAAATTGCAATCTAAGGGTGCTTTCTCTCAAAAGAACAACTTAAGACAAGGTAAATAACCACAAAAATTTCTCTTCTTCTCAAATTGTTTGATAGAACACAAATATAATCAAAGATGAGTTAAGAACGCATAAAAGTCTCTTTTTTCCCCCTTTTCTGAAAAACCCATCAAAATATGGACGAAAATCATATCTAATGAAGTCTTTTAAAACTTGAGAGTTGCTCAAATGAACTAAAACCAAACATATTTAGACATCTGAACAACAAACAAAGTAGATCTAACAATCTTAACAAAAACTCAACAGATCTTGAGATCTGAGCTTCAAGATAAAACAGATCTACAGATCTGAACTGAAAATGGAGTAGATCTTGGCAAGAGCCAAACGGATCTGAACAAATGGTCTTAAATATGAATGGATCTGGTCAAACCTGAGCTGAAACACAGCAGATCTGAACAGATCTAGGCAAGAACAAGATGATTTCTGCTCGTTCGAGTCCGGGATGGCGCCAAATGATGCGACATCGACCTCCGGCGATTCTTCTGGTCTTCTGCTGCGGCGGAGATCTGACATCACAATGCAAAATCGTTAGAGCCGCCCCAGGGACTGTGCCCCGGGAGTGGACTCCGACGGTCAAGTTAGATCAGCTAGAAGATCTGAGATGGTCCTCCACAGCTGGAGAGAACCATCTTGGTGCTAGTGGTGGTGTATGGTGGTTGACGGCGGCGGGTGGCGGCTGAGCCACCCGGCCGGAGTATAGTGGCGGCTGAGCCCCCAGGGAAGGATCCCTCTCCATGGAGGAGGTACTGTTTATTATATAGGGGACAATTAGGTCAAGGCGAATTAGGTCAGGCCTTGGGCCAGCCCAATTCAGGCCCAACCAACAAGGAGCTGGGCAAGGCCGCCCGGAGGTGCCAGGCGGGGATGGCGGGCACGCCCCAGGCAGGGCTGGCAGGCGCGCACCAGGAGAGGATGGCAAGGGAGTGCCAGGCGAGGGAGCGCATGGCCGAGCCGGCAGGAGAGTCCCCAGCAGGGCTGGCAAGGGAGTCCCCAGCAAGGCTCGAAAGGGAACTCCAGGCAGGGCTGGCAGGAGCGCACCAGGCCAGGCTGGCGCGCTAGAGCAGTCTAGGCCATGCCAATGGACCATATATCATCAGTTTACATATTTGTGTTGTTTATGTTTTAATTGCATGTGTTGGAACTACGTGGTTATGTTTTTTGCTATTGTAATTTGGTTATTTGGTACATGAATTTTATGTTATTTGGCACTTGAATTTTATGTTATGTTATTTGGCACTTGAATTTTATGTTATGTTATATGGTACTTGAATTTTATGTTATTTGGTACTTATGTTGATTAATAGGTTCCTAATGTATCACGACAAAAAGATACTTCTCATTATTCTAATGTACTTGTACGTACGCTATTTTTGGAAGAGGGGTGTGAAATGAGTGTGGGAAAACGATTCGGAAATGACGGGACATGAATACACGTTAGAGTTATTGGAAAAAAATCATCTACAATGTGTTGAAGTACTATGCATGTCACGTGAATCTTTTGTACGACTATGTGTGCATTTTAGAGTAAATTACGTGTTAAAGGATAGCAAACATGTATCGGTTGAGGAAAAGATGGTTATGTTTTTTATGATGATCGGTCATAACTAACGTTATGTGAATATCAAGGGAAGATTTCAAAAGTCAAAGCAAAAAAAAACATAAATTTTTTCATGAAGTGTTGGACAAAATGCTGTTTTTTGCACACGACATTATAGTACCAACTTCTTTTAATCTGAATCCAAATATTTTGAGACATAATAGGAGGTTACGACAGGTTTTCAAATGAGCACTTGGTGCACTTGATGGTACTTTGATACATGTTGTTGTCCCTGCAAAAAAAAACAAGATTTATATATAAGTAGGGGAAAAGGTGATTTTTACCAAAACGTATTGGCAATTTGTGACTTCAACAAGATGTTTAAGTTTGTTGTGGCCGGTTGGGAAGGATAGCAGATGATTCTAGAATATTATCAGAAACATTAGCAAATCCACATGCACCATTCCCGTTTCCACCATCAAGTAAGTTTATGATTATTTAAATATCTTTATCTTAGTTTGAAAACTAAATGTTTTTTTGTTTTTTTGCATTTTTACAGATAAATTTATCTTTGTGATGTCGCGTATGCCCACACTCGAGGTTTTATGTCACCGTATCATAATGTGAGGTATTGGCTTGGAGATTTCCGTCAAAGACGTGCACTAACTAATAAAGAAAATTTTAACCATGCACATGCAAAACTTCGGAACGTCATTAAACGTGCGTTGGTGTCTTGAAAGCACGATTCCCTATATTAAAGAGGATGACACTGATCTCGTTTACAAAAAGAAAAATTACCCTTGTATGTTCCGCGCTTCATAATTTTATAAGAGAGGAACTGAATGATGAGTGTTTTGCACGACATAATGAACCAAATGTCTCAGTTCGAAATAACAATGTGCCCATTGATGATGATGAACATGAGATTCCAACACATAGTACTGCAGCGTACCGTGAATATATGACCCAGTTATGGGATGAAATTGCCGAGAAGTTGATGCAAAATATGGAATGAGAATTATTAAAGTTTGGTTGTATGAATTTTATTTCAATTTGTTTTTATTGTAAGACTAATTTGGTTGTATGAATTTTATTTCAATGTTTTAAAACTAGAATTATTAAATTTTTAGTATTGAAAAAGTATTTTATGTTTAAAAAATCAGTTTAATTTATTTTTTTAACATCTGTAGCAGCCTGCAGATGTAAAAAAAACACGATTCTAATTACAGTCTGCAGCCGTTTGGTCCACCTTTTCTGCTGCAGAGGGTTGCAGAGGTAGTCTGCAGACATCAAGAATTTCCGCTACGAAAAAACAAACAACACTTAATCTCAAGGCATTTTCGGACTCAGATTAGGGAGGGGTCTCGAATGGAGGACGCTCATTGCTTATATAACTCTATCTTGGCTCAAACATTATCTCTTGGAAATCTACACGAAAAATATTTGTCTCAAGGTTATTCACTATCACTGAAGCTAGGTATAAAGCATTAGCCAATACAACATCTAAGATATTGTGGGTGGAAAATCTTCTCAAAGATCTCAGTATCACTCAAACCTCTCTGCCCACCCTTTTTGTGACAATATAGGTGCCACGTACCTATGTGCTAACCCAGTTTATCACTTTCGGATGAAACATGTTGCAATGGACTACCACTTTGTCAGGGAAAAGGTCGCAGACGGCTCTCTCAAAGTACTCCACATTAGCTCTTATGATCAGTTAGCAGATGCCTTGACAAAGCCTCTTAGTTGAGCACCATTTCTCAGACTTCACTCCAAGATTGGAATATCCGACGGATCCTCCATCTTGCGGGGGCATATTAAGGACCAAAGATACACATTGTAATTATATTGATATGTATCCCTTATTTCTCCTAGATTGATTCCTTCTTATTGGCTATATAAAGCCAATCCTTGTACTGTGAAAAATATATACATACGCATTCAATCTCTTTTCGTCTATAGTTTTGACATCGTTATAAACACTTTTAGAATTTAAATTTTATTAAACATATGGGATTCTCCATTCTCATTTATGTGTTAGTTTTATTTTCAAAGTATATTGTTATTTCCTAACTCCACTTGTGGTTTTGTTTAATTCTTCCCATCATATTTATCGGCGAGTCACATAACCACCGTCACCTATTGAGGCTATATAAGTGGCAACACTAATCAATAAACATATGTCTCCATCTGAACACATTAAAAAAATGAATAAATGTAAGAAATGTAAATATATAGGATAAATGTCATGAATGGAATTGAACCATACAATTTTGTCAAAAATAGCTTCAAGTAGCTACATGAAGTTCAAATTTAAATCTACACACCTAGAATACCGAAATTAATGCTCTTATGACAAGAAGCCATGAATATCTTATGAAGCATTCTATGACACAAAGCTTTCTTACTAGAAGTTAAGGGTGGGTCTCTATTTCCTGAGCAAGTTCCCTTGTTAAATTATCTGCACGATCATCTTGTCCACCTGCAAATGTATACACCCGAAATGCAAACTGAAAAGCCCTCCAAAGGATTTTCCCCGAACTTTTCACCCCACTTTTTTCATGTTCTTTTGCTTTAGGCTCTCTTGCTTCCTGTGGTTCAAATAAAAATCATATTCTTTAAACAACCCTGAGTTGGCCCACACTGTCAAAGCATCATGTGAGATGTAAATCAGGTATACAGTCAGCCAGTGCCATTCGGATCCCAACCCACATTGGAATTAAAACTCTCACACTGCAGTTGCTGAGACTGGACCAAATCCACATACGTTGTTTACAAAATTTCCTTTTACGGTCGTAAGTTGAGTGGTAGAAACTAGAAAGTACCTTTAATGTCAACTCCATGCAATTTGAAGAAACCCCCACCATCAATTCTTTAATTCTTACAAGGATCCCAAAGTCAAAATGGATGTTTTGACTTTTAAATTTCTTGAGCTCATCATCTTTTGTTCGTTCTAAAGTATCCAAATCTCCTTTAATCTGCATATGAAAGTTCTAACTTTGGAAGTGGAAGAGAAAAACTTTCTGGTAATACAATTAAAAACCGATTTTATAAGACTAGAAATTTATTTTATTTACCTTGTTAAAGTAAGCTTCGACTTTATCAATGAGTTGGTTTGCTGGAGACTCTATCTTCCAATTATGCAAAGTAGTAGCTATTGTATTTAACTTGGCATGTAGGGCTGCAGCCATTCTTAATCCTTCTAACTTTTTACTAGGAAAATCTTCAAACCTTGCAAGAACCTATAATGGGTATTAGCGATATGATTATAATAAATATTAATGATAACAAAAATGAAAATTTGAATATAGATGAAATGTAATCTTTTAGACCTGGGTTTCATCAGTAAGTTTCTCCATATGTGATTCAACATATGTGTGGAACTTGATAAGCTCAGCCATGTTTGTTGTTTGGAATGAACTTAGAGTTGCTTTCATTTCTTTGATTGAATTTGCATAGTTTTTGACATCTTCTTCAATTTGAATGAAGTAAGATGATCTGAAAGCACAAAAGGACATAAGGAAGGGAAGTTTATGATATTTCTAGAATACTTTTTGAGTTCTTTTTTTATAACCTTTTTGTCATTTCTGCTAGTGCATCAGCCATTCCTTGCTTTCCACTTCCACCAGAAGCAGCAGCTCCAACTTTGCTGCTACTTCTCTTTAAGGATTTACCATTCAAACTAGACCCTTCAACTTTTCCTTTGAGAAGGCGATAGAGGCTTCCCATCTGAGAGGATCTTTTTAATTTTGTAGTTGCTTTAGCTCGTAGAGATTGGGTGCCACCAATAGGAGGAGGTGGTGGTGGAGCACCACCTTTTCCTTGTTGCATTGGTGGTGGGATGGTTCTTGGTGTCATGGGAGGTGGTGGTGGTGGAGGTGGACCTTGTTTTCCAAGGGATAGTCTTGTCATGGTTGCATCTCGCGAAGCCATTGGTGGTGGTGGTGGCGGAGGGAGTTGCTGTGGTGTCACTGTATGAATTGTGCTTGAGGGAGGTGGAGGAGGGGGAGGAGGTGTTTGAGGAAGTAGATGTGGTGTCTGTATACGACTTGTACTCATAGGGGGTGGTGGAGGTGGAGGAGGTGATACTGGTGGGAGTGGTGATGGTGGTGAAGGTGATAGTAGTGGTGGCGTTGGTGGATTGGCAACCAGCACCACATAATCTTTAGTTAATTCAGAGTTCCTCTTGGATTCTTCTATCTGATTGAAGGTGTTAGCTACTTGTTGAGCTACATGAGGATACATGTGAATAGACAAGCGCTTTACATCAATGGGACTTAGTTTCTTTATGGCATTAACATGTAGAGGCAACAGAAAAGGTGTAGAAAAAGCAACAATCGAGCAATCTTCAGAAGATTCAATAGCGGGATAATCTGGAAGAACTGAAGTTGGGGTTCTTGGTGAAGATGGAAATTTCATCTTATCTAAATGAGACTCCATGAAAGATTTCGAATTTAAACCAGCAGATAAATCTTCATAATCTTTCATCTTCATCATCACCCATATCAAATCAAAAACAAACTCTTCAGATTGACATTTCAGCAAACACATACCGTGCTTCAATTGGAACTTGAATCAACGACCTTCTGATGCGAATTTTATCAAAACTTGGATTCACTTTTACATCAAACCCATGGAATTGGAGTTCCCAGTTCCCCAAAATCATATTCCAGGGTGATCGTTTTCCATTATATACTCGCTGATGATTATAAAAAAGCAAAATTAAAAAATCGAACTAAAGCAGATGACTGATTCAATGAAAAAAAAAAAAAACTCACCACGTCAATTAAGCCAGTTCATCATCTTTGAATTCTATCACCTGGAGTAAAATTATCTCCAATTCCAGAGAGTTTTTGTGGAAAGACAAGATGATCAAAGCATGCGTCGTCCACCATAGCCAAAGACTTTGAATGATTCTTATACCAAATCGAACGAGACAACCATAACTTCAATCGGTCAAACCATAGGGTTTGAAAATCGGATAAAGTTTTTTGCAAAAATAGATGCAATAAAAAAATCATAGTAGCTAAGAACGTCCAGAACTTGGATTATTATATGAATAATCGAAGGGACTAAAGTGTGATCGTGGAACCCAGTATGTTGGACCCTCATTCTCATTGTTGAATCATGAATGTAGAAATTAGAGGGACATTTTGTTTTTTCTTATATATTTCTCGGTAATTAAATTATGAGCTGGAAGAACCGAAGAAGTAGTCGCGTTTTAAGCGTAATTTTCGCGCAGGTGTAGGCTTAACGGCTACCTGATCGCTCATGCTCTATCACACACTCGGTCCGTCGCTTTTTTATTGCCGTCCAAATTTCTTTGATTTTTTTAGGTGATTAGGAGTGAGAACTTGCATTATAGAGATTTATTAAGAAAATAAATCAATGAGCTTATAACATTTATGTTAATTTATTCTCAAATTAATAAAATAATAACCATAGAAAGAAAATCTTCCATATATATATATAACCGTAAATTCTATAAATTTAATATAAGAATGAAACCTCAAAAAATAACAAGTGAAAAATAAGGAAATAAAAAAAACGAAAAAAACCCAAAAAAAGCCATGTGGCAAAATGAATAAGAAGAAGACACATGACAAAAAAAAAACTTTTATTTATTAAAGAGGATGATTTTGTCGGACAATTTATGTTTTATATTGTTATAAAATACACCCTTTTAAAACATAATTTATTATGTATGACTAATTTATAATGTATGATTAGAAAATGTTACGTACAAAACTATAAATCATTTCCCTTTTCTATATCTTTGCTAAACGAGGAAATAGTCTTGTCTAACTCCTATTTTTTAGATTTTCTAAATAAATATATATGAAGTATAATTTAATTTAAAATTCAAAGTAAACAATAAAAATACATGCCAAATCCAACATTGTAGGACGCAATAGCTTCTAGATTTATCGACGACTATTTCTGATCACCTCACATGTATTGGCCGCTCCATGCGTTAGGGCATATTACTCATGGCCAATTCAGACAATCATTACAACCTAACATTCTATGAAACTCATGTGTTGTTTTCATGTGTTGTATACGATTGGTGTATGTCATTAAACGTAGATTTACACAAAAATCGTGTGTTACAGACCGAAATGGTAGCTTTAAAAAAATTATAAACACTTTTTCATGTGGTCCGCTCTGACATCCTCATATGAAATCATATGAGTTGGATCCCCAATCATATATTAATTAATGACATGCATTTATATATTTTTGTATTTGAGAAAAACCTTTTCCTATCTCTTGTATTTTATTTGAATCGACAATATGCAAACCTATTCTTCTTGCATTTCATTTTAATCGACAAATGCAAACCCATTCTTCAAATCTCCAACTATACGTAGGAATACATCTTTCCTAATCTAAGATCTTTGTTCAAACTTTGCACATCATACCATCGATTAAACAGTATTGTACGAAGCGATCGTGGCCAGTTTCATAGTCTCTCTATAAAAAACTTTTTCTTGTCTTTAAAGGTGAACTTCAACTTCGTCTTCTTCTAAAATAGTGATTTTCTTTGCATCATTTTTATGATAACATTGATTTCATTAACGCGAACGTATCCAATAAAGTAGAAGTGATGATGACATCGTGAAATTGATAAAATTAGTATCGAAGTATTGATTCTTTGAGTTGTGGCCAAAATTATCGGATGGAGTTGGTATCTTTATGGATTAAAAGACTAAAAACTATATATATATATATATATATATATATATATATATATATATATATATATATAATTTTTAGACTATTAATCCATGTAGATACCAAACTCCATCTAGCCACAACTCAAAGAATCAATACTTCGAATATATATATATATATATATATATATATATATATATATATATATATATATATATATATATATATATATATATATATATATATTGGGTGAGGTTCAATAGATAACCATAATTAACCAAGGAACCAATCGTGAGTGTTGGAAATCATAACGATCAACGGCCAAGGAAATAGATGTACACTTTTACATTGGACGCACACACACCGGATTATATCAAAAAATCCACCGTTTACAAAAAAACTCATCATTTTTTTTCGTTTAAAATTTTTTTTAGGCTATGTTTTTTATCGAAAAAAAAACCGAATATACCGTTGTTCACGATTTTCCGTCCTCTTTCCATAGAGATCAATGATGATATATAAAAAACGAACTTTTTTTTTTCGAAAAAAACTCACTTCATTTTCTTTGAGGAAAAAAGTTAAGGTATATTTTTTTATAGAAAAAAAATTAATAAATATATATCAAAATTCATATTTTTTGTACTTTTTAATCATAGATTCATATTCATGTTAAACAAAAAAAAACGATATTTCAGTTCAGATTCACATTGTGAACCTGTTCATATTCATATTGTAAACCTGTTCAGATTCACATTGTGAACATCCTCAGATTCACAGTGTGAATAATAATAAGTCAGATTCACAGTGTGAATCTGAACTGATCGGAGTTTTTTCACATTGTGAATGTTAAAATTTGAAATATTTACAGTTTAGATTCACAGTGTGAATCTACACTGATCGAGGTTTTTTTTTTTTTTTTTTTTTTGTGAACCATCTCAGATTCACAGTGTGCATAATAGTAATTCAGATTCACAATGTGAATCTGAACTGTTCGAGATTTTTCATATTGTGAATGTTAAAAATTGAAATATTTATAGTTTAGATTCACAGTGTGAATCTATACTGTTCGAGTTTTTTTTTTTTTTTTTTTTTTTAATCGGTGTTGATGTTTATTAATAGAGTACAAAAAATTAATATTTTTGGTATAATTAGTTTTTTTTTTATAAAAATAAACTTAAATATTGAAAAAACTAAGAAAATTAAGTGAGTTTTTTCCGAAAAAAAAAGTTCGTTTTTTATATATCATCATGAGTCTCTATGGAAAGAGGACGAAAAATCGTGAACAACGGTATATTCGGTTTTTTCTTCGATAAAAAACTTGGCCGAAAAAAATTTTAAATGAAAAAAACGAAGTGGGTTTTGTTATAATTCGGTACATGTGCGTCCATTATAAAAGTTTACAACTCTTCCTTTTGCCGTTGATCGCTTTAAATTCTGACGCTTTGGATTGGTTTATTGGTTCATTGATTAATAATGGTTCTCTATTGAACTTTTTCATATATATATATATATATATATATATATATATATATATATATATATATATATATATATATATATATATATATATATATATGAAAAATGAATATACGGTTGTCATGTATGTAATATTATATACATAACTATCAAAATTGACTTCATTTTGATTAAAAACACAATTTTCTTTCATTGTTAGCTTCTTCCTATTGCTTTTGAACTTATATTGTTTTTTATTTCGTGATTCATCCCCAACATCTATGTATTTTGAATCTGTTTTTTTATTAGATCTCTAGTAAGCTTCTTCCTATACTTGCATGGTTTTTTTAATGGGTTACAGAAAAAGGTTTATTGGGTTTTTTAATGAACAATTTTAATCTTTCAGTATAGTTTTCTGTATTGAATTCCAACATTGAGACATACATGTAGATGGTAAAATATTCTCATACACAGTTTATGGTGCAAAATTAAAGTTATAAAACTCCATAAAAATATATATATAAAGCCTAGCATAAGCTCTAATAGAGGATGCAAGAAAGATGGTATAAAGATTCGATTGCATTTTGCTAAAACTATGTAGTTTTTTATGATTCTATACTCTTCAAGCTTTTACATATATATATATATATATATATATATATATATATATATATATATATATATATATATATATATATATATATATATAATGGTGAGGATCTTTTGCGAACCCATGTTTTTTCCTGCGAACCACTCGTAAAATGCGAACTTTTTCTATGATATTTTTTTTTCAAAAAAATTGACATAAAGCACCAAATCGGTCCTATAGAAGCATATTCACAAAAAAAATGTACATATATGACAGGTGCATATGTGCACAAGTGTCGGAAATTCACAACGTTCGTAAAAAATGCACATATGTACCTTTCGTATATACACATTTTTTTTGGAATATGCTTCTATTATACCGATTTGGTGATTTATGTAACTTTTTTTGAAAAAAAATATCACATAAAATACTTTGCATTTTAACAGTGATCCGCGGGAAAATATGAGTTCGCAAAAGATCATATATATATATATATATATATATATATATATATATATATATATATATATATATATATATATGTATATATTCCAACATATACAAATTGGAAATGGAGAGGTGCGTTACTTTTCCATCGTCGAACGACACTCATTGCGGTCGTTCACTAAATGTAATGATGTTATTATGACCACCACGGTCTAACCCGACACTCACTGCATAATGTGGGGTGGTACATCCTTTAGCCTTATGAAATAGATGTCCATTTTTTTTTACTGCAAACGAATATATTAATTAGGAAAAGAAGCTACAAGATACAAAAAAAACTAAAATAAAACAAAATAAAACCCTACAATATCACAAACAATCTTTTCACTCAAAGAACGCAACACAACTTTTGGAAATCAACCCTTCATTTAACCCACCTGCAAACTTGCAACTATCGACTCTCATGTGATTTACATAACAACCCGGAATTATGGACAAGTTATTGGGTTTTCTCGCTGCTATACTACTTTCAAGAAGGAAAAACTGATTACACACCAAAAACAAATGACAACCTAACCTATTTATAGACTACTAACTAAACAGATATACATATAAAGAAGGTACACATCCTAAAAGTAAACTATCAGAATGTGGGTATACAGTGAGTGCATGATCTCCATAAGACTCAGTCCATTTCCATGCATATCGGTCAAAGATATGACCCATTCTCTTTTATTTAGCCTCGACTGTTTCAACTTGTGCTGCATAAAGGAACTATTAACCTAATTAACCCATTCGGATTACTGACTTGCTACAGCTGACCCGAACCATAACAATCCATAACCCAACTTAGATCCAGATTACCCAACATTCACCCCCGTAATCTTGATGCCTATCGCAATCTTGACTCCTATGATCATAATCACGAAAACGGTCTCGATCTTAATGTGAATCTTCGGTCATTTGATTCAACATGTTGGTCTTCTTCTATTGAAGTGTCGATCTTAATAATTCGCCAGTCACAATTGTCTTTTTCTCTTCCATTCATTACTCTTGTGTTATTCATGCTCTTCTTACTAAAAATTTGGAGTTCCAAAACAGAACCAAAAACTTTTCATTTGCTATTGTATGCTACTTGCTACAGACTTCTAGTTTGCTACTTGCTATAAACCTCTTGCTTGCTATCTTGCTTTTCTTGTGATCACCAAAAACATGATCAACCTTATTGGTTGCTTCACCTTCATGTTTGCTTCATCTTTCTTTTCTTTGTGTTGGTACTCGGTCTTTCTTTCTCAGGTAAGCAATGTCTTTCTTTCTCATGTAAGCAACCGACCTCTTCTTTCTGTCTTTCTGTCTTTCTGTCTTTCTTCTTTCTTCACGCTAATTTGCTGTTGTGCAGCCGGTCTTCAATGCTTCATGCTTGTTTCTTGCTTTCTTCCTCTCCACTTGATTAGATAGAGTTTATTCCATCTTCTCTTTCTTGCTACGAACAGGGTGTGAACCTGGGTGGTCTGATACCAAGTATTGGAAATCAGCCCTTCATTTAACCTACCTACAAAGTTACAAATATTGACTCTCATGTGACTTACATAACAACCAGGAAATATGGATAAGTTATTGGGTTTTCCCACTGCCATACTATTTTCAAGAAGGAAAAATTGATTACACACCAAAAACAAATGACAACCTAATCTATTTATCGACTACTAACTAAACAGATGTACCTTTAAAGAAGTTACACATCCAAAAAGTAAACTACCAGAATGTGGGTATACAGTGACTACATGATATCCATAATAATTGGCCGATTTCCATGCATATTGGTCAAAGCTATGACACATTCTCTTTCATTCAGCCTCAACTGCTTCAACTTGTCTTGCATAAAATAACTATTAACCAAATTAACCTATTTGGGTTATTAAGTTGCTCCGGCCGACCCATACCATAACCCGACTTAACTAAAGATTAATATCCATAACCCAAATTAACCCAAGATTAACCAACATCAACTCCATTTCTTTACCTAAGTAAAAGAACTACCCTTATGTTTCAAGAGGGAATAAAGTTTTACTTTATTTTCCAAATCCGAGTAGGATTTATGATTGATAATGTGAAACTCCAAGAGTATGAAAGTTTTAAATCATCTAAAGAGACACTTGCAATAATTCTTCATGCATTTCTCCTAGTTTCGTATGTTTGTTAACTGATTTTTTGTATGCTTATAGCTCCAGAACATATGGGTAAGGACTTAAATATATGTTCCACAAGACAGGTACCTCTTCCATAAATCCGTAATAATTGACATCCAATAAAGATATGATTCTAGTTTTAAAGACCCCTTATACAAAGGTTTGCGAAAAGATAAAGAACCAATACCAAATGTGGGTATATTACCCATTCTTGGTAATTTTCCACAACTAATTCTTCGAATGAGATATGATAATTTTGTGCGACATAAGAACGTCTTTGAATATTACAATGTGCAAAATTTTAAAATATTAGTAATATTTAACAAAAGTATTTCATTAGTACGGTGTGTGTCTATATATATATATATATATATATATATATATATATATATATATATCTTATTCGACATTTTTAGTAGGTAATCTGCAACTTTGGCGCGTCAAGGTAGACTTTTCGCTGACGTGGCATGCCACGTCAGTATATTTCCTTCATCATGTAAGGCCCGAATCTCCAGGTAAAAACTCTTGCAATTATTTCAATTATCAATGGACTAGACTTGAGTATGTTGGCCGTACACAAGGTACGCACGACGTACTCGTATGCATGCACGAAGCGGGGATGTCCCCTACGTACGCTGGGCGTACCCATGCGTATGCAGGGCGTACGCAAGCCAGGGGCAAACCCTAAGTTTTAGGCTTTACACCCTATTCAAGCTCATTAAGCCCCCTAAGTCCTTCAGGATCAGCCACTATTTCCTTTTTGAGCTAATCTTGACACTCTAGCCATCTTGAGATTTTCTTGAGCTTACTAAGAGTTTTTGGGTGTTCTTTTGTGATCTTGAAGAAGAAGAAGACTTGATGGGAAGCATCGGACAAGAAGGAGCGTGTATATCTAGAGGTTGTTCATCATTTCTAGCTCATTGGAGGTATAAAGTCTGAAACTTGTTCATTCTAAGTCTACATCTAAGTTTAGGGAAGAACTTAGCATATTTTGGTCCCATAACTTTGGTCTTATAGAGTATGGACTACTCAAGACCATTTCAGTTGTCCTTTTGGGCTCTTAGGAGTTCATGAAGTCATAAAAATCAGATCTTGGAGGTTAGAACTCAACCATGCATGAGTTGGTGACCACTTAATGGAGATAGAAGGCTTAATCCATGGTTTGAGTCCCATTAAGTCATGCAAAAGCATAAAGTTTGCAACTTTATGGCTTAATACACTTTAATGAACTTAGATCTAGATGTTATAAGCTTAATGGGTTAAGACATTTGGAGTAAGTTTGGTTGTCTGACCAGTATGTTGGGCGTACTCCTGAGTACGCTGCATGTATAGGGCCAGCGCCCCGATTCCGGATCAGCAACGTACGCGAAGCATACGAGCCACCTACGCCCCGCGTATGTCCGTCTGTGGGGCTTTGGAGTTTTGGGCTCCGGATTAGTTGGGCTTTTTTCCTTGATTGAGTTTGGGCCTTACGCCTATTTGTGGTATCAGGTCATTTGTGGGATTTAGCCTATCATGGAGCTCTTGGGCCCATGTTGGGCCTTAGGGTCCTTTTTAATCGGACTTAGAATGCCTTTTGGGCTAGTTTGGATTTAGGCCTTGGCGGGGTAGGCACAGTAAGGCAACGATTAAGCAGCCTTTTTGCTCTTAAAGTCAGGATATAGGGTTTGTACTGGGCAAGTGCCCCGATTCCGAATCAACAACGTACGTCGGGCATACGAGCCAGGTACGTCACGCGTACATCCGTCTGTGGGCCTTTGGAGTTTTGGGCTTGGGATTAGTTGTGCTTTTTTCCTTGATTGAGCTTGAGCCTTAGGCCTATTTTTGGCATCAGGTCATTTGTGCGATTTAGGCCATCATGGAGCTCTTGGGCCCATGTTGGGCCTTAGGGTCCTTTTTAGTTGGACTTAAAATGCCTTTTGGGCTAGTTTGGATTTGGGCCTTGGTGGGGTAGGCCCAATAAGGCAACGATTAAGCAAACTTTTTGCTCTTAAAGTCCGGATTTAGGGTTTGGACTCACGGGTTGGATTATTGACCTAATTTCTAATTAGGGTTTCATTGCTTGTGATTTAGTGAGAAGATTTCACGAGTCAGCAGCCCGAGTGTGATTTGATATCTTCAGTCTGAGGTGAGTTTCCTTCACTGTACCCATGGGTCGAAAGCACCAATGCCAGCACACTAGAATATTCTTATAGAGTGATGATCGTCTTCGTGACAATTATTTGTTAAGCTTGTATATGCTTGATGCCTCTGTGACGCTTATGGTTATGATTATATGTGTTAGTTGTAGAGGTGAGATAGACCCGTTACTGGTTGAAAGATACCGAGGGGTGAAATAGACCCAGTGCCGGTTGAAAGATACCGAAGGGGTTGAAATAGACACAGTACCGGTTGAAAGATACTGAAGGGGGTGAAATAGACCCAATATGTTTTTTTGTTATGTATGTATGGTATGGGGTATTTTAGGGGAACCCACTAAGCTTTGTGCTTACGATTTTCAGTTTATGTTTCAGGTACTTTCAGCTTGAAAGGGAAGGGCACGGCCGATCGCACTAGATCCATCTATGTTTTTCCGCATCACGTGATTTAGGGATTTTGTAATCTGATAATATTTTACTATGGTATACTCTCGAATGTCTTGGTATGATTATCGTATGATTGGAATGAATTCAAAATAAAAAAATTATCTGAATTTTTGGGATATTACAAGTTGGTATCAGAGCCTTGGTTTGAGGGATTTAGGCATAATCTCTGGTGTGTCTGAACTCAAATCAAGGATTTGGTAGATTTTCCATAAGAAGAAACATTTTAAATAAGGGATTTTAATAAAATAAAGTGGTGTGATGCTTGCAATCAGCCGAGCTCAGGTAAGTCTTCCGAGAATACCCATACATCTTATATGTTTTACGATATGATATGAGAATCGCATGCTACATTAGGATTAAGGATCTGATCAGGATTTCATGATAGTATGCTAGGAGAGATGCCTTTATGTGCCTATTGTATGAGCTTATAGATCTGCATGCTAGTATGCGATTAATTATCTGATAGGATGGCCTATTTAGGTTATATTCTAAGTTGTATTGCTTGATGCTCAAATGCCGCGTGCTTTGTGCTTTTAGGAAATTTTATTAGCACCAGCTCACTAGTGGATGAATGCATTTGGTTACATATTATTGAGATTAGATAATTTTAGAAGGATATGTTTAACTCTATTGTGTAGCTCTTCTTTGAGTCCAACCGTTGTAGTGTGGGACCTTTCATTCAAAGAATTATCTAGTACTGATAATATGTAATTGTATTTATATGGTAGTTAGATGGTATTAGTGGAGTTCCTTCTGCAACTGATAGTAGAGAGTGGTAAGGAAAGGAACCCTAGGAAGTTCCTGGAGTATGTATTGGCGCGTAGGACGCCTTATAGTATGAGGATGGTATTAGATAAGAAGGAGTGACTAGGAGGAGTCGGGGTAATCCGTGAGGAGGGTATAGAAGGTTTGGAAGGAAGTATTGGGCCTATACTACTAGAAGAACAAGATTTATATGTAACACTTGGATTTGTAAGTTTCATGTTTAGCCCTCCATATTAAAAAGCTTGGCATTTTGGTCCCTTTGATTAGTACTCGGGGCGTACCATAGTGTACGCTTGCCATACTAGCTGCGGAATGGTTGCAAAGCTCATCCCCGTACGCTGGGCGTACGTGACCCGATAAGAAACCTTACTTTTAGGGTGTTTCAGCCTATTTAAACCTTCTGATAGCCTCACAATGTCATTTTTAGACAGCCTCCATCCCCTCTTGTCCAGAAAATCAAACCCTAAGTGAGATCTTGAGAGTTTGAGCCTTTAAGTGTGATTTTTGGTGCTTTGTGAAGGAGAAGAAGAAGTGAACCATTTGGAGTGGTTCTTGGAGCTTGGAGATCTGAGATTTGTTCTTCATTTTCTTTCCTTGTGAGGTAAAAAGCTTCCATCTTGCTAATCCATAATGCTAGATCTAGTTTGGGTGCCATTTTGTGCTTTTTGAGTCCATGGTTTGGGTGTTGAACCTCTTGATTCACTCCAGAAGTGATTGATGGTAGATCTAGGGTCCTTTAGGTCCCTTTGTCCATGAAAATGCAAGCTTGATGGTATTTTTGGTCTCATGCATGTGTTAACTCATTTGTTAAGCTCTTTTGAGCTCTAAAAGCCTCATTACGCTATGCATGCACTTAAATTTGGCAACTTTACGTGATAAACCACCTTAAGGAAGTCAAATCTAAATATTTGAGTGAAGTCTTAACCCTTTAAGAGCTGGATGAGAAAGTTCGTTAAGAGGGTGGAGTACGCTAGGTGTACAAGCCCTTAAGTGACTAGGCTAAGCGTACGAGCTAAGTACGCCCTGCGTACTCAACAGTGGGCTTCAGTTATGTGGGCTTCTCGGTAATAGGCCATGTTGGACTTAGGTTGTCTTGGGCCTTGTTGGGCCATCATAATTCTCTTGATTACGTTGTTAATACTTTATTGAACCTTTGGTTAAAGGCCCATGAAGGGGGTTTGGGCACAATTTGGAAAATTGGGCCATATTTTGGCGTTGGATGATTATTTTGGAATTTTAGCTTTTTGGACATTTGGCTTGGGCTTTGAACTTGGGCCAATTTAAGAAGGGTAAAATGGTCTTTTACCCTTGTTTGGACTCTTAGTGTGAGTTGGGATCCAATTACTAATTGGATGTTATTTTGTGATAGCGCAGAGATTTTAGCAAGCCAGTAGCCAGAGATTTTTTTGTGAGATTCAGCAATGCGAGGTGAGTTTCCTCACCATGTTTAGCGGGTCTAAGGCACCAATGCCGGCCCATGATCAGTTAAGCTAGGATACTAGATGTCTGTGTGACTCTTGTATGTGTATATTCTTATATGATTTGTATGTTGGGCAGGGCCCGTTATGCAACTTTGGAAGGGGCCACATATGCAAGTTTGGGCTGGGCCCGTTATACTCAGTGGGCTGGGCCCGTTATGCGAGTGTGGGCGAGGCCCGATACACTCATTGGGTGGGGCCCATCATGTGTTTTTTTATGTATGGTATGTGGTATTTTGGGGAACTCATTAATCTTTGTGCTTACGGTTTTCAATTGATGTTTCAGGTACTTCAGGATCAAAAGGGAAGAGCCCGGGAAGATTGCAGAGCACACACCACCTTTTTCCGTATTTTGAGATTTACTCTAATATGTTTTGATGTAATGACATACTTTGATCTTTTGGGGTTGTATGAAAATGTTTGGATTAATGTTTTTATTAAATCAAAAATGAAATTTTTGGGTCTTATTTTTGGGACGTTACAAGTTGGTATCAGAGCCTTGGTTTGAGGGATTTAGACATACTCTCGGGTGTGTCTGAACTCAAACTGAGGATATGGTAAAGTTTTTCAAAAAGAAATGTATTTTTAAGAAAAGAGTTTTCTATGACAAGAAAGGTTGTGGTGCATGCAATCGACCTAGCTCAAGTAAGTTTTCCCAAAATACCAATACATGTTATCTGATATGATTTGATCTGTGAATCTGTGAATCGCATGATAGTTAAGGCTGAGGATCTACTCAATATTTGCATGATAGAATGCTAGGAGAGATGCCTTTGCATGCCTATTGTATGAGCTTGTAGACTTGCATTCTAGTATTGATCAGCCAGTGATAGGGTGGCTTGATTAGGTGATGCTTGGTTCTGATCACTTGATGCTTGAATGTTGCTTGGTTTGTGCTTTTTAGGAGTTCTCACTAGCTTCATCTAACTAGTAAGCGAATATGCTAAGTTACATATTATGGAAACTAAATAGTTTTAGAAGGTTAGGTTTTAACTCTAATGCATAACTCTTGTCTGAATCCAACTGTTGTAGTGTGAGACCTCTTATTCGAAGAATTATCTAGTTTTGGTGATATGTAATTGTATCCGTGAGCTAGTTAGAGGAAGTTAGAGGGAGTTCCTTATGTAACTGATGGCAGAGTGTGGTGTGGAGTTTGCCCTAGGAAAACCTAGGATGAGATATAGTGTTAGAACCTTGTCTTGATGAGGGTTAATTTTATGGATATAAGGTAACTTGGCGGATTCAAGGAAATCCTTGAGGAAAGTACGGATAAATGTGGAAGGTAGTATGGGTCTGTACTACTGGAAGCAGAGGATCTATACTTAAGCCAAGGAGAGTTGCGATGAAACTAGGAAGCTTGTAGAGTTTGTGATCCATGGATATGTTCGGATGCTTATTCTAATGGTTTGTATGGTCTATTTTTAGTATGGTGACTCTGCAAGGCAGACCTGTTGCCAGTTCTGGTGCTGGAGAAGGCTCGAGCACAGGTTCTGGAGTCGAGCAGTTGGATGAGTAGACAAGGGATTTCATTTCGTCTGAGATTACGCGTTTCATTCTTGAGCAGACTCCTGTGATATTTGGCACGGTCAAGGAGGGCATTCTGGAGATTTTGGATAAGCGGTTGAGCTCATTTCGTTATGAGATGGTGGCCTTGGTGGGAGCGCGTTCTTTAGCCTTCAGGGAGTTCCGGGTATGTGGAGCTCTGGACTATCACAGGGCGAAGGACCCGATAGCGAGCAGGAGGTGGATACCGAGCAGTTGCCCCGAGGGGGCAAAGGTCAGACTTGCTTCCTGTCTTCTGAAGGACAGGGCATAAGATTGGTGGGAGGAGGTGCGACACGCAGTTGGTGATCAGGTTGTTGAGAAGATAACATGGGATGATTTTGTGATCAGGTTCAGGGCTGAGTTTGCACCGATAATTAAGGTGCAACAGTTAACGCGAGAGTTTCAGGATCTCCGCCAGACTACTAAGACGGTGGCTGAGATCACCACGATTTTTCAAAAAAGGGCACTTTTGGTTACGCAGTATGTGGCGGATGAGCAGATGAAGAAAGCGAGGTATCACGAGATGTTGAGGTGCGATATCAGGCAGTTTGTGAGCCGATCCAGTTGCAAGACACTAGAGGATATGATAGCATGGGCTAATGAGAGGGAGATTGATCTCGAGATAGAGATGAAGAGGAATTCAGATGAGGCTCATGTATTGGGGGGTTCGGGCAAGAGGACCAAGGTTGCTGACGCGAGAGGGAAGGGCCAGCAGGGTCGGGGCCGCTGTGGAAAGTACGATAGGATGCATGATGGGGCGTGCATGGTGGGTGGTTCTGGATGCTTCAAGTGCGACTAGACATGTCATATTAGTAGGGATTGCACTGCTACTACCACCACCACTATGGTATCTGATCTGATTTGCTTTCATTGCAATCATAGGGGCTACAAGAAGGTCCATTGTCCGAGTTTTGCTGCAGCAGGATCGGTGTCAGTACCTGCTCCTGTAACTCTTCGGATTACTGACGACCGCCAAGGCCGAGCGGATGCACCTGTGGTAAAGAGTAGGGCTTTTCAGTTGACAGTCGAGGAGGCTCGTGCAACTCCCGATGTGGTGACGGGATCGTTCCTCGTGAACGGTATTTCCGCTTTGGTGTTGTTTCATCCGGGGGCTACACGATCCTTTTTATCACTTGCGCTTAGCAAGAGGTTTACTGGAGCTTCGGGGGAGCTGGATTGTCCATTAGATGTCGAGATTGTAGATGATAGATCTGTTCAGGTTGTGAGAGTTCATCGGGGTTGTACTCTTCAGTTGTTTAGTGATGAGTATTTGATATATCTAGTTCCTATTCCTTTGCGTGGGAACAAGGTTATTGTGGGTATGGATTGGCTGAGCCCTAATGGGGCGGTGATTGATTGTGAGCAGCAGTTAGTCCAGGTTCGATCCCCGAGTGGGGGAGAGTTAGCGGTTCAGGGAGAGAGAGCTCAAAGTGGTTCGTTATTGTTTTCAACAGCGAGGGCCAGATGTTATATTCAACAGGGTTGTTCAGGATTTATCGCCTATGTCATGGATACATGGTGTCACAACTAGCATTTTAGCTAGGAAGTTATGTCTTCATGTAAAGATCAACTCTTGTATAACTTGTAATCTAAGTTGATGTCATGTACTCCGCTTATTCAAAATCAACCATATGAATCAAAACTCATGAGTGAAGTTCAAAACCTAATTCAATACATCTCATTACCTAACTGTGGGTTTGAAACCCTAATAGCCCGGTTCAAACATTTTAATGGACCAATAAACCCTCAACTAAATTCTTTTAAGCTAAGAGTCTTCAATTGGGCCCTAATTGGACCCACATTCATTAAACTATAACATTTTGGGCCACAAGACTTTTTACGGGCCTTATTGGGCCTAAACTGTCGCACGTCATTTTCATAAGCCCTATTGGGCCGTAAACTATCTTCTTGGGCTTCATTGGGCCGAAAACCCAAATTTATTTATCATTTTGGGCCGTAAACCCTCATATGGGCCCAATGGGCCGAAAACTCCTATCATGAGCCTTATAATTTCGAAAATACTCAATAATGGCCCAAAATTTTCCTTTCTCTCCTCTCATTCTCGGATTTGAGTATATATATATATATATATATATATATATATATATATATATATATATACCTGTAAAAAAAAGAAATAATATGGGAAAATTTTGAGGAAGACACCTCACCATTGCATGGTGAGTATCCATGCTTAATATCCTTCATGTATCCATGAAAACTCATACCTCTAGGCAAGTCTTTTCACTCCTTCCCCATCTTCTTCTTATTCTCAGCCTGAACAACTCACCACCACCTTCATTTCCACTTCAAACTCACTAAGGAAATCCTCTCAAATCTCTCAAGGAAACAAAGAAAAATCTTCCCCTTTTCTCTCAAAAAACTGTGATTTGTGTGGGTTAGCTCAAAGTAGATCATTTCAAGATCACATTCTAGGTAAGTTACTTCACTATTAAGTTGAATAAATCCATCTTATGTTTAGATCTTCATCAAAACATCACAAATCTCGTGTTATACTGCTAGAATCATCATATTTTTCGAGGAACCTCTCAAGGAAGTGTGCTAGGCTGAAATCTCCTCCAATCTCTTCACCAAAACCGAATCCAACACCCTAAAGTGAGTTCATACCCCCTATTTTCGGTTTTTACTATGTTTTGGGGGAGAATACAAGTTGTTTTGTGTAGATCTACGTGTGTATGCATGATTTTGTGTGATTTCATGATATATGTGTGATTATGTGTTATAAACTCCATGAACTTGAAAGTATGTGAAAATATGATGATATATGTAGAACATAACATTTATTGCAAACTTATTATCTAAAGAAAGGTTTTAAAATACTTCAAAGTTGCTTAAAACTAAGAAAATTACATAAAAGGTCCAAAAATGGCAAAATAATCAAAAATGAGGTTATTATATGTAACTCACAGTTTTAAGGGACCAAAAAGGATTATTTTTGATAAATATGAGTCCTTATGGAATTTGTGATTTTAAAAGGGTTAAAAGTGTAGATTTTCACAAATGCTCCTCATTTTTGGGCCAAAACTGTAAATTTTTGGACTTTTGTGACTTAAGTGTCATTTTAAACAAAGTTGTGCCAAAAATGAAAATTTTCCAATAAGAAGAACTGAAAATATAAATTTATTAGATCTTGGACCAAAAAGATAAATTTATTTATAAATGGGCCGAGAATGCACATTTTCATAAAATTAAGCCAAAAATGATATTTTTGACAAAAGTGAGTTAAAAATGTTATTTTTACTAAAAACTAGCCTTAAATGCAAACTTTAGCCTTAAAGGACCTAAAATGTCATTTTTACCAAAAATGTGCCATAATTGTAAATTTTCGGTTTTTAGGACCGAAAATGTCTTTTTACAAAAAGTGGGTTTTTTTATGTCATTTTAATAAACAACGAAGCTTAAACAACCAACGTAACAAACCACAGATCAATTACGTCATTTATACTTTTATTGGGCCTGGAATATAATTTACATGCTTAGTGGGCCTTAGTTGTCCACTTACACGTTTATTGGGCCTGGAATATACCTTATATGCTTATTGGGCCTGGATAATAATTTACATGCTTAGTGGGCCTTAGTTGTCCACTTACATGTTTATTGGGCCTGGAATATACCTTATATGCTTATTGGGTCTGGAATATAATCTACATGCATAGTGGGTCTTAGTTATCCACTTACATGTTTATTGGGCCTGGAATATACCTTTCATGTTTATTCGCGTAAATTCGATTAAGGATCAAGTGAGACGTTTCGTTTGGCACCAAATAAGTGTACAAACGTAGACTGTAGTTATAACCAGAGTCTCCCAGAGAGAGAGCGAGAGTTTGTGTATAGATCTATACGGGGGCGACACCACACACCTGAGCTGTTCGCTACAGTTAGACTAGGCCAGTCTAGGGTGACAAAGCTTACCTTAAACAAGTCGGCGTCTTATAGACGTTATGACAGGCGAAATTGTCATTATCAAGTATGGTTACACCGGCTCACTTAGAGGAATTAACACCATCATAAAATTTACGGGAAACAATCTTTTGTGGAAAATACGGTAACCTACACGTACTGGTACTCAACCTCGGGTGTTGAGATTCCAACATTTCATAAGCAGACAACATCGGGTTGTCTGGGGTCATTCTCTTTATATTCTCACAAATGTTAACCCACATGCATTAATACAAGATCAGACACAAACATTTCAAACCGTTTTTCAGAAAATATCGGATTATCTAGTGTTTACAAAGTAATACAAAACATTTTTTTTTCCTAAACATGCTTATGAATTCACAACATTATATATGTTGACCTTTTTAAATTAACTTGTATTCTCAGGAAATCGTTGAGCAGGTTGGTCAACAAGAATACCTGGATATTTTGGTATGTTTTGTTTTCATCATACTCTGGATATTTTGGCATGTAATATTGAAATACAATCTTTGATGTAAACCAATGACAGTTGTAATATTACATGTGTGATGATGATGATGTTATGTTTCAATTATATAGACTGTAACGATACTACAAGACTGAAGTCACTCAAGCCACCAGACGTTTCAGCCGTCTGGTTCGAGGGTGTGACACACGGGATAAGGGTAAGGTGACCGTGGATGATGTGTCAATTGTATGGGATTATCCTGATGTGTTTCCAGAGGATTTTCCTGGGGTGCCTCCGAAGAGGCAGGTTGAGTTCAGGATTGATCTGGTTCCAGGTGCGGCTCCAATAGCCAAAGCATCGTATCGGTTGGCTCCTCCCGAGATACAAGAGTTGTCTACACAATTACAAGAGATGTTAGACAAGGGATTCATTTGACCGAGCAGTTCGCCATGGGGAGCACTGATCTTGTTTGTGAAGAAGAAGGATGAGGCACACCGTATGTGCATTGACTACCGGGAGCTGAATAAGGTAACAGTGAAGAACTGTTATCCACTCCCGAGGATTGATGATCTTTTTGACCAGCTTCAAGATTGATTTCCGATCGGGTTATCATCAAATGTGGGTTAGATAGGAGGATATGCAGAAGACAGCTTTACGGACTCGTTATGGTAATTACGAGTTCGTGGTGATGCCTTTTGGGCTCACCAATGCTGCAGCCGCGTTCATGGATCTCATGAACTGTGTGTGCAGTCTGATGCTGGATCGGTATGTGATTGTGTTATTGAAGATATCTTGGTCTATTCCAAGACTCAGGAGCAGCACGAGGAGCACTTGAGGGAAGTGTTGGAGACTTTGAGAAGGGAGAGACATTTCGCGAAGTTCTCCAAGTGTGAGTTCTGGTTGCGTGAGGGGCAGTTTTTGGGGCACCATGTCAACCAGAATGGTATTCTGGTCGATCCGGCCAAGGTCGAGGCCGTGATGCAGTGGGAGGTTCCGATGTCTCCATATGAGATTCAGAGTTTCCTTGGTCTTGCTGGTTACTATCAGAGTTTTATCTAGGATTTCTCCAAGATAGCTGTTCTTTTGACTCGTTTGACAAAGAACACAGTTACATTTTGCTAGGGGCCTGAGCAACAGGCAGCTTTTTAGACCTTGAGATAGCGGTTGTGCGAGGCACCGATTCTGAACCTGTCGGAGGGTGTTGAGGATTTTGTGGTTTATTGTGATGCGTCGATCACGAGTTTGGGAGCAGTACTGATGCAGAGGTGTCGCGTGATCGCTTACGCTTCGAGGGAGCTGAAGCCTCATGAGGCGAATCATCCGATACATGACTTGGAGCTGGGGTTGTGGTTTTCGCCCTCAATATTTGGCGGAATTACCTCTATGGGGTCCGTTGTACCATTTACATGGATCACAATAGCCTGAGGTATCTGATGGATTAGCCGAATCTGAATATGAGGCAACATCGGTGGTTGGATTTGATGAAGGATTATGATTGTGAGATCCTTTATTACCCAGGGAAGGCTAATGTGGCGGCCGATGCTCTCAGCCTCAAGGCGATCACGGCTCCGATCAGAGACATACTTTTGAGGATAACCGTTATTACTCCACTGTTGGAGTGGATTCGTGAGGCTCAGGTCGAGGATACGAAGGATGAGAACCGGAAGAGTGAGCGTATTGTGGGTCAGGTGGCTTACTTTGATTATGATAGTCGTGGGTTGTTGACTCCATATCGGCGGGTTTGGATTCCGTATTGGGGCGGTGTGCGTCAGGTTCTGATGGAGGAGGCGCACAAGGGTAGGTTCTCTATTCATCTCGGGGCGAGAAAGATGTATAGGGATCTGCGTCATGATTATTGGTGGCACTGCATGAAGCGGGATGTGGCGTGGTATGTGGAGCGGTGCTTGACTTGCAGAAAAGTCAAGGCCAAGCATCAGCGACCTCACGACAAGATGCAGCCGTTGGAGATTCCCGTATGGAAATGGGAGGATATTACCATGGATTTCATCACAAAGTTACCCCAGACTGCGCGCGTAGTGGATTCGATTTGGTTCATCGTGGATCGATTGACCAAGAGCGCGCATTTCATTCCGCTTCAGGAGAGTATTTATGCAGAGAAATTGGTTGAGATTTATATCAGGGAGGTTTTGGCACGTCATGGGGTGCCGGTTTCGGTGATTTCTGACAGAGATGTCCGGTTTACTTCCAGATTTTGGAAGAGGTTCCATGACGAGTTGAGTACTCGTCTCCATTTCAGCACAACATTCCATCCGCAGACCGATGGTCAGAGCAAGCAGACGATTCAAACATTAGAGGATATGCTCTACGCGTGTGTTTTGGACTTTGGTGGGAGTTGGGATACATATCTTTCGTTAGCGGAATTTTCGTATAACAATAGTTATCACGCCAACATTGATCGACCTCCTTTCGAGATGCTCTACGGGAGGAAATGCAGGACCCCGATTTGTTGTGACGAGGTCGGTCAGCGGGTTATAGGGAGTACCGAGGCGGTACTCAAGACCACTAAGTTGATTCAGCAGGTTCGGAGTAGGCTCCAGATAGCTCAGAGTCGGCAGAAGAGTTATGCGACAGGCTCCGATCAGACTTAGAGTTCCAGGTGGGGGATATGGTTCTCCTGAAGGTGTCACCTTGGAAAGGTGTCGTCCAATTCAGGAAGAGGGGCAAGCTGGGCCCCATGTATATTGATCCTTTCAGGGGTTTGGTTCGGGTGTGTCGGGTTGCATATCGCTTGGATCTTCCAGATGAGCTCAGTCAGATTCATAGCACGTTCCATGTCTCTCAGCTATGGAAGTGCTTAGTGGATGATTCCGCAGTGGTACCGTTACAGGATATTCGGGTGGATGGCCTCCTGAATTATATTGAGAGACCAGTGGTGATTCTTGATCGGAAGACAAAAAACATTGAGGAACAAGGTTGTGGAGTTGGTGAAGGTGAAATGACAACACCGCAAGGGTTCGGAGTCGACTTAGGAGCCGGAAGAGGAGATGAGGGAGCACAATCTGGAGTTATTCGGTGCAGCGGACTTTGAGGACGAAGTCTGATTCAAGTGGGGGAGAATTGTAACACTTGGATTTGTAAATTTCATGTTTATCCCTCTATATTAAAAAGCTTCGCATTTTGGTCCCTTTGGTTAGTGTGCGGGGCATACCATAGTGTACGCTTGGCGTACTAGCTGAGGATTGGTCGCAGAGCTCATCCACGTACGTTGGGCGTACGTGAGCCGATAAGAAACTCTAGTTTTAGGGTGTCACACCCTATTTAATCCTTGTGATATCCTCACTATGTTATTTTTAGACATCCTCCATCCCCTCTTGTCCAGAAAATCAAAGCCTAAGTGAGATCTTTAGAGTTTGAGCCTTAAAGAGTGATTTTTGGTGCTTTGTGAAGGAGAAAAAGAAGTGAACCATTTGGAGTGGTGCTTAGAGCTTGAAGATCTAAGATTTATTCTTCATTTGCTTTCTTGGTGAGGTAAAAAGCTTCCATCTTGCTAATCTATAATGCTAGATCTAGCTTGGGTGCCATTTTGTGCTTTTTGAGGCCATGGTTTGGGTGTTGAGCCTCTTGATTCACTCCAGAAGTGATTGATGGTAGATCTAAGGTCCTTTATATTCCTTTGTCCATAAAAATGCAAGCTTTATGGTATTTGTGGTCTCATGCATGTGTTAACTCATTTGTTAAGCTCTTTTGAGCTTTAAAAGCCTCATTAAGCCATGCATGCACGTAAAGTTGGCAACTTTATGTGATAAACCACCTTAAGGAAGTCAGATCTAAGTGTTGGAGTGAAGTCTTAACCGTTTAAGAGCTGAATGAGAAAATTGGTTAAGAGGGTGGAGTACGTTGGGCGTACAAGCAGGTACGTTGCGCGTACAAGCCCTTAAGCGAGTACGCTAAGCGTACGAGCTGAGTACACCCCGCGTACTCAACAGTGGGCTTCAGTTATGTGGGATTCTAGGTATTGGGCCATGTTGAACTTGGGTTGTCTTGGGCCTTGTTGGGCCATCGGAATTTTCTTAATTGGGATGTTAATATTTTATTGAATGTTTGGTTAAAGTCCCATGAAGGGGGTTTGGGCCCAATTTGGAAAATTGGGACATATTTAGGCCTTGGATGATTATTTTGGAATTTGGGCTTTTTGGACATTTGGATTGGACCAAGTTAGGGAAGGGTTATGAGTCGGGATCCAATTATTAATTCGATGTTATTTTGGAAGACTCGGTACCATGACATGTTGAGATCAAATATTAGGGAGTTTGTCATTTTCTCCACCTGCCAGACACTGGATGACATGATATCTAGGGCCCGAGAATGGGAAATTGATTTGGAACACATAGGTAAGAGGAAGGCAGAGCATGGGCGGATGACTGAGGTTTCTGTGAAGAAACCCAAGGGTTTCGATTCCAGATCGAAGAGCCAGCAGGGCCGAAGCCACTGTGGCAAGTGCGGCAGGGCTCATGAAGGGGACTGCAGAGCGGGTGGTTCAGGATACTATAGGTGCGGCAGGACATGGCATTTCAGCAGGGATTGCACTACTACTACCATCACCACCCAGACATCAGATCTGGTTTGCTTCCATTGCAATCAGAGGGGCCACAACAAGGCAAACTGCCCGAGTTTAGCATTAAGAGGACCAGTAGCAACACCTACTCGGTTGACCCTGAGGATCACTGATGACCGCCAAGGAAAGTCGGAGGCGGCAGTTGTACGGAGCAGGGCATAACAACTGATAGCCGAGAAGGCTCGTGCATCACCCGATGTGGTCACTGGTATGTATCTTCTCCTTACCTTCTTATTTATGTTATTTGTTATTCTTATATGTTTGCATTGTTGTTTAGGGTCGTTCCTTGTGAACAATATTCCTGCATTAGTCTTATTCGATTCGGGAGCTACCTGATCTTTTGTATCCCTTGCTCTTAGCAAGAGATTTGATGGTGTTCTAGGAGAGTTGGATTACCCACTAGAGGTTGAGATCGCAGATGACCGTCCAGTGCGAGTGTCGAGGGTTCAGTGGGGATCCACTTTGGAGATATTCAGTGAGTAGTATCCGATTGATTTGGTTCTGATTCCCCTGCGCGAGAGCAAGGTCATTGTGGGGATGGATTGGTTGAGACCCAATAGGGCGATGATTGTTTGTGGGCTTCAGTTGGTACGTGTTCGGACCCCAAGTGGGGGAGAGATGTTGATCCACGGTGAGGGTTCTCAGCGTGGGCCGACTCTCTGTTCGGCAGCCAAGGCCAGACGTTATCTTTAGCAGGGATGTTCCGAGTTTGTGACCTATGTGATGGATACCATAGATAAGGGTGAGGTCACCATAGATGATGTACCGATTGTTTGGGAATACCCGGATGTGTTTCCGAAGGATTTACCGGGAGTGCCTTCAGAAAGGAAAGTGGAGTTTCGGATTGACTTGGTTCCAGGTGCGGCTCCGATAGCCAAAGCACCTTATCAGTTAGCACCTCCAGAGATGTAAGAGTTGTCTATGCGTCTGCAGGAGCTGCTAAAATAGGGATTTATTCGGCCAAGTAGTTCACCATGGGGAGCGTCGATCCTATTTGTAAAGAAAACGAATGGGAAGTATCGGATGTGTATTGACTACCGGGAGTTGAACAAGCTAACGGTTAAGAACCATTACCCACTCCCAAGGATCGACGATTTATTTGATCAGATTCAAGGAGCATCTTGGTTCCCATGATTGATCTGCGTTCGGGTTATCACCGGATGAGGGTCAGAGAGGAGGACATGCAGAAGACGGCCTTCTAAACTCGTTATGTCCATTACAAGTTCATGGTGGTGCCTTTCGGGCTCACCAATGCTCCAGCCGCATTCATAGATCTCATGAATCGTGTATGTAGGCAAATATTGGATCGGTCTGTGATTGTGTTTATTGATGACATCCTGGTCTATTCCAAGACCCAAGATCAGCACGAGGAGCACCTGAGGGAGGTATTGGAGACTCTGAGGAGGGAGAGATTATACGTGAAGTTCTCCAAGTGTGAGTTCTGGTTGCGCGATGTGCAGTTTCTGGGTCACCTTGTCAACCAGAACGATATTTTGGTCGATCCGGACAAGATTGAGGTGGTGATGAGGTGGGAAGTTCCAAGGTCTCCATCTGAGATTTGGAGTTTCCTTGGATTGGCAGGTTACTATCGGAGATTCATTCAGGATTTCTCCAAGATAGTGGTTCCTTTGACCAGGCTGACAAAGAAGACTATCACATTTCGTTGGAGGCCTGAGCAGTAGGCAGCTTTTGAGACCTTGAGACATAAATTGTGTGAGGCACCGATTCTGACCATGCTGGAGGATGTTGAGGACTTTGTGGTATTTTTTGATGCTTCGATCACGGGTTTAGGTGCATTATTGATGCAATGGGGTCATGTGATTGCTTACGCATCGAGGCAGCTGAAGCCTCATGAGGAGAATTACCCTACACACTATTTGAAGTTGGGGGCAGTGGTGTTTTCCCTCAAGATTTGGAGACATTACCTCTATGGGGTCTGCTGTACTATCTACACGGATCACAAGAGCCTACGGTATTTGATGGATCACCCGAATCCGAACATGAGGCAGCATAGGTGGTTAGACGTGGTAAAGAATTACAATTGTGAGATCCTTTATCACTCGGGGAAATCTAACGTGGTGGTCAATGCTCTCAGTCGCAAGGTGGTTGCGGCACCGATCAGGGATTTATGTTTGAGGATGACAATGATTACCCCAATATTAGAGCATATTCGAGAGGCTCAGATTGAGGCTATGAAGGAAGAACACCAGAAGAGTGAGCGCATTGTGGGTCAGGTGGATTCCTTTGATTATGATATCCGGGGGGGTTATTGAACCTTCATCAGAGGGTGTGGGTTCCGTATTGGGGTGGTGTGTGGTAGGTTTTGATGGAAGAGGCGCACAATTCAACATTCTCTATTCATTCCGTAACGATAAATATGTATAGAGATCTTCGGCTTGATTATTGGTATCCATGTATGAAAAGCGATATGGCATGGTATGTGGAGAGGTGCTTGACTTGCAGGAAAGTCAAGGCCAAGCACCAGCGACCCCACGAAAAAATGAAGCCGTTGGATATACTCGTTTGGAAATCGGAAGAGATTACGATCGATTTTATCACCAAATTGCCTCGGACGGCGCACAGAGTGGAATCGATATGGGTCATCGTGGATCGATTGACCAAGAGCGTGCATTTTATCCCGATTCAGGAGAGCATCTCTGCGGAGAAGTTGGCAGACATCTACATTCGAGAGGTGGTGACCCGTCATGGAGTGCTAGTTTTTGTGGTCTCTAATAGGGATGTTCGATTCACTTCCAGGTTCTGGAAGAAATTCCACGAGGAGTTGCGTACTCGTCTACGCTTCAGCACGGATTTTCAGCCGCAGACAGATGGTCAGAGTGAGCGGACTATCAAAACATTAGAGTATATGTTGCGCGCATGCGTTCTGGATTTTGGCGGTATTTGGGATACATATCTTCTGCTAGCGGAATTTTCGTATGACAACAATTATCATGTCAACATCGATCGACCTCCTTTTGAGATGCTCTATGGGAGGAAGTGTAGGACCTCGATATGTTGGGGTGAGGTAAGTCAACGGGTCATGGGGAGTACCGAGGTGGTACTTAAGACGACAAAGATGATTCAATAGGTTTTTGGCATGCTTCGGACGACACATAGTCGACAGAAGAGCTACGCGAACAGACACCGGTCAGACTTGGAGTTTCAGGTCAGGAATATGGTACTCCTGAAGGTGTCACCTTGGAAAGGTGTCATCCGATTTAGGAAGCGGGGCAAGCTAGGCCCCATATATATAGGTCCTTTTAGGGTTTTAGCTCGGGTGGGTAGGGTAGATTATCTTTTAAATCTCCCGGAGGAGCTCAGTCATATTTACAGTACCTTTCACGTCTCTTAGCTGCGGAAGTGTTTGGTTGATGATTCCGCGGTGGTTCCATTGGAGAATATTCAGGTGGATAACCGCCTGAACTACATTGAGAGACCGGTGGCGATCCTTGACCGGAAGACGAAAACCTTGAGGAATAAGGTTGTAGGTTTGTTAAAGGTGCAGTGGAAGCATTAGAAGGTTTCTGAGTGGACATGGGAGGCTGAATAAGACATGAGGTAGCATTACCCACAGTTATTTGTGACATCGGACTTCGAGGACGAAATCTGATTCAAGTGGTGGAGAATTGTAACACCCGAATCGCCAGGTAAAAACTCTTGCATCTATTTCAATTATCCATGGACTAGACTTGAGTACGTTGGACGTACACAAGTTACGCACGACGTACTCCTATGCATGCACGAAGAGGGGATGTCCCCTACGTACGTTGGGCGTACCCATGCGTGCGTAAGGCATACACAAGCCAGAGGAAAACCCTTATTTTTAGGGTTTGCGCCCTATCTAAGCTCATTAAGCCCCAAAGTCCTTCACCTTATCAGCCTCCATTGCCTTTTTGAGCTAATTGTGAAACCCTATGCATCTTGAGGAGAAGCAGTGGACAAGAAGGAGCGTGTAGATCCAGAGGTTGTTCATTATTTCTAGATCATTGGAGGTATAAAGTCTGAAACTTGTTCATTCTATGTCTAGATCTACGTTTAGCAAAGAACTTAGCGTATTTTGGTCCTATAACTTTGCTCTCATGGAGTATGGACTATTCCAGACCATTTGAGATGTCCTTTTGGGCTCTTAGGAGTGCATGAAGTCATCAAAATCGGATCTTGGAGGTTAGAACTCAACCATGCATGATTTGGTGACCACTTAAGGGAGATAGAAGGATTAATCCATGGTTTGAGTCCCATTAATTCATGAAAAAGCATAAAGTTTGCAACTTTATGGCTTAATACACTTTAATGAACTTGGATCTGAATTTGGACGTTATAAGCTTAACAGGTTAAGACATTTGGAGTAAGTTTGGTTGTCTGACCAGTACATTGGGCGTACTCCTGAGTACGCTACGCATACTGGGACAACGCCCGTACGAGCCAGGTATGCCGCATGTACGTCCGTCTTTAGGCCTTTTGGAGTTTTCGGTTCGGGATTAGTTGGGCTTTCTTCCTTGATTGAGTTTGGGCCTTAGGCCTATTTTTTGTATTAGGTCATTTGTGGGCTTTAGGCCATCATGGAGCTCTTAGGCCCATGTTGGGCCTTAGGGTCCTTTTTAGTTGGATTTGGAATGCCTTTTGGGCTAGTTTCGATTTGGGCCTTGGTGGGGTAGGCCCAATAAGACAAGGATTAAGCAGCCTTTTTGCTCTTAAGTCGGGATTTAGGGTTTGGACTCACAGGTTGGATTATTGACCTAATTTCTAATTAGGGTTTCATTGCTTTTGATTTAGTGAGAGCATTTCACGAGTCAATAGCCCGAGTGTGATTTGATATCTTCATTATGAGATAAGTTTCTTTCACTGTACCCGTGGGTCGAAGGCACCAATGTCGGCCTACTATATTATGCTTGTAGGATGATGATTGTCTTCATGACAATTATATGTTATGCATGTATATGCTTGATGCCTCTATGACTCTTATGGTTATGATTATATGTGTTAGCTGTAGGGGTGAGATAGACCCGTTACCGGTTGAAAGGTACCAAAGGGGGTGAAATAGACCCAATATCGGTTGAAAGATTTTGAAGGGGGTGAAATAGACCCATTACCGGTTGAAAGATACTGAAGGGGGTGAAATAGATCAAATATGTTTTTTTATTGTTATGTATGTATGGTATGGGTATTTTGGTGGAAATCACTAAGCTTTGTGTTTATGATTTTCAGTTTATGTTTTTCTGGTACTTCCAGCTCGAAGGGAAGGGTCTAGCCTGATCGCACTGCATCCACCTATGTTTTTCCGCATCACGTAATTTTGGGATTTTGTACTCTGATAATATTTTACTATGATATACTCTCGGTAGTTTTGATTTGATTATCGTATGTTTGGAATGAATTTAAAATGAAAATTTTATCTGAATTTCTGGGCTGTTACACATCATCTTCTCTCTGGTGAGGTCGAAGGAAAAGAATAAGAGGGAGAACATAGTTATCATATTCACAATCATCATGCCATCACCAACACCACATCCCATCACCATCATCAAGAACCGAGAATTAGAGTTGTCTTTGTAAATCAATCATGAAGACAGAGAAAAAGAAGGGCACCACATACTAGATTCGATCATAGAGACAAACAAAGAGAATATAATGTTTTTCCCTGTAATGTTTATCATTCTCCTATAGTTCTTATAGTTTTCATTTTTCTTGAATATGTTTCCCCCGTAGTGCTTATCATTATCCCAAAATACTATTTTTTTAGATTTTAGTAGGATCATTTTTGTTTTTAATATAACTATATCATAAATGTTTTTATTTTTATGTATTTTCAATATATATCCCATAAAAAATGTCTTTCCTAAAATAAGTTTCACATTTTGTCAAGAATGAATACGTATTATGTCAAGAATGAAAACGTCTTTAGTCTATAATGAAAACATATTCTGTCAAGATTGTATATTTAAAAAAGAAAACACTTGTGCTTGAATGTTTGTGTTTTTTTCTTTTATAGTCTTCTATTGTTATTCTTTTAAAAGTATTTACTTTTTGAAAAACGAATACTCATATAATCAATAAACGTTTCCTAAAAATCTGCCAAAAAGAAGTGTATTTCTTAAAAAGTTGGATATAACTTATTTGATTATACACAGAAAGTCTATTTTACCATTTTAAATAATTTAAATAAAAAAATATTAATTTTTTTTATTTTAATTACAATCATGTCATTGATAATTATAATGTTGGATTTCTTAGATCTAATGGCTAGGATTGAATTACACATTAACACAATAGATATTAGTTACAAACGATCATAACCTTATATATATATATATATATATATATATATATATATATATATATATATATATATATATAGAGAGAGAGAGAGAGAGAGAGAGGTAAGTTCAATTGAGAAAACAAAAAATGTTGAGAATGAGAGAATCATTTCCAGCCAATCAATTATTTTTGCTGCAGAATGTTCCGGCATACCGGGCCGACGAAAGATGACTAATATTCATATAAGAATATAAATATAAATGTATTCATATATGAATACACCACTTCCCTCTACCACAAACCACCACCACCGCCGCCACCAACCACCACCAACCTCCACCTCAGCCAACACCCACCACCGCCATATTTATATATGAATAATCACTTCCGTTATACTTATTCATATATAAATATATGTATTCATATACGAATACACTAATTCTTATATATTTATATATGAATATGATCTTTTCCGTCGGCCCGGTACGCTGGAGCGCTTAGGCGGCAGATTCGAAATGAGTGGCCCAAATTCATTCTTCGTTCTCAACCTTTTTTTCAATTGAACCCTCCGTTATATATATATATATATATATATATATATATATATATATATATATATATATATATATATATATATATATATATATATATATATATATATATATACAGAGAGAGAGAGAGAGTGAGAGAGAGGTTCAAATTTGGATTGACATCTATTGTGCGGACGTGTGGACAGTGCTATTCTGTGAGAATGACAAATATTATATATATATATATATATATATATATATATATATATATATATATAGAGAGAGAGAGAGAGAGAGAGAGAGATAGAGCTATATATATCACGCATTCTCACTAATTAAATCGTCTATAAGGTTATTATAGACTTTTTTTTATTACTTTTATTTTGTCAGAATGTTTATTGAGTCGTATTCTGTAAGAATGAAAATGAGTGAAAAACGATGCATGAAAACAAAATTAAATAAGAATTATTGAGAATGAATGAAAATGAGAATAGTTGTATGAGGTTGAACGTATTCTCATTACTAAACAACTTATTCTCTTAGTAATTGTCATTGAATAGCATTGTCCGCACAATAGTTGTCTATCCACATTATAACTTAGCCCTATATATATATATATATATATATATATATATATATATATATATAGATATATATATATATATAGCTAGGTTCAAATGTTTTAACTAAGTATTGTGTTATTGTATGCACCAATCAGATTTTAGATAAATCAAATCATTTAATAAATAAGATAAGGGTATTATATATATATATATATATATATATATATAGCTAGGTTCAAATGTTTTAACTAAGTATTGTGTTATTGTATGCACCAATCAGATTTTAGATAAATCAAATCATTTAATAAATAAGATAAGGGTATTATAGTAATCTTATTATTAGTTAATTATGGTAAAATAGATATATAATTGGATATTAGCTGTATTCCTAGATTCAAAACCCTAAATTGAAGTCAATATCGTTTTTTCCTTCTTCACTTCTCAAATCCGATCGACACCTCCCAAAATTGCACCTCCTCTTCTTCGCGTTTCCCCCCTCCGGTCGATAGAAGCCAAATGATTGCAGCTCCCTTCTCTATTCTCCAATCGATCGATGAAATTAACAGCTCCTTAATCTTGCTGATTGATCGGACGTAATGGTCTACCTTTTCCTCCTCTATTTCTGATTCGAATAGAGGAGCCGGAGCCGATGAATCTAAAATCTCTGGTAGATGGAAAGACGAAGGATAACCTATTTTCTCGACTTCAACATCTGATGCAACTCCTGGATCGATTTATCGCTTGTCGCCCTACAGGTTGCGTAATAATTATATTATTTCTTCTCCTCCTCCATATGAATCACCGTTCACCATGACAGAAAACTTATTCTGCGAATGTTGAATCGTACAGGTCCGGCGAGGAATCACAGGATTGTGATGGTGGCTTTGTACCCGATTGTGAAACAGAGCATCTATATGTATTACGACATGACCGATGCCCTGAGTATTTTGATAGGTCAGTTTAGAGAGATTGAGATTTCAGATTCCGACAAGGTTTACGAGTTTTTGAGACGAGTAAGAAAGCAGTTCGACGAGCTTGACAACTTTTACGATTATTGCAAATCTATCGGCCTTGCAAAGACTCTCTTCAGCTGTTCTAAATGTCATTACTTCTTCTTATATGATAAAAATCAATTTGTTTCTGTAGATGATTAAATGGATGATATTGGTGCGATTCCAATTCTTTTGGAATGGAATCACGAATTCCAATTCTATTGGAATGGAATCATGAATTCTAATTCGGTTGGAATGAAGTATGGATATGAATTCCAATTCTGCTGGAATGGAATCATGAATTCTAATTCTATTGTAAATCTTAACAATTGTTACCTGTATTCTATAAGAAATAATGTATTTTTTGTTTTTATTCTTCAATTGATTGTTCAAGAATTTATTGTTCTACAAGAAGTTTTTAAAATCATGATCAAGAAATAGGTTCAAGAATATTTTTATATTTATAGTTCAAGAATATTTTTATTTTTAAATATACTTATAAACATATTCTGTCAGAATCTCCGAATTAAAAGAATTAAAATTCGTAAAATCGGGTTTTAAAATTAATAGAATCTATGATCCCTTAAAATATGCAATTTTCCTTTATTAAATGTATATTAATTGACTAAAATACCCTTGTAATTAAATTAGATGATATTTTTCAATTATTTTTAATTTAATAATATGTATCGATCACTTTCTTAAAATAAGTAAAATTGATTGACCCACATTTATGCATACAATAACACAATAATTAGTTTGAATAGAATAACCTAGGCCTATATATATATATATATATATATATATATATATATATATATATATATATATATATATATATAGACACGTTATTAAATGTGAATAATATATTTTTAATTGTAAGAAATATATTTTTAAATATATAAATATGTTTTTAATCTGGTCTTGCATGTGCATGTTCATGTTTTAGCTTCTATTAAATCTCGCTACACTATTTGAAAACAAATGATAAATGCCCAACCATATATCACTTATTCTCTTTGCATTCTCATTTACACCTTGTACTTTCAACAATCTCACAAAGGTGAATTGTTTCCCTAACTTAGATAGCTCTTGAGCAATCTACATCAACAACAATACTGAAATATGCACATAGTTTTCTCAAGTCTTGCACTTACATTCGTGGTGGAGAATCAGTGACGTAAAAATACATCAATGTGTGCTCTACCGAGATTCCATCCTTTCATGTTTACTGGGTCCCAATCCATTTTATCATTCACTTTTTTGCATCATCTCCAGTCACATTTCTTCACCTTTTAGAATTTTCATCCTCAATTTGTTTCCTGATTGTGTTGTAAAACTCCCTCATAATGAAATTATCACCCCACCCCCACAAATAGTGGAAACGCGAATGATTAGTATTGAAAATGCCGATGACCACAGAAAAATACTGTGACGGTAGCAATTGGTCTCCGACAGCTAGGGATATGTTAACTGTAATGCATTCAATTCATTAAAGTTTAACTGATTGTAATTTTTCATTCTATTTTTTGTGCAATTGTATAAAAAATATATAAGTATATTGAATTTCTATAAATTTAATGGAATATATTTATAAAATCTAATTTATGACATATTTAATAATTAAGAGACCTTTTATGCAAGGGTGTTTGAGGTTTCATTTAAAAACAACCAATTGACTTATTGACTTCTTAAAAAGTCAATAAATCAAATAAAGTGTTTGACAATATGAAAATGATTTTTAAAATAACTTATTATTAAACTTTCAAAAAAGAAATTTCAATAAGTTAGGATTTTTAAATTTTCAAAAACTCCTTATAACTTCTTGGATTGTAAAAGACAAATATCATTTAAAACATGTATAAGCTAAAATAATTATTTTTAAACAACTTATTGAATTATTGAATTTTTCCATCATTAAAATTAATCCAAACATTTTTTAAAAAACTATTTTTCTTACCACCATAAGTAAATAAGTCTTTTTGCCTAAATGTACTTTTCATGCTCAAAATGAAATCCCACACACCTTGAATTAATATATATACTAAACCGCAACAAATAATAAAATTTTATCCATTTATTACTAATTAGGAATGTCATATATTCTTAAATTTGTAAGAATAATATCATGGAAATGTACGAAATCAAACAAGAAATAGAAAAATGACGAGACATGTGTTTAACACATTGTCCTTAAAACAAATTTGTCCGCTGCCGGGTGTTTATTTCCCACAATAGCTAGAAGTGGTTCTTCTAGGCCACCTGAACCCTTAATAGGCTTGGATTGTACTTAGATTCAACAAGAAGAAGAAGATGAAGTGGAGAAAAAGAGAGTTTTGTTGCACTCTTTGGTGTATCTAAAATTGTTGTCAAGAGGTTGTATTTATACTACAACCCATAACCAACAAAAAAATGATATTAAAACACAATCCGTAACCAAGAATATATTTAAGATCGTTCTTAATTATGAATTGTAAATGAAAATTAAACATCGATTTTCGATTATACACCATTCAACCCCTCAACTTTGGTGATTAGTTTCAATTCACCAATTATTTTTCCAATAATCCCACACATGAATTGAAATTGATCAAACATTTTTAAGCTGCTTAGTTAAAATCCAACAGTTGAATCATGCATAGTATGGTCATGCATAATACAACCCTTTCAGCCGTCCCTTAAGAGACATACTTATTTTACTTACTGAGCAGTAGACTCGATGTCCTTGAACTATTCATCCGCTTGTGTAAATAATCAATATGTGTCTCACATGATTCTCCCTTACTTAGTTAGGTTCTCATTGATGTGTTTGTTATGGTCATGGACACTTGCTTGGTTTTGTAAGAGCTCTTAGGAACGTTCCCATACAATTTTCATTGAAGCGACCCTACTTCTCTCTCACATAGGTGATTCTATAATAATCATTAAAAGTTAATTGGTGATGATTTCCAATTTATCATCCACGACTCTAAGCTTAACTCGCATCACTGTTTGTTTTAGGAATGGGTTGGGGATAGCCCCCACAATGATTCAAAAATATTATATGCAGTCAAGTAGGTTGTCTCATTAAACCTATATATCGGGATTTCCAGTCAAGTAGGTTGAATTTTCCTTCACAATAACTTATTAATTCATGGGTTTTAGTCTCATTCCTAGTAACGACCTCTCATTTCAAACATTTTATTAGCGGATCCGCAATCTTATTTTGATTTATGTAATCATTAAAGATAATACATCTTGAGAGTCATTGTTAAATGGTGTTATGTCTTTGACAAATACATCTAGACTCACTATCATGTACACATATAGGAGATATTGGCTCATCATGTGACATCTCCCAAGAACTTACAAAGCCCTTTAGTTCATTGTCCAACCTTGGATAAACTTGTAAACTTATTCTCCTATATTTTCTAATAAATGTTTACCATTATCAATATGATTATTACTACACCATAGTTACCACTATTGAATATGCATAATTATGTCAACATAATACGATAAGCATATGTACTACATGTATTTATGAATTCACAATGACATTGGCCAGATGTAATTATGAATATACCATAGATGAGTTTCCTTGCAAATATCATATTTTGCTATGCAATTTCTTTCTTTAATCATCTACATGTAAAATTCTTTAGGCATCATATCTCAAGGATCTTACTATGTCATAAAATAGAATAACACTTTAAAGTGCCATTTATATGGATCTATTTTATCACGTCCATTCATGTTGAATGACATATTTAGACTTTTGATACTCGTTGTTCCAAAGCTTGCTTTAATCATATAATCACTTTACTACTTACACATTTTGTTGCTTTCCCTCAGGTAAAATAACTGCTTGGCAGTTCCATGTAGATTTATACTTCTAAATCTATGTTTAAAAGTTTTAGTTTCATATCAGAATGATATAATTTCAAATTTCAAGAAGTTACAACCATATATAATTATAAGAGCATATAAATGAAATTAATCAAGGCAATATATTTCAAATATGCCATCAGCTCTTACTTCACATTTGGAAATCCACTAAATGGCAGTGACTTCTCAAACTCAATAGTTCAAATGATAGAACCATTATTAGTTTTTACAAATTAATCCAATATGACCTTCTAAGAAGCAATCATATGATTCCAATTTTAGAATACACATATTTTCATTTCATAGTCCTTTTAAATTAATGTTGAATAGCTTAATATTCATCAAAACCTATATCTTGTGTTGATGAATTCCAACAAATATTATTGGATTTAATGGAAATAGCTTCTTTGTATATAGAAGTATCATTTGATTCTAAATTTCCAAACAAGAAATCGGTGCATATTTCTATTGAAAAGCATGGACCATTATGTTCTAACCGATTCTAATATTCTTTGGATCTGTCTACTTTCATTTTCCTCTTGAAATCCATTTATAGCCTAGTAATTTACATATTAGAGGTATATCCACTAGCTCTCATGTGTGATTTGGCAAGATAGAGTCCATTTCACTTTTAATTGACTCTTTTCATTGAGGTATTTTAGAGGAAGTGAATTCCTTTTTGAAAGTTTGAGGCTCTCTTTCAACCATATACATGCAGAAATCATCTCCAAATGATTTCTCACTTGTACCCGTTTACTCCATCATGATCTATTTCTTCCTCCATTTCTTCTTCATGAGAGGATTCTTTGTGCCCAATTGTTTTGGGGCACTTGTCTTTTATTTATCAAGACATGGAAACACATTTTCAAAGTATAATGCATTTGTTGATTCCAATATTATGCCTTTATATTTAGAGTCGTGTACAAGAAAACAATAAGCACTATTGTTTTGTGCATAACCATTAAAGACGCAACCAACAATCTATATCTAATCCTTACAACCTTGGGGTTAGGTAAAACAACCTTTGTGAGACACCCCCATATTTGAATGTATTTGTAAGATGGTTTTATAATCGACCATAACTTGGATGATGTTTTATTCGTTTTCTTTTGGGGTACCTTATTTAAAAGGTAATTATTTGATAACAAAATTTCCCCCCGTATTAAGGGTAACAACCTAAAACTTAACAACATGGCATTCATCATTTCCTTTAAGGTGTGGTTTTTCCTTTCCGCGATGTTATTTTGTTGTGGCGAATAAGGTGAAATAATCTCATGTCTTATACCATGATTTGCACCAAATTCTTTAATGGTGATACATATTCACCTCCACAATCACTTCTTTGTAATTAAATCTTTTTGTTGAGTTTATTCTTAACTTCACTTTTATACACTTTCAACTTGTCTATCGTTTCATTTCTACTTTTAAGTAAGTAGACATAACATAGTTTAGTGTAATCGTCAATAAAAGTGATAAAGTACATATTTCCACCTTTAGATGGATTTGAATTCATGTCACACACATATGTGTGAATTAATCCAAGTGGTTATGTTGTCCTTTCAATGGACTTGAATGATTGTCGTGTTAACTTTGATTCAACACAAGTGTCTAAGTCTAGCATGTCACACATTAGAAGAATCAAACAAATAAGTGGAAGGGTTAGTCATTTCATTGATATAATTAGGCTTATTAGCCATTACATGGAACTTAAGCATTCCACCATTTGCGTAGCCCTTGACCATAAACATACCTTTTGGTTAATAAAAACTTACTAGACCTTTTCTAGGTGATACCACTTATGAAATATTTTAAACACCAAATTTAAGTGTTTAGAATAACAATTTCAAGAATCAATTTATGCCTCAACTTGGACAAAGAAAAGTAGATATGCACCACTTTAAAGTTCTTGAACCACTACCTCTTTGAGCACACATGACAGGTAGCACCTAGATCAATCCATCACTTAGTGGAATTAGCATCCATAGAGTTCACTAAGGAAATCATTCAATTATAGATGGTGACATTTCAGAAATCATTTAAACACCAAATACAATTATTTAAGCTTACAATTTCCAGAAAACATTTCTATCACTTGCTTGGACAGAATTCAAGAAATTATAAAATAGCCAAAACTATTATCCAAATCTATAACCTGTCTCAAAAATATATTTCAACAATTCTAAAATTATGAAATTAGAAAATTATATCTGAAATTCTAAAGGCTAAAACTAAAATTCTAATAAGAAAATCTACATTTGGAAACTTTTTCTGAAGACTGAAATCAGAAACTGAAAACTACAATTCTAAAGTTTAAAATATACAATTCAGAAGTCTGAAATCATAAATAGTTAGACTATGTAGTTACATTTATAATAAGTATAGGTTATTCAAATGTAAATATTAAACTCTTATATAGAGTTCCTATGTAATCATTTCCAGTTAATCAATATACACGGTCTGATTTGGTATCAGAGCGAAAAAACCTCTTGCCGCCTCCAACCCTAATTTGGTCGATCATCCAAATCAGCCTATCTTTCTCTATTCTTTCTGATCAATAATCAATACAACAACATGTTTACCATTTTCACCTTCACTCCTGCAGAGAAAACAACCCATAACACCCACAAATTTTCTTTGACTCTCTCACCTACAAACTATGGTTTCTGGAAAGCGATGATTGAACCATTCTTAACTACCAACCATTTGATTGGTTATGTAGACGGCACCCTTCAACACCTTGAACGGAAAATTACAACAGAGATGATGTAACTGATAACCCTAGTTATTCTCGTTGGATTGCCAACGATGCTCATGTTCGCATGCTGATCCTATCGACCATCTCTGAGGCATGTTTTCAACATGTTCAAGGTACAACTTCTAGAGATCTTTGGCTTTCATTAGAACGTGCCTATGCTCCAAATTATGCCTCCTATGAATACACATTAAAAACACAATTGCTAAGAATAGAGATGAAAGGAGACGAAAATCCGCTTAACTATCTTAGTCGTGCATTGGAATATGCATCGACTCTAGCCAATATTGGCAAATATATGAAGGACAAGGACCTGGTTATGCTTACCATCTCGGGTTTGTGCGACGAATATAATGGCTTAAAATCAAACTTACTGGCTCGTCAACCACCAGTTACTTTCAATGATCTGCATGGTCTCTTCTTTGATCATGATTACATGATCAACAAATCAGCCTCTTTACCTACTACCACATCACCACATGTATTCATTGCTATAACGGTAGGTACTCCTACTAACTCCTTACCTGATCTTGTTGCTATTCAGTCCCAACTTAACAATCTACACTTGTTAGCCTCTCAACTAGGGTATCAACTAAACCCTATTGGCTCACAAAACACACAACCACAAGCTCACTATGCCTCTCGACAATTCAATAACTGAGGTAACCAAACTCGTCGAGGTAACTTTCGTGGACACTCACAAGGTAACTAGAACAACCGAGGTCGTGACAACAACCTTAATACTCGACATTTTCAGTGGGCTTCAACTCATAACATAGTATACGGTCAGTACAACCGTTGTGGTATAGGACATCTACCATCGCAGTGTCCAAATCAGCCTAACAAATCCAACACTCAAGCTAATGTTGCCACTTATTCAGAGTCTGGTTCCACATCAGCAACAACATGGTTCCCTGACACTGGTGCAAATAGTCATGCTACTCCTGACTTATCAAATCTTGACAAATTCTGAAGCTTATCGTGGTAATGACTCACTCTGTGTTGGTAACGGTAACCCTCTTCCTATCGTTCACATTGGTTCTTCAAAATTCTTTTCTCCTAAAAAAATCTTAATCTTAAAAATATTCTTCATGTTCCTCAACTTCAAAAGAATCTTTTATCTGTTGAACAGTTATGTCGTGACAATGACGTTTATTTTGAATTTCACACTTCTTTCTTCGTTGTGAAGGACGAGTTTACACATAATATCCTCCTTTCGGGTCCATGTGATAACGGGCTCTACTCACTTTGTCTTCCTTAACTCAAGTCTCTTCCCAAGCTTGCCTTCACAGCCACCAAAGCTTCCTCTATCATCTGGCATCAATGTCTCGGGCATCCACACGAACGTGTTTTGAATTATATTATTTCTAGTTATTCTTTACCAATTTATACAAAACTTGGTTCTACTTTATGTACTTCTTGTCAGTTGGGTAAGTCTTCTAAACTTTCATTGCATAACTCTACTTTTCATAGTAATACAATCTTTGATTTAGTATCTTGTGATGTTTGGGGTCCTTCCCCTACAGTCTCTTTTGATGGTCATCGATTGTTTCTCTTATGTGTTGATCATTACACTCGACACATGTGGTTTTACCCACTTACACATAAGTCTGATGCTTACTCTACAAATACAAATTTCATTACCGTAGTTGAACAATAATTCAATACCAAACTTAAAAGTGTACAAATCGATTGGGGAGGGGAATTTCACCCCCTCACTTCTTTCTTCACAAACCTTGGCATTATTCACCGACGCTCTTGTCCCCACACCAGTGAACAAAATGGAATTGTTGAGCGTCGTCATCGTCATGTTGTGGAAACTATACTTGCTCTTTTTGCGCAATCTTATCTTCCTCAACGTTTTTGGCACTTTGCTTTTGAAACTACTGTTTATCTCATAAATCGCCTTCCTTCTAGAATTTCATCAAACAAATTTCCCTTTCAACTTGTCTACAACAGCAAACCAGACTACTCGTTTCTTCGTGTTTTAGGTTGCCAATGTTTTCCTTATCTTCGACCTTGTAACCATCATAAGATTGATTTTTTCTGTGACATCCCCATTTTAACGACCAGAAAAGATCGATTTGTTTATGTTTATTTAAAAATCAGAGTATCCTTTTTTAAAAATAGTATTAGGGAATTTGTTCCCAGAAAACACGATAAAGATGTTATCAAAGCATTTCCGAAGAAATGTATTTTTATTTAAAACATTGGGATGTCATTGTCAATACAGAAACATAAGCATAAAGAAATATTTCAAGCCGTACAATAATTAAACTAGTGGCCTAATACTCCTTGAATCTCTCAGCAAAATGTATCTTTCATATAGCCACCTGTGATACAATAAACTGAGTGGGTCAGGCTGGGAAACCCGGTGAGTACATAGGGTTTTCAACCCATAATAATATAATTATTATGTTTAATCATCAAACAATTAACCCAATTTCTCATCCCCATTATCTTCTTTATTCTTAAGACTCTATCCTAAGAATCATATATTCATCATTTATTTATTCCTAAGGATTGTCCTAAAGAATAGGCACGAAGTCCACAGCTGCGAATGTTATCTATTAGGCACTAAGTCCACAGCTGCCAATGTTTATTTATAAGGCACTAAGTCCATAGCTGCTAGGGTTTTTAGAGTACATCTGGTGAACACGTAGTTCAAAAACACCTACAGGTTGCGAGCCTGCTAGCGTTCCACTGGACTGTCTAGAATAGTCTATGGTCGTCATCTATACTTTGCTATATGACTGGATCAACATTAAAGTCAAGGCTTCTCATCATCTATATCATCTTTCCTCTCTCATCATTCATCTACCCATCTTTACCCAATATATTTATAGGTATAAAAATACATATATAGTTTAAATCACGTAAAACATGTAAAAATCGTTCATCTAGCATATATATCAGGAACACAAATAATAAGCACATATAACATGTATTAATATTAAATACTTCATATCTATGTGTAAGATGAATGTAACTATGCACTCACTTGTTAAAGTGACGACTTGAAATTTGGGCAGCGCTTCGCTTCTTGCAACTGTCTTTTCCTTTGACGAAACCTAGTATTATTATCACTATGTTTTAATATAATATTTATTGGGACTAATTATTAGTCTAGATTCATCATTAACTGAAATTCTACTTCACGATCTATCAAGTAAGGATCAGCCAGGTAGGACAGTTGGGAGGCAGGACCATTTCGACGTATAGCCTTTCTAAAATCCAACAACCAAGCCAACATGAACATTCTAGAAACCTCTCCCGTAAGTAGATCAATCAGTATAACGATTTTGAATCACTGATAAATCTTGTTTATAGGTTCATAATAACGATGATGAACTTAAACATAAGTTATACTTAAAGTATGGTAAGCATAACTCATTTACAAAGGTGTTTAGCGAGGAACCGGGGTCTGCGCGGGAAGAACTTCTGAATCGAAAGCTCTTCTTCTCGGGGCCTTCTGGTGCTCCGGTACTCGCTACTAACACCTAGGAGGTGCTAGGGAAAGGCTTAGATGGTTTCGGGGTGTTTGAGAGAGAATAGGTTGAAGAGGTGTGGAGAAACGGGGGAAAACGCCTTCTATTTATAGGCTGCCAGGTCGTACGTACGTGGGGCGTACGCAAGGGGACGCTGGGCATACTCCTAGCTACCTTGGGCATAATCATTCAAGGTGTCGTGCAAAGCCGTGGGGAAGAAGTAGTGGCCAAGATCTTGCCACGTGGCACTTTGAGGTTTAATCCAAAAATTAATTCTCTTCTAAAATCCATAACTTTCGCATACAAGCTCCATTTTTTACGTTCTTTATATCCACGCGTAGGTAGCGATGTAATCTACAACTTTTGTTTAGACCCCGTCGGCTAATTTTGAATTTATTTTTTAAAGTTATATTTTAACAGGCTTAGACAGTTAAAGTCCGTTAAAAATTCATAACTTTGTCATCTGTTGTCCGTTTTCGGCTGTCTTTATATCGTTGAGCTCTTATTAACGAGATCTTCAATTTCTCGTTTAGATTGTGTCGGCTAAAAATCGATCGATCTAAACTTCGATTTCTGAGTTGTATACTGCTACGCTGAATCTTAGAAAAATGATAACTTCCTCAAACGAAGTCAGATTTGGATGTTCTCTATATGCACGCTCTCGGTTTAGCATATACTACAAATTTAGTATAGATTTCGAAGGCTAAAAAGTAGGTTATCAAAAAATCATTTTTTACGTTACGCAGAGCCGTGCCGGTTTAATCGCGAAACTTCAATGGGTCATAACTTCTTCGTTATAAGTCGGATTTCAGCATTCTTTATATGTACGAAATCCTTGTGACATATAATATAACTTTGGTTAAGATTATCTATGCTAAATAATCTTCTATCAAAAAGTCATTTTTAACGCTTATTATCTCTGAATTGACTAGTCCGAATCTGCGGGCGTTACATTCGATCCACACCTTGTGTTTTTCTTGGCTATAGCCCTATCCACCATGGTTATCGCTGATTTGATCCTACAACCGAACAAATATACATAGTCTGACATGTCCTGTTCAATGAACATGTCTTTCCTTTTCATTCTTCACCGCCAAAACCAACCATCCTATCTTAAAACCCTTATACATCTATCTTTCCTACACCACCCCCAATCGAGGTCACTGATCCCGTTTTCACAAATCACTCCACCTCTACCAACACTACCACACATTCATCTTCTTCTCACTCACCTCCTCCACCCTCACCTCCTCATCCTCCTCGACCTCGACCTCTTAATCTTCATCAAAATCCTACTCGCACCTCCCGCTTTGATCCTTCTGCTTACAGTTCAACTCGTGCCCTTTGCTCTCAAAACAAACCCACTTCATTTACCGTTGCCAATAAATCTCCAAAGTGGCGTCTTGCCACGGCTAAGGAGTTTTAAGCGCTTCAAAAGTATTCCACATGGTCTTTAGTTCCTTACAGTGTTGCAGAAATCGGCCTTGGCGGCCGATTAATCGGCGATTAATCGCTTGGCGGCCTTAAACCGATTACGATTAGGGTGCTTGGCGGAAATTGGTCAAAATCGGTCAAAGTCGGCCTTGGCGGTCGTTGGTGGCCCTTGGCGGTCTCGGCGGTCATAGGCGGGAATTTTTTAAAATTTTCAAAAAAATTTAATTTTCAAATTTTACACCAAAATTTTAATTTTTCAAATTTTTAAGCATTCAAATTTTAAAATATTAAACTAACATTTTCAAATTTTCAAATTTTTAAATTTTCAAATACTTGGTTTTTTAGGGAAATTAGTTTTTTAAATGATTTTATTAATAATTAAGGGTCCCCGATTAATCTCCGATTAATCCCCGCCTAGTCCGATTAATCGCTTATCGCCAGTCGACCGCCGAGTGAATTTTACAACCTTGGTTCCTTATGTTAAAAATATTAATCTTATTGATTGTAAGTGGGTGTACAGGTTAAAGAAGGACCCACTGGGTAATGTTACTCGTCATAAAGCATGTCTAGTCGCCAAATGATTTAATTAACAATCGGGTGTTGACTATCATGAAATGTTTAGTCATGTAATAAAATTAACCACCATTCAGATTATTTTGTATCTTTTTGTGACCAATAATTGGGTTCTGCGACATTTGGATGTGAAAAATGTATTTTTTACATGGCGACTTACAAGAAACTATCTACATGAGACATCCTCCTGCCTTCATTGACTCAACCAAACCGAATCATGTTTATCTTCTTCACAAATCTCTCTATGGGCTCAATCAAGCTCCACGAGCGTGGTTTAACCGATTGTCCACGACCCAAACTCAACTTGGTTTTTCAGGATCCAAAACCGATCCTTCGCATTTCATTCTCAACTCTGGTGGCCCTATCGTTTATGTTCTTGTTTATGTGGATGATATAATTATTACTGGTGACAACCCGACAGCCATTGATCACATTATACATCGTCTCAGCTCCACTTTTTCCATTGAAGATCTGGGTCTACTTCACTATTGGGCATTGCGGTTGTACCTGACAAGAAGAATATTATGTTATCTTAACGAAAATATGTCCTCGAGATACTTCAGCGGTCCAGCCTCTCTGATTGCAAGCCAGCCTGCTCTCCGATGAGTCCCTCTCAACTCTTACATATTGATGATAGCCCACTCCATTTGGATCCAACCATGTATCGCCAAACTATTGGCGCTTTGCAGTATGCTACTTTATCACGCCCAGATATTGCTTTTACTATGAATCGAGTTTGTCTGTTCATGCATGCACCAACTGAAAACCATTGGTCTGCTGTTAAACGTATTTTGTGTTACTTAAAAGGCATAACCAATCTCATTATATTGATTCGTCATCAATCTGTTGAATAGCTACAAGCCTTCACAGATGCTCTTTGGCAAACATCAGCGTCCTTACCGATTCCGGATTACTCTGACTCGGATTGGGTTGGTCTTACAGTTGACATACAATCCATAGGGCGATTTGCCATCTATTTGGGATTTAATCTTGTCTCATGGACTGCTCGTAAACAAAAGACAATTTCAAGGTCTTCAACTGAAGAAAAATTCTGATGCTAATCTGATGCTTAATTGGTTTCAGAAATCTAATTTGTTTTTCTTAAAAAACTTATGTGTAAAATTGAGTTCTGATACAAAACTGATACACATTTATGATAAAAAATTCATACTAAACTTCTGAAATCGTAAATTCTGATGAATAAAACTGATGTAATATCTTATATAAAATCTAATGTAGAAAATCTGGAAATTTGATGCACAAACTGATACAAAATCTAATAAACAATTATGATGCAAACTGATACTAGATTTCTAAAAATTAATAGAAATTTATGAAGCGAAACTAATGTTTAATTTCTGAAATCAGAAAATCTAATGGTGTCTTTCAGCAAAACTATCAAAAATATGTTGTTTTTTTAAGTAAAACCAAGCTGTCATTTCAGTTTTATGGACTGTTTTTCAGTAAAACCAAATTGTTTTATGATTTCTAAAGTTGTTTTACATAAAACTGAAGTTATTTTTAACTAAACAAAACTGTTTTTCACAAAACAATGTTATTTTTAAACACAAAACTGCTATAAATGCATTTTCTCAGAAAATTGTTACACGAATGTTATTTTTATCAAAATCGACTAAGAAAAATAAAATAAAAAATCGTTTTTTTTTCTGGACTGCTGTTAAACCGAACATATAGGAACAAAACCTGCTTTATTTTTTTTTCTCTTTTCCTCGTGAAAAGCGTACAATATAAACAAGAATGCAAGTAAAATTGTTTCCAATTTCTAGTTCGTTTCGTACAAACGAATTTGTTTGAAGATTGTAAGAATACTATCACGGAAATGTACGAAATCAAACAAGAAAATAGAAAATGCTGAGGCATGTGTTTAACACATTGTTTTTAAAACAAATTCATCCGCTACCGGATGTTTGTTTCCGAAGATACAACAGTTAGGAATGGTTCTTCTAGACCACCCGAACACTCAGTAGGCCTGAATTTTACTTAGATTCAGTAAGAAAAAGAAGATGAAGCGGAGAAGAAGAGAGTTATGTTGCACTCTTTGGTGTATCTACAATGGTTGTCAAAAGGTTTTATTTATATTACAACTCACAACCACTAAAACAATTAAATAGCATTAAAACACAATCCGTAACTTAACCACTTGGGTTGTGGTGACATTGTAAGACATGTAAAAGATATGCTGAAAAACCTATTGATCCATGCTCAAATTCTGACACTACTTAACCCATGTGGCCATGGAGGTTCGTCTACAGTGACTCCAAGGCATGAGACATAATCTCATGTTTGCAGCGGGAGATTAATCGGTGCGTGAAAAGTGACCCGAAACCCTCGTTAAGGAAGTTCCATTTCCAAAAAAAAAAACACAATCCGTATTCAGACATTATATTTAATATCGTTCTTAATTATGTATGAATAATAACCGAAAATTAAACATCTGTTTTAGATTATACACCATTCAACCTCTCAACATTCATAATTAGTTTCAATTCACCAATTATTTTTCCAACAACACTTTAACCATGTCTTTTAAACTATTTTTGGTATCATGGTATCTTCATTTTTGCGTGTCACTATATTTCTATATCCCAAAACCATGTCTTTTAAACTATTTTTGGTATCATGGTATCTTCATTTTTGCATGTCACTATATTTCTATATCCCAAAAACTTTAGATCCAAAACCAAGGAAAAAAAGTGCATCTAACACTTTATAATCTAACTCTATCTAATAGCATGTTTTGGACATCATGGAATGATGGAATCGTTATTAGATCCACGAACCTGTCAAAGGTGAATATGAGAAAAATAAATACCGTACGGAAAAAGATTGAATATTCTATGAGCATTCCAAAAGTATTTTCAGTTTAAAATTCATATTCCATTTACTTGTATCCCAAGACAAATTTTTGAACAAGTCAGGTCCATTTTCAATTATTCAGTGACTTTCTTTTATTTGAATCACTTTTATTTATTAAACATACAATTTTAAGGGTTTACATTGTTCGTTTTAGTAAAATTTCAACTAACATTTGTTTTCTAAAATGCATTTTTTACATAATGTCTGTAATCGTGAACTAATTATGTGTGGGGTTCTTTTTATCCTTAATTTTAATACATGTTTAAATAATAATCAAGCATTCATGTTGAATTTCATGTCAAATGGACTATATTTAAAATAGATAATTAAACATTAGGTTATGTAATATAACTACGATCTATGCATTAACTCTTTAGGTTTGAATCAGTCAGTAAACGAGTTTAATTAGACTCATTTGATAATATTTACATCTATATTGTTTCCATATACTTTCGTAATATACTTAGTTAGGGTTATGAATACTATATATTTGATGCGGCAATCAACATTTCTAGACCTTTGTTATGATTCAGCGAGGGATTACATCCGTGCTAGAATTGAGCATCAGCGACGAACTAGGACGAATTTCTTTTAAAATAATTTGGCTGTGGATTAGTGGTAAACTGTAATTATGTTGCCAATCATTTAATACCTTTAAATCATTATCTACGTATAAGTGTCAAATTAGTGATCGTATTTGGATCCGTTGATAAATTTAGTGAAAAAACACATTGCTATATGGCTACAAGATTTGGTCCCTAAATCTGTCGTATTTGTAATTTATTTTTTTATTATATTTGTTTATTTATTTATTTTATTATTTATTTTCATTTTGGAAGTAAACTAGTGACGTAGAATACGTCGCCAGTTTTTTTTAAGAAAAAGTCCAAGACTAAAATGATATCTAGAAGTTAACGACATATCATGTCCGTCACTATTATTCGTCTTTAAATGTGATACAAGAAAAAAAGGAATTAGCAGCGACAAAAGTGGTCTGTAAAAGTTAGATTTATCACCGTAAACGTCAGGGGCGAATTTACCTTTATACAAAGAGTGTCCATGGACACCCCTAAATTTGAAATTTTATTTACAAGATATATCATAAATTTTAGAGGACACCCGTTGAAAAAATAAAATGAACACCCTTTGGATGTAATATGGATGTAATAACATAGAAAATATAACAATAAATTGAATGTTTACATTTTAACAATGGTAATCGATTCTAAATTATTAATGCTTACAAAAAGATCAGAAGCATAAATTTAGGAGTTAAACAAACAAAATATTTTTCAAAAATATAATAACAAAATCTTTCAAATATAATATTTTTGGTAGAAATTTACAGAAGGAAAACTAAACACATAAACAACAAATTATTATTTTTCTAGATCCGCTGCCAAACCCTTCGTCTTCTCAACACTGAATTCCCATCGGCCGCAAGCAATTATTTAGTCTCGCCGACGAGCACAGTTGTGGCCCTTTGCGATCTCCGGCGACCGCAATCTGCCTTGAACCGTTGTTGGACTCTTGTTTCAACGTTCTTGACTTCTGGTTCTGCATCTCTGATTTATCAACTGCTACATACGTTCGCATTTCTTACCATCTCTATCTTCAGTTGCAACTTGAAAGGGCTTCTCTTGCACTTGATTTATTTTTTAGGTAAAATTGTTTATCTTTTTTTAGAACTCTAGTATATTGAATTTAGCTATTTGGTGTGGTGTAAAAGCATCCAACTGAGTGTTATGTATATGAAGTATATGAAAAGTCAAAGTCTATAAAACTAGAAAAGTCATACTCTACACCTACAATTACTTTTGTGATGATATATGTCAGACACTAGAGACTAAAGTCTTGGAAGTTGGTATAATAAATAATAAACAATTACTCTATTAGAACCTAATTTACCTTTCCTGATTCTATTTTGATTTACATACAATTTATTTTGACGATTTATTTCTATGATAGTCATATAAATTTCATTTTGTTTCATATATAATTTGTTTTTTATTTTATATATAATCTGTTTTGATGATTTATTTAGGCATTATGCTAAAGTTTTTTAAAAGAAAAGGTGAGACAAGCTCCTTATCTCATGATCATGATAATCCACGACCAAACGATGAACGAACACCTTCTTCAAAGTATACGAGAGTTGATTTAAATACACTTCCCGCGGACCCCGGAGAAAGGCCAAGTATGGAAGTGTATCATGTAAATCAACGAGATGAGATTAGAAGAGCCTACTTGCAAAAAGGACCTTATCAACCTCGTGCTCATTCTTTCCAACAAAGAGAGATTGGAGGTAAACTTCATAGATTTAGTTCCTCTTGGCTTGATGATCATAAATACTGGCTAGAGTATAGTGTTAAACTAGAAGCAGCATTTTGTTTATGTTGTTATCTATTTAAATCTGAGATAAAAAACAAAGGTGGATCAGATCATTTTGTAAAAAATGGATTTAATACTTGGAACAAGAGAACAAATCTAGATCTTCACAATGATGGAAGCCCACATAATATGGCAATCCAAAAGTGTCAAAATCTGATGAACCAAAGACAATCCATAGCTACTGCTTTTGACAAGCAAACTGATTTGATGAAGACCAACCAACGCATTAGATTAAATGCTTCTATAGATTGTGCTAGATTCTTAGTGCGACAAGCGTTACCTTTTCGGGGTCATGAGGAAAGTGAGGACTCGAATAATAGAGGTAACTTTCTTGAACTTCTTCAATTCTATGCTGATCGAAATGATAAAGTGGGTAGTGTTGTGTTGAAGAATGCTCCGAAGAATTCACAAATGACATGTAGTTCAATTCAAAAGGACATTGTACATGCTGCAGCTAAGGAAACTATTAAGGCTATTGTGAAAGATATTGGAGATGAGCTCTTTGCAATTCTAGTAGACGAATCACGTGATGTGTCTTGTAAAGAGCAAATGGCATTGGTTTTGCGGTTCGTGAATAGTCAAGGAGTTGTTGTAGAGAGGTTTATTGGCATAAAACATGTCAGTGACACTTCGGCTTTGTGTCTAAAGGCGACTATTTATTCTTTTTTGACAGAATGTGGATTAAGTCCACATAGGATTCGAGGACAAAGTTATGATGGAGCTAGTAACATGAGCGGTGCATTTAATGGATTAAAGACACTAATTATGAAAGAAGTGAAATCTGCACAATATATTCATTGTTTTGCTCATCAGTTACAGTTAGCACTTGTGTTTGTTGCAAATAATCATCCTGACATCAATGACTTTTTTGATTTGATTTCTCGTTTGTTAGACATGCTTGGTTCTTCCTATAAACGTCGAGACAACTTAAGAGAGAAACAAGCAACAAAAGTGGTGGAAGCATTGGCTACAGGTTTCTTTTATTCTATCTTCTTTTTATTTTATGGTGTTTATGTTTTTTTGCTAATTTATTTTTTATGTTAATTTTAGGTGAAATTCAAAGTGGTACAGGTTTGAATCAAGAAGTCGGTATCAAACGACCTTGTGATACTCGTTAGGGTTCTCATTTTGGTTCACTCTTAAATATCAAGAGAACATATTCTTCAATTTGTAAAGTACTTGAAGACATTAAAGTTAATGGTTACTGTCAAGATCATAGAGGGGAAGCACGTCGTCTCTTGAGGTCATTAAAAACGTTTGATTTTATTTTTTGCCTACACTTGATGGTTGATATCTTAAGGGTCACAAATGATTTGAACATAACGTTGCAAAAAAAAGACCAAAATATTGTAAATGCGATGCATCAAGTGAGATCCTCTAAGGCCAGACTCATACGAATGAGAAATGAAGGATGGGAACTACTTTCAAATGATGTTACTTTGTTCTGTGAAAAATGTGAAATTGATATTTTGAATATGGAAGATCCATATTACAATGGAAGAAGTCGTCGCAAAGGCTCACAGGTTAGAAACTATAAAGTTGTTTATTTTTTCAAGTTTCTAAATTAATCATTAACACATTTTTCTATTTAATTCACAGATTAACTACTTACACCACTATAAGATTGATGTATTTATTGCGGCCATAGATATGCAATCTCAAGAGCTTAACAATCGATTTAATGAAGTAAACACATCATTACTTGTTTCTATGGCTTCTTTGTGTCCAAGTAAGTCTTTTCAAGCATTTAATGTCGATGAACTACTCAAGATGGCTATGTTTTATTCTAACGAGTTCCCAGAACGTGACATTGGAGCACTTAGAGCAAGTCTTCAAAATTATATTGTGGATGTACATGGAGATGCAAGGTTTAATAACTTGAAGGGAATTGGAAACTTGGCAAAGATGATGGTTGAAACAAGCAAGCATACAATATATCCAATGGTATATCTTCTACTAAAATTAGCATTGATATTGCCTGTTGCAACATCCACAGTGGAACGTGCATTTTCTGCGATGAAGTTGATAAAGAACGATTTGCGTAATAAGATGAGTGATCAATTTATGAATGATTGTCTAGTGTCATATATTGAGAAAGATGTGTTAGATGGTATTAGCAACGATGTACTTATAGATTTTTTTAAAAATATGTCAACGCGTCGTGAACAATTGTAAGACATTTGTGAGTATTTTTTAAATTTATTTTGATCTTTCTTATTAAAGTTAATAATATATTTGACTAAGATGATATTATTAACAAATCGACCCGATAACCAAATTTTTTGACCCATTTATTTTATCATTTCGTTTAAGTGGGACACATGTGAGTTTAAATCCTAGATTCGCCACTGCTTATTACGCAAATCGTTCTTTATCAACTTCATCGCAGAAAATGCACGTTCCACTGTGGATGTTGCAACAGGCAATATCAATGCTAATTTTAGTAGAAGATATACCATTGGTATATTGTATGCTTGTTTGTTTCAACCATCATCTTTGCCAAGTTTCCAATTCCCTTCAAGTTATTAAACCTTGCATCTCCACGTACATCCACAATATAATTTTGAAGACTTGCTCTAAGTGCTCCAATGTCACGTTCTGGGAACTCGTTAGAATAAAACATAGCCATCTTGAGTAGTTCATCCACATTAAATGATTGAAAAGACTTACTTGGACACAAAGAAGCCATAGAAACAAGTAATGATGTGTTTACTTCATTAAATCGATTGTTAAGCTCTTGAGATTGCATATCTATGGCCACAATAAATACATCAAACTTATAGTGGTGTAAGTAGTTAATCTGTGAATTAAATAGAAAAATGTGTTAATGATTAATTTAGAAACTTGAAAAAATAAACAACTTTATAGTTTCTAACCTGTGAACCTTTGCGACGACTTGTTCCATTGTAATATGGATCTTCCATATTCAAAATATCAATTTCACATTTATCACAGAACAAAGTAACATCATTTGAAAGTAGTTCCCATCCTTCATTTCTCATTTGTATGAGTCTGGCCTTAGAGGATCTCACTTGATGCATCGCATTTACAATATTTTGGTCTTTTTTTTGCAACGTTATGTTCAAATCATTTGTGACCCCTAAGATATCAACCATCAAGTGTAGGCAAAAAATAAAATCAAACGTTTTTAATGACCTCAAGAGACGACGTGCTTCCCCTCTATGATCTTGACAGTAACCATTAACTTTAATGTCTTCAAGTACTTCACAAATTGAAGAATATGTTCTCTTGATATTTAAGAGTGAACCAAAATGAGAACCCCAACGAGTATCACAAGGTCGTTTGATACCGACTTCTTGATTTAAACCTGTACCACTTTGAATTTCACCTAAAATTAACATAAAAAATAAATTAGCAAAAAAACATAAACACCATAAAATAAAAAGAAGATAGAATAAAAGAAACCTGCAGCCAATGCTTCCACCACTTTTGTTACTTGTTTCTCTCTTAAGTTGTCTCGACGTTTATAGGAAGAACCAAGCATGTTTAACAAACGAGAAATCAAATAAAAAAAGTCATTGATGTCAGGATGATTCTTTGCAACAAACACAAGTGCTAACTGTAACTGATGAGCAAAACAATGAATATATTGTGCAGATTTCACTTCTTTCATAATTAGTGTCTTTAATCCATTAAATGCACTGCTCATGTTACTAGCTCCATCATAACCTTGTCCTCGAATCCTATGTGGACTTAATCCACATTCTGTCAAAAAAGAATAAATAGTCGCCTTTAGACACAAAGCCGAAGTGTCACTGACATGTTTTATGCCAATAAACCTCTCTACAACAACTCCTTGACTATTCACAAACCGCAAAACCAATGCCATTTGCTCTTTACAAGATACATCACGTGATTCGTCTACTAGACTTGCAAAGAGCTCATCTCCAATATCTTTCACAATAGCCTTAATAGTTTCCTTAGCTGCAGCATGTACAATGTCCTTTTGAATTGAACTACATGTCATTTGTGAATTCTTTGGAGCATTCTTCAACACAACACTACCCACTTTATCATTTCGATCAGCATAGAGAAGAAGTTCAAGAAAGTTACCTGTATTATTCGAGTCCTCACTTTCATCATGACCCCGAAAAGGTAACGCTTGTCGCACTAAGAATCTAGCACAATCTATAGAAGCATTTAGTCTAATGCATTCGTTGGTCTTCATCAAATCAGTTTGCTTGTCAAAAGCAGTAGCTATGGATTGTCTTTGGTTCATCAGATTTTGACACTTTTGGATTGCCATATTATGTGGGCTTCCATCATTGGGAAGATCTAGATTTGTTCTCTTGTTCCAAGTATTAAATCCATTTTTTACAAAATGATCTGATCCACCTTTGTTTTTTATCTCAGATTTAAATAGATAACAACATAAACAAAATGCTGCTTCTAGTTTAATACTATACTCTAGGCATTATTTATGATCATCAAACCAAGAGGAACTAAATCTACGAAGTTTACCTCTAATCTCTCTTTGTTGGAAAGAATGAGCACGAGGTTGATAAGGTCCTTTTTGCAAGTAGGCTCTTCTAATCTCATCTCGTTGATTTACATGATACACTTCCATACTTGGCCTTTCTTTGGGGTCCGCGGGAAGTGTATTTAAATCAACTCTCGTATACTTTGAAGGTGTTCGTTCATCGTTTGGTCGTGGATTATCATGATCATGAGATAAGGAGCTTGTCTCACCTTTTCTTTTAAAAAACTTTAGCATTATGCCTAAATAAATCATCAAAACAGATTATATATAAAATAAAAAACAAATTATATATGAAACAAAATGAAATTTATATGACTATCATAGAAATAAATCATCAAAATAAATTGTATGTAAATCAAAATAGAATAAGGAAAGGTAAATTAGGTTCTAATACAGTAATTGTTTATTATTTATTATACCAACTTCCAAGACTCTAGTCTCTAGTGCCTGACATATATCATCACAAAAGTAATTGTAGGTGTAGAGTATGACTTTTCTAGTTTTATAGACTTTGACTTTTCATATACTTCATATACATAACACTCGTTGGATGCTTTTACACCACACCAAATAGCTAAATTCAGTATACTAGAGTTCTAAAAAAAGAGAAACAATTTTACCTAAAAAATAAATCAAGTGCAAGAGAAGCCCTTTCAAGTTGCAACTGAAGACGGAGATGGTAAGAAATGCGAACGTATGTAGCAGTTGATAAATCAGAGATGCAGAACCAGAAGTCAAGAACGTTGAAACAAGAGTCCAACAACGGTTCAAGGCAGATTGCAGTCGCCGGAGATCGCAAAGGGCCACAACTGTGCTCGTCGGCGAGACTAAATAATTGCTTGCGGCCGACGGGAATTCAATGTTGAGAAGACGAAGGGTTTGGCAGCGGATCCAGAAAAATCGTAATTTGTTTTTTACGTTTTTAGTTTTCCTTTAGTAAATTTCAACCAAAAATATTATATTTGAAAGATTTTGTTATTATATTTTCGAAAAATATTTTGTTTGTTTAACTCCTAAATTTATGCTTCTGATCTTTTTGTAAGCATTAATAATTTAGAATCTATTACCATTGTCAAAATGTAAACATTCAATTTATTGTTATATCTTCTGTGTTATTACATTCATATTACATCCAAAGGGTGTCCATTTTATTTTTCCAACGGGTGTCCTCTAAAATTTATGATATATCTTGTAAATAAAATTTCAAATTTAGGGGTGTCCGTGGACACCCTTTGTATAAAGGTAAATTCACCCCTGGTAATAAGATGAGTGATCAATTTATGAATGATTGTCTAGTGTCATATATTGAGAAAAATGTGTTAGATGGTATTAGCAACGATGTACTAATATATTTTTTTAAAAATATGTCAACGCGTCGTGAACAACTGTAAGACATTTGTGAGTATTTTTTAAATTTATTTTGATCTTTCTTATTAAAGTTAATAATATATTTGACTAAGATGATATTATTAACAAATCGACCCGATAAACAAATTTTTTGACCCATTTATTTTATCATTTCGTTTAAGTGGGACACATATGAGTTTAAATCCTAGATTCGCCACTAGTAAACGTAATAGTGGTGACACATCCCCGCTAAAAAATCGCCGGTACTGCCATGTTTTTGCTCAAAATGTCGCCGCTAAAGATATTTGTCACCGCTAATACTTCTGTCGCCGGTAATATTCTCTGTTGCCAGTAATACCCTTTGTCGTGGTAATAGACTAATAGTGTCGTTGGTAATATTATTTTTCATTTTTTTTAAACTAACACTTTTCGGGTGCAAAAAAAACGATACGTAACGACATTAAATACATAAAAAAAAATTATATAACAACATCCAATTAGGTACCATATAGTGTTATAATTTCATATACATACCAAAATAAACAACAAAAATCTTATAATTCCAACAACGACCAAAGTGTCACAGCAAGTCAAACATACAAAACACAAACTAATTATCCGGCGAACCATCACCTTCGTTCCTCTCGTTTCCTCCTTATCATCACTTTGTGGTTTCCCCAACTGAAAAAGCGCATAAAGTTCCTCTTTACACGCCGCGTCGTTGAGCATTGCACGAAGATTTTCCAACCACATAATAAATAACAACATATATAAACTTATAGGTTAAACTATCAAACATAAACAAAAACTACTAAAGTACATTACTATTTCTTCGACTTAAATACAAGAAATACAAAAAGTACATTGCTATTTATTGCACTTGGTACATAAACACAATTACCAAATCAACATGCATTTATTGATACCAAAGTACATTGTTATTTTTAAACAAGGGACAAAAAACCAAAGTACATTGTTATTTCTTGCACTTGGAACATAAACACAATTCCAAACACAATTACCAAATCAACATGCATTTGTTGATCATTATAAAGATATATGAGACTTTGAAATTAAATAGTCTTGTTTTACAAGAAATAGTAGCTTACTTTCTACTTATTTTGTGCTAAAGAACCTTGAAATCAGCGGGATATTAGAAGGTTTTCGGTTGATGCCTCTGATATGGTCACGTCGTTCACCTACTACTCTCTCAAAACATGCTCTTTCTTCAGCGGGTGTTAAATCTCTTTCACTATTTGACCCTTGCGTTTGTTCTAGGAGCTCTTCCACTAACCGATTATGTGTTTTCCAAAAATGATTCAACAATTAAGTATAAATAAACACATAAGTATATCATAAAATTATAATTAAATACTTATGTATTGCTGCTCCACTATATCAGTAACAAATACACTATTCTTGTCGGTATAAGCAACACAGACCGTTTCAACTCTCTTTAGGTTCTGTTTAACAATAAAAATTAGATTATATTTGAAATAAATAATTACATATATCGTACGAGACATTTACATAGCAAGTACTGCTATACGAGCTCGACCCCCCACGGTTCACGGACGTTTGCAGTTCACAAACTATTTTGTTTCTTGTCGAAGTAGTTAGGTGTTCACCCATTTGGAAATACTCAACTGCTTTCCTCCAATTATCAACCTCCATATCATCCGGGGGGTGGCTAATGCTCTCGGGATATCCTTATACTCTCCGACAATAAAAAATATGCTTTCGCGTCAGCCTTACGCTCTCTAAAACCTTTTAAAAAAGTCGCTTCAAAACTCTCTAACAGCCTAGCAGCCACTGGATCCTGGAAAATCCGATCAAAATCAAACTTTGTTTAAAAAAACAAAAAAAAGTAAGCTAAGTAAAAACCGGTCATAATTAACCATATAAAATATTCTCATATAAATAATTTACCCCCAAATTTGTTTTACTGTATTCTTTATAGCGGGGGAAAGTCTTTTCCAAGTTCCTTTATCAAAAGGGACCATCCGCTACATTATTTTCCCAATTTCGTGTGCAACCATGTTTTTTTTTGGATCTCGTACGGGATCAAATGTCGTATCACTATCATAGTCGCTGTCAATTGGTTTGTCCTTATTATTTAAGAGCGCCTTGTCGAGATTAATTTTTTTCATTTTTCATCTGGCTCTCATGTGTGGCACAACTACAAATATAATTAAAAATTATTAGAAATAGTATTTTATACTAACTGAATAAAAAAAGTAATTAAAAATTCATAAATAGACTTAACATCCTGTTCGTGCTGACCATTATCTCTACCGCCTGAGAGAGGTGGGTCCTTGGCTCCATCGCCCCCATGTCCACGACCCATAACAGCAGTCATGGTGTACAGAAACAAGATCCATATCGACGCCATAACCTAAAAAATTATAAGACATACAAATACAATTTCTACTACAAATACACAATACATAGAAATACACGTTATACACACATATACATACAAATACACATTGTTTTTTTTTTTGTAAAAAAAATAGCATTCTCAATAATAGCATCCTACTTTATTTATTTATTTTCAATAATAGCATCCTACAATAATAACATCCTGCTTTATTCGTTGTTTTTACAATCCACATTTTTTGTTTACAAAAATAGCATTCTCAATAATAGCATCCTACTTTATTTGTTTTTTCAATAATAGCATCTTACAATAATAGCATTCTCAATAATAGTATCCTACAAAAAAAATACATATTATACACACATACATTCAAAATTACATACAAATGCACATATACTTTAAATATCATTATCAATAATAGCATCCTACTTTATTTGTTCTTTTTCCATTATTGCATTGCAATATACACATTACATACAAGTCACATTTCATACATACATAAAATCCACATTTCATACATAGAAATGTACATTATACACACATATACATACAAATACACATATTGACACATATACATACCCTATACACATACAATATTCCACATTCATGTTTTCATACATACAAATACACATTATACATACATTCACATACATATACCATGCAAATACACAAATATATATCAAATATACACACATATGGCTAATTTCACATAATAGACACAAATACACAAATTTCTCAAATAATCTCGAAATTAAAGGAGAAAGGAATATGTGGTGGCCGGAAATCAACAATGGTGGCCGGAAAATCAACAAAGTGGTGTAGTGGTGGTGGTAATCGATCAAGTGACAGCAACAACTGAAAGCAAACTAAAATCAACGTTTTTTTTATTTGCAATTAACTCAACTATAAGGTGGAAATAGACATTACAAGAGAAAGATAAAGAGAAATTCGGAAGGAATTGCACCTTAGTTACTGGAATTAAACGTTAGTCGTCGGAGAAGATACGTCACCGGTGATGGAAAGGCGTTGCTGGTAGATGGGGATGGAACCGGTGGAAATCCTAAGTCGAACCGATGGAAAGAAGACGTCACAGATAGATGGAAGTAGAAGAGGGAAGACAAAATCGAGAGAAAATGGAAGCAAAATATGGAAGAAAGAAAGCTGCAAAGGTGTTTATTTGCGATGACTTTTACCGGTGACACCTATTACCGGCGACGCCAAAGCAATAGCGGCGAAATTTGATTATTAGTGGCGACGCCTTAGAGGGAACTATTTCGCGATCCTTATTTTCGATCATTAGCGGCGACAAGTGTCGTTGCTATTATTGTCGCCGGTACTAGTACTTAACGACACGCGTTTTCAGCTTTTGGATATAAGGACCAATCAACGGTTAGGGTTACGAGATCACAAGCACATGGATTGCTACCAAATACCTTTAGTGGTGATGCTATTAGCAGTGACAACCACTATTACTGACGACTTAAACTCATGTCGCCGGTAATAATTGTTGTCGTCGCTAATAGCATCACCGCTAATAACCGTTTTTCTTGTAGTGAAAAAGAGGCATTAGCGGCGAAAAAAATCGCCGCTAAAGGTTGGATTTTTCGTCTGTAAAAGCTACAGCGGCGACACATCACCGCTAAAAAGTCGTCGGTACTGCCCTGTCGCTATTTTCTCAAAATGTCGCCGTTAATAACCTTGTCGCCGGTAATATTCTCTATCGCCGATAATAATATATGTCGACAGTAATATAATTTCCATTTTTTTATTTTTTATTTTTACTTTTTTTTAAATCAACACTTTTTGGGTACAAAAAACCAATATGTAACGACATTAAATGAAGAAAAAAATTATATAACAACATCTAATTAGGTGCCAAAGTGTTATAATTGCATACAAATACCAAAATAATTAAACAAGAAAGGTGTAATTGTCACAACAAGTCTAACATACAAAACACAAACTAATTATCCAAACCATCATCTCTACTCCCCTCGTTTCCCCTCGTTTCGTCCTTGATCATTACTTTGTGGTCAGGAGCGGACGCATGCTTTCATAGTAGCTGTTTCTGGTGGCATTTTTTTTACGTAGTGGCACAATAATAGAAAAATCAAAAAATTTAAAAAAATGTCACATTGCATCCGAAAAAATAGGGGTTGTTGGTGCAACTATGGGCACCATAGTCGAATCGCCCCTGCTTATGGTTTCCCCAATTGATAAAACGCATAAAGTTCCTCCCTACACGCGGGGTCGTTAAGCATTGCATACAGATTTTCCAACTACATAATAAATAACAACATACATAAACTTATAAGTTAAACTATCAACATAAACAAAAACTACCAAAGTATATTGTTATTTCTTACACTTAAATACAAGAAATACCAAAGGTAGATTACTATTTCTTGCACTTGTAACATAAACCCAATTAGAAAAACAACATGCATTTATTGATGCCAAAGTACATTACTATTTTTAAACTAGGGACAAAAAACCAAAGTACATTGCCATTTCTTGCATTTGGAACATCAACACAATTACCAAATCAACATGCATTTATTGGTCATTATATAGATATATGAGACTTTGAAATTAAATAGTTTACTTATTTTGTGCTAAAGAACCTTAAATATAAGAAATGCCAAATTACTTTGCTATTTCTTACACTTAAATACAAGAAATACCAAAAGTACATTTCTATTTTTTGCAATTGGTACATAAACACAATTAGATAAACAACATGCATTTATTGATGCCAAAGTACATTGTTATTTTCAAACTAGGGACAAAAAACCAAAGTATATTGATATTTCTTGCACTTGGAAACATAAACCCAATTACCAAATTAATATCCATTTATTGATCATTATATAGATATATGAGACTTTGAAATTAAATAGTCTACTTATTTTGTGCTAAAGAACTGTAACGCCCCGAACTTGTAACGCCCCAAAAAAAAATCATGACATAAAAATTTTTGTTTTTAGATTATTAAATCATTAGTACAAACGAATTCCATAAAACCAAGGTAATTCAGAGTTAATCAAAACATCATCAATCAAAGTAAATCTTGAAATACAGAAACTTGTGGTGTGTGATCTGCAATCATCCCGAGCTGTTCCAATTGAAACCGAAGTACCTGAAACATAGACTGAAAACCGTAAGCACAATGCTTAGTGAGTTCTCCAAAATACCATACAACATACAACCACAAATTATCATGCAACATACATACAGTTGTCATGGGCTCCCCCATGGTCTTTATCTGGTATGTCATAGGCTCCCCTATGGTCTTTACCTAGAATGTCATGGGCTCCCCCCCTCCCATGTCTGATATCCACTTGCCACGGGCTCCCCCGGGGTCTTTCATTCAAGTATCACAGAGACAACTAGCATACCACATAACACGTAATGGGTCGGCATTGGTGCCTTCGACCCATGGATATAGTGAGAAGACTCACCTCACACTGCCGAATCACACATATGAACCCCGTCTGCTGGCTGACAGATCCCCGAACTGTCAAACATCAAAATAACACCCAATTAACAATTGGGTGCCAATGCATAACCATAAATCCATACTTGGGGTAAAAAGACTATTTTACCCCTAACCTAGCTTGGTCCAAGAGCAAGGCCCAAACTCAAACTCTGGAGGTCCAAAAGCCAAATAATCAATTATGGCCCAATTCTCCAAATTGGGCCCAAACCCTTTACATGGGCCTTACCCTAAAGCCCATTCAAACTAGTCCATACACTTGTTCTCAAATGGCCCATCAAGAACGCAAACACCTAAGCCCAAAAGAAAGGCCCAACTCGAAGCCCAAACACAATTAGGGTTTTCACATAAAATGACGATTAGGGTTAAGTAAGAACACTTAACCCATTAAGGACTTAATCCATTAAGCCCATTACTCTACTAGGTCCATCATACAATGTGGCCGTGCATAACTCATAATTCCAATCCAACGGTCCAAAATGCGGGTCCCAGCAGGTCCCAAGAAAAAGTCTCCAAGATTAAGGTTTTCTAAACCCTAATTAGGGTTTCCAGCCCAAACTAATGCCAATGAGGTCCAACGGTTAACTTTTAAGCTGATTAGAGTTTCACTAGGCCGGGCACCACCCACTGCCACCTCAGGTGGTGGTGGTCGACGGTGGTTTACGACGGCACCACCTCACGGTGGTGGCGGTTGTCATTCCTAACCAAACCAATGACAAAAGCATTCCAAATACCAGTCCAATCACGCACATAAACACACAGCCACTGGAGATGGTGGCTAGTAGCGGCAAAACGGTGGCAGCCACCACCTCACGGTGGTGATGGTGGTGGGTTTCCTTGGTATTTCCGGCCCAATATTGCTCATACAACAACAAAAATACCGAAAGCAATATACATTTTCGAGCACACATACACTCAGCCACCTACTAGGCGGCTGACGACGCCGAAAAAGATGAAAACAGCGGACAAAGGCCATCGTTGGCAACAACGACGTACCTAATGCCGAACACATAGGGAAGAACGAAAGAGTGAGATGTTGTTAGCCTTACCGAGAGCCTTCCGGTCGATCAGGACCCACATGTCGACGTTCACAACTTCAATCATCGGTCTTCGGCGGTTCTTCCGGTTGTACACGATGTCACCGACAGTAGGGGCTGTTGTGGTGGTGTCCGCCTGCGAGGTTGCAGGTGGTAGGGTGGCGGTCGGTCTCGACAAGGCGGCGGCGACTGAGAATACTACATAATGGTGGCGGCTGGTGAAATTAACTAGGTTTAGGGTTTGCATTAGGAAAACGAGCGGGAAGGGGGCACCTGGTTTATCCCGTGTCTCATTCAAACATATTACATTTTTTTCCAAGTTTGGTCCCTCTCCACAAGATGTTTTTCAAACTAAGCCCACAAATTACGTAACAACCCCCAACATCCAAAATTCATCACAATTCAAGTCCAATTGTTTCAATATAGATCCCCAAAAATCCAAAAATTATATCATTTAACTTCTCATGGCTAACATTGGCAAATTATTACGGATTTAGGGCTATTATTTAATTATTTAATTTATCTATTTATTTATTTTAAACGGAATGTTACAACTCTCCCCCACTTAAATGAGATTTCGTCCTCGAAATCCGTCTTTACCTTTCTCAACACGCCAAACAATCAGAGCAACACAAACACAACCTGAGAATACTACCGCCTCCCCAAGACAACCGAAACCAACCCTAGCAGAACTTACCAAACCTAAAAAAGAACGAACCTTAAACCCTTGCAGAAAACCACGTCTACCTTTCTCGAAACCCGTAATCTCAAATCACTGAAACCACTCTGACTCATCTTGCTTCCACCTAGCTGCTTTCTAAAACCATCTGAGACCTCTCTGGTCCCAACTTGTCTGCCAACTATCTAAAACACCGGACTCCTACCCGACTGTTGATCCAGAAGACACACAAGCACACAGTAGCCCCACGCGACTCCCGAAAGAAAATATCGACTGGCAAGAATTGCCCAAAGATACCTTACCACCAAATCTACTGCTAAAAGTGAATGCTACATGACCCACTACAGCCTCATCACATACCCGGTCTCCAACAACCTATATTCTCCTGATTCCAACCACGATGTGGTTCTTCCACAGATATAACCATCCCAAGACACAACATAAGGGCTCGATCCGTCATCATACTAAACCCATTCTTACCCTTGAACCTTGCAATTAATGCCTTTGGCATATAGATACCCCAATTTCTTATTCTACTGAAACGAAGAATCATGCACAAAACATGTGTGATACCCGACTCGAGATCTTACCCAAAACCAATTCGATTCTCCACTCATAACCCGAGATCCACGAATCTGCATTTGCATTTCACACTACCACCTTCTAATTACCGACACCCCTCAATTGACCTATAAATAAATACCCTCAAACCATTTTCGAGACTACCAGTCTCGCACCTGGTCCACCCACTAGGTTCCCAAGAGTCCAACAACAAGGCTATCCAGCCTAAAACCCCTTTATGTCACACACTGGTCACCTTCATGATCCTGCAACTCAAGATCCAAAACCTTGACCCAATGGTCCCTACCACGTCCAACCTGAATTTCCATAATCACATGGGGCTCGCCCACGGGCCCCACTCATCAAGACCCACCCAGGCCCGACTCCGCCTCGGACCCCAATGGTCCACAACCTAGAACATAGAATAATTCCCCGACCATCCAGACCATCTCAATAATAATCTACCTCGAACTGATGAATGCTATGATCCCATCGCAGTCTTACAACACTTCAAACCAACCATGGTTACCACCAATGGCCTTACCACACTCAAACCATCACAATGCCACGCATCCTGAGCCGAATCCTGCAACCCATCAGGAGTTCGGGTCATGCATTCGAATCTCACAGCCTACTATGAATAACAATAGAGATGCCGACCTGCGGTCGGGAGTTTCCTGAACTCCCACCAACACAACCTCAATCTGAACAACCACTTAATTCTACCCCACTTGGACTCGACGAAGGTCTCTCACCTCTTAATCCCTTATAGATCTCCGACCCGTCTTCCTCAAACAGAATGGACCGCCCATGCCCTGCGCTAAACAATACTAGCTTTCCATTGCTAGCCAACTCCATGATCACCCAAATCCTGAAACCCTAAAGGATACTCTTGAAATCTTAACCAACCTGATAATCCAGATCACCTGCAATGACACCATTCCTGAGTTCTTATGCTGGCGACTAAAACTGTAACCCTCGCCCTGAACCGACGAATATTTATCCCAACTTCCATTCTCAAAGAATTATTTGTTCCTAATCGACTACAACCTGATTGAATATAAAACTCCCCTGACATTACCAATGAACAAACAACACATGCAAGTGACACCACCATCTTTCTGCTACCATTCCTCACTTAGCAGCGTTCGTGTTCGAATCCAACAGTTCTTCCATAAGCAACTGCCACTCCTACCAGAACAAATACTAAAACCACTGAACCTTGACGATTACCGGAGAACTAACCTGCTGAATCCTGACCAAAGGCCTTCCGCACAATACCCCCGGACCGATTCAGACCAAAAACCAGAATAGCAGTCGAACATATTGGAACCCGCTACACGATACAACCCCTCAATGAACCACTAATGATCCATGGCATGCAAAAGACATGAAACAGTTATCGAAGATATGACCCAATGATTGTTGGGTTTTAGTATACTACAACATCTTATGGTGCACATACAACCCTATATGCTTGGATCTATGTTTTCTCTAATTATACATGCAATATTGTTTCTAAAGCATTAAACCTACAACTAGCATTCAATTGACATAAACAACATAGAATTGAGTTATGGAATTACCTCTTTGTTGTAGCTTGTAGTTTTGGCCTCTAAGAACTTAGAACCTCAAATGTGATGCCTCAAATGGTTCACAAACACCATATACAAGAGGAGGCTTGAGAGAATAGGCTAATAAGCTCAAAATCATCTATCACTCTCTTAGAATGATTGGGCAGCCGATTTTAGCTCTAGGGAGATCCTTTTACAGTGTGACAAATGCTAGGGTTTCATCCATGCAAACCCTAATGCACAATGGCCCTTCATATTACTTAGGCTCCATGGGTTAAACCTCTATGGACTATCCATGTTGGTTTAGCCCATCCTAGTAACCTTGGATCATTGGCCCACACTATAAGAATCATTGATTTACTTAATCAGTCCGTGTATATTTAATTAGTCTATTTTGATCACTAAATTAATTCCAAATTAATTCTTGATCAATACTAATTAAAGCATATGATTACATATTAATATATTAGAACTTATAATATATTAATAAATCACAAATAACCTTATTCTCAAAAGTACATCCTATCAATTTGCACTGGTGAAGGCAACCCAAATGGACCATGCTACTCTCGGTTCAAGTACATACCAATTATAGTTATGGGGTTAGACACCTAATCCAACAGTCTCCCACTTGGATAAGTCTAATAACTATTATTGCAAGTACGACTCCACAACCCGACTAGTAATCGTAGCTCTTAAAAGTCGTTGTCGAACTCTGACCTAGTCAATGACACGTCCATTACATAAGGGATCATATATTTCTCCATTCTACAAGATATCATATGGACTGAGACATGGATTATAATCATTCTCTCTGTCCATCTGTTGTTTCCCGATTTCCGATTTATGACGACCGACTTTTTGAACAAATCAAATCAGTCCAGGCTTGGACAAGCACTTAGGGTTGTCATAACTAAATCATCGAGGGGCCTAAAGATATCACTTTTATCCCTCTAAGGGTAAAAGGAAGGGATAAACTTCGACTCATATGCTTGCTATATTTACTCATCAAATCACACACAACAATGCGTTTTATAACACCAAGTTACTGGTGCGTTTACGCATTATCAATGTGCAACCGATTTGTAAGCTACAACTCACACGTATCTGGTTTAAGAATATAATATATTATCGTCTCACAATCACTCGTGATAAAATCCATGAAGTGATTTAGATGAGCGTGGGTTTAATCCAATACTCGAATCTTATTCCAGAAGTACTCATGAACACTATAACAAACTTGTGCTCTGTCTAATACACGTTAGACAATCTACATATGGATTCATGACAGTATTGCCTCAATACCTACTTCCAAAGTATGATCGACTGTGGATAGTTTGAATAACCTAGTTATTCGGGAAGTCAAAACATGCAAATTGAAACACAAGAATAATCGAATCCAATATGGTCTGAGAACTTATGAATATAAATAAAACACCTTTTATTTAATCACCATATTGATTACACATTATTCATTGTATAATGATTCGATTAATCAACTTAATACTTGAATTAAAACAATAGTTATGCCATGCTCCAAGCATGCAAACTACGTTTGCCTATGGTCCTCTCTTTGTGAAATAGATCAATTGAAAGCATTTCAATGACACTCATTTCACAATTCCAAATCCTTATCGTAAATGTAAGAATACCAAATTCTTGCCATTTGCTATAATCTGTTAGATTTTAAACTTATATGCAATGATCCTCTTGTAATGACTATGCACAAAAAAGTCACAGAGACTTGGCAACAGACATTACAAAGTACTCAAATGGAGACCAATTCCATGGAAACAAAGTCTCACATTCAAAGTACATTCCTTTGAACATCCTTCTTGCATTAAGTTTTCTAATCTTATACAGATTTAAAGAATAAATTTCACTTATGGAAACATTTCCATATTCCAATTTTGACTATCACTTCTGAACAAGAGTTACCTCTTCTCAGAGTATGTCAACATGGTCCTTCCAAAATTTACAATATACTTCCAACTGTCTATAAGCAACCAATCTTTGGTAAACCTCACATTGTCCTCGACAATTGCTTAACCATTTTAGTCATATCTCGTTCTAGTCCCTTTTCCCTCTTAATGCCCTATGCATTTGGAAAATAAGAACAAATTAATATTATAGCTTATGTAATCGATCCTATATCCGAAGTATATGGAATACGATTCATAATGTCTCACATAAAGACGTGATACTTTACCAGTCTCTTGCTATAACATTTCCATATATAGAATTTCCTTATGTTGAATCTTTTCAACATAACATTCATATATATCCTTGAGTAAATTTGATTAAAATCTCAATCTAAGCTTTTAGAATTGAAATGAAGTATGAATTCCTCTCCCTTAATTATAGCAAAACAACTTTTCAAACCCTGCAACTTTTGTAACGCCCGTGTTTCTATGCTAGTCATTAATGATTATGTAATAGTCTAGACCAACCTTTGTAATTTGTTTTGAAATAATAAGATGTATTATTTGAGTATTATGTGTTTTATACTTAATTATTATGATTTAATAAGTTAAGGATAAAAATAAGCGTCAAAAATAAATGTTAGATAAACCCGATATCTACGAAGAAAGTTGTAGTGGTTGAAACAAGGATTCCGGAGATATAAAGAATACTGAAATCCAAGTTATAACGAAGAAGTTATGACCTGTCGAAGTTTCACGACAGAACCGGCACGACGCTATGTGACGTAAAAAGCGAGTTTACAATAAAGTGCTTTTTAGCCTTAGTGATCTAAATGAAAGACGTAGTATACGTTAAACCGAGAACGTGCTTAAAAAGAATGTCCAAATCTGACTTCGTATGAAGAAGTTATGAATTTTCTAAGATTGGGCATAGCAGTATGCAGCCCGAAACTCGAATTTTAGATCGAGTGATTTTTAGCCGAAACAACCTAAACGAGAATCGAAGATCTTGTTGATAGTAGTTCAACGGTAAAAAGACAGACGAAAACGGACGTCGGATGAAGAAGTTATGAATTTTTAACGGACTTTTCCTATCCCGGCCTGTTAAAAATATAACTTTAACAATAAATTCAAAATTAGCCGACGGAGTCTAAACGAAAATTGTATAGGATAATTTCACCTACGCGTGGATATAAAGAACGTCAAAAACGGAGTTCATATGCGAAAGTTACAAATTTTTGAAGTTCTGGGCACAAACTTCGAGGCTGGTCCGAAGGAGTACGCCCAGCGTACTCGTGTAAGTGATCCGGAGTCCGTCACCTCCCCTACTCCTTCGCATGAAGGACACGTGTCATAGCTTTGATGCGTCCGAGCTGATCCACTTCGTACGCCCAACGTACGAAGTTACGCCCAACGAAGAGTCTTCCGATGTAGTACGCCCCGCGTACCGAAGAATTACGCCCAGCGTAATAAGGAGCTTCGGCCTCCTATAAATAGGATCCGAAGCCAGCCGATTTTTGGTTACAAATTATGCTCTTTCTCACCCTCTACTTTCTTTTTACCTTCACTAAATACCCCCAAGCCTAGAATATCATCCTAGCATCGTAAGCAAGCCCCTAAGAGCCCGAAGATCCCGGGAAAAGAGTTTTTCGAGACGAAACTCTGCCCGCGTGAAGCCCGGTTTTTGAGAAAACATCCTGGTTTCATCGAAAAAGATTGTTTTAAGGGACGAAGTGCTGTCCAATCACCGTCTTATCAAGTGAGTGTGTAGTCACTTTCATCTTACACATAGATATGAAGTTTTTTTATATAAAATACGTGCTATGTGTAATTATATTGTTTGTTTATTTGAGATGGGTATTGAATAAATGATTTATACAAGTTTTAAACTGTATATGTATTTTTATCTACAAATATGTTGGGTAAAACATGGGTTGATAAAATAGTTGATGTGTGTTAAAATGATGAGATGCCTCGATGTTATTGTTCTTTCAGTCGTCTAGCACAGTATAGATGACGACCACGGACCTTATTAGACAGTCCAGTGGAACGCTAGCAGGCTCGCAACCTGTAGGTGTTTATGAACTTAGTGTTCAACGGTATACTCCATCCCCCATATGGTTGCCTTATTTGACATAAATTGCTGAGGAATCCCTAAAGCAGTGCTGTCACCCCGATGAAAATCCTTAGGATAGATCCCTTTTGATAGGTGTTTAGGGACGTAAAGTGAGGATAACGGGAACGGGTAATCAGGGTTATTTTTGGTTGATGAAATTAATAAATTTATTGTTGGTTGATGAAATTAATAAATTTATTATTATATGTAGGTTGAAAACCCTATATGCTCACCAAGCTCCCAAGCCTGACCCACTCAGCTTTTTATATTACAGGTAGTGGACCCAAAGCATAATTGGATGATGACGAGGGATTTTTGGATTATAGGCCAGTAGATGTAAATAACTGGTGGAAGGCTTATAATGTACTGTTTATGCTTTTGTTCTGTATCGGAACATGACATCCCGAGGTTTTGTTATATAATGAAAATACATTTCTTTAAGAAATGCTTTGATAAATTTTTATCATATTTTGTTTTGGGGACAAATTCCGCAACACTTTTTGGAAGATTACTTTGATTTTATTTTAAAAAGCATAAACTAAATCGGTCTTTTCTGGCCGAGAAAATTGGGGATGTCACAGTTGGTATCAGAGCATTAGTTTAAGCGAACTAGGAATTTGTAGGATTTCTAGACTTAAAATTAGAATGCTAAGTGATGATTGTGAGATAAGTGTCTACCATATTTTAGACACGAGCACTAGTATATTTTAGGAAAGATGCCTAAAATGCTTTTATGTGCATGCTATATGTTTACCATATATGATATTATTTGTTCGAATCTATGGTTTGTTGCCGACCGGATCTGGAAACCTTATGTGTTCAGGATTCTAAGCGTACGACTACGATATTAGAACTAGCATGTAAACGTTTCGGAGTGATAAGGAGAATTTAAAAATCTATCGTGAATAAAGATCTAAATTCGCCTTATTTGGTGTATAGATTATAATGGCAAGAACCCGAAGTGGAGCTGGAAATGCAAATAGAAATCAGCAACCTCAACCCCAAGTGATGGAACAGGTGCCTATAGCAGAAGCTGCACCAGAACCAATAACAATGGTTGGAGTACAAGCCATGATTCGGGCTATGATGTCCGAACAAAGGGAAGTGATGAGACAATTGTTGCTGAATAATAGGGATGAACTTTCAATGCCTGACGAACAACCTGAACTGAATGACAGACAGTCAGAAGAAGGGGACGATAGTAGGACTGTCGGTCAAGCGGAACCCCCAATGGGCGAAAGGAATGACCCGGAGGGGAAAATCAACAGAGAAGGGCGTATATATAAGAATTTCATGGGCGCCAAACCGCCAAGTCTTGCCGGAAGCCCAAAACCTGTTGAGATTATGGACTGGATCTCTGAAATGGAGATGGTATTTGAAAGATGCAACTGTAGCGACAAGCAGAAAACTGTTTTTCCGGTCAGACAACTGAAGACCGGAGTTTTAAGCTGATGGAAGTTATTGGCAGACACGATGCCACATGGAGAAGCCCTGAAAATGTCTTGGGAAATGTTGTTGGAGCAGTTAAAGATGCAGTACTGCTTAGAGATAGATCTGATAGATCTAAACAATGAATTTCAGAACTTGAAGAAAGGGAAAATGAGCATTGACGACTATGCTACTGCGTTTACCGAAAAGATGAAGTTATTTCCATATTTAGTGTCAACTGAACTCTCAAAAATTGAGAGGTTCGCAAACAGACTGCCAACCGACTTTGGCCCAACGGTCAAGATGGCAGCTACTCTGAAGACAGCAGTCCGAGCAGCTAAAAATGTGGAAACTCAGTTAAAGGAAAGGGTCAAGAGAGGGCAGAGGTTTGTGAGAAAAGAAAGTTCGATGGATCTTCGAGGTCCAACAAGAAGAATAAGTTCTCGAAGTCTGGTTCGAGGAAATTCGGAGGAGGAGTCGAAGCAAAATGGTGTGACAAGTGTAAGAAGAAACATGTTGGAAAATGTGGCGAGGAGGTCACTTGTTTTAAATGTGGAAAGCCAGGGAACTACGCCAACGAGTGCACAACCAACAAAAAGGTGTGCTATGGATGCCACGAAGAAGGGCACATTTTGAAGGATTGCCCGAAGAAGAATGATGTAGCAAGGCTTAATCTCCCACCAAAGCCAAAAGCCAGAGCTTTCCAGATGACATGGGAAGCCGCAAAGGATGCAGCGGATGTCGCTTCAGGTACCTTTATTGTAAATGGATTGCCTGCCAATTTATTGTTTGATTCCGGAGCGAATTACTCCTTTATATCACATAAATTTGGTGAAAGACTAGCATTGCCTATAGAAAAACTTGATAATGCCCTAATTGTAGAAGTTGCTAGTGGCAAATTCATACCTGTTAGCAATTGTATTAAGAATATCGTTATTGACTTGAACGGAAACGAATTCCTCGACGAGCTGTTACCCATTGAGTTGAATGGCTCGTCAACCACCAGTTACTTTCAATGATATGCATGGTCTCTTATTTGATCATGATTACATGATCAACAAATCAGCCTCTTTACCTACTACCACATCACCACATGTATTCATTGCTACAATCGGAGGTACTCCTACTAACTCCTTACCTGATCTTGTTGCTATTCAGTCCCAACTTAACAATCTACACTTGTTAGCCTCTCAACTAGGGTATCAACTAAACCCTACTGGCTCACAAAACACACAACCACAAGCTCACTATGCCTCTCGACAATTCAATAACTGAGGTAACCAAACTCGTCGAGGTAACTTTCGTGGACACTCACAAGGTAACTAGAACAACTAAGGCCGTGACAACAACCTTAATACTCGACATTTTCAGTGGGCTTCAACTCATAACACAGTGTACGGTCAGTACAACCGTTGTGGTATAGGACATCTACCATCGCAGTGTCCAAATCAGCCTAACAAATCCAACACTCAAGCTAATGTTGCCACTTATTCAGAGTATGGTTCCACATCAGCAACAACATGGTTCCCTGACACTGGTGCAAATAGTCATGCTACTCCTGACTTATCAAATCTTGACAAATTCTGAAGCTTATCGTGGTAATGACTCACTCTGTGTTGGTAACGGTAACCCTCTTCCTACCGTTCACATTGGTTCTTCAAAATTCTTTTCTCCTAAAAAAAATCTCAATCTTACAAATATTCTTCATGTTCCTCAACTTCAAAAGAATATTTTATTTTTTGAACAATTATGTCGTGACAATGACGTTTATTTTGAATTTCACACTTCTTTCTTTGTTGTGAAGGACGAGTCGGGTCCAAGTGATAACGGGCTCTATTCACTTCATCTTCCTTAACTCAAGTCTCTTCCCAAGCTTGCCTTCACAGCCACCAAAGCTTTCTCTATCATCTGGCATCAATGTCTCAGGCATCCACACGAACGTGTTTTTAATTATATTTTTTCTAGTTATTCTTTACCAATTTATACAAAACTTGGTTCTACTTTATGTACTTCTTGTCAGTTGGGCAAGTCTTCTAAACTTTCATTGCATAACTCTACTTTTCATAGTAATAAAATCTTGGATTTAGTATATTGTGATGTTTGGGGTCCTTCCCCTACAGTCTCTTTTGATGGTCATCGATTATTTCTCTTAAGTGTTGATCATTACACTCGACACATGTGGTTTTACCCACTTACACATAAGTCTGATGTTTACTCTACTTTTACAAATTTCATTACCGTAGTTGAACAATAATTCAATACCAAACTCAAAAGTGTACAAACCGATTGGGGAGGGGACTTTCTCCCTCTCACTTCTTTCTTCACAAACCTTGGCATTATTCACCGACGCCCTTGTCCCCACACCAGTGAACAAAATGGAATTGTTGAGCGTCGTCATCGTCGTGTTGTGGAAACTGGACTTGCTCTTTTTGCCCAATCTTATCTTCCTCAACGTTTTTGGCACTTTGATTTTGAAACTGTTGTTTATCTCATAAATCGTCTTTCTTTTAGAATCTCATCAAACAAATTTCCCTTTCAACTTGTCTACAACAGCAAACCGGACTACTCGTTTCTTCGTGTTTCAGGTTGCAAATGTTTTCCTTATCTTCGACCTTGTAACCATCATAAGATTGAATTTTGCTGTGACATCCCCATTTTCACGACCAGAAAAGATCGATTTGTTTATGCTTATTTAAAACAGAGTATCCTTTTTGAAAAATAGTATTGGGGAATTTGTTCCCAGAAAACATGATAAAGATGTTATCAAAGCATTTCCGAAGAAATGTATTTTTATTTAAAACATTGGGATGTCATTGTCAATACAGAAACATAAGCATAAAGAAATATTACAAGCCTTACAGTAATTAAACTAGTGGCCTAATACTCCTTGAATCTCTCAGCAAAATGCATCTTTCATATAGCCACCTGTGATACAATAAACTGAGTGGGTCAGGCTGGGAAACCTGGTGAGTACATAGAGTTTTCAACCCATAATAATATACTTATTATGTTTAATCATCAAACAATTAACCCAATTTCGCATCCCCATTCTCTTCTTTATTCTTAAGAATCTACCCTAAGAATCATATATTCATAATTTATTTATTCCTAAGGATTGTCCTAAAGAATAGGCACGAAGTCCATCGCTGCCAGGGTTTATCCAACATGCACTAAGTCCATAGTTGCCGATGTAATCTATTAGACACATCTGCCAATGTTATCTATTAGGCACTAAGTCCATAGTTGTCAATGTTCATTTATACGGCACTGCTAGCTGTCAATGTCTGGTGAACACGTAGTTTAAAAACACCTACAGGTTGCGAGCCTGCTAGCGTTCCACTGGACTGTCTAGAATAGTCTATGGTCGTCATCTATACTTTGCTATATGACTGGATCAGCATTAAAGTCAAGGCTTCTCATCATCTATATCATCTTTCCTCTCTCATCATTCATCTACCCATCTTTACCCAATATATTTATAGGTATAAAAATACATATATAGTTTAAATCACGTAAAACATGTAAAAATCGTTCATCTAGCATATATATCAGGAACACAAATAATAAGCACATATAACATGTATTAATATTAAATACTTCATATCTATGTGTAAGATGAATGTAACTATGCACTCACTTGTTAAAGTGACGACTTGAAATTTGGGCAGCACTTCGCTTCTAGCTACTGTCTTTTCCTTTGACGAAACCTAGTATTATTATCACTATGTTTTAATATAATATTTATTGGGACTAATTATTAGTCTAGATTCATCATTAACTCAAATTCTACTTCACGATCTATCAAGTAAGGATCAGCCAGGTAGGACAGTTGGGAGGCATGACCATTTCGACGTATAGCCTTTCTGAAATCCAACAACCAAGCCAACATGGCCATTCTAGAAACCTCTCCCGTAAGTAGATCAATCAGTATAACGATTTTTAATCACTGATAAATCTTGCTTATAGGTTCATAATAACGATAATGAACTTAAACATAAGTTATACTTAAAGTATGATAAGCATAACTCACTTACAAAGGGGTTTAGCGAGGAACCGGGGTTTGCGCGGGAAGAACTTCTGAATCAAAAGCTCTTCTTCTCGGGGCCTTCTGGCGCTCAGTACTCGCTACTAACACCTAGGAGGTGCTAGGGAAAGGCTTAGATGGTTTGGGGGTGTTTGAGAGAGAATGGGTTGAAGAGGTGTGTTGAAACGGGGGGAAAACGCCTTCTATTTATAGGCTGTCAGCTCGTACGTACGGGGGGTGTACGCAAGGGGACGTTGGGCATACTCAGTATGTTGGGCGTACTCTTAGCTACGTTGGGCATAATCATTCCAGGTGTCGTGCAAAGCCGTGGGGAAGAAGTAGTGGCCAAGATCTTGCCACGTGGCACTTTGAGGTTTAATCCAAAAATTAATTCTCTTCTAAAATCCATAACTTTCGCATACAAGCTCCATTTTTGACGTTCATTATATCCACGCGTAGGTAGCGATGTAATCTACAACTTTTGTTTAGACCCCGTCGGCTAATTTTGTTTAGACCCCGTCGGCTAATTTTTGACGTTCATTATATCCACGCGTAGGTAGCGATTATAACTTCCTCAAACGAAGTCACATTTGGACGTTCTCTATATGCACGCTCTCGGTTTAGCGTATACTACGAATTTATTATAGATTTATAAGGCTAAAAAGTATTTTATCAAAAAATCATTTTTTATGTTATGCAGAGCCGTGCGGGTTTAATCGCGAAACTTCAATGAGTCATAACTTCTTCGTTATAAGTCGGATTTCAGCGTTCTTTATATGTACGAAATCATTGTTACATATAATATAACTTTGGTTAAGATTATCTATGCTAAATAATCTTCTATCAGAAAGTCATTTTTAACGCTTATTATCTCTAAATTGACTAGCCCGAATCTGCAGGCATTACATTCGCTCCACACCTTGTGTTTTTCTTAGCTATAGCCCTATCCACCATGGTTATCACCGATTTGATTCTACATCTAAAAAAATATACATAGCCTGACATGTCCAGTTCAATGAACATGTCTTTCCTTTTCATTCTTCACCGCCAAAACCAACCACCCCATCTCAAAACCCTTATACATCTATCTTTCCTACACCACCCCCAATCGAGGTCACTGATCCCGTTTTCACAAATCACTCCACCTCTACCAACACTACCACACATTCATCTTCTTCTCACTCACCTCCTCCACCCTCACCTCCTCATCCTCCTCGACCTCAACCTCTTAATCTTCATCAAAATCCCACTCACACCTCCCGCTTTGATCCTTCTGCTTACATTTCAACTCGTTCCCTTTAATCTCAAAACAAACCCACTTCATTTACCGTTGCCAATAAATCTCCAGAGTGGTGTCTTGCCATGGCTAAGGAGTTTTAAGCGCTTCAAAAGAATTCCACATGGTCTTTAGTTCCTTATGTTAAAAATACTAATCTTATTGATTGTAAGTGGGTATACAGGTTAAAGAAGGATCCACTAGGTAATGTTACTCGTCATAAAGCATGTCTAGTCGCCAAATGATTTAATTAACAATCGGGTGTTGACTATCATGAAACGTTTAGTCATGTAATAAAATCAACCACCATTCAGATTATTTTGTATCTTTTTGTGACCAATAATTGGGTTCTGCGACAATTGGGTGTGAAAAATGCATTTTTACATGGTGACTTACAAGAAACTATCTACATGAGACATCCTCTTGCCTTTATTGACTCAACCAAACCAAATCATGTTTATCTTCTTCATAAATCTCTCTATGGGCTCAATCAAGCTCCACGAGCGTGGTTTAACCGATTGTCCACAACCCAAACTCAACTTGGTTTTTCAGGATCCAAAACCGATCCTTTGCTTTTCATTTTCAACTCTGGTGGCCCTATCGTTTATGTTCTTGTTTATGTGGATGATATAATTATTACTGGAGACAACCCGACAGCCATTGATCACATTATACATCGTCTCAGCTCCACTTTTTCCATTGAAGATCTGAGTATACTTCACTATTTCTTGGGCATTGCTGTTGTTCCTGACAAGAAGAATATTATGCTATCTTAACGAAAATATGTCCTCGAGATACTTCAGCAGTCCAGCCTCTCTGATTGCAAGCCAGCCTGCTCTCCGATGAGTCCCTCTCAACTCTTACATATTGATGATAGCCCACTCCATTTGGATCCAACCATGTATCGCCAAACTGTTGGCGCTTTGCAGTATGCTACTTTATTACGCCCAGATATTGCTTTTACTATGAATCGAGTTTGTCAGTTCATGCATGCACCAACCGAAAACCCTTGGTCTGTTGTTAAACGTATTTTGTGTTACTTAAAAGGCACAACCAATCTCATTCTCTTGATTCGTCATCAATCTGTTAAATAGCTACAGGCCTTCACAGATGCTCTTTGGCAAGATTTTGCATCCTTACCGATTCAGGATTACTCTGACTCGAATTGGGCTGGTCTTCCAGTTGATAGACGATCCACAGGGGGATTTCCATCTATTTGGGATTTAATCTTGTCTCATGGACTGCTCGTAAACATAAGACAGTTTCAAGGTCTTCAACCGAAGAAAAATTCTGATGCTAATCTGATGCTTAATTGGTTTCAGAAATCTAATTTGTTTTTCCTAGAAAACTTATGTGTAAAATTGAGTTTTGATACAAAACTGATACACATTTATGATAAAAAATTCATACTAAACTTCTGAAATCGTAAATTCTGATGAATAAAACTGATGTAATATCTTATATAAAATCTAATGTAGAAAATCTGGAAATCTGATGCACAAACTGATACAAAATCTAATAAACAATTATGATGCAAATCTGATACTAGATTTCTAAAAACTAATAGAAATTTATGAAGCAAAACTAATGTTTAATTTCTGAAATCAGAAAATCTAATGTTGTCTTTCAGCAAAACTATCAAAAATATGTTGTTTTTTAAGTAAAACCAAGCTGTCATTTCAGTTTTATGGACTGTTTTTCAATAAAACCAAATTGTTTTATGATTTCTAAAGTTGTTTTACATAAAATTGAAGTTATTTTTATCTAAACAAAACTGTTTTTCACAAAACAATGTTATTTTTAAACACAAAACTGCTATAAATGAATTTTCTCAGCAAATTGTTGCACGAATGCTATTTTTACCAAAATCGATTAAGAAAAATAAAATAAAAAATCGTTTTTTTTTCTGGACTGCTACTAAAACCGAACATATAGGAACAAAACCTGCTTTATTTATTTTATTTTTTTCTCTTTTCCTCGTGAAAAGCGTACAATATAAACAAGAATGCAAGTAAAATTGTTTCCAATTTCTAGTTCGTTTCGTACAAACGAATTTGTTTGAAGATTGTAAGAATACTATCACGGAAATGTACGAAATCAAACAAGAAAATAGAAAATGCTTGTACGAAAGTATAAACTCATAATTTCCCAACATCAACATTTCATTTATATATGAAACAGTTGGTTTACATCAAACAGATTACACAGAAAACTTCACTACAATAACACTCTGCTCTCTAATGATCAATAAGAACTCACTAAAACAAGATCAAAAGAATACGAACAGAAACCCTAATACAAACCCTAAACTGGAGAGAACAATATGAGTGAGAGAGTAAAACTTATCATCTGATCTACGCAAATGAGAAGAAACCAACATTAAATACACTGGGGCAAACCCGGATCCGGGTGAAACAACCCGCGTACAAATTATACCTGCAAAACCAAAAGATACCACAACACCCCTCTACAATTGAATAAATGACATATTAAGACCATTCTTCTATAAATGACAAGTTTGCATTATATTACCTTTTAACACCCCCTCTCAAACTTGTCATTTTATACAAATTTATTTACCAGAAAACAAATTTACAAGTCCAAGTCTTTTTGACAAGTATTCATGTTGAAAAGGACTTAAGGACTTAGTTAAAATATTTGCATTTTGATTAGAAGAATCTATCTTAACTAATTTTAAAACATTATTTTCAATTTTTTCCCTTACAAAATGCACATCAATTTCAAAATGTTTTGTTTTTTCATGAAAAACTGGATTTGAGGCTAACTTAATAGCAGATTCATTATCACAAAACAATTTAACAGGAGTTAAATTTTTAAAACCAAGATCACTTAAAATCTTTAAAACCCACAACACTTCACATGTTACTGAACCCAAAGCACGATATTCAGACTCTGTTGAGGATCTGGACACTGTGCTTTGCTTCTTACTCTTCCAATAAATAAGAGTGTTACCTAAATATACCAAATACCCAGAAACAGACCTCCTAGTTGTCAAACACTTGGCCCAATCAGCATCCACAGAACCAACAATATCAAAAATACTAGATTTAGAAAATAAAACACCTTTACCAGGACACTCTTTCAAGTATCTTAATAATCTGAAAGCAACATTTAAATGTGATTTCCTTGGTTTGTGCATAAACTGACTTAATACTTGAACATCATAACTAATATCAGGCCTAGTAACAGTGAGATAAATCAGTTTTCCTATGAGTTTCTGGAACTCTGTTATATTATTTATAAGATCAGTATTATCATCACAGTCTCTGTTAAACACAAAATTAACTTCCAAAGGAGTTTTAACAGGCTTACATCCCAACATACCAAATTCATGTAATAATTCCAAACAATACTTCCTTTGATTTAGACACACACCATTACCAGTAGAAAGAACTTCAATACCCAGAAAATATTTCAACAACCCTAGATCCTTAATTCTAAACTGTGACTTAAGAAAAGATTTTACATTTTCAATTTCCACACAACTGTTACCAGTTAGAATTATATCATCTACATATACTAATAAAATGACAATGGTGTTATTTTTTGAACGAACAAATAAAGAATAATCATTTAAACTTTGAACAAAACCAAAAACTGACAAAGATGAACAAAGTTTCTCATTCCACTTTCGTGGAGCCTGCTTTAAACCATACAAAGACTTAACCAGTTTACACACTCTACTATCATTTTTAGTATGATAACCTTCTGGCAAAGTCATATACACATCTTCAACCAAGTCACCATATAAAAAGGCATTATTAACATCCAATTGATAAAGAGGCCATGAATTATTAACAGCCACACAAATAACAATCCTAACAGTAACAATCTTAGCAACAGGAGAAAAAGTTTCTTCATAATCTATACCTTCTCTTTGATTATATCCTTTAGCAACTAGTCTAGCTTTATATCTCTCAACCTCACCATTAGATTTGTATTTAATTTTATAGATCCAACGACAACCAATATGACTTCTGTTTTTTGGAAGATCAACAATATCCCAAGTATGATTCCTATATAAGGCTTCCATTTCCTCATTCATAGCTTTGATCCAATTTGGATCAGTAGAAGCTTCAGAATAAGTACTAGGTTCAAATGTTTTATTAAGATTAGACACAAAGCATTTACTATCATTGGCTAACAAAGAATAATTCACAGACTTTTCTAACCCATACTTGTGAGAACTTTCCACAACAAAGTCATTAAATCTTGTTGGTAAACGAACATTTCTACCAGATCGAGTAGTACCTAATAAGTGATCATCAGAAGGATTATTTTGCTCTAAGATACTATCCTCAGACATAATAGATGAACTAGGAACATCCACAACATTCGGTTGCACATGTGTCTTGTCACTTTGGTTGCTGACCTCATCATTAGAGGTCTCATCCAGGTTATGATCTGTTCCAGTACCTTCAGAATGAAGGGTTATCCCTAAATCACCTAAACTATTATTTTCTTGAAGTGAACTAGACAATTGAGGGTCATCATAGGAAAATGGGTCACTTGGATTATTAAAACTAGTAGTTTTATCACCAGAAAAAGAATCAAGCCTGAATGGAAAAACTGATTCATAAAATTTGACATCCCTGGAAACAAAAACAAAATTTGAATCAAGACTCAAAACCTTATAACCTTTTTGTTCCAAAGAATACCCAAGTAAAACACATTTTTCAGCACGTTCAGAAAATTTGTCAAGGTTATTCAGTTTAGTTGCAAAACAAAGACACCCAAAAACACAAAGTTTATCAAAGCTAGGAATAGACTTATAAACAAGTTCATAAGGAGAGGCTCCATTTAATACAGAAATGGGAGTTCTATTTATCAAAAAAATAGCAGTTAAAATAGAATCACCCCAATAAGTCAAAGGCAAACCTGACTGAAACATTAATGATCTAGCTACATTCAGAATATGTCTATGTTTTCTTTCAACCACCCCATTTTGTTGAGGTGTATGAACACAAGATGTTTGATGAATAACACCTCTATTCTCAAAAAAAAGTTTTCATGTTATGATTTAAAAACTCTGTCCCATTATCAGACCTAACCTTTTTAATTTTAAGTTCAAATTGATTCAACAAAAGATTAAAGAAAGTAGTAACACAAGAAACAACTTCACTTTTAGACTTAAGCAAGTAAATCCAAGTTGCCCTAGTGAAATCATCCACTATAGTAAGAAAGAACTTAAATCCTTCTGAAGTGATCACTCTATAAGGACCCCACACATCTAAGTGAATAAGTTCACCTAAACAAGAAGTGACATGCTGACTAGTAGGAAAAGAATTCCTTGTTTGTTTAGCCTTATGAAAAGCATCACAAGGAGGTAAAGACTCATTTCCAAATTTAAGATGTGTCTTTAAAGAATTCAGAGCTTGGTCAGAAGGATGACCAAGTCTACTATGCCATGTTAATTTAGAAACATAATGTAACGCCCCGATTTTTCTCGATACGTTTAGTTATTTTAATTCAATTATTCTTGTAACCTTGGGTTAATTTATTTAACCAATGTCTGATTTTCTTATGTTATTGGACTCTTTTGATCATCTTGTAAACTCCTTTTATTGAAGTCCATGGGCTATGGGCCTATTCTATCCCACATCGCCAAACATATGTAAACTCAACCATTTTTGTCTATTATATAAGCTTGTTATCCTCATACTTCATTTGATATCTACTTTGAATCCCACATCGATTCAAGTATCAAAATATACTTCAACTTCATGTTTATATAACAAGACTTGAGGTTATCTAAAGATTCGATTAAGGTTTGGGTTTAGAAAACCAAAATTGAATCGGGGAAGCCCAAGTACCCCGGAAAAAGTTTTTGGGTTACCTTAAAAATAAAATTGGGATACCCCCTTTACTTTGATCCTGGCTCCGCCACTGCCCTCACGCCATCCTTCTCTCTCTCTTTGGGATCAAGAGCAGCAAAGGGGCTATTGTTTGGAGCTTAATTCTTGTTCATTTCCACCCTTGATTCGTATTGGTATGAACCTCCTTATCATTTCTTACAACTTGATTCATAACCTTGTTCTAGTTTTATGATTTCATCTTCACTTCTTCTCCTTCCTATTTGATTTGTAATTGTATGTTATACATCATCTCAAGATCCTATCTTCACCCCATATATGGTGGATGATGGATCTAGGGGATTACATGTGGCAAAAGATCATGGAAACCCTAAAAGGGAGAATGGTGATTTTATGTGCTTTATGTTCATTTTCATGTTGATTATTATTACCATCTTGTGGCAAAATGAAATCCTAATGATACCTAACCCTTTTTAGTACCACCATGATCATGGGGACTAAATTGGGATGATGAACACATCTTAAAATGTGTTTCAAAGGGAGAAGGATGGATAAGCCAAAAAGGAATCACGGGTGGCTACGATTCTGTTTTCCATCAGATCTGTAGTCATTTTGTAAAATTCATATCTTGAGCTCTAGAACTCAAACGGACCCCAAACCAGTTCCAAAAGTTCACAAATTGAGTTGGCTAACTTTCTTAAGCAGGCCCACCTCACTGATAAGGACTTTATCTATGGGAAAGAATGGCATCTTTTCTGTTAGGTCTGATCCGGGTCTGTTCTGATATGTCATTTTGTTTTCATCATTTCTAAGGCTTGGCAAAGGATCCAGAGTGATTCCAAGTTTCTATATGTTCCTTATATTATGAATTTAAGATCTGGAGAAGATGGGGTGTTATTTCCAATTATAAATTGGTTAGAATGGATCCACACTCCAGATCAGTGGGCAGTCACCAGCTTTTGCTAGTGCTGTGATTGTCCACAATGTGAATTTTATATCTGGAGTTTGGGAGATGCTTTTCATTAAATTCCAACTCTGAGACTTTCATTTGTATGTCCTTTACTTCTCTGAATTTTGGTTTGGACGAATTCTACTCACAAGTTGGGTAGAATTGGCCAACATCACTTGACTGTATTGTTGGAGACAGAAATGATACACCATTTTGTAAAATTCATATTTAATTCATCTTTTGGAGTTAGAAGGAGTTCTTTATAGTTCTGGAATCCTGAACAATCATAGTTTCCTATAAAATTTTGTTAAAGCTATGTTTCTGTTTTATATTTTGGAGTAAATCCGTTTTGAACAGCAGGTCTGTTTTAGAGACCTTGCTGTGATTACTCTTTTCTCAACTCATAGCTTCATTACTTCTCCTTTCTAACCTTTAGTCCTTCTTAGGTGAGGTTTTGAAGTTTTCTCAAGCTTGGTAGCATTATTTGATTGTTAGCTATCCTTACTACTCACTCAAGGTGAGTTCTCTCACACCGTTGTATTGATGTTTGCGTTTGCTAGTTAGCTCGTGTGTGATTATTTGAATTTATTATAAAGGCATGCTATATAACCATTGTTTTAATTCGTACATGTGCACTGTATGTAACTAATTATGGATATGGGGACACCACCAAAGGATACGGATTTACCGGTGCGGTGGGTAGGTAATATCACCAACGTAATACTCATCATGAGGTGCGGTGATTAGGGCCAAATGATACGGGATCTTCCCGGTGCGGTTCAAACCTACAAGTCCTTCTTGTATTATAGGCATTGATTCGTTCTTTGCCCTTATCATATAATTATAAATGGAAAATGGATTAGGGTTAGTAAATATGAATGTTAGTACAATGTCTGTGTTTGAATTCACTAAGCTTTGTGCTTACGGTTTCCCTTATTTCAGGTGTTAAGATTAAAGAGGCTAAGGCTTGACATGGAGCACCGGGACATCGCTACTAGTTATTTTTGTTGGGACCTTATTATTATTATTATTACTTCCGCACTTATTTTATATGATTATTAAGTTGATGGATTATGTTATGACTATTTCAGTTGTTTTAATTTAATTTAAGATGCGTTTTAAAACTTTAAAATTTTTGCAAAAAAAAAATTTGGGTGTCACAAGTTGGTATCAGAGCCACAGTTTGAGGGAACTAGGCATTCTTGTGGATGTTCTAGACTCAAATTTGAGGCTCTATAAGAGTTTATTTTCTTTTTAAAATATTTTTCAAACCTTCTGAAGACTAGTAGTGGAAGATGTCGCGGTGTGCCAGTCAGCCAGCCAAGTAAGCCTTATTTCTTATGTTAAATGTTTATGTTAAATTGTTGACTATGAATTGGATTCTATTAGTCTTAAAATGTTAGATTACACACTTATTTAGTGTTAACATGTGAGAGATTTGTAAAATTAACGGCTAGAGCGAACTGGAAATTTTGAAACTAGACGCAAATACGAAATTGGAACTTGTGTGGAAGGTAGTAGAAGGGCCCCTACTATTTGAAACATCGGTGCCGGTTTCGGGTCAGGGCAAGGTTGAAAAATTTTCGGCAAGCTGAGTGTTTTGTCTTCCTAGAAATATCTAGGCTGAATTGTTTCTAAGATTTTCCTTCTTCTGTGGATACCAATGGCTCCGCCTGCTCGACTTAATCAGCTCCAAATGGAGCAAGTTAGGGATATTGTCGTTGAGGAATTCAATAACGCTTTCAACGAACTAATCCCGGGTGTGACCAATGACATAATCAACCAAGTCGGTACTCTTCTGGATGAGCGCCTCGCAGCTATTCCCGGGGGAGCGTTACCGGCTCCGCCCGTTCGGGATTCGACATACTACTTCGAGAAGTTCAGCAAGTGTAGCCCTCCTCTTTGGAACGGTGAATCCGACCCAGTTGCTGCTAAGCACTGGGTGTCAGATGTTGAGGGCGCCTTCATGACTGTTGGGTGTCCGGACCAGTACAAAGTTGTGATCGCCATGAATCAGCTGCAGAAAAGGGGAAAGACATGGTGGAACACCATCACCGCTCTATTAAGCGAAGAAGAAGTGAGGACCATGTCTTGGGCCCAATTTGTGGAGAGGTTCGAGGCACAATATGTGCCTAAGGTGGAGCAGCAGTGGATGCAGCAAGAGTTCATCGCCTTACAGCAGACTACCGAGTCCGTTAGCGAACTGAACTCCAAGTTCTTGGAGATGCTATCTTTTTGCCCCTTGTTTGCTGGGAACGAGGCCTGGTTGGTCAGCCGGTACATGGCCATCCTACGTACCGAGATTCGGGAATTTGTTAGCATGCAGGAGTTCTCGACCTTATCCGCGATCATGAATGCAGCGAGGAGGAGGGAAATCGAGTTGCAGACCCAGTCCAAGAGGGAGGCCAATGACACCTCTTCCAAGACATCCAGAGATGCCCAGAAAAAGCGAAAGCAGGGTAGTAAGTCAAGGTATGAGTATAGGACGTCTTCAGGGCGAGAAAAATCCATTGATATGCTACAACTGCAAAAAGCCAGGGCATCATTGGAAGAATTGTAGGGATCCCCCTGCGAGTGCAGCACCTCATATTACTTCTGCTGTTCCCGTCTGCTATCACTGCAACGAGACGGGACACAAGAAGCCCGAATGCCCGAAGTTGAAGACTGGTAAAGGAGACGGGGGTACAAATCCTGCAATTGCATCGTCCTCTAAGGGACCCACTATGGTGACACGAGGTCGTGCTCACCAGATGACTGCGGAGGAGTCGGTGATTACAGCGACAGTGGCAGGCACTTATTTGCTAGATTCCGAGCTCGATGTTGTTATGTTTGATAGCAGTGCTACCCATCCTTTTGTATCTCGCATGTTTATTAATTGTTTGGGGCGTAGTATCGGAAAATTGGCTCACCCAATGGTTGTCGAAGTTGCCGACAACCGCACTATTTATGTCACCGATGTTTATCGGGGTTGCAATCTCGAGTTTTCTGGAGTTGAATTCCCCATTGATCTTATCCCTATTGCGATGCGAGAGCTCTGCGTTATCATAGGCATGGATTGGCTTGATGCGTGTGATGTGGAAATCCACTGTCGTAAGAAGCAAGTTCGTGTTCAAAACCCTAGAGGTGGAGAACTTATCATTCAGGGGGACATTCCCCGCGTGGCCATCGCTTCTTGCTCTTCTACTATAGCACTAGACGACGTTCCTATCGTTTCCGACTTTAGTGATGTCTTTCCGGAGGAACTCCCTGGTTTGCCACCTATTCGGCAAGTGAAGTTTCGCATTGATTTGGTGTTGGGTGCGACTCCGGTAGCTAAATCTCCTTACCGCTTGGCACCACCTGAGATGAAAGAGCTCCAAGATCAACTTTAGGAACTAAGTGATAAAGGGTTTATATGGCCAAGCTGCTCGCCATGGGGTGCTCCTATTCTCTTTGTGAAGAAGAAAGATGGATCCCAGCGAATGTGTATTGATTATAGGGAGCTAAACAAGTACACGATAAAGAATAGGTACCCGTTTCCACGTATTAACGATCTTTTCGATCAACTTCAGGGAGCGTCTTGGTTCTCCAAGATTGATTTACGTTGCGGTTACCATCAGATGCGGGTTCGTGAAGAAGACATTGAGAAAAAGCATTCTGTACTCGTTATGGGCATTTTGAGTTCGTGGTGATGCCTTTTGGGCTCACCAATGCACCCGCGGCGTTTATGGATCTCATGAACCGGGTGTGTAGCCCGATGCTTAACCGTTCGGTCATAGTGTTCATTGATGACATCTTGGTCTATTCTAAGACCAAAGAGGAGCATGAGCAACACCTTCGGGAGATTCTGGAAACTCTGGCAAGAGAAAGGCTTTATGCGAAATTCTCAAAATGTGAATTTTGGTTAGAAGAAGTTCAGTTCTTGGGGCATGTGGTAAACAAACACGGTATTAAGGTCGATCAAGCCAAGGTTGATGCGGTTAAACAATGGGAGATTCCAAAAACACCTTCTGAAATTCGCAGTTTCTTGGGTTTAGCCGGTTATTATCGTAGGTTCATTGAAAATTTCTCTAAAATCGCCTTGCCACTCACCCGATTGACCAAGAAATCAGTGAAATTCGTTTGGGGCCCGGAGCAACAATTTGCGTTTGATGAGCTGAGGAAGCGATTGTGTGATGCTCCGATTTTGGCCTTACCTGATAAGGTTGAGGATATGGTGGTTTACTGTGATGCATCGCTTCAGGGTCTTGGTGTTGTGTTAATGCAACGGGACAGGGTGATAGCGTATGCCTCCCGACAGCTGAAACCCCACGAACGAAACTACCCCACTCATGATTTGGAGCTTGGGGCTATTGTGTTCGCTCTTAAGATTTGGAGACACTATCTCTATGGAGTGAAGTGTATCATATACACTGACCATAAGAGTCTGATATATTTGTTCGAGTAGCGGGATTTGAACATGAGGCAGATCCGATGGTTGGATGTGGTAAAAGATTATGATTGTGAAATTCACTACCACCGCGGTAAATCTAATGTTGTAGCTGATGCTCTCAGTCGTAAACAATTTGCCGAACCGATTCGATCTAAGTGTCTCCGGATGACGATGGTGTCGTCTTTGTTAGATATGATTCGTGGCGCCCGTTTGTTGGGGTGAGGTTTGGCAGAGGGTACTTGGGAGTACCGATATCGTGCTTCGGACTACAGAGAAAATCCACGTGATTCGGGATCATTTGGTTACAGCGAGAAGTCGTCAGAAAAGTTATGCCGACAAAAGATGCTCCAATCTTGAGTTCCAGGTGGGAGATTATGTGTTGCTTAAAGTCTCCCCCTGGAAAGGTGTGATTCGATTTCGAAAACGGGGAAAGCTCGGACCCCGACTCATTGGACCCTACAAGGTCATAGCCCGTGTGGGAAAGGTGGCTTACCGTTTAGAGCTGCCTGAAGAGCTTAGTCTAATTCATAATAAGTTTCACGTGTATCAGTTATGAAAATGCCTTGTTGATGAGACCACTGTGATACCACTGGAGGACATACAGGTTGACGAGCGTCTTAATTATGTTGAGAAACCAATCGCTATTTTAGAACGAAAGACGAAAGCTCTCCGCAACAAGACTATAAACCTGGTTAAGGTGCAGTGGCAACATAGGAAGGGTTCGGAATGGACTTGGGAACCGGAAGGCGAGATGAGGGCTCACTATCTGGATCTGTTTTTAGGTGTTGACTTCGAGGACGAAGTCCGTTCTTAGTGGGGGAGAGTTGTAACGCCCCGATTTTTCTCGATACGTTTAGTTATTTTAATTCAATTATTCTTGTAACCTTGGGTTAATTTATTTAACCAATGTCTGATTTTCTTATGTTATTGGACTCTTTTGATCATCTTGTAAACTCCTTTTATTGAAGTCCATGGGCTATGGGCCTATTCTATCCCACATCGCCAAACATATGTAAACTCAACCATTTTTGTCTATTATATAAGCTTGTTATCCTCATACTTCATTTGATATCTACTTTGAATCCCACATCGATTCAAGTATCAAAATATACTTCAACTTCATGTTTATATAACAAGACTTGAGGTTATCTAAAGATTCGATTAAGGTTTGGGTTTAGAAAACCGAAATTGAATCGGGGAAGCCCAAGTACCCCGGAAAAAGTTTTTGGGTTACCTTAAAAATAAAATTGGGATACCCATTTACTTTGATCCTGGCTCCGCCACTGCCCTCACGCCATCCTTCTCTCTCTCTTTGGGATCAAGAGCAGCCAAGGGGCTGTTGTTTGGAGCTTAATTCTTGTTCATTTCCACCCTTGATTCGTATTGGTATGAACCTCCTTATCATTTCTTACAACTTGATTCATAACCTTGTTCTAGTTTTATGATTTCATCTTCACTTCTTCTCCTTCCTATTTGATTTGTAATTGTATGTTATACATCATCTCAAGATCCTATCTTCACCCCATATATGGTGGATGATGGATCTAGGGGATTACATGTGGCAAAAGATCATGGAAACCCTAAAAGGGAGAATGGTGATTTTATGTGCTTTATGTTCATTTTCATGTTGATTATTATTACCATCTTGTGGCAAAATGAAATCCTAATGATACCTAACCCTTTTTAGTACCACCATGATCATGGGGACTAAATTGGGATGATGAACACATCTTAAAATGTGTTTCAAAGGGAGAAGGATGGATAAGCCAAAAAGGAATCACGGGTGGCTACAATTCTGTTTTCCATCAGATCTGTAGTCATTTTGTAAAATTCATATCTTGAGCTCTAGAACTCAAACGGACCCCAAACCAGTTCCAAAAGTTCACAAATTGAGTTGGCTAACTTTCTTAAGCAGGCCAACCTCACTGATAAGGACTTTATCTATGGGAAGGAATGGCATCTTTGCTGTTAGGTCTGATCCGGGTCTGTTCTGCTATGTCATTTTGTTTTCATCATTTCTAAGGCTTGGCAAAGGATCCAGAGTGATTCCAAGTTTCTATATGTTCCTTATATTATGAATTTAAGATCTGGAGCAGATGGGGTGTTATTTCCTATTATAAATTGGTTAGAATGGATCCACACTCCAGATCAGTGGGCAGTCACCAGCTTTTGCTAGTGCTGTGATTGTCCACAATGTGAATTTTATATCTGGAGTTTGGGAGATGCTTTTCATTAAATTCCAACTCTGAGACTTTCATTTGTATGTCCTTTACTTCTCTGAATTTTGGTTTGGACGAATTCTACTCACAAGTTGGGTAGAATTGGCCAACATCACTTGACTGTATTGTTGGAGACAGAAATGATACACCATTTTGTAAAATTCATATTTAATTCATCTTTTGGAGTTAGAAGGAGTTCTTTATAGTTCTGGAATCCTGAACAATCATAGTTTCCTATAAAATTTTGTTAAAGCTATGTTTCTGTTTTATATTTTGGAGTAAATCCGTTTTGAACAGCAGGTCTGTTTTAGAGACCTTGTTGTGATTACTCTTTTCTCAACTCATAGCTTCATTGCTTCTCCTTTCTAACCTTTAGTCCTTCTTAGGTGAGGTTTTGAAGTTTTCTCAAGCTTGGTAGCATTATTTGATTGTTAGCTATCCTTACTACTCACTCAAGGTGAGTTCTCTCACACCGTTGTATTGATGTTTGCGTTTGCTAGTTAGCTCGTGTGTGATTATTTGAATTTATTATAAAGGCATGCTATATAACCATTGTTTTAATTCGTACATGTGCACTGTATGTAACTAATTATGGATATGGGGACACCACCAAAGGATACGGATTTACCGGTGCGGTGGGTAGGTAATATCACCAACGTAATACTCATCATGAGGTGCGGTGATTAGGGCCAAATGATACGGGATCTTCCCGGTGCGGTTCAAACCTACAAGTCCTTCTTGTATTATAGGCATTGATTCGTTCTTTGCCCTTATCATATAATTATAAATGGAAAATGGATTAGGGTTAGTAAATATGAATGTTAGTACAATGTCTGTGTTTGAATTCACTAAGCTTTGTGCTTACGGTTTCCCTTATAACTTTTCAGGTGTTAAGATTAAAGAGGCTAAGGCTTGACATTGAGCACCGGGACATCGCTACTAGTTATTTTTGTTGGGACCTTATTATTATTATTATTACTTCCGCACTTATTTTATATGATTATTAAGTTGATGGATTATGTTATGACTATTTCAGTTGTTTTAATTTAATTTAAGATGCGTTTTAAAAGTTTAAAATTTTTGCAAAATTTTTTTTTGGGTGTCACACATAACGCATAACAGAATTAGAAGTAAAGGAATTACCAGAAGGTACACTATCAACATAATAGAGACCTCCAATTTCACTACCATTCCCCACCATCTCCTTTCAGTGTAAATCCTGAATTTTGTAACTATGTTCATTAAAAATAACTTCACACTTATTATCTTTACAGATTTTGTGAACTGACATCAGATTGACATTGAACTCAGGAACAACAAACACATCAAAAAGAGTTAAAGAGTTTGAAATATTTAGGTTTCCAATTTTTTCTATTTTAGCAGAAGTTCCATTAGGGTGACTAACAAGAAGATTGAGCTTAGATACATCCACAGTATCATGCAAAAGAGATTCTGATGCTATCATATGTTGACTAGCACCAGAATCAACTATCCATTTATTACCATTATAAGATGAATTACAAACATTAAACAAGCAAGTACCTTCCATATTGGAACTGACAGATGCTTCCTCATTGCACTTTCTTTATCCTATTAGACTAAGAAACTTGGCATATTGATCCTTAGTAAGCTGAGGAAATTCAGATTCTCCAGGATCAGTTGATCCAGGAGTAACTACAGATGAGTTTGCATTAAAATTTTTAACTTTATTATTTTGATTAACATCACTCCTAGGTTTATAATCCTTTGGGTATCCAATTAGTTTATAACATTTCTCAATAGTATGTCCTTTTAGACCATAATTTTTACATTGAAGAGTTGAACCTTTGTTTTTATTATTAGAAAATTTATTGTTGAATTCACTATTAAAAGCACTAGGTTGACTCTTGGAACCAGATTGAGAGTCATTAGAAAGAGATCCATTCCTTTGAAGAGACTCTTCACGAGATATAATTGAAAAAGCAGTTCTCACATTAGGAAGTGGATCCATAAGCAATATATGACTCTTAACCTGGTTATAAGACTCATCTAACCCACTAAGAAATTGCATGAGTTTCATTAGTTTAGAGTGATCATTTAGTTTAACTGCAGCCTCACATGTACATTCTGTAAGACTAGTTAAACCATCAAACTCCTTCCATAAGGCATCAAGTTTATTAAAGTAATCAGACACAGATATACCATTTTGTTTTAAAGAATTAATTCTTTGATGAACATTGAACACCACAGATCCATCAGCTTTATTATATGTTTCAAATAAGTTTTCCCAAATTTCTTGAGCATTATCTGAATAAGCATGACTAGCATAGATTGAATCACTAATAGAAGACAATAACCAAGAACACACAACATCATTAGCTCTTTCCCATTTTGATTCTTTATTTGTTTCAACTTTATTCTTTTTAAAAGTGCCATCTACAAACCCTAGTTTGTTTCTAGCCTTAAGAGCCCTAGACATAGAACTTCTCTAAATACGAAAAATTTCATTTCCAGATAACTTCACAGTAACAATAGTTGTAGTAGCATTATCAGAAGGATGGACATAGAGAGGATCATCAAAAATATTTGAATTATCCTTTCCACTTCCTCCTGGAGAATCAACTGAACCAGCCATTTAAAACGAAGAACAATCAAAAACCAAGTAATTAGGCAAACACAATCCAAGACTGACACAACGACAATCAGCCAATTAACCAGACAAATAGGAAACACAGAATCACACAGAAATCAGACTCATGTATTGACTTAAAGTCCAGATGGTCACCACGTTTGTCGGGCCCAAGACAATCAATACAGAGTCAAGAAAACCAAACTAAAAAGCAAGAAAAAAATAACTGGTGTATACAAAACAACCAGGATCTCCCAGTCACAAGATATAAAATATAGAAAATAGGGAATAAGAAAACCCTCACAGTTCTTTATAATACAAGATGAAAATAAATCGACTCTGTTTGTCCGTTCCCAACGTAGGGTTTATCGGTGATGAAATCCGACCCCAAGTGAGTTATTTCAGACAACAGATTAATCGATTGAAAAAGGTCCGTTTAAAAGATGATCGATGTTCAACTATCACGCGACCAGAACACGAACACCTGCAATGAACCACAAAAAACTCTGACAGTACCACAATCGAAAAAAAACAGTAAAGACGGAAATGATAAAACCCTAAATCGGAAAAAACTAAATCGATCGATCAATCAGAACAAATCAGATTTAGTAACAGATCTACAAGAGTTATAAAACCTTTTAGATCTACGTAAACAGATAAAGGAGAACAAAAAATAAAGGAGTAGAAACAACCTTTAATGACGTCTTCAGACGATATACACCTCCGATGAACACCAACGAAGAAGATGAAGAACCCTAATGCTCTGATACCATGTACGAAAGTATAAACTCATAATTTCCCAACATCAACGTTTCATTTATATATGAAACAGTTGGTTTACATCAAACAGATTACACAGAAAACCTCACTACAATAACACTATGCTCTCTAATGATCAACAAGAACTCACTGAAACAAGATCAAAAGAATACGAACAGAAACCCTAATACAAACCCTAAACTGGAGAGAACAATATGAGTGAGAGAGTAAAACTTATCATCTGATCTACGCAAATGAGAAGAAACCAACATTAAATACACCGGGGCAAACCCGGATCCGGGTTAAACAACCCGCGTACAAATTATACCTGCAAAACCAAAAGATACCACAACACCCCTCTACAATTGAATAAATGACATATTAAGACCATTCTTCTATAAATGACAAGTTTTCATTATATTACCTTTTAACAATGCTGAGGCATGTGTTTAACACATTGTCTTTAAAACAAATTCATCTGCTACCGGATGTTTGTTTCCGAAGATACAACAGTTAGGAATGGTTCTTCTAGACCACCCAGACACTCAGTAGGCCTGAATTTTACTTAGATTCAGTAATAAAAAGAAGATGAAGCGGAGAAGAAGAGAGTTATGTTGCACTCTTTGGTGTATCTACAACGGTTGTCAAAAGGTTTTATTTATATTACAACTCACAACTACTAAAACAATTAAATAGCATTAAAACACAATCCGTAACTTAACCACTTGGGTTGTGGTGACATTGTAAGACATGTAAAAGATATGCTGGAAAACCTATTGACCCATGCTCAAATTCTGACACTACTCAACCCATGTGGCTATGGAGGTTCGTCTACAGTGACTCCAGGGCATGAGACATAATCTCATGTTTGCAGCGAGAGATTAATCGTTGCGTGAAAAGTGACCTGAAACCCTCGTTAAGGAAGTTCCATTTCCAAAAAAAAAAAAAACCACAATCCGTATTCGACATTATATTTAATATCGTTCTTAATTATGTATGAATAATAACCGAAAATTAACCATCAGTTTTAGATTATACACCATTCAACCCCTTAACATTCATAATTAGTTTCAATTCACCAATTATTTTTCCAACAACACTTTAACCATGTCTTTTAAACTATTTTTGGTATCATGGTATCTTCATTTTTGCGTGTCACTATATTTCTATATCCCAAAACCATGTCTTTTAAACTATTTTTGGTATCATGGTATCTTCATTTTTGCATGTCACTATATTTCTATATCCCAAAAACTTTAGATCCAAAACCAAGGAAAAAAAGTGCATCTAACACTTTATAATCTAACTCTATCTAATAGCATGTTTTGGACATCATGGAATGATGGAATCGTTATTACATCCACGAACCTGTCAAAGGTGAATATGAGAAAAATAAATACCGTACGGAAAAAGATTGAATATTCTATGAGCATTCCAAAAGTATTTTCAGTTTAAAATTCATATTCCATTTACTTGTATCCCAAGACAAAATTTTGAACAAGTCAGGTCCATTTTCAATTATTCAGTGACTTTCTTTTATTTGAATCACTTTTATTTATTAAACATACAATTTTAAGGGTTTACATTGTTCCTTTTAGTAAAATTTCAACTAACATTTGTTTTCTAAAATGCACTTCTTACATAATGTCTGTAATCGTGAACTAATTATGTGTGGGGTTCTTTTTATCCTTAATTTTAATACATATTTAAATAATAATCAAGCATTCATGTTGAATTTCAAGTCAAATGGACTATATTTAAAATAGATAATTAAACATTAGGTTATGTAATATAACTACGATCTATGCATTAACTCTTTAGGTTTGAATCAGTCAGTAAACGAGTTTAATTAGACTCATTTGATAATATTTACATCTATATTGTTTCCATATACATTCGTAATATACTTAGTTAGGGTTATGAATACTATATATTTGATGCGGCAATCAACATTTCTAGACCTTTGTTATGATTCAGCGAGGGATTACATCCGTGCTAGAATTGAGCATCAGCGATGAACTAGGACGAATTTCTTTTAAAATAATTTGGCTGTGGATTAGTGGTAAACTGTAATTATGTTGCCAATCATTTAATACCTTTAAATCATTATCTTCGTATAAGTGTCAAATTAGTGATCGTATTTGGATCCGTTGATAAATTCTGTGAAAAAACACATTGCTATATGGCTACAAGATTTCTTCCCTAAATCTGTCGTATTTGTAATTTATTTTTTTATTATATTTGTTTATTTATTTATTTTATTATTTATTTTCATTTTGGAAGTAAACTAGTGACGTAGAATACTTCGCCAGTTTTTTTGTTCAGAAAAAGTCCAAGACTAAAATGATCTCCAGAAGTTAACGACATATCATGTCCGTCACTATTATTCGTCTTTAAATGTGATACAAGAAAAAAGGGAATTAGCGGCGACAAAAATGGTCGGTAAAAGTTAGATTTATCACCGTAAACGTAATAGTGGTGACACATCCCCGCTAAAAAATTGCCGGTACTACCATGTTTTTGCTCAAAATGTCGCGCTAAAGATATTTGTCACCGCTAATACTTCTGTCGCCAGTAATATTCTCTCTCGCCACTAACCGATTATGTGTTTTCCAAAAATGATTAAACAATTAAGTATAAATAAACACATAATTATATCATAAAATTATAATTAAATACTTATGTATTGCTGCTCCACTATATCAGTAACAAATACACTATTCTTGTCGGTATAAGCAGCATAGAACGTTTCAACTCTCTTTAGGTTCTGTTTAACAATAAAATCTAGATTATATTTGAAATAAATAATTACATATATCGTACGATACCTTTTCATAGCAAGTACTGCTATACGAGCTCGACCCCCCACGCTTCACAGACGTTTGCAGTTCACAAACTATTTTGTTTCTTGTCGAAGTAGTTAGGTGTTCATCCATTTGGAAATACTCAACTGCTTTCCTCCAATTATCAACCTCCATATCATCCCGGGGGTGGCTAATGCTCTCGGGATATCCTCATACTCTCCGACTCTAAAAAATATGCTTTCGCGTCAGCTTTACGCTCTCTAAAACCTTTTAAAAAAGTCGCTTCAAAACTCTCTAACAGCCTAGCAGCCTCTGGATCCTGGAAAATACGATCAAAATCAAACTTTGTTTAAAAAAAACGAAAAAAAGTAAGCTAAGTAAAAACCGGTCATAACTAACCATATAAAATGTTCTTATATAAATAATTTACCCCCAAATTGTATCCTTTATAGCGGGGGAAAGTCTTTTCCAAGTTCCTTTATCAAAAGGGACCATCCGCTACATTATTTTCCCAATTTCGTGTGCAAACATGTTTTTTTGGATCTCGTACGGGATCAAATGTCGTATCACTATCATAGTCCCTGTCAATTGGTTTGTCCTTATTATTTAAGAGCGCCTTTTCGAGATTAATGTTTTTCATTTTTCATCTGGCTCTCATGTGTGACACAACTACAAATATAATTAAAAATTATTAGAAATAGTATTTTATACTAACTGAATAAAAAAAGTAATTAAAAATTCATAAATAGACTTAACATGCTGTTCGTGCTGACCATTATCTCTACCGCCTGAGAGAGGTGGGTCCTTGGCTCAATCGCCCACAACAGCAGTCATGGTGTACAGAAACTAGATCCATATCGACGCCATAACCTAAAAAATTATAAGACATACAAATACAATTTCTACTACAAATACACATTACATAGAAATACACGTTATACACACATATACATACAAATACACATTGTTTTTTTTTTTTTTGTAAAAAAATAGCATTCTCAATAATAGCATCCTACTTTATTTATTTTTTTTCAATAATAGCATCCTACAATAATAACATCCTGCTTTATTCGTTGTTTTTACAATCCACATTTTTTGTTTACAAAAATAGCATTCTCAATAATAGCATCCTACTTTATTTGTTTTTTCAATAATAGCATCTTACAATAATAGTATCCTACAAAAAAAATACATATTATACACACATACAATCAACATTACATACAAATGCACATATACTTTAAATATCATTATCAATAATAGCATCCTACTTTATTTGTTTCTTTTTCCATTATAGCATTGCAATATGCACAGTACATACAAGTCACATTTCATACATACATAAAATCCACATTTCATACATAGAAATGTACATTATACACACATATACATACAAATACACATATTCACACATATACATACCCTATACACATACAATATTCCACATTCATGTTTTCATACATACAAATACACATTATACATACATTCACATACATATACCATGCAAATACACAAATATATATATATATATATATATATATATATATATATATATATATATATATATATATATATATATATATATATATATATCAAATATACACACATATGGCTAATTTCACATAATAGATACAAATACACAATTTTCTCAAATAATCTTGAAATTAAAGGAGAAAGGAATATGTGGTGGCCGAAAGTCAACAATGGTGGCCGGAAAATCAACAAAGTGGTGCAGTGATGGTGGTAATCGATCTAGTGACAGCAACAACTGAAAGCAAACTAAAATCAACGTTTTTTTTTCTATTTGCAATTAACTCAACTATAAGGTGGAAATAGACATTACAAGAGAAAGATAAAGAGAAATTAGGAAGGAATTGCACCTTAGTTACTGGAATTAAACGTTAGTCGTCGGAGAAGATACGTCACCGGTGATGGAAAGGCGTTGCTGGTAGATGGGGATGGAACCGGTGGAAATCCTTAGTCGAACCGATGGAAAGCAGACGTCACAGATAGCTGGAAGCATAAGAGGGAAGACAAAATCGAGAGAAAATGGAAGCAAAATATGGAAGAAAGAAAGCTGCAAAGGTGTTTATTTGCGATGACTTTTACCGGTGACACCTATTACCGGCGACGCCAAAGCAATAGCGGCGAAATTTGAATATTAGCGGCGACGCCTTAGAGGGAACTATTTTGCGATCCTTATTTTCAAGCATACTTGTCGCCGCTATTATTGTCTTCGGTACTACTACTTAACGACACGCGTTTTCAGCTGTTGGATATAAGGACCAATCAACGGTTAGGGTTACGAGATCACAAGTCACATGGATTGCTACCAAATACCTTTAGTGGTGATGCTATTAGCAGTGACAACCACTATTACTGACGACTTAAACTCATGTCGCCGGTAATACTTGTTGTCGTCGCTAATAGCGTCACCGCTAATAACCGTTTTTCTTGTAGTGAAAAAGAGGCATTAGCGGCGAAAAAAATCGCCGCTAAAGGTTGGATTTTTCATCGGTAAAAGCTACAGCGGCGACACATCACCGCTAAAATGTCGTCGGTACTGCCTTTCGCTATTTCTCAAAATGTCGCCGTTAATAACCTTGTCGCCGGTAATATTCTCTATCGCCGATAATAATATATGTCGACGGTAATATAATTTTCATTTTTTTATTTTTTATTTTTACTTTTTTTAAAATCAACACTTTTTTGGTACAAAAAACTGATATGTAACGACATTAAATGAAGAAAAAAATTATATAACATCTAATTAGGTATCAAAGTGTTATAATTGCATACAAATACCAAAATAATTAAACAACAAAGGTGTAAGTGACACAACAAGTCTAACGTACAAAACACAAACTAATTAGCCGAACCATCATCTCTACTCCCCTCGTTTCGTCCTTGATCATTACTTTGTGGTCAGGAGCGGACGCATGCTTTCATAGTAGCTGTTTCTGGTGGCATATTTTTTTACGTAGTGACATAATAATAGAAAAAACAAAAAATTCAAAAAAATCTTACATTGCATCCGAAAAAAACAGGGGTTGTTGGTGCCACTATAGGCACCATAGTGGAAACGCCCCTGCTTATGGTTTCCCCAATTGAAAAAACGTATAAAGTTCCTCCAGACACGCGGGGTCGTTGAGCATTGCACAAATATTTTCCAACTACATAATAAATAACAACATACATAAACTTATAAGTTAAACTATCAACATAAACAAAAACTACCAAAGTATATTGTTATTTCTTACACTTAAATACAAAAAATACAAAAGGTACATTACTATTTCTTGCACTTGTAACATAAACACAATTAGAAAAACAACATGTATTTATTGATGCCAAAGCACATTACTATTTTTAAACTAGGGAAAAAAAACCAAAGTACATTGCCATTTCTTGCATTTGGAACATCAACACAATTACCAAATCAACATGCATTTATTGGTCATTATATAGATATATGAGACTTTGAAATTAAATAGTTTACTTATTTTGTGCTAAAGAACCTTAAATATAAGAAATGCCAAAGTACTTTGCTATTTCTTACACTTAAATACAAGAAATACCAAAAGTACATTGCTATTTTTTGCAATTGGTACATAAACACAATTAGATAAACAACATGCATTTATTGATGCCAAAGTACATTGTTATTTTCAAACTAGGGACAAAAAACCAAAGTATATTGATATTTCTTGCATTTGGAACCATAAACCCAATTACCAAATTAATATTTATTTATTGATCATTATATAGATATATGAGACTTTGAAATTAAATAGTCAACTTATTTTGTGCTAAAGAACTGTAACGCCCCGAACTTGTAACGTCCCAAAAAAAAATCATGACATAAAAATTTTGTTTTTAGATTAATAAATCATTAGTACAAACGAATTCCATAAAACCAAGGTAATTCAGAGTTAATCAAAACATCATCAATCAGAGTAAATCCTGAAATACGGAAACTTGTGGTGTGTGCTCTGCAATCATCCCGAGCTCTTCCAATTGAAACCGAAGTACCTGAAACATAGACTGAAAACCGTAAGCACAAAGATTAGTGAGTTCCCCAAAATACCATACAACATACAACCACAGATTATCATGCAACATACATACAGTTGTCATGGGCTCCCCCATGGTCTTTATCTGGTATGTCATAGGCTCCCTATGGTCTTTACCTGGAATGTCATGGGCTCCCCCCTCCCATGTCTGATATCCACTTTACCACATGTAATGGGTCGGCATTGGTGCCTTCGACCCATGGATATAGTGAGAAGAATCACCTCACACTGCCGAATCATACAGATGAACCTCGACTGCTGGCTGACAGATCCCCGAACTGTCAAACATCAAAACAACACCCAATTAACAATTGGGTGCCAATGCATAACCATAAATCCATACTTGGGGTAAAAAGAATATTTTACCCCTAACCTAGCTTGGTCCAAGACCAAGGCCCAAACTCAAACTCTGGAGGTTCAAAAGCGAAAAAATCAATTATGGCCCAATTTTCCAAATTGGGCCCAAACCCTTTACATGGGACTTACCCTAAAGCCCATTCAAACTAGTCCATACACTTGTTCTCAGATGGCCCATCAAGAACCCAAACACCTAAGCCCAAAAGAAAGGCCCAACTCGAAGCCCAAACATAATTAGGGTTTTCACATAAAATGACTATTAGGGTTAAGTAAGAACACTTAACCCATCAAGGACTGAATCCATTAAGCCTATCACTCTACTAGGTCCATCATACAGTGTGATCGTGCATAACTCATAAATCCAATCCAACGGTCCAAAATGCGGGTCCCAGCAGGTCCCAAGCAAAAGTCTCTAAGATTAAGGTTTTCTAAATCCTAATTAGGGTTTCCAGCCCAAACTAATGCCAATTAGGTCCAAATGTTAAGTTCTAGGCTGATTAGAGTTTCACTAGGTCGTGCACCACCCACTGCCACCTCAGGTGGTGGTGGTCGATGGTGGTTCATGGCGGCACCACCTCACGTTGGTGGCGGTTGTCATTCCTAACCAAAACAATGACAAAAGCATTCCAAATACCAGTCCAATCACGCACATAAACACACAGCCACTGGAGATGGTGGCTAGCAGCGGCAAAACGGTGGTGGTGGTGGTGGGTTTTCCTTGGTATTTTCGGCCCAATATTGCTCATACAACAACAAAAATACCGAAAGCAATATACATACTCGAGCACACATACACTCAGCCACCTACTAGGCGGCTGACGACGCCGAAAAAGATGAAAACAGCGGCCAAAGGCCATCGGCGGCAGCAACGACGTACCTAATGTTGAACACATAGGGAAGAATGAAAGAGTGAGATGTTTTTAGCCTTACCGAGAGCCTTCCGGTTGATCACGACCCACACGTCGACGTTCACAGCTTCAATCATCGGTCTTCGGTGGTTCTTCCAGCTGCACACGACGTCACCGACAGCAGGGGCTGTTGTGGTGGTGTTCGACGCCAAGGTTGCAGGTGGTAGGGTGGCGGTCGGTCTCGACAAGGCGGTGGCGACTGAGAAGACTCCATGATGGTGGCGGCTAGTGAAATGAACTAGGTTTAGGGTTTGCATTAGGCAAACGAGCGAGAAGGGGGCACCGAGTTTATCCCGTGTCTCATTCAAACATATTACATTTTTTCCAAGTTTGGTACCTCTCCACAAGATCTTTTTCAAACTAAGCCCACAAATTACCAAACAGCCCCCAACATCCAAAATTCATCACAATTCAAGTCCAATTATTTCAATATAGATCCCCAAAACTCCAAAAATTATATCATTTAACTTCTCATGGCTAACACTGACAAATTATTATGGATTTAGGGCTATTATTTAATTATTAAATTTATCTATTCATTTATTTTAAACGGAATGTTACAACTCTCCCCCACTTAAATGAGATTTCATCCTCGAAATCCGTCTTTACCTTTCTCAACACGCCAAACAATCAGAGCAACAAAAACACAACCTGAGAATACTACCGCCTCCCCAAGACAACTGAAACCAATCCTAGCAGAACTTACCAATCCTAAAAAAGAACGAACCTTAAACCCTTGCAGAAAACGACGTCTACCTTTCCCGAAACCCGGAATCTCAAATCACTTAAACCACTCTGACTCATCTTGCTGCCACCTAGCTGCTTTCCAAAACCATCCGAGACCTCCCTGGTCCCAACTTGTCTGCCAACTATCTAAAACACTGAACTCCTACCCGACTGCTGAGCCAGAAGACACACAAGCACACAGTAGCCCCACGCGACTCCCGAAAGAAAATATCGACCGGTAAGAATTGCCCTTAGATACCTTGCCACCAAATCTACTGCTAAAAGTGAATGCTACATGACCCACTGCAGCCTCATATCATACCCGGTCTCCAACAACCTATATTCTCCTGATTCCAAACACGATGTGGCTCTTCCACAGATAGAACCGTCCCAAGACACAACATAATGGCTCGATACAGCATCATACTAAACCCATTCCTTACCCTTGAACCTTGCGATTAATGCCTTTGGAAAATAGATACCCCAATTTCTTATTCTACTGAAACGAAGAATCATGCACAAAACATGTGTGATACCCGACTCGAGATCTTACCCAAAATTTATTCGATTCTCCACTCATAACCCGAGATCCGCGAATCCGCATTTGCATTTCACACTACCACCTTCTAATTCCCGACACCCCTCAATTGACCTATAAATAAATACCCTCAAACCATTTTCGAGACTACCAGTCTCGCACCTGGTCCACCCACTAGGTTCCCAAGAGTCCAACAACAAGGCTATCCAACCTAAAACCCCTCTGTGTCACACACCGATCACCTTCATGATCCTGCAACTCAAGATCCAAAACCTTGACCCAACGGTCCCTACCACGTCCAACCTGAATTTCCATAATCACACCGGGCTCGCCCACGGGCCCCACTCATCAAGAGTCACCCAGGCCCGACTCCGCTTCGGACCCCAATGGTCTTCAACCTAGGACATAGAATAATTCCCCGACCATCCAAGCCGGCGTGCCCAAGGCATGAACTGATTCTTCTTCCACACTCGTAACCATCTCAATAATAATCTACCTCAAACTGATGAATGCTATGATCCCATCGCAGTCTTACAACACTTCCAACCAACCATGGTTACCACCAATGACCTTACCACACTCAAACCATCACAATACCACGCATCCTGAGCCGAATCCTGCAACCCATCTGGAGTTCGGGTCATGCATTCGAATCCCACAGCCTACTATGAATAACAATAGAGATGCCGACCTGCGGTCGGGAGTTTCCTGAACTCCCACCAACACAACCTCAATCTGAACAACCACTTAATTCTCCCCCACTTGGACTCGACGGAGGTCTCTCACCTCTTAATCCCTTATAGATCTCCGACCCGTATCCCTCAAACAGAATGGACCGCCCATGCCCTGCGCTAAACAATACTAGCGTTCCATTGCTAGCCAACTCCATGGTCACCCAAATCCTGAAACCCTGAAGGATACTCTTGAAATCTTAACCAACCTGATAATCCAGATCACCTGCAATGACACCATTCCTGAGTTCTTATGCTGGCGACTAAAACCGTAACCCTCTCCCTGAACCGACGAATCTTTATCGCAACTTCCATTCTCAAGGAATTATTGGTTCCTAATCGACAACAACCTGAGCGAATATAAAACTTCCCTGACATTACCAATGACCAAGCAACACATGCAACTGACACCACCATCTTTCTGCTACCGTTCCTCACTTAGCAACGGTCGTGTTCGAACCCAACAGTTCTTCCATAGGCAACTGCCTCTCCTAACAAAACAAATACTAAAACCACTGAACCTTGACGATTGTCGGAGAACTAACCTGCTGAATCCTGACCAAATTCCTTCCGCACAATACCCCCGAACCGATTCAGACCAAAAACCAGAATAGCAGTCGAATACATTGGAACCCGATACACGATACAACCCCTCAATGAACCACTAATGATCCATGGCATGCAAAAGACATGAAACAGTTATCGAAGATATAACCCAGTGATTGTTGGGTTTTAGTATACTACAACATCTTATGGTGCACATACAACCCTATATGCTTGGATCTATGTTTTCTCTAATTATACATGCAATATTGTTTCCAAAGCATTATGCCTACAACTAGCATTCAATTGACATAAACAACATAGAATTGAGTTATGGAATTACCTCTTTGTTGTAGCTTGTAGTTTTTGATGGGTTTTGAGCATTCTAACACTCCTATGGTGTACATGCAACCCTAGAAACCTTGGATCTATGTTTTCTCTAATATACATGCAAATTTGATTTTCCAAGGTTTACATCCTAACTAGCATGTTATGGGGAACTTGTAATACAAAAATCAAGTAGAATAACATACCTTTTAGTAGCTTGGATTCGTTGATGACTTTGTGTGCCTAGCACCCCAAATGTGATGCCTCAAATGCTTCACACAACACCACAACACTTGGAATAAAGTGAGAGAAGTTCACTATGACATAAACTCGGCTTGCCCTCTAGTTCTTTCACTTAGTCTGATTTTAGAAGCCTATGGGGTCCTTTTATAGTCGTGTCACAAGTAGGGTTACCACATGTAAACCCTAATTGACATGGCTTTTCATTTCCCATGATCCATGGGTTTATAACCCCCATGGACTATCCATGGAGCACCTTATGGGTTTTAGCCCAACTCCATAAACCATGGATCATTAGCCCACTATATAAGAATGGATGATTTACACAATCAACCCCATATATTTAATTAGTCTCCTTTTGATCACCAAATTAATTCTAAATTAATTCTTGACCAATACTAATTAAATAATATTATTAATATATTAGAACTTATAATATATTAATAAACCTTAAGTGTCCTTTTTCTCATTTTGTCTATCCAAGTGTTGCAATGCCATGCAACCCGAATGGACCATGTCGGGTCGGGTCAAGTACATACCAAATATAGTTATGGACTTAGACACTATATCCAACAGTTTTGGCCTCTAAGAACTTAGCACCCCAAATTTGATGCCTCAAATGGTTCACAAACATCATATGCAAGAGGAGGCTTGAGAGAATAGGCTAATAAGCTCAAAATCGTGTATCACTCTCTTAGAATGATTGGGCAACCGATTTTAGCTCTAAGGAGATCCTTTTATAGTGTGACAAATGCTAGGGTTTAATCCATGCAAACCCTAATGCACCATGACCCTTCATATTACTTAGGCTCCATGGGTTAAACCTCCATGGACTATCCATGTTGGTTTAGCCCATCCTACTAACCATGGATCATTGGCCCACACTATAAGAATCATTGATTTACTTAATCAGTCCCCGTATATTTAATTAGTCTCTTTTGATCACTAAATTAATTCCAAATTAATTCTTGATCAATACTAATTAAATAATATGATTTCATATTAATATATTATAACTTATAATATATTAATAAATCACAAATAACCTTATTCTCAAAAGTCCATCCTATCAAATTGCACTTGTGAAGGCAACCCAAATGGACCATGCTACTCTCGGGTCAAGTACATACCAATTATAGTTATGGGCTTAGACACCTAATCTAACAATGATAACAGAGCAATAACCCGAAGATAACACTTACCCAAATCAATATAAAATCCAAGCAACAAGAAAACTGATAATAACTGAAGAAAAGCAAAAGAAAGCATACCCGCAATATCACCTGATGGAGCACTGGCCTCTCCCAGTCTGACACTGAAATAACTGGCTACTCTATGATGGGGCTCCAAATCGATCTCCTTCTCTCGAAGCTTGGCAGTGATCTTTTCCTTTGTGTCAGTAGCTTGGAGGAGATCCGGAAACTCTCGCATCAACTGTTGCACCTCAATCTCTAATGCGACTCAGCTTGGAAACTGGTCGAGAAATCATCCCATAACATAGCATCAACAACATCATCTCTTATTTATGACCAATCTCTTTCCACCAATCTCGCGCCCTGACCTTTAATGGGCAGGAAGCATCTCAGACCTTCGCCCCCCCCCCCCCCGGGCAGAAGCTCGTCCTGAACGCGTTAGCCATATCCGCTAACCACCTCCTACTGGCAACGGGGTCCTTCTCTCGTAGAATGCAGGAGCTCCACAAGCACGAAACTCACATAAAGAAAGAGTGTGAGATCCAACGATAGCTACAACCTCAGCACGGAACGCTCCCAAGCGCGCATCCAAGATCTTCAAAAACCCCTCCTTGACCGAACCAAAGACCACATGAGTCTTCTCTAAAACACAGCGGGTAATCTCCGACGAGATGAATTCCCGCATCTACTCGCTAATCGGCTCAGTACCCTTACCTGAGCCGGAACCAGAACCAGAACCTAAAACTCCTTCCTGGAAAATCATCACCAAACTGAAATACAATCATGCAGAAGATTATAACATACTCAAGAATCCTCTTCCCCAAGATTCTTAGATTCTCCAAGATTCTCCCCGATTCGAGTATGGATCCTGTGCTTTCAATAGTACGGGCCCAATACTACCTTCTATACATATCCATACTTTCCTCAGGAATCATCCTGAATCCTCTAAGTCACATACTTCACTGATCCACCAAATATTCACTAAATAGCAACAAAAAATCCACCGAAGCACCTCCTAGGTTCCCCTAAGTTCTCGACCTCACCCTGCCATCAGCTGCTGAAGAACTCCTCGTAATGCTAGTCATCCACCTTATGAATACCATCATATTCACTTAGTAGCTGACTCCCATCATCCAAGAGTTCCACCAAGCACAAAGCAAGCAGCATTTGTGCAGTAACACTCTAATCCATAGAACAATCATAGAACATTTACTCCACACATCAACACTTATGCTAGAAATTCCACCCTTACTACCGGTTGCCTTATGCATGCAAATTATACACATAACAGGATCAAATAGATTGTCAAACAACAGACTCTACCCTAAAACCACAACCAAACAAGGAACAAGAAATAAGGCCAAATCAATTATTCTAGGGCTATAAGATCCTAACCGTATACAATTTTTAAAGCATACACTTAGAAATTACTGATTCCAATAGATATCCCTATCTCAGCATAGCATCCAATACCCCCAATGCAACAAGGCATCACATATCATATCAAACTACCATTAACTAATCAGCACTATCATGCAAGTCTACCAGCTCATACGATATACATACAAACGCATATCTCTTAGCATTCTATCATGCAAAAAATGAGTAGATCCTTAGCCCTAACTAGCATGCAATTCACCGATTCATATATCAAGTCATATCAAATAACACGTATGGGTATTCTGGGAAAACTTACTTGAGCTCGGCTGATTGCATGCACCACACCTTTTCTTATCTTAGAAAACTCTTTTCTTAAAATACTTTTCTTTTTGAAAACTTTACCAATTCCTTAGTTTGAGTTCAGACACACCCGAGAGTATGTCCGAATCCCTCAAACCAAGGCTCTGATACCAACTTGTAATGCCCCGAACTTCTAACGTCCCAAAAAAAAATTATGACATAAAAATTTTTGTTTTTAGATTAATAAATTATTAGTAAAAATGAATTCCATAAAACCAAGGCAATTAAGAGTTTACCAAAACATCATCAATTAGAGTAAATCATGAAATGCAGAAACTTGTGGTGTGTGCTTTGCAATCATCCCGGGCTCTTCCAATTAAAACTGAAGTACCTGAAACATAGACTGAAAACCGTAAGCACAAAGATTAGTGAGTTCCCCAAAATACCATACAACATACAACCACATATTATCATGCAACATGCAACCACAGATTATCATATAACATACAACCACATATTATCATGCAACATACATATAGTTTCCATGGTCTTTATCTAGTATGCCATGGGCTCCCACCATGGTCTTTAACTAGAATGTCATGGGTCTGATATCCACTTGTCACGGGCTCCCACCGGGGTCTTCCATGCAAGTATCACAAAGAAAACTAGCATACCACATAACACGTAATGGGCCGACATTGGTGCATTCGACCCATGGATATAGTGAGAAGACTCACCTCACACTGTCGAATCATATAGACGAAGCCCGACTGCTGGCTGACAGATCCCCGAACTGTCAAACATCAAAACAACACCTAATTAATAATAAGGTGCCAATGCATAACCATGAATCCATACTTGGGGTAAAAAGACTATTTTACCCCTAACCATGCTTGGTCCAAGACCAAGGCCCAAACTTAAACTCTGGAGGTCCAAAAGCCAAATAATCAACCAAGGCCCAATTATGGCCCAATATTCCAAATTGGGCCCAAACCCTTTACATGGGCCTTCCCCTAAAGCCCATTCAATTTTCCTAGTCCATACACTTGTTCTCAGATAGCCCATCAAGAACCCAAACACCTAAGCCCAAAAGAAGGGCCCAACTTGAAGCCCAAACACAATTAGGGTTTTCGCATAAAATGACGATTAGGGTTAAGTAAGAACACTTAACCCATTAAGGACTAAATCCATTAAGCCCATCACTCTACAAGGTTAATCGTACAATGTGGTCGGGCATAACTCATAATTCCAATCCAACGGTCCACAATGCGGGTCCCGGCAGGTCCTAAATAAAAGTATCCAAGATTAGAGTTTTCTAAACCCTAATTAGGGTTTCCAAACCAAACACATGCCATTTAGGTCCAAAGGTTAAGTTTTAGGATGATTAGAGTTTCACTAGGCCGGGCACCACCCACTGCCACCTCGGGCAGTGGTGTTCGACAGTGGTTCATGGCGGCAGCCACCACCTCACGGTGGTGGCGGTCATGGTTCTAGGCCAAAACAATGACAAAAACATTCCAAACACCAATCCAATCACACACATAAACACACAGCCACCGGAGATGGTGGCTAGTAGCAGTAAAACAGGTGGCAGCCACCACCTCACGGTGGTGGTAGTGGGTTTTCCTATGTTTTTCCGGCCCAATATTGCTCATACAACAACACAAATACCGAAAACAATATATGTACTCGAGCACACATACACTGTCACACCCCGAAACCGTGATGGCGGAAGCGTTCCGGGGCGGAGGACGTCATGTATAACATCAAAACCAATGTAAAATAGCAACCATAGCAACACAACCATCATAGTGTATACATATATGAAGATGTTTACATCAATTTGAAACTTGTTTGAATTACATCAGAGAGTATATATAAAATATAAACATAAGACTCTTATTGCTCCAGCTTCTCAAAAATTCAAGCAGGTACCTGTCTACTGATTTCCTGAGAATACAAGCAGTTTGAAAATATCAGCATAAAGCTGGTGAGTTCATAAGCGGTAGTTTGTAATGAAAACTTGTTGATGAACTCGTAAAAAGTATTTTGTATAGCGTCAAGAAAATCCGATATTTTCTTTAAGTGAAAAATATAGCGTTATCCGTTCCATATAAACAATGAATGTTCGTTACTGAAAACTATAGAGATATGTGAAAATATTACTTCATGTGACTAGCTAAGGCTAATCATGAAGTATAAGTATATTGTATATGAAATCCTTGCATAAACGATTTTGGTTGAAAACCCTGGCTCCAGCCTTTATACGTAGTGTGTTAGTTCTATTTAGTATAAATAAAACTGTTGAAGGGTGACAAGTTGTAAACTAAAGGGTGAATTATACATAATGTGAGTCGTATAACCATACTTGATATGACTAGAGACCTTTCCAACGTTCTTCAGGCGTCGAGTTAAATGACATTTGTCACCCTGGGCATGCCTGCCCAACTGTAGCTAGCAGTTCGGGTGTGGGATTGTCAGTCCCGAATATATCTATTCACAAATCTCACGCTCTCCCTCCAGGAGACTCTGGTTATACTATGATAGGATTTATCCCTGTACACCTAAGGGTACAGTAGTGAAGTAGCGCCTCACAGTATCGTACAATCTAGTTTACATGTAGTGTAGTAGCGTTCTACCGTAGTGAAAATCCGAATGTATACCGTTTGTAGTGATAATTACATTTATGAAAACGCGATAAAGTAGTGATGAAAACTGTAAACTACTTCTGTCTTAGTGCATACGTTTAGTAGTGAAAGTTTCTATACTTGTTATATTTAGAAAATCCCAAACTATACCGATTATAATTTGCATGTAAAACGTAGTGAATAGCGAGTCTGGAAAATCATGCAAGTTTAGTGAAAACGTCCCTTATGCTCAACACAGTACAAAAGGGTTAAAGTATGAGAATTTCATGAGTTTTGAAAACATTTATGTTTAGCTTGTATTCCCCCCTGAAAACATTAAAAATACGGAAAATGTAGGGGTATGAACTCACCTCGAGTGATTTGAATGAAGGATCGATATGGAATGCGGGATGTTCAAGTGAAGCCTTGAACACGATTTGATCCTAATCAACAAGTAATGACACATAAAGGAGTCAAATGATGGTATTTCACCACTAGATGTGATGAAGAACCACTCTAAGAACTTGGGACTACTTGCACTAAGTGTTAGGACCTCAAAGGATTGCATGAGGGAGGTGTATGGCCACCTTAAAGGTGTGTACGGCCATGGGTGTGCGGCCCAATGGGTGTGCGGCCGTACACTCATGATGGAAGGTGCCTTTGAGGTGTTTTCAAGGTCCATACTTGCATCCATGAAGTGTCCTAGGCCCATACTTGGTTGTAGTACAAGTTTAGGGTCTTAGAAATGGGTTTGTGGTCCTATGGTGTGTGTGTATGGTCGCACAAATGTGTGTGCTGCCGCACACAGGAGTGTGCTGCCGCACACATGAGTATGTGGTCGCACTCCTTCAAAGAGGTGAAGAACATGACGGGACTTTCATGATTCAAGGCCTAGATTAAGAGGTTCTTCATGCAAAACAATTTAAGGAATGGATTACTCACGTTTTTGAAGCCTTGGGAGGGTTTGTGGTTGAAGAAGCTTGAGAGAAATGGTGTTGTGTGCTGCCAAGGTGTTAAAGGAATGAAAGGAAGGGGGCTACCCTTTATATAGGGGTAAGGGTGCTGCCCAAAAGTGTGTGTGCTGCCAAGGGAGTGGGTGTGCGGCCGCACACCTATGTGTACGGTCGTACACTCCTCCAAGAGGTGTGTATGGCCCGATTTTCTCACTATTCAACACTCTGACTCATTCCTAAACTCAACCTTGGTTATATACAAGCTTAGAACACTTAAATGAACCCTTAAATAGCATCAGAAATCAACAAAGGAAGTTGAATATTGATTGAATTGACTAATTGTACAAGATTGAAGTTCCGGGTTGTCACATCATCCCCCCGTTAGAGGGAATTTCGTCCCGAAATTCAAGGATAAAGTACAATTATGAACTTGGAAAGAGATGGGGCTACTTCTGCTTCATTGAATCCTCGCGCTCCCAAGTGAATTCCGGACCCCACTTGGCATTCCAGCGGACCTTCACTATCGGGATGCGACTCTGTTTCGTACGCTTGACTTCCCGATCCATGATTTCGACAGGTTCTTCCACGAAGTGTAAACCCTCGTCCAATTCGATCTCGTCGAGAGGAATTACAAGTGTCTCATTGGACAGACACTTCTTTAGGTTCGACACGTGGAAGACAGGATGGATGTTGTTAAGCTCTCGTGGTAACTGGAGTTTGTATGCTACGGGACCGATCCTAGCAAGGATCTCGAATGGTCCAATGTACCTTGGGTTCAGCTTTCCACATTTTCCGAAATGTATCATGCCTTTCCAGGGCGAGACCTTCAGAAGGACGCGGTCACCGACCTGGAATTCCAAGGGTTTTCATCTCTTATCGGCGTAGCTCTTTTGTCTATCTCGTGAGGCTTTCAGTCGTTCTCGGATTTGCACGATCTTTTCATTCGTCTCTCGGATAATCTCAGGACCAGTGAGAGTGCTGTCAGGGACTTGACCCTTGACTAGCTGTGTGTCACCCACTTCAGCCCAGCACAGAGGGGATCTGCACTTGCGACCATAGAGGGCTTCGAATGGCGCAGCCTTGATGCTGGTATGGTAGCTGTTGTTGTAGGAAAATTCGACCAAAGGAAGATGAGTGTCCCATGACGCGCCAAAGTCGATGACGCAGGCTCTCAACATATCTTCCAATGTCTGAATTGTTCTCTCACTCTGTCCATCAGTCTGCGGATGATAAGCCGTGCTCATATCCAATTTAGTTCCAAGAGCCTTCTGCAGTGATTTCCATAATCTCGAGGTAAACCTGCTATCTCGGTCGAGATAATAGATACAGGTACCCCATGAAGGCGAACTATCTCTTGAATGTAGATTCGTGTGAGTCTTTCCATCTTGAAGTTTTCTTTGATTGGCAGGAAGTGGGCGGACTTCGTCAACCGATCGACGATTACCCAGATGGCATCGTTCCCACTTGGGGATCTAGGTAATTTGGTGATAAAATCCATGGTTATCCTTTCCCACTTCCACTCAGGTATTTCTGGCTGCTGAAGTAAAACTGAGGGCTTCTGATATTCCACCTTCACCTTGGCGCAAGTCAAGCACTTGCCCACGAAGGTTGCAATTTCCGCTTTCATGTTTGGCCACCAATAGAGCTGTTTGAGATCCAGATACATCTTATCTGAACCTGGGTGAATGGAGTATTTCGTCTTGTGAGCCTCATTCATGACAACCTCTCTGTACCCGCCAAACTTTGGGGTCCAGATCCGGTTCATGAAATAGTACACTCTGTGTCCCTTAACCTCTAAGTTCTTGTCCATTCCCCGCAATGCTTCATCCGCCACTTTCTCTGGTTTCAAGGCTTCCAGCTGAGCCTCCTTGATTCGCGCGGATAAATGGGAATGGATAGTCATGGTCAGTGCCTTCACTCTACGACCTGAGTACTCTTTTCGGCTGAGGGCATCTGCCACCACATTGGCCTTGCCGGGATGGTAGCGGATTTCGCACTCGTAATCACTGAGTAGCTCAACCCATCGTCGTTGCCTCATGTTTAGTTCCTTCTGGTCGAAGATATGCTGCAAGCTTTTATGGTCAGTGAAGATAGTGCACTTGGTTCCATAGAGATAATGTCTCCAGATCTTTAACGCAAAGACCACTGCTCCCAACTCTAAATCGTGAGTTGTGTAATTGACCTCGTGCGTTTTCAACTGCCTCGAGGCGTAGGCGATGACCTTTCCACGCTGCATGAGCACACAGCCTAGGCCCTGATTGGATGCATCACAATAGACCACGAAGTCTTCCGTCCCTTCGGGTAGAGACAAGATAGGTGCGATGCACAGGGCCTGCTTCAATGTTTGAAATGCAGTGTCTTGCTGGACTCCCCAACTAAAGGTTACACCTTTCTGTGTTAGGGTAGTTAGAGGCTTAGCGATTCTGGAGAAGTTTTGGATGAACCTGCGATAATAGCCTGCGAGACCCAAGAATTGTCGGATTTCTGTGGGTGTCTTTGGTGCAGACCAATTCTCTATCGCTTTGATCTTGGAAGGGTCCACGTGTATGCCTTCTTTGCTAATCACGTGACCAAGGAAATTTACCTTCCTAATCCATAACTCACACTTTGAAAATTTCGCGTATAGCTTTTCTGCCCTTAATGTTTCCAACACCTGCCTCAAGTGTTGCTTATGATCGTTCTCACTCCGTGAATAGACAAGTATATCGTCGATGAACACAATCACGAACTTGTCCAGGAAAAGGCGGCACACTCGATTCATCAGGTCCATGAATACTGCCGGTGCGTTGGCCAGACCAAAGGGCATTACTATAAATTCGTAGTGTCCATAGCGAGTTCGGAATGCTGTCTTAGGCACATCATTCTCGTGGACTCGCAACTGATGGTACCCTGATCTTAGATCGATCTTTGAGAAATAATTGGCTCCCTGAAGTTGGTCAAAGAGATCGTCGATTCTAGGTAAGGGATATCGGTTCTTGATGGTCAGCTTGTTCAGTTCTCGGTAGTCAATGCACATCCGAAAGGATCCATCTTTCTTTTTCACGAATAAGATCGGAGCTCCCCAAGGTGAGGAACTCGGCCTTATAAACCCCTTGCTGATCAGCTCATTGAGCTGGCTGGATAATTCTTGCATCTCTACTGGCGCTAAACGGTAGGGAGACTTAGCTACAGGAGTAGCTCCGGGGATTAAGTCGATACGAAACTCGACTTGACGTTCGGGAGGAATTCCCGGGAGATCTTCAGGGAAGACATCAGGAAAGTTGCAGACTTCGGGGATGCTCTCGAGGTCTTTAACTTTTTGCGTCCCATCAACAACATGAGCTAGAAACGCATATCATTCCTTCCGTAGGTACTTCTGAGCTTTGATGCACAAGATGATACGAAGGTTCAAGCTAAGTTTATCACCATAAATCATGAGGGTTTCACCAGAGGGAAGGTTGAGGCGAATAGCTTTTTCGAAACAAAGGATATCAGCATGATTGGGGCTCAACCAATCCATACCGATAATGACATCGAAACTCTTGATAGATACAGACATAAGATCGATAGGAAAGGAATGATTGCCTAAAGTAAGAGTACATCCTATGAATATGTCGTTCGCGCTTTCTTTCTCTCCATTAGCCATCTCGACAATGAACGTTTCGGTTAAAGGTTGGGATTTATGCTTGATTAGATGTTTGAATGCATGACTAACAAAACTCCTCTCTGCACCCGAATCGAAAAGAATGCATGCATAAGAGTTGTCAAGGAGGAACGTACCCGTAACAACGATAGGATCAGCGACCGCTTCATTCTGGCCCATCGCCAAAACTCTCCCTGTATTGCCACCAGTCGTTGCCTTGGGGCAGTTTCTCCTGAAATGCCCAACCTCTCCACATCCATAACAAGCTTGACCAGCACATGCTCCCGTAGTCTGGTTGGTTGGTTGGGCTGGCACCTTGCAGTATCGAGCTGTGTGACCCTTCTTCCCACAGCTGTTGCAACTCAACTCACGGCAGGGTCCGTGATGATGGAAGTTACACTTGTTGCATAAAGGTAGTTTCCCAGCATAAACACCGGTAGGAGTTTGGGTGGTTGGAAGAGTAGCTGGAGCAGCAGCAGGAGCAGTAACAGCATGAACTGCCACTGTTTGTTGTTTCTTGGAGGGCTCCTGCGAAGACTGACCCTTGCGTTTGTTCCATGATTTCTTCTTCTTCCCACCACTTTCCTTCTGTGGCTCAGAAACAGCTGCCACTTCGTCTAGATCAACCCCATTATCGATCAGAATTTGTGCCAGATCCTTGGCGCTCTCAAATGTAGTCGGTCTAGCAGTCAAGACATTTCCCTTGGTGGGTTGTGTCAGCCCCCAGATGTACCTCTCGATTTTCTTGCTTTCCGGGGTGACCATTCCCGGACAGAGAAGTGCCAGATCATAGAATCTAGCAGTGTAAGCAGCAATGTCAGAATCCTTCATCTTCAAGTTCCAAATTTCGTGCTCCAACTTTTGCACCTCACCCCTCGGGCAGTATTCAGCCAGCATGAGTTCCTTCAGTCTTTCCCAACCCATGGTGTTAGCCACTGGCAGGGTTAGGGTTTTGACTCGACCATTCCACCAGGTCAAAGCTCTGTCACTGAAGGTGCAGGTGGCGAACTTCACCTTGTCGGCTTCGGAACAGGCGCAAATTTCGAAGATGGATTCGATCTTCTCGAACCATTGAGTCAGAGCGATGACTCCTCCGTTTCCGTCGAAGGACTTGGGTTTCACGGTCATGAAGTCCTTGTAGGAACACTCTTTTTGATGTCCCTGACTTCCATCTTGTCTCTGTGGGTCGGTTCCACCTCCAGCCCTACCAGCGTTCACTTGTGCCATTGTTGCAGTCACGGCGGCTGTAACTGCTGCCTGAAACATGATAGGGTCGAACTGAGGGGTTGGTGGTGGTGGCGGAGTGTCGTCGCTCCTTCTGATGGGTCTTGGTCGGGGAGGCATCTCGTTCTAGAAACAATCAGGAAGAAGAGGATGGTAAGTCCTCGAGATATAAAATGAAATATATCTCATCCTGATAATAAAAGTATTCTACCAAGTGATAAGCATGGAAAGGTTGCTAACACAAGTAAGTTATCGCTCAAGGAAGGAGAGGTAGCAAAACTTAGAGTGAATCTGTATACTGAGTTTGGCTCTAGCTAAAATACTCCTATAGTATTTTATGTCAGATGATTTTTGGTAAGTTTTAGGCCTGCTGTAACACCATAGTCACTCCCAAGCACATGTTGGTCATGTTTTGACTGAATATAGTTGATCAGGCTATATTCACCCGAAACATGATTACATAACTGCCCAGCTTTGACCGCAGTGTCCCAACATCCAAATACTTTTTGTGTTGTTCCACTAATGACACGAATCCTCTTAGGTATGCATGCTCGTATACTTTTATAAAAATACTTATATTTTTGAAAGTATACTTTTAGTGTAGAGCACTTAGGCCCCTTTAGTGTTTATAGTTGTATACCATGTAAGGTTCGGTATAATAGTTCGCTATAAACAAGGGCTTTGATACCAATCTGTCACACCCCGAAACCGTGATGGCGGAATCGTTCCGGGGCGGAGGACGTCATGTATAGCATCACAACCAATGTAAAATAGCAACCATAACAACACAACCATCACAGTGTATACATATATGAAGATGTTTACATCAATTTGAAACTTGTTTGAATTACATCAAAGAGTATATATAAAATATAAACATAAGACTCTTATTGCTCCAGCTTCTCAAAAATTCTAGCAGGTACCTGTCTACTGATTTCCTGAGAATACAAGCAGTTTGAAAATATCAGCATAAAGCTGGTGAGTTCATAAGCGGTAGTTTGTAATGAAAACTTGTTGATGAACTCGTAAAAAGTATTTTGTATAGCGTCAAGAAAATCCGATATTTTCTTTAAGTGAAAAATGTAGCGTTATCCGTTCCATATAAACCATGAATGTTCGTTACTGAAAACTGTAGAGATATGTGAAAATACTACTTCATGTGACTAGCTAAGGCTAATCATGAAGTATAAGTATATTGTATATGAAATCCTTGCATAAACGATTTTGGTTGAAAACCCTGGCTCCAGCCTTTATACGTAGTGTGTTAGTTCTATTTAGTATAAATAAAACTGTTGAAGGGTGACAGGTTGTAAACTAAAGGGTGAATTATACATAATGTGAGTCGTATAACCATACTTGATATGACTAGAGACCTTTCCAACGTTCTTCAGGCGTCGAGTTAAATGACATTTGTCACCCTGGGCATGCCTGCCCAACTGTAGCTAGCAGTTCGGGTGTGGGATTGTCAGTCCCGAATAGATCTATTCACAAATCTCACGCTCTCCCTCCAGGAGACTCTGGTTATACTATGATAAGATTTATCCCTGTACACCTAAGGGTACAGTAGTGAAGTAGCGCCTCACAGTATCGTACAATCTAGTTTACATGTAGTGTAGTAGCGTTCTACCGTAGTGAAAATCCGAATGTATACCGTTTGTAGTTATAATTACAGTTATGAAAACACGATAAAGTAGTGATGCAAACTGTAAACTACTTCTGTCTTAGTGCATACGTTTAGTAGTGAAAGTTTCTATACTTGTTATGTTTAGAAAATCCCAAACTATACCGATTATAATTTGCATGTAAAACGTAGTGAATAGCGAGTCCGGAAAATCATGCAAGTTTAGTGAAAACGTCCCTTATGCTCAACACAGTACAAAAGGGTTAAAGTATGAGAATTTCATGAGTTTTGAAAACATTTATGTTTAGCTTGTATTCCCCCCTGAAAACATTAAAAATACGGAAAATGTAGGGGTATGAACTCACCTCGAGTGATTTGAATGAAGGATCGATACGGAATGCTGGATGTTCAAGTGAAGCCTTGAACACGATTTGATCCTAATCAACAAGTAATGACACATAAAGGAGTCAAATGATGGTATTTCACCACTAGATGTGATGAAGAACCACTCTAAGAACTTGGGACTACTTGCACTAAGTGTTAGGACCTCAAAGGATTGCATGAGGGAGGTGTATGGCCACCTTAAAGGTGTGTACGGCCATGGGTGTGCGGCCCAATGGGTGTGCGGCCGTACACTCATGATGGAAGGTGCCTTTGAGGTGTTTTCAAGGTCCATACTTGCATCCATGAAGTGTCCTAGGCCCATACTTGGTTGTAGTACAAGTTTAGTGTCTTAGAAATGGGTGTGTGGTCCTATGGTGTGTGTGTATGGTCGCACAAATGTGTGTGCTGCCGCACACATGAGTGTGTGGTCGCACTCCTTCAAAGAGGTGAAGAACATGACGGGACTTTCATGATTCAAGGCCTAGATTAAGAGGTTCTTCATGCAAAACAATTTAAGGAATGGATTACTCACGTTTTTGAAGCCTTGGGAGGGTTTGTGGTTGAAGAAGCTTGAGAGAAATGGTGTTGTGTGCTGCCAAGGTGTTAAAGGAATGAAAGGAAGGGGGCTACCCTTTATATAGGGGTAAGGGTGCTGCCCAAAAGTGTGTGTGCTGCCAAGGGAGTGGGTGTGCGGCCGCACACCTATGTGTACGGTCGTACACTCCTCCAAGAGGTGTGTATGGCCCGATTTTCTCACTATTCAACACTCTGACTCATTCCTAAACTCAACCTTGGTTATATACAAGCTTAGAACACTTAAATGAACCCTTAAATAGCATCAGAAATCAACAAAACAAGTTAAATATTGATTGGATTGACTAATTGTACAAGATTGAAGTTCCGGGTTGTCACATACACTCAACCGCCTACTAGGCGGCTGACGACGCTGGAAAAGACGAAAACAACGACCAAAGGCAATCGGCGGCAACAACGACGTACCCGACGCCGAACACATAGGGGTGAATGAAAGAGTAAGATGCAGTTAGCCTTATCGAGAGCCTTCCGGTCGCTCACGACCCACGCGTCGACGTTCACAACTTCAATCATCGGTCTTCGGCGGTTCTTCCGGCTGTACACGACATCACCGACGGTAGGGGCTGTCGTGGTGGCGTCCGAAAGCGAGGTTGCAGGTGGTAGGGTGGCGGTCGGTCTAGACAAGGCGGCAGCGGCTGAGAAGACTTCATAATGGTGGCGGCTGGTGAAATGAAATAGGTTTAGGGTTTGCATTAGGAAAACAACGGGAAAGGGGGCACCGGGTTTATCACGTGTCTCATTCAAATATATTACTTTTTTTTTCCAAGTTTGGTCCTTCTCCACAAGATCTTTTTCAAACTAAGCCCACAAATTACCAAACAGCCCCCAGCATCCAAAATTCATCACAATTCAAGTCCAAATGTTTCAATATAGATCCCCAAAACTCCAAAAATTATATCATTTAACTTCTCATGGCTAACACTGACAAATTATTACGGATTTAGGGCTATTATTCAATTATTAATTTTATCTATTTATTTATTTTAAACGGAATGTTACAAGAACCTTAAAAACAAGAAATACCAAAGTGCATTGCTATTTCTTGCACTTGGGACAAAAACACAATTACAAACACAATTAGCAAATCAACATGCATTTATTGATACCAAAGTACATTGATATTTCATGCATTTGGTACAAAAAAACCAAAGTATATTGCTATTTCTTGCACTTGGGACAAAAAACCAATTCCCAAAGTTTTTAGCAAATAATCACCACAAACCAAAAATTACCAAATCAACATGCATTTATTGAAATAAAATAGTCTTGTTTCACCTGTGATGATTGTTGTGATGGTTGTGCAATCGGCGGGATAACAAAAGTTTTTCGACCGATGCCTCTGATATGGGCACGCTGTTCACCTAATACTCTCTCAAAACATGCTCTTTCTTCAACGGGTGTTAAATCTCTTTTACCATTTAACCCTTGTGTTTGTTCTATGAGCTCTTACACTAACCAATTATGTGTTTTCCAAAAATGATTAACAATTAAGTATAAATAAACATTTAATTATATTATAAAGTTATAATTAAATACTTACGTATTGCTGCTTCGCTATATCACTAATAAATATACCATTCTTATTGGTATTGGCAATACGTAACGTTCCAACTCTCTTCAGGTTCTATTTAACATTAAAAACTAGATTATATTTTAAATAAATAATTACATATATCGCACGTTACGATTTTATAGAAAGTACTGCTATACGAGCTCGACCCCCCACGGTTCACGGACATTTACAGTTCACGAATTTTTTTTTGTTTCATGCCGAAGCAGTTAGGTGTTCATGTAAGACCCCGAATCCTGGATGTGAAACTTGAGAGTTATATGCACATTGTATGACCTACTCGACGAGTTGGTCGGTCTCGACCCATCGTGTAGGAGCTGAGCTGGCCACGCGAATTATGAAGCCTACTCGTCGAGTCGAAGGGCTGGACTGGACGAGTTGAGTCTGTTTTGAGAAAACCCTAATTTTAGGGTTTGAGCCCTATTTAAAGGACTTTAAGCCCTCATTTCCGCCTCCCTGATCATTGTGATACACTGAGAGAAACCCTAGACAAGCTGTAGTGGTTGGGAGAGATAGAAAGGCTAAAGATCTTGTGTTCAAGTGCATTTTTGGAAGAAGAGTGAAGAGCATCAGGCCTTGGATCGACAAGAGGCTTGTGGATCAAGAGTTTCTCTGTGCTAGCTTCAGTTTAGAGGTAAAAAGCTACCACCTTGAGCATCTCTTGTGATAGATCTCTTCCTAGGGAGTTTTAGGGCTTATTTCCATCCATCTTTTGGATTTTGAGTTGTTGAGCTGGTAATGGAGGTTGAGACTCCAGATCTGAGCTATATGAGTCCCTATGAGCCCAAAGATCCAATCTTTATCAAGCTTTGGGCAAGTCTCCATGCCTGAAAGCCTTTATGGAGCTTGTTTTGGCATTTTGAGCCCTATATGCCATGCTTGAACGTAAAGCTTGCAGCTTTACGTGATGTTTCAGCCTGAGGAGGCTAGACCCAGAGTATGAGACCTTATTTTTGTCCAAAATTGTCTGAACGAGGAATTGGACTGAAAGGACTCGACGAGTTGGTGAGCCGACTCGACGAGTCGGTTAGGGTACCCCGATGGTTTGGACATGTTGCAGACTCGGCGAGTTGATGAGACAACTCGAAGAGTTGAGAGGGATTTACCCGTCTTTGGATTCAGAGTGGACTCGACGACTTGATGAGACAACTCGACAAGTAGGTAGGGTTTTCCTGGTCTTATGGACACTGCATGGACTCGACGAGTTGGCTATCAACTCGGCGAGTAGACTCGGGTTATCGCGATTTACTGAGTTCTGAGGGACTCGACGAGTTCATGAGCTGTACTCGACGAGTTGAGTCAACATGGACTGTTGACTTGAGTGTTGACCTCTATTGACTTCCGTTGACTTTAGGGGTCTGGTCAACTGTGGATTTTGGAGGCCATGGCGGGGCGGGGATTAGACCAGAAGCTCGAGTGTGGGATTCATTGCTTTACTCTGCGAGGTGAGTCTTCTCACTATACTTACCTGAGTGGTACTTACTGTGTGACCAGAGGGTCTTATTCGTGTTACTGACCAGAGGGTCTTATTTACATTATTGACCAGAGGGTCTTGGTACAATGTTGACCGGAGGGTCATTGTACACTATTGACCGGAGGGTCGTGATTGTTTATACTGTGATATGTATTGCCATGCATACTGTCTTTGTGACTTATACTGTTATATTATTTTGTGCATATGTTGATCTTATGAGCTTATACTGAGATATGTGAGATCATGCATTCTGTCTTGTGATTTATGTTGTATATTATCATGTGCATTATTGAGATAGGACCAGAGGGTCCAACCCGAGCTGTGAGACAGGAGGGTCTTCACTGAGACACATGACCGGAGGGTCCTTACCGAGACGCATGACTGGAGGGTCCGTGCCGAGTTATAGCCATGAGAGGCTTATTATTTGTGTATGTGGTATTTTGGGCAACTCACTAAGCTTCGTGCTTACCGTGTTATGTGATATGTATTTCATGTGCTTCTCAGGATCGCGGGAAGGCACCGGCTTGATTATACATACGAAATAGAGTTATGTCTGAGGATCATGGATTTTTATTAAATAATTATGGATTTGTGTTTCTGATGATTTGACACTTTGTGGTTTTGTGAAATGGGTTAATGAGAATTATGAGATTTTTAAATGAAAATTTTGTTTGAAAATTTACGGTGTTACAGTTCATCCGTGTGAAAATACTCAACTGCTTTCCTCCAATTATCGACCTCCATATCATCTGGGGTGGCTAATGCTCTCGGGATATCCGCATACCCTTCGACTGTCAAAAAATATGCTTTTGCGTCAGCTTTACACTCTCTAAAACATTTTAACAAATCCGCTTCAAAACTCTCTAACAGCCTAGCATCCTCCGGATCCTGGGAAATCTGATCAAAATCAAGCTTAGTCTAATAAAACAAAAAAAATAATTAGCATGCAAACATGTCTTTTGGTTCTCCTTAAATGTTGTTTTAACTGTATCCTTTATCGCGGGTGAAACATTTTTCCAACTTCTTGTATCAAAAGGGACTAGCTGCCACATTATTTTCTCAATTTCGCATGCAAACATATCCTTTGGTTCTCCTACGGGATCAAATGTCATATACCTATCATAGTCCTTGTCAATTGGTTTGCCCTTATTATTTAAGAGCGCATTTTTGAGCTTAATGTTTTTACCTTTTCCTCTTACTCTCTTGTGTGTCACAACTACAAATATAATTAAAAATTATTAGAAACAATATTTTATAATAACTGAATAAAAATAGTAAATAAAAATTCATATATATATATATATATATATATATATATATATATATATACACACACACTACATATACACCAAATACATATACCTTCACATACATACATAATAACATCCAACTTATACAAAATACACATACTTTCATATATATACATAATAGCATCCTACTTATACCAAATACGCATACTTTCACATACATATACCATATATACACCAAATGAACATACATTCACATAGATACATAATATCATCCTTCTTATACCAAATACACATACATATACCACATATACACCAAATACACATACATTCACTGATGTGTACAAAATATACCTATCAACTTTTAAATTTATAACCTAACAAACTTATACTAACTACGCACCTATAGGCAGTGTACCTAGTCAGATTATAGTATAGCTTGGGTAAGTCAGGTGTCGATCACAGGGAACGATATTTAATTAATAAAATAATTACTAAAAGCTAAACTAATAAAAACAACTAAAAGTGGGGGTTTTATCTGATTTTACAAGTTCAGAAAAACTTAAGCACTAAAATAAAAACGATTGTAATCAATATACTAAAACACTTTCGTTTACTTTCGAATCCACCTTTTTTCCTATGGTTAGTTCTTATTTATGGATTAATGAAGTTGGTTACCAAGTTATTGTAATTAGCAATTCAAGTCCAAATTTACTAATATTTTCACCAATTCATGAACTACATTGTATGGTCATACATAAGCAAAACATAAAATTAGTTATTCATTATAGATGGGCTATGTAAGATGTATCTAAACAAACACAATTATGGTCACAATTATGTTCTCTAGCACAGCTAAATTTGTTACTTTTATTACTTATCTAAGATTTGGTCGATCCTAGCTCTAGCAATTTAATGGTCACTAAGTCACTAGGTAATCAAGTTCATGTAATTTAAAGGTCCCTAAGCTACACTACACTTGAAATTAAGCAACACAGTTACAACCTTTAACATGCTAGGTAATGATAATCAAACACAAGCATAAACCAAATTCATATAATCCATAAAGTAAGAAACTAACTCATAGTTTTAGGTTTCATCTAACTAAACGAAAGCAAGGGTTTTTAGGCCATAACCACAGCTGGAAAACACATAAACATAAGGGAAAATAGACTAATCATGATTAAACTAAGCAAACCGAATGTGTAGACGCAAATCCTCGCTCCAATCTCTTTATCCTTTGATCTCTAGTTGAATTCTGCCCTCAAAGGGGTCTTGGAAGGGTATTTTTTTGTTAATAGTCGCAGACTTCAACCCTCTCCCCTCTGGAATCGACCTAATGTCCGAGATATATATAGTTACCAAAAATCTCGACACCACGACGTGGTAAAGGCACCACGTCGTGGTCCTCGTGTTTATCCCGTATTCCCCAAGCCAGCGTCAAGAATCGCGAAGATTTCATTCACCACGTCGTGGTTGAAAATCCGACTTTTCTCAAACATGAAAGTCGTCCGAAATTATGTCTAGTTTTCAGATCATTTTGAATCACCTTAATCGGAGTTACGAGTCATGATATATGGTCAAAATACTGACGAAGGGTCAAGCTGTCTAGCAACATCCTTCTTGTGTCTTCTTCTTGTCTAAGCTCGTATTTTCCTGCTTCCAGCTTCCATATTGCTCCCGAGAATGTCTTTATGCTACATAACAGATATTAAGCATAATAAGTACCTTTTGTTCTATAATAAGCATAATTATAGCTAAAAGTATTAAGATATGATGTAAAATATATGTGTAGATATGCACATATCAAAATACCCCACACTTATCTTTTGCCTGCCCTCAAGCAAAACTAATTAATTTTAATTCAAACCTTCATCACCATCATCATATTGTTCAATCTGTTTTGAACTCAGCCATTATACCAAGACCTCAATGCGCATATTTGTGTCTAAAATCCTAACAACTTCCCCAATCCTAAATACTCACAATCCTTATTAACCTTCACCCCTTAGTTTATACGACACTCATTTCTGCAACCCTCTGAATCAATCCCCAGAACTCTTTCTTAACCTCAAGGTATTTTTGGTTAAGCAACCCAAGCATACATAATCTAGAAATTATAACTTTAGATACCAAATTGGAGCTCTTGGAATTCTTCACTTCTTTGATATTTGATCATTGATTTCTTTGAATTCACCACCTTCTTTTTTCGATTTTTTGGTATCTTCAATTTTTTTTTCTTTTGGAATTTTGATCTTTTGATCTTCATACTTGATAGCTCCAAAATTCTTCAACTTTTCGGTAATTTCTCTCTTTTTTTTTCACATGTATCTCACTTTTTTTCTTTCTTAAATCCTACATGCTTAGGCATGGGTGCTTAACTTCAACCTTTATTGGTTAAACGTATTAGTCTATGTGCAATGACTATAAGCTTTCCTGGATAGATTTCAGGTTTAGGGTGCAAAACATATTATGCCATAAAAACTACCAGATTACCTTTCATATCTCATGGCTTTTCACTAGGAGTGGGAAGCCACGAATATACTATAACATATGTTGGCTCAATTAAACATTTGAGCTCGCATTGGATCATCCCATATAACACTAGCAACTTAAGTCTAAACTATTACTAAATTCAATTTTTAGATTATTATCTCAAACCTATTTAAATTTTCAAAATTTTAAAATTTTAAAATTTTCTAGCAATTTACTTTTTCGACCCCCTACCCCACACTTATTACATACAATGCCCTAATTGTATGCATAAAATAATTTAAAAGCAATAAAAGGAGAAAAAGGAACAGACTCCCCTGGGATAGACCATGCATCTCGAATCATGTGTAGGATCTCTAGCTTGCTCTAAAGTGTGGAAACGGAATTGGAAAGTAGAATGGCAGCCTCCTGATGTGATGAAAAACTTCCCCACGACATACGAAAGTGTCAACCATGTCGTGGCAGCCGGGACATTACTTCAGCATGGCGTAAAAATAAAATTCGATGGTGTGGGAACAACTCATCGATACCATGGAATTCAATATAGAGTTGGAAACGCCACTCTTGAACACATAGACTACTGAAAGTACGGGATCAGACTCGAAAAGCACCACCTCGTGGCGGAATTCACCACCTCGTGGTGGCTCAAACAGATTATTTTTCTGGTATTCTGACTGCGACAACACGACGTGGTGGGGATTACCACGATGTGTTGGTCTTGAAATTGCAATAATCGGTGCCAGAATGAGCTGATTTCTGGAATATATGTGGCACCAACGAATGTACGAAGCTGTTAGGCATGACTCCTCACTTATTGATGCAAACAAACACCTGGAAAGCTTCTTCTTGTGAATGCAAATGTGCCGGATTGAATGAAATTAAAGAACCATTCTTGAAAAAAATGTGTTGAACCACTGCCACGACATGTTGATGATGTCAACGTCGTGTTGTCTTCTGTTCAGTAAATATGCTTCAAAATGCTTTTTTCTTCATTATGTGGGAACCTCACACTTATTCAAAAACTTGTTCTTCAATTATGATCTTCAAAAATCGCACGGCTTCTTCAAATTAATCTCCTTCACTTCTTCACTTTCGTTTAACGCTACAAAATAAGATCAAGAACTAGAGAACCACATCATCATTCGGTTAAACTAAAAATTAAAAATTAAAAACTAAAACAAATCAAAAGGAAACGAAAATGCAAACTCATAAAAATCGGGTTGCCTCCCGACAAGCGCTTCTTTTTGTGCGAGTCTTGAGCTGGACTCCCAACTTAATAAACTGTCAATTTGCTCGTTATTAATTCATCCGTTTTATCAGACACTCTTTTCACACCAACTTGTAAAATTAGACTTCTCGTTTTGATTCTTGGCCAAACAAGCGAGCATATATTTAGTCCCAGAAAATTAAAAATTGTGGGGACCGGTTGGTCGTTTGTCAGAAAAGGATCGTTCTTCAGAACCTTCTTCAAATATGGAACTGTCATGTCACCCCATGCATTGAAACACAAACCGAATTATCATGAGCCTGTGTCGTGGTAATGATCATATCATGATGTTGTTCTTGAATTTCTGGTTGTTTTTGTTCTTCGTCCGAGCATTCTGTTAGCAAACTTTCCAGCTCCTCCAAATTTCTTTCTGGATGAAATTCCTCATCTTCTATCTCTAGCTCAGCTTGTTCTGGTTCGTCGGGAAGGATGTCATCCATCCATTTTTTCAGCTCCCTTAAATCTTCGTCTGAGTCATATCCCTCATCTTCTCGTGCTAATTCCTGTTCCACTTCCTCAAGAAAAGCGTCAAAAGCATCGAGATTTGGAAAATACATTAAAAAAACGAACTAAAAACCAAATAAATAAAAATCGAAAACTACTAAACTCACGTCGTGAGAGGTGTCCCTCACGTCGTGAAAACTAAACAAACTGAAAAATAAAAACTTTCCAAAAAATTAACTTTTTGCGGTTTTTACCCCACAAAAAGGATCGATTAACCTAAAGCAATTAAATTAACAACTAAGATAGCCGTTCCCCGGCAACGGCGCCAAAAACTTGATGTGTAATTTAATATGCTTATATTTTATTCAAGTTAATTTATAAAAGTAATTTACTTTACTAGACTATTAAACACACTAGGCAGTGTACCTAATCGTGCAATAGTATAACAATGGTAAGAATGAGTGTCGAACACAAGGGACGGTGTTTAGATTGCTTTATTTTACTATTGACTAATTAATAATTAAATTAAAAGAGGGGTTGTTTTCCTAGTTTTGCAAGACTAGATACTTGATTTACTAAACTAACTCAAAAATTCACTTAATAAAACTAGCACTAAAACTAAGCAAGTAACAAGTATGAATTACCAAGGTGAGAAAGAGACTTTCGTTCAGCTTCGGATTTGTTGTTATTATGGTTGTTTAATAGAAGTGTAATGGATTTAGTTTCTTTGGCTACCGATTCCTAAGATGACCAAATTGGTATTCACCAATTTAATCCTTTAGCAAACTAGCTTATTTATTCGGTGATCAAGCGGACAAACTTACAAGTTCACTAGTGTTCGGTTCGAGTTGCTTAGACTTATAATTAATTGACCAATTAAATTTATTGATTCAATTTTCTATATGATTTATCGTCATATATTGGCTCCTATACTTTTTTACCCACTTTTCTACTTAACCCTAGGTTTTAATCAAAACTCTAGTCCTACAATTTAGCAAATCACAAGATCATAAGATTCAAATTCAATTAAGAAGAATAGTCATTCTAACCTAATCAAATTCAACAATAAGCAGATAAAAAGCAGTTATCAAAAGTACTTGAGGTTCTTTAATAAGCAAAAGTCAACAAATAACCAAATAACTAAATCCTAACTATGAAATCAACCATGTTTAGTCAACTCATCCTAGCTAAACGAAAGTCATGAGTGTTTAGCTCATGATTTCAGCAAACGAAGTCATAAAATCGAGATTCAAAAGTAAAGACATAGCTATTCCTAATGAAAAATCGAAAAGTAGAGTTTAGTTGCCTTTGATCTCCTCCTTCTAATGATTGTGATTGAATTCCTTGCTTCCAATGCTTAATTCCAGTGCCTTTGCCTCAAAAAGCTTTGAATTCTCCAGAGCCAAAAGTTCCCATTCAGAGGTTTATGTGAGATATTTAAACTTTTCCCGAAAGCAGGGCACCATGTCGTGGTGATTGTGTTTATCCCGTAATCTCCAAGTCATCGAATCTGATCGGGAATCTTCAAGACGCCACGTTGTGGTAGGATCACCACGACGTGTTGGGTGTATTTTTCTTCATTTTATTGTTTTGGTTCAATCTTCCATCTTCTAGCTTCCTTAATCCAGCTTCCAACTTCCTTTTTGCTCCAAACAAGTCTTTTAGTCCCTACAACACAATTCATAGCAAATTAAGTATCTTTTGTTCTATTAAGGGCATAAAAGTAATTAAAATATTAATGTATGTTGTATAAATATGTGTATAAATATGCACATATCATTCACATACTTACATAATGGCATCTTACTTATACCAAATACACTTACTTTTATATACATATACCAAATACACATACTTTCACATACATATACCATATATACACCAAATACACATACATACATAATAGCATCATACTTATACCAAATACGCATACTTTCATACACATACACCAAATACACATATTTTCACGTACATACACCAAACATACATAGATTCACATACACATATCAAATATATATATATATATATATATATATATATATATATATATATATATATATATATATATATATATATATACACACATGTGCCAAATTTCAAATAATATATACAAATACACATATTTTGCAATTAATGTCGAAATTCACAATAAATTGACTGTGGTCGCGGAAATCAACAGATGGTGCAGTGGTGGTGATAGTCACCGACGGTGACAGTAACAGTCGTCGATAAAGCAGGAAATCAAAAACTGAGAACGACAATTTTTGCAATTAGTCACTATCATAAGGTGAAAATAGATGTTACAAGAGAAAGTGAAAGAGAAATGAGCAGGAGATACCCTACTGTCGCTGAAAATGCCCTACAATCACCGGATAAACGCTAAAACTGTCGTCGATATCTCCTTTTCCCATTGGGATCTCACAGTTGGGGAAGAAAAAAACGAGATGTCGTCGGTGGCATGAATCGGCCGATAGATGGTGCGAGTCGCCGAAAAAAAAAAGACCAAATATGGAAGCAAATCAGAAGCAGTAAGCGAAAAGAAAGGCGTCGATTTTTGGTTATCTGCGTAAATTAGTATCGGCGACACCTTTAACGGCGATGTCAAAACCTTTAGCGGCGACTCCAATCAATTGTAGCAACAACTATGGAAGAAATTTATACCACGTCTTTTTTTCTACCTTTAGCGGCGATAAAAATCGTCGGTATTGATGTCGCTACTATTGGGTTTAGGCGAAACTGAGTCCCATCCGTTGGATTAGAATATCAATTAATCGGTTAGGGTTTGCCAGAACGTGTTCACGCGGATTCGGTCCCCAAGGCATTACCGGTGGCAAAAACTTTTAGCAGCGATTTCAGCTTGAGTCACCGCTAAAAGACTATCGCCTGTAAAAATGTCGCTCATAATGACATGATTTCTTGTAGTGAACAAGGTCTATTTTTTTTAGTAGTCTAAAAAGTGTTAGCAATATTATATTTCAATGTATAAATATTAAATTGAAAACATGGAAAGATGTAAATTCTAATAATTAATAAGTACAAATAATAGTTTTATCAACGAAACATCCTAGAAATTAAGAAAATCAGACACAAACTTGTAACCTTTCTATGTACATTAAACGTTTAATGTTAATAATATTCTAAACATGAAATTTTTTGTTAGATAGTTCATATGCAAACTACACTACTTATAAACATAAGGAGGAAAATAGAAGAGGCGAGTCATGTCTTGAAATTGGACAAAACTAAAATAAAAAAATAAATATCATTTCTGGCATACATTAGAGTGAAACTGCTTATTTCTAAGAACGTGCGAGTGTCTTGAAATTGATCAAATTAAAATAAAAAATGTCCATTTGGCATAGATTTACTACGTTTGTTTAATTTTATTACTTCTTATTTTATAAATAGATAACTAAAATTGTAATATAGTGGAAATGAAATACCAAAAGTTTTAATTTAAACTAGAGGGTGGTCCCTCGCTCCGCGAGGGGCGGAAATTGCCGGTTTTGTTTCAAGAGTATTTACTTGAATTGTCAATTTAGAAATCTGAACAATAGATTACATGATCCATAAATAAGATTTCTAGGAATTGTGGTATTATTGTTATCGTCCAAAAAGTTACATTCCCAAATTGTCTCTGTTATTTTTCTATGTTGCCTAAGAAGTTATATGTATTTCAAACTTCATACTTCACATTATTCTTTGCTATGTATTAGTGTAAAAGCAATACAACACTTATATTTATATTTTTTATAAAGATTCCAAATTTAGAAAACTGGTTTGCTTATACCAAAAGATTTGTGTTGAAGCCACTGAGCACAAGGTTACAAATAGAAGCGACTCCAAATCCAGTGACCAATTTCTTTGTGGAATCCCAAATCTCAAGGTTATAGAATTAGCTCTCACTAACTTATCATCTTCTTTATCCTGTATATATGTGTAATCAACATGAATGAATAATCTAGCATGTATACCTTTAAGTTAACTCTCTTTTACCTGGTGTGCGTATTGTATCGTAGACAAGTGTGGAGAATACTCCAGAAAGATATGGAAGCAAAACGACAGCAGGACCTAGAGTCCTAGACTTCCTCTATAATGGCAGACCATCCTAGTAAGGCTCCCTAGTTAAAAGTTAAAGCAAGATACGCTTGAGGCTACAACCAAAATGACAAAATGTGAAAATGATTATTTACCCACCCAAAATGACAAAGGATAAATAAGACTGTGAAACATATATGTTACGTACTTTCTAGATCATGTATCATTCCATCTTTTTTTATTCAATTTTTTTACCACATAAGTAATTATGTTATGATTTAAAAGTCATAAAACATTCACCTAACAGGGAAATCTAGAAAGAATATATAAATAAAATAACCCAAGCATCAAAATGAAACATTTGCAGTTGAATTTCATTAGTATTCAAATAAAATACCAAATATTAATGGAAAGAAATGAATATAACATTTACAAGTATGATAAAAGGAGTGGCCTGGAGATATTTAAACTATTTAGAAGACGACACAAACCGTTGAAACATGAAAAACAAATCAATACAACAACAAAACCATAAGAAAGAAATAGAGCAGGGTGAAATTAAAATCAAATTATTACAGGTTAGTTTCCAGTTGTTGTTTTATTATATTATGGAGTGAAATTGCTAAGAAATGTGTACCCCGGTTGTCCCTGAAATTGATAAGAAATGTGTTTTCTTTCTCTTAGACATTTTATCGAACACCTTGAAGGCATTTAGAAAGAAAGAGAATATTCATTGTTAATGAGTGATTGAGTAGGATTGGAATCTGAATCAGTTGTAGGAATCTGGTGAAACGAAACTAATTACTAACCTGATGACCAATGTTTTGAATGACAAGAACGGATCTTGAGTATTGCATTAATCCATGTGCATGATAATATGCTTTGAGGTAAACTGGTAACAATGTAGTATGCTAATTGTTAGCAGAAACATGAAATCTGTAAAATGATCTTTTAAAAAACTTGCAAGTTCAAAAGTAATGCACCTCCATATCCTGAAAAATATACATATTATCATTACAAATTTGCAGCAAACGTATGGAGTGAAATAATGGACTCTCGGTTCACTAACATGTATAACATGCAGCATATAGATAGTACATCCCCAATTCCCAAAGGCAAATCCCTTTTAGGGTTCTTCACCTGTACAATTCCTTCATAAGGTTAGTTTAGAGATTTGATAGATAGTCATACATATAACAATGTTCAGCAAGGGTAAACACGACTGAGATTGCAATCAAGACAATCAGAACAACAACAAAGGAGCAAGGGTATATTTGTCCAAAATATCCACCGATGAACTAACACAATAACATATAAACCATAATCAAGACGATCCAGAAAGCTGCACGCCTTTGATATGGTCTAAGTTCAGGGAGCAAGTTAGGCATGTCATCCATTAGCATCGGGTTATCAATGCAATTTTTTTTACTAAAATTAATAAACATATAAACCAGAATCATCTAGCATCAACACTATGCGCACCCACATTGAGGTTTTTATTGCTTCAGAAAAACCAGATACATCGAACCTGGATGCTTACCTATTTTCATTTAGTTCTAGCCCAATCTCCATGTCTTGAGGTACCTTATACCATATCTAGCCTCTGAGGTAGTTACTTCTGGGCCTAGCCAAGCCATGACATTCATCATACTCTTCTTCCATCTGCTACAAACTGATACACAAAAACAAAGTACACTAAGATGTATGACAAATAGACATCACACCAACTTCTAAAGGTGATTGGTGAGACAAACCTTTCGGTTTTTGCTCAATTAAGTCGCCATATTTGCAGGTAGATATCTCAAAACAAAATCCCATAGAGAATGCAAAATATAGGGATGAAATGATAAAAGAGTCAGGATTTCTAATAACATTGGACGCGACAGGTTTGAAATCGAAGTGAAGTAGACTTACTAAGCTCGGTTTCTTTTGAGCCCACACTCGTTGGATACGTTGGTTGCAGAGACCAACCTTCAAACCATCTATTCAGCAGTTGGACTTCACCAGCGAATGTAAATGGCGATGCTAAATCGGTTCCATCAGAGAAATCGCAAAATAAAGGACCGATTAGCAGTAGGAATTGAGAGCATACGAAAAAGACGACGAAAAGGAGGAGACGGAAAATCGAAGAGTCAATTATCGGTAGTAACAATAGCGAGAGACCTGGGAAGATGTGAACAATCATTGTTACAAAAAAACGCCACGATTAGGCAACAAATTAGGAGAAGAAAGAAGCAAGTAGAACGATATCTGAGGTTCCTCTGCTACAGCGCTACCGTTGCAATCGTCGGAAACTCCTTATACACTTTTGTTGGTTAGTGTGGATGAATGGGGATGGCCGGTGGCGGTACCAGAGAACAATAGAGGTGGTGGAGTCGGTGGGTGGATTAACCCCGGGGAAATCCAGAAGGTGAGCGAAAGGTTAACTGATTCATAGAATTAGCAAGAGTAAGGCGGTGAGAAGTAGAGCAGATGCTATCGGAGAAGATGGTGGTGACTTGAAAGGGTTACGGCAGAATCCGACAGAGCAGGTTGTTTCTAGGGCAGCGGTGTAGGGAGCAGAGGGTAGAAGAAGGTCGGAGGAAACTTGTATGTATGCATAGGGTAGAAGGTTGGCGGTGGAGGGAGTAGAGGGTAGAGTAAGCATCAAGGAGTGCTCTATATTTGAGTAGGTGACACCAATCACATTGCTATTGCGGTACAGTAACGGTGGAATACATAGATCGTTGTAATTGTAGATGCGAATCACAACCGGTCAAAAGGTTATTCTAAAAAAGAAAAAGAAAAAAAAAATCGCCCAATCAGTCATTGACAAAAAAATAACCCAAAAGACCAAACATATAGTAAAAAATAACCCAAAAGAGAAATACGGAAAGAAGGAGGAAAATAAACAAAATAATAGGAACTTTACATTTGTTAAGTTTGGACATTTTTAATATATATATATATATATATATATATATATATATATATATATATATATATTAATAATTAACGAATAAAATTATCCTTTCTACTTTTGAGACGAAAATAGTACCGATGATACTAATAACATTCTTAGTTCTATTTTAGTATGTATAACTTTCATCTTCTGTTTAATATATGTATTTATTTTATGATCCGTGTTTGAAGGGGTTAATACCAAAACAGTCAAAATATTCGAACCCTTTTATTCTATAACTATAGTATTTTCCACTTTCCAGGTCTAAGTACACATCTAGGATACGGTTCTCGTCTTCGAAAATTCAATATTCAAAATCTATTTTCTTTCTATAAATGCCCATTTCCGCATATCAAATGCTAATAGTCTTGAACATATACACAGAATATTAAACTCCCCAAAGAACAAAGAATAAACTCTGAATCTCAGTTTTAATTTTCTCCATGCAACGTTCAATTTCCTCAACCAAGAATGTCTACAGTAATCTCCTTCACTACCAGAAACCACAAACTGCCGCCATGATCACACGACAGCAGCCACCTTGCGATGTTTTCATTAACCATCGTGGAATTGACACAAAGAAGAACGTCGCCGGACTTTTGTATAATCATCTCATGAGGTTAAGATTAAGGCCTTTCTTGGACAGCAAGAATATGAAACCAGGCGATAAATTGTTCAATAAAATTGACACTGCAATCAGAGGATGTAAAGTTGGGGTTGCGCTTTTCTCTCCCCAGTATTGTCAATCCTATTTTTGCTTGCATGAACTGGCTCGTATTATGGAGGCAAAGAAGAAGGTTATACCTGTTTTTTGTGATGTTAAACCATCGGAGCTTATGATTAAGGACAACTGGAGGTGCCCAAAACACGAGCTAGATAGGTTTCAGTCGGCTCTTGAAGAGGCTAAGTACACCGTGGGCTTAACTTTCGATTCATCAGACGGGTAATAAACACTCATATCAGTTTTACTGTTTTATTTTATAACAAGTGACAAAATTTAAACAAGAAAATACAAATACCTTTTTTCATTTCGATTTCATTCAATTCAGAAACTAGGTTTTTCGAGCTTTATGCATGAAAATAATTACATAGAATATAGTCCTTAAAGTGCATTAAGACTTCTATAGTACAAGTCACAATCATGGGAACATTGGATATGCTAAGTAGCTTTTGCATGCTATAGACATTGATGCATATCGCATGAAATGATGAAATATAGAAATGATACATTCCTCAAAATGAATCCGGGTTTGTACATTACAGGTCACATGCAATGCACCAACATTTTGGGAGCTTCAGATCTTTAAAAATAATACAGTAGAAACGCATAAAAATAGTTAATTCTTAAGATGCAACTACACTTGTACATTACAAATCATGTATGTATCACAAGGGCAATTGAGGATGGGTATTCCCAACATTCTACGCATACGTTTCATTAATATTAACCTACTGCTACATTATAAAAAAGTATTAATTAAAAAAATATGTATATACGATTACATGCATATAAATTAAGATGCAACATAGTAAGTATCTTATGATATGCAAGCGTTTTGGAACTAACTACGTTGGTGTTAAATGTATGCAGGGACTGGCCGGGATTTTTAACGACAGCGACCGAAGCGATTCTTGAGAACTTGATAGAGGTGGAAGAGGAAGAGCAACAAAAATGAACTGGAGAAATTAAATGATAATGCAAATACTGAAAAATTCAATTAACCAAGCATAAAGTGTACAATTTAATTTAATTTAACTTAACTTTCATATAACATAAAAAAATCTAATTAATCAATTCATTTAATTAATTTATTTATTCTTTTTGTATATTTACATAAAAATACAACTGTAATGTTAAAAATCCAAAATCTTGTAATAATTTTTTTCATGGCCTCTTCTTTGATTCGAAATTGTGATTGTTCAATAAGAGTGCAAAAGTGCACTTGTCGCTTTCATGTAAATCTTCGATAATCAAAGATATATTGGAAGTGTTAAATTATTAGTTGAATTCGTTTCTCTTAATTCTAAATTTCTTAATTCTTTGTTTTATCTATGGTTATAAACATGGTTCTAAAAAACGCGTCATGACGTGCCATGGCGCGAGTTGTGGGGTAGCCGTTACGAAAACGTCGAAGGCGTGTTTGTTAAGCGTGACGTCCAAATAACATGTCAAGGCGCGTCTTATCGCGATATGGCGCGAGTTTTTTTCAAGGCCCGGGTTTTTTTTGTCTTTTTTTTTTTGATTTATTTTATCGAGCCTAAAATAATTGAGTTTTTGTTAACTTTTTATATTAAATACTAATATAACACTTCTAAAAACTTGATATAATTGATAAAAATCAATAATTATATGATTTATCTCTTTTAATATATATAAAATAATCACGCCTTGAAAAACGCGATGGCGCCAATGCTTGTCATGACTTAACTTTTACCTTGCCGCCAAGTCACGTCTCACGTTATTTAGAACATTGGTTATAAATAACGTAAGACGTGACTTGACGACATAGTCAAGCCTCAAGCCTTGCGAGCCATGTCGAACAAAATTTTAATATATTTTATAATTTTATATATATGTCTATATATATTTACTATCATCCAGTTATATAAAGAAGCCATATATTAACAAAAACATAATGTTTTCACATATGAATACATTTAATCTAAGATATAGTCACCGATTTACAATCATACTAAAAGTTTATAAAAATGTTATCTTTCAAAAAGTCAGTGAACATTACAAAAGCATGTTAAATCCTTAGATCAAATCTAAAGAGAAAAAAATCCCTTTTGTGGCGACGGAGGTTCACCCTCGATGACTCTGGGTACTCGCAAAGCATGTCAGAACCTCGGATCCATAAGAGGCAAAATAATAAAATTAAAAAAAAAACATATTACACAAAAAAACACTTCTTTTCCCGCCTTACCACGTTATTTGGGTGACAAGCCTTACAATGCCGCCTAGGTCCTTTTCGGGAACCGACTTGGCGCCGTCATGGCGCTTTATTTAGAACCCTGGTGCTTTCCCACGAGGAAGAATTTGTGTGAAGCCATTTAGATAGATTATTGACAAACACGGTCACAAATTGTGTGGTGACTATTTCTTTTAGTGTCAGACGCTTACATATTAGCCATGGAAGTATTGGATACTAATCCAATACACACAACAAGAAATATAAACAATAACGACATACTTATAGTGACAACAAAGACAATAACAATGACACTTTTCTGGTAGGGGTGGCAAATCGTGTCATCGTTTCGTATTTTTAGCTAACACGACACGACACGAATTAATTTTACCCAACCTGAACAAGACACGACACGATGTCGTATTAGTTTTCATTAACATGAATACGAAAAAATAAAAAACACGAAAAACACGACAACACAACAACACGGCAAATGTTAACAAAAAAACCATTTCCATAATAATGTCATCGATAAGTTCTTGCAAAAACTAAGGTTAAACACAAAAATCACGAACTTAATGACAAAAAACAACATAAAATCACATCAAATAATGCTAAATATCTTCAGACTTGTGACTCCATCACTTCATGTGCATCATTTCCCTTGCTATCCAATTCCATAATATCTAAGATCTTGTAAACACAACTCTTCATCACCTATAAACAATAATAAACATATTATAAAAGTTAAATCACTTTATACAAATGTTTCAACAAAAATAACAAACTACCTGAAATCCCAAACAACCAATCTTTTGAACAAATTATAACTTTAACATTTTTATGTGCCAACGAACTTCGAAATTGATCAAGAACACGACCACTGTAACATCCATAAAAATCCAAGCCAATTTAAAACTTTTTAAAACACTTAAAACCATTCAGATATTACAATTTGTTTTCAAAATAGTTAAACATCAGAGTTCCCAGAAATCCAAATCATAAAATGTGAGGAAGTGTACGGTCACGCCTTCGCCTTCCCGCGGTCATCCGTTGTACCTGAAACAATAATCGATAAATGTAAGATCGAAGGCTTAGTGAGTTACCCCCAATATACCCATACACACAACAATACACATATAATAACAAACAGCATACTATGGGTCCAATCAACCATCGGGTTGGAATACCCCAGGCCCTCAACCATCGGGTTGGAATGCCCACATACTACGAGTCCAATCATCCATCGGGATGGAATACTCTCGGCCCACAACCATCGGGTTGGAATGCCCACATACTACGAGTCCAATCATCCATCGGGATGGAATACTCTCGGTCCACAACCATCGGGTTGGAATGCCCACATACTACGAGTCCAATCATCCATCGGGATGGAATACTCTCGGCCCACAACCATCGGGTTGGAATGCCCACATACTACGAGTCCAATCATCCATCGGGATGGAATACTCTTGGCCCACAACCATCGGGTTGGAATGCCCACAACCAATCAAACATGTGCACATATAACAGATAATCATATAACGGTCTATAAAGACAACATACTAGGGTCCATTCATACTCGGGATGGAATACCCTCAACTACCATAACAAGCATGTGCACACATAACAGGTAATCACCCAACCGTATACAGACAGTTCGACCAACTACAGGTCTCCAAGCATAACCACATCCTATCTACCAGGATACCGATCTAACAGATCATACTAGCATATAACCATCCTATCTACCAGGATACCGAGCTAACATATCACAACAATAACAATTCCAAATAACAATTCAAAGGGTCGGCCTTGGTGCCTTAGACCCTTAAGTATAGTGAGGATAACTCACCTTGCAATGTCGAACGTAGTGATAAAATCCAACTCCCGAATCACTGTCACGAACTCGACCACCTATAACCTCCATAGTACCAAGTCCATCAGAATCCCAAATTACCAAAATACCCTTAAAAGTCCAACTGGTCAACCCTTGGTCGAAGTCAAAGTCAACGGTCAAGGTCAACAGTCCATGTTGACCTAACTCGTCGAGTGCAATATACTGACTCTTCGAGTTCCTCCAGAACTCACAGAGTCATAAAACCCTAGTCTACTCGCCGAGTTTCTAGGCAACCCGTCGAGTTCAAGCGTGTCTAAAAGTCGGGGAAACCCCCTTTGACTCATCGAGTCGTCTCTCAGACTCGCCGAGTCCATGCAGAAACTATTCTCTGGCAATCTTCATCCGACTCGTCGAGTCGACCATGCAAATCGTCGAGTATCATTCAGTCCATCACTCATTCAGACGACTTTAAGCTGCTCCAAAGCTCTAAACAGTAGATCTATGCTCCTAGGTTGCTGCTATCACGTAAAGTTGCTAACTTTACGTGCATGCAAGGTTCTATGAAGTTAAAACACTCATAAATAGCATTAGGAGAAGGTTTTGGATATAAAGGAGGGCTAGGGCTTCATAAAGCTTGAGCCTTTATGTCCATAAGGCCTTGGGAAGTCAAGATCTGAAACTATGCCCTTGTGACAAGCTCAAACCCGGATGTGACCCCTTCTTGCCCTAGAAATGACCATTTCTTTTACCAAAAAGGGAGTTCTAAGCAATGAAATGTAAAGGTGGTAGCTTTATACCTCAATCTTGCTGTCACAACACTGGGAAGGCTAGATCTACAAGCTCTTCCTTGTTCCAAGCTCTTAACTCCTCAAGAAATGCTCCAATACACTCTCTTTTGGTCTCACACACTCAAGAGTAGAGGCTAGCTAGCTATTAGGGTTTCTCTGGACGTGAAGGTGACAAAGGAGGCTGAGGAGGAAAGTTAAGGACCTTTAAATAGGGTGCAAACCCTAAAAATTAGGGTTTTCACTTTCCAGCACCTACTCGTCGAGTCGGGTCCTCCAACTCGTCGAGTATGGTCTAAAAACCACGCGGATGATTTGGTCTCTACTCAACGAGTTGGCCTATCAACTCGTCGAGTCGCCTTTAAAACTTGACTCTTGAAGCTTTAAACTGATATCGGGAAAATCGGGATGTTACAACCACCATTACTAAAAGCTGACTCGGATGCTACAGTGGAGACATGGATGCTTAAAATATCCCGAGCCATGGAAGCGAGTTCCGGATAACGATATTGATGAGCTTTACAAAAAGAAAGAACATTTATATCTTCTGTAATATCACTTCTTGGCTCATCTAGGTACATCTTCGGTTGTGATTTTTTTAGACAAAGCGAACTCCTTAGTTTTATAAACTGTCAACTCCTATAAAATAGAAAATTAGTTAGTGCAAGTAAAAAATCTTAAGCATTAAAGTAATAAAAAATAATTAAGTACTAAAACAGCTTCTGCTTACCTGTAGCATTTCTCTTGCGCTTTTGCTAAGAATTGTGTCATTCTTTTTGTTGACACTCTTACATGAATAGTTTGTTGATATGGTTGATGTTTTGTAAGGCAATTCAGTAACGTATTCACTAAAGAGATCATGTAACTTCTCCCGAACACGATCACTATGCTCACGAAAATTACTTCCATAGAGTTTTTTTGTAAGTAAACTCAACATAGTGCATCTTATATCGTGGATCCAACACCGCAGCCATCACCAAAATAGGACTATACCCAGATTAATATTTTGAGAACTTTGCATACATTTGGCAAGCCATATTCTTCATAAACTTATCCGAACTTTCCATTTCTTCTCTTAAAGTTTTTTCAACCGTGAAAATAGAAGGAAAATATAAGTTTGATGTGCAATATTTATTTCCAGAAAAAATGCATGTAACTTCATAAAATACTTCCAAGAATCTGAAAATCTTTTCCAATTTACCCCATTACTCATTACTTGCACAATCGAAATAATTAGAATCACTTAGTGCTAATCGAAAAAAAGCACGACGATAAAAAAGAGCACTTTCGATCATAAGAAATGTATGTGACATCCCTATTTTCACTGCCAGAAAAGACCGATTTTGTTTATGCTTTATAAAAATCAGAGTACTTCTTTTAATAAAAATGTTGCGGCATTTGTTCCCAGTAAAACATGATAAATACGTTATCAAAGCATTTCCGAAGAAATGTATTTTTATTCATTTTTAAAACATTTGGGATGTCATTGTCAATACATAAACATAAGCATAAACAGAACTTACATTCATTTACACTAGTGATCTACATCCCTTTAAACCTCTCAGTGTAATGTAACTTCATATCGACACCTGTGATAGAAATAAACTGCGGTGGGTCAGGTTGGGAAACCTGGTGAGTACATAGGGTTTTCAACCCACAATAATATAATTATTATGTTTAAACATCAAACAATCAACCCAATTACCCATCCCCATTATCTTTTTTCCTCTTAAGGATCTACCCTAAGAATCAACTATTCCTCGTTCATTCATTCCTAAGGATCATCCTAAGGAATCGGCACGAAGTCCATCGTCACCAGGGTTTAGGCACTAAGTCTGCATAGTCGCCAGGATTTATACAACAAGCACTAAGTCCGCATAGTCGCCAGGGTTCAGGCACTAAGTCTGCATAGTCTCCAGGGTTTATACAACAGGCACTAAGTCTGCATAGTCGCCAGGGTTTTGGCACCAAGTCTGCATGATCGCCAAGGTTTAGGCACCAAGTCTGCATGATCGCCAGGGTTTAGAGTACACCGGGTGAACACATCGTTCACAACACCTACAGGTTGCGAGCATGCTAGTGTTCCACTGGACTGTCTAGAATAGTCTGTGGTTGTCATCCATACTCTGCTAGATGACGGGGCCAACATTTGGGAACAAGGCTTCTCACATCGTCCACCTCTCCCCTTACCTCATGGTCTATATCACCTCTCAACTCATCATCCAACTCTTATTTCATCTACCAATGTTTTACCCAACATATTATGTAGATATAAATACATATACAGTTTAAATCATATAAAACTTGTATAAAATCGTTCATCCAGCATAGATAGCAAGTATACAGATAATATGCACACATAGCACGTAGTTTATAAAAATACTTCATATCTATGTGTAAGATGAAAGTAACTTTGCACTCACCTGTTAAGGTAGTGACTCGGAACTCGGACATCGCTTCGTTATCCCAAAATAAGTTTTCCCTTGACAAAACCTAGTATCAATACCACTAGGGTTTAGTGCAACGTTAACCGCGACTAACTAATAGTCTAGCTATTATTATTATTATATAAGTGTTAAACAACACTCTATATAACTCATAATAATAGCCCAAATAATTATTTTAAGGACCTAATAACATTACTATAATTATTTAAAAGCTATATTAAAAGTTTCATAGGCGTAGCTCACTTACAGCGGATTTTAAAGAAAACCGGGCTTCACTTGGAGCAGCGTTTCCGAACCGAAACACCCTTTTTCTCGGGACTCCGGGAGCCTCGGGGCTTCGTTTGGGTGCTAGGGGGCTTACCTAGGCTTAGGAGGGGTTTAGGAACCTTTAGAGAGAGAAAGAAGTTAGAGAGAGAGTGGATTTTGGGGTGACGAGAATGGCAGCCTCGGCCCTCTATTTATAGTGCTGGAACTTCGGACTACGCTGGGTGTAGCCTTCGGTTACGCTGGGCGTAACTCGGATAAGGTTGCCAGCTTCGCACAGCTAGCTCGCACTTGCATCGGACCCATATAAGACCGAGGTACGCTGGGCGTACCCAACCTCGGAAGAGGGGCGTAGAGCGAAGGCGACGTGTCTTCATCTGGTGCGAGGCCTGATCAGCGATGAACGGCCCTTATGCTGCCACGTCATTAATCTCGCAACAGGCTTCGCAAATTTGAGTTCCAACTTCAAAAATTCGTATCTTCCTTATACGAGTTCCGTTTTCGACGTTCTTTATATCCACGCGTAGGCGGGAACGTACTCTATAACATTCGTTTAGACTCCGTCGGCTATCTTTGATTTATTTTAAATTTATATTTTTAACAGGCCGGGACAGGATTGGTCCGTTAAAAATTCATAACTTCTTCATCTGAAGTCCGTTTTCGTCGTTCTTTTTATTGTTACGCTACTATTAACAAGATCTTCGATTCTCGTTTAGGTTGTGTCGGCTAAAAATTGCTCGATCTAATATTCGAACATCGGGTTGTACACCGCTAAGCCGAAATTTCGAAAAATCATAACTTCCTCATACGAAGTCAGATTTGGGCGTTCTTTTTATGGACGCTCTCGGTTTAACGTTTTCTACGACTTTCGTTTAGATGGCTAAGGCTAAAAGTTGCTCTATCGTAAATTCACTATTTACGCTTCCCGGTGTCGTGCCGGTTTTGCCGTAAAACTTCGACGGGCCATCACTTCTTCGTTATAACTCGGATTTTGGCGTTCTTTATATGTACGGAACCCTTGTAACATATACTACCACTTGGTTAAGATTATTCCTTCTAAATAATCTTCCATCAAAAACTCATTTTTGATGCTCATTGTCTCTAAATTGACTTGCCCGGATCTACGGCCGTTACAATTATCTCCCCCTTAGGATGATTACGTCCTGGAATCATCAACGAGACAGGGTTGTATAATGACTCCTTACGTTATCTCTTCATCCTAGGTAATAACCGTAACTTCTATGTTGCCTTGAACGAGTATTTAACTCTTGGACTCCTTGACTGCAGGCGGTGCTCGATCTTGCACCTGCTCCGTTAGACTCCAAATTATGGCCTTTAAGTCACAATCTCGATCCTTACTGGAGACTCCTTCTTCTTCTTAAGATAAGTTCTTTTATTACTACAATGGATCGATGTGTCATATTCTAATGACCTATCATCGTAGGTTGCAACGCTTAGACTCAGTCTCTTAGAGTTAAATTCCAGAACAAACTATACCTTCCTTCATGTTCTAATGTGATATAATCACATCTTAAAAGGTAGCATTCCTAGCTACAAGAAACTATCACGATACCTCTACTGATCGTTTTGATTGTCTTTCACTTCAAGTTTCTAGCTTAAGTCAGATGCTACATCGAACTTGGTTCTCTGAACCATTTAACAGACTCGTCTTAGTCGGACTCAATTTGATATGACCGCTAGGCTCGGAATAACAACAATCTTCTTAGTCATTACGGAAACAATGGTAACGACATACTTGAATAAAATGGTATCAATTACTAGCTTCTTGGTAACCTTGTGACTTTCCCTGATCCAAGCGTGAGTCATGTGCTTCCGGCAGTATAGGACTCTACTACCATTCACACCTACTCATACTCGTCCCAAGTATTGTCTCACAGTTTTCCAAGTTACCATACAAGAAGATCACATAACAATTTAACACACCAGATAACAAAACAAAGGTTTTATATTATTCCTTGAAATGATTACATAGGTGTTCAAGTTTACCTTAAACCATGCCTCTAGTAGGCTACATCATATGATACTATGGCTACTGCATAACTCAATCTTCGGATACGAACTCCTCATCCTCGATTTCTAGCGTCGTTTTCTGCCTCGTCGAGGATCATGTGGAATGCCCTTGGCATTGGTGGCGTTTCTGGCCTTGATGCCTCGTTTTTCTTCGGGCAGTCTTTAGAAACATGCCTTTCTTTGTTACATCTGTAGCACACCCTCTTGTTGGATGTACACTTGCTGGCGTAATGCCCTGTCTTTCCACATTTGTAACAAGTCACCTCCTCGCTATATTTCCCGAAGTGTTTCTTTTTACACTTCTCGCACCACTTAGCTTCACCTCTTCCTCCTCCTTCAGTCTTCGAGAATTTCCTTTCTTTGTTGGATTTTGAAGATCCTTCGTACTTCCTTTTCTTGCCAACTTCAGCTCTCTCCAGACCTTTTTCCCTAATCTGGGTCTCAACATTCCTGGCTGCTCTAACGGCTGTTTTCAAGGTAGTTGTTATTTTGACTGTTGGGCCAAAGTCTGTGGGCAGTCCGTTGGCAAACCTATCGATCTTGGAGAGTTCAGTAGGCACCAAGTAGGGGAATAGCTTCATCCTCTCGGTGAATGCGGTGGCATACTCATCCACACTCATCTTTCCTTTCTTCAGGTTCTGAAATTCGTTGTTTAGGTCTATCAGATCTATCTTTGAGCAGTATTGCATTTTCAACTGCTCCACAAATGCTTCCCAAGACATTCGCATGGATTCTCCTCGTGGCATTGTATCTGCCAACAACTTCCACCAACTTAGCACTCCAGTCTTTAGTTGTCTGACTGCAAAGACGGTCTTTTGCTTGTTGCTACAGTCACAGCTCTCAAACACCATCTCCATTTCCAAGATCCAGTCCATAATCTCAACCGGCTTCGGGCTTCCAGAAAGACTTGGTGGCTTGGCACCCAAGAAATTCTTATACATCCACCCATCCTTGTCGTTTCCCCTCTCCGGGCCATTCCTTCGTTCTCCTTGAGTCCCAACTTGACTCACATGGTGGCTATAGTTCCCTTCCTCCGATTGCTCGGGACTCAGCTCGGGTTGCTCAACGGGCATGGTAGGTTCGTCCCTATTCAACATCTGCCTCATTTCTTCCCTTTGTTCCGCTAACATGGCCCGGATCATGGTTTGTACTCCAGCCATGGTGATTGGCTCGGGTGCAACTTCTACTACAACAGGTATTTGCTGAATCACTGGGGGTTGATTCCTATTCCCATTCGCATTCCCAGCTCCACTGCGGGTTCTTGCCATATTGATCTATACACCGAATAAGGTGAATTTAGATCCTTATTTAGGATAGACGTTTAAATCATCCTTATCTCCCCCGAAACGTTTACATGCTAGTTCTAATATCGTAGTCGTACGTTTAGAATCCTAAACAAATAAGGTTTCCAGATCCGGTCGGCAACAGACCATAGTTCCGAACAAATAACAGCATATAAGGCATAAATCATTTAGCACATAAAGCATATTAGGCATTTTCCTAAATAAGCTAGTGCTTGTGTCTATTCAGGTGTATTACCTAAATTTATTAGACACACTCCTCACGATCATCACTTAGCATTCTAAGTTTAAGTCTAGAAATAAATCCATATTCCTAGTTCGCTTAAACTAATGCTCTGATACCAACTGTGACATTCCCATTTTCACGGCCAGAAAAGACTGATTTTGTTTATGCTTTATAAAAATCAGAGTACTTCTTTTAATAAAAATGTTACGGAATTTGTTTGTAACATCCCAACCGTCAGGTATCATTATTATTCCATTTAGATTTCATGTTTTAAGGTATACTCGACGAGTTGACGCTATGACTCGTCGAGTAGCAGCGGGCCAGGACACGTCATTTAATGAGCGACTCGTCGAGTCGGCATGGGGGACTCGACGAGTAGGAGCTGGCAGTGGAAGCCCTAAATTTTAGGATTTTTGCACCCTATATATTGGACCATTAGCGCCTCCCACTGTCCTCTATCACCCCTTGAGAGCCAGAAACCCTAATTTCCGTGAGTGTGAGCTTGGAGTGTGTTTTGGAGCTTTGAGAAGTGATTTTTGTGAAGGAAACTTGTAGATCAAGAGGCTAGCATCAAGGATTTCGTGTGGATCCAAAGTCTACTTCAGTTTGGGCATGCCTTGGAGGTAATAAGCTGTTACCTTGACCTCTTTTCTTCTAGAATCATTCATATGTGGAGGCTAGGGCTTTCTTTAGTTATTCTTTAAGGGATTTTGGTATGGGAGCTAGATCTGAAGCTGAAACTTCAGATCTGAACCTCTTTTGAGTCCTAAGTCCATAAAGTTTCCAGCTCTTGCAAGGATGAGACTCTCCCAAAGTGTAAAGCTCCATTAGAAGCTTATATTGGTCATTTAGAGTCTCTAGGGCCTTGCATGTACGTAAAGTTTGCAACTTTACGTGATAAACATGCCTTAGAAGCTTGGATCTGCAATATGGAGCCGCTGCATGGCTTAAAAAGCGACTGTATGGATGAAGGACTGAAGGGACTCGGCGAGTCGCAAGGTCGACTCGGCGAGCTACATGAAGATGGCCATGTACTCGACGAGTTGGATGAACAACTCGGCGAGTCCGTTGAAGATTGCCTTAGACTCGGCGAGTCAATCGAAGACTCAGTGAGTCGGCTAGGGTTTCCCTCAATCTTTGGACACGTATGAACTCGGCGAGTTCTAGGGGAAACTCGACGAGTCAAGCAAGGATTTCACGACTTCTCGAGTTCAGGAAGGACTCGACGAGTCGGTGGACTGCACTCGACGAGTCGAGTCAACATGGACTGTTGACTTTGACTGTGGACTTTGACTTTGACCAAGGGTTGACCAGTTGACTTCTGAGGGTATTCTGGTAATTTGGAAATTTATGAAAAAAGGGTTGTATGGTAACTATAGGTGGTGGAGTTCGTGTTGGTGATCCGGGAATTGAGCTTTCTAGTTTCAGACGGCAGTTGTGAGGTGAGTTATCCTCACTATATTAAGGGGTCTAAGGCACCAAGGCCTACCCATTGGATATGTTATCCTAGCAGTGTTAAATGTTGAGTATGAGTTAGTGTTGCATGTTAGTGGTTATGCCAGTTAGGTAGATGTGTAGGACTACCTGTGATGTGATATGATTATTGCATGCTCAGTAGTTATGTTATATGCTGATATGTTAGGTGGGACGGGTTAAGGTTGTACTGCTCCGTGCGGTAGCCAACAAACCCTGGAGTATTCCAGATATGAGATGAGGGCCCGGTAGGCATTCCAGACTCATACTGAGGACTCGGGAGTATTCCAGATATGAGCTGAGGGCCCGATAGGCATTCCAGACTCATACTGAGGACTCGGGAGCATTCCAGATACGAGCTGAGGCCCCGATGGTATTCCAGACTCGTACTAAGGGCTCGATGGTATTCCAGATACGAGTTGAGGGCCCGGTAGGCATTCTAGACTCGTACTGAGGGCCCAGGGGTAATCCAGCTTGTAAAGCTGTGGACCCATTGCATGCTGTTCAGTTTGTTATAATATGTTATTGCTGATATGATTATGTGGAATGTATGTGTATCGGTATTTTGGGGGTAACTCACTAAGATTTTGGGCTTACAGTTTCAGTTTATTGTTTCAGGTACATTAGGGGATCGCGGGAAGGCGAAGACATGATCGTACAGCTCCTCATATTATGTTTATGTTTCTGGGAATACTCTGATAAATAATATTTTGAAAACAAAGTTGTAATGTTTTGATGAACTTGACATGTTTTAAAAGTTTAAATTGGTTTGAAATTTTTGGGTGTTACATTGTCCCCAGTAAAACATGACAAATATGTTATCAAAGCATTTCCGAAGAAATGTATTTTTATTCATTTTTAAAACATTTGGGATGTCATCGTCAATACAGAAACATAAGCATAAACAGAACTTACATTCATTTACACTAGTGATCTACATCCCTTTAAATCTCTCAGTGTAATGTAACTTCATATCGACACCTGTGATAGAAATAAGCTGCAGTGGGTCAGGTTGGGAAACCTGGTGAGTACATAGGGTTTTCAACCCACAATAATATAATTATTATGTTTAAACATCAAACAATCAACCCAATTACCCATCCCCATTATCTTCTTTACTCTTAAGGATCTACCCTAAGAATCAACTATTCCTCGTTTATTCATTCCTAAGGATCATCCTAAGGAATCGGCACAAAGTCCATCGTCACCAGGGTTTAGGCACTAAGTCTGCACAGTCGCCAGGATTTATACAACAAGCACTAAGTCCGCATAGTCGCCAGGGTTCAGGCACTAAGTCTGCATAGCCGCCAGGGTTTATACAACAGGCACTAAGTCCGCATAGTCGCCAGGGTTTTGACACCAAGTCTGCATGATCGCCAGGGTTTAGAGTACACCGGGTGAACACATCGTTCACAACAACTGCAGGTTGCGAGCCTGCTAGTGTTCCACTGGACTGTCTAGAATAGTCTGTGGTTGTCATCCATACTCTGCTAGATGACGGGGCCAACATTTGGGAACAAGGCTTCTCACATCGTCCACCTCTCACCCTTACCTCATGATCTATATCACCTCTCAACTCATCATCCAACTCTTATTTCATCTACCCATGTTTTACCCAACATATTATGTAGATATAAATACATATACAGTTTAAATCATATAAAACTCGTATAAAATCGTTCATCCAGCATAGATAGCAAGTATACAGATAATATGCACACATAACACGTAGTTTATAGTAAATACTTCATATCTATGTGTAAGATGAAAGTAACTATGCACTCACCTGTTAAGGTGGTGACTCGGAACTCGGACAGCGCTTCGTTATCTCAAAATAAGTTTTCCCTTGACAAAACCTAGTATCAATACCACTAGGGTTTAGTCTAACGTTAACCGCGACTAATTAATAGTCTAGCTATTATTATTATTATATAAGTGTTAAACAGCACTCTATATAACTCATAAGAATAGCCCAAATAATTATTTTAAGGACCTAATAACATTATTATAATTATTTAAAAGCTATATTAAAAATTTCATAGGCATAGCTCACTTACAGCAGATTTTAAAGAAAACCGGGCTTCGCTTGGAGCAGCGTTTCCGAACCGAAAGACTCTTTTTCTCGGGACTCCGGGAGCCTCGGGGCTTCCTTCGGGTGCTAGGGGCTTACCTAGGCTTAGGAGTGGTTTAGGAACCTTTAGAGAGATAAAGAAGTTAGAGAGAGAGTGGATTTTGGGGTGAAGAGAATGGCAGCCTCGGCCCTCTATTTATAGTGCTGGAACTTCGGACTACGATGGGCATAGCCTTCGGTTACGCTGGGCGTAACTCGGATAAGGTTGCTAGCTTCGTACAGCTGGCTCGCACTCGCATCGGACCCGGATAAGACCGAGGTACGCTGGGCGTACCCAACCTCGGAAGAGGGGCGTAGAGCGAAGGCGACGTGTCTTCATCTGGTGTGAGGCCTGATCAGCGTTGAACGGCCCTTATGCTGCGACGTCATTAATCTCGCAACAGGCTTCGCAAATTTGAGTTCCAACTTCAAAAATTCGTATCTTCCTTATACGAGCTCCGTTTTCGACGTTCTTTATATCCACGCGTAGGCGGGAACGTACTCTACAACTTTTGTTTAGACTCCGTCGGCTAATTTTGATTTTATTTTAAATTTATATTTTTAACAGGCCGGGACAGGATTGGTCCGTTAAAAATTCATAACTTCTTCATCCGAAGTCCGTTTTCGTCAGTCTTTTTATCGTTACGCTACTATTAACAAGATCTTCGATTCTCGTTTAGGTTGTGTCGGCTAAAAATTGCTCGATCTAATATTCGAACATCGGGTTGTACACCGCTAAGCCGAAACTTCGAAAAATCTTAACTTCCTCATACGAAGTCAGATTTGGGCGTTCTTTTTATGGACGCTCTCAATTTAACATTTTCTACGACTTTAGTTTAGATCGCTAAGGCTAAAAGTCGCTCTATCATAAATTCACTATTTACGCTTCCCGGTGTCGTGCCGGTTTCGCCGTAAAACTTCGACGGGCCATCACTTCTTCGTTATAACTCGGATTTCGGCGTTCTTTATATGTACGGAACCCTTGTAACATATACTACCACTTGGTTAAGATTATTTCTTCTAAATAATCTTCCATAAAAAACTCATTTTTGATGCTCATTGTCTCTAAATTGACTAGCCCGGATCTACGGGCGTTACAATGTAGCATTCCATCTAGTTAAATAAATGGAGCCCCTACTTCACAAGTTAGCCGCATATATCTTGCTCTTTAATAAATGGAGCCCCCTTCATCAAGTTTTTCACAAATACCAAAAAATTATATTTGGAACAACTTGTCTAATATATTATATTAAAAGAAAACAAACAGATAACTTATTCATAATAACCTCTTCATATACATGAAAAAAATAGAAATTAAATAAAAAGTCTATGTTCTGCATTTTCTCCATCTATATCACAAATAAAAACCAAATTAAACAAATAAAGCTATACACAAGAACCATATCCAGTCACCTCTCCATAAGCTGATCAAAGAAATGGAGAGAAAGAAACCAAAGACATAAAATTAAACTTATTTAGATCAATACCACTAATAAAGTGTATTGGATCTAGAGCTACGAAAAATAGTTGTTGGGGAAAAGAGATGAAAAGGGAAATAATGTTCTATGACAATATCTTATAAATTACAATAATGTTGGTGAGTGTGTTTTTGTTAATTGTCATAGATCCATATCCTTTTTCAAATATGATGGCAGTAAAGGAAGATAGATATATAGATATCAGTGGGGCGCGTGGCGATTCTATTGACATCATTGTAAATGGCAGTAAGATGGTGGTTATGGATGTTCAACATGGTTAACGGTTTCGAGGTGAAGATGATACCCAAAGGCACTCCCATGGTGGTGAAGGGTGGGAGAAAGGAAGGTCGGGTTGGGTTCGAGGTGAAGATGATACCCAAAGGCGCTCCTATGGTGGTCATGAAGGTGGTAAAAGGTGGCGATGAAACATGGAGAAAATGGTGGCGGCTAGGTTTTCGAAGAGAGAGGAAGAGAATAGGGTTTTATAGAAAATAGATTGCTAAATAAGTTCATAGCGTTGTGTATATGCTATTTGTGTTAGTTTGTCTTTAATTAGTGGTACATTATGTTTCAAAAGTGGTATCAGTAAGAGTTGTATTTTGAGTGGTTGTTTTTTAATCACATGGATCACAATCTATGACCATTAAAATTAAAATAGATGGTCAAGATTTAACCTCTTTGTTTTAGGACTTTGATCTTAAAATGTAGTAGACCCCATATTATGTATGTGCTATAAAGTAGTACGATAATATAAGATAAGATATATATATATATATATATATATATATATATATATATATATATATATATATATATATATATATATAGATTTAGGTTCTATGGAAAAAAACCTTAAAAAAATCCCTAAAAATAAAAAAAAATGCATCAAAAAAATACTTAAAGATCACAATTTTTTTTTTTTTTTTGATTTTATATTATGAAAATTCGCAACTCTTTATAGACTTTCGTTGAAATATTTTTTGAAAAAAAAACCAAAAGAAATTGATTTTTTTTTCAGCGGAAATTTTATAAAACCTGCGATTTTTTGATGAATAAAATAAAATAAAAAACGTTTTCTGATCTCTAAGTATTTTTTTTATGCATTTTTATGATTTTTAGGGTTTTTTTGTTTTCCATAGAACCCTTCCCTATATATATATATATATATATATATATATATATATATATATATATATATATATATATATATATATATATATATATATATATATATATATATATATATATATATATATATATAGGGAAGGGTTCTATGGAAAACAAAAAAACCCTAAAAATCATAAAAATGCATAAAAATGAGGATCATTCTCAGCCACACATTTATTTTCCCGCAAAACATACTTAGGCGTACCGGCGGAAATGGATAACGAATACATATATGTTTTCCAACCAAACATGTTTGCTTAAAGTATGATAATCATTACCTTAATATACACAAAAACATAATTTTTTTCGTTTTTTTTAATTTTTAAAAAGCTATTTTTATCGAAAAATTATTTTAAATATATCGAAATTCATAATTTTTTATTCTCTATAAATAGACATCCACATTGATATACTTTTAAGATAAAATAAAAAAAATTAGAGTTTCAACTCTCGTTATTCATAAGTGAATAAAAATGTATCATATTTTTGTTACAGTATATTCGTTATTCACTTATGAATAAAACGCATGCTTAACTTTTTTACAATTTAAATATCGTTCATATATGAATATAACTCGTAATAAAGCTTTCTTACCTAAAATATATTTTTTTACATCTTTTTTTGTCAAATGTTATATTTATATATGAATAAATCGTGTATTAGTTGTTGTCATTTGTTATATTCATATATGAATAAAACATTTATTAGATTTTTGTTACAGTTAATTTGTTATTCATATATGAATAAGTAGTATGTTAATAAAAGATAAAGTGTTTTGAAAATTTGAATTAATTATTTATATATGAATAACAAATGAACTGTAACAAAATTATAATAAATGTGTTTCGTATATAAATATAAATTGTGAAGAAAGCTAATACACGTTTTACTCATATGTGAATATAAATACGACGATAGTTGATGTAAACTGTAAAAAGTATATATTATATGTTATATTCATATATAAATGATATTTAAACTATAAAAAAAATTAATTATATTTTTTATTCATAAGTGAATAACGAACGTACTGTAATAAGAATCTGATGCATTTTTATTCACTTGTGAATAACGATAACTGAAAGTATTAAAAAAAAATTATTTTACCTTAAAACTATATCAATATGGTGTCTAATTGTAGAGAATAAAAAATTATGAATTTTGATATATTTAAAATCATTTTTCGATAAAAATAACTCCTTAAAAATTAATAAAACGAAAAAACTATATTTGTGTAGATATTAAGGTAATGATTTGCATAGTTTAAGAAAACATGTTTTGTTAGAAAACACATGTGTATTTTTTTCACATTTTCGTCGGTACGATAGAGGCTTTTGTGGGAAAAATAAATGAGTGGCTGAGAATGATTCTCCATTCTTAACATTTTTTATTTTCTCAATTGAACTTTTATATATATATATATATATATATATATATATATATATATATATATATATATATATATATATATATATATATATATATATATATATATATATTGTATGGAAAACAAAAAAACCCAAAAAATCAAAAAAAAAATGCATAAAAAAATACTTATAAATCACAAAAAAAAATTTGAATTTTTTTTATAAAAAATCGCAGCTTTTACTTAAAATTCGTTGAAAAAAAAATCAAAAATTTTGTTTTTTTTTATAATTTTTTTTTAAAATGTTTTTCAGCGAATTTGTATAGAAAGCTGTGATTTTTTATAAAAAAAAATTAAAAAAAAAGTTTGGTGATCTCTAAGTATTTTTTTTTATGTATTTTTATGATTTTTAGGGTTTTTTGTTTTTCAAATAACCTTCTATATATATATATATATATATATATATATATATATATATATATATATATATATATATATATATATATATATATATATATATATATATGAAAGAGGAAACCACACTTTCAATATTTAGTGAAGTTATTACATGAAAGACAAAACCGCACTTCTTGCAGTCTTATTAAGCACTAACAATTTTCAACCGATCGAGTTCCAAGATGAACAAATCAAAACAAGACTTTCAATGTTGAATATGAACTTTGAACTTTTCAAATCAAGTTTTATGTGGATGTACAAAGTAATAAATTAATTAAATGAATTGATTCGTTAGGTTTTTAAAGGAGTTATATCCAAGTTAAATTAAATTAAATTAAACAATTATGCATGGTTAATTGATTTTTCAATATGTATTTGTTGCTCTTCCTCTTCCATCTCTTTAAGGTTTTCCGTAATTGCTTCGGTCGCCGTCATCAAAAGTCTCGGCCAGTCCCTGCATATAGCGGTCAAGAACGTTAACTCATCAAAACTAATTATGACGTGCATGCAAGAAACATTTGGCAATGCTTATGAATATACATTATTGTAGCATCTCAAGGATAGTTTTCATGGATGTCGAGTATCCCTTGATAATGAACTTCGACTTGTATACGTATCTGGAGGTACTTTGATTAGTATCATTTCTATCATTCTATGTTAAATATAATGCATTAATTAATGTCGGTAACATGAAAAGACTATCTATGCTAATCTTAAAGCACTTCAATGACTATTTAACACAATTTCATGCATATATGAATCATGATTAATTAAAATGGAATCAGTGTTGAGCATTAATTACCCGTTTGAAGAATCGAAAGTTAATCCAACGGTGTACTTAGCCTCCTCGAGAGCTGTTTTGAACCTATTTAACTGGTGTTTAGAGCAACTCCCGTCGTCTCTAACAATAAGCTCCGATGGTTTGACGTCACAAAAAACCGGTATGAGCTTCTTCTTCGCTTCCACTATACGAGCTAATTCATGCAAGCAAAAATATGATTGACAATATCGGGGAGAAAAAACCACAACTCCAACTTTACATCCGGTGATAGCAGCATCGATTTTATCGAACAATTTATCACCTGGTTTCATATTTTTGCTGTCAAGGAAAGGTCTTAATCTTAACCTCACCAGATGGTTATACAAAAGTCCGGCGACGTTCTTCTTTGTGTCAATCCCACGGTGGTTAATGAAAACATCACAAGGTGGTTGCTGCCATGTGACCATGGCGGCAGTCGGTGGTTTCTGTAGATGGAGCAGATTGCGGTAGACATTCTTGGTTGAGGAAATCGAACGTTGCATTTGCATGAGGAGAGCAACAAGTGAAACCGAGTCAAAGGTTGTATCTAGTGCTTTGAGGAGTTGTACTTTGTCTATGTTCTATTAGTTGTTGATATGGATGGTTATTTATAGATTGAAAGAGAGAAACAAATCTTGAATCTTGAATCTTGAATTTTCGAATATTTTGACTCCTTTGGTATTACGAGCTGCTACAACCCTTCAAAGGCGTACGTCGTACGATTGTTACATTAATTACAGTAAAACCACATGAAGCAACAAAACTATAACTAAATAATAATCTTATTCGTATTGTAATTTCTTTTTTCGCTTTTTAAAATACATAACAGTGTTATTATTAAGCTAATAAAAAAATTTTATTTCAATTAATATCTATATATACGATTATTTTGTCACATAAAATTCTTATGTTTTTTCTCATACATATACGATTATTTCTGAAGGCAAAAGATTTCTCTTATAATATATAATCGACATCAAATTAGATGTGATTGTGCTTAATTGGCCATCTTCATTAAAAAAGAAACTATACTTAATTGAATAATTACCTATTAATATTCACTACTCATTTCGCTTTCTTCCTTATATTGTAATTGATTTTTTGAATGTTATTGCCTATTATTACTTAGAAATATTATTTTATTGTTTTTGCGACTTTTGTCATTCCTAATAACATTATACTGAATACTCGCTATAACAATAATTTTCCTAGAAATTATTGATAGCTTTACTATATTACATTCAAAGGAACGTGGAAGATTCATTAGACTCGTTCTTGTTGTAATTAATTAATCGTAAAAAAGAAAACGTATTTCCCTTTTAAACACTATAGTTGTTTATTCTTAATTATACAAATACGTAATATAGGAAGATTAAAAATTTACTTAAATGCTTTTATTGTAATTTGTCATTTGATATATGATTAATTAAAACTAGTGATGCGATCTGTTGTAATACATATTCATATGCAGTCGGAAAAATTTAGGCATTTGGTTCGTATAATTTATCTATTTATCCGTCTATTTCTTTGTCTATTTCTTATAATAAACAAAACCTAGCTTCTTGCCACATGTCTGACTTCTACGACCCAACTTTGCCTGGTGACAACCTTCTAAACCCTCATACATTTTCTTTTAGCCTAAATTCAGTTATAATGCATTTTATTTGAAATTTAAATTTATTTTAATTACCAAAAATCTTATCTTTAAATGAAATTTAAATAACCATTCTTATCTAACGAAACATTCTTATTTAAATACGTCTAATTTAATACAAATCTCAAAAAAAATCATGAATACATTATTGTACTTACATTTATAACTAGAAACCACGTATTTCCAGTCAAAAATTCTACCACCATCGTCATTCTTCTAATCTCATGATTTTGGTCGTTCTTATACATCTTCCATCAGCACGAAAATAAAAACAAAAACAATAAACAAGATCTGGTTAGTACATCTTATTTACTTTTTTATGTTTATTAATGTTATATTTGCATTCTACACATACATCATGTTTGTTTTGTAGTGTGCAAAGGTTAAATTTTTTTTTTTTAAAAAAAAAATCATAAAATAGAATATCATATATTTGTGTCTTTGTATGTCAGTTGTTTTAATATTTATCTGCAAAACACAGCATTATACTTTTACGCAAAAAGTGAACCTTTTAGTCAAATGATTTTTCAATTTTAGCCAATTTGGTGGTCTTTGAGTGGAATTAAATTTAAATAACAGCAAACTACTTAATTATTTATAATTAACAGCAACCTACTCCAGTTTTTATGAATTTTAGTAATGTAGTATCAAAGTACATTGTTATTATTTAAAAAAATGATTTATTTAGAATATATGTCTTATAGCAATGTACTTTCAAATGTACATTGTTGTAATTTGTAAAAAGGTCAAAAGAAATATTGATTCTTTTCAAGTTTTTTAGGTTTATGCTAAAAATGAACCTTTTAATCAGATGATTTTTTCAGTTTTTGCAGTGTGGTGGTTTTATGAGATGAATTATATTTAAATAAAAACAACCTACTTAATTAAATTTAAATAACTGAAGAGGTTTGTTTAACGAGTAATGAAATGAAATCAAATTTTAGAATGATTATGAACACCGAGAGTAAATATAATGTTGTTTCAGCTCAATTATGTTTTCCAATACAGAGAGAGTTTAGACAGAAAAAGTTGCACATAAAGTATCATTGTCAAATTTTAAAACCGGTAAACCTCGAACAAGATCATTTACCACCAATTTATTTAGGTTTCGAAAGTTCAGGTGTGAAAGACGTCGATGCCAAAGTCAACTAACATCAGATGAAGCTTTCAAAAGTAGGCACACCGAGGGAATTCCAACTATGGGTTTAATGTCGAGAGTGAACATATCTCCATGTCGTTTTGATTTAAGTAAAACTTCGTTTGTGTTTACAATCGAAATTATACTTCCTTCTTCATTGAAAACTACTTGATTGCCAGTGCTCACAACAAGTTGTGAAACACTTATCAAGTTATGTTTAAGACCTTCGACATAAACAACACGATTAACAGTGAATTTCCCATTTGTAACTTTGCCATAGCCTTTAACTTGACATTTTTGATTGTTGCCAAACTTTACAACTCCTGCATTTTCCAATCTTCAAAAATCACGTAATTTTTCTTTCCTTCCTGTCATGTGACGAGAGCAACCACTATCGATATACCATTTTTCATCATATTGTTCGTCACATAAAACCTGCAATCAGTGGAAAAATTTAGGTACCCAAGGCTGTTTGGGTCCTTTATGATTAATTTGAAACACATTATGAAATGAAGAACCTAATATCCAATTACGAACTTTTGATTTGACACTATCAATTAAGTCCACTTCAATTGATAAAGGCTCAGAAATATAATATTTCGAAAGTTTAGTACTTTCATTGACTTTCACATTTTGCTTCTTAGTCTGTGGCCTTGTTGTCTTTTCATTCGAAACTGGACGCCATGCCTAGACTGAAGATGTCGAATCTTTTGACGATGAACTAACATTCGACATTTCATTCCAATACTTCTCATAGGCATTTTTGATTTGTTGTTGAGAGAATTTTCCTGTTTGATAAGATTTTCCCTTCCCTTCAAGCCAATGATCGAAGTTTTTCACATTGGATCGACCTTTGGTATATGAGACTTTGAAGGCGTTTTTGGTAGGAGGATTAGGAAAATTCGATTGTTGAGGTTTATATTTAGCATTCCATTTTGTGTGTAATTGTGCAATCTTTTTATTTTCACTATTTGGTACAAAACCTTGTTGTGTGTGATTTCGAAATTGATAAGACATTGAGTTATTTTGAGATTGAGTTGACTTTGAAAACCCTTTGATTTCTTGTTTGATTAGAAAATTGAAACTTCTTGAATGACTGAAATTTTAGAAATTCCTTTTCTTTCAATTTTTGATTATGATTTTGTGACAAAAACTTTGTTTCGTTATTTTTGGTTGTCGAAAAATCATTTTGTGATGTTGATTGAGATACATTCTTTTTAGACAAAACATGATTCTTCCTGTTAACTGAATTCGATGAAAATTTTGTCTTAACCTTTTCAGACATTGTTTTTTCAGTTGATTCTTCTTTGTCAAATTGTTTTGTTTCTTTCGAGACTCAACATTTTGCCAATAGATTTTCTTTCGTGCTTGTCTTTTTGAAATCCCATGTTCTTTGGAAAACTCGTCAATTTTGTCTTTAAACTCTTGTGTATTTATTTTATCATTTGAAGTCACAATTTCAACATCAACTGGTTTCTTTGAAGTTTCTGTTTTTGCAACCCATTTTCTTTGTGGTTTTTGTCTTTGAAATGTGTATGAATTCTTGGTAAGATTGTTTTCGACAGTGCTTTGATTGGAAAAAGAAACCTTCATTCGATGTTTTCTTATTATCTTCTTCTACCATTTTGTTAAACTCAGGTTTGATCTGATCAACTTTCCCAGTTGTAACAAACACTTGATTTGGAAAGATAACATCATCGATACACTTGAATTTGGATACACAACTGAATGTGTTTCAAGGTAATGGGCACCTTTTTCTTTCATCACTTTGTCGAAATTTTCTGTTTCACCATACACCTGATCTACAACAACTCTTGGTATTTCATTTTCTTTCGAAACATCTTTTGTTGGGGTTGATTCTTTCGAAATTTCGCCATTATCCTCCTCATCATCACTGCTGTCAGTTTGACTATCTCTGACACTCACATATTCATCATCACAAACTTTCAAAGTTGAGGGTTGATCAGTGTCAGTCTTATCCAATGAATCATTATATTTTTCTTTGCCTTTAACCTTTGAAGTGACATTAATGACAGACAACTGAGAACAATCAATTTCTTCCTCTTCCTCAATTTCACTGATTTCGCTGATAGTATCAGAATTATCTTTGAGATCAACAAAATTAGATTGAGAGTCAGATTTCGAAGTCTCAGTCCTTTTAAAAATCTTTATTTGTTCATTCTTTGTTAAGGTTTCATTCACAATGTCAACTAATTCATTAGCATCCAAAAATTCATCTATTTTCACAATTCCATAAGCAAATCTATTATCAGGCACTTTATCAAACTCAGCTATTGTCTTTTCACAATCATAAGACACACAATCAATCTTTTCTCTTTCAAAAGCTAAGAATGGTAATAACTTCCTATGTCGCTCTTTGCTTATATCAGAAGAGTGATGTAAAGCAGTTAATTTTGCATAAAGTCCCTTAGCGTAATTACAATATATGTTTCTTTGTGCTAATAACATGCGAACTTCATTATTCAAATTGTCCCTATCACACATGAGATTAGTAATTTGCAACTCAAGATATTCTACTTTTGTTTTCTTCGAATCCAACTGCTTCTGAACTTCTAGTAACTAAGTACTAGATTTCTTAGCCTCATTACTAGCAGAGATAACCAAATTATCAAAATAAGCAACAATATCATCAAAAGCAATCAATTCAGAATCAAAAGCACTTAAAGGAATATTGAAAGATTGAAGAATAGAACGTACCTTCGTTGTCATAGGTGATTTGTCTCCATTCTTGGTCATAAAACAATGACTAGTCACCTCTTCTTCCTCATCTTCCTCAAACTCAGCATGCATTGCCCCATGCGTAGGATTACGCATCTCTTCGTCATCAGAACCGGAAGACCAAATTTGATATGTTCCTTCATCCTCACATTCTCCTTTCGCCACCAGAGACAAACCTTTTGCCTTTGCTCTCACTTCTTCCAAACATTCGACATAATACGCTACATCTTTGATCTTACTCTTCTTCTCTTTCTTTCGAAGCATACAATCACTTGCCATATGATTTGCACCATGACAATAGTGGCAGTCGACACCCGAGTCACCTTTGAGCTTCGTTTCAACTTTCAAATCTTCAGTCTTTGATTCTTTCTTCTCGAACTTCTTCTCCTCATTCACTTTTCCAGCAAAACTTACTTTCGCCTCTCCAGTCCTTACTTTTGAACCAAATGGCTTTTTATAAAATTTCTTTACTTTGTTGTTGGAGTAAAAAGCAATGGCTTCATCATCTGAGTTAACGATCATACCTTCATCATGAGAACTCTCTTTTTCAGTAGTTTCTTTCTCAGATACTTCGAAACTAAAGCAAGTGGTCCTCCCAAGCCTATCTTTGATTCTTTAGCCATTTCGATAACTTCTGGCTCATGAATTTTCAGCAAATTGTAAAGATCATTCAGAGTTGAGGTATCGAAGCTCTGTTGAGTTTTCACCATGAGACTAACATTTCTCCATTCTTTTCTTAATCCCATAATGAATGTGAGATTAAACTCCATAGTTTTCCTTGTAATTCCATTTCGACTGCATTTGTAGATAAGTTCATTCAAGCGATCGTAATAAAGTTCGATAGTTTCACCTTCCTTTTGCTTGAATTCTTTCAATTCCTCCAAACAATGCTTCACAGAGTTGCTTTTTGTCTTTTCACTCCGTTGAAACTTCTCTTTGAGAGTATTCCAGATCTCTTTTGCAGATTTACAACTACAAACGTAGTTATAAACAACAGGAGGAAGTGCACCACGTAGTTCCCTCATACATCTTTTCTCATTATTCTTCAACCTTGTTGATTGATCAGTAACACTTGGTGTCGAAGCAGAAGAACCAATTGCTTGAACATTTGCAGGAGGAATTACATTGCTTTCAATACATCCCCAAAGCTCTTCATCCAGTCCATCCAAGTAGTCTTTCATGCGATCAACTCATTGATCATAATACTCTGGAATTAGCATAGGAATCTTTGTTGAAGATCCTAGCAGATGAGAAAAAGACGTCATCGTGTTCATGTTGAAATTTGCCATTGATGTATGGATGAATTCTCAGAAAACTTCATAAATTTGAGAATTAATGAATGAATTGATCAGAAAAAGCAAGTAGATCACTCGATTAAAAAAACTAGTTGCAGAATCGAATCACAACTGAAGCTCAAGGATGATTTTCAGTATCAAAAGTGCAGAAACTTTTGAATCCAATTACGAGATTCAAAATACGATTGACACAAAATGAAAATCAGATCATTGCAGTATGATTCCTGCTCTGATACCAATTGAAGAGGTTTGTTTAACGAGTAATGAAATGAAATCAGATTTTAGAATGATTATGAACACCGAGAGTAAATATAATCTTGTTTCAGCTCAATTATGCTTTCCAATACAGAGAGAGTTTAGACAGAAAAATGATACCAGAAGTTCTAGTCTTATAGTGTACCTTCCCTATTTATAGGAGAAAGAAAGCATACAAAAAATACAAAGGACTCGACAGTTAAGTTTCGACACAACTATGCCTTTGTAAATAACATTACATCACATAACGAACTCTATTACAATTTCGACACCCTACAACTAATTTCGATTCCTACAATAACAACAAATCTATTTTAATTTTTATGAAATATAGCAATGTACTATCAAAGTACATTGTTATTATTTTATAAAATTGATTTTTTTTCAAATATGTCTTATAGCAATGTACTTTCAAATGTACATTGCTATAACTTGTAAAACAGTCATTTTTTTGGAATTAGATAACAGAGACCATTTGTGTACCTTTATCTTTTTATAATATATGTTATTGTTGCGACATGAGCTCAGGTCGTCGGGTCTTCTGTGTTGGATCAGAATTGGAGATTTGGAAGTGGTGTCGTCAGCAAGTTACCGACGAGATACCTAAGTTGCCATCACAACAAAGTCGTTAGAGTTTCCCTAGGAACTATGCCCTGGGAGCAAGATCTGACGATAAATTTGATCGATTGGTTGACATGAGATGGTTCTTCCTAGCTGGAGAGAACCATCTTGGTGTGTTAGGTGTGTATTTAGCAATGGAGGCTGATGTCTTTAGGGTTTTAGGTCCCAGGAAAAACTCCTTCTGCATGGAGGAGATTATGTCTATTAATAGGGGATAATTAGGTCAAGAGGAATTAGGTCAGACCTTGCGCCAGCCCAACTCGGGCCCAGCTAGCAAGGAGCTGGGCAAGAGCGCCCGGGCTCCATGCCTTGATGTCTCGGCCATGCTAATAGACCATGCGTTAACAGTTATAATAATAGATATCATTTTAGTTATATGTTAATAACTACAACATACCTTAATTTTTAAGAATTATAACAATATACATTCAAATTTCATTACTATAAGCTTGTAAAATTGAAGTCTTTTTCATTACATGAAATTTTACTTTGGTTTAACACCATCTTTTAACTTTATACCTTTTATCTACTTTTTTTGATGTTCATAAGAAATTTATCAGATGACCAATATACAATCATTAACAACAATTTAATTAAATAGGATGATCCTTCTCATTGAATTGATTCGGTAACACATTATTTCGATTGGACCAATATTTTTGATATCTTTGATCCTTTTAGTTTATTTTAGAATATGTATTAATGTGACTTCATGCCATTTATTTCGTTTTCCATGGAATGCAACTTTTCATTTGTAATTGTATTAAGGATTAGATTAGATAGGACAATTGTAATTTTAAATATTGAAAAACAAAGTCAACCAAGCAAGGGCCATGAAGATTGGAGTCTTGATGGACTTCCACCCGGACATCAAGTATATATAAGAAGCAAGTGGGACCCATACATCATTGTGGTTGTTTATCCCAAAAATGAACAAGTTTTTACATGTGATTACTCATCGTAAAAAACATATGATTGAGGAAATGGTTAATGTTACTACTTCCTACATGTGATTGTGTTTATATTTTGTCTGTGTTATCTATGACTTGAAAATTTGTTTTAAAATTTAACAAAACAATTATGTTAAAATGTTAAGAGCTAAATTGCAAGTAAGTTTTCACAAAAAAAAGAATTTAGAAAATTTTATATTAGTATTTCAAAATTGTTTTCTAGAAACAACTTAAAATGTTTTAACTAAAAACATAAACCCATATTTTAACTTAAAAGTTGGTTGAACACCTAATCGAGGCCGTTGTCTCAAACAAAAATAAACCTTAGACACATTAGATTGCTATGGTAAGTAAGGGTCAAATCCACAAGGAGTTTGTGGTGAAACTTTGTGTTAGAATAGTCAGAAAGAGAGAATGAGTACTTGCAATTGTCATGAAAAATATATAAACTAAGATTTAAATAAAAACTAGAAACTTTATATTCCAAAGGATTACCAATGAGAAAAATAAGGTTGCTTATGGTTCAGTGTCAAATGATTAACATTCATGTGTTTATCTTCCTTGAAATTCCAATTTAATTAATTATGAAAACATAACTAAGGTCAATTAACATGCAATAAATAACTTTGGGCACACAATATGTTATTCCAACTAATTGTCTTACTCCTTATGTTTATTTAGATTATGAACAACAAATTGTTTAGCAATATTTTGCCTTATGGTAACCAATAAGAACGTTTACCATTTGAAATGACAAGTTTGGAATAATGTATGTTGATTCAACCGATCGTCTTATTTCCTAAACTATATGAACTCGGAACGATTAGTGAATTGTCAATATACTATCTTAATTGTAAAATCAAACACGTGAATAAAACCCAACTTTAATTATCATTAATAAAAATCATAACTTTAAGAACAAACAATAACTAAAATTGATTAGATTAACAGTAATAATGAAAAGGCATTCATCAAATTATTCTAAACATTCCTGAAAGTAGCCATAATGATTTAGCCTTCCATGGAGTTTATAAAATAAATAACTTGAATAAGAACAATTAAATTCCTACTAAAATCGATAAACACACTTGAAATCCTTAAACTAATGAAGCCTAACGATCAATCAGTTATGGAACAATGAAACCTTGGGGATGAAGTAACCAAATCTGGAACTTGATGGAATTGATAAAGATCCACCATTGAATTATCCTTAAAAGTCAATGGATAATGATTTCTCGCCTTTAAGTCAGATTAGAATTATAAAAAAACGTGTTTGAAGAAGATTTGAACGCGTTTGGAACCCTCCAAAACCGTGGAAAATCGCAGGGAGGAAGTGCACTTTTGATAAGGGTTGAATCCCTTGTTATAGGTGCTGGAAATCTGATTTTTGGAGTTATTTCCGTGTCGGCGTCATAGAAGGCGTCCTTGACGTGATGTAGGATGTCTAGGCGTCCTTCATGGCATTTTACATGGCTTATGTCACCCTTGATTTGGACTGAAAAAGTGTGTAAAATGGGTTTGCGTCCTTGGGGACGTCCTTGACGTCAGACGTTGTTCATCTTTTATGCTCAGTTTGGTGATGAAAATGGAAAAATTAGTAGAAACCTAAAACATGAAAGTTGTAGGAAATTTTATCTAGTTTCCGCAATTTCTTGAATCATGTCAATCAGAGCTCCAAAGCTTGAGATGTGACCAAAACATTGAAGAATGGTCAATTTTCCCAGCAACATTTCCTTCATTATTTTAGCAATTCGTCTCCCATGTTTGTTAGCTTCCTTTCGCTCATTTTTCTTGCAGGTTCCGTCCACTTTTAGTTGTATATGATTAGCTGCATATTTGTTCCACATTCTGTCAAAGTAGGGCCATTCTTGGGTTATCCAACATCAAAATAAATGAATTAAAGCATGTTATATTAAACCAAAATGGCCCGCTCAACACCATCATTTAACTTTATACCCTTTATCAACACCATCATTTAACTTTATACCCTTTATCTACTTTTGTTAATGTCTGCAAGAAATTTGTCGAAGTTGTGACAAATATGCAATCATTAATAGCAACTTAATTAAATAAGATGTTATTTCTCATTGTATTGATCCGATAACACATTACCTCAATTGGAACAATACTTGTGATGTCTTGGATTGTTTTGGTTTATATTAGAATATGTATTAATGTGACTTCATGTAGTTTATTTTGTTTTCCATGGAATGTAATTTTTCATTTGTAATTGTTATAAGGATTAGACTAGATAGGACATTTGTAATTTTAAATATTGAAAAACAATGTCACCCAAACAAGACCATGGAGATTGGAGTCTTGATGGAGGTCCACCTGAACATGAAGTTTAGATACGAAACAAGCGGGGCCCATGCCTCATTGTGATTGTTTGTCCCTAAAATGAACAAGTTTTTCCATGTGATGACTCATCATAAAAAAACATATAATTAAGGCAATGGTTAAGTTACTACATGTGATTATATTTAATTTTTTGTCTATTTGATCTATGACTTGAAAACTTGTTTTAAAAATTAACAAAACAATTACATTAAAATGCTTAGAACTAACATGAAAATAAGTTTTCACAAAAAAAATTATTAAATAATATATTAGTATTTGAAAATGGTTTATTAGAAGCGACTTAAAATCTTTTAACTAAAAACAAAAAAACCATATTTTAACTTAAAAGTTGGTTTAACCCCAACTTTTAACTTTTTACTCTTTATCTACTTTTGTTGACGTCTGCAAGAAATTTTTCGAAGTTGTGACAAATATGCAATCATTAAGAGCAACTTAATTAAGACGTTCTTTATCATTGTGTGGATCCGGTGACACATTACCTCCATTGGACCTATATTTTTGATGTCTTGGATTGTTTTGGTTTATTTTAGAATATGTATTAATGTGACTACATATTGTTTATATTGTTTACCATGGGATGTAATTTTTCATTTGTAATTGCAGTAGGGATTAGACTAGATAGGACAATTGTAATATTAAATATTGAAAAACAAAGTCAACCAAGACAGAACCATGAAGATTGGAGTATTAATAAAATAACAAGTTATTTCTCATTGTATGGATCCGGTAACACTATCTTAACTTGTGATTTGTTTCATATTCGTCACAAGAAGAGATAATAATAGAGTGATAAAACATTCCAATGATTCCACAAAGATCTAACAGTTCCATATAGATTAAAATAGGAATAGGTAAAGGGTTTTACCTATATAAATAGACTCTTTTATAAGTATGATACTTTTTTACAATCAGAATTGAAATATAGATCTTTCCATTTAATTAAATATTTTTTTATAATTATTTTTATAAAGGAAAATTATCAAATCACTAATAATTATTACTATTTTAAAGATGTCTTAAAACACAAATTCTTCTGGTTCAAACTATCACTACCAAGTATCCTATTGAAAGATAAACTAAATGGTTCAAACTGTATTGACTAGTATCGGAATTTGGGAATTACACTAAGATAGGATAAAAAAAAGTAGATCCATTGAGGAACTTCACCCTAAACCTCCTACTGTAAATTCAACTAGAGCTCAAGTAAAATAATATTGTGATCATGCAATTAAGTCAATGGAGGTTACATGCCCCATGCTAGCGACCATGGTTCCCAAACTCCAAAAGGGTTTTGAGAATCATGGGGCATATGAAATCGCTATGTAGCTTAAGGAAATGTTCCAAGTACAAACTAGGCAAGAAAGTGGAGTGTAAATGTATATGTCCTTAAGATGAATACATATATTGATAAACTGGAGTAATTAGGTTTCCAAATTATACATGAGCTAGCAACATACATAATGCTTAACTCGCTACCCGATTCATATAATTAGTTCATTTTAAACTTTAATATAATAAACTGGATAGGTCCATAATGAAACTAGATGGCATGCTTAAGACCGTTGAGTCCAACAGGCCAAAGCTAAACAGTCTTGTTCAGCTACTCATATATATATATATATATATATATATATATATATATATATATATATATATATATATATATATATATATATATATATATATATATATATATATATCACGGAGGGAGATGTCAAGAGAAATATTTAATATCCCTAAAAATACCAAGTAAAATTTCATTTTTTTATAGCCCAAAACATTCATTCATTTGTTCAAAAGACAATCAAAGTGTAATGTATTCTCAAAAATCATAGTGAATCATAGAAAGATAGTGTGGAATAAAAATCCAGGGGATAGAGTGCGATCAGGCTTGGCCCTTTTCTTTGGAAACAGAAGTACCTGAAACATTTAAATGTAAAACCATAAGCATTAAACTAAGTGAGTTCCCCAAAGCTCGAGCCTCCTGAACCGTCAACTGAAAAGCTATAATTTTCACCACAGGGGCCTCTGCTTTGCCCTCACGGCTATTAGTAATCCTCATTGTTGCTGGAGCAAGTGTCCTCGCCACTCTACTCGATAATCTTAGGAAATCAGCCTTCTTGTGAACTATATTATTGTAGTGGAAGCATATCAGTGCTCCACGAGCGCAAGCCCTGCTGTAATGACCTGTCTTGCCACAATTGAAGCAACTCCCCTCATGCAAACTCACATAGTTGCCACAACGGTCCCAACCCTTCTAGCCTGTAGATTGGGAATCAAAAGTCATAGGCTTTTTTGTTGAGCCCTATAATGTCTGAACCAGAGTTGGCTTTCGCTTCGTTCAAATCTCTAACTCAATCTCCCGCTCACGGGCTCTATCAATCATATCCTCCAAGGTCCTACAGCCCGAAATGCGAACAAATGACTTGATGTCATCCCTTATCATATCATGGTACCTGGTCTTCTTTAACTCCTCATCCGTAAAATACTGCAGAACCAGTAAAGCCCTATCCCTAAACATGGTGGTGATCTTTGCTACAGCCTATTTCATTTGGCGAAGGTCCTGAAACTCTCTTGCTAACTGTTGCACCTCTATAGCTTGTGCGTACTCTAATCTGAACCTGGTAACAAGTCTATCCAGGTCATGGCCTCAATAGCCTCCGCACCAAACGTATGACCAACCTCCTCCCACGATTCACAAGCTTTATTTCATAGAAAGCAAGCTATAAGCCTCACATTCGACCCCTCAGGGAAAAAGCTCATCCGAAATTCACTCACCATATCTACAATCTACCTCTTGTTAATAATGAGGTTCTTCTTCCCGAAGAGCTTAGGAGCCCCAGAAGCACGAAACTCCCAAAAATTGAGAACGCGGGCCTCAGACTGATCAACGGCCAGATTGGCACGAAAGGCCTCCAAACACTCCTCCTTCAACAATATAATCTCATCCTTGATCCTCCGGAACATAAAAGGTCGCCTCAAGGATAACTCACGAAATCTCATACGTGATGAACTCACGTAGCTCAACATCACTAGGTCCATCACCAGAGCCTAAACTATAACCATAACCATAACCACCTCAATGACGCGTCACCATCACCATTCTAAAAAATAGTAGAAGGGTCAAAACATACATACTTCAAATTTCAAGCTACAAGCTTCTTATAATCTTCGTGAATTCCTTTGATTCGAGTACAGATCCTGTACTTTCAGTAGTACGGGCCCATACTACTTTCCTCACCTATCCTTAATTTCCTCAAGAGTCACCCCAGATTTCCTAAGTCACTCCCCTATGACTACACTCATAGGTTCTCATGGGAAACAATGAATTCATTATATTAAAGTACTTCCTAGGCTTTCCTAGGATTCTATTTTTCATGCATGCAGAAAAGGTCTCTACTAACACTGATAATCATCACATGAATATAGGTCGTACATAATTGAATTAAAATAGATGTTTGAATAGATGTATCTACCATAAGGGCTTCATCAAAAAAGAACAGGCAATAAGGTTGAATCAAACATTGTAAGGTTATCTAGTCTTAACTATGTACCACCCTAGCGCATTCATCACATAATTCTCGGTATCACCACAAACCCTAAATAACTAATCAATCCACACATATAAAGCATATAAAGGCATCTTTCCAAACAAGT